>NC_066584.1:221076606-222561606 GCF_024323335.1 Lathyrus oleraceus
TAGAGCTAGTTTTGCTTGGAAAAATCATTTTCTATGTTGAAACATTACATATCATTTTGTCTAAACCCTAATTTGAAAGTCAACTTCCCAAGGCCATAACTTGCACAATTTTTATGAGATGAAAGATTTCCAAGTTGCATAAAACTGAGAAGCCTGCTCCCAAAACTGAGAGGCAAGTTATAGGTTTTCTCGGCCGCTTGAATTATATCTCCAGATTCATTTCCCACATGACTGCCACATGTGCGCCTATATTCAAGCTTCTTCGGAAAGATCAGTCTTGTGATTGGACCGAAGACTGCCAGAAAGCTTTTGATAGTATCAAAGAATATCTGCTTGAGCCTCCGATTTTATCTCCGCCTGTTGAAGGAAGACCGTTGATCATGTATTCGACTGTGCTTGAAGATAGTATGGGTTGTGTTCTTGGTCAACAAGATGAGACTGGAAAGAAAGAATTTGCAATTTACTACCTCAATAAGAAGTTCACCGACTGTGAGACTCGGTATTCTATGCTTGAGAAGACCTGTTGCATATTGGCTTGGGCTGCTAAGCGTCTGCGTCAATATATGTTGAATCATACCACTTGGTTGATATCCAAAATGGATTCGATCAAGTATATATTGGAAAATCCTGCTTTAACTGGGAGGATTGCCCGTTGGCAGATGTTGTTATTAGAGTATGATATCGAATATCAATCTCAGAAAGCAATCAAAGGTAGTATCTTGGCTGACCATTTGGCTCACCAACCAATTGAAGATTACCAGTCAGTGCAGTATGATTATCCTGATGAAGAGATTTTGTACTTGAAAATGAAAGATTGGGATGAACCATTGCTTGAAGAAGGGCTAGAACCTGGTTCCCATTGGGGCATGGTATTTGATGGAGCTGTTAATCAATATGGTAATGGCATTGGGGCAGTGATCATTACTCCTCAAGGCACGCATCTACCATTTACAACTAGATTGACTTTCAAATGTACGAACAACAAGGCATAATATGAAGCTTGCATTATGGGGCTTGAAGAGGCCATGAATCTCAGAATCAAGTATTTAGATGTATTCGGAGATTCATCTTTGGTTGTGAATCAGATCAAAGGTGAATGGGAGACAAATTAACCCGGTTTAATACCATATAGAGATTATGCGAGGAGGATTTCAACTTTCTTTACAAAGGTTGAGTTTCATCATATCCCTCGAGATAAGAATCGGATGGCAGATGCTCTTGCAACATTGGCGTCAATGATTGTAGTGAAGTATTGGAATGAAGTTCCCAATTTGTCTGTGATGCGTCTTGATAGGCCAACTCATGTGTTTGCTGTTGAAGAAATAAAAGACGAGAAGCCGTGGTATTATGATATCAAGTGTTTCCTCCAAAGTCAAATTTACCCGTCTGGGGCATCTTTTAAAGATAAGAAGACTTTGAGAAGATTAGCCGGTAATTTCTACTTGAATGGTGATATACTGTACAAGAGAAACTTCGACATGGTTTTGCTCAGATGCGTGGATAGACACGAAGCAGACTTGTTGATGACTGAAGTGCATGAAGGTTCCTTTGGTACACATTCCAACGGATATGCAATGAAAAAGAAGATATTGCGAGCAGGTTACTATTGGCTGACAATGGAATCTGACTGTTGCAAATTTGTGAAGAAGTGCCACAAGTGTCAAATATATGCTGATAAGATTCATGTTCCTCCGACACTATTGAATGTTAGTTCTTCCCCATGGCCTTTCTCCATGTGGGGAATTGATATGATTGGGATGATTGAGGCCAAAGCTTCGAATGGACATCGTTTCATTTTAGTGGCAATTGACTACTTCACAAAATGGGTTGAAGCGGCATCGTATGCAAATGTAACCAAGCAAGTTGTTGTAAGGTTTATCAAGAATAAGATCATATGCCGTTATGGCGTGCAAAGTAAGATCATTACCGACAATGGATCAAACTTGAATAATAATATGGTGGAAGCTCTTTGCAAAGATTTTAAGATTGCACATCATAATTCTTCTCCCTACAGACCCAAGATGAATGAGGCTGTTGAAGCTGCGAATAAGAACATTAAGAAGATTATTTAGAAGATGGTTGTCACGTATAAGGATTGGCATGAGATTCTCCCGTTTGCTTTGCATGGGTATCGTACATCCGTCCGCACTTCAACAGGGGCAACCCCTTTCTCTCTCGTATATGGTATGGAAGCAATGCTCTCCGTAGAGGTTGAGATTCCTTCGTTACGTGTGCTCATGGAAGCCAAGTTGACTGAGGCTGAATGGTGTCAGACTAGGTTTGATCATCTAAATTTGATTGAAGAGAAGATATTAACTTCCATGTGTCATGGTCAGTTATATCAGCAGAGGATGAAGAAAGCTTTTGATAAGAAGGTCAGACCTCGTGTGTTCAGAGAAGGTGACATTGTGCTCAAGAAGATCCTGTCATTAAAACCAGATTCTATGGGAAAATGGACTCCTAATTATGAAGGCCCATATGTTGTTAAAAGAGCCTTTTCAGGAGGCGCCTTGATTCTTACAACTATGGATGGTGAAGAGTTCACTCGTCCTGTGAATGTAGATGCAGTCAAGAAATACTTCGCCTAAAAAAAAGAGAAAAGAACATCTCGCTAAGTTGAAAACCCGAAAGGGCGATCCAGGCAAAAATTAGAGACATAAAAACAGAAAAATTTCCCGATAAGTTGAGTACCTCACCTTGGGGCAACTTATGCAAAAATTAGGGATTATGGAAAGTAACTGCATTCTGCTGATCTTCAAGTTGTGGAGACACTTTGAGCACAAGGGTTGACGTCGATTCATCATCCCAATAGTGGCCAAGAGCACAATGGATATCAAGGGTTGGTAGAAGGATTAAGGATCATTTGTATTCAATGTAACCCTTTTCCATGTAAATTACCATTTTCAACTTTGTAAAAATCTATGGAGTCTTGTCATTTACAGACTACCATCCCATTAAATAAAGTTGAGCTTTTGTCCAGTTGTTTCTACTCTTATTTACTTCAGCCAATAGTGTAAATTTTATTATTATGATCATTTTGGAAATTTAAAATTTTTTTAATCAATTTTCTTCTTCTTCTTAAAACATATAAAAACAAGAATTTTTCAAAGCAATTAAAAAGAAGTATCAACAACACTTCAAAGAGCAAGTCCTTAAGTGCGAAACATCAGAGGTTCCTCAAGCACTTAACTCTTCGGGTATCCCTAGTTGTTTGTGTTGATCTGGTTCCCCTGCGGAGTGTTTGTTCCCTAGCAGAGTTCCGATTCTTTTCCCCAACTGATTTGGTTGATTCAATACCTTGCGGCGTGTTATTTCCCTGGCAGTGTTTTTGTGTTCCCCAACGGAGTTCACGTTTCTTTAGCAGGGTTGATCTTCAGCAGAGTAAGATGTTTTCCCCAGTAGATCGCGTTGGTTTCCCCACTGTAGCGGGGTTTTCGTTACCTTTAGGTTTATTGACTAAACCAAAAGTCAACATACAATTCGAGTCGCCACCGCACTTTGATTTGTCTAAAGGAAAGGCTAACAAGCGAACAAAAGCCAAGTAAGAAGTTTTTCAAATAAAAAACTAATAAAAATGTCAGAGATCTAGGTAAGGGGGTTGGTTATGAAATGGGAAGGTTTTACGCACCCAAAACATCCTTAGTACTCTAAGGGAACCCTTTTTGCAAATATGTGTTGTAGGTTGGTACTTGTGAAAAGATTTGTGCAAAAAGATTGGAGGGATGAGAAGAGAATAGATTATATTTACAAATTTTTTGTTTGAATGGATGAACCCATTGCCTACATACCATCATAAAGGAGGATCAAAACCTTGTAGATCGGGCTAAAAATCTCAAAGATTGGTAAATTGATTTGATCAAAAGCCTTAAGGTCTTTTGTTATCAAAGGGAGAAAACTCAACCTAAACCAACAATCCACCATGTGAGGAAGGCTTCAACATGCTAGTGAGGGGTTAACCCTATAATAAGCATGGAAGACTTATAATCCAACCACTAAGGATGAGGGGAGATTTACATCAACCACTATGATAACTCAAACCTATGACTAATGTTTATGAAAGACTTTTAACAAAGTGGCCATTGGAAACCACAAAATAATTTAAAGTGAGTTATATTTATAAGTTAAATTTATTTACAAAATGAAGTCAAAGTTGGATTAAAATTCATTCACAATGAGTATTTACGAAAATGGTTTTGAAAATTCAAAGGCTTAAGGCCTAGGTTTCTAATTTGAAACAAAGTCAAAGTTTAAAAATGATTTTTGGCTTGGTTAGAGTGAGGAGAAGAAGAGAAGGGCTAGTCTTAAAGCATACAAAGATAAGAGGGGAAAGATAAACCCTTGGAGTTCCTTTTCTTGAAATCATAGAGATGATTCAAGATGCTCCTTTCCTCTGGACTTAGCACACAAACAAGCAATCAAACAATTGAATTCAAGCTCCTAGGATCTCCATCTGGCTTGTCTCTTAACTTGGCTATTCATGACAATGGTCCTCTTTTCACAATCTCAAGATGGGATCCCTATCACACAAGAACAAACGTCAAAAAATTCACAACACAATAAGAGGAATGGACAAAGAATAAGTTTGGATGAGAAGTCTTTTGAGATCAATTTTGAATTTTAGCATTCTAAAGGCATAAGGCCTAGTTGCTCTTCAACAAATTTTGCATTCTAAAGGCATGAGGCCTAGTTGCTCTTGAATTCCTTTAAGCATTGGTAAGTCCTAATTCTAAGTCCTTTCTCCTTTTTGCATTTAGTTCACACAAAACAAACACAAAGCAAGACAAAATAACAATATATATTTATATACAATAATGGGCTCAAATGAGCAAAAGAAAAATGACATAAACATAAAATATGTGCTCAAGTGAGCAAAGTGAAAATCAATATGAATAATGAGCAAGATATAAATGACATTAAAAGTAAATGGCGAGAAATTAAATGCTCAAATTAAAGTTAGTAGTTAGTAAGGTTATGTTAGCTTGTCATAAGACAATGTAGCGCTATGTTAAGCAATCGTAAGTGGACTAATGTAGTAATCACACCTATCTGAGGTCGGTCAATAAAAATATAGGCAAAGAACACAAGTTAGAGATCATGACTAGTAAGCCAAGCTCCATAAACTTGCCATGCCAAAAAGAAAGGGGAAGGGGCTTGTATGGACTTTAGGTTATTTTCTTGACCAAGAAGCAACCTATCTTGGACACAAAATGACTCACTTGATCATGGATCAAGTTGAGTTTGGTTTAGATTAAAGAAGATTAAACCTCTCATTTGTCAAGACCAACCATAAGACATTAACTCATTGGCCATTGATGGAAAGAAAGGGATGAAGATGAAAGGGAGGGGAAGATTATACATCAATCAAATCCAATTGATCAAATGTGGATCAAACCAACATCAATCAACACCAAATAGAAAAGAAATGAAGATTACAAGTCAACAATAATTTTTTGGTATTTTTTTTGAATTAAAATAAAAATACAAATAAAAATAAACAAATAAGGTCAAACCTCAAATTCAATTCAAATCAACTTCAACAAGTCCAATTAAATTCTCATAGGTTCAACATGGTCAAACAAGCTTTGACTAATTTTCTCACCAATTTTTGAAATCAGAAAGTATTTAAAAACACTAAAAAAATAACATAATATGAACTAAAATCTCAAATAAGTCTCAAATCAAACAAGAAATTGATGAGACTATTTTTCATTGACTTATCATAATCCATATATGCTATGAAAATATTTTTGGATTTTTCAAAAGTCAGAAAGTATTTTAAAATGAATTAAAACTATTAAAAACCAAATAATTCTCAAAAAAATATTAAATGAAGTCACAAAAATAATTAAAAATCAAAATATGAAACTAGATTTTTCAAGATTTTTTTTTTTTTGGAATTGGTCTCATATTTTTATGACTTCAAATAAATTTTTTATGAATTTTTGAAAATAAAAGGAATTAATTGAAAATAAAATGAAAATAGAAATAATGGAAAAAACGAGCGCCACATGATGGATTCATTAATTGACGTGGCAAGGAGAGACGATCCAGATCATGAGGAACACGATACAACCAAGTCCAACGCGCCACAAAGTGATTTAAAAAAGTAAACACAATGGAAGATCAGGATTAAAACGTGGCAAGGTGATCCAATGGCCAGGAGACAAGACACATAATGGTGGTGATGGAAACCACCGTCTTCTTCGGCGAGCCAACAGAATCCGGCAACCAGTTGCAGGAAAATGAACTTTAATAAAAATGGAAAACAAGGACATGAAATTGAAGCTCGTGTGATGGAGATCATCATTGTATCCATGGATCTTCCTCACTCTTCCTATATTGAGAGAAATGTGAAGTGGAAGATCATGGTGTTCAAACTGAAAGTGCACGAAATGGACAATTGAAACCACCATTGGCTTGCCTCAAGTGTGAGGACTTCAGAAAACCACACAAACACAAGGATACTACATCAAAATGAGAGTTCTAGATCCAAAAAGTTTGAAGGTATACCTCTGAATTAAAGCTCTTCAGGACATAAAACCTTCAAGATCTTGGCTCCTCTTTGCTCTAGGGATACAGTGGAAGTGAAAGGCTAAGGAATTAAGCTTTGAAGATGTGCTAATGATGCTGAATTTCAAGCTCGAAAGTGAGAAAAAGTTTGATAAAATTCCTTTGGTATGGCTATGGTTTCAATACTGCAGCAATTCAGATCTCCAAAAGGTTTATGAATGAATGAGAGGGAAGCTTTATTTATAGCTGGAAGTCTCAAATGATCACACTTCTCATGTGTGCATGGCAAATTGAAATTGGATGCATGGGCCTGTACAGGCGCATGTGAGGCCCAATGATGGCTGCAAAATCATGCTGAGTTCATATGGAATGAATTTGGACGTGTACATGAAATGGAATCAGCTTGCATACCAAGTTATAACATGAAATGCCAAAATGCACATAAATGAAGAGGTCTTCGAAACTCCCAAATGGTAAGTCCAAAAGAGAAATGTGAGTAATGGTTGGAAATCCCTTGAAATAAGGAACAAAAGTAATGCTGGGCAAAAATTCATTTGACATTTGGAAACTAATGAAAACTGGCCTGGAAAATCCAAGTACAAAACATGTTTAAGTCACCTTTGAAAAATTTCACCAAAAGCAAGCCTATTTAAACCCCTCTGTTTTCATGATGCAAGCTTCAAATGGAAAACCCTCCAACATAAAAGTTGTATATCTTTTCAAGATGATCAATTTAGAATCAAATTTTGAATCATTTGGATTTTCTATGAAAAAGTTATAGGAATTTGAAGTTGGATACTTTTTCAAATTCAATGAATTAGGTCCAATATGACCTATAATGTTTTGTACTATCACATGTATTTATTTTAGGATTATGAAATTTTGTCCAACATAAAATTTTAAGTAGGCATCTCAAGATTTCCAATTCATTTAGTCTCACCTAAAAATCATAAAAATTAAGGAAGTTATGCCCTTGGTAAGTTGACCCAAAATTAGGGTTTCAGTCAAAATGACCTATAATGTTTTGAAATTAATGATGAGCTTACAAGTTTCAAATGGATTTGTGATGAACATGAAAGTTGTTCATATGGTTCTTAAGAATATTGTTTCTCTTGGGGTCATCTTTATTTGACAAACATATAAAAAGTTGTATCTCAGTGATCCTCAGTTTAGTCAGATGACTTGACTGGTCAACTTTTCAAGGCCAAACTTCCAATCTTGATGAATAAATGATTTAGGATACTCAAATAGGCTCATATATGCATAAAATGATTAATGAAATAACTTCCCTTGATTAAATTTGATCATAGGTTGAGGTTGCTTCATGGGCAAGGCACAATCAAAGCATAGTGGAATTAGGGTTTCCTTGGGAAACAATCCTCAAGCCCTTTGGGTTATCTTGATCAAATTGGCAAATTGAGATACTTGGGAGACATATATGATGATTAGGAGCTTTATGGACCATTTTCATGCTTTTTCTCATCTTCATCTAGCCATTTCATTGAGCTTAGGAGCCTCCTAGGAGCATTGGAGCACATGATCACTTGAGCTTCAAAACAAAAAGAGTTAGTGACATATTTTTGTGCTTTTGGTTAGTAATCAAAATAAGAAAAGCAATAATATACAATACAAGCATGATTGATGGTCTCAAACCACTCACACAAGTCCCAACCCTAGGGTTAAGGAGCCAGACATGCTATGATCCTTGAGGCAATGCACTTGTGCATTAATATGATGCCATGAGGGATATTAGGGTCCAAATTAGGGTTTTACAGATGCCCCTATTTAAGGTAATTCTAGCCGGAGATATGAAGGTTAAAATCTTCGTCTTACAGTTGCCTCTGATTTAAGGACATTCTAACTGAGGAGGCGAAGGTTAAAATCTTCATGATTTAAGGACATTCTAACTGAGGAGGCAAAGGTTAAAATCTTAGGGTCAAAATTGGGGTCTTACAGTTGCCCCTGATTTAAGGACATTCTAACTGAGGAGGCGAAGGTTAAAATCTTCATGTCGACTCAGTAGAATGGGCTTAAATAATAACAAAGAGACGAATTTTGGTCCCTAAGAGACCTCATGATGCAAATGTATGCATGCAAAATAAAATCTTCATGGTGAATAGTTGCCACAAAGGAAAAGAAATTAGGAGAAATTGAAGACCCATAGGAGTAACACACTCACTAGGGAGACAAAGACTCTGGGGGGAATAAGGTAAAAATGCGTGAGCAGGTCACGACTTGAAAACTTGCGGGGAGACACGAAGGGATTCCAAGAAAATAAATCGATGGAAAGACTCGAGCTGATGCAAAGATGCATGTATTGGGGAGTATGCCAATACAACAGAACTATCCACAAAGGATACATCGGATAAAAATCCGGACTCAGACGGGGATGTCCACAAAGGACTTAGCTGAGGAGGAAACAACGAGATATTACCGGCTACCGGGTAATAAACTCAAAGAGAGACATGTTATCGAAACACCCGTTACTAGGTGAGGGAACAACACACTCAGGGAGAAAGAATATCTAAGACCGGTATAAGGGTGAGAGATATCAATCATCTGAAACATCTGAGGAGGACCCAAAAGGCACATCCCAACTCAGGAAAATCTGACTCCACAGGGGACAAACAGTCATAATAGGGAGCAGAAGGAAGGAACACCAGGGATACCGGTTACTGGGCATATAATAGGTGACCAACCAGGCGTGAATTAGGAACAAATCCAAGACACTCATCATCCGAAAGGAGGGCTGAAAAATCAAACTCGACTTACAGGATGGACATTCGATTCCACAAGGAAATAAGAATCTTACTCGACTGGGGAAGAAGAAAAAAACTTCGACTGAAGAGCGCATGAGATATATTATCTATTACCGTCATAACGTAGATAACATACTCACATGGAAGATTATCCACAACCGGTTACTGGGCTAATGAAGGATAAATCGACCGAAAAGAAAGGACATCGGGATACCGCTTACTGGGTATATAATGATGGCCAATCAGAAGGAGAAACAATCATTACCAAACAAGGGTAAATGAAAGATGACTCGCAAGGGATTAATTGCCTGAAAAAAGCAATTATCCAAGAGATATATCACCGGTTACTGGGTGGTATACTCAAAGACGAAGGAATATCAATACCGGTTACTAGGTAAAGATAACCAACAAATAGGGGATTACATCTACCGGTTACTGGGTAGAAAACTACAGAAGTAGGACTTACAACTACCGGTTACTGGGTAGAAGGCCACAAAATTCGCTGGGGAAAGGATGAACAATTACTGGTTACTGAGCAATTGAGCAACCGAACCACAAGGAACTGCAGGGGATAACAAGAAAGGAAATCAATCTAGGAACAAACTAGAAAGACACAATTAAACAAGACTCAACCCGATGTGGATATAACTCAGGGGAGTAATTCCCATCCCAATACGCACTTGGGGAGGAAACTGAAACAATAACCATCCACGAGGACATAACTCAGTGGGGAAGAAGGAAGAAAAGATAGACATTTTCTGCCTATGGGGTTGACTCTATATGGAGAGATCAAACTTAAAGATCTGCTTGGGGAAGAACATTTCACCAATAGCAGGATATAACAAGCAAAGATATATGGCAAAGAATGCATCATGAATATTTGAATACTATGATTATGCATGTATATGCATGATTTGTGTATGATTAATGCTGATAAACAGACATATCTAACACAAACAAGTCCAAGAATCACGAACGGACACCCGACATAACATCTCAACAAGAAGGGCAAAGCCTACTGGAGAACTCAGTTTTTGGGAACAACCCGAGCAGGATGAAAATACATCATCAGGGACATCAAACCCTAACCCAAAGCTACACTCGTTGAGGATACGAAGAAGATGTATTCGGGAGTAGCAAAAGAAGATAACCAAACAGAGAACTCAACTCGGGTGGGGATTATCACTGGAAGAAGAATAAACACGGGAAGACGTCGACCACAGCTGGGGATGAAGAAAGTCAAAACTTCCAACTGCAAGAAACAATACTCTGCACAGGAGGAGTTTTCCAGGGGCAAACAATCCTGACATAAGGAAGATGCAGAAAATCTGATGGGGAGTTTCCATTAACTCTCTCGGGGACAGATGGTTAGCAACGATAAGATCCGTCAGAGAAGAAACTCTACTAGGGAAGCTTAATCAAGGAAAGATATGAAACTCCGTGGGGAACCACCACAAACCAGATGCACATTAGTCAAAACACTCCCTTCTATCTGCTGGAGAGGAAACTCTGCTAAGGGGAGAAATAACATTTTGCTCTATTGGGGAAGGAAATAAACATCTTCACCACCAGCTCTCAATGTTAGAAGAAATTTTCAGACCCGGAGAAGATACCAACATCAAACTCGGATCAGGCAACCCTACTGGGGATAGGCTGCAAATGTTCTCAAAGGAACTACACTGGTTGAGGAAAATGGAAATGAATCCTTCGTCAACAAACAACATGCTGGGGATGAAAAGGGAGACAAGCCCTTCACCAATTGCTCTAGGCAATTTCCTGCTGAGGAGACAATTATCTGGAAAGATAGCTCTGCATGGAATACATGCTTACTCCGCTGGGAACTTCTACCCATGCTGGGGAAATACAAACCTCCTCGTGAGTAGAATAGCATATCAACTTTTATCAATCCATAAGGGATTTTAGGTCAGTCGACACAAGGGATGACAACCATATAATTGATAAAACACAAATGCTAGTGCCTGATATAGAGGGATATACGTCTCTAAAAGATCAAGGCAAGAACTGGAACAGAAGGGATCATCCACGGATTAACCATACAACCAATCATGGATTGCTAAAACTCCACGGGGGGAACAAGCACGTATGCACAAACAAACTATCCGGGAATGCGTTGGATGGACATCCGCAAATTCTGCTAGGAGAAAGCAATCCAACAAGATAGATCAATCTACTGCCATCAAAGAGAACTTCTCATATCAGACTCTCTGGGAAGCTGACGATGTATTATTCTTTCTGCGCTCGATGGGGAGACAACTGAAAGCTGATGAAGAGGATATAAGAATGCCAGAATATGAACAAATGTCTTACCCTTTAGAAATCATACTATCCTTGGGAAAGCACTGAGGACATTCTACTCATCCTTTCAGTCATTGTGAATGTTCATTTTGTTTAAAACAATTTATTTATGAAAACTTTATTTGTTTAAACAATGATATTCGTCAATTAAAATATGCAAACATTTGTTAAACAAAAACAAATAAGAGTGCAAATAATTGGATAAAGGCTCAAATTTATTTAATAGAATGGTAGTCCGCAAATGGCGAGACTCCATGGATCTTTACAAATTTGAAATTGGTGATAAACATGGAAAAAGGGCTACATTGAACATAATGACCATTTCTCCACCAACTCTGAATCCACTATATTCGAAGCTTCAGTTGATGATGATTGAGCGAGAATCTTTGACAAACAACAGTTGTAGAACGAAGTCTTGTCAAGATGCAGTTACTTGCCAAATCCCTAATTTTTGCCTAGATTTCCCCAGGGTGAGGTACTCAATCTAGCGGGATATATATATATATATATATATATATATATATATATATATATATATATATATATATATATATATATATATATATATATATATATATATATATATATATATATTTTTTTTTTTTTTTTTCATGTCTCTAACTTTTGCTTGGATCGCCCTTTCGGATTTTCAATCCACCGAGACGCTCATTTTTGCCTAAGCTGCCCTTTCGGGTTTTCAACTTAGCGAGCTATTCTGTTTTTATTTTTAGGCGAAGTATTTCTTGACTGCATATGAATTCACAGGACGAGTGAAATCCTCTCCATCCATAGTTGTGAGCAACAAAGCACCGTCTGAAAAGGCTCTCTTAATAACGTATGGACCTTCATAGTTTGGAATCGGGCGCGAAAGATAAGACTTTCTTGAGCACAAGGTCACCTTCTCGGAACACATGAGGCTTGACCTTCTTATCAAAGGCTTTCTTCATCCTTTGCTGATATAACTGACCATGACACATGGCAATTAATCTCTTCTCTTCAATCAAATTCAATTGGTCATAACGACTCTGAACCCATTCATCCTCAGTCAACTTGGCTTCCATCAAGACTCTCATTGATGGGATCTAGACCTCTACGGGGAGCACAACCTCCATGCCATATACAAGGGAGAAAGGAGTTGCCCTTGTTGAAGCGCGGACAGATGTACGATAGCCATGCAAAGTAAATGGCAGCATCTCATGCCAATCTTTGTACGTGACTACCATCTTCTAAATAAACTTCTTGATGTTCTTGTTAGCAGCTTCAACATCCCCATTCATCTTGGGTCTATAGGGAGAAGAATTATGATGTGCAATCTTGAACTCGCTACACAGCTCTTTCATCATCTTATTATTCAAATTAGATTCATTATCAGTAATGATCTTGTCTGGCACACCATATCGGCATACGAGTCTGTTCTTGATAAACTTCACAACCACCTGCCTGGTCACATTTGCATACGATGCCGCTTCAACCCACTTGGTAAAGTAATCAATGGCTACGAGAATAAAGTGGTGATTGTTCGACGCCTTAGGTTCAATCATACCAATCATGTCAATTCCCCACATGGAGAAAAGCCACATTGAGGAAATAAAATTCAGAAGTGTCGGGGGAATATGATTTTTATCCGCATAAATCTGACACTTGTAGCATTTCTTCACATACTTGCAGCAGTTAGACTCCATTGTCAGCCAATAGTAGCCTGCTCTCAACATCTTCTTAGCCATATCATGTCCATTGGAATGAGTACCAAATGAACCCTCACGGACTTCAGTCATTAACAGGCCTGCTTCGTGTCTATCCACGCATCTGTGCAGAACCATGTCAAAATTCCTCTTATAAAGCACATCACCATTAAGGTAGAAACTGCCAGATAATCTCCTCAAAGTCTTCTTATCTTTAACAGATGCCCCAGGCGGGTAAGTCTGACTTTGGAGAAAGCACTTGATATCATAATACCACGACTTATCATCTCTCACTTCTTCAACTGCAAACACGTGAGCTGGTCTATCCAAGCGCATCACAGTAATATTTGGGACTTCATTCCAATAACTGACAGCAATCATTGAAGCAAGCGTAGCGAGAGCATCCGCCATCCGATTCTCATCTCGAGGAATATGATGAAAGTCAACTTTAGTAAAGAAAGTTGAAATCCTCCTCGCATAATCTCTATATGGGATGAGGCCAGGCTGATTCGTCTCCCATTCACCCTTAATCTGATTAACAACAAGGGCCAAATCGCCATAAACATCAAGATGTTTGATCCTAAGATCAATACATTCTTCCAAACCCATAATACAAGCCTCATACTCCGCCATATTATTCGTGCATTTGAAAGTTAGCCTTATTGTAAAAGGAAAATGTGTGCCTTGAGGAGTAATAATCACTGCCCCAATACCATTTCCATAATGATTAACAGCATCATCGAACACCATACCCCATCGGGAACCAGGTTCTGGCCCTTCATTGAGCGTAGGCTCGTCACAATCTTTCATCTTCAAATACAGAATCTCCTCATCAGGGAAGTCGTACTGCACAGACTGATAATGTTCAAGTGATTGATGCGCCAAATGATCAGCCAAGATACTACCTTTAATAGCTTTTTGAGCTCGATACTCAATATCATACTCAGATAACAACATCTGCCAAAGGGCAATCCTCCCAGTTAAAGCAGGCTTCTCAAAGATATACTTGATTGGATCCATTTTGGATATCAACCAAATTGTATGATTCAACATATACTGGCGTAAACGCTTAGCGGCCCAAGCCAAAGCACAACATGTCTTCTCAAGCATTGAGTACCGAGACTCACAGTCGGTGAACTTGTTACTCAAGTAGTATATCACATATTTTTTCTTTCCTGATTCATCTTGCTAACCAATGACACACCCCATTGAATCATCAAGCACAGCCAAGTACATAATCAACGGTCTCCCTTCGACAGGCGGAGACAGAATCGGAGGCTCGGACAGATACTCTTTGATACTATCAAAGGCCTTTTGGTAATCCTCGGTCCAATCATGACACTGATCTTTCCGGGGGAGCTTGAATATAGGCGCACATGTGGCAGTCATGTGGGATATGAATCTCGAAATGTAATTCAAGCGGCCAAGAAAACCTCTGACTTGCTTCTTAGTTTTGGATGCAAGCATCTCTTGTATTGCTTTGACCTTGGCAGGATCAACCTCAATACCTCTCTCACTGACAATAAAGCCCAATAACTTGCCGGAACGGACTCCAAATGTACACTTGTTCGGATTCAAGAGGAGTTTGTACTTCCTCAAACGCTGGAAAAGCTTCAACAAGTGTTCTACATGTTCAACTTCCATTTTCGACTTTGCAATCATATCATCAACATACACCTCGATCTCCTTGTGTATCATATCATGAAACAAAGTAGTCATAGCACGTTGATACGTGGCTCCGATGTTCTTCAAACCGAATGGCATCACTTGATAACAAAATGTTCCTCAAGGTGTGATGAATGTTGTCTTCTCCATATCCTCGGGTGCCATTTTAATCTGATTATAACCGGAAAATCCGTCCATAAAGGAAAAGACATTGAACTTAGTTGTATTGTCTACCAACATATCAATGTGCGGTCGAGGAAAATCATCTTTCAGACTAGCTTTATTCAAGTCACGATAATCCACACACGTTCGGACTTTTCCATCTTTCTTAGGCACAAACACAATATTGGCCACCCGTTGAGGATATGTAGAAGTCACCAGAAACCCTGCATCAATTTGCTTCTGAACTTCTTCTTTAATCTTCACTGCCATATCAGGATGAGTTCTTCTGAGCTTTTGCTTCACAGGCACACACTCAGGCCTCAACGGCAAGAAATGTTGCACGATATCAGTATCTAGACCAGGCATGTCTTCATACGACCAGGCAAAGACGTCGACATATTCTCGTAGCAATTCAATCAACCCCTCCTTAACAGACTCTTCAAGGAGTTCCCCAATCTTCACTTCACGAATGCAGTCTTCAGACCCCAAGTTGAATGTTTCCAGTTTCTCAAGATGTGGCTGAATGATCTTCTCCTCGTGCTCAAGCAGACGGGTAATCTCGTCAGGAACCTCTTCAACATCATCTTCTTCTGCCTCAAATACAGGGAACTCAAAGTTGGGAGATGGTGTTGGATCATTATGTTCAATGGGTTTGATTAACCTGCATAATGATTTTGAGTATAAAAGAGATTGCAGAATTCAAACAAGGAAAATCATTATGCAGATGAAAATATTTATTTTATTCTCCTTTTTTAGGGTTTTATGGTGATCACCAATTTCATGCAAAAAGAAAAAAGGAAAAATAATTTGGAAAACAAACATTTAACATGCGATTATTGAATGAATATCATTGTATTAATCAAATTATGCCAACAATGTCTTCACTTCTCCTTTTGGCATGGGAGAAGGGTTTTTAAACAAAATGAACATATTACGTTGACTTATGGATAACTGTTGGAACATCAACAACGACCCAATTATTGCAGATTCCTCCAGGTATGACAAAATTGCCAAGGTCTTCCTCTTCATCTTCTTCAACGATGGCAGCAATTTCCTGATCTTCAACGGTGTGGATGAAACCTCCACTCTGGAATAACCCAAGATCATTGGAAACATCAGAAGAGTACCCTATGCTAGGCCGGGATTTATTATCTTCCACCTTGATGATTTTCCCCAAACCAGTAGTTGCACCATGCTTAATGGCCAACTTCGCGTCATTATAGGAGACAAATGAAGAAAGTCCTTTCCTAGAAGGCTCAGCAATAGATAAGGCTTGGAACGGTGTTCCAACCTCATCCTCAGCATCAATATAGGAGAAGGAAGATAAATGGATAACCAAGAGAGATTTCTCTCCCCTATCACCACCAACTTTTTGTTCTTGACGAACTTCAACTTTTGGTTCAGGATGGATGTCACGGCGCCTGCCTCGTGAATCCATGGTCTACCAAGCAAACATCTGTATGAAGGATGTATATCCATGACCTGGAAAGTGATCTAGAAATCACTAGGTCCAATCTTGATTGGGAGGTCTAATTCACCAATCACAGTTTTGCGCGATCCATCAAAAGCCTTCACTACCACTCCACTCTACCTCATGGGAGGCCCCTGATACGAAAGCTTGGCAAGAGTGGATTTTGGCAATACATTGAGTGATGACCTTGTGTCTACCAACACATTGGACAGGGCATCGTCTTTACAGTTCATAGATATATGTAAAGCCAAATTGTGGTATTTTCCCTCCTCGGGAAGATCATCATCACAGAAGCTCAAATTATTGCAAGCGGTTATATTTGCAAAAATGCTATCAAACTGCTCAATTATGACATCGTGATCCACGTATGCCACATCCAACACCCTTTGCAATGCTTCGCGGTGTGGCTTTGAATTCATCAACAAAGATAAGACATGTATCTTTGATGGAGTTTGAAGCAACTGATCCACAACATTATACTCACTCCTCTTGATGAGCCTTAACATCTCATCACTATCCTCTCTCAACATGCTAGACTGGCCAACTAGGATATGAGTATTATTGGATTTGTTAACAATAGGGTCAACACCCTTCACAACAGGAGCAGACGAATTTGAAGAAGAAGTCCCCATGGGACCAGCATGATTAACAACAACTCTCTTCGCAACGTCTTCGTAGGATTTTGGCTGAGCCGAGAAAACACGACCACTACGGGTCACTCCACTAACGTCAAAAATGCTTACCACAGAGGTTGAGGGCAACAGAACCTCCTTCCCATCTTCTAGCATAACGACATTATAACGGTAGGGAACCACTTTGTCTGATACATACGAGACAAGACCCGCTGGCTTAATCACAAGAGCTGGCGATACTTTCTTCTTGCTTCCATCGTACTTGATAACAACAGGATCAGGAATTTTGAACACGGGAGTGATAACATCGTCTTCGTCCTTATTATGATTCTAAAGTATCTCAATCATCCCTTGATCTATCATCTCTTGGATGTCCTTTCTCACTTGACGATATCCTCTTTCATTGATAGTGCACACCTGGCACCTATCATGATCATGCTCATAATGATTATGCTCACACAACATCCTATGCATCTCAACCAAGGATTGCCTTATATCATTCACATAAAGGACTTTGTACTTGCCAGGGCACCCCTGAACCATATTAACAGTTGCTTTCCCATGCTTGGGCAATGGGTTCTTTTTCATATTTGGGCATACGTCCTCAAAGAACAGTATCCCACTCCTCACAAGGTATGGCACCTTGGTCTTCAAAGGAAAACAATTTTCCACGTCATGTCTGGGAGCACCGGAATGATATACACAGTGAAGTTCGGGCTTGTACCACCATTGGGGATTGGATGGCACAGCTGGAGGATCACGGGGAGTTATCAGCTTCCTATCAATTAAGGAAGGATAAAGCTCAGCATACGTCATCGGAATTGGGTCAAAAGTCACCCTCTTTCTCTCATAGTTGCTGGTGCTGGTGTTGTTATTGTTGCGAGGCTGGTAAGCCTGTTGTTGTTGACGATGTTGTTGTTGTGGTTGTTGTTGAACTTCTCTGAAAGCAGGTGCTATATGAGCCACCTGGTGTTGGTTAACAGTTGGTCGGACCTATTTCCTCCTCATAGAGGGCCTTCTCTTGACATGGGAAGAACCAACATGAGACTCCCCTTTATTATTCCTAGCAAATCCTCCATATTTCTTTGCTGAGGAGCCATCATCATGAGATAAACGTCCTTCACGGACCCCTTCTTCTAGCCTCATTCCCATATTCACCATTTCGGTGAAGTCTGAGGGAGCACTAGCAATCATGCGCTCGTAATAGAAAGAGCTCAAAGTCTTCAAGAAGATCTTTGTCATCTCCTTCTCTTCCAAGGGTGGCACTATCTGAGCTGCCAATTCTCGCCACCTCTGGGAGTATTCCTTGAAGGTCTCCTTGTCCTTCTGGGACATTGCCCTCAACTGGTCCCTGTCTGGAGCCATGTCCACATTATATTTATACCGCTTTACAAAGGCCCCGCCTAGATAATTGAAAGTGCGGATGCTTGCACTCTCCAGCCGCATATACCACCGGAGCGTAGCACCTGTTAGGCTATCTTGAAAGTAGTGAATCATCAGTTGATCGTTGTCTGTTTGGGTAGACATCTTGCGAGCATACGTCACAAGATGGCTGAGTGGACATGTATTTCCCTTGTACTTCTCAAAGTCAGGCACTTTGAAATTAACTGGGATCTTCATGTTGGGCACCAAGCACAACTCAGCAACACTCTTCCCAAAGAGGTCTTTACCTCTCAAAGTCTTCAGTTCCATGCGCAACTCAAGGAATTGATCTTTCATCTCATCCATTTTCTCATATACGTCCGGGCCTTCAGATGGCTCGGAATGATAAATGGTGTCTTCTACACGCGGGAGAGTGTGCACAACGGGAGGTGGCATAGACAGGATCGGGCTAGATGCCGACATAGAAGCAAGAGTAGGGGAAAAACCCTCTGGTATGAAGTTAGATAGCATTCCCTAAGGGAATCCAACTGGCATAGTAGGAGGGAAGTGGGCTGTGGCAGCAGGCACTGCCGAGGTTACTACTTCGGAGATGACAGTCCTCGAGGGAGGAGTTGCAGGAGTTGGTGAAGCTTGACTTTGCGCGGCCAGAACTGACTCCATCATGGCAGTCAGTCTAGCAATCTCTTCCTTCACGTCCCTGTTCTCTTGTTCGAGGTGTTCCATGATCTTCTGATGATTTGCTCGGGTGTTATACCGATGCGTCAGCTTGTCTTCAAAATAAATGAAGAGCAAAGAGTTAGACCACTGATCAAGAGCTCGGAACAAAACCTGCTTATGCATATGATGCATGCAATGTTTGTGCATATGATTTGTTTTTTATCAGAGGAACTTTATAGAGATCTATTTGCAAATATTTGAAAATATTGATCTTTTGAGGACATATATGGAATACTCATAGCAATATAATATTTGGAAACTTTTTACACCAAAGAAGTAGTACAGTTTTGGTAACCAAATACAGTATAAGAGAAAAGGAGAATAAACATCCTATGGAGCCCTAGAAGCAATTGTCCAAAGCCTTCGAGATCGGAAGGTAAGTTGCATGAAGCCTCTTCACCACTCTCTCATAAGCTACTTCCATGTCGGCCTTCTTCTTGGCGAGCTGGTCATACTTCCTCTTCCAAAACCTAGATGAGTGAGGAAGGATAGAAGTAACCACATCATCGGGATCATCAATAACCTTATTGTCGTAACCTGAAAAATACAGTGTGCGAAAAAACAACCGGCGAAAGAAAATGACAGGAGAGTCGCCACCGTGCGTTATTTATCCCCAAAAGAGGGAAAGGAAACGCTCGAAGTAAACCTGAAAAGAGGAAAGGAAAAGACAAGGTCTCGCAACCAAATCTTGGGTTCGGGAGTCGGTTATGCGAAGGGAAGGTATTAGCACCCCTACGCATCCGTAGTACTCTACGGGATCCACTTTTGTAGTTCTTGTCTAAAGGGTGTGAGTTTATCTTGTGTTGTTTACTAAAAAAAGGGTTAAATGAAAATGACTCGTGCGGATGTCGCATCCACTGCATACGTATCTCATCTGAATATGAGAATCAGAGTCTTCGTAGCTCGGCTGACCTATGGGTTGGGGGGATGTGTGCTCGCTAAGACATCGCGTCTTATGCCTACGTATCTCATCTGGAATGAGAATCAGAGCAAACTGTAGTTCGGCTAACTACGGGGTTATGGATTGGGTTTTGGACGAACGACGTTACTACGCAATCTACCGGATGCTCGAACTTTGGAGACTTACTCACCTGTAGTAGAAGGAGTAAACGTGTGTTTAGGAGAAGAAAAATCAATGAAGGGTTAGGGTTTGGTAAACTCATGCAAAAAGGCAGTCCTTGACGAAGGAACCTGCAAAAAAAAAAATTAAACACACAAAAACATTGCCTCCTATCGAGGTCTTCCAGCTAGGAAAGCAGTAAAATGCGGGAAAAATGTAAAAGTACCACGCGGATAAAGATCCGAAGTAACAACAATTAGAGGAATGGGAAACCCAGGGATCCTTCAAAGGTGATTGGAGAGCTTGATTGAAATTGAGTTGCACCTGTGAGGTTTACAAAACAATCTTTAGGGTTTATGTGAGGCAGAGGTGATTCTGTGCAGTTGAGTTCCCTTCAGGGTTTGGAGGCTGCTCTGAACTCTGTTAGCTCTTCTCTCACTATCTTTTTCCAGCCAGGGTAATAGGAATAAAATTTCCTTTTGTTTCACTGAAACTCTGAATTTATAACCTGATTTTTGTGGACCTGTGGGCTCAAATGAGAGAGGTCCAAGTCCAAGATTTTTTCTTTTATTTATTTATTTATTATTTATTTTTTTCGTTTTTTTTTCTTTTCGTTTTTTTTATTTTTAAAATATTCTGATTGCCATGATGAAATGCAAATGCTAAATGACCTAAAAATGAATGCATGCATGAGGCATAAAGCGTATGCTTCCAGGAAAAATGAAGGGTAAATTTTGGGGTATTACAGCTGCCCCTATTCAATCAACTGGAGACCTGGAAAGAAGATAGCAGCGGCTTTCGTGCTTTCGAGGTATCAAGGGATTGAATACAATAAAAGCCCGAAAATTTGCACTGAAGTGAAGTGAAGTAACAATGCCTGTCAGAATCGGCAATGAGGTGGTCTTGAAAGAAGAATCCGTCTGGTACGGTGAGAGTCAGTCTGAATACTGAAAAAGAATGTTAACCTGGATACCAAAATAAATGGTAACACAGAAATAACCATGGCCTGAATGCCGCTCATCAGTCTGAATACTGGAAATGACTTCGATCTGAACATCGGGAGATATGAGATTATTAATATCGGTCTGAACACCGAGAGGCTGGCCTGAATGCCACAAGTTGCGTCAACCTGAACGTCGAAAACTTCTTCGATCTGAACATCGGAAAATTGGCCTGAATGCCACAAGTTTCATCGACCTGAACGTCGGAAACTTCTTCGATCTGAACGTCGGAAAATTGGCCTGGATGCCATAAGTTGCATCGACCTGAACGTCGGAAACTTTTTCGATCTGAACATCGGAAAACTGGCCTGAACGCCACAAGTTGCATCGACCTGAACGTCGGAAACTTCTTCGATCTGAACATCGAAAAACTGGCCTGAACGCCACAATTTGCATCGACCTGAATGTCGGAAACTTCTTCGATCTGAACATCGGAAAACTGGCCTGAACGCCATTTCGGTCTGAATACCGGAAACTTGGCCTGAATGCCACAAGTTGCATCGACCTGAACGTCGGAAACTTCTTCGATCTGAACATCGGAAAACTGGCCTGAACGCCACTTCGGTCTGAATACCGGAAACTTCATGCCTGTCAGCATTGGCCGAAATAGGGAACGATAATAGAGGCGGCGCATGGGCCAATGACACTTGTTGGGGATAACAAAGGTAAGTCATGAACAATCTTCAGTCTGAGTACTGGAAATAACTTCTGGCTTATCACTTGGGATACCGAGAATGTTTTATGCTTACATGCGTATGTTTGAATTTTTCAATGGCGTAATGCTCCATGAAAATGGAAATGCTACGCGATTTGGGAGGATGCAATGCAATATGATTCTACATGCAGGGATGCGAAATGCTGGGTAGAATGCCAAGCTGAGGCAAGGGGATCTGCTGGGGAAATGATCACCATCTTCTGGACCCTGGCAAGGCTGCTGGAGATGCACAGCGTAAAGAATTCTGTGGGGAAATGACTCGCCACACGGTGTTCTAGCAATGACGAAATACCGAGATTCTAACTGGGGAGAGAACGGCACTGGAAACTTGCTGTTGGGGAAAGCGATAGTGGTTCTGGCAACCACGATCTGCGAGAGATGACTCAGCAGGGGAAGCAAACACCACCGAGGTTCTGCTTCAAGGAAAGAAACCATGGATCTGGCATTGGGATTATCGATCTGGCCTCGAACTCTGAGGAGCAGTCACTTCTGCTGGGAAGATACAGTCTGGCACTGTCAACTCCGCTGGGGGTATATAGTCTGACACTGTCAACTCTACTGGGGAGTGTATAATCTGAAACCACCGCTTGGGGGGAGGTACAGTGGTGAGAACCTGCTGGAGATTGAAGAATCCAACGCTCTAATCAGCTCTGCAGGGATAAGATACCGAATTCGTCTGTTGGCGACTTCACTGGGGAAAACATTCACGATCATCTGCATGGGATTTTAAGGAAATGCCCCGAGGGTACCTCTTCTGAATAGACGATCCAAAGCACTTAAAATTTACAGCAATTTTAAATGTTTATTAAGCATGTACCTATAAAGCTCTTATGTGTCATGATGCAATGTTTATCAAAAATTCGGACGCCATTTTTGCAAACAAAACAGAAAAATGAAAATGAAAACAGAGATATACTGAATAACATGATTTTATTGATTGAACGGTCTCTGAATAGGCATTTACATCAGGAAGCAATCCCTGGAAAGAGGTAATCGCACAACAGATAAAAACAGACATTAATCTAATGGCAATGTGAAATGGATTTCTATTGGGTTCACAACAATAAGGGGAATGGACAAAGAATAAGGGGAATGGACAAAGAATAAGTTTGGATGAGAAGTCTTTTGAGATCAATTTTGAATTTTAGCATTCTAAACGCATGAGGCCTAGTTGCTCTTGAATTCCTTTAAGCATGGGTAAGTCCTAATTCTAAGTCCTTTCTCCTTTTTGCATTTAGTTCACACAAAACAAACACAAAGCAACACAAACTAGCAATATATATTTATATATAATATGAATAATGAGCAAGAAATAAATGACACTAAAAGTAAATGGCAAGAAATTAAATGCTCAAACTAAATTTAGTAGTTAGTAAGGTTATGTTAGCTTGTCATAAGACAATGTATTGCTATGTTAAGCAATCGTAAGTGGACTAATGTAGTAGTCAGACCTATCTGAGGCCGATCAATAAAAATATAGGCAAAAAACACAAGTTAGAGATCATGACTAGTAAGCCAAGCTCCATAAACTTTCCATGCCAAAACAAAAGGGGAAGGGCCTTGTATGGACTTTAGGTTATTTGCTTGACCAAAAAATAACATAATATGAACTAAAATCTCAAATAAGTCTCAAATCAAACAAGAAATTGATGAGACTATTTTTCATTGACTTATCATGATCCATATATGCTATGAAAATATTTTTGGATTTTTTAAAAGTCAGAAAGTATTTTAAAATGAATTAAAACTATTAAAAACCAAATAATTCTCAAAAAAATATTAAATGAAGTCACAAAAATAATTAAAAATCAAAATATGAAACTAGATTTTTCAAGAATTTTTTTGGAATTGGTCTCATATTTTTATGACTTCAAATAAATTTTTTATGAATTTTTGAAAATAAAAGGAATTAATTGAAAATAAAATGAAAATAGAAATAATGGAAAAAACCAGCGCCACATGATGGATTCATTAATTGACGTGGCAAGGAGAGACGGTCCAGATCATGAGGAACACGATACAACCAAGTCAAACGCGCCACAAAGTGATTTAAAAAAGTAAACACAATGGAGGATCAAGGTTAAAATGTGGCAAAGTGATCCAGTGGCCAGGAGACAAGACACGTAGTGGTGGTGGTGGAAACCACCATCTTCTCCGGTGAGCCAACAGAATCCGACCACCAGTTGCAGGAAAATGAACTTTAATAAAAATGGAAAACAAGGACATGAAATTGAAGCTCGTGTGATGGAGATCATCATTGTATCCATGGATCTTCCTCACTCTTCCTATATTGAGAGAAATGTGAAGTGGAAGATCATGGTGTTCAAACTGAAAATGCACGAAATGGAAAATTGAAACCACCATTGGCTTGCCTCAAGTGTGAGGACTTCAGAAAACCACACAAACACAAGGATACTACATTGAAATGAGAGTTCTAGATCCAAAAAGTTTGAAGGTATACCTCTAAATTGAAGCTCTTCAGGCCACGAAACCTTCAAGATCTTGGCTCCTCTTTGCTCTAGGGATGCAATGGAAGTGAAAGGCTAAGGAATTAAGCTTTGAAGATCAACTAATGATGCTGAATTTCAAGCTCGAAAGTGAGAAAAAGTTTGATCAAATTCCTTTGGTATGGCTATGGTTTCAATGCTGCAGCAATTCAGATCTCCAAAAGGTTTATGAATGAATGAGAGGGAAACTCTATTTATAGTTCCAAGTACAAAACATGTTTAAGTCACCTTTGAAATTTTTTACCAAAAGCAAGCCTATTCAAACCCCTCTGTTTTCATGATGCATGCTTCAAATGGAAAAACCTCCAACATCAAAGTTGTATATATTTTCAATATGATAAATTTAGACTCAAAGGTTGCATCATTTGGATTTTCTATGACAAAGTTATGGGCATTTGAAGTTGGGTCCTTTTTCAAATTCAATGAATTAGGTCCAATATGACCTATAATGTTTTGTATTATCAAATGTATTTATTTTAGGATTATGAAATTTTTTCCAACATAACATTTGAAGTAGACATCTTAAGATTTCTAATTCATTTTGTCTCACCTCAAAATCATAAAAATTAAGGAAGTTATTCCCTTGGTAAATTGACCCAAAATTAGGGTTTCAGTCAAAATGACCTATAATGTTTTGAAATGAATGATGACCTTCCAAGTTTCAAATGGATTTTTGATGATCATGAAAGTTATTCATATGGTTCTTAAGAGCATTGTTTCTCTTGGGGTCATCTTTATTTGACAAACATATCAAAAGTTATATCTCAGTGATCCTTAGTTTAGTCAAATGACTTGACTAGTCAACTTTTCAAGGCCAAACTTCCAATCTTGATGAATAAATGATTGAGGATCCTCAAATAGGCTCATATATGCATAAAATGATGAATGAAAGAACTTACCTTGATTAAATTTGATCATAGGTTGAGGTTGCTTCATGTGCAAGGCACGGTCAAAGCACAGTGGAATTAGGGTTTCCTTGGGAAATAATCCTCAAGCCCTTTGGGTTATCTTGATCAAATTGGAAAATTGAGATACTTGGGAGACATATATGATGATTAGGATCTTTGTGGACCATTGCCATGCTTTTTCTCATCTTCATCTAGCCATTTCATTGAGCTTAGGAGCCTCCTAAGAGCATTGGAGCACATGATCACTTGAGCTTCAAAACAAAAAGAGTTAGTGACATATTTTTGTGCTTTTGGTTAGTAATCAAAATAAGAAAAGAAATAATATACAATACAAGCATGCTTGATGGTCTCAAACCACTCACACAAGTCCCAACCTTAGGGTTAAGGAGCCAAACATGCTATGATCCTTGAGGCAATGCACTTGTGCAATAATATGATGCCATGAGGGATCTTAGGGTCAAAATTAGGGTCTTACACCCACCAGTCACCATCTGACTCGCTCCCAGTCAGAGTTTCCTTCTGGTTTCTGAGCAACTGTTTTGTGTTTATCCTTTGCATGGTTGTCTCCCATTTGGTATGGTGTCGACCTAAAATTCCCTGCAGAATCGATAACATTTCCTCCCCTCAGCCAATCTTCTCCTCCCTCGGCTAGATTTGAGCCTTTAGTTTGTTGATTTCTTTGTTCTCTAGCAGTTGTCTCCCTCTTTTTATGGATCAACCGAGGATTGTACCAAGGACTCAAATTCTTTGCGACACCTTTGTATCCTTCGTGATCATTTTGTCAGCATAATCATCATATACATATATATACGTATACATTCATATAATTTCATAATTGCATTTTGGCACCGTCATATTTGATTGATTTGTCGATTCGAGATTTTCATTCTTTGTATGGAGGTACTTTATCCCCATATGAACCTCGGTGTCTGTCCTCCCTCAATTATAGAGTGTCATCCCCTTAGGCAGAAAGACTTTAACCTTTCTCCTCTTCCCCACTGAGTTTGTTTCCTCGTGGATGATTATTACTTCAGTTTCCTCCCCAATTGTTTATCTGGATGAAATCACTCCCCTTGAGTTATATCCTCATTGGGTTGAGTCTTGATTGACTGTTTCTTTCTAGATCATGCCTAGATAGATGCTTTGAGTCTCCTAAGAGTTTATTACCCAGTAATTGGTAATATTCTTCTTAGTTTGTAGTTTGTTACTTCTTGCCCCATACCCGACAAAAGTACCCCAGTTTTCCCAACAATGGAGTTCCCAACAAATTCATTTGTTTTTGATTCCCCAGGAAGTATATCATTGATATGTTCATCCTAACCGGTGACAAATATCTTTCTTTCCCCTGCCTGAGTCTATCCTTGATATGTTCATCTTAATCGATGACGGATATTCTCATTTTTCGGTGTTCTACCCAATAAAAAGGTAGTTGTAATCCCTATTGTGTTCACCAGAGAGTTAATCCTTGATATGTTCATCTTAACCGATGATGAATTTCCTTCTCTTTATGGTATTCTACGCAGTAATCGATAGTTTTAAACTCTACTTTCTCCCACAAAGTTTATCCTTGATATGTTCACCCTAACCGGTGACGGATTTTCTCTTCGATGGTATTCTATCCAGTAACTGATAGATGTAATCCCTATTTTCTCCCTACTCAGAGTCTATCCTTGATATGTTCACCCTAACCGGTGATGGATCTTCTCTTTGATGGTCTTCTATCCAGCATTCGATAGATGTAATTCCTACTTTTTGTTCAGTTGGTTTATCCTTGACATGTTCATCTTAACCGATGACGGATATCCTCCGTGACAATCCCAGGCAAGTTTATCCTTGATATGTTCATTATAACCGATGATTGATCTTCTTTCTTGTTGAGTTTATCCTTGATATGTTCATCTTAACTGATGACGGATATTCTCACCTTTGGTATTCTATCCAGTATCTGGTAGTTGTAAATCCTATTTTTCTGTAGTTTTCCCCAGCAAGGTTATTCTTACGCAGTAACCGATAATGAATACTCCTTCCTGGCATTTCCCAGTGAGTCATCCTTGATATGTTCATCCTAATCGATGACGAATGTCCTGTCTGTCAGATCTTGATCATCTCCTTACCCAGTAACAGGAAGTAGATAATAGATTTATGTTCCTCCTGTGTTGAAGTTTATTTCTTCCCCAGTTTAGTTGAGTGCGCATTTCCTTAGTGAGATTTCCCCGCATGATTCAAGTATTTCAGTTTTATCCTGAATTACTCGTATCCCCTGCAGATGTTGTTGTTCCCTGGCTGAGTCTTTTCCATTTTTGTATGGAATTCCTCGAGTCCCCTAGCAGTTTTAAGTCGTAGCATGGCCTACGCATAACTCCTTTATCCCCTAGAGTCTCTGCCTCCTTAATGAGTTTTCCTTACGAAATGCATTATACTCCTCTGGACTTTCGGTCTCTAATTTCTTTTCCTTTGGCAATATTTCCCCACAAAGAATTTACTTTTGCATTCATATCATATGCATCATGAGGTCTCTTAGGGACCAAATATTTGTTTCAATATGTTGTTATTTAAGCCCATTCTACTGAGTCGACATGAAGATTTTAACCTTCGCCTCCTCAGTTAGAATGTCCTTAAATCAGGGGCAACTGTAAGACCCCAATTTTGACCCTAAGATCCCTCATGAAATTTCATCATAAGCATTAGCATCGGGATCATACCTTGGCATCCTCCTTCCCCCTTTTATCATTGGGTTTGTTTTGGGAGAGATCACCAAGCACTATGTTATTGTACCATACTTGTATATTATCATTTTACTAACCAAAAAACCAAAAATATGTCTTTGCATTTGCCTAACTCCTTTGTAGGTAGGGCATGATCACCATTGATTTATCAAGTTCATATATAGGGTTTGAGACCCTCATGACAAAGAGCACAACCATGAATTGATCCAAAAATGGTTATAAGCATCATATATAAGTTCCATTGATTCCTACATGTTATATTGATCAAGTTTTCTTCAACAGTTTGAAGGTGATTTGTCTTGGAAACCCTAGTTTGACTGGGTATCTTGAGTAACTTCTCCAACAAGCTATCTCACCAATTGATCAAATTTCTCAAGGGACACTTAAAAATTCATCATCTTATGCATATATGATCTACCGTGAGCCAATAAAGTCCAGAGAATTAAAGGTTAGCAAGTTGGTTGATGGTGGTTGGCCAGATGAATTCATCTGATCAAAACTGGGTCTCCCTAGACCCTATCTCCTACAATTTTCACCATATGGAAATGATTCCAAGAGAAACGTTACTCTAAATTACATTCTAAACAACTTTCATGTTGATACCTAGAGCTAGTGTTTCTTGTAAAAATCATTTTCTATGTTGAAACATTATAGGTCATTTTGTCTAAACCCTAATTTGAAAGTCAACTTCCCAATGCCATAACTTGCTCAATTTTTATGAGATGAAAGATTTCCGAGTTGCACAATCCAATTCAATATGTCTACTCCAACTTTGTTGTTTGTAGTGAGAGCTAATTAAACATTTATGAGCATGTGATATGAGGTTACATTATAGGTCATTTTTTGCCTATACCATTGAACAAGTGGTTTTTCCAAACTTCAAAAATGCATAACTCTATCATTCTAAATCCAAATGACATAAAATTGGTCACCATTTTTAAGGTCTTTGAAATAGCTACAACTTTGATGAAGACACTTTTCTCATTTGAAGCTCACATAAAAAGTTAATAAAGGTGAAATATTGAGATATATGGCTTGACACTTAGAAAAAATTTCAACATGTTGAAATTTCCAAAATTCTACCTCAATCTTCTGCATGTTCCAAGCTCCAAATGAAAAAGTGTTCAACATTAAACTTGTTCCCTTGATCCAAGCTTTCCAAAGAACCCGGGTTCATGCATTTTGGATGAATATTGATAGGTCTGTGCATGACTTTAACAGGGTTGCATCATTGGAAAGAATCAATTGCACAAACTTCAGTTCATAATACCTTGCCATTCAAGCTTCATTCAGACCTCAATTAGAATCATTTTGGACCTTATTTCATTGCATCATGGTCCTGTACATGCCCATGCACTCGTGCCATCCATATTGCCAATTTTGGACAGATTTTGAAGTGTGCAAATATCATTCCCTTTGGCTATAAATAGAAGGCCTCTGAGCTCATTTGAACAACACTTTGCACACCAGCTTTTCCCCCCATTGAAACCCTCTCATTCTAAAGGAAAACCTGAGAAATTTCAAGTTGAAATTTGAGTTTGAATCTCAACTATTGGAGATTCAAGAACTCCAGGATCCAAAGCCTTGCAACCTCTCTAATCACTTCCTGCTAGCTTCTCAAGTGTGACCAGATCGTGTTTGGAGCAAGCAACATCAAGAACTGCATAGCATTGAAGGTAATTTTCAGAAAACTTCATCTCTTCGATTATCACTCAATTCTACTCAATTCTCTTGGATCTTTGGTTGTCTGAAGTCCTACCAATGTAGGCAAGAAGATTGAGTTGCTTAGAGTTCCAATCGAAGCAACTCAGTTGACACACCTCAAAATTTAACTCCTCATATCTTTCCATATATGTGGAGTTAGTTAAAATTGAGGTCAGATTCATGCTCTACGCCATTTTTTCTTTCAGATCATTTCCTCCTTTTTCATTTATGTGATGGTGATGACTGAACTAGTCTGGTGAGCCTCGCCTGAGAAGGTGACCGGAGTTTCAGCGCCGGTGGTGTGCTAGACAGGTTCTGAGCCACATGATCAATTCAAAATATTTTAATCTCACGCGTTGGTTTTGATTACCATGCATGTGGCGCATTGACTTAAGTCCACCATGGAATGCGCTCTTCTCACCACTTAATCTGCCACCTCAATTAATGAGGCAGATCAAGTGGTCCACGTTTTTTTTTCTATTTTCTGATTTTCATTTTAATCCATTTATTTTCATGAATTCATATTAATTTTAATATTGATCCAAAAAATATAAGAGTTTCACCAAAAAATTTCAAAAAATTTTCTCTTTCATATTTTGAATTAAAATTATTTTTTGGATCATTATTAATATTTTTCATGATTTAATTGATTTTGTGATTATTTTTAATTGTTTAAATGTACTTTTAAGTCTTTAAAAATTCTAAATTTTTTTCTCCAAGGTCCTTTGATCTTGCTTGACCTATGATAAATATCATGGCCATTTCTTTGGTGTTTTGATGAGGTTTTAGGAATTTGACAAACCATATTTAATTTAAATGTATTATTTTAGTCTTTTTAATTTGAATAAATGCCAATTAATTATGTTGACCAATTGTGTTGACTTGTTTGAGTTTGACTCTTGTTGTTGGGCCTTGGTCAAGGTTGATTTGAATTTGTCAAGTTAATATCATTGGATTTAGGGGATTGATGGAATGTACATTCCATCTCCCAAAATGAATGAATGATATTAATTTGGTAAAAGTCCTTCTTTGACCAATTTGAGTTTTGATCTATTCCCCTCTCTCTTCATCTCATTCCCCTTCTTTATGCATTCATCTCATTTGACCTATGATATCTCAAAATCCTAAGGCTAGTTGATTGAAAAATCAACATAAGTATGGATGAGATTAGGCCACCTCTTTTGCATGTTCTTTTTGTGTGTGGTATGTTTCATGAGCATAGTCCATTATACTATGTCTCTAACATGCATTAACACCAAAATTTCATTGCCCGACCTCAAATAGTTGTGACTTCTACATAAGTCCAATTACGATTGCTTAACATAGCGCTAAATTTGTGACACAAAAGGCATAGCATTCTAGTTAGTGAGATTATAAGTCTCCCCTCTTTCATAGTATTGTGTGGAAACTTGGCCTTTTTTCCTTCCTTTGGAAGATGTCTTGGTTCAAGGATCCATGCTTGTGGTAAGTAGGTTGAGTGTTCTCCAAAGAATGACTTAAAAATAAAAAGCAAAAGCAAAACAATACTAACTTCTAACTCATTAACAACTAACTTTTAATTTCAAGCCATTTACTTTAATGTCATTTAATTTTAGTCTTTATTCATTTGCCATTATTCATACCATTCTAATTGTTTATGTTAATGCAATTTTCACTTTGTCCATTTAGACCATATTGTGTGATATATCTTGTTTGTGTATACTTTTCTTGTTTGTGTGGTCTTTGACCATTAATGTACATGATAACAACAAAAACCCTAAAAAACTTTTGTGTGGACTGTTGGCTTGATCTTGAACAAATGGACTTAGAACTTAGGCAACATTCCTATGCTAAAGGACTTGGCCAATGCCAACTTTCTATGAAACCAAGTGCTTGTAATTTGAAGCTTCATCTTATACATCATTCAAGATCCCTTTGAGTTCATCTACAACATGATCATTATGAAGCTGTTATTTTGAACCTGTGGCTTATGGAAATCATATGTTACATGGGCTAATTTGAAAAGATCATGGAGTGGCTAAAGCTTGGATGTGGCTATCTTTATTTGATGCCTTTGATCTTCAAGATAATATAATTGTGCATTTGTGTGTTGCTTGATTCTAAATGTCCAAGGGAATATGGGTTTCTATTTTCATTCTTGTCTATTAGATTGCTACCCATTGGTCATATCTTTTCAACTTTTAACTTTTAATTTTGTGCATAGGATTAGTCTCTTCATATCCTCCCCGTTTCTTTAATTTCAAAATCTCTCCCTCCCTTTTAAAAATCTTCTTTGTTTGAACTTGTTTTGTTCTAAACTTTGACCACTTTGCACAAAGGTAGAAACTTTGGCCTTATGCCATTGCATTTTCAAACTTCTCTTTCTTAAATCAAACTTGTAAAAAAACTTAACTATACTTGACCTGAACTTTCAAAAAGCCAAAAAAAACTAACTCATTCAAACCATTTTTAGGCCTTTGTGCCTTTCAAACTTAATTTTTATTAAAAGCAATGCATCCACTTTGAAATTTATATCACGAACTACGAGGTTTTGACCCCTCATTTTTATGTTGGTACGTTGGCACAAGTCCGAAGGTCTTGTCAAACACAAAAATATAATTAATGAATTCTTTTCTCATCCCCCATTCTATTTGTTTGTAAACATCATTTTTTACAAAATACATATGCACACAAAAAGGGCTCCCTAGGAGTACCTAGGACACTTTGGGTGCTAACACCTTCCCTCTATGTAACCAACCCCCTTACTTGTAATCTCTGACATTTTATTAGTTTTGATATGAAAACTTCTTACTTTTTGGGTTTTGTTCGTACTTTTTCCCTTTTCCCTTGGAAACAATAAAAGTGCGGTGGCGACTCTTATTATTTGATGTCTAGCTTATCCATAGCTTGATGATCATGAATTTACCGCTACAGAAATTAAGTGGTGACTCTGATGGGGAGTAGTCTCCAGTGGGTTTAGCCTACTTTTTGTGTGTATATATATTGTATATATGTGATGTTTATATATATGTATGTGTGATATAATCTGTTTGTTGTGCTTGGTGATCTCTGAGTGGTGAGATAAGTTATAACCCGAACTTGAGTGCAATTAAGATAGGAGGATGGCATAGTCATGTTCGACTTGTGTGGATTAGTCCATAACAAGTTGGCTTGAGATCCATATGCTAAGTGGAGACTCTTTTGGATTTGGAAATGTCACACAAGTATTTGTGGTTAGGCGTTACTATCACTAATTTGGGTCCGAGAAGCTGAGGACCGTAGAAGATTTACCCCCTCTTGGCCTATTTAGGATGTAGTACGGAGACTGTTCAAGTGTAGACTTGATAACAGTTGTTACGTGATACTACACTCAGACGAGTTTCTCTTGAGAATATTATGAGTCGATGAGTCAGTCATCTTAACCTGTAATACCCGATAGAGGGAATTAAGACTCTGGGAACTTTTTAGAACATGATCTACAGGTTTTTATCCTTAGTTCACTCCTTTGGGATGGTTCTTACCCTGACTCCATGCTCGTGACTTACAACAAACCCTTGATTCTTGGTTGATCCAATCAAGTCTTGTCAATATTAATGGAACTTGGGTGTTGATAAGGTGTAAACCATAATCCACCAAAATGGATGATTGATATTCACAATAACTTGATTCATCCCTTGACCTTTGTTTGCATTGTGTGTGATCTCTTATTTGTGATTGTTGCATTCATGCATTCATGCGCATCATAACATTCATCACACGAAAAATTTCAAGGAACTGAGGTATTATTTGCAAACATTTTCAGACCATGGATTGTGGATGAAGGAACACTAAGAAGTACAGTTTCAGATGTCCCGACTTGAAAGAGTTAAGGAAGCCAGCATCTTTTGTATTAGATCCCTTGGACTTCAAACAACGCCATGGGAGGCTTCTGCCCATCTTATCTACTGACGTGGTTGAAGGACTTTTGAGTGTGTTGGTGCATTTCTATGATCCTCTCTACCGTTGTTTCACTTCCCCAGATTTTCAGCTTGTGCCTACCTTGGAGGAGTATTCTCATCTTTTGGGGATACCTGTTTCTATTAGAGTGTCTTTTAGTGGATTGGATGAGATTCCCCGATCTAGTATTATTGCTGAAGCTCTTCACTTGAAGAAGTCTGAGATAGAGGCTCATTGAGTGAAGAAAGGAGGATTGTTTGGGTTGCCATCTGATTTCCTCATCAAGGAAGCTACTACCTTTGCTCAAGCCGGTAGTGTGGATGCTGTAGTGGGGTATTCGTTACCATTAGAGATATTGACTAAATCCAAGGTAAATCATACAAGTCGAGTCGCCACCGCACTTCTATTTATCCAAAGGAATGGTTAGAAAAAGAACAAAAACCTAAAAGTTTTATCGAATCAAAAACTAGTAAAAATGTCAGAGATCTGGGTAAGGGGGTTGGTTATGCAATGGGAAGGTGTTAGGCACCCAAAACATCCTAGGTACTCCTAGGGAGCCCTTTTCACACTTGTTGTAAGGTTGGCATTTTGTGAAAATTTATTTGTGCAAACATGATTGAAGGGATGGGAAAAGAGTGTATGTTTATCTAATCTACTACTTACTAAAAGAGAGGTCAAAAGAAAATGACTCGCCCGGATGTCGCATCCACTGCATACGTATCTCATCTGAACAGGAGAATCAGAGTCTTCGTAGCTCGGCTACCTACATGTTAAAGAGAAATGTGCTCGCTAAGACACCGCGTCTTATGCCTACGTATCTCATGAGAATCAGAGCAAAACGTAGTTCGGCTACCTATTTTTGTTTGTTTTGTGTTTTTTAGATGAACGACGTTACTACGCAATCTACCGGATGCTCGACCTTTGGAGACTTACTTGCCTGTAGTAGAAGGAGTTAACGTGTTCTTAGGAGAAGAAAAATCAATGAGTTTGTTTGTGTTTTATGGATGCTCATGCAAAAAGGAAGTCCTGGAAATCTTATGGGGGACAATCGCACCATACAAAACAAACATGCATAAAGTAAACATACCAACGAGGGGCTCGAACATACATGGGTATGGCTTTAGTCAAGAGGGGTCATATCAACCTCGATAAACAAGCCATGGAAGGGTAATCAAACAGGCTCTTAACCTCTAACATTGAACGTTAGGGTGAGCAGATTAACAGGGTAATGAGGATAAGACCTCATAGCTCTTAACCCTGGACAGGGTGAGCTCATGAAAAAAAATGGGGATTCAGAAAGGTGGAACCCTCTCCACTGACCGACCGGACAAAAGATCTTGGGTTTTTGTTCTGAAGCATCGACACGTAGTGTGAGCATAAAGAACGACACACTGAATAACGGGGGATTGATTACTAATCCCTTTTATCCGTCAATTACCTCTTCATGGAGGTCTTTAGCATAAAAGTAAACATACAAAAAACATTGCCTCCTATTGAGGTCTTCCAGCTAAGAAAGCGGTAAAATGCTAAAAGATGTAAAAGGGAATAAGATCTACCCCACGGATAAAGATCCGGAGTAACAGCAACTAACAAATCAAGAAACCCAGAGATCTCTCAAGCTGGCACCATCAAAGAAAGCAAGTCATCACAGGTAATCGGAATAAATCTCCAAACGGTATCCCACAAATAAAGTGGAATGCCACACGAACTATCTCTTTAGGAGTCATATGATCCCTCACACAAACTCAACAAACAAGTTAGAAATAACAGGTAAACAATGCATGGATGCGGTATAAAACATGTCACAATCAAACACGAAAACAGATCTGAGAACAAACAGAGAAACAAGCTACTGTCACGCTCGCTACTGCTTCACTTAGCGAGGTGCTAGCGAAGCTTCGCTACATGTTCGCCTAGCGAAGGTGCTAGCGAACGCCTGCGAATTCTGGATTCTCCTTTGATAACATTACGATTTCAGAAGCCCCAAACCCTATGGTATCCATCTCAGACATTACATGGTTAAATATTCAAAGCATTGTTTCACACATTCATGCATATCTAAACCCGTGTGCAAAACCTAACGGCACCTACTCTTCCAAATTCAAACATAATACATCACACATTTATAAAATTCAAATTGAAGGCGTAAAGTAATGGGAATAGGGCAAACCTGATTGGAGAGATCGGTTGAGATTAAATTGCACGGTTCTGTTTTGCAGAGTGATTTCAGGGTTTGTATGAGATAGAGCAGATTCTGTGCAGATGAGTTCTCTTCAGTGTCTGGAGGTTGCTCTGAGTTCTCTGTCAGGTAGTCTCTCTCTCTGATAATCCAGGGTTTGTAATAGTCTCCCGTCCTGGTCTCTCTAATAATCTCCCCCTCTTTCTTCTGAAATGAAGCTTGGTATTTATAACCTGATTTGTTGCTTTATGGGCTTAAAATGAATGCAATCCAGGTCCAAAATTCTGTTATGTTTTCAAAACGCGTGGTCTTCGCCTAGCGAAGAATCTGCTCGCCTAGCGAGCATGACAGTTCAAACCTTCGCCTAGCGAAGGATTTACTCCTTGCACGAGCATGACAGCTCAGGCCTTGTGATTGCTCAAGCTACAAACAAAAGATGTTAGTGACATATCTTTGTGCTTTTGGTTGGTAAACAAAATAAGAGAAGCAATGATGTACAATTCAAGCATGCTTGGTGATCTCAACCCAATCACAAGGAGTCCCACCCAAAGGCAAAGGAACCAATATGCTTATGATCCTTGAGGCTATACAAATGCAATGTTATGATGCCATGGGGGATCTTAGGGCCAAAATTAGGGTCTTACAGATGCCCTTATTTAAGGTCATTCTAGCCGGAGAAGGGAAGGTTAAAATCTTCATCTCGACGAGGTAGAATGGACTTAAATAATAACAAAGAGACGAATTTTGGTCCCTAAGAGACCTCATGAAAAATGGTAACACTCTGTGGAGATATGTGTCCACAAAAGCAAAGAAATTAGAAGCCACTGATAATCGATATGAACAATTCACTCGATAGGACCAAGATCCTGGGGACTCTCCTGGGGATAGAAGAGGGATACAAATGCGCGAGCAAGTCACGACTCAAAGATTTGGGGAACAGAATTCCAAAGGGAATAAATCCATCGGAAAGACCCGAGCTGACTCAAAGACGCAGGTATTGGGGAATGTGCCAATACAACAAAAACTATCCACAACAGATACTTCAGATAAAAATCCGAACGAAGACAATCCACTAAGGGATCTCACTGGGGATGTCCACAAGGATGCTTCTGGAGAAGCCGCGGGACGAGGTATTACCGGTTTACTGGGTAATAAGCTCAACGAGACACGAGATCTGAACACCGACGAAAGGGCGAGAGATACAACATGCTCGGGAAGAATGAATATCTAAGACCGGTATAAGGGTGAGAGATATCAGAACTTCAAAACGTCTGAGGAAAACCTAAAAGGTATACTACAACTCAGGGATTCTGACTCCACAGGGGACCAAAAAGTCATAATAGGGAGCAGAGAGGAGGGAACACCAGGGATACCGGTTACTGGGCATATAATAGGTGACCAATCAAGGCGTGAATTGGGGAATATTCCCAAGACACTCATCATCCAAAAGAGGGCTAAAAGCAAACTTGATTATAGGATGGATATTCGACTCCGTAAAGGGGATACGAATCTTACTCGACTAGGGAAGAACAAAAGCATCGACCGAAGAGTGCATGAGATACATCATCTATTACCGTCAGAACGTAGATAATATACTCGCATGGGCGATTATCCACAACCGGTTACTGGGTTAATAAAGGATAAATCGACCGAAAAGAAAAGGCATCAGGATACCGCAACTAGGCATATAATGATGACCAATTCAGGAGAGGAACAATTGTTACCAACAACAACAGGGTAGATGAGAGATGACCCGCTGGGGATAAATTGAATAATTAGGGCAATTATCCACGCAGATGAGCGGATATCAACACCGAATATTGGATGAAGGTAACTGTCACCAATTAAGGATGAGCAAAAATAGTTACTCTGCAAAAAGGGAAGAAATAGGGTTTACAACTACCGGTATGAGGGTAGAGAACCGCAGACTCCACCGGGGATAATAATTACTAATTATTGAGCAATTATTCATTTACCACGGGGAAACAGGAAAAGAGTCTCAAGAGACCGATCTAGGATCAAACTAGATAGGCACACCAAATCAAGACTTGTCCCGGTGAGGATATGACTCAATGGGGAAAACCATCCCAATATATGTGTTGGCAAGGAAGAAAAACAATCAACATCCACGAGGATATAACCCGGTGGGGAATGTGAAAAAAAGGATAGACGCTTTCTGCCTATGGAGCTGACTCTATATGGAGAGATCAGACACACACATCTGCTTGGGGAAATATATCACCAAATAGCAGGAGACAACAAACAACGATATATGGCAAAGAATGCAACATGAATATCTGAATGTTATAATTATGGATGTATATGTGTGGTTTACGCATGAGGTATGCTTGACAAACAAACGTATCTAACACAAACAGGTCCAGGAATCAACCACCCGGTACTACATCTCAAGAGAGAAAGCCAAGTCCACTAAGGGCAACTGTCCTTGCAGGGGATGAACATCAGTCATTCTAGCTGGGGATAGGGAGTTATCACAGCCAAAGCCCACCACACCAACAACTCAACTGGGGAATTTATCCGAGGAGATAAAGGAATTATGGGGATCAACCACCGAATATCGCTCTTACCCAAAGAGATCCAATCTGCTGAGGAAGAAAGATTGCTGCTCTGCTGAAGGGAAGAGAGGTGACTCTCAACAAGCACTCCACTTGGTAGGATAAACCACAAAAGGTTTCGGAGGGAGGAGATACAGTCATGCCAGGAATATGGACAAAAATCCTACCCTATTGGGGATCGTACCATCCTTGGGAGAGCACTGAGGATCTCCTAAGTATCCTTTCGTCATTGTGAATGTTCACTTTGTTTAAAAACAAATTATGAAAAATTTGATTGTTTAAAACAATGACATTTTCTCAATCAAAACATGCAAAACATTTGTTGAATAGAAACAGATAAGAGTGCCAATAATTGGATAAAAGGCTCAAATTTATTTGATAGAATGGTAGTCTGCGAATGTCAAGACTCCATAGATCTTTACAAATTTGAAATTGATGATATATATTGGAAAAGGGCTACATTGAACATAATGACCATTTCTCCACCAATTCTGAATCCGATGTATTTGAAGCTTTGGTTGATAATGAGCAAGAACCTCTGACGGATGACAGTTGTAGAACAAAGTCTTGTCAGGATGCAGTTACTTGCCAAATCCCTAATTTTTGCCTAGATTTCCCCAGGGTGAGGTACTCAATCTAGCGGGATACATATATCATTATATATATATATATATATATATATATATATATATATATATATATATATATATATATATATATATTTTTATATATATATATATATATATATATATATATTATTTATATTATATATATATATATATATATATATTATATATTTATATATATATATATATATATATATATATATATATATATATATATATATATATATATATATATATATTTTGTCTCTAACTTTTGCCTGGATCGCCCTTTCGGGTTTTCAATCCACCGAGATGCTCATTTTTGCCTAAGCCGCCCTTTCGGGTTTTCAACTTAGCGAGCTATTCTATTTTTATTTTAGGCGAAGTATTTCTTGACTGCATCTGAATTCACAGGACGAGTGAAATCCTCCCCATCAATAGTTGTAAGTATCAAAACACCGCCTGAAAAGGCTCTCTTAACAACATACGGACCCTCATAGTTTGGAGTCCACTTGCCCCTGGAATCGGGCGCGAAAGACAAGACTTTCTTGAGCACAAGTTCACCTTCTCGGAACACACGAGGCTTGACCTTCTTATCAAAAGCTTTATTCATCCTTTGCTGATATAACTGACCGTGGCACATGGCAGTCAATCTCTTCTCTTCAATCAAATTCAGTTGGTCATAACGACTCTGAACCCATTCAACATCAGTCAACTTGGCTTCCATCAAGACTCTCATTGATGGGATCTCCACCTCTACAGGGAGTACAACCTCCATGCCATAAACAAGAGAGAAAGGGGTTGCCCCTGTTGAAGTGCGGACAAATGTACGATATCCATGCAAAGCGAATGACAACATCTCATGCCAATCTTTGTACGTAACAACCATCTTCTGGATAATTTTCTTAATGTTCTTATTAGCAGCTTCAATAACCCCATTCATATTGGGTCTGTAAGGAGAAGAGTTATGATGCGCGATCTTGAACTCACTACACAGTTCTTTCATCATCTTGTTATTCAAGTTAGATCCATTATCAGTGATGATCTTATCTGGCACACCGTAACGACATATGAGTTGATTCTTGATAAACGTCACAACCACCTGCCTGGTCACGTTCGTATACGATGCCGCTTCAACCCACTTGGTGAAGTAATCAATTGCGACAAGAATGAATCGGTGTCCATTGGACGCTTTCGGCTATATCATGCCAATCATGTCAATTCCCCACATGGAGAAAGGCCATGGTGATGAAATCACGTTCAGGAGTGTCGGGGGAATATGAATCATGTCTGCGTAAATCTGACACTTATGGCATTTCTTCACATATTTGCAACAGTCAGACTCCATTGTCAGCCAATAGTAGCCTGCTCTCAATATCTTTCTAGCCATGGCATGTCCATTGGAATGAGTACCAAACGAACCCTCATGAACCTCATTTCATTAACAGATCCGCTTCGTGTCTGTCCACGCATCTGAGCAGAACCATGTCAAAATTTCTCTTGTAAAGTACATCGCCATTGAGATAGAAACTGCCTGACAATCTCCTCAAAGTCTTCCTATCTTTCACAGATGCCCCAGGTGGGTAAATCTGGCTTTGAAGGAAACACTTGATATCATAATACCATGGCTTATCATATTTCACTTCTTCAACTGCAAACACATGAGCTGGCCTATCCAAGCGCATCACGGTGATATTAGGAAACTTCATTCCACAATTTGAGCACAATCATTGAAGCAAGTGTAGCAAGGGCATCTGCCATCCGATTCTCATCTCGAGAAATATGATGGAAGTCAACCTTAGTAAAGAACATTGAAATCCTCCTTGCATAATCTCTGTATGGAATGAGGCCAGGCTGATTCGTTTCCCACTCACCCTTAATCTGATTAACAACGAGGGCCAAATCACCATATACATCAAGATGCTTGATTCTAAGATCAATGCATTCCTTCAATCCCATAATACAGGCCTCATACTCAGCCATATTATTCGTGCACTTGAAAGTTAGCCTTGCTGTAAAAGGAATATGTGTGCCCTGAGGCGTAATGATTACCGCCCCAATACCATTTCCATATTGATTTACAGCGCCATCAAATACCATACTCCATCTGGAACCAGGCTCTGGCCCTTCATCAAGTGTGGGTTCATCACAATCTTTCATTTTTAAATACAGAATCTCCTCATCTGGGAAGTCATACTGAACTGACTGATAGTCCTCAATTGGTTGATGTGCCAAGTGGTCAGCCAAAATACTACCTTTAATAGCTTTCTGAGCTCGATACTCAATATCATACTCAGACAACAACATCTGCCAACGGGAAATCCTCCCAGTTAAGGCAGGCTTCTCAAATATATACTTGATTGGGTCCATTCTGGATATCAACCAAGTCGTATGATTCAACATATACTGGCGTAAGCGCTTAGCGGCCCAAGCCAAAGCACAGCACGTCTTCTCAAGCATTGAATATCGAGACTCACAATCGGTGAACTTCTTACTCAAGTAGTAGATAGCATACTCTTCCTTCCCTGATTCATCTTGCTGACCAAGGACACAACCCATAGAATCTTCAAGAACAGTCAGATACATAATCAAGGGTCTCCCTTCCACAGGCGGAGATAGAATCGGAGGCTCGGACAGGTACTCTTTAATACTGTCAAAAACTTTATGGCAATCCTCGGTCCAATCATGGGACTGATCTTTCCGGAGGAGCTTGAATATTGGCGCACATGTGGCATTCATATGGGATATGAATCTAGAAATGTAATTCAAGCGGCCAAGAAAACCTCGGACTTGCTTCTCAGTTTTGGGCGTAGGCATTTCTCGTATTTCTTTGACCTTTGCAGGATCAACCTCAATACCTTTATCACTGACAATAAAGCCCAATAACTTGCCAGAACGGACTCCAAATGTACACTTGTTGGGATTCAGACGAAGCTTGTACTTCCTCAGACGCTGAAAAAGCTTCAACAGGTGCTCTACATGTTCAACTTCCGTTCTTGACTTAGCAATCATATCATTAACATACACCTCAATCTCCTTATGCATCATATCATGAAACAAAGTGGTCATATCTCGTTGATACGTGGCTCCGGCGTTCTTCAAACCGAAGGGCATCACTCGATAACAGAATGTTCCCCAAGGTGTGATGAATGTTGTCTTCTCCATATCCTCGGATGCCATTTTAATCTGATTATATCCGGAAAATCCGTCCATAAATGAGAATACCTTGAATTTAGCTGTATTATCTACCAACATATCAATATGTGGTAAAGGAAAATCATCTTTCGGACTAGCTTTGTTCAAGTCTCTATAGTCCACACACATCCGGACTTTTCCATCTTTCTTAGGCACGGACACAATATTGGCCACCCATTGAGGATATGTAGAAGTCACCAGAAACCCCGCATCAATTTGCTTCTGAACTTCCTCTTTGATCTTCACTGCCATATCAGGATGAGTTCTTCTGAGTTTCTGCTTCACAGGCACGCACTCAGGCTTTAAAGGTAGGAAATGTTGCACAATATCAGTATCTAGACCAGGCATGTCTTCATATGACTAGGCAAAGACGTCAACATATTCTCGTAGCAACTTAATCAACCCCTTCTTAACAGATTCTTCCAGAAGTGCCCCAATCTTTACCTCTCGCACAATCTTCAGACCCCAAGTTGACTGTTTCCAGATTCTCAAGATGCGGCTGAATGATCTTCTCTTCATGCTCAAGTAGCCGGGTGATCTCATCAGGAATCTCTTCCACATCATCTTCCTCTGTCTCAAATACAGGGAATTCAAAATTGGGAGATGGTGTTGGGTCATTATGTTCAATGGGTCTAGAAATCAACCTGCATAATGATTTTGGATATGAAAAGCTTTAGAATTCAAACAAGGCAAATCATTATGCATATGAAAAGATCGATTTTATTCTATTTTTTAGGGTTTTATGTGATCACCAATTTCATGCGAAAAGCGAAAAGGGAAAATAAATGGAAAAACAAACATTTAACATGAATCTATTGAATGAAAATATTATTGTATTTATGCGCCAACAATGTCATCACTCCTCCTTTTGGCATTGGAGAAGGGTTTTCAAACAAAGTGATTATTACGTTGAATTATGGACAACTGTTGGAATATCCACAGCGACCCAATTGTTGCAGACCCCACCAGGGATGATGAAGTTGCCAGAATCCTTTGTATCTTCTTCTAAAACGGCAGCAGCCTCCTCATCTAGACCAGTGTGGATGAAACCTCCACTCTTGAATAACCCTTGCTTGTTGAAAGTACCAGAAGAAAAACCTATGCCAGCCCAGGACTCGTTGTCTTCTAACTCAATCATTTTTCCTAAACCAGTGGTTGCACCATGCTCAATGGCCAGCTTTGCATCTTTGTAGGAAGCAAATGAAAGAGCTCTTTTCTCAATAGGCTCAACAATAGATAACGCTTGGAAAGGAGTTCCAACTTCAACCTCAGCATCTATATAAGAGAAGGAAGACAAATGGCTAACCAGGAGAGCCCTTTCTCCCCCTACCACCACCAGCTTCTTGTTTTTCACGAACTTCAATTTCTGGTGTAGGGTGGACGTCACGGCGCCCGCCTCGTGAATCCATGGTCTGCCTAAGAGACAACTATACGATGGGTGAATGTCCATAACCTGGAAGGTAATCTGGAAATCACTCGGTCCGATCTTGATTGGGAGATCAACTTCCCCAATCACAGTTTTGCGAGACCCATCGAAAGCCTTCACAACTACTCCACTCTGCCTCATGGGAGGCCCTTGATATGATAGCTTGGAGAGAGTGGACTTTGGCAATACGTTCAATGATGACCCAGTGTCCACCAGCACATTGGACATGGTGTCGTCTCTACAACCCATATATATATGTAATGCCAAGTTGTGGTCTCTTCCCTCCTCAGGGAGATCAGAGTCACAAAAGCTCAGGTTGTTACAAGTAGTAATATTTGCAACAATGCTATCGAATTGCTCCAAAGTGACATCGTGATCCACATATGCCATATCCAATACCTTCTGCAGAGCCTCTCGATGTGGTTCTGAATTTAAGAGCAATGATAACACATATATTTTGGATGGCGTCTGTAGAAGTTGGTCTACAATATTGTACTCGCTCCTTTTGATGAGTCTCAGTATCTCATCACAGTCTTCTTTCTCATTGCCCCTAGGGCCAACAGAAGTAGGAGTTTTCAATACAGAGGAGGGCTTAACAATAAGTGCCGGATTCGGAGAGCTTACAACATTTCCAATCGGGCGTTCAACAAAATCATCAACATTTCCTCTAGCATCAACTGGGGGTTTCAACGGAGCTGAAAACACGCGACCGCTACGGGTCAAACCACTGACATCAGCAATGTTAACAACAGATGAAGAGGGCAAGGACACCTCTTTCCCATCTTTTACCGCTACAGCATTGTAGCGATAAGGAACCACTTTCTCAGAAGAATACGGTACAGGGCCGGCAGGCTTGATGGTCAGAATGGGAGAAAGCTTCTTCTTGCTGCCATCATACTTGATAATAACAGGCTCAGGGGTCCGGAAAACCGGAGAAATCACATTGACCTCAAGAGCATCTTCATCAACATTTCTATTCTGGAGGATCTCAATGACTCCTTCATCCAGCATTTCCTGAACATCCTTGCGCACTTGGCAACAACCCAATCGGTTAACAGAGCAGACTCGACATCTATCATGGTCATGCTCATAATGACTGTAGTTACATAACAAACGGTGCGTCTCGACCAATGATTGTTGAATATGACTGACATATTTGACTTTGTGCTTGCCAGGGCAACCCTGGACCATGTTGACAGATTTCCCATGTTCGGGCAATGGGTTCTTCTTCACATTAGGACCTACGTCCTCAAAACATAGAATTCCACACCTCACAAGGTCTTGAACCTAGGTCTTCAAAGGGTAACAATTCTCCACGTCGTGGCCGGGAGCACCAGAATGGTAAACACAATGTAACTCGGGCTTATACCACCACTGGGGGTTAGCAGGTATAGCCGATGGGTCTCTCGGAGTAATCAACTTCCTATCTATTAAAGAGGGATATAACTCTGTGTACGTCATTGGAATAGGATCGAAGGTGACCTTTTTCCTCTCGTAATTTGTGCTGGTTTGATTACTGTTGCGAGGCTGGTAGGCCTGCTGTTGTGGACGGAGCTGTTGTGGTTGATGATTGTTGTTGTGATGCTGGTACTGTTGATTATCTCTAAAGACATGTGTTATATGAGCCACCTGGTGCTGGTTACTAGCGGGACGCACAGTCTTCCTCCTCACAGAGGGTCTTCTTGGTTTCTCATGGGAGGTCACAGCATGTGCCTCTCCATCCTTCTTCTTTGCAAACGCCCCATAACGTTTGGCAGAAGAGCCTTCTTCTTTGGTTAACCGTCCTTCACAAACCCCTTCTTCTCGATGCATTCCCATATTTACCATCTCGGTGAAGTCCGAAGGAGCGCTAGCAATCATCCGCTCATAATAAAAAGAACTTAAGGTCTTCAAAAAGATCTTAGTCATCTCTTTCTCTTCTAGCGGAGGCACGATCTGTGCTGCCACCTCTCGCCACCTCTAGGCGTACTCCTTAAATGTTTCTTTATCCTTCTGGGACATGGCTCTCAATTGATCTCTATCGGGAGCCATATCCACGTTGTACTTGTATTGCTTGACGAAGGCTTCGCCAAGATCATTGAAGGATCGGATGTTCGCACTGTCTAAACCCATATACCAACGCAAAGCGGCACCGGACAGACTATCCTGAAAGTAGTGGATGAGTAGTTGGTCATTATCGGTTTGAGTCGACATCTTTCTGGCATACATGACCAGGTGGCTGAGAGGACAAGTATTTCCTTTGTACTTTTCAAAGTCAGGGACCTTGAATTTCACAGGAATCTTCACATTTGGAACCAAGCAGAGTTCGGCAGCAGACTTGCCGAAAAGATCCTTCCCTCTGAGAGTTTTCAATTCCTTGCGAAGCTCAAGAAATTGATCATTCATGGCGTCCATCTTCTCATAAACATCTGGACCCTCAGACGGCTCAGAATGATAGATGGTGTCGTCTACTCTGGGCAAAGTATGCACGACAGGAGGAGGAACGGCAAGGACCGAGCTAGATGCCGGCAAAGAAGCAAAGGTGGGAACAGGACCCTCAGGCATGAAATTGGGAGGCATCCCCCACGCGAACCCGGTTGGCATGGCTGTTGGAACAAAGTGTGTACTGGCAATGGGCACAGTAGGGGAGACAATTTCAGAAATAACTGTCCTCTGGGGAGGAGTTGAAGGTGTCGGAGAAGATTGGCTCTGGGCAGCCATGAATGACTCCATTAGGGCAGTCAATCTGGCCACTTCCTCTTTCAGCTCGCGGTTCTCTTGCTCTAAGTGATCCATCAGTCTTGAAATGTTGGCTCTAGTGTAGTACCGGTGAGTCAGCTTGTCTTCAAAATAAATGAAGGACACAGAGTTAGACCACAGGGCAAGGGACCGGAAACAGAACCTGTTTATGCATATGATGCATGCAATGCTTGTGCATATGATTTGTTTTTTATTTCAAAGGAACTTTAGAGTTTTATTTGCAAATTTTGGAAATATTAAGCATTTTATCACATATGGAAATATCTCATCAAATAATATCAGGGAAAGGAAGTACATCATTGTCAATCATGTACAAGAGGAAAGGAAAATAATCATCCTATGGATCCCTAGAAACAATCATCTAATGCTCGGGACACAGGAAGATAGGATGCGCGAAGCCTCTTCACTTCCTCCTCATAGGCTGCCTCCATATCCGCCTTCTCTTTGGCGAGTCGGTCGTACTTCCTCTTCCAAAACCGGGAAGACTGAGGAAGTAGAGAAGTCCATGCATCATTAGGATCATCAATAACCTGATGCTCAAGAAACTCAATCAACGCATCCTTTTCCTTAATCTGCTGAAGTAACTCTTCACGTTCACGGATCCAGGCACGTGAATAGTCTTCGTCTCTCAACTCCTCTACTCCTTGATTAGGGAGGGTTGAAGGCCCAGCCATAATCATAGGTGTAGGTCTCGGATACTCGTAAGGCATGAGATACTCAGACGCTCTCTTCCTTACCCAAGCAGTGTAAGGCTCCAAAGCAATGCAATTCTTCGGACCTAGCTCCCTCCTTCCTTTCTTATGAATCTTGCGCCAAGCGCGGACCATTCTAGCTTTCAATCCTTGAGGATCTTTACCCTCCTAAAAGAACACGCCTTCTAACAGAATGTTATTAGGTTTATCCTTTAGGGGGAACCCAAGCTGACGATGCGCCAAAACAGGGTTGTAGTTAATCCCACCACATGTACCAAGAAGAGGCACATTGGAGAATTCACCACAAGAGTCAATATTCTGCATCCCATCATACACGCAGTTGTACCAAGAGATATCATCATTAGTGAGAGACATAAGTCTCGTGGACCACCATAGACATTCCTTGTTCTCCTTAAAAGCGACCGTCTGAGGTAAGTGAGAAATAAACCACTTATACAACAGAGGCAAACAACACACAATGACGCCACCACCCTTTGCATTCCTCATATGCAAAGAAAAATAAGCGTCACCCAACAGAGTCGGAACGGGATTAAGAGTAGAGAAAATCCTAATATCGTTCATATCCACAAACTTGTCGATGTTGGGGAATAATACTAACCCATAGATGAGAAGTATAAATATGGCCTCAAAGGCGTCCTCACTCATGGCTTTCCCATACACAATAGCTTGAGCAATGAGGAACTCAGAGGGGAGACCTTGAATTCCACCTTTGGTAGTCATATGAGCACCAACCAGAGATTCATCTATATGCAACATATCAGCTATCTCTTGAGAAGTAGGAACCCTTTCCAAGCCACTGAATGGCAACTGATCCAGAACAGGTATGCCCACAAGATAAGCATACTCCTCAAGCGTCGGCAAAAGCTAGAAATCTGGAAACGTGAAGCAACGATACAGAGGATCATAAAACTGCACCAATACACTCATTAATCCTTCATCCACCTGAGTAGTCAGAAGAGGAAGAAGCTTCCCAAAACGAGCCTTGAAACCCAAGGGATCTAATATATAAGATGTCAAATTCCTTAACTCTTTCGAGTCTGGTTGTCTGAAACTGTACTTCTTTGTATTCCTTCTTTGTCTTTCCATGTCTGAAAATTTTGCAAATAGACCTCTTAAGTTCCTTGAAAATTTTCTCATTATTTTGATGATATGAATGCAAATGGGTGCATGAATGCATGAATGCAACAATCACACTCAAGGATCAAGCAAAGCACACCAAACAAAGGTCATGGGATGGATCATGTTATCCTTAATATCAACCATCCATTTTGGTGGATTATGGTTTACACCTTATCAACACCCAAGTTCCATTGATATTAAGGATACATGAACGGATCAACCATGAATCAAAGGTTTGTTGCAAGTCACGAGCATGGAGTTTAGGTTAAGAACCACCCCAAAGGGAATGTACTATGGTTTAGACCTGCAAAACATGTTCTACAAGAGGTTCCCATAGTCATCATCCCATCTTTCGGATATTATCGGAGAAACGACTACTCGTATTCCAACAATATTCTCAAGAGAGACTCTTATGAGTGTAGTATCGCGTAACAATCGTATCAAATCTTACACTTGAACGACCTTCGCACTACATCCAAAGCATAGGCCAAGATGGGTTTGGTAAACTAAGGTCCTTGGCTTCTAAGGTCTATATTGGAAAGAGTAATATCTAACCACAACTTACTTGTGTGACATTATTGATCCCAACATAACCTCCACCAAGTGAATGGACTTGCAAGTCAACTCGCTAAGGAATAACTCCACACAAGTCAACAAGACTATGCCATTCTCCTATCCTAAGTGCACTCGAGTTCGGGTATAGAACTCATCTCACAAAGATCACCAAGAACACAAGGAATTAATATTCAAGCAATTCAATCATTACATACAATACAGTAATCCCAAATTGCACAAAAATATGTCACAAAATAATATACACAACAATACAACACAATATGGAAAGTAGGCAAAACCCACTAGGCAAACTTCCCCAGCAGAGTCGCCACTTTTCTGTAGCGGGGTATTCGTTACCATTAGAGATATTGACTAAATCCAAGGTAAATCATACAAGTCGAGTCACCACCTCACTTCTATTTATCCAAAGGATGGTTAGAAAGCGAACAAAAACCTAAAAGTTTTATCGAATCAAAAACTAGTAAAAATGTCAGAGATCTGGGTAAGGGGGTTGGTTATGCAATGGGAAGGTGTTAGGCACCCAAAACATCCTAGGTACTCCTAGGGAGCCCTTTTCACACTTGTTGTAAGGTTGGCATTTTGTGAAAATTTATTTGTGCAAACATGATTGAAGGGATGGGAAAAGAGTGTATGTTTATCTAATGTACTACTTACTAAAAGAGAGGTCAAAAGAAAATGACTCGCACGGATGTCGCATCCACTGCATACGTATCTCATCTGAATAGGAGAATCAGAGTCTTCGTAGCTTGGCTACCTACGGTTTAAAGAGAAATGTGCTCGCTAAGACATCGCGTCTTATGCCTACGTATCTCATGAGAATCAGAGCAAAACGTAGTTCGGCTACCTATTTTTGTTTGTTTTGTGTTTTTTAGATGAACGACGTTACTACGCAATCTACCGGATGCTCGACCTTTGGATACTTACTTGCCTGTAGTTGAAGGAGTTAACGTGTTCTTAGGAGAAGAAAAATCAATGAGTTTGTTTGTGTTTTATGGATGCTCATGCAAAAAGGAAGTCCTGGCAATCTTATGGGGGACGATCGCACCATACAAACACAAACATGCATAAAGTAAACATACCAACGAGGGGCTCGAACATATATGGGTAGGGCTTTAGTCAAGAGGGGTCATATCAACCTCGACAAACAAGCCATGGAAGGGTAATCAAACGGGCTCTTAACCTCTGACATTGAACGTCAGGGTGAGCAGATTAACAGGGTAATGAGGATAAGACCTCATAGCTCTTAACCCTGGACAGGGTGAGCTCATGACAAAAAGTGGGGATTCAGAAAGGTGGAACCCTCTCCACTGACCGACCGGACAAAAGATCTTGGGTTTTTGTTCTGAAGCATCGACACGTAATAAAGAACGACACACTGAATAACGGGGGATTGATTACTAATCCCTTTTACCGTCAATTGCCTCTTCATGGAGGTCTTTAGCATAAAAGTAAACACACACAAAACGTTGCCTCCTATTGAGGTCTTCCAGCTAAGAAAGCGGTAAAATGCTAAAAGATGTAAAAGGGAATAAGATCTACCCCACGGATAAAGATCTGGAGTAACAGCAACTAACGAATCAAGAAACCCAGAGATCTCTCAAGCTGGAACCATCAAAGAAAGCAAGTCAGCACAGGTAATCAGAATAAATCTCCAAATGGTATCCCACAAATAAAGTGGAATGCCACACGAACTATCTCTTCAGGAGTCATATGATCCCTCACACAAACTCAACAAACAAGTTAGAAATAACAGGTAAACAATGCATGGATGCGGTATAAAACATGTCACAATCAAACACGAAAACAGATCTGAGAACAAACAGAGAAACAAGCTACTGTCACGCTCGCTACTGCTTCACTTAGCGAGGTGCTAGCGAAGGTGCTAGCGAACGCCTGCGAATTCTGGATTCTCCTTTGATAACAGTACGATTTCAGAAGCCCCAAACCCTATGGTATCCATCTCAGACATTACATGGTTAAATATTCAAAGCATTGTTTCACACATTCATGCATATCTAAACCCGTGTGCAAAACCTAACGGCACCTACTCTTCCAAATTCAAACATAATACATCACACATTTATAAAATTCAAATTGAAGGCGTAAAGTAATGGGAATAGGGCAAACCTGATTGGAGAGATCGGTTGAGATTAAATTGCACGGTTCGGTTTGCAGAGTGATTTCAGGGTTTGTATGAGATAGAGCAGATTCTGTGCAGATGAGTTCTCTTCAGTGTCTGGAGGTTGCTCTGAGTTCTCTGTCAGGTAGTCTCTCTCTCTGATAATCCAGGGTTTGTAATAGTCTCCCGTCCTGGTCTCTCTAACAATCTCCCCCTCTTTCTTCTGAAATGAAGCTTGGTATTTATAACCTGATTTGTTGCTTTATGGGCTTAAAATGAATGCAATCCAGGTCCAAAATTCTGTTATATTTTCAAAACGCGTGGTCTTCGCCTAACGAAGAATCTTCTCGCCTAGCGAGCATGACAGTTCAAACCTTCGCCTAGCGAAGGATTTGCTCGCTGCGCGAGCATGACAGCTCAGGCCTTGTGATTGGTCAAGCTACAAACAAAATATGTTAGTGACATATCTTTGTGCTTTTGGTTGGTAAACAAAATAAGAGAAGCAATGATGTACAATTCAAGCATGCTTGGTGATCTCAACCCAATCACAAGGAGTCCGACCCAAAGGCAAAGGGAACCAAGATGCTTATGATCCTTAAGGCTATGCAAATGCAATGTTATGGTGCCATGGGGGATCTTAGGGCCAAAATTGGGGTCTTATAGGTGCTTTTGAAGCTATCTTTGTGTTTCTCATTTATGGATTAACTTTGTTCCCTAACATTGACGATTTTGTTGATGTTAATGCCATTAGAATCTTCTTGATTGGGAATCTTGTGCCTACTTTGTTGGGTGATATATATTTCTCTTTGCATATAAGGAATTTTAAGGGTGGTGGAACGATTGTTTGTTGCATTCCTCTTCTGTACAAGTGGTTTATTTTGCACTTGCCTTAGACACTTGTTTTTGTGGAGAACAGACAGTGTCTACGATGGTCTCAGAGACTTATGTCTCACTAATGATGATATAGTTTGGTATGATCCTTCTTTGAGCAGTTTGGAGATTATTAATAATTGTGGTGAATTCTCTAATGTGCCTCTCATTGGTACACAAGGAGGAATTAACTACAACCCTGCTTTGGCTCGTCGTCAACTTGGGTTCCCCTTGAGAGACAAACCCAATAACACTTTGTTAGAAGGTCTTTTCTATCAAGAGGGTAAAGATCCCCAACATTTGAAGCATAAGATTGTGCATGCTTTGCATAATGTGCATAGGAAAGGAAGATCCGAGCTTGGTCCGTGCAACTGTGTAGCTTTGGAAGCTTACACTCTTTGGGTGAAGAAGAGAGCTTTGGAGTTGAAGATGCCTTATCCTTGTGAAAGACCTATGTCTATGTTTGTGGTTGAGCCATTAACTCTCCCTAACCAAGATGTAGAGGAGTTGGAAGACGCGCTCGCCAAGATGAAGCAAGAGAAGGATATGTGGGAAGAGCGTTTCCGTGCTTTGAGCAAGAAGCATGAAGAGTTGCAGTTGGAGTCTAAGGACAAGGATGCACTCATTGAGCTACTTGAAGACCGAGTGACGAAGAGACAAAGAGAGTCAGAGGTTTCGTCTTCTAGCATGCCTCAGCCTTCCGTTGCTGGGAAGAAGATTGTTGATCAGCTTGTCTTTGAGAAGACTCAGATGAAGGCTTATTTTGAGACCGAGATCCGTCGCATTCGAAGGAAGTACGCGCCTTCAGCTAGGTCTTCTGGCATTGTTGTTAGGGATCCTTAGGATGACTAGTCTCCTTTTCTCTTGTACTTTCATTTGGTTTTTGAAATTGTACTAAGTGTAATCCTTCCAATTATACAAATGAAAAGAGATTTTTGGTCATATAAAAATTATTGCAATTGTTGTTAAATATATATTTGCAAATGGTATAGTAAGTTCCTTGAAAACAAAAATAAAATAATCAAGAGTTGCATTTCATGCATCATGTGCATAAGCAGGTTTCTCTTTTGCCAGATGTCTCATTGGTGTTTTTTTTGGTGCTTTAGCCAAGCTGACTCATTAGTACAACACCCGCGCCAATCATATGAGAATTATGGAGCATCTAGAGCAAGAGAGAAGAGAGCTGAAGGACGAGATCGCCCGCCTGACTGCCATGATGGAGTCAGTTCTTGCTGCTCAAAGCCAAGCTTCTCTAACGCCTGCAACTCCTCCTCCTCAGAGGACTATTATTTCAGAGGTAGCTACCTCTACCATGCCTGCTTCTACTGCTCATTTTGCGCCCACTGTGCCTGCCGGATTCCCATGGGGAATGTCGTTCAACTTCATGCCTGAAGGCTTTACACCTACATTTGCTTCCATGCTGGCATCTAACCCGTTCATGTCTGTGCCACCTCCCGTTGTGCACACCTTACCTCGTGTAGAGGACACCATTTATCACTTCGAGCCGTCTGAGGGTCCGGATGTTTACGAGAAAATGGAAGAAATGAAGTATCAGTTTCTTGAGTTGCGCAAGGAATTGAAGACGCTAAGTGGTAAGGATTTGTTTGGAAAGAGTGCTGTTGAGTTGTGTTTGGTGCCCAATGTGAAGATCCCGGTGAAGTTCAAAGTTCCTGACTTTGAAAAGTATAAAGGGAACACTTGTCCACTCAGTCATCTAGTGATGTATGCTCGTAAGATGTCTACTCAGACCGATAATGATCAACTGTTGATTCACTACTTCCAAGACAGTCTGACCAGTGTTGCGCTCAGATGGTATATGGGGATGGACAGTGCAAGCGTTCGTACCTTCAACGACTTGGGAGAGGCTTTTGTCAAGCAGTATAAGTACAACATGGACATGGCGCCTGATAGAGACCGGTTGAGGTCTATGTCTTAGAAGGATAAGGAGAGGTTTAAAGAGTATGCGCAGAGATGGAGGGAATTGGCTGCCCAGATCACTCCTCCTTTGGAGGAAAAAGAGATGACAAAGATCTTTCTGAAAACTCTGAGTTCATTTTATTATGAATGAATGATTGCTAGTGCCCCCAGTGACTTTACCGAAATGGTAAACATGGGGATGAGGCTTGAGGAAGGAGTCCGAGAGGGACGTTTGTCGAAAGATGAAGCATCGTCGAGTAAGAGGTATGACATCAATTTTGGGAAGAAAAATGACAATGAAGCGAATGCAATAAGCAGTGGGAGGCAGAGGAGGACTCAGATCAGAAGGAATCCACCATCCCCGTCAACATCATATCCAAGTATCTTCAGTTATCCCTGTATTTTCTAATCAACAATCAACACCAGTTCAACAACCACAACGTCAACAACAACAACCGCAACAACGAGTAAACACCTACAATAACAGCAATACCAACAATCATCATCAACAAAACTTTGACAGGAAGAAGGTCTCTTTCGACCCAATTCCTATGTCTTATGCAGAATTATACCCGTCTTTGGTTCTCAAGAACCTAATCCAACCGAGAAACCCGCCGCAAATTCCAGAACCACTTCCATGGTGGTACAAGCCTGAGCTTCATTGTGCTTTTCATCAAGGAGCACCCGGACATGATATAGAGAACTGTTATCCGCTCAAGTATGAGGTTCAGAAGCTGATGAAGAGTGGAATGGTGTCCTTCTAGGACCGTGCGCCGAATGTGAAAGCAAACCGATTGCCCGCTCATGGGAACTCTTCTGTGAATATGGTGGATGGTTGTCCTGGCGAGTTTAAGGTTTTTGATGTGCGCTTTATCCGAAGGTCCTTGGTGCAGATGCATAAGGACATTTGTTTGGTGAGTGGTTGTGAGCATGACCACGATGGTTGAGCTGTTTGCAGTGTTAACCCGAGGGGTTGTGAAATTATGGAAAGGGACATCCAACGGTTGATGGATGAAGGCATGATTCAGATTGTTCAATCCCGTCATGTAGATGACGATGTAAATATAATAGTGCCTATTTTCAAGCAGCCAGAGAGATTGGTAATTCAGTACGACAACAACAATAATAATAATGTCAGCAATAGATCAGTATCGCCATTGGTTATACGGTTAGCGGGCCCAGTCCCGTATTCATCTTATAAAGTTGTGTCGTATCAGTATAATGCTACAATGATAGAAGGTGGTCAAGAGGTCCCGTTACCTACGACTAGATCTGTGGTGAGCATTGTTGATGTTACCAAGTGACCCACAATGGTCGTGTGTTTGGGCCGGTGTTCCCAAAGGATAAGGAAGAATCAGTTATTGGAAAGAAAGTGGAAGTGCGTGTTGTAGATCCAGTTGGTGCTTCAAAGGGTAGGTCTGGTGAATCCAGCGATTTGAAGGCTAACGATGATGATGAGGTACTTCGATTAATCAAAAGAAGTGAGTTTAATGTGGTGGAGCAGTTGCTCCAAACCCCCTCAAAAATCTCAGTGTTGTCTCTGCTCATGAAATCTGAAGCGCACAGAGAAGCACTGTAGAGAGTTCTAGAACAAGCATTTGTAGAACATGATGTTACAGTGGATCAATTCGATCATATTGTGGCTAACATCACTTCTTGCAACAATCTCAGTTTATGTGATGAAGAACTCCCTGAGGAGGATAGAAATCATAATCTGGCTTTGCATATCTCTATGAATTGCAAAGAAGATGCTTTGTCAAATGTGCTTGTTGACACCGGATCGTCACTGAATGTGCTAACGAAGTCAACTCTGTCAAAGCTATCATACCAAGGAGCGCCTTTGAGGTATAGCGGTGTAATCGTCAAAGCTTTTGACGGTTCGCGCAAAACAGTGATAGGCGAAGTGGACCTTCCGGTTAAGATAGGTCCAAGTTATTTTCAAATTACTTTTCAAGAATGGATATCCACCCGGCCTACAGTTGCTTGTTGGGAAGGCCATGGATCCATGAGACAGGAGCTGTTACATCCATTTTGCATCAAAAACTTAAATTTGTGAAGAATGGGAAGCTTGTGATTGTTGGTGGGGAGAAGGTGTTGTTGGTTAGCCACCTGTCATCTTTCTCTTATGTTGAAGCTGAGGATGAGGTTGGAACTCCGTTCCAGGCCTTATCTATTGCTGTTGAAAAGAGAGTTGGGGCACCTATGTCCTCATTGAAAGATGCCAAGAAGATTGTTGAAGAAGGCAATGTTGATTAGTGGGGAAGCATGGTAGACGTCTGTGGTACTCCACAGGATCCACGTTTTCTATTTATGTCTAAAGTGTGTGTATAAAAAGTCCTATACGCGATGCGAAAGAGAGAAAATCAAAGTAGGGAAAAGAAAGAATTATTGCTCGCACAGACCCTACCCTGTTGCATACGTATCTCAAGAAGGATTGAGAATCAGAGCACCGTAGCTCGGTTAACCTATTTTTTTGTTTGTTTTGTGTTTTTTAGGTGAACGACGTTACTGCGCAATCTACCGGATGCTCGACCTTTGGAGACTTACTCGCCTGTAGTAGAAGGAGTTAACGTGTTCTTAAGAGAAGAAAAATCAATGAGTTTGTTTATGTTTTAGGAATGCTCATGCAAAAAGGAAGTCCTAGACGAAGGAACCGTGCTACCTTAATTGATATGCAGACGAGAGACTATACGAAGCCTAGCAATCCTATGGGGAGACGATCACACCACACAAGAAAAATATATAGCATAAAATAAACACACCAACAAGGGGGCTCAAACATGCATGGGTAGGGCTTTAGTCAAGAGGGGTCATATCAACCTCGACAAACAAGCCATGGAAAGGTAATCAAATGGGCTCTTAACCACTGACATTGAACGTCAGGGTGAGCAGATCAAAAGGGTAATGAGGATAAGACCTCATAGCTCTTAACCCTGGATAGGGTGAGCTCATGACAAAGCGTGGGGATTCTGAAAGATGGAACCCTCTCCACTGATTGACCGGACGAAAGATCTTAGGCTTTTGTTCTGAAGCATTGACACGTAGTGCGAGCATAAAGAACGACACACTGAATAACGGGGGATTGACTACTAATCCCTTTTATCCGTCAATTGCCTCTTCATGGAGGTCTTTAGCACTGGTGCCTCTTCTTGGAGGTCTTTGGGCACAAAAGTAAACACACAAAAACATTGCCTCCCATCGAGGTCTTCCAGCTAAGAAAGCGGTAAAATGCGGGAAAGATGTAAAAGGGATCAAGAGATCTACCACACGGATAAAGATCCGAAGTAACAGCAACTAAAGAAATAGGAAACCTGGAGATCTCTCAGGCTAGCACCATCAAAGAAAACAAGTCAGCAAAGCAATCAGAATAAATCTCCAAATGGTATCCCACAAATAAAGTGGAATACCAAGCAAGCTATCTCTTCAAGAGTCATGCGAGCCCTCACAAAAACACAGCAAACACGTTAGAATGACAAGATGGGGTGTAATCAAGAGTTGCACCAAACAGAAGAATCATGGCAACAACAGTGTCAGGTAAACAGTGCACGGATGCAATAGAAAACATGTCATAACAAACACGAAACAGATTAGAGAGCGAACAGAAAAATCAACTACTGTCATGATCGCTACTGCTTCGCTTAGCGAAGCTTCGCTGCAAGCTCGCCTAGCGAGGTACTAGCGAATGCCTACGGGTTCTGGGTTCTTCTCTGATAACAGTACGATTTCCGAAACCCCTAAATTGTATGGTACCCATTTCAGAAACTGAGTGATCAAACATTCAAGGTATTTTTCTACACATTCATGCACATCTAAACCAACATGCAAAACCTAACGATACCCACTCTTCCAAATTCATCCATAATACCTCATACATTCAGAAATTTCAAATTGAAAGCATAAAGTAATGGAAATAGGGCATACCTGATTGGGAAGATCGATTGAAATTGAATTGCACGGTTGGGTTTGCAAAGCAATGTTAGGGTTTGTGTGAGATGGAAGTGAAAAGTGTGTGAGTCAGAGTGAAAGGTGGGAGAGTGAAAGTGTTTTTCAGTGTGTATGAATTAGTTCTAGTGTTTTTTTCAAATGAATTTTTAGAATTTATACTCTGATTTTCGTGGCTTGGTGGGCTCAGAATGAAGGCAATTCAAGCCCATGATCTTTTCTATTATATTTTTTATTTTCAAAACGCGTGGGCTTCGCCTAGCGAAGAATTTGCTCACCTAGCGAGCATGACAGCTCAGGAAGCTCTTCTGGGCGCAGGTGACTCTGGTGGCCTTTCTTGGGACTCGCTAGGCGAACCATTCTGCTCGCCTAACGAGCATGACAGCTCATGAACAAACTTTTGCTCCTTCAAGATTAACATTTTGAATGATGGATAGACCCCATTTGAACATGTTGGAAGTAACTCAAGTCATTCCCTGGCCATTTGACCTTCAGTTGACCAACAGTTGACTTTCGATTTCACAGTTGAATTTTGAACTGTATTGAGCCTGTTAAGCTTGATCTTTTGAAGAAAACCTCTGCAAATGAAACCAAGTGACTTGGATGATATCCAAGCTTCTTGGAAGACAAACTCTTGGAGCTAATTCTGATTGGCATGATGAAATGCAATATGAAATGTTAAATGACCTAAAATAAATGCATGAATGAGGGGGGCAAATTTGAGGTGCTACAACTGCCCCTATTCAATCAACTGTGAACCTGAACGGATGAAAGCAGCGGCTATCAGACTTTCAAGGTAAACAGGGATTAAATACCAAAAGAACCGGAGAATTTGCACTCTGTAGGTGACGAAGCGAGGAAAGCGAGGCCATTTACCGATGGCGGCTTCAAAGCAAATTTGATATTTACCGATATCAAAGAAAGCGAGGCCATTTACCGATGGCGGCTTCAAAACAGATTTTATATTTACCGATATCAAAGAAAGCGAGGCCATTTACCGATGGCGGCTTCAAAACCAAATTGATATTTACTGATATCAAGGAAAGCAAGGCCATTTACCGATGGCGGCTTCAAAGCAAACTTGATATTTACCGATATCAAGGAAAGCGAGGCCATTTACCGATGGCGGCTTCACTGGGGAGGAAAAAGATGTTTACAAGTGAAACAAGACCGGACATTTACCGATGACTGGGAAGGAACTCGATGTTTACCGACATCGAACAATGATGTTTAAAAGTGAAACAAGACCAGACATTTACCGATGAACAGGAAGGAACTCGATGTTTACCGACATCGAACAATGATGTTTAAAAGTGAAACAAGACCAGACATTTATCGATGACTGGAAAGGAACTCGATGTTTACCGACATCGAACAATGATGTTTACCGACACCAAAGAAAGAAATACACTTATGAAACGAAACCATTTACCGATGGCGAAAATGAAACACTCGATATTTACGGATAGCGAATCTGCTGGGGAATCTTAAACGACAAAACCATTTACCGATGGTTAACAAGCGGCTGATGTTTACCGACATCGAACAATGATGTTTACCGACACCAAAAGGGGAAAGGACACACACGGGTGTTGACAGAACGATTTTTTTTGTAGACACCATGAGAGACATGCCATTTACTGATGGCCAACGATTGGAATTCGACGTTTACTGACATCGAAAGATGATGTTCACCGACATCAAAGAAAAGCACAGACATTTACGGGGATCGACACGATACTTACCGGTATCACAAGGATGATATTTACATATGTCAAAATAAGGCAGGCACTTACTGGTGACTAACTCGGAAGAGAATCAAGCTTTCCTTTCACGGACTGGTGAGAAAATAAATCTCACTGGGATTATCGATTTTGAATGTTGCCAAGAGTAAATACTGCAAATGTGTTACACTGATGTTTAACAATGATCTGTCTCTTTCGGGGATATGATCCAATCTGGTTTAATACATGTATGCATATGTTTGAGTTTTCTATGGCGTAATGCTCCACACTGAATGGAAATGCTACGCGATTTGAGAATGCGAATGCAAATGATGATTACTACATGCAAGATGCAAAGGGAGGAAAACTCCTGCTGGGAAAGCAAATGATCACTTTACTGAGCACACAATTCTGATTCGATCTTCCAACTCTGTGGGGACATACAACAATTCTGCTGATGATGCTTACTGATCTGACATTCTCGGAACGGTAGGGAAAACAACTCAACTGGGGAGTCACTTGTTGGGGAAACACCAACCTCTCGACCATGTTGGGGAGACAAATTCTGAACTTGACTTAGACGACCCAACTTCTTACACGACTGGACAGTGTTGAAACAACAGGGTCTTCCTTCGAACAAACTTTGGCTCATCTGCTTCAGCCATCAATCAAAGATAGTAACCTGCAAAACGGCAAGACATACATGCCCCAGGGGATTGTATGGACAAAATATACTCAAGTGTACTCAATATTCAAAATGATTTTCAAATGTTTTATCGTTCCGCACGTCATTGTCTAGCCTTCATGTTTTTAGATGCAATGTTTATCAAAAATTCGGACGTTTTTTGCAAACAAACAGTAGAATAAAAAAACAAGAGAGCAATTTGACTGAATAACGACTTTTATTGATTGAAAATGGCCTATAAAGGCAAATACATCAGGAAGCAATTCCTAGGAAGAGGTAATTGCACCAACAGAGAAAATACACTATCCTATTGGCAATGTGAACACCGCATTCCACTATTTTCCAATTCTGTTATGACTCATAGATCTTCACTTTCCCCAAATTCTTTGCCTTCTGAGAAGAGTGATTGGACTGATCATATCCTTCAAGATGGTAGACACTGAAACGTGATGAAGTACAGATGACTCAGACTGTAGTCTTCTCTTTAATCCCTCTTTTGCCTGGACCACCTTTTCAGGTTTTCAATCCACCGGGATACCCATTTTTGCCTAATCCGCCTTTTCAGGTTTTCGACTTACCGGGTGTACATATTATTTTTTATTCTTTATCCCTAACTTTTGCCCGAACCTTTTTATTTTCTTTTTCTCTTGGTTCGCCGGGATGCCCTTTTTTTGCCTGGACTTTCTTTCTTTGTCCAGCGGGTCAGTTTATGCGAAGTATTTTTTTACTACATCTGAATTCACAGGAGACGGGAAATCTTCACCATCCATAGCTGTAAGCATCAAGGCTCCACTAGAAAAGACCTTTTTAACAACATATGGACCTTCATAATTCGGAGTCCACTTGCCCCTGTTATCTGTACCGGGAGGAAGGATCCTCTTCAAAACTAAGTCACCTATCTGATAGCTTCGAGGACACACTTTCTGATCAAAGGCCTTCTTCATCCTTCTCTGATATAGTTGTCCATGGCACACAGTTGCTAATCGCTTTTCCTCAATTAAATTTAACTCATTAAACCTGGCTTGAACCCACTCAGCCTCGTCAAGTTTTACATCCATCATCACCCTCAAAGAAGGGATTTCAACTTCTACTGGAAAGACTGCCTCCATGCCATACACAAGTGAAAACGGAGTTGCCCCGGTTGACGTATGCACTGAGGTACGATACCCATGCAAAGCGAAAGGCAACATCTCATGCCAATCCTTGTAGGTCACAACCATCTTTTGCACAATCTTCTTAATGTTCTTGTTTGCCGCCTCTACAGCACCATTCATCTTTGGTCTGTAAGGAGAAGAATTGTGGTGTTCGATCTTAAAGTCTTTGCAAAGCTCTTTCATCATCTTGTTATTGAGATTCGAACCATTGTCAGTGATGATTCTCTCAGGAACCCCATAACGACAGATAATTTCCTTCTTAATGAATCAGGCAACCACTTATCTGGTAACATTGGCATAGGAAGTTGCTTCCACCCACTTGGTAAAGTAAACAATCGCAACTAGGATGAAGCGATGTCCATTAGAAGCAGTAGGTTCAATCTTTCCAATCATATCGATGCCCCACATCACGAATGGCCAAGGAGAATTCATAATATTCAGAGGGTTTGGTGGTACATGCACTTTATCTGCATAGATCTGACATTTGTGGCACTTCCGAGCGTATTTGAAACAATCAGATTCCATGGTTATCCAGTAATAACCGGCTCTTAACAACTTCTTGGCCATTGCATGACCACCAGCATGGGTACCGAAAGATCCCTCGTGTACTTCCTGCATTAACATGTCTGCTTCATGTCTAACCACACATCTGAGCAGAACCATGTCAAAGTTCCTCTTGTACAACACATCATCCTTGTTCAAGTAAAAGCTTCCAGCTAGCCTTCTCAGTGTCTTCTTGTCATTCTTTGACGCTCCTTCAGGATACTCTTGGCTTTTGAGGAAATTCTTAATATCATAAAACCATGGCTTCTCATCAATAACAGACTCGACTGCAAACACATACGTAGGCCTCTCGAGTCGATTCATAGCATCGTGTGGCACATGATTCTGCCAATGAACTTTAATCATGGAAGACAATGTGGCTAAGGCATCAGCCATTTGATTTTCATCTCGGGGTATATGATACAACTTTACTGTCTTGAAGAAAGTCAGGATCCTTCTGGTGTAATTTCTATAAGGAATCAAATGCGGCTGATGAGTATTCCAACCTCCACTGACTTGGTTAATCACTAGAGCAGAATCTCCATAAATGTCTATAGTTTAACCTTATATCGATGGCTTCCTCAATCCCCATGATATAGGCCTCGTACTCAGCTTCGTTGTTGGTTACTTCAAAAGTCAATCTGGCGGAAAAAAGGTATGTGTGCACCTTTAGGATTAATGAGTACTTCCCCAACACCATTTCCATTCACATTTACCGCCCCATCAAACATCAGCGTCCACTTGTCATCGGGATCCGGTCCTTCCTCGACAAGAGGCTCTTCATAATCTTTCATCTTTAAGTACATGATATCTTCATCGGGGAATTCAAACATCATCGGCTGATAGTCATCAATTGGTTGCTCAGCAAGGTAATCAGACAGAATACTACTCTTGATGGCCTTTTGCGACGTGTACTGGATATCATACTCTGTCAAAATTATCTGCCAACGAGCCACTCGTCCGGTAAGAGCCGGCTTTTCAAAGATATACTTTATTAGGTCCATCTTAGAAATCAACAAGGTAGTATGGTTCAACATATACTGTCTTAGTCGGCGAGCAGCCCATGCCAAAGCGCAACAAGTTTTCTCGAGCAGCGAATATCTTATTTCACAGTCGGTAAACTTTTTGCTAAGGTAGTATATTGCATGCTCTTTTCGACCAGACTCGTCATGCTGTCCCAATACACACCCCATCGAATTCTCTGTTACTGAAAGGTACATTATCAGAGGCCTCCCAGGAACTGGAGGTATAAGAATTGGAGGTTTCTGCAAATATTCTTTTATCTTATCAAAAGCTTTTTGACAATCATCGTTCCACCTGATTGCTTGATCTTTTCGTAGCAATTTAAATACCGGTTCGTACGTAGCTGTTAGGTGAGATATGAACCGCGCAATGTAGTTCAACCTCCCTAAAAACCCACGAACCTGCTTTTCCGTTCTTGGTTCAGGCATTTCTTGAATAGCTTTTACTTTCGCTGGATCAACCTCAATCCCTTTCTCACTGACAATGAAACCTAACAGCTTTCCAGATCTCACTCCAAATGTAGATTTGTTTGGATTCAGCCTCAGTTTGAACTTTCTCAATCTTTCAAACAACTTTTGCAAGTTTACCAAGTGTTCCTCTTCTGTCTGAGACTTCGCAATCATATCATCCACGTACAATTCAATTTCTTTGTGCATCATGTCATGAAAGAGAGTCGTCATAGCTCTTTGGTAGGTAGCACCGGCGTTCTTCAACCCAAATGACATTACCTTATAACAGAATGTGCCCCAAGGTGTAATGAATGTCGTCTTCTCCATGTCTTTTGGCGCCATCTTGATCTGATTATAGCCAGAAAATCCATCCATGAAAGAGAAAACCGAGGACTGAGCAGTGTTATCGACCAATACATCAATGTGAGGTAATGGGAAGTCATCTTTCGGACTGGCTCTGTTTAAATCTCGGTAATCGACACACATCCTGACTTTACCATCCTTCTTCGGCACGGGTACGGTGTTAGCCACCCAAGGGGGATAATTGATAACTGCTAGAAAACCTGCATCCAACTGTTTCCGAACCTCCTCTTTGATCTCGACAGCCATATCAGGACTAGTTCTGCGAAGCTTCTGCTTTACCGAAGGACAATCTTCTCTGAGAGGTAGCCTGTGCACCATAATATCTGTATCCAAACCAGGCACATCTTGATACGACCATGCGAATACGTCCACATATTCTTGCAGCATTTCAATCAGCCCTCTCTTGACCTTTTCCTCTAAAGCAGCCCCTATCTTGATCTCTTTCTTTGCGTCCTCAGTACCAAGGTTAATGACTTCCAACTCTTCCTGATGAGGTTGAATGATCCTTTCCTCCTGTTTCAATAGTCTGGCCAATTCTTTGGGGAGTTCACAATCTTCTTCACTCTCCTCTTCGGCTTGGTAAATGGGATTATCAAAGTCATACTGAGCCATAACATAACTGTTTTTAATGGAATCCGCAAGATCAATTATGCACGAACGATGTTTCATGCTTTATTTTAGAAAAGAGTTCAAGGAAGTCACAAAAAGAAAAAAAAACATTGCCATTTTTTATTGTTTTGAAAATGAAAGTAATAAAAACAGAAAGACAGTGAACACAAATTTGATTGCAAAACGTCCTTTATTGATGATAATCATTGAAAATTCAAAACATGATGTGGCCCTACAATGCACCACTACACCCTGGGCAGAGCGTAGGGATTTCATGCAAAATGAAAAACAAAAGAAAATTACTCTGTCTGAAGAGTAACTTGGACTATTTCCTCAGCAGTCCAGTTGTTGATCTTCTCCCCTGGAGCACACGGGCGCACCCAATTATCCATATCACAATCACTGTCACCATCTTTATCGTCTGTTGCAAAGACATCCCCGTGATTCATCGATCCAGCACTAGTGAAAGTACACGGCCATTTCTGATTCTGGACACCCTGCTCTGATGATTGAAAAGGCTGAAAAATGATATGCATATGCGGGTTGACTTTTTCTTTTTTATGCATTATTTTTTTTTGAAAATAAACATGCTATGATGCAAAATGATGAAACAATGGCTGGTTGGCTGTGTATCACAAGGCACAGGATCAGAACTTCAGCATGAATTCGGAACCGGGAACCATAGAACACAATCATCAACTTAGAACCCATACTTCAGAACCAACGGTCACCAACAAGAACCAAACAAAAGTCACCAACAGGGTCACCATCAGATCAAGTCACCATCAGTACCTGTAAATGATTCATTCTCGCCCCACTCACGGGTGTAATCTAGGCCAGGGTAAGGTCAAGAGAAATGCAGGATAAACAATCGTTTCAAGAATATCATCATATGCACACCAGGTGTATGCAACGATAATACCCCATCAGAATCTGAACTGCTCGTGATACCATGTTCCGCTAAGTGGCGCCATACCACCCGCTTCCCATGAATCACTCTATTCCTAGGTGTCCTAAAGTCCACTCATAGCCTGTGTATTGGGCCTTTTACCTCTTGTGACTCCCACCCATAAGCGAAACAGATGCACAACCATCACAGTATGCATGAAACAGTAAAGTGCACATAGGATGCAATGCAAGCAGATAAGTATGCAAAGCAATAAATAAATAACACACAATAGACAATAAACAAACAAACTCTAGGAAAGGCCCACTAGGGAAAATAAGTCCCAAGCAGAGTCGCCAGCTGTCGCTCCCCGGATTTCCCGAATCCAAGTACAAACGCGAAAAGGAGGTGGCGAAGAAAAAAGGAGTAGAGTCGCCAGCTATGTACTTTTATCCCAAAAGGAGGGAAAGGTAGTACTGCATAACTAAGAGGGAACGGATAAAACAAAGTCTCGAACCAAAGAAAACCGAGTAAGGGGGCCAGTTACGTGAAGGGAAGGTTATCACACCCCTTCACGTATGTGGTACTCCACAGGATCCACGTTTGCTATTTATGTCTAAAGTGTGTGTATAAAAAGTCCTATACGCGATGCGAAAGAGAGAAAATCAAAGTAGGGAAAAGAAAGAATTATTGCTCGCACAGGCTCTACCCTGCTGCATACGTATCTCAAGAAGGATTGAGAATCAGAGCACCGTAGCTCGGCTAACCTATTTTTTTGTTTGTTTTGTGTTTTTTAGGTGAACGACGTTACTACGCAATCTACCGGATGCTCGACCTTTGGAGACTTACTCGCCTGTAGTAGAAGGAGTTAACGTGTTCTTAGGAGAAGAAAAATCAATGAGTTTGTTTGTGTTTTAGGAATGCTCATGCAAAAAGGAAGTCCTAGACGAAGGAACCGTGCTACCTTAATTGACATGCAGACGAGAGACTATACGAAGCCTAGCAATCCTATGGGGAGACGATCACACCACACAAGAAAAAAATATAGCACAAAATAAACACACCAACAAGGGGGCTCAAACATGCATGGGTAGGGCTTTAGTCAAGAGGGGTCATATCAACCTCGACAAACAAGCCATGGAAAGGTAATCAAATGGACTCTTAACCACTGACATTGAACGTCAGGGTGAGCAGATCAAAAGGGTAATGAGGATAAGACCTCATAGCTCTTAACCCTGGACAGGGTGAGCTCATGACAAAGCGTGGGGATTCTGAAAGATGGAACCCTCTCCACTGACTGACCGGACGAAAGATCTTAGGCTTTTGTTCTGAAGCATTGACACGTAGTGCGAGCATAAAGAACGACACACTGAATAACGGGGGATTGACTACTAATCCCTTTTATCTGTCAATTGCCTCTTCATGGAGGTCTTTAGCACTGGTGCCTCTTCTTGGAGGTCTTTGGGCACAAAAGTAAACACACAAAAACATTACCTCCTATCGAGGTCTTCCAGCTAAGAAAGCGGTAAAATGCAGGAAAGATGTAAAAGGGATCAAGAGATCTACCACATGGATAAAGATCCGAAGTAACAGCAACTAAAGAAATAAGAAACCTGGAGATCTCTCAGGCTAGCACCATCAAAGAAAACAAGTTAGCAAACCAATCAGAATAAATCTCCAAATGGTATCCCACAAATAAAGTGGAATACCAAGCAAGCTATCTCTTCAAGAGTCATGTGAGCCCTCACAAAAACTCAGCAAACACGTTAGAATGACAAGCTGGGGTGTAATCAAGAGATGCACCAAACAGAAGAATCATGGCAACAACAGTGTCAGGTAAACAGTGCACGGATGCAATAGAAAACATGTCATAATAACACGAAACAGATTAGAGAGCGAACAGAAAAATCAACTACTGTCATGATCGCTACTGCTTCGCTTAGCGAAGGCTTAGCGAAGCTTCGCTGCAAGCTCGCCTAGCGAGGTACTAGCGAATGCCTGCGGGTTTTGGGTTCTTCTCTGATAACAGTACGATTTCCGAAACCCCTAAATCGTATGGTACCCATTTCAGAAACTGAGTGAAAAACATTCAAGGTATTGTTCTACACATTCATGCACATCTAAACCCACATGCAAAACCTAATGATTCCCACTCTTCCAAATTCATCCATAATACCTCATACATTCAGAAATTTCAAATTGAAAGCATAAAGTAATGGAAATAGGGCATACCTGATTGGGAAGATCGATTGAAATTGAATTGCACGGTTGGGTTTGCAAAGCAATGTTAGGGTTTGTGTGAGATGGAAGTGAAAAGTGTGTGAGTCAGAGTGAAAGGTGTGAGAGTGAAAGTGTTTTTCAGTGTGTATGAATTAGTTCTAGTGTTTTTTTCAAATGAATTTTTAGAATTTATACTCTGATTTTCGTGGCTTGGTGGGCTCAGAATGAAGGCAATTCAAGCCCATGATCTTTTCTGTTATATTTTTTATTTTCAAAACGCGTGGGCTTCGCCTAGCGAAGAATTTGCTCGCCTAGCGAGCATGACAGCTCAGGAAGCTCTTCTGGGCACAGGTGACTCTGGTGGCCTTTCTTGGGACTCGCTAGGCGAACCATTCTGCTCGCCTAGCGAGTATGACAGCTCATGAACAAACTTTTGCTCCTTCAAGATTAACGTTTTGAATGATGGATAGACCCCATTTGAACATGTTGGAAGTAACTCAAGTCATTCCCTGGCCATTTGACCTTCAGTTGACCAACAGTTGACTTTCGATTTCATAGTTGAATTTTGAACTGTACTGAGCCTGTTAAGCTTGATCTTTTGAAGAAAACCTCTGAAAATGAAACCAAGTGACTTGGATGATATCCAAGCTTCTTGGAAGACAAACTCTTGGAGCTAATTCTGATTGGCATGATGAAATGCAATATGAAATGTTAAATGACCTAAAATGAATGCATGAATGAGGGGGGCAAATTTGAGGTGCTACAGCAATGAACAACACTTAGCTGTTGTGCTAGAGGATAACGAAGAGGAAGACTGCACCAATTTTGTGTCGCATGGAAAGGCATGCAACAATTGGACTGCTGTTGATATTCCTGTTATTTTGCATCAATCTAAGTAATTGCTTTTATATGTTTTCAAAATCCTTCTCCTATGCCTAAGGGAGAAGAGAATATTGTTTGGGCATTTCCAAATTGATCATTAATAAAATTAATTCTATTCATCCACATCTATGATGTTTGTTTTTACTTTTTGCTTTATTCTGAAAATGGTAATCACAAAAAAACATAAATAAACAATATAATTGTCGATCTTCATAATATTTGGTCACAAATCCACTTCTCTAAAATCAAAATATCAAATCATTATGCAGGTTGGTTCCTAACCCCATTGAATACAATGATCCTTCTCTTTCTCCAAATTTTGAATTCCCTGTGTTCGAGGCTGGGGAGGAAAGTGATGTAGAAGTGAGTGATGAATTTTCTCGTCTTCTTGAGCAAGATGAAAAGACCATTCAGCTGTTTGAAGAACAGATTAAGCTAGTCAACTTGGGTTCCGAGAATTATGTGAAGGAAGTCAAGATTGGGTCTCGCCTATGTCAGATGTCAAGAAGGGGTTGATTAATCTTCTTCGAGAGTATTCAGATGTGTTTGCTTGGTCCTATCAAGACATGCCTAGTTTGGATTCTGAGATTGTGGAGCATAGATTGTTGTTGAAGCGAGAATGCCCGCCAGTCAAGAAGAAGTTGAGAAGAACGCATCCTGATATAGCTTTGAAGAACAAAGAGGAAATGCAGAAGCAGATTGACGTCAGTTTCCTTGTGACCGCTGAGTATCCGCATTGGGGGCCAATATTGTGTCTGTGCCGAAGAAAGATGGAAAGGTCCGCATATGTGTTGATTATAGAGATTTGAATAAAGCCAGATCGAAAGATGATTTCCCTCTACCGCATATTGATATGTTGGTAGACAAAACTGCTAAATTCAAAGTCTTTTCGTTTATAGATGGATTTTCTGGATATAATCAGATCAAGATGGCACCCGAAGATATGGAAAAGACCATATTCATTACACCTTGGGGAACATTCTGTTATAGAATGATGCCTTTCGGTTTAAAGAATGCTGGTGTAACTTACCAAAGAGCAATGACTACTCTTTTTCAAGATATGATGCATAAAGAGATTGAAGTTTATGTCAATGACATGGTTGCTAAATCAATTTATGAAGAGGAACATATTGAGCATTTATTGAAACTATTCCAACGTTTGAGGAAGTATAAACTCCGCTTGAATCCCAATAAGTGTACTTTTGGTGTTCGTTCTGGTAAGTTGTTGGGCTTTATTGTCAGTGAAAAGGGTATTGAAGTTGATCCTGCCAAGGTCAAAGCAATACGAGAGATGCTTGTGCCCAAAACTGAGAAGCAAGTCAGAGGTTTTCTCGGCCGCTTGAATTATATCTCCAGATTCATTTTCCACATGACTGCCACATGTGCGCCTATATTCAAGCTTCTTCGGAAAGATTAGTCTTGTGATTAGACCGAAGACTGCCAGAAAGCTTTTGACAGTATCAAAGAATATCTGCTTGAGCCTCCAATTTTGTCTCCGCCTGTTGAAGGAAGACCGTTGATCATGTATTTGATTGTGCTTGAAGATAGTACGGTTTGTGTTCTTGGTCAACAAGATGAGTCTGGAAAGAAAGAATTTGCAATTTACTACCTCAGTAAGAAGTTCACCGACTGTGAGACTCGGTATTCTATGCTTGAGAAGACCTGTTGCGCATTGGCTTGGGCTGCTAAGCGTATGCGTCAATATATGTTGAATCATACCACTTGGTTGATATCCAAAATGGATCCAATCAAGTATATATTCGAAAAGCCTGCTTTAATTGGGAGGATTGCCCGTTGGCAGATGTTGTTATCAGAGTATGATATCGAATACTGATCTCAGAAAGCGATCAAAGGTAGTATCTTGGCTGACCATTTGGCTCACCAACCAATTGAAGATTACCAGTCAGTGCAGTATGATTTTCCTGATGAAGAGATTTTGTACTTGAAAATGAAAGATTGTGATGAACCATTGCTTGAAGAAGGGCCAGAACTTGGTTCCCGTTGGGGCATGGTATTTGATGGAGTTGTTAATCAATATGGTAATGGCATTGGGGCAGTGATCATTACTCCTCAAGGCACGCATCTACCATTTATAACTAGATTAACTTTCAAGTGTACGAACAACATGGCAGAATATGAAGTTTGCATTATGGGGCTTGAAGAGGCCATGAATCTCAGAATCAAGTATTTAGATGTCTCCGGGGATTCAGCTTTGGTTGTGAATCAAATGAAAGGTGACTGCGAGACAAATCAACCCGGTTGAATACCATATAGAGATTATGCGAGGAGGATTTCAACTTTCTTTACAAAGGTTGAGTTTCATTATATCCCTCGAGATAAGAACCAGATGGCAGATGCTCTTGCAACATTGGCGTCAATGATTGTAGTGAAGTATTGGAATAAAGTTCCCAATTTGTCTGTGATGCGTCTTGATGGGCCAGCTCATGTGTTTGTTGTTGAAGAAGTCAAAGACAAGAAGACGTGTTATTATGATATCTGAAGCTAGCAGAAATATACCCGAACGTATTGCACGCTCGAACATACAACAAAGTCGCCATCGAACTTTATTTATCCCCAAAGGGAAGGGAAAACATCGATAAAACCCGGGGGAAAGAGATATACTAGGTAAGGAAGTCGGTTATGTAAGGGGAAGGTATTATCACCCCAAACATCCATGGTACTCCATGGGAACCGTTTTGATTGTTCTCGCTCGAATAGGTGTTAACTAAAGATTACTCGCAAAAGAATGGGAAAAGGAAAGGAAATAGATAAAGCGCTCAGTGAGGATTGGGGCCCTCATGCCTATTTATCCTCATAGTGCAATGAGGAATTCAGAGCTTCGTAGTTCAAGGAACTAGAGGCATGAGGTGGAAAGAAGTGTGATCAAAATATGGTCTTGTAGCGCGGTATTCGTTACCATTAGAGATATTGACTAAATCCAAGGTAAACCATACAAGTCGAGTCGCCACCGCACTTCTATTTATCCAAAGGAATGGTTAGAAAGCGAACAAAAACCTAAAAGTTTTATCGAATCAAAAACTAGTAAAAATATCAGAGATCTAGGTAAGGGGGTTGGTTATGCAATGGAAAGGTTTTAAGCACCCAAAACATCCTAGGTACTCCTAGGGAGCCCTTTTCACATTTGTTGTAAGGTTGGTATTTTGTGAAAAATTTTATTTGTGCAAACATGATTGAAGAGATGAGAAGAGAATATACAAGTTATTTACATTTTGTGTTTGGATGGATAAACCCATTGCCTACATACCATCTTAAAAAAGATTAGGATCAAAACCTCGTAGTTCGGGGTAAAAATCTCAAAAATGAGTTGTTGGTGAGTTGATTGGTCAAAAGCCTTAAGGTCTTTTGTTATCAAAGGGAGAAAACTCAACCTAAAACCACAAATCCACCATGTGAGGAGAGCTTCAACATGCTAGTGAGGGGTTAACCCTATAATAAGCATGGAAGACTTATATTCCATCACTAAGGATATAGGTGAGTATTATATCAACCTCTAGGATAACTCAAACCTAATAGCTAATGTTTATGAAAAAGTTTTGATTAAGAGAGTGGCCATTGAAACCACAAAAAAAGCATTTGAATGAGTGGTATTTACCAATGAAAAGTAGGTACAAAATATGGTCAAAGTTGACTTAGAAGTTCAATTCAAAATAAGTGTTATGAAAAGAAAGTTTGAAAATCAAAAGCATAAGGCTTAGGTTTCTAATGTTTGAAAAGAAGTGTTAAATGTTCGCACAAAAGTTTTGGCTTGGGTTAGAGTGGAGGGAAGAAGAAGAATGGCTAAAGTCCTAATCGTACAAGAGATAAGGGATAAGAAACAAGACCACAAATGGATTTCCTCTCTTGAGATCATATTGATGATTCAAGTAGCTCCCATCCTTTGGAATATGCAAGCAAAATAGGTAATAAGCTCAAGCAATCAACATAATTAAACAAGCTTCTTAGAAGATTCCCAATGTATCTTGTATCCTTCACTTTGGATGAACATGGCAATGGTTCTTCAATTTGAGCTCTGATAGGATTTCCTAGCACAAGAGCACACACATCAAAGAGTTTTATGAAGCAAAACAAGAATGGACAAGAGTGAGTTTAGAGGTTTGGTCCTTCTAATCCATCTTCAACATTAAGGTCCTTTTTACTCCATTTTTGCATAGGGAATGTCCTAGAAACTAAGTCCATTTGTCCATTTCTTTGCATTTGGTCCACAACAATAAATAAAAAAACACAAGCACAATAATATATACACAATTATGTGCTCAAGTGAGCAAGAGGAAAATTGCATTAACATAAACATGTGCTCAAATGAGCAAAGGGGGAAAAGCAAATGAATAATATGTACAAGAATAGTAAATTGCATAAATGTAAAGAGCAAAAAGTAAATGTTAATGGTTAATGATTAGTGTTAGTAGTTAGTGTGCCATAAGGCAAATTTAGCGCTATGTTAAGAAATCATAATTGGACTTATGTAGAAGTCACAACTATCTGAGGCTGGTCAATAATAATGTAGGCAACAACATAAGTTAGAGGTCTTGATTAGTGAATCAAACTCCAACAACCTGCCATGCCAAAAAGACGATGAGAAATGATCTTGTATTGATTTAGGTTCTTTGCATGATTTAGAAAGCAATCTATCCTTAATGCAAAGCCATTCACTTGATCCATGATCAAGATAAATTAGATTTGAATCAAGGAAGATTAAACCTCCCCAATCAATGCTAACCACCAATCTTTAACTCATTGATCCAAAAAAAGAAAAAGAAGAAGGAGAAGAAGAAGAAGAATATTAAAGTGCATTAAATGAAATGGAATGAGATAATCAACAAGTTATGACCAAAGATAGAGAAGATCAAGGTCAAACAATAGAAAACAGAAGCAAAATGAATATTAGGAGTCAAGAAATAAACAAAATATTTTTGGCATTTTTAATATTTAAAATAAAACTTGAATTAAAATAATAAAGAAAGGTCAAACTTCAAATTCACTTCAAATCAACTTTGAAAAGTCCAAGTGAATTATCCCAAGTTCAACAAGGTCAAACAAAGTTTGACAAAAAAAATTCAGCATTTTTAAAAGTCAGAAACTATTTTTGATCAATTAAAAATGTATAAAAATAACCTAATTGAACTAAAATCTCAAATAAATCTCAAATCAATTAATAAATTAATGAGAATATTTCTCATAGATCTATCATCATTCAAAGAGGTTGAGAAAATATTTTTGTATTTTTTGAATATCAAAAACTATTTAAAATGAATTAAAAATAACCAGAAAATAGAAAATTACTAAAAAATAGCAAATGATGAAATAAAAAAATTAAAAATCATTTTTAGAAACTAGAAATTAAAAGAGAAATAATGCAATTGGTCCCATAATTTTTGGACCAATAATGAAGGAGATATGAATTTTAGAAATAAAATGGAATTAAAAGAAATAAAAGAAAATAGAAATCAGAAATTAAAAATTAGAAAAAAGGAGAAGCGTTGGATGATGGCTCATTAAATTAGCTGGCACATCACATGGCTATCAGGCACGCATCCACCATACATCCAAGTCAATGCAAAACACGCTGTTTATTAAAAGGTCATAACAATGAGAGGCCTAGATCAGATCTAGAAATGAGAATGGACGGCCACGATTGGATCTGGAGACCAGACGGTGGCCAACGCCATCGTCTTCTCTGGCTAGCTCCGGTGAGAGCTCAAATTTGCAGAAGAACAAATGTGCACCAAAACGCACGATCCAGGTACCAAATGAAAGGTGGAGTGATGTACATCACTCATATGCCACTCAATTCCACTCTAGATCCCTATTGAGAGAGAAATCAGAGATGGGACTTTGGTGGTGTTCAACTAAACTTGCTTAATTTCAAAAGTTAAGAACACAATAATGATGCCTTTATGCAGAGGACTTCAGACCACACAAAATCAAGGCAAATGGAGCAATATATAAGCTGTTTCGAAGCAAAATGCAGTTGAGCAAAACCTTTGAATTGTGAAGAATTGAGTCACTATCTTTGAGTGCTTTTGCAAACAGAAGCTTCTATGGATCAAATGAAGAAGGTTTAGGAACTATGAATCTTAAAAATCAATCGATGCAATTGAATTTCAGATCTCAAATTTTTTGAAAGAAAGAGAAAAGTTCCTTTGGTGAGGGTTGGGTTTTGAGTTCAGCAGAGGTTTAGGTCCCTTTAGGTTGAGAAATGAGAGCTCATATGCCATGTATTTATAGCCAAGGCCATGCTGAAAGTGTGATTTCAAATTTGCATGAATGGAAAGGGCCTCCATGCATGGGCCTGTACAGGCGCATGGAGGGCCCAATTCCACTTGATTTAGCAAGCTGAGATCACAAATGAATGAAATGGACGTGCAACATAGATGTAATCAGCTCATGCATGGCAATTGAATCAAGTTTCCCAAAATGCACTAAAAAGTTCTCCTCTTCAAAAATGATATTTCCAAAATTGAAACATAGGCTTATGGGTAATGGTTGGAAAGCTTATTGCATAAGGAACAAATGTCATGTTGATCAAAACTTCATTTGGGCCTGGGAAATTAATGAAATTTGAGCTTGAAGTGTAGGGTGCAAAACATGCATATGTGAAATTTCCAAATTTGGCCAATGTTCAAGCCCCTCTGTCTCAATGATGCAAGCTCCAAATGATAAAATATTCAACATGAAAGTTATAGATCTTTTCAAGACAATAAATTTGGACTTAAACTTTGCATCATTTGAATTTTTGATGAAGAAGTTATGGGCACTTGAAGTTGGACTTTTTCACATTTCAATGCATTTGGTCCAAAGTGACCTATAATGTTTTGCATTATCAAATGTATTTATTTTGAGATTTTTCAATTTTTCTCAACATAACATTTGAACTAGACACATTAAGCTTTCCAATTAATTTGATCCCATCTCAAAATCATGAAAAATGAATGAGTTGTGTTCTTGGGAAGTTGACCTAAAATTAGGGTTTCAGTCAAAATGACCTATAATGTCTTGGAATGGATGATGACCTTCCAAGCTTCAAATCAATTTTTGATGAACATTAAAGTTGTTCATATTGTCCTTAAGAACATATTTTCTCTTGGGTTCATCTCCATTTGACCAACAAATAAAAAGTTAGGTCTCAGTGCATTTCAAAATAGTCAAGTGAATTCACTGATCAACTTTTCAAGTTCACACCTCATATCTTGATGAATTGATGATTGAGGACACTCAAACAAGTTCAAATATGCATTAAATGATGAATTAAAGAACTTACTTTAATTGTATTTAACCATGGGTTGAGGTTGCTTCATGAGCAAGGCACAGTTGAGAACAGATGAATTAGGGTTTCCTTGGGAAACAAGCCTCAAACCTCTTAACTTGCTTTGATCAAAATAATAAATTGAGATAATTGGAATGCATATTTGATGGATGAGAGATTTGGGAACCATTACCATGCTTGCTTTCATCTTCTCTTGACCATATCATTGCATATAGGATCACCTAGAAGCTTTGGATCTTGTGACTGCTCAAGCTACAAACAAAAGATGTTAGTGACATATTTTTGTGCTTTTGGTTAGTAAATAAAATGAGAAAAAAACAATAATATACAATTCAAGCATGCTTGGTGATCTCAAACCAACTCACAAGAGATCCCACCCAAAGGTAAGGAGCCAAATGCTTATGATCCTTGAGGCTATGCAAATGCAATGTTATGATGCCATGAGGGATCTTAGGGTCAAAATTAGGGTCTTACAGGTCTGAGCCAGAGGTTGATGTTGTTTGAACTCTAACAAGGGGTGAAAATGTGAACCCGAGAGTAAAACTGGTGTGAACCAATCAGTGAGGGAGTATAGCACTTGTATCACTGTATTTGAATAACCAAAAAGAAAGGGTGGCCTAAGTGAGGTTGCAAAGTAAGTAAGGAGATGTTCGTCTAAGCTACATGGTCTGACAAGACGAACATATTGCCTTTTGGTTCACAAAAAGGGGTACAAGATGGAGCACAAAGGTATAATGTATTTGGCTCAAAGAATAGGTACATCACATGGAGTGAAAGAAGGTAGATTATGAAGGTATCATGGAGATGAATGGAGTGAAGTGACCGAAGTCACAAAATAGAATATCTGGTGACAAGTGACTGAAGAAGTATTGTTTGAAATCGAAAGGTGAAAGTGTATTGGAATCCATAAGAGAAATGGGATTTCTACCATAGAGGGAGACAACGTTAACCAATACGTGGACTAGCGGACCGCCACTGTAGGGTTTTAGCTAAAAAGAAGGAATTAAATGTTTGGGATGAGAGCCAAACAACTCTAGGTACAAAATGCGGATTGTTCGTTAGGCATCCTAAAAGGATATGTATGGAATTCCAAAGAAGGTGTCTTTCGATGTCAAAGAGACAGTATGTCACTGGATGAATGATTTATGATCGAAGGTAGATAGTGAATTGTGAAAGATATGAGTGATGCCCTAAGGCGAAGGATGGATAATTAGAAGTATACTCGCCAAGGATTCGCATCCTCTGCCTACGTATTCTCATTGTGAAACGACAAAGTCAAAGCATTCGTAGTTCGGAACTACGAGAATAGAGGGAGAAAGATGTTTGTCTAAGCAACAGGGTCTCATAAGACAAACACCAAGTCAAGGAATGATTGTAGTATTGGAGTGCAAGGAGTAGTGTATCGCTTGCTGGGGAATCGACAATTCGAGATCAAATCAGGATAGTAGCTTGGATCTAAGAGAAGGATAGACTCTCAATCGAAGAGGTAGGTGGGCATTGACCAATACGTGGACTAGCGGACCGCCACTATAAGGTAAAGCCGAAAAGAAAGACTGAATTAATGGTTTGGGATGAGAGCCAAACAAGGATGAAGTTAGATGTTTGGGATGAGAGCCAAACAAAGATGAAGTTAGATGTTTGGGATGAGAGCCAAACAAAGATGAAGTTAGATGTTTGGGATGAGATCCAAACAAAGATGAAGTTAGCGTTTGGGATGAGAGCCAAACAAGGATGAAGTGAGTGTTTGGGATGAGAGCCAAACAAATCTCGATTGAAGAGACGGATTGTTCTCAGGACGTCCTAAAAGGATAGACAAGGAGTCCAAGGAGAAGTGTGATTGATCTCGAAGAGATGGTATAGATTGCATGAATGGAGAGTGATCCATGGGATAGAGAAGATAGATTGATAAATAAGATAGCTCGCGAAGAAACCGGGTTCTCCTGCCTACGTACCCTCATTGTGCAATGAGGAAATTTGAGGTTTCGTAGTTCAGCCCACTAGGGCTGAAAAGAAAATGATTGGAGGCAAGAGGAAATGGATGATTAAGATTGAAATGATTGAGAATTGAGTAGAATGGATAGTGGATACACTTGATAGTTACTGGATGAGAGTCACACTAAAGTCTATGGGTAAAGGTGGATACGATAAGCAACGAGCCAAAAGTCTCGCACCCAAAGATATCCAGAATGAGTGTAGGAAAGCTCCAGTCTCATTCCTTCTTTACCACTTAAGGCTCGTGGCATATGATTCTCGTTTTAAACTTCAAGTAGAGAGAGAAGAATCTTTATAGTTGTTTCTTGTAGTGAATATGAAGACCTTATCAATCACTTGATTCGAATTGCACTAAAGTCTATGAATACAGGTGAATACGATGAGCGCTGGGTCGTATGTCCCATACCCAAAGATACTCAGAATGGGGGTAGGAATACTCCAGTCCCACTCTTTCTCCATTACTTAAGGCTCGTATTGTACAACTTGATTCATGATTGATAAGTTGTTGACGTTGTCCTTGCTTTTGCTTGTTTTTGCTTTTGTAGATAGACTTGTTAATTGCATGGTTAGAATTGTGCTAAAGTCTACGAATAGAGGTGAATACGATGAGCGTTGGGTCATACGTCCCATACCCCAAGAAATTCAGAATGGGGGTAGGAATACTCCAGTCCCACTCCTTCTCTATTGCTTAAGGCTCGTGTCACACTCTTCTAACTTTGATTTAACAAGTGTTGAAGACGCCATCTTTGATGTGCTTGAATAATCCGCTGCTTGGTATGACTGAGGATGCCTTGATTGAAGATCTTGTCTTGAGGCCTTGAGCTCCACAACGTGAAAGAAAAGTCTTACTAAGTGACCAAGGGTCTTTTGGTCACTTAATTAGAGTGGGGGATTATACAAGTTCAAAGGATTTAATTAATCAAAATTGCTTTTGATCAATTTAATCGGGGGTTTGGTTTTATTTTTGTGGGGAACTAAGTTTTGGATCTAATTGAAGTTAGTAATTGTTAGAACTAACCTAAGGGATCATGCATTAGAAATTGGTTGAATATTCTAAGTTAGAAGTCCTAAGGGAACATGTGCAAATTGGTCAAAAGGTTGATTAGAATTCTATGTTAAGTCCTAGGAATTATTGAATTCTAATCCTAAGGGGAACATGCAATTTTCAACACAAAATATCAAAATGAACCCATAAAGGGCAAAATGGTCAATTGTGAAAAATATGTCTAAATTCTATGGTCTAAAAGGGATTCTATCAAAAAGTTGAATTTTACCCTAATGTTGAGAAATGTAATTCTAAATTTAACCAAGATCTATATAAAGCCCTAATTAAATTTATATTTAAAAGTCCTAATTAATTCTAATGAGAATTCTAATGATGTGAACTAAATCTAATTGAAGTTCTAATTAAAATTCTAAGATCTAAATTAATCATAATTGTCAATTAACCTAATTAAGCTAATATTATTCTAATCAATCAACTTGCAAAAAAAAAATAAAGAAAAATAAAGAAAACAAAATAAATGACCATGTGGTGCAATGGCTAAGTGGGGGTTGGAAAGAAATTAAGGCTACTAGGCTGTTAATTGAGCCCACTGAGTCTTTTCTTAGTCAAACAACAAACTTCAAACGGGGGTGTATGTGGTAAAAAGAAGAAACGGGCCTCTGAGCCCAAAGAGCCCCAATGTCCATTCCAGATGGGGGTGCGGAAGTGAAACCGCGTGGGAAACTAGTAAAAGTGTTAATGGGCCTCTTGAAGCCCAAGTTCATTTCATTCACTCATCAGGGGGGTTCATTAGCAATAACTGGTGTGTAAAAAGTAATATCCATGGGCCTGAGCACTTTAGCCCAATCAACTCACCTCTGTTGACTTAGACAAGTCAACAGAGTCAAAATGTTTCCATGCATGCGCTCTCTCACCGTCCATTCATTAAGATCATCGTGCCAGCGTCCGTCGCCGGCGCTAGTGTTGACAAACCACTCCACATTACCACCAAAGAATGCGCCGCTGCGTGCTAAACACGGCTATGGAAAAGGAAATGGACGTTGTTCACCGTGTTGGGAGAATCGAGCCTGAACAGGGGAAGAACCCTAGCCTTTCTAAGTTAAATTAAATGGCGCTCAATGAAGGTCAATACCTAACACCATGGGGGTTCCGTTCCTTAACCTAAATACTACGCCTTGGTGCAGTCAGAGCAAGAAAACGATAATGAATTGTAAATGACATACCAGAAAAGATTATTGGAGAATTCTCCGGTAAGTTTTCTGATCTTGATTCTTCCTTCTTCTTCTTCTTTTCATCTCCTTCTTCTTCTTCTGGAACTTTGGAATTTATAGCAGAGTGAGAGTAAAGTGGTTTAGCTCAAGCTAAATTGAAGCTTCAATGGCTTGAGAGAGAGAGAGAGAGAGAGAGAGAGAGAGAGAGCTTTGGTGAGGGTGAGGGAGGGGTTGCAGAGAGAGTGTGCACAAATTCGCAAGGTTCCAAAAGGTGATGAAAATGAGAGAGATGAATTGTTTAAATAGAGTTTAGGTTTGGAAGTATTTAGGCCTAGAGTTAGGATTGGAGTCTATTATGTTCAGGTTAGGAATTAGTTGCATTCAACTCACTGAGTTCATGGTGAAACTCAATTGGTTAGAATCAACTCAGTTAGTTAAGGTTAGTTAATGTTGGTTTTTAATTGATTAATGAATGAATGAAAAGAATTTCAACTGGCTGTTGCAAGTTAGAAGGAGATTGAGGTTAAGCTGAAATGGTTTTTTGATGACCTATTGTCCAAGTTACAAGTTGAGTTTAAATGACCTTGGCTTGGCTTGAAATGGTGAAGAATGAATGTTAGTGCCCTTGTTGCACAAACTGGCTATAGCGGGTACCATTAGAATTAGGGTTAAGTAATTGGATCAAATGTAACCTGCTGAACAGGTAATTGTTAAATGCAAGTGCTTGTGCTTTGGTTTGCAACAGGTTGCAAGGGTTTATGATTGGCATGTTGTAGCAAGTTTGTTCTGACTTGGCTCAGATTGCAAGTTGGTTGTAGCTTTATTGCAGTAGGCTTACCTATACTTTGGCTCATGTTGCTGATTGGTTGCAGGATGGTACATGGTGCAGGTTAATGATGCTTCCTTGTTCATACTCACTGCTTGCACTCACTTTCCTGCTCTCTTTTATCTCTCTTGCTGCAACACGAGCTTGAATTGGTCTTGCAATGCCATGTAAGTTCCTGTTTCTGTTCAGTGGTTAAGCACAATCACCATTTCATTTTGCTTCCAAATCCATGATTCCAGGATAGCCATTGCAACATGATGTCCAGTCATGTAAACCCAATGCATTGGTGGCTCCATTTGTCTTGTTGCAGGCCGTGAGGTATGTCTAATTATTGTGACTTGGTTTGTGCATCCAACATGGTTTGCCATCTGCAACTTGATGTCTCATGCTGGTCTTGCAGGATACATTCACTACTTAGGTTTTGATTCGTAGCATGGTGGCCCTGGTTTAGCTTTAAGTCTGTCACATGTTGCCTTGTTGTTGGCAAGTTGTCTTGGCCATGGTGTTAGTGATGATGGCAAGAGTAGACATAGCGTGGCAAGGTTGTCTGTTGCAGAGTGTGGAATGGACTTACAACAGGTATGAGGACCAAGGTGTAATGATGTTTCTTGGAAAGGTTTGTTGGCATGATGCTAATTGGTTGGTTATGTTGGACTGTTTTCTGCAGGAAGGTTTCCTTGTTTCAGCATTTCATGAGCCTTCTCCATTATCATAAGTCTAAGGCATGCTGCATGTGCAAGTATTTTCAATTGGTTATATGAGTGTCATGCTGCAGCTGGTAACAGGTTTTTGTTGTGAACTGGCACAGTTCAAGAAGGACCATTGCATATTCCTGGTTTTGGCCTTGGTCATAGGACAGATGCAGTAAACCTATGGCTAGATGCTTAGACATGTTTCTTAAAGCACATGTTGGTTCGATGGTTTATGATGTGGCTTTTATGAGTTGGGCTGTTAGCATGAAATATGTTTTAAATGTTAATAGAATTTGTCAATGTGGAAGGATGGTTTCTATAGGTCTGCTGCAACATGATGCAGGTGGAACTCCATTGAGCTAATGCAAGCAAATCCCATCTGATTTTCTGTGGATTTTATTTCAGGTTGCCATGCATTTTGCAGATGAATTCCATTTCAGGCATGCAACATCAACATGAGCATTGCATCTTGTTGTTGTTGATGTGCTGCCAATACTTACCTTGTTGTAGGACCTTATTATGGACATGGATGAACTGCTGTCATGCTGCATATTATGCTGTTCTGCAGGCCTAAACCAATTGTTATGCATTGCAGTTGGGATATCAGAGGGTGTGAATTGATTTCAAGCAATTCTGCAGCAGGTTAACTCCATTTGGTTCAGTACTTCATGGCTTGGTTTGTGCATTAGGTTCTCATGTGACCATGCTTGGTGTTGACTTACACAAAGTTGATTGCAAGTTGTGGCAACTTCTGACTTGTATGCAGGATTGGCTTAGGTGCATTGCAGCTAGGAGTTCATGTAGGCCATGACTGGTTGAACAAACAAAGTGGCAACAAAACTTCCTCATGAAGAAATAAGCAAATTGGACACCAAATGATCAATATGGGATATGGGATATGAGAATTAGGGTTAGGATTAGGAGACTTAGGAATTTGGGATGAAAAGGGGTTGAGTTGACTTTGGTCAAAGTTGACAAAAAAGTCAATTGTTGACCAAAGTCAACAATTGGTCAAAAATTCATTTTTATTTGTATTTATCTTGTAAATGGACATTGAATGGATGACTATGGTGAAATTTAGGGTATTGCGGTTTTGGGTTGACTTTGGTCAAAGTTGACCAAAAAGTCAACTATTGACCAAAGTCAACAATTGGTCAAAGATGTCAAATTTTGTATCTTCTTATGTAGAGTCACATGTAATAGTTTAAAATGACATGGAATGAATTGAAATGGTTTGAAAAGTGATTGAAATTGGTTTCCAAATTGTCTTGTTTTATGACTTGGATGTTAGACTTTTGAAAAATAACTTGACTGGTAATGTACATGAACAAAGCCATCAAATGAGACCATATGGCTAAGATTTTGACAGTGTCCATGAACCAATGTCATGACCAGCAAGTGGCTTGAAACATAGGGGGTTTGATTGTTCAGATGACCAGGATCAAAGATGTGTCCACAACCAAATGAATAGCACCATTGACTTTGAACTAAGACCAATACTCCAAGAAAGGTACACAATCAAGCCACCAAGTTCCTCTAATTACCATCTCCTGATTAGGGCTTTGGAGACCAAGATGAGGCCTAGGGAAGCTCCAAGAGATCATGCCTTTAGAAATTAGGGTTTTGAGGGGCCTAGGTTGTTTGGTCATAACTTTGTTAAAATCAAACCTTCACCACCATCATTAGGGTTTCACATCCCCCATGCCCATGTCTTTGGACTTTGATACTAGTGTGAGCCCTAGCTTCATGGGTCCAAGTTTCCTTTGAATCCATGAGGAATGATGCCCGTGTATGAGTTATGGATGTATGCAAGTCATCTCCTGACCAAGTGGTTGAATGCATAGGTGAGAAAGGGGAGGGCAAATTTAGGGGTACAACAGTTGCCCCTATTTAATCTTCTTGGACCTGAATACAGGAATAGCAGAAGCTTTTCGGGTATTCAAGGTAGAAGAGGATTAAATACCTATGTGCCCGAAATTTTCTGGACCAAATGATTGGCTTTATTACCAGTGTGGAGGATATGTTTTATGCAATGCATGAGGTATGCTTATTTTTTATGATGCATGCTTTTGTAGGGATGAGTCTTTATTATGGTGGGGATGTCGACTCGTCATCAAGAATTAGAATATGATTGCCGAGATGTTTCAATTGGTGCCAATGCTGCCATCACGGAATCCCCTGTCTGTTAACGAACACTGAAAGGCTGGAGTCCCCATGGTGCCCCAGTCAATTGAATGTCACAGGCATCCAAGTAACACTATTGTTGAGTCACCAATCACCTATCAGGTTTATCGGATTTCAACGGTAATACAAATTGTTTCCCTTTTAATGGAGCTTTTTTATTATTCCTAGGAATTTTAAAGCATTATGTGATTAAGACAAGTCAGTTATTTTGCATACAAAACATAGAACAACACATTGGATAGAATAAACTGAACTTTATTGATATGGAATCTGTACATATGTTGAGTACAAGGATGCAAACGCCCTTAATGAGGACGTTGCAAAAATTGAAAAAATAGTTGAAATGGCAAGAAATATTTTTGTATGATTTTCTCCATTGATTACAACATTGGCCTTAATCTACCACATAATCTGAACCCCAAGGCCTTGCTTCGGCTGACGGTGACTGGATCGGTCCTTGGCCCCCTGATATCTAGCTTGTAGCGTGTAGACTCAAGAGTCATAGTCAATTCCTTTATCCCTAACTTTTTCCTAGATCTTTCAATTCTTTTTGTCCACCGGGATGCTCCTTTTTGCCTAAGTCGTCCTTTCGGGTTTTTGACTTAGTGAGTTTCATATGTGTTCCCTAACTTTTGCATGGACAAATCATTTTTTGGTCCATCAGGATAGCCATTTTTGCCTAGATTCACCTTGTGGAGGTCAATCTAGCGGGCTTTTCATCTTTTCTTTTAGGCATAATATTTTTTGACTATTTATGCATTCATTGGCAAGGGAAAATCTTCCCCATCCATTGTTGTGAGGATTATAGACCCACCTGAGAAGGCCTTTTTGACTACGAAAGGTCCCTCATAGTTGGGAGTCCATTTGCCTTGCGGGTCCGAGTGAATGGCAGAGTATCTCTTGAGCACGAGGTCTCCAAGGTGGTATGACCGAGGAAGAACCTTCTTATCAAAAGCTTGTTTGAGACGTCTTTGGTATAACTAACCATGACAGACGGTCATCAAACGCTTCTCTTTAATTAGATTCAGTTGGTCATACCGAGATTGAACCCATTCAGCTTCATCAAGATCTGCTTCCATGATGACCCTGAGTGAAGGAATCTCAACTTCGATTGGTAGGAAGACCTCCATCCCATAAACTGGAGAGTACGGAGTTGCCCCAATGGACGTGCGGACTGAAGTTTTGTAACCATGCAAAGCGAAAGGTAACATCTCATGCCAGTCCTTGTATGTCTTGGTCATCTTTTGGACGATTCTCTTGATATTTTTGTTAGCTGCTTCTACGACGCCATTCATCTTGGGCCGATATGGTGAAGAGTTGTGGTGCTCGATCTTAAATTCTTTGCACAACTCCCTCATCATAGTTTTGTTGAGGTTACAAGCGTTGTCAGTGATGATCTTGCTAGGTATCCCATAGCGATAGATTATCTCTTTCTTGATAAACCGGGTAACCACTTGTCGAGTGACATTAGCATATGAAGCATCCTCGACCCATTTCGTGAAGTAATCAATAGCAACTAGGATGAATCGATGTCCATTGGAAGCTTTGGGTTTTATCATCCCAATCATATCGATGCCCCACATATAAAAGGGCCACGGAGAAGTTAGAACATTCAACGGAGTAGATGGTACAAAGATCTTATAGCCATATATCTGACACTTATGGCATCTCTTCACAAAGTTGCAGTAACCAACCTCCATTGTCGTCCAATAATAACCAGCCCGTAGAATCTTCTTGGCCATAGTAGGACCCTTCGCATGTACACCCTCGCAACCTTCGTGTATGGATCTTATGATTGTACTAGCTTCGTGTCTATCCACACATCTGAGCAGTACATAGTCATAATTCCTCTTGTATAATACACCATCGTTTAGGAAGAACTTAGAAGAGAGTCTTCTCAGAGCTTTCTTATCGGTAATGGACATACCCTCGGGATACTGTTGTTTCTCCAGAAATGTCTTTATGTCGTAGAACCAAGGCTTATCGTCAGGATCGACCTCAATTGCTAGACAATGTGCTGGTTCATCTAGGTGGTCAATTTGGATGGATGGTGCTTCATTCTTCCATTTGACTTTGAACATAGATGCCAACGTAGCTAGAGTGTCTGCTAACTGATTTTCTTCCCTAGAAATATGATGAACGGAGATTTCATCAAAATAGGGTATCAGTTTTCTGATGTGCTCTTTATAGGGTATCAACTTGCTATCCCGAGTCTCCCAATCGCCTTTAACCTGAATGATTACCAGAGTTGAATAACCGAATACCTCGAGGATTTTGATTCTCAAATCGATTGCCGCCTCTAAACCGTAGATACATGCTTCATATTCTGCCATATTGTTGGTGCAGTCAAAACATAATCTAGCGGTGAAGGGGATGTGGAAACCAGTTGGAGAAGTGATAACAACACCTATATCATGACCTCGGGCATTGGAAGCACCGTCGAACACGAGTGTCCACCGCGATCCTGGTTTGGGGCCTTCCTCAGGGCTTACCTTGAAGCCTAGCATAGTAAAATCTCTGATAAACATGATGTCTTCATCTGGAAAGTCAAACTGTAACGGTTGGTAACCTTCGACAGGCAGGTGGGCTAGATAGTCAGACAGAACACTCCTTTTTATTGCTTTCTGGGTCACGTACTGTATATCATACTCGGTTAGCAGCATTTTCCATCGGGCAATTCTACCAGTAACAGCAGGCTTTTCAAATATATACTTTATCAGATCCATCTTGGATATCAATAAAGTAGTGTGGAAAATCATAAATTGTCTCAGGCGTCGAGCAGCCCAAGTCAAGGCACAACATGTCTTCTCTAAAAGTGAGTATCGGGTCTCACATTCAGTGAATTTCTTGCTGAGATAGTAGATAGCATGTTCTTTCTTGCCTGTGTCGTCATGTTGACCCAAAACGCACCCCATGGATTCATCCAACACTATCAGATACATAATGAGTGGTCTACTAGGAACCGGTGGTACCAGGATTGGTGGTTCTTGCAAGTACTTTTTTATTTTATCGAATGCCCCTTGGCAATCGTTGTTCCACACAATCGATTGGTTCTTTCTCAACAACTTGAAAATCGGCTCGTAGGTAGTTGTCATGTGAGATATGAATCTGGAGATGTAATTAAGTCGCCCAAGGAAGCCTCAGACTTCTTTTTCTGTTCGGGGAGCTGGCATATCTTGGATGGCTCGAACTTTGTTGGGATCAACCTCAATATCTTTCTGACTGACTATGAAACCCAAAAGTTTACCTGATCGGACCCCAAAAGTACATTTAGCCGGATTCAGACGCAGTTTAAACTTTTGGAGTCTGACAAATAACTTTCTCAGATTAACCAGGTGATCTTCCTCAATTCTGGGTTTGGAAATCATGTTGTCCATATAAACCTCGATCTCTTCATGAATCATGTCGTGAAAGAGTGTTACCATGGCGCGTTGATATGTTGCCCCTGCATTCTTCAAGCCGAATGGCATGACTTTGTAGCAGTAAGTTCCCCAGGGTGTGATAAAGTTCATCTTCTCCATATTATCTGGTGACATCTTTATCTGATTGTACCTGGAGAACCCATCCATGAAAGAAAAGACGGAGAATTGAGTTGTGTTGTCGACCAAAACATTAATATGAGGCAAAGGGAAGTCATCCTTTGGGCTGGCTCTATTGAGGTCTCGATAGTCTACACACATTCTGACCTTACCATCTTTCTTAGGAACTGGAACAATATTAGCAACCCACTGCGGATACTCAGAAATGGCTAAGAAGCCAGCATCTAGCTGCTTTTTAACCTTTTCCTTGATCTTGAGTGCCATATCATGTTTGGTCCTTCTGAGCTTCTGCTTGACTGGAGGACATTCGGACTTGAGCAGTAGATGATGTTCAACAATGCTGGTGTCTAACCCTGGCATATCTTGATAAGACCAAGCGAAGACATCCACATATTCACGCAACATATCTACCAACTCGGAGTGCACATGCTTGGCGAGAGATGCCCCAACTTTTACCTCTTTTTTATCAATTTCAGAACCCAAGTTAATGACATCTACTGGTTCTTTATACGGCTGAATCTCTTTCTCTTCGTGCTCAAGGAGTCGTGCTAGTTCAGCTGGTAATTCGCAATCTTCCTCACTGTCATCTTCAGCTTGGTTGATTGGAAGTCCAGATTCACAATTGATTTTAGCCACGTTATAATCATTGATTTTATTTGCTCTGCATATGATGAGATTATTTTAGTATGCTTTTTTTTAGAAAAAGTGGAAAAAGAAAAAGAAATCTTTTGCCATTTCGTTGTTTTTAGTGAAAACGAAAAATAACTGAAAGAAAAGGAACACGAGTTTTGCATACAAAAAAAGTACTTTTATTTATTCACATAATACTTTTAAACATGGGGGCCCTTACAAGCTATCCTCTCGTCTCAGGCAAGGACGAGGGACGTAGAAAACAAAATGCAATACATTTTTTCTGAGTACACCATAGGTATCACGGTGGGTGTCCAATTGGGAAGCTTAAATCCAGGAGGACATCTGCGGACGAGGCTGGGTGCCCCTGGCTTATTACCACTGGACTCTCCGATGACTACTACGGTATGCTCATTTTGATAGTCGGTGCTGCTAAACTTGACCAGGTTGAATTGTTTTTTCTTCGGACTCACCTTGCGTGTTGCTGGGTGATAACCGATACCAAACCTGTCGCGCTTTTCTGCCACATTGACGACCTTGCCCCAATCGGGAAGCGGGCTTTTCTCCAATGTCTGCTTAGCACTCTTCGCTGAGGATAGGATGGTAGCGGATGATTGATTGTTGTTGGCGGAGGCGGAACTGACATCTTCAAATTCTAGAAAGTGGAGTGGAACCTCGACGATCCCCTCATCTGTTTCAACATATCTGAAGGAGGAGAGTTCACTGACCAACAAATCTTCTTCCCCACACACAATTACCAACTTGTCATCTATAAAGTACTTCAACTTCTGATGCAAAGTAGAAGTGACTGCCCCAGCAACATGAATCTATGGTCGGCCCAACAAACAACCGTAGGCTGGGTTGATGTCTATGACTTGAAAAGTGATATCAAACTGGTGTGGTCCAACGCATATAGGCAAATTGACCTCCCCAATTACCTGCCTTCGGGAACCGTCGAAAGCTCTAACAATCAATGCACTGGTTCTCATTTTGGGCCCCTTAAATTGTAACTGGCTTAATGTAGATTTTGGCAGTACATTAAGAGAGGATCCAGTATCAACGAGGACTCGGGATAAGAGAGAGTCAGTACATGTGACTGAAATATGTAGTGCTTTGTTGTAGGCCTTTCCTTATGGAGGTAACTCTGCTTCATTAAATCCCAGATACTTACTGGCGGTGATGTTGGCAACCACGTCGTCAAATTGATCGACCATGATATCTTGCATCACGTGAGAGGTATTTAGAACTTTCAGCAATGCTTTGCGATGAGCCTCAGAACTCAATAGCAAAGACAAAATTGATATTTTGGAAGGCGTCTGATTCAACTGTTCAACAATCTTGAAGTCACTTTTTCTGATCAGTTTGAGGAATTACTGACTTTCCTCAAAGGTGATACTCTTCTTGTGATCATCATACTATTCTTTTTCAATCATCGGCCCTTTACCCTTGGAGACTTCGGCCTTTGCGGCTTTATCATTGTCAATAACTCTTGTCAATACCGGAATAGTCGTCATGGTCGGAGTGGCGAGTACAGTTGCCCCTTCCTGCGGAGTCGGTGTAGGAGTTGCCTTCTCTTTAGGTGAGACAATTGTGGGTGCTGGAGACACCCTAGGAGTGTATTTAAGAGCAAATACATGTCCATTTCGAGTCATGCCTCCCGCTCCAGCGATGTTGACGATCTCTGTATCAAGAATGCAGATTTCTTTCCCTCCCAATTACATTGTGGTCTCATAATTCCAAGGCACTGCCTTGGTGTTCTGATACGGAAACGAAGTTGGAACACGGAAATGAATTGGCTAAATCCTCTTAGGAGGAGCTTCAACCTTCTTCTTCCTGTATACAATAGTTATTGGTTCAATTACCGCTACCTCTTCTTCTGCTTGAGCTCTAGAGAACTGTATTAACCCTTGGTCCATTAGTGCTTGCACGCACCCTTTCAACTGCTCGCAACTATCTGGATCAAACTCGCATATTGCACAATCATCATGCACCTCTTCTAAAAACCCAAATTGTTCAAGCTTTTGTAACACGACGGACATCGGAGTCTTCACCTCTTCAACTTTCAGTACGACTTCGGCTTTTAACTCTTCAATTACGGTGTTGACTGACGCGCCACTATGATTCGGAAAAGGATTTGTCTTTACATTCAGTTTTTCTTCGGAGAAGGTCAGGATGTTCTGGTTTATCAAGTCTTGAATCTTGCACTTAAGTGCCCAACAATTTTTTGTAGAGTTCCCTATGAATCCGACATGATACGCACACGAAGCATTAGTATCGTGGTTGTTGCGGAATGGGGGAGTGGCCATAGGCAATTCCTTTGGTATGATCGCCCCTACATGAACCAGATAGGGGACTAATTCGGAGTACGACACTAGAATCTTGTCAAATTGGGGTCGGTTCCCAAAATTGTTTCCTCGGTTTTATGCTCGATTGTAGCGGGGTATTCGTTACCATTAGAGATACTGACTAAATCCAAGGTAAACCATACAAGTCGAGTCGCCACCTCACTTCTATTTATCCAAAGGAATGGTTAGAAAGCGAACAAAAACCTAAGAGTTTTATCGAATCAAAAACTAGTAAAAATGTCAGAGATCTGGGTAAGGGGGTTGGTTATGCAATGGGAAGGTTTTAGGCACCCAAAACATCCTAGGTACTCCTAGGGAGCCCTTTTCATATTTGTTGTAAGGTTGTTATTTTGTGAAAATTTATTTGTGCAAACATGATTGAAGGGATGAGAAGAGAATATACAAGTTTATTTACATTTTGTGTTTGGATGGATAAACCCGTTGCCTACGTACCATCTTAAAAAAGATTAGGATCAAAACCTCGTAGTTCGGGGTAAAAATTTCAAAATGAGTTGGTGAATTGATTGTTCCAAAAGCCTTAAGGTCTTTTGTTATCCAAGGGAGAAAACTCAACTTAAAACCACAAATCTACCATGTGAGGATAGCTTCAACATGCTAGTGAGGGGTTAACCCTATAATAAGCATGGAAGACCCATTGTCCATCACTAAGGATATATGTGAGTATTACATCTACCTCAAGGATAACTCAAACCTAATAGCTAAAGGTTATGAAAAATTTGATTAAGAAAAGTGGCCATTGAAACCACAAAAAGACATTTGAATTGGTTATATTTACCAATGAAAAGTATTTACAAAATATGGTCAAAGTTGACTTAAAGATTCAATTCAAAATAAGTGTTATGAAAACAAGTTTGAGAATCAAAAGCATAAGGCTTAGGTTTCTAATGTTGAAAAGAAATGTTAATGTTTGCACAAAAGTTTTGGCTTGGGTTAGAGTGGAGGGAAAAAGAAGAATGGCTAAGGTCCTAATCATACAAGAGATAAGGTAAAAGAGAACAAGACCACAAATGGAGTTCCTCTCTTGAGATCATATTGATGATCCAAGTAGCTCTCATCCTTTGGAATAAGCAAGCAAAATAATAGTAAGCTCAAGCAATCAACAATCAATTTAGATCTTGGAAAGTTCTTAAATGACTCTTAGATCTCTCTCTCTTAGAAGCTCAGGGCAATGGTTCCTCACTTTTGGCTCAATGTTGGGATCCCTAGCACAAGAACACACACATTAAAAAGTTCCACCAAACAATCAAGAATGAACAAGAAAGAGTTTTAGAGATTGGTCCTTTCAAAGTTCTCTTCAACATTTATAGCATTCTCAAGGCTCAATGCCTAGTTGCTCTTTGACTCCAAATTTGCATAGGGAAAGTCCTAGAAACTAAGTCCATTTGTCCATTTCTTTGCATTTGGTCTACAACAAACAAAACACAAACACAATGGCAATAATATATACACAATTATGCGCTCAAGTGAGCAAAGGGAAAATTGCATTAACATAAACATGTGCTCAAATGAGCAAAGGAAAAAAGCAAATGAATAATATGTACAAGAGTAAATTGCATAAAAGTAAAGAGCAAAAAGTAAATGTTAATTGTTAATGGTTAGTGTTAGTAGTTAGTGTGCCATAAGGCAAATTTAGCGCTATGTTAAGCAATCGTAATTGGACTTATGTAGAAGTCACAACTATCTGAGGTCGGTCAATAATAATGTAGGCAACAACACAAGTTAGAAGTCTTGATTAGTGAACCAAGTTCCAACAACTTGCCATGCCAAAAAAGAAGAAGAGAAATGATCTTGTATTGGTTTAAGTCCTTTGCATGATTTAGGAAGCAATCTATCCTTGATGCAAAGCCATTCACTTGATCATTTGATCAAGATGAATTAGATTTGAATCAAGGAAGATTAAACCTCCCTAATCAATGCTAACTTATCAACCTTTAACTCATTGATCAAGAAAGAAAAGAAAAAGAAGAAGAAGAAGAAGAAGATAATGGAAATGAAGAACAAGGTGCATTAAGTACAATGGAATGTGTCAATCCACAAGTGTTGACCAATGGCATTGAGGATCATGGTCAAACTATCAAAAACAGAAGTGGATGAAGATTGGGAGTCAAGAAATGAACAAAAATTATTTTTGGCATTTTAATATTTGAAAATAAACTTGAATTAAAATATTAAAAGAAGGTCAAACTTCAAAATCACTTCAAATCAACTTGGAAAGTCCAAGTGAATTATCCCAAGTTCAACAAGGTCAAACAAAGTTTAACAAAAAAATTCAGAATTTTTAAAAGTCAGAAACTATTTTTAATCAATTAAAAATGAATAAAAATAACCTAATTGAACTAAAATCTCAAATAAATCTCAAATCAATAAAAAAATTGATGAGAATATTTTTCATAGATCCATCATCATTCAAATAGGTTGAGAAAATATTTTTGTATTTTTTGAATATCAAAGACTATTTAAAATGAATTAAAAATAACCCGAAAAGAGAAAATTCACAAAAAATATCAAATGATAAAATAAAAAATATTAAAAATCATTTTTAGAAACTGGAATTAAAAAGAGAAATAATGCAATTGGTCTCATATTTTTTGGAATTAAAATGAAAGAGTTATGAATTTTTGAAGTTAAATGAAATAAAAGAAATAAAATGGAAATTAGAAAAATCAGAAAAAAGGAGAGGCGTTGGATGAGATTTCATTAATTCACCTGGCACATCTAATGGTCCAGAGGTGCGCGCTCACCATGAGTCCAAGTCAATGCACCCACACACTGAATTAAAATAATTCATAAGATCCAAGAGCCATGATTCAATCTGGGAATCATCATCAACGACCTGGATTTAAACTGGCAAGCGGACGGTGGTGTACACCACCGTCTTCTCCGGCGAACATGGAGATTCCGGCCAAAGTTGCAGGTCATAAAATCTTGATGAAAACGAGCGATCCTCATATCATTGGAAAGCTGGGGTGATGTACATCACCCCTATACCATTAGTTTCTCTTCTAGATCTCCATAGGAAGAGAAATCAGAAGGAGAAAATGATGGATTTCAAACTGAACTTGATGTTTTTACAAAATTGAAAGCACAATTCAAATGCCTCTAATGAGAGGACTTCAGTCAGACCAAGAAACTCAAGAAATAAGCAAGAAATGATGAGTTTCAAAGAAAAAAAGTTCTGATATCCACCTTTGAAATGCAGATCTTGAGAGCACGATTCTCCTCAACTAATGCTTGCAGTAGGATCTAGTGATGAAGATGAAGCAAGGCCAAAGAATTGTAGGTTTGAAAATCAACCCAGGTAGTTGAAATTCAGATCTGAATTTTTAAGAAGAAAGTAGAAATTCCTTTGAGTGTGGTTATGGATTCGATCTTGCAGCATTTCAGGTGCCCTTAGGTTGGTTTAGAATGAATCTGAGCAGCTCTATTTATAGCACAAAGTGATGCAAGGCATGTAGAATTCGTGTGCATGAAGTGAGGGGGCCTCCATGCATGGGCCTGTACAGGCGCATGGGAGGCCCAAATGCAATGGAAAATGAGTGTTCAGATGTAAGCAAGATGAAATGGACGTGTACATGTGATTGAATTGGCTTGTGTAATGAGTTTCAACATGTTATGCATAAATGAGCCTAAAACTTCACCTCTTCGAAAATGCCACTTGAAAAATTGAAACATAGGCATGTAGGTAATGGTTGGAAAGGTCTTGGTATAAGGAAAAACTGTTATGTTGAACAAAAACTCATTTGGAATGTGGAAATTTATGAAAACATGCCATGAAGTTCAATGCACAAAATATGCCTTTGAGAAATTTGTCAAAATGAACCATCTTCAAGCCCTTCTGTTTTGATGATGCAAGCTCCAAATGGAAAAACCTACAACATAAAAGTTGTAGATATTTTCAATATAATCAATTTGGACTTAAAGTTTACATCATTTGGAATTTTGATGAAGAAGTTATGGGCACTTGAAGTTGGACTTTTTCCATTTCAATGCATTTGGCCCAAGGTGACCTGTAATGTTTTGCATTATCACATGTATTTATTTTGAGATTTTAAAGTTTTGATCAACATAAAATTTTAAGTAGACACAATATGATTTCCAATGCATTTGGTCCCACCTCAAAATCATAAAAAATGAATGAGTTATGTTCTTGGGAAACTGACCCAAAATTAGGGTTCCAGTCAAAATAACCTGTAATGTCTTGGAATGGATGATGACCTTAAAAGCTTCAAATCAAATTTTGATGATCATGAAAGTTGTTCATATGGTCCTTAAGAACATTTGTTCTCTTGGGATCATCTCCATTTTATGAACATACAAAAAGTTAGGTCTCAGTGCATTTCAAAATAGACAGATGAATTGACTGATCAACTTCTCAACTTCACAACTCATATCTTGATGAATTGATGATTGAGGGCACTCAAATAAGTTCAAATATGCATGGAATGATGAATTAAAGAACTTAACTTGATTTTATTTGACCATGGGTTGAGGTTGCTTCATGAGTAAGGCACAGTTGATGAACAAATGAATTAGGGTTTGCTTGGGAAACAAACCTCAAACCCCTTGACTTGCTTTGATCAAAATGATGAATTGAGATACTTGGGAGGCATATTTTATGGATGAGAGCATTGGGAACCATTTCCATGTTTGCTTTCATCTTCTCTTGGACATATCATTGCACAAAGGATCACCTAGAAGCTTTTAGATCTTATGATTGCTCAAGCTACAAACAAAAGATGTTAGTGACATATTTTTGTGCTTTTGGTTAGTAATAAATGAGAAAAATCAATGATATACAATTCAAGCATGCTTGGTGATCTCAAACCACTCACAAGAGGTCCCAACTCAAAGGCAAAGGGAACCAAGATGCTTAAGATCCTTGAGGCTATGCAAATGCAATGTTATGATGCCATGAGGGATCTTAGGGCTAAAATTGGGGTCTTACATCGATTATATTGTTGGTTTGGATTTCTCTGAGTGGGTGTTGATTGTCGATTGTCTCTCTGCGGTTGATACAAGAAAGGCGGTTGTTGGTATTGAGCTGCGGCAACGTACTGGTATGGGTAATACGGCATGGGGGCTGTCGGAACTCGATATTGGGGGCGAGCCTTCGCCATTACAGCGTTTGCTTCCCCCTCTTTCTTTTTTGCGAAGCCCCTATGCGGCCTCTTGTTGACTGTCTGCGGCGCGGTCGTGTCTGTTATCTTTCTTGATTTCAGCCCACTCTCAACATGTTCCCCAATAGTGACCATATCAGCGAAGTTTGTTGATGAACTGCCAATCATTTTTTCAAAATACAGCCCTTGCAGCGCACCCATGAAGATGTCAACCAACTCATTGTCAGATAGTGTTGGTCGAACCCTAGACGCCATTTTGCGCCACCGTTGAGTATACTCCTTGAAGGTTTCATTAGATCTTTGCGACTGGTTCTGTAGTTGAAGCCTTGTTGGAGCCATGTCAAGGTTGTACTTGTATTGTTTCAAAAATGCCTCGGAGAGGTCCCTCTATGATCGGATCTTTGAGCGCTCCAAACTCATATACCAATCCAAGGAATCCCCAGTCAGGCTATCTTGGAAGCAATGAATCAGGAGGTTATCGTTATCAATGTGCGAAGCCATCTTCCTGCAGTACATAGTGAGATGACTGCGGGGACAACTAAGGCCTTTGTACTTGGGAAGATCGGGCACCTTGAACTTTTGAGGCAACACCACGTTCGGGACCAAGTAGAGGTCTCGAGCGTCTATGCCGAAAGAAGAGAAACCCTCAATGGCCCTTATTCTGTCGTACAGGAGTTGGTAATCCACCGGTTTGGCCGGATCAACTATGGGAGGAGCGACCTGACTGGCCGGTCGAGAGACTTCAGGAGCGATTGGCGCTGGCATGCTCAGGTTGAACCACACTGGAGGGTAAGAGAAACCTGGTGGCACGGTCTGAGCAGCAGTAGCAGGTTGAAAATATTGCAATCCAGGTTGAGCATTGGGGGCCTGAGGTGCCCCTGCCTGCATATATTAGGATGCAGGATTCATCATCATGGGCACAGAGTCTGCCCCTGGGTAGCCAAAAGGGACGGGGATCTGGCTGATGCTCGTAGCTTGAGCAGCCTGACTGGGCAGTTGGAAATGGAGGCGCGGGCCTCGGTAGTCTTCTTCGTCATTAGGGAGGTCATCAGGGATCTGACCCTGGTTTTCATCCGGATCAGCAGCAATGACCGGGGTAGTTTGGAGAGTGAGGAGAACCCAAGGGAAACCAGAGTTTCCAGCAGCAGCAGCAAGAGCCGAATGAGGGAAGAAAGCCCCCCCACTAGTGAGGCTAGCAGCAAGGTGTGGAGTCATTCCCCACGGATAGGAAGCAGCAAGCCTAGCAGGATCTGTGGGGACCACCTGGCAGTTCCTAGAGTTAGGCACCACAGTTTCCGCCGGAGGGTCGACGGTAGTGCCAACAGCGGTATCAGGAATGGTCACCCCAACAGCACGAGTGACGTTGGTAGAAGCAGAGGCAGGGTTCCTCTGAGATTGAAGGAGCTCAAGGATGGTCTCCATGTTGCCCCTGAACAAGTTCATCTCTCCTTGCACCTGGGCAAGGGATTCACGAACAACAACGTTGTCGGCTTCGTATTCGGCCATGATCTTAGATTTGCTGGAACGGGTGTAGTACGGATGACGAGTCGTCGTTGTTGCTGCAGTAAAATGGCGAGTGTAAGCATTTTGTTTTCTGACAGCTTTTGGCAAGTATATGTATGGATGTATGTATGCATGCGAAAAGATTTGATGTGTGCATTCAACACTACTATTATTTTTTTGTAAAGACAAAATTCCAAGGAATCCGTGAGTTTATTTAACACAAGCAATTATGAAGCGAATAAAGAGAGAAATTTATGAAGCCAATAATCAAGAAACTTTTTTATTCCAATAAAGCAGAATACAAATACATCAAGGAAATGCCCCTCGGCTACAAGAAGATCACATCAGTCCGGTCAGACCTCAATCTAATGAAACTACAAGTGGCTAGAAACAATTAGATAATAACTCCTCATAGTAAACTTATGATTTGGGAGACAGGCAGGCGTCCCATTTTCCCAACATCGCACTTTCTTCGGGTGGGGGGTTGTTCACAACTGTCTTCCCTCGGTCAGAGGGGTTTTTAGGACGCTTATTCAACTGTATGTTGCTGTCGTTCGGGTTCCCATGTGATTGCTCCTTCAGCTTTTGGATCTCTTCTAGCTTTTGATTCAGCTCGTACTGGTTCTGGCGAAGGGTGACTTCTAGCTGCTTGTTGCGGCTTCTTTCATCCTTCAACTCCTTTTTACAAGCTACTAGCAGGCTTTGAAGTTTCTTCATTTGCTCCATGTGTTCTAGTTCTGCTTTACCAGCTCGGTATTGGACTTCGGCTAACTTCTTCTTTTTGGTCGTCAGACTGGCATAAGTTCCTTTGAGGTTGTCACCCACTTTGAGTCTTTTGAAAACCCTGGTCTGTACCTCATCATCAGCTTGACGAACTCGGTCTCTTTTCTGATTTAGATTGAATTTCAAGGTCTCTTTCTCCAATGAGATCTTAGCAAGCTTAGATCTGAGATCAACATTCTCTTTCTCTAGAGTCTTGATAACCTTCTTCAATTCATCCAACTCAGAAATTTGGCTAGTTCTCTAGCTCAGGAGATTAGAGGTTCATGGATGGTTCGAGCGGGAATGGCAATAAGACTTCACTGACTCTGTTTTTGACCCAACTGGTGTAAGCTTCCTTGGCGATACAATTCTTCTTACCCGTCTTTGCTCTTCCTTGAAGGCAAATCGACCCCCAAGCCTTGACAATCTTCTTGATCAACTATGGCTCTTCGACTCCTTCGTACAAAACAAAACCTTATACACTTTCGAGATCAGGCTTGTCCACCATAGGATATCCAAGTTGTCGCAATGCTAACCTCGGGTTGTAGTTGATTCCTCCTTTTGTACCAAGAAGAGGCATATTAGGAAAATCCCCATAATTGAGGATGAGCTTGACACCATCATACACTCGAGAATACCAAGGGATGTCTTCGGCTTTTAAGGACATGATCCTCTGGGACCATTTCAAATTATCTTTGTTCTCAACGAAGGGACCTTCACTGGGTAGATGCGAAATAAACCATCTATACAGTAAAGGGGTACAACAGACGATAGTCCCCTTCTTCTTCTGGGTTCTTACGTGGATGGAATAGTAAGTATCAACAAGGAGAGTAGGAATCAGGTTCTGAGTCAAGAAGATGTGAATGGCAGCCAAGTCTACGAACTCCTCCATATTCGGAAACAAGACAATCCTATAGATGAGTAAAGCTAGATGGGCGTTGAAGGTCGTCCAGCTTCCAGCTTCAGTGAAAGTGATAGCCTTATCTACGAGAAACTTAGAGGTGAAGCCATGGATTCCACCTTTTGGTTTTAGGTTCAATTCTATCTCCTTCTTTCCCATATGCAGAGCTTCAGCAAGTTCTCGATATTCAGGAAGTTCCTTAGTGCGGATGTAGGGCACCTGGTTCTTTATCCTGATACCCAAAATATGAGAATACTCTTCCAATGTCGGCGTTAGCTGATAATCTTGGAAAGTAAAGCACCTTAGTGGTGGATCGTAGAACTGCACCAAGGTGTGCACATCGGTGATGTTGACCTCGGTGTTCAGAATTCCCAGCAGGTTACCATACGTTTCCTTGAAGGCATCTTTGCGAGTCAGGTCTAAACGTGCCCTAAGTCCTCTCAACACAGCCAATGGAGGTTCCACAAACTTGTAATTGTGGATGCTTTTTCTCTCGGGATTCATGTTTTGCTTCAATTGCTTGGTGAATAGACTGGACTCTTGGATTCCTGGAAAAGACATGCATATGCAAAAAAATTGGTCATGATGAATGATAATGCAATGATGATATGATAATAAGTCACATGGGGTCGGAACCCTGTCAAGTTCTGGACAATCTGTAAGTGCCACATGTTGCAAGTTCAAAAGTTCGACGTAGCATGAGTATCAAGGTAGGTAGAGTCTATGGTTTCCTGCAATGAAAACCCATATCCCCCTCACAGGTGTGGACTATGCTCCAAGGTGGTCCCTAGAAGGTCTCCCAGAGTCATCGACTCGAAATGAAAATACCCTGTCATAGTGAATACTCACAGGACAAAAGTACTTCCAAGTGAATCTAGTCTGGGTGTGGTTCTCGTGACCCCCAATGTGCGAAACGCAGGTGTATACGACTATCCACGAGTCTAACTTATGTGTATACTAAGCTCGGGTATAGAGCTTTCCTCTCATGTAATCTAACCCATCCCAACAACAGTGTAACAGATATATCCATAATATAAAGCGAATACGATAAATAAAAGTGAGTATAACTATGATTTAAGCACCTAAACTAGCGAGGGAACAACCTAAACTAGGCTTGACTCCTTTTAGAGACTAGGAAATACTCCCAGTAACGAAGTATTCCCCAGCAGAGTCGCCAGCTGAAGCTAGCGGAAATATACCCGAACATATCGCGCGCTCAAACATACAACAGAGTCGCCATCGAACTTTATTTATCCCCAAAGGGAAGGGAAAACATCGATAAAACCCAGGGGAAAGAGATATACTGGGTAAGGAAGTCGGTTATGCAAGGGGAAGGTATTAGCACCTCAAACATCCATGGTACTCCATGGGAACCGTTTTGATTGTTCTCGCTCGAGTAGGTGTTAACTAAAGATTACTCGCAAAAGAATGGGAAAAGGAAAGGAAATAGATAAAGTGCTTGATGAGGATTAAGGCCCTCATGCCTACGTATCCTCATAGTGCAATGAGGAATTCATAGCTTCGTAGTTCAAGGAACTAGAGGCAGGAGGTGGAAAGAAGTGTGATCAAAGTCTAGTCTGAGCCAGAGGTTGATGTTGTTTGAACTCCAACAAGGGGTGAAAATATGAACCCAAGAGTAAAACTGGTGTGAACCAATCAGTGAGGGCGTATAACACTTGTATCACTGTATTGGAATAACCGAAAAGAAAGGGTTGCCTAAGTGCGGCTGCAAAGTGTAATACCCCAAAATTTACCCTACAATTTTTCCTGGAAGCATGGGGTTATGTTTCACACTTCATTGGCATCATACTAGGTCATACTCATTGCATACTGCATTAGTGACTTGGAAATCAGGTTTTGATTGATCACTCCTTAACAGAAGGAGCCCACACAAAGCAAGATTGAGAATTGGACTTCATTATCTAAGTATACAAGTCTCAAGGGTCTCAGGGGGCTCCAGGTATCTTATTATGGTCCTCAATTCATCAGTGAAGGATTCAGAGCCATCAGAGTGTTCATCTGGTTTTAATCAGGAAATTAGGGTTTCATGGCTACCTGCAACAGGAAATGTTTGGTTGGAACTAGAGGAGCTCATCCATGTCATGATTGGAGAGGCATCTTGGCCTAGGAAGACTCACAATTATCTCAGAAAGATCCATTGGCAAGCAGTGCAGTTAGTTCCCGATCAATTTTGCCCTAAAATTAGGGTTTGGTATAAAATCAGTGTATTTCTAATTCTTTAGGTGAAACTCTTTTCCATGGCCCTCCATATGTCCACAAGAGTTTACGTACAAAAAATAATTCTTTAATTTGAGCCAAAAGTGCTTCAATTGATCACTGGAATCGGGAATCAGACAGTTTGGGAAAAGTCAATTGTGGGGCCAGAGTCAGTTCCTGACTTTTTGAGAGTGGAATCTCAAAATTCATGCCTAGGGGAGCCTACATATGAAATTTTATCAATGTTGGATCATGGATTCATCATTTAATCAGGAATTGGAAAAGTTACTTAATTTAGAAATGGTTGACTTTCCATTTAGGGCAAGTTTTTATGATTTTTGCACTCACTTTAAGCCCATTTTCCATTAAGATAAAAGCTCCATTTGAAAATTTCTCCAACATGAAATTTGTTTCTCTTGTTCCAAGCTTTCTATAAATATAAAGTTTACTCCATTTGGATCAAAATTGAGAAAGTTATGCTTGGTCAAAGTAGGGCTTATTTTTAGGACACTTAGAAAAATTTATAAGTCTAAAAATCTTTAAAGTTTGTCAAAACTTCTTGGCCAATTTTCTTCCACTTCAAGGCACCATTTGAAAATATTTTCTTCACAACAATTATACCTTGTCATGTCCTCTTTCACCTCCCTTTGGAGTCATCTCATTTGGATCCATGGTTTGAGAGATACACTCACTTAAAGTTGGCACAATGACTTGAAATTCCTAGGCAGATTTTATGCCAAACTTGCCCAACCAATCTTGCAATGGTGTGACATGATCTTGAGATCCATTTTTCATCTTCTTCCATTCATTATTTCCACCCATGCTCAATATGAAACATGCCATACTCCATGATATCTTTCTAATGTTTGCATTATCTCATCAATTGGTGGTTTGTTCATCAAGTTATGTTGCCACAAAGTCACCACTTTGAAATGATTGCTTGCCAAACCAAACCAACCATGCTGCACAAAACCACACAGCCAATGTTTGTTTTCCTCATTTGTCCTTGCATTATTTTTTCCATTCACCCAAAGTTTTGCCAAAATAAGGAATAGCATCTCACGTGCCCTCTCTCTTATTTCTCATACACCTCACCAAAATGCACATCATTGGCTCATGGATAAGCAAATCATTTCAGAGCCCATTAAGGATTATTTGACCCATAATATTTAAGACAAAAAAATCCTAAACATGAAAGAATGCTATTGGATTTTCGAGCAAGCAAAGGTAAGGTTCATTAGAAGTCAGATTTCATTTCTCAGCAAGTTCTTGAAGTGAAGTTCTTGAAGCACCAAGAAAGCAGCATTTTCTTCTAGCCTCTCCGCAGTCAAGAAGCAGTGGACTAGACTTCCACTAGGTAACTCTTTTGCTCTATTTCCATAGCCATTATCATGCTTGCTTCATTACTGTTTACAATGCCAATCATATGCTTATGTTTATTTCTGAAGCCCTCAATACGAGGCAATGTTCATGGTGTTGATTTATGTTGTTGATTTTTGCTCATGTTTGTGTTCATGTTGACACTTTGTTGTCAACTTTTCTCCATGAATAAGCTACCATTTCACCTAAAACAAGTTACCATGTTAATCCTTGCATTTTGTACTTGAGATCTGGGCTTTGTTTCATGATTTTTGATGCATTATAGTGCTCGCATTTTGGTGTTGAAGTTGAGAGAAACCCACTATTTTCCTACGTTTTCCTGCATGAGCATGGCTAGGGTTTGGTTCAAGGAAGAAGACGACCACGTGTCGTCTTGAGAGCCATTAGATCCATCGTTATGTTTTAATCGTGTTCGTCCATGGTTTTTTGTCTTTTAGTAACTTAAATGGAAGTGACCGGTTGACATAAGGTTCACATGATTTTTTTTAATTAAAACGTTCATTTAAGTGTCACGCCTGATTTATTTGTGTTTTGGGTCGTGGGCCTTCCATTGTTTGCTTTCAGCATCCCACGCTCATGGCCCATCAGCGCATTACTCTTTTCCCAATTCAATTAAAATACTAATACACCCCCTTTTTTCATGTTCTTTTTTTATTTTCTAATTTATTTCTGTTTTGATTTTAATTAATTTAAAATGTTTTCTTTGTACACAAAAATATTCAAAAATATTTTCCATATTGCTTGATGCCTTATTTAGTTTTATTTAATTTTTATTTTCGCATTTATTTAGTATTAATATTTTATTTTAATTATTCATTCCAAGTGGTTCATTTTAGCATACATTTGTTTCTTGATTTTATTTTCATAACTTAAAATTATTTTCAGCTTCTTATTTTTGGGATGAAGGTTGACCACTTCCCCATGGTCAACCTGACTTTTTCTTGGATTTTTATTTCACATTTTCAATTTATTTTTGATTTCATTTTAACCTAGTTTTGTTGATTGACTTTTGGTTTGACTTCTGTTTTATTTCAATTAATTCATGTACTAATTTTCATTATTTTTAAAATCTTTTTGGGGGATGATGATGTCCTAACCCCACCTTACTTAGCTTAATTTTTCATAATTTTCTTGATTAATTTGCTATTTATTTGATATTTATTAAGTTGGCTCGAATTTTCAGTTGATTTCTTTATGATCGATGTTTGATTTAGGGATTGCTTATGGAAATTGAAGAGATCTTTTGATCCTCCCTTGTTCATCTCATAGGCCATGTATTAGAGGCCTCTTATCTTAATTTTATTTGACCCTTACCTCATTTCTTGATTTAATTATTCCAGTTGACCATTTTTTATGCATCTTTTCATCTGTCTGATTCATCTATTATCTGTTATACTTGTTTCTTTCATCCATGCTTACTATTGCTTGGTTGTTTAACATGTTCATACTTCCCATGCCTTGTTTAATTCTCCCTTATTTCATCCTTTTATTCTTTGATTTGACTATATACCTGTTTACTTATCTGATTTGATTGATAACTATTGCCTACTTGTATGATGATTAAGGCATATATTCTTATTGTTTGATTGCCATGAACCATCCCCATTTGTAACAAATGTACCCCTATCCCATAAAGTGTATAATATTTATTCTTTCATTCTTTATTCATCTGTTAATACAAGAATTAAAACTAACATTCGATAATCATTTGAAAACAAGATCAAAAGCTCGATCCAACGTCGAGTAATCATTTTCAAAACTTAACAGAACCAGCACGCATTCATCCATCCTCTTGTAAGTCGATCGCTTCAGGCATCTCCATCTACCTGTAAGTCGATCGCCTCAGGCATCACCATCTACCCTTATCCGTGGTTCCTCTCCTTGCTCCATCCGTCGACTCTTGTTCCGTTTAGGTAGCACCCATTAGGTAGAACCCTTTGTATGATAACATAGGTAGAACTCCCTTATTCTTTGCATGTTAACATTAGGTAGATGTTCCCCTTTGTAAATCCTAACACATAGGTCCACATTGCATGACAACTTTAGGGCATAACTTCCCCACTTTTAGACCTTCCGTGCGTCTCCGATCTTGTGGCATGTCAGTCCGTTCTATTGCGAAGAGGTAACTGCCTAAGACTCGATTCAGCGAGCTGCGACACCTACTGCTAGGAAGTTGAACACATTTCCTACTTTTCTTTTGACACAGTTAGTGTCCTCTATCATAAGTCCATGTTCAGATGGCAATCCTTAACCCCTAGTTAGCCGAACTACGACAACTCTAATTCTCATGTTCAGATGAGATACGTAGGCACGAGATGCGATGTCTTGCCGAGTTTGACTGACGACTAACAACTAATCCTTGCTTGGTTTCACCCTTGTTGCGATTCTTTTCTCTTGCCCTCGTTGCGATCGAGACCTTCCCTTTCTCTTGCCCTAGTTGCAATCGAGACCCTTTGTTCCCATAGTTAGTTGAACTACGCTTTGCTCTGATTCTCATTCCAGATGAGATACGTATGCATAAGACGCGATGTCTTATCGAGCACACTTCTCTTTTGCCCATAGGTAGCCGAGCTACGAAGACTCTGATTCTCATACTCAGGTGATATACGTAGGTAATGGATGTGACATCCTTGCGAGTCATTTTCTTTTGACTTTATTTTAGCAGATAGTACCTTAGATATACCTACACCCTTTAGACTAGAACAACAAGAGTGGATACCGTATAGTACTACGGATGCGTAGGGGTGCTAATACCTTCCCTTCGCATAATCGACTCCCGAACCCTAGATTTGGTTGCGAGACCTTGTCTTTTCCTCTCTTCAGGTTTTCTTCGATCGTTTCCTTTCCCTCCTTTGGGATAAATAACGAACGGTGGCGAATCTTCTGTTTTCTTTTCCCGCCGGTTTTTTTTCGCAGTTGCGGCAGCTGGCGACTCTACTGGGGACCCTGGTTTCCCTATGCGAGTCCCTCCTAGCTTTTGTGAGTTTCTTGTTTGTTGGGTGTTTATTCTTTTGTACAGTTATTTACTTTCAGCTTTTATTTGCTTTATCTTATTGCATTGTGTACATATGATTGTTGTATATGTTAGATTTGTTGGGTTGGTTGTTTGTTGGGGTGGGTTGTTCTATGAGAGATAAGCCCACTACCCAGGCTTGAGCGTACACACAGGTTTTAGAGTGGATAGTCATGAGGCTTGCGTAGCATGTTGCTACGTTAAGTCGTTCATGAGACCCACACCCAAATGAGGTTTCTTTTGGATATATTCTGTCCTACGGGTGTTCCGTAATGATAGGATGTTCCTTTAGAAATCGTCGACTCTAGTGACCATTTCCCGAGGACTCAGTCGAGGCACTCCTCCGAGACGCGATTATGTTAGCCTGGTGGGCGCATTCTCGCTGCTCAACCCGAGGACCCAAGGCTGGGAACTTGCTTTTAGGATGTCCTGTTGAGGGGAGTCAGTGGAGGTCTTTTGTCTCATAATAATACCAAACCTTCAGTGGTAAACGAATTATTCTTGACTGAAGGGCTAGAAGCTGACAAACTTCTGTTCTTAGAACCTACCAGTGAGGGCGGGCTAAATTCAGGAAACCTTAACCTTCAACCAACCCGGTTTTCTGGTATTCTTGTTGGAGCAGAACTTTGATCTCTTATATGTTCCTCAGTGGTTTTCTCTTCAGACAGTGCGACCTGACAGTTGTTCAAGCAGATACAGCAATCCTGATTCCCATGTCACTGCATTGCATCACATCATTTCGCATTCATATCATTTAATACATGTTTATCTATTTCCAGGGGTTTATATCTTCTTTTTTATTCTAGTCGGGGTTTTCTGGTTCTCCTAAGATGGATACTGGCAGAAAAAGACATGTCGCTTACAAATTTCCTATGATTTATTTGGATCCCATTCAACAGCTGATGAAGTTAATGGATCATGATTCTCTAGAAAGATTCCGGAAGGATTACGGGTTGATTCTAAGTTTCGTTACGGTTCTCTCCAAAGATCAACAGGATGCTCTCTTTACATTGTTGCAGTTCTATGACCCTCCATTGAGGTGTTTTACATTCCCAGATTATATCTTGGTCCCTACTTTGGAAGAGGTTGCCAGTTTTCTCAGAGTTCCTATCAAGTCGCAGTTGTTATTCTACAGTTCTGAGTTTCTACCCGATTTCAGCATGGTTGCTTCAGCCACATATTTGGGGAAATCAGTCTTGGAGTCTAATATGTGTCAGAAAGGAGGAGTCAGTGGTTTTCATCTGAGTTTCTTAGTGGGAGAAGCCAAGAAGAAGCTTGAAGATGGTGATTGGAGGTGTTTCAATGTTGTGTTGGCTCTTTGTGTATACGGGATTGTCCTGTTCCCTAATGTTGCAAAATTTGTGGACGTAGACGCAATACGCCTCTTCGTGTTGGGAAATACAGTGTCGACCTTGCTAGGAGATTTCTTTCATTCAGTGCATCACAGGAATGAGAATAGAAAAGGAGGATTGGTGAATTGTTGTACACCCTTGTTTCATAAGTGGTTTAGTTCTCACCTACCCAAGTCAGGAGTGTTCGTTGATTTCAAGGACTCATTGAGTTGGTCGAAGAGGTTGATGGGGATAAGAGCTAAAGGTATTTCTTGGTGGTCTGACCAGAACTTGCTTCAGGCGGATATTATTCACAGTTGCGGGAACTTCCCGAATGTGTCGTTGGTAGGAAGAAGAGGAGGAATCAACTATAATCCTTCTTTAGCAGTCAGACAGTTTGGGTATGCTTTAAAAACTCCGCCTTTGGAAAAAGATGTGGAAGAATCTCTGTTTTTCCATTCTTCATCTGATCTGACTGTATCCCATAAGGCAGTTGAGGCCTGGCTCAAGGTAATCAAGAGAGGAAGGAATGTGTTTGGAAAGGGGGATTGTAGGACTTATCCTCAATATGAAGATTGGCTTTGGGGAAGAGTCAAAGAGTTTAGTCTGCCCTTTCCTATTGAAGAACCTTTGTATCCACCTACTCCTGAGCAGTCAACAATGGTGAGCCGAGAGGAGTATGTCAAATTGAAGGATACCATGGAGGAACTTCAAACTGAAAACTCGGAGTTGAGTGTGAAGTTGCAAGACTTTATGCGTCTATACCATGAGGCAGAATATCAGAAGGGGGAAGCTGTCAGATTGCAAGAGGAAGCGGAAAAGAAATTGGCCGTGGAGGTGAACTTCTTCAGGAAAAATGACAAAGCCTTGGGGTCATCCAGTTCTGAGTTGAGGCGAGTCAAGCAGTAGTTAACAGATGCTCGTGGTAAGTTAGCCGGGTGGCAAGAACAATGGGATGCATTTTCAGCTTCTCGGAGGCAAAGGAGGAGGAGATAGTGGCCCAATTGACTGGTCAGATGGAGAAGTTGAAGACTCTGCTGAAGGAGAAGAACAATGAGCTCCTTTGTGCCCGTACAACCAATGGTTACATCACAGATCAACTCGACAAGGCTCAAGAACAGATTGAAGAACTCAAAGTGTTGGCGGATTTGAAGAAATCTAGACTTGAAGAGGTATTCGGGGAGGATGATGGGGATTATTACATAGAGCACATCAAAGAACTGGATGGGATTATTCACAAGAGGAATTTGCTTATCCGGCGTTTGACAGAATCTCCAGATCATTCTGACACGGTGGCACTGCTGGCTGAAGTTAGGAGCAATCCTTATGGGTTGTATACAGGAGGTTGATTCCTGATTTTTGTTCCTCTTTTTACTTGTTGTGTTTCTTTGTTGCTTTGTAGTAATGATCCACAGGCTTGTTGTGGAGATCCCCTTTTGATGTACTGTTGGCTAAGGCCCTTTTTCTTTGAACTCATTTGTATGACGGTTTCTCTTTATTACATCTTGGTCTCAGAAGTTTATCCACGGCTCGATCTTCTTACACTGTTTATCTGATGTGAGACTGGAATCAAGGGGTAGAATACCCTTTGGAATTGATAAACATGTCATTGCATTTGCATATCCATTAGCATGTCTTGCATAACAGGTACCGCCGCGGTGTTCTCATGTTTGTTTGGTATTCCACTAGTGGAAGGCCTACAAGAAGAGCTCGCTGAGATGAGGATTCGCATGAATCAGTTCATGGACGTGGTCTAAGGAGTGGCTCAGGGACAGCAGGAGCTTAGACTGTTGATACAGAGGAATCCCCCTACTACTCAATCGGAGATTGTGATTGATCCTCCAGCTGGAGAGACTAATGGACCCAATGGACCAGGGCCTATTCCTATCCCACGTGTCAACCCTGATCAACAACCCATCCATGATGATCAGGAGGATCAGCTCACTCTGCTTCAGGAAGACTTTGGCATGGGCCATGGTATGGACCCTATGTTTCGGAGATTGGAGGAGAGGTTGAAAGCGGTGGAAGGGCATAATGCTCTTGGGGTGGATGTTGTTGACTTGGGGCTGGTCCCAAGTGTGAGAGTTCCACCAAAGTTCAGAGTTCCAGTATTTGATAAGTACAATGGCAACTCTTTCCCGAAGACTCACGTGCAAGCTTACTTCCGCAAGATGATTGTATATTCTGATGATGAGAAACTGCTCATGTACTTCTTCCAGGACAGCCTAGCTGGGGCATCCTTGGAGTGGTATATGAGGCTAGACAGAGCTCATATTTGCTGCTGGAGAGACTTGGCTGAGGCTTTTGTGAAGCAGTATTAGTACAATACGGATATGGCACCTGACAGGACTCAACTCCAGAATTTGTCTCTCAAGAGCAATGAGTGCTTCAAAGAGTATGCTCAACGTTGGAGAGAATTGGCTTCCCGTGTTCAACCTCCGATGTTGGAAAAAGAGATGGCCAACATGTTTATGAACACACTGCCCGGGTCTTATTTGGAGCGTCTGGTGGATTACAACGCCTCAAATTTTGCTGATGTGGTCTCTACCGGTGACAGGATGGAGAACTACTTGAAGACGTGTAAGATCCAAAGTGGGGTTGGATCATCCTCGGGGTCGAAGAAGCCGTTCGTAGGAGGACGGAAGAGGAGAGAAGTGGATGCAAATTTCGTGTCTTCTTATCAGAGCAGGGGTAACCGAAGGAATAATTTTCAGAATTACCATCAGCAACCCTATGTTACAGTTGTGACCATTCCGGCTGCAGCACCAGTGCAACAACAACAACCCCAGCGTCAACAAAATTAGTACCAACAATAACAGGGTAACAGACCTTCCTACCAATAGAGATAGAGGATGATGAATAGGCGTTTCGACACTCTTCCGATGTCGTACACCCAGTTGCTTCCCAACCTTCAACAGTTGCAACTTGTGCAGTTACGCACTTTGGCTCCTCCTATTGGCAGGCTTCCAGTGGGTTATGACGCCAATGCTAGGTGTGAGTTCCACTCTAGGGCACCTGGCCACACTATTGAAAATTGAAAAGCTTTTAAGCACGTAGTTCAGGACCTTATTGACTCAAAGGCCATTAACTTTGCGCCGGCTCCTAATGTTGTCAACAATCCTATGCCGCAGCATGGTGGAGCAAATGTTAACATGGTCGAAGGAGAAGTCAAATCAGTCAAGGATGTGTTGAAACTGAAGACTCCGATGTTAGAAATTAAAGAATACTTGCTAAAGGCAGATGTTTTCCCTGGTTGCGGGAGTGGATGTTTGGGTTGTGTTGCACAGAGTGGGGGTTGTGTGAGGTTGTAGTAGGGTATCCAGGCCTTGCTTGACGATGGTATCAACCAAGCTGATGACCTATCTACCCAAAAGTCTGTTGAAGGGGTTGCTGAAGGGGTGTTTGAGAATGCAGATGTTGATCCTCTCTTTTCTGAAGATGCTGTTGATGTTGAAGAATTTACGAATGTTGTTCCTGTTGATTTTGTAATTCCTAATGATGTAATTAATTTTCCTGATGATGTTGTTGATATTCCAAACATTGTGTTTGATTCTTAGTATTTGTCGAACTTGATTCCGATGTTTCGGATGTTTGTACTTCAATGAATGAGATTTCTGAGTATGATAATGACGTTGCCACTATCACAATTTTCTACCCGACCGCTCAGATCAGTGTTCCAGTAGCGCAACCGGTACCACTAGCGCGACCGCATCAATCCACTATGACCATCACGACCCCTGGTCCTTTACCTTTCACCAGCGAAAGGGCCATTCCTTGGCTTTACGGGGGGAGTGTGTACACGCATGATCATAGAGTGAAGCAGCCACTGAAAATAGAAGAGGTGCAGGATCAGAAATCTGAACCTGAAGTTGAAATAAAAGATCCCGCAGTGGACAATGTTGGTGGAATCGGGCGATTCACCAGAAGTGGTAGACTGTTCTCACCACCAGTTACCCAACCTGATAATGTTGACGCCGCGGCGAAGGCGAAAGGCAAGCAAGTTGTGAATGAGGGTACCCCTGCACCACAGGCTGGCTCTGAGCCTGCTTTCGTGAAAGATGTGGACGAACTCTTGAGGATCATAAAGAAAAGCGACCACAAGGTAGTCGATCAGTTGATTTAGACGTTGTCCAAGATATCTATTCTCTCACTCCAGCTGTGTTCGGAGGCACATGGGGAGGCACTTCTCAAGGTCCTTAATGTTGCGTATGTGCCTCAGGAGATCTCAGTAAACCAACTAGAAGGGATCGTTGCAAATGTTCATGCAAGCAACGGGTTGGGTTTTATTGATTCTGACTTGACGCCAGTTGGACGCGATCATAACAAGGCTTTGCACATTTCGATGGAGTGCAAAGACACTGTGCTATCCCATGTTCTGGTGGATACAGGTTCCTCTCTCAATGTGCTACCCAAGAGAGCCCTATCGAGGTTAGATGTAGAAGGTTTGATCTTGAAGCCTTCCGATCTTGTTGTGAAAGCCTTCGATGGTTCTAAGAGATCGGTATTCAGAGAGGTAGAATTGCCAATTCAGATTGGATCACAAACCTTCAACACTATCTTCTATATGATGGATATCAGTCCTTCGTATAGCTGCTTGCTGGGTCGTCCTTAGATCCACAATGTTGGGGCAGTCTCCTCGACCTTGCATCAGAAGATCAAGTTCCCGGTCAACGGAAGAATTATCATTGTCTGTGGTGAAGAGGATATTCTGGTCAGTCACCTGTCTACATTCAAGTATGTAGAGGTAGAAGGTGAGATTCATGAGACCCTGTGTCAGGCCTTTGAGGCAGTTCAAGTCAAGGTTGCAGCTCCAGTGGAAGAGGTTAAAGCGGGTGCCTCTATTTTGCCTTTCAAGCAGGCACATGCCTTGGTAAATTCAGGTGTTGCTCCCGGTTGGGGACGTCTGTTGGATTTACCTATAAAGGAAGACAAGTTTGGGATTGGGTATCAGCCAGCATTGACTTCTACAACTTCAACGCCTCATACTCGTCATGGGACGATTACTTTCTCCAGTGCTGGCATCATTCTGTATGGCCAGATCTCTGCAATAAACTAAGAAGATGGGGATAGTGATTGCGACATTGACCGCTGGGTGCGTCCAAGGGTCCCGAGTGAAGTTCTCTGTAATTGGTCTTCTAAAGAGATTATCCAAGTCACTCTTCTTGAAGAGTAATTTTCTTTATTTATTTGTGCATATCCAAGTCTTATGTTGCGCCCAGGGCGTAATGACTCATTGTAGGGCTCACCTATGTGAATACCTGCATTTTTTATCGTAAATAAAGGACGTCTTTTTGCATTCAAATATTTTGTTCACTGTCTTTCTATTTTTTCAGTTTTCAAAAATAAAAAAAAAACATTTGGCAATGTTTTGTTTAGTTTTCACTCCTTGTTCACACTCATAAGCACATACCATCACTCATGCAGATGCACGTCACCGGATTCTATTGATAACAGTTCTTCTATGACTCGATTCGGCCTTGAAAATCCAATCTTTCAAGCTGAAGAAGAGGGTGATGAAGACTGTGAACTCCCTGAAGAACTTGTCAGGTTGTTAAAACAGGAGGAAAGGGTCATTCAACCGCACCAAGAGTCTATTGAAGTGATTAATCTCAGCACCGAGGACGCTGTAAGACCCCAATTTTGACCCTAAGATCCCTCATGGCATCATAACATTGCATTTGCATTGCCTCAAGGATCTTTAGCATCTTGGTTCCCTTTGCCTTTGGGTGGGACTCCTTGTGATTGGTTTGAGATCACCAAGCATGCTTGAATTATACATCATTGTTTCTCTTACTTTTGTTTACTAACCAAAAGCACAAAAATGTGTCACTAACATCTTTTGTTTGAAGCTTGAGTATCATCCAAGACACTTTGTGGGTTCTATTTAGATGATCAGTCAACACAAGGGAATGGCTTGAGATACTTCCAACAGGTTCAAATGGGGTCTATTCGTCAATCAAAACGTTAATCTTGAAGGAGCAAAAGTTTGTTCATGAGCTATCATGCTCGATAGGCGAGTAGAATGGGTCGCCTAGCAAGTCCCAAGAAAAGCCACCAGAATCACCTACGCTCAAAGGAATTTCTTGAACTGTCATGCTCGCTAGGCGAAACCCACGTGTTTAAAAAAAACAAAAACGAAAATAAATAAATAAATAAATAAAATATAACAGAAAAATTTTGGACTTGGGCCTCTCTCATTTTAGCCCACAGGTCCACAAAAATCAGGTTATAAATTCAGAGTTTCAGTGAAACAAAAGGCCATTCTATTCCTATTACCCTGGCAAGAAAAAAGATAGTGAGAGAAGAGCTAACAGAGTTCAGAGCAACCTCCAGAGACTGAAGGGAACTCATCGGCAAAGAACCAATTCCCTCTCATATAAACCCTCAGATTGCTTTGCAAACCCAACCGGGCAATTCAATTTCATTCGATCTCTCCAGTCAGGTTTTCCTTATTCCCATTACTTTATGCTTTTAATTTGAATGCTCTGAATGTAGGAGGTATTATGGGTGAATTTGATACCCTTTTGATGCATGTGTTTGGCAAGAGGTTTAGGCCTCCTACCCTTGGTTGCTTTTTGGGAGCTTTTTGTGAATTTTAATGGCATGATTCATGTGGTTACATTTTGATTTGGGGGCAACTCTTGATTACCCTATCTTGTTTCTCTAACCTGTTTGTTGAGTTTTGTTTTGTGAGGGCTCACATACTCTTGCAGGAATAGCTTGCTTGGTGTTCCACTTTATTTGTGGGATACCACCTGGAGGTTTATTCCGATTACCTGTACTGACTCGCTTTCTTTGATGGTGTTTAGCTTGGAAGAGTCTTTGGGTTTCTTATCTCTTTAATTGTTGTTACTTCGGATCTTTATCTGTACGGTAGATCTCTCGATCCCTTTACTTTTCCCGCATGTTACCGATTTCTTAGGTTTCGTATAGCCTCTCGTGGCATGTCATTTAAGGTAGCGTGGTTCCTTCATCTAGGACTGCCTTTTTGCATGAGCATCCCTAAACACCCCAAACTCATTGATTTTTCTTCTCCTAAGAACATGTTATCTCCTTCTACTACAGGCGAGTAAGTCTCCAAAGTTCGAGCATCCGGTAGATTGCGTATTAACGTCATTCACCCCAAAATACAACCCTTACCCCATAGGTGGTCGAACTACGTTTTGCTCTGATTTTCATCCCAGATGAGATACGTAGGCATAAGACGCGATGTCTTAGCGAGAACACTCCTCTTTAACCCATAGGTAGCCGAGCTACGAAGACTCTGATTCTCCTATTCAGATGAGATACGTATGCAGTGGATGCGACGTCCGTGCGAGTCATTTTCTTTTGACCCTTCTTTTAGTAAGTAGTACATTAGATAAACATACACACTTTTCCCACCCCTTCAATTATGTTTGCACAAATAAATTTTCACAAAATGCCAACCTTACAGCAAGTGTGAAAAGGGCTCCCTAGGAGTACCTAGGATGCTTTGGGTGCCTAATACCTTCCCATTGCATAACCAACCCCATTACCCAGATCTCTGACATTTTTACTAGTTTTTGATTCGATAAAACTTTTAGGTTTTTGTTCGCTTTCTAACCATTCCTTTGAATAAATAGAAGTGCGGTGGCGACTCGACTTGTATGATTTACCTTGGATTTAGTCAATATCTCTAATGGTAACGAATACCCCGCTACAGAAAAGTGGCGACTCTGTTGGGGAACGAAACATCCTAGTGGGTTTTGCCTACTTTTCATATTTGTTGTATTGTATTGTATTTTTTTTTGTGACATATTTTTGTGCAATTTGGGATTACTATATTGTATGTAATGATTGAATTGTTTGAATATTAATTCCTTGTATGCTTGGTGATCTTTGTGAGATGAGTTCTATACCCGGACTCGAGTGCACTTAGGATAGGAGAATGACATAGTCTTGTCGACTTGTGTGGAGTTATTCCTTAGCAAGTTGACTTACAAGTCCATTCACTTGGTGGAGGTTATGTTGGGATCAATAATGTCACACAAGTAAGTTGTGGTCAGACATTACTCTTTCCAATATAGACCTTAGAAGCCAAGGACCTTAGTTTACCAAGCCCATCTTGGCCTATTCTTAGGATGTAGTGCGAAAGTCGTTCAAGTGTAAGATTTGATACGATTGTTACGGGATACTACACTCATAAGAGTCTCTCTTGAGAATATTTTCGGAATACGAGTAGCCGTTTCTCCAATAATATCTGAAAGATGGGATGATGACTATGGGAACCTCTTGTAGAACATGTTTGGCAGGTTTAAACCCTAGTACACTCCCTTTTGGGTGGTTCTTAACCTAACTCCATGCTCGTGACTTACAACAAACCCTTGATTCATGGTTGATCCGTTCATGAATCCTTAATATCAATGGAACTTGGGTGTTGATAAGGTGTAAACCATAATCCACCAAAATGGATGATTGATATTAAGGATAACATGATCCATCCCATGACCTTTGTTTGGTGTGCTTTGCTTGATCCTTGAGTGTGATTGTTACATTCATGCATTCATGCACCCATTTGCATCCATATCATCAATAAATAAGAAAATTTTCAAGGAACTTAAGGGGTTTATTTGCAAAAAAAATCAGACATGGAAAGACAAAGAAGGAATACAAAGAAGTACAACTTCAGGCAACCAGATTTGAAAGAGTTAAGGAATCTGACATCCTATGTATTAGATCCTTTGGGTTTCAAGGCTCGTTTTGGGAAGCTTCTTCCTCTTCTGACTACTCAGGTGGATGAAGGATTAGTGAGTGTATTGGTGCAGTTTTATGATCCCTTGTACCGTTGCTTCACGTTTCCGGATTTCCAGCTTTTGCCTACCCTTGAGGAGTATGCTTACCTTGTGGGTATACCTATTCTAGACCAGTTGTCGTTCAGTGGCTTGGAGAGTATTCCTACTTCTCAAGAGATAGCTGACATGTTACACATAGATGAATCTCTGGTTGGTGCTCATATGACTACCAAAGGAGGAATTCAAGGTCTTCCTTCTGAGTTCCTCATTGCTCAAGCTACTATGTATGGGAAGGCCATGAGTAAGGACGCCTTTGAGGCCATATTTGTACTTCTCATCTATGGGCTAGTATTATTCCCCAACATCGACAAGTTTGTGGATGTGAACACTATTAGGATCTTCTCTACTCTTAATCCCGTTCCGACTCTGTTGGGCAATACCTACTTCTCTTTGCATATGAGGAATGCAAAGGGTGGTGGCGCCATTGTGTGTTGTTTGCCTCTGTTGTATAAGTGGTTTATTTATCACTTACCTCAGACGGTCGCTTTCAAGGAGAACAAGGAATGTCTACAGTGGTCCACGAGACTTATGTCTCTCACTAATGATGATATCTCTTGGTATAACCATGTCTAGGATGGTGTGCAGATTATTGACTCTTGTGGCGAATTCTCCAATGTACCTCTTCTTGGTACATGTGGTGGGATTAACTACAATCCTATTTTGGCACGTCGACAGCTTGGGTTCCCCTTAAAGGATAAACCCAATAACATTCTGTTAGAAGGCGTGTTCTTTCAGGAGGGTAAAGATCCCCAAGGCTTGAAAGCTAGGATGGTCCGCGCTTGGCGCAAGATTCATAGGAAAGGAAGGAAAAAGTTGGGTCCTAAGAATTGCATCGCTTTGGAGCCTTACATTGTTTGGGTTAGGAAGAGGGCGTCTGAGTATCTCATGCCTTACGAGTATCCGAGACCTACACCTATGATTATGGCTGGGCCTTCAACCCTCCCTAATCAAGGAGCAGAGGAGTTGAGAGACGAAGACCGTTCACGTGCCTGGATCCATGAACGTGAAGAGTTGCTTCAGCAGATTAAGGAGAAGGATGCGTTGATTGAGTTTCTTGAGCATCAGGTTATTGTTGACCCTGATGATGTATGGACTTCTCTACTTCCTCAGTCTTCTAAGTTCTGGAAGAAGAGGTATGATCGACTCGCCAAAGAGAAGGCCGATATGGAGGCAGCCTACGAGAGGGAGGTGAAGAGGCTTCGCGCATCTTATCTTCCTGTGTCCCGAGCTTTAGATGATTGTTTCTAGGGATCCATAAGACGATTATTTTCCTTTTCTCTTGTATAAGATTGACAATGCTGCACTTCTTTTCCCTGATATTATTTGATGATATATTTCCATATGTGATAAAATGCTTAATATTTCCAGAATTTGCAAATAAAACTCTAAAGTTCCTTTGAAATAAAAAACAAATCACATGCACAAACATTGCATGCATCATATGCATAAGTAGGTTTTGTTTTTGGTCCCTTGCCCTGTGGTCTAACTCTGTGTCCTTCATTTATTTTGAAGACAAGCTGACTCACCGGTACTACACTAGAGCCAACATTTCAAGACTGATGGATCACTTAGAGCAAGAGAACCGCGAGCTGAAAGAGGAAGAGACCACAACTTGGCATTACATATATCTATGAATTGCAAAGACGACGCCATGTCCAATGTGCTGGTGGACACTGGGTCATCATTGAACGTATTGCCAAAGTCCACTCTCTCAAAGCTATCATATCAAGGGCCTCCCATGAGGCAGAGTGGAGTAGTTGTGAAGGCTTTCGATTGGTCTCGCAAAACTGTGATTGGGGAAGTTGATCTCTCAGTCAAGATCGGACCAAATGATTTCCAGATTACCTTCCAGGTTATGGACATTCACCCATCGTATAGTTGTCTTTTAGGCAGACCATGGATTCACGAGGAAGGCGCCGTGACGTCCACCCTACACCAGAAATTGAAATTCGTGAAAAACAAGAAGCTGGTGGTGGTAGGGGGAGAAAGGGCTCTCCTAGTTAGCCATTTGTCTTCCTTCTCTTATATAGATGCTGAGGTTGAAATTGGAACTCCTTTCCAAGCTTTATCTATAGTTGAGCCTATTGAGAAGAGAACTCCTTCATTTGCTTCCTACAAAGATGCAAAGTTGGCCATTGAGCGTGGTGCAACCACTGGTTTAGGAAAAATGATTGAGTTAGAAGACAACGAGTCCCGGGCTGGCATAGGTTTTTCTTCTGGTACTTTCAACAAGCAAGGGTTATTCAAGAGTGGAGGTTTCATCCACGCTGGTCTAGATGAGGAGGCTGCTGCCGTTTTAGAAGATGCAGAGGATTCTGGCAATTTCATCATCCCTGGAGGGGTCTGCAACAATTGGGTCGTTGTGGATATTCCAACAGTTGTCCATAAGTCAACGTAATAATCACTTTGTTTGAAAACCCTTCTCCCATGCCAAAAGGAGGAGTGATAACATTGTTGGCAACATAAATACAATGATATTTTCATTCAATAAATTCATGTTAAGTGTTTGTTTTTCCCATTTATTTTCCCTTTTTGTTTTTGCATGAAATTGGTGATCACATAAAACCCTAAAAAATAAAATAAAATCAATCTTCTCATCTGCATAATGATTTGCCTTGTTTGATTTCTAAAAGCTTTTCATATCCAAAAATCATTATGCAGGTTGATTTCTAAACCCATTGAACATAATGACCCAACACAATCTCCCAATTTTGAATTCCCTGTATTTGAGGCAGAGGAAGATGATGTTGAAGAGATTCCTGATGAGATCACCCGGCTACTTGAGCATGAAGAGAAGATCATTCAGCCACATCTTGAGAATCTGGAAACAGTCAACTTGGGGTCTGAAGATTGCGTGCGAGAGGTAAAGATTGGGGCACTTCTGGAAGAATCTGTTAAGAAGGGGTTGATTAAGTTGCTACGAGAATATGTCGGCGTCTTTGCTTGGTCATATGAAGACATGCCAGGTCTAGATACTGATATTGTGCAACATTTCCTACCTTTGAAACCTGAGTGTGTGCCTGTAAAGCAGAAGCTCAGAAGAACTCATCCTGATATGGCAGTGAAGATCAAGGAAGAAGTTCAGAAGCAAATTGATGCGGGGTTTCTGGTGACTTCTATATATCCTCAATGGGTGGCCAATATTGTGCCCGTGCCTAAGAAAGATGGAAAAGTCCGGATGTGTGTGGACTATAGAGACTTGAATAAAGCTAGTCCGAAAGATGATTTCCCTCTACCACATATTGATATGTTGGTAGACAATACAGCTAAATTCAATGTCTTCTCGTTTATGGACGGATTTTCCGGATATAATCAGATTAAAATGGCACCCGAGGATATGGAGAAGACAACATTCATCACACCTTGGGGAACATTCTGTTATCGAGTGATGCCCTTCGGTTTGAAGAACGCCGGAGCCACGTATCAACGAGCTATGACCACCTTGTTTCATGATATGATGCACAAGGAGATTGAGGTATATGTTGACGATATGATTGCTAAGTCAAGAATGGAAGTTGAACATGTAGAGCATTTGTTGGAGCTTTTCCAGCCTTTGAGGAAATATAAGCTTCGTCTGAATCCCAACAAGTGTACATTTGGAGTCCGTTCTGGCAAGTTATTAGGCTTCATTGTTAGTGAAAGAGGTATTGAGGTTGATCCTGCAAAGGTCAAAGCAATACAAGAGATGCCTGCGCCCAAAACTGAGAAGCAAGTCCGACGTTTTCTTGGCCGCTTAAATTATATCTCCAGATTCATATCCCACATGACTGCCACATGTGCGCCTATATTCAAGCTCCTCCGGAAAGATCAGTCCCATGATTGGACCGAGGATTACCAGAAAGCTTTCGACAGTATTAAACAATATCTGTCTGAGCCTCCAATTTTGTCTCCGCCTGTAGAGGGAAGACCTTTGATCATGTATCTGACTGTTCTTGAAGACTCGATGGGTTGTGTCCTTGGTCAGCAAGACGAATCAGGGAAGAAGGAGTATGTTATTTACTACCTGAGTAAGAAGTTCACTGATTGTGAGTCTCGATACTCAATGCTTGAAAAGACATGTTGTGCTTTGGCTTGGGCTGCTAAGCGCTTACGCCAGTATATGATAAATCATACGACTTGGTTGATATCCAGAATGGATCCAATCAAGTACATCTTCGAGAAGCCTGCTTTAACAGGGAGAATTGCCCGTTGGCAGATGTTGTTATCTGAGTATGATATTGAGTATCGAGTTCAGAAGGCTATTAAAGGTAGTATCTTGGCTGACCATTTGGCACATCAGCCTATTGAAGATTATCAGTCAGTTTAGTATGACTTCCCGGATGAGGAAATTATGTATTTGAAAGTGAGAGATTGCGATGAGCCTACACTTGATGAAGGGCCAGAGCCTGGTTCCAGATGGAGTATGGTGTTTGATGGCGTTGTAAATCAGTATGGAAATGGTATTGGGACCGTGATTATTACTCCTCAGGGCGCGCATATTCCTTTTACAGCAAGGCTAACTTTCAAATGCACGAATAATATGGCTGAGTATGAGGCCTGTATTATGGGATTGGAGGAATGTATTGATCTAAGGATCAAGCATCTTGATGTATATGGTGATTCGGCCCTTGTTGTTAATCAGATTAAGGGTGAATGGGAAACGAATCAGCCTGGCCTCATTCCATACAGAGATTATGCGAGGAGGATTTCAACGTTCTTTACTGAGGTTGACTTCCATCATATTTCTCGAGATGAGAATCGGATGGCAGATGCTCTTGCTACGCTTGCTTCAATGATTGTGGTTAAATTGTGGAATGAAGTCCCCAATATCACCGTGATGCGCTTGGACAGACCATCTCATGTATTTGCAGTAGAAGAAGTAAAAGATGATAAGCCGTGGTATTATGATATCAATTGTTTCCTTCAGAGCCAGATTTACCCGCTTGGGGCATCTGTAAAAGATAGGAAGACTTTGAGGAGATTGTCAGGCAGTTTCTACCTCAATGGCGAAGTGCTTTATAAAAGAATTTTTGACATGGTTCTGCTCAGATGCGTGGATAGACACGAAGCAGACCTGTTGATGACTGAGGTCCATGAGGGTTCATTTGGTACTCATTCCAATGGACATGTCATGGCTAGAGAGACAATGGAGTCTGACTGTTGCAAATATGTGAAGAAATGCCACAAGTGTCAGATTTATGCTGATAAGATTCATATTCCCCCGACACTTTTGAATGTGATCTCATCACCATGGCCTTTCTCCATGTGGGGAATTGACATGATTGGCATGATAGAACCGAAAGCGTCCAATGGATACAGATTTGTTCTCGTAGCAATTGATTACTTCACCAAGTGGGTTGAAGCGGCGTCGTATGCAAATGTGACCAGGCAGGTGGTCGTGAAGTTTATCAATAATCAACTCATATGCCGATATGGTGTGCCAGATAAGATCATTACTGATAACGAATCTAACTTGAATAACAAGATGATGAAAGAGCTGCGTAGTGAGTTCAAGATCGCGCATCATAACTCTTCTCCTTACAGACCCAAGATGAATGGGGCTGTTGAAGCTGTTAATAAGAACATTAAGAAAATTATCCAGAAGATGGTTGTTACGTACAAAGATTGGCATGAGATGTTGCCATTCGCTTTGCATGGATATCGTACATCTGTCCGCACTTCAACAGGGGCAACCCCTTTCTCTCTTGTTTATGGCATGGAGGCGGTACTCCCAGTAGAGGTGGAGATCCCATCAATGAGAGTCTTGGTGGAGGCCAAGTTGACTGATGTTGAATGGGTTCAAAGTCGTTATGACCAGCTAAACTTGATTGAAGAGAAGAGATTGACAGCCATGTGCCATGGTCAGTTATATCAACAGAGAATGAAGAAAGCTTTTGATAAGAAGGTCAAGCATCGTGTGTTTCGAGAAGGTGACCTTGTGCTCAAGAAAGTCTTGTCTTTCGCGCCCGATTCTAGGGGCAAGTGGACTCCAAACTATGAAGGTCCATATGTTGTTAAGAGAGCCTTTTCAGACGGTGCTTTGATACTTACAACTAGGGATGGGGAGGATTTCACTCGTCCTGTGAATTCAGATGCAGTCAAGAAATACTTCGCCTAAAAAAATAAAAACTGAATAGCTCGCTAAGTTGAAAACCCGAAAGGGCGGCTTAGGCAAAAATGAGCGTCTCGGTGGATTGAAAACCCGGAAGGGCGATCCAGGCAAAAGTTAGAGACACAAAAAATATATAATAATGATATATGTATCCTGCTAGATTGAGTACCTCATCCTGGGGCAATCTAGGCAAAAATTAGGGATTTGGCAAGTAACTGCATCCTGACAAGACTTTGTTCTACAACTGTCGTCCGTCAGAGATCCTTGCTCATTATCAGCCAAAGCTTCAAATACATCGGATTCAGAATTGGTGGAGAAATGGTCATTATGTTCAATGTAGCCCTTTTCCAATATATATCACCAATTTCAAATTTGTAAAGATCTATGGAGTCTTGCCATTCACAGACTACCATTCTATCAAATAAATTTGAGCCTTTTATCCAATTATTGGCACTCTTACCTGTTTCTATTCAACAAATGTTTTGCATGTTTTGATTAAGAAAATATCATTGTTTTAAACGATCAAATTTTTTATAATTTGTTTTTAAACAAAGTGAACATTCACAATGACGAAAGGATACTTAAGAGATCCTCAGTGCTCTCCCAAGGGTGGTACGATCCCCAACAGGGTAAGATTTTTGTCCATATTCCTGGCATGATTGTATCTCCTCCCTCCGGAACCCCTTGTGGTTTATCCTACCAAGTGGATTGCTTGTTGAGAGTCACCTCTCTTCCCTTCAGCAGAGTAGCGATCTTTCTTCCTCAGCAGCTTGGATCTCTTTGGGCAAGAGCGGTATTTGGTGGTTGATCCCGATAAATCCTTTATCTCCTCGGATAGATTCCCCAGTAGAGTTGTTGGTGTGGTGGACCTTGTTTGTGATAACTCTCGTCCCCAGCTGGAATGATTGATGATTCTTCCCCTACATAATTCTTTGCTTCCTGGTATCTCTGATCCCCAGCAGATTGGATACTCTCCGGTGAACTTGGTTTTCTCTCTTGAGATGTAGTACCGGGTGGTTGATTCCTGGACCTGGTTGTGTTAAATATGTCTGTTTGTGAACATACATCATACATAAACCACGCGCATACATGCATAATTATAACATTCAGATATTCATATTGCATTTTTGCCATATATCATTGTTTGCTGTCTCCTGCTATTTGGTGATATACTTCCCCAAGCAGACGTGTGTGTCTGATCTCTCCATATAGAGTCAGCTCCATAAGCAGAAAGCGTCTATCCTTTCTTCCATATTCCCCACCGGGTTATATCCTCGTGGATGTTGATTGTTTTTGTTCCTTCCCAACACATATACTGGGATGGTTTTCCCCATTGAGTTATATCCTCACCGGGACAAGTCTTGATTTGGTGTGCCTATCTAGTTTGATCCTAGATCGGTCTCTTGAGACTCTTTTCCTGTTTCCCCGTGGTAAATGAATAATTGCTCAATAATTAGTAATTATTATCCCCGGCGGAGTCTGTGTTTCTCTACCCTCATACCGGTAGTTGTAAACCCTATTTCTTCCCTTTTTGCAGAGTAACTATTTTTGCTCATCTTTAATTGGTGACAGTTATCTTCATCCAATATTCGGTGATGATATCCCCTCATCTGCTTGGATACTTGCCCTGATTACGCAATTTATCCCCAACGGGTCATCTCTCGTCTACCTTGTTGTTGTTGGTAACAATTGTTTCTCCCCTGAATTGGTCATCATTATATACCTAGTTTCGGTATCCCGATGCCTTTTCTGTTCGGTCGATTTATCCTTTATTAACCCAGTAACCGGTTGTGGATAATCGTTCATGCGAGTATATTATCTACGTTCTGACGGTAATAGATAGTATATCTCATGCACTCTCGGGTCTGAAGCCTTTTGTTCTTCCCCAGTTGAGTAAGATTCGTATCCCTTTGTGGAGTCGAATATCCATCCTGTAATCGAGTTTGCTTTTAGCCCTCTTTTGGATGATGAGTGTTTTGGGAATATTCCCCAATTCACGCCTTGGTTGGTCACCTATTATATGCCCAGTAACCGGTATCCCTGGTGTTCCTTCCTCTCTGCTCCTTATTATGACTTTTTGTCCCCTGTGGAGTCAGAATCCCTGAGTTGAAGTATATCTTTTAGGTTTTCCTCAAACGTTTTGAAGTTTTGATATCTCTCACCCTTATACCGGTCTTGGATATTCATCTCTTCCTGAGCATGTTGTATCTCTCACCCTCATACCCGGCGTTCAGATCACATGTCTCCTTGAGCTTATTACCAGTAACCGGTAATACCTCGTCCCGCTGCTTCCCCAGGAGTGTCCTTGTGGACATCCTCAGCGAAGTCCCTTAGTGGATTGTTTTCATCCGGATTTTATCCGAAGTATCCGCTGTGGATAGTTTTTTGCTGTATTGGCATATTCCCCAATACATGCATCTTCGAGTCAGCTCGTGTCTTTCCATTGGATCTTTTCCCTTTGGAATTCTGTTCCCCACGCTTTGAGTCGTGACCTGCTCGCGCATTTTTATCCCTTTTCTATCCCCAGGAGAGTCCCCAGGGTCTTGGTCCCATGGAGTGAATTGCTCATATGGATTATCAGTGGCTTCTGATTTCTTTGCTTTTGTGGACACATATCTCCACAGAGTGCTACCATTTTTATACCTACATTTGCATCATGAGGTCTCTTAGGGACCAAAATTCGTCTCTTTGTTATTATTTAAGCCCATTCTACCCCGTCGAGACGAAGATTTTAACCTTCACTTCTCCGGCTAGAATGACCTTAAATAGGGGCATCTGTAAGACCCCATTTTTGACCCTAAGATCCCTCATGGCATCATAATATTGCATTTGCATTGCCTCAAGGATCTTTAGCATCTTGGTTCCCTTTGCCTTTGGGTGGGACTCCTTGTGATTGGTTTGAGATCACCAAGCATGCTTGAATTATACATCATTGTTTCTCTTACTTTTGTTTACTAACCAAAAGCACAAAAATGTGTCACTAACATCTTTTGTTTGAAGCTTGAGTATCATCCAAGACACTTTGTAGGTTCTATTTAGAAGATCAGTCAACACAAGGGAATGGCTTGAGATACTTCCAACAGGTTCAAATGGGGTCTATTCGTCAGTCAAAACGTTAATCTTTAAGGAGCAAAAGTTTGTTCATGAGCTGTCATGCTCGCTAGGCGAGCAGAATGGGTCGCCTAGCGAGTCCCAAGAAAAGCCACCAGAATCACCTACGCTCAGAGGAATTTCTTGAATTGTCATGCTCGCTAGGCGAAGCCCACGTGTTTAAAAAAAACGAAATAAATAAATAAATAAATAACAAAATAAATAAATAAATAAAATATAACAGAAAAAGTTTGGACTTGGGCCTCTCTCATTTGAGCCCACAGGTCCACAAAACTCAGGTTATAAATTCAGAGTTTCAGTGAAACAAAAGGCCATTCTATTCCTATTACCCTGGCAAGGAAAAAGATAGTGAGAGAAGAGCTAACAGAGTTCAGAGCAACCTCTAGAGACTGGAGGGAACTCATCGACAAAGAACCAATTCCCTCTCATATAAACCCTCAGATTGCTTTGCAAACCCAACTGAGCAGTTCAATTTCATTCGATCTCTCCAGTCAGGTTTGCCTTATTCCCATTACTTTATGCTTTTAATTTGAATGCTCTGAATGTATGAGGTATTATGGGTGAATTTGATACCCTTTTGATGCATGTGTTTGACAAGAGGTTTAGGCCTCCTACCCTTGGTTGCTTTTTGTGAGCTTTTTGTGAATTTTAATGGCATGATTCTTGTGGTTACATTTTGATTTGGGGGCAACTCTTGATTACCCTATCTTGTTTCTCTAACCTGTTTGTTGAGTTTTGTTTTGTGAGGGCTCACATACTCTTGCAGGGATAGCTTGCTTGGTGTTCCACTTTATTTGTGGGATACCACCTGGAGGTTTATTCCGATTACCTGTACTGACTCGCTTTCTTTGATGGTATTTAGCTTGGAAGAGTCTTTGGGTTTCTTATCTCTTTAATTGTTGTTACTTCAGATCTTTATCCGTACGGTAGATCTCTCGATCCCTTTACTTTTCCCGCATGTTACCGATTTCTTAGGTTTCGTATAGCCTCTCGTGGCATGTCATTTAAGGTAGCGCGGTTCCTTCATCTAGGACTGCCTTTTTGCATGAGCATCCCTAAACACCCCAAACTCATTGATTTTTCTTCTCCTAAGAACACGTTATCTTCTTCTACTACAGGCGAGTAAGTCTCCAAAGGTCGAGCATCCGGTAGATTGCGTAGTAACGTCGTTCACCCCAAAATACAACCCTTACCCCATAGGTGGTCGAACTACGTTTTGCTCTAATTTTCATCCCAGATGAGATACGTAGGCATAAGACGCGATGTCTTAGCGAGCGCACTCCTCTTTAACCCATAGGTAGCCGAGCTACGAAGACTCTGATTCTCCTATTCAGATGAGATACGTATGCAGTGGATGCGACGTTCGTGCGAGTCATTTTCTTTTGACCCTTCTTTTAGTAAGTAGTACATTAGATAAACATACACACTTTTCCCACCCCTTCAATCATGTTTGCACAAATAAATTTTCACAAAATGCCAACCTTACAGCAAGTGTGAAAAGGGCTCCCTAGGAGTACCTAGGATGCTTTGGGTGCCTAATACCTTCCCATTGCATAACCAACCCCATTACCCAGATCTCTGACATTTTTACTAGTTTTTGATTCGATAAAACTTTTAGGTTTTTGTTCTCTTTCTAACCATTCCTTTGGATAAATAGAAGTGCGGTGGCGACTCGACTTGTATGATTTACCTTGGATTTAGTCAATATCTCTAATGGTAACGAATACCCCGCTACAGACGCCAAGAGAGAAATCAAGATAGGGGCTGCTTTGGATGACAATGTGAAGAAGGGGCTGATTGAATTGCTGCAAGAGTATGTTGGCATCTTCGCTTGGTCTTATCAGGACATGCCAGGGCTTGACACAGACATTGTGGTACACAGTTTGCCTCTCAAAGAAGATTGTCCTTCGGTCAAGCAGAAGCTCAGAAGAACGAGGCCAGAGATGGCTGTCAAGATAAAGGAAGAATTGCAAAAATAGTTGGATGCAGGGTTTCTAGCGGTTACAAATTATCCGCCAATGGTTGCAAATATCGTTCCAGTACCTAAGAAGGATGGAAAGGTACGAATGTGTGTTGACTATCGGGATCTGAACAGAGCTAGTCCTAAAGATGATTTCCCATTACCTCACATCGACGTTTTGGTGGATAACACGGCTCAGTTCTCGGTATTCTCCTTTATGGATGGCTTTTCTGGCTATAATCAAATTAAGATGGGACCAGAAGACATGGAGAAGACAACTTTCATAACCCCATGGGGCACCTTCTGCTACAAGGTGATGCCGTTTGGTCTGAAAAATGCTGGGGCAACATATCAACGAGCTATGGTAACTCTTTTCCATGATATGATTCATCATGAAATCGAGGTTTATGTTGATGATATGATTGCCAAATCTCAGACGGAAGAAGAACATTTGGTGAATTTGCAGAAACTGTTTGAGCGTTTGAGGAAATTCAAGCTGAGGCTTAATCCGAACAAGTGTACTTTCGGGGTGAGATCTGGAAAACTGCTGGGTTTTATTGTTAGTGAAAAAAGGATTGAGGTGGATCCAGCAAAAGTAAAAGCAATACAAGAAATGCCTAAGCCAAGAACAGAAAAACAAGTCCGTGGTTTCTTAGGGAGGTTGAACTACATTGCAAGGTTCATTTCTCACCTAACAGCCACGTGTGAGCCAATATTCAAATTGTTAAGAAAAGATCAAGCTATCAGGTGGAATGATGATTGCCAAAGGGCTTTCGAGAAAATAAAAGAATATTTGCAGAATGCTCCAATCCTTATGCCTGCAGTCCCAGGGAGACCGCTGATTATGTATTTGATAGTACTTGATAATTCCATGGGTTGTGTTCTCGGTCAACACGACGAGACAGGTAGGAAAGAGCATGCCATCTACTACCTGAGTAAAAAATTCACAGATTGCGAGTCGAGATACTCATTGCTTGAAAAGACATGTTGTGCACTTGCATGGGCTGCTAAGCGATTGAGACAATACATGCTGACTCACACAACCTTACTGATCTCCAAAATGGATCCAGTCAAGTATATATTTGAGAAGCCAGCTCTCACCGGAAGGGTTGCTCGTTGGAAAATGGTACTAACAGAGTACGACATCTAGTATACATCCCAGAAAGCCGTCAAAGGGAGTATTCTGTCAGACTATCTTGCTCAGCAGCCGATTGATGATTATGAGTCCATGAAGTTTGATTTTCCGGATGAAGACATCATGTTCCTCAAGATGAAAGACTGTGAAGAGCCAGTTGTTGAGGAGGGACCTGATCCAGATGAAAAGTGGACTTTAATGTTTGATGGGGCCGTCAATGCCAAAGGAAGTGGAATTGGTGTTGTCATTACCACTCCGAAAGGTGCCCACATACCTTTCACTGCTCGTCTGACTTTTGAGTGCACCAATAATGAAGTTGAGTATGAGGCGTGTATCTTGGGTATTGAGCAAGCCATTGATTTGAGAATCAAGACTCTGGACATCTTCGGAGATTCAGCTCTAGTGATCAATCAAGTGAATGGTGATTGGAATACTCTCCAGCTTAATCTGGTCCCCTACAGAGATTACACGAGAAGACTGTTGACTTTCTTCACAACAGTAAAGTTGTATCATATACCTCGTGATGAGAACCAAATGGCAGATGCTCTTGCTACTTTATCCTCCATGATCAAGGTGATTGGGTGGAACTATGTTCCCAGGATCGATGTTATGCGCCTTGATAGGGTCGCGTATGTGTTTGCTGCTGAACTGGTAGTTGATGACAAGCCTTGGTATCACGACATCAAGTGCTTTCTGAAGAATCAAGAGTACCCTGCAGGGGCATCCAACAACGATAGAAAGACTTTGAGAAGATTGGCAGGCAGTTTCTTCTTGAACAAAGACGATGTGATGTATAAGAGAAACTTCGACATGGTTTTGCTCAGATGCGTGGATAGACACGAAGCAGACATGTTAATGCAGGAAGTTCATGAAGGCTCCTTCGGTTCTCATGCCGGCGGACATGCAATGGCTAAGAAATTGTTGAGAGCGGGTTATTACTGGGTGACCATGGAATCTAACTGTTTCAAATATGCTCGGAAGTGTCATAAATGCCAGATTTATGCTGATAAGGTGCATGTGCCTCCAAATCCTCTGAATGTGATGTCTTCGCCGTGGCCGTTTGCTATGTGGGGCATTGATATGATTGGAAAGATTGAGCCGACTTCTTCCAATGGGCATCGCTTCATCCTTGTTGCCATCGACTATTTCACCAAGTGGGTCGAAGCAGCGTCATTTGCAAAGGTCACCAGACATGTGGTTTCTCGATTCATTAAGAAAGAAATCATTTGTCGTTATGGGATTCCCGAAAGAATCATTACTGATAATGGTTCTAATCTCAATAACAAAATGATGAAGGAGTTGTGCAAGAACTTCAACATTCAACATCACAATTCTTCCCCTTATCGTCCTAAGATGAACGGTGTTGTTGAGGCAGCAAATAAGAACATAAAGAAGATTGTGCAGAAGATGGTCGTTACGTACAGAGATTGGCATGAGATGCTACCTTTCGCCTTGCATGGGTACCGTACTTCAGTACGTACATCGACCGGGGCAACCCCTTACTCCCTTGTGTATGGTATGGAAGCAGTCCTACCTGTTGAAGTGGAGATTCCTTCTCTAAGAGTCCTGTTGGATGTCAAGTTAGACGAAGCTGAATGGATTCAAACAAGGTTTAATGAGTTGAGTCTTATTGAAGAGAAGCGAATGGCAGCCATTTGTCATGGGCAGTTGTATCAAAGTCGGATAAAGAGAGCCTTTGATCAGAAAGTGCGTCCTCGATGCTTCCAAGTCGGAGATTTGGTGTTGAAAAGGATCCTTCCTCCTCAGACAGATCACAGGGGCAAGTGGACTCCTAACTATGATGGACCATATATTGTCACCAAGATTTTTGATGGTGGAGCCTTAATGCTTGCAACTATGGATGGTGAAGACTTCGCTTCCCCTGTGAACTCAGACGCAGTTAAAAAATACTTCGCATAAAATAGACCCGATGGACAATAAAAAGAATAGTCCAGGCAAAAAAATGGGCATCCCGGCGAACCAAGAGAATGAAAAAGGTTCGGGAAAAAGTTAGGGAGTAAAAATGAAAAGATTGTACACCCGGTAAGTTGAAAACCTGAAAAGGCAACTTAGGGAAAAATGGGTATCCCGGTGGATTGAAAACCCGAAAGGGCGATCCAGGCAAAAGTTAGGGATTAAGCGAATGACTGCGTTCTGAGTAGTTCTGAATTTCATCTCGTGTCGATAACTGGAAACTTTCGAAGGATAGGAAACAATCCAATCACCTTTTTCAGAAAGCTAATCATTTGGAGGATCTTGAAGACGAGCGAGTCATAGCAGAATTGGAACCCGATAGAAATTCATTTCACATTGCCATTAGATTAATTTCTGTTTTTATCTTTTGTGCAATTACCTCTTTCCAGGGATTGCTTCCTGATGTAAATGCCTATTCAGAGGCCATTCAATCAATAAAATCATGTTATTCAGTATATCTCTATGTTCATTTTCATTTTACTGTTTTGTTTGCAAAAATGACGTCCGAATTTTTTATAAACGTTGCATCATGAAACATAAGAGCTTTACAGGTACATGCTTAATAAACATTTAAAAATTGCTGTAAATTTTAAGTGCTTTGGAGCATCTATTCAGAACAGGTACACTCGGGGCATTTCCTTAAGATTCCCGACAGATGATCGCGGATGTTTTTCTTCAACAGTTGGTATTTGGTATCTTATCCCTGCAAAGTTGGTCCAAGCATTGGATTCTTCAATCCCCAGCAGGTTCTCACTACTGTACTTCCCCAAGCATTTGTTTCAGATTATGCATTCCCCAGTAGAGTCGACAGTGTCAGACTGTATCTTCCCAACAGAAGCGGCTTCTCCTCAGAGTTCGATGCCAAATTGATGATCTCGACGTTAGACCCATGGTCTCTTTCCTTGAAGCAGAACCTCGGTACCGTATCGGTGTTTTCTTCCTGAATCGTCTCTCTCGCAGATTATGGTTGCCAGAACCACTATCGATTTCCTCAGCAGTAAGCTTTCGATGCCATTCTCTCCCCAGTCAGTGTCTCGGTATTTTGTTATTGCTAGAACACTACGTGGCTGGTCATTTCCCCCACAGAGTTCATTGTGTTGTGTATCTCCAACAACATTGTCTGGGTCCAGAAGATTGTGATTATTTCCCCAGCAGAATTCCTTGCCTCGGCTTGGCGGTCTCTCTAACCTAGCATTTCGCATCCCTGCATGTAGAATCATATCGCATTGCATCCTCCCAAATCGCGTAGCATTTCCATTTCATGGAACATTGCGCCATTGAAAATTCAAACATATGCACGTAAAGCATAAGACATTCTTAGTATCCCAAGTGATAAGCCAGAAGTTTGTTTTCAGTACTCAGACTGAAGGTTGTTCATGATTTATCCTTTATTATTCCCAGCAGGGGTCATTGGCCCACGTACCGCCTCAATTATCATTTTCCCTGTTTCTGCCGACGCTGACAGGCATGAAAGTTTTCCGATTTCCGACGTTCAGGTCGATGCAACTTGTGGCATTCAGGCCAGTTTCCGGTATTCATACCGAAGTGGCATTCAGGCCAGTTTTCTAATGTTCAGATTGAAAAAGTTTCTGACGTTCAGGTCAATGCAACTTGTGGCATTCAGGCCAGTTTCCGATATTCAGACCGAAGTGGCATTCAGGCCAGTTTTCTGATGTTCAGATCGAAGAAGTTTCCGACGTTCAGGTCGATGCAACTTGTGGCATTCAGGCCAGTTTCCGGTATTCAGACCGAAGTGGCATTCAGGCCAGTTTTCCGATGTTCAGATCGAAGAAGTTTCCGACGTTTAGGTCGATGCAACTTATGGCATTCAGGCCAGTTTCTGGTATTCAAACCGAAGTGGCATTCAGGCCAGTTTTCCGATGTTCAGATCGAAGAAGTTTCCAACGTTCAGGTCGATGCAACTTGTGGCATTCAGGCCAGTTTTCCGATATTCAGACTGAAGTGGCGCTCAGGCCAGTTTCCCGGTGTTCAGGCCGATGTTTGATAATCTAGTATCTTCCGATGCTCAGATCGAAGTCATTTCCAGTATTCAGATTGATGAGCGGCATTCAGGCCATGGTTATTTCTGTGTTACCATTTGTTTTGGTATTCAGACTAATATTCTTTTTTCGGTGTTCAGACCGACTCTCACCGTACCAGACGGATTCTTTGTTGATACTCAGATCAATTTCCCACCTCTTGCCGATCCTGACAGGCATTATTACTTTATTTTTCACTTTCCTACTTCAGTGTAAATTTTCGGGCTTTTATCGTATTCAATCCCTTGATACCTCGAAAGTTCGAAAGTCGTTGCTATCTTCCTTTCGGGTTTCCAATTGATTGAATAGGGGCAGCTGTAATACCCCAAAATTTACCCTACAATTTTTCCTGGAAGCATGGGGTTATGTTTCACACTTCATTTGCATCATACTAGGTCATACTCATTGCATACTGCATTAGTGACTTGGAAATCAGGTTTTTATCGATCACTCCTTAATAGAAGGAGCCCACACAAAGCAAGATTGAGAATTGGACTTCATTCTCTAAGTATACAAGTCTCAAGGGTCTCAGGGGGCTACAGGTATCTTATTATGGTCCTCAATTCATCAGTGAAGGATTCAGAGCCATCAGAGTGTTCATCTGGTTTTAATCAGGAAATTAGGGTTTCATGGCTACCTGCAACACGCAATGTTTAGTTGGAAGTAGAGGAGCTCATCCATGTCATGATTGGAGAGGAATCTTGGCCTAGGAAGACTCACAATTATCTCAGAAAGATCCATTGGCAAGCAATGCAGTTAGTTCCCGATCGATTTTGCCCTAAAATTAGGGTTTGGTATAAAATCAGTTTATTTCTGATTCTTTGGGTGAAACTCTTTTCCATGGCCCTCCATATGTCCACAAGGGTCTACATACAAAAAACAATTCTTTAATTTGAGCTAGAAGTGCTTCAATTGATCACTGGAATTGGGAATCACACATTTTGGGAAAAGTCAACTGTGGGGCCAAAAGAGTCAATTCCTGACTTTTTGAGAGTGGAGTCTCAAAATTCTTGCCTAGGGGAGCCTACATGTGAAATTTGATCAAGGTTGGATCATGGATTCATCATTTAATCAGGAATTGGAAAAGTTACTTAATTTGGAAATGGTTGACTTTCCATTTAGGGCAAGTTTTTATGATTTTTGCACTCACTTTCCTGCTCTCTTTTATCTCTCTTGCTGCAGCACGAGCTTGAATTGGTCTTGCAATGCCATATAAGTTCTTGTTTCTATTCAGTGGCTAAGCATAATCACCATTTCATTTTGCTTCCAAATCCATGATTCCAGGATAGCCATTGCAACATGATGTTCAGTCATGTAAACCCAATGCATTGGTGGCTCCATTTAGCTTGTTGCAGACCTTGAGGTATGTCTAATTGTTGTGACTTGGTTTGTGCATCCAACATGGTTTGCCATCTGCAACTTGATGTCTCATGCTGGTCTTGCAGGATACACTCACTACTTAGGTTTAGATTCGTAGCATGGTGGCCCTGGTTAAGCTTTAAGCCTGTCACTTGTTGCCTTGTTGTTGGCAAGTTATCTTGGCCACGGTGTTAGTGATGATGGCAAGAGTAGACATAGCGTGGCAAGGCTGTCTGTTGCAGAGTGTGGAATGGACTTACAACAGGTATGAGGACCAAGGTGTAATGATGTTTCTTAGAAAGGTTTGCTGGCATGATGCTAACTGGTTGGTTATGTTGGACTGTTTTCTGCAGGGAGGTTTCCTTGTTGCATCTTTTCATGAGCCTTCTCCATTATCATAAGTCTAAGGCATGTTGCATGTGCAAGTATTTTCAATTGGTTATATGAGTGTCATGTTGCAGCTGGTAACAGGTTTGTGTTGTGAACTGGCACAGGTCAAGAAGGACCATTGCATATTCCTGGTTTTGGCCTTGGTCATAGGACAGATGTAGTAAACCTATGGCTAGATGCTTAAACCTGTTTCTTAAAGCACATGTTGGTTCGATGGTTTGTGATGTGGCTTTTATGAGTTGGGTTGTTAGCATGAAATATGTTTTAAATGTTAATAGAATTTGTCAATGTGGAAGGATGGTTTCTATAGGTCTACTGCAACATGATGCAAGTGGAACTCCATTGAGCTAATGCAAGCAAATCCCATTTGATTTTCTGTGGATTTTATTTCAGGTTGCCATGCATTTTGCAGATGAATTCCATTTCAGGCATGCAACATCAACATGAGCAATGCATCTTGTTGTTGTTGATGTGTTGCCAATACTTACCTTTCTGTAGGACCTTATTATGGACATGGATAAACTGCTGTCATGCTACAGATTATGTTGTTCTACAGGCCTAAACCAATTGTTATCCATTGCAGTTGGGATATCAGAGGGTGTGAATTGATTTCAAGCAATTCTGCAGCAGGTTAACTCCATTTGGTTCAGTACTTCATGGCTTGGTTTGTGCATTAGGTTCTCATGTGACCATGATTGGTGTTGACTTAGACACAGTTGATTGCAAGTTATGGAAACTTCTGACTTGTATGCAGGATTGGCTTAGGTGCATTGTAGCTAGGAGTTCATGTAGGCCATGACTGGTTGAACAAACAAAGTGGCAAGAAAACTTCCTCATGAAGCAATAAGCAAATTGGACACCAAATGATTAATATGGGATATGGGATATGAGAATTAGGGTTATGATTAGGGTATTTAGGAATTTGGGATGAAAAGGGGTTGAGTTGACTTTGGTCAAAGTTGACCAAAAAGTCAATTGTTGACCAAAGTCAACAATTGGTCAAAAATTCATTTTTCTTTGTATTTATCTTGTAAATGGACATTGAATGGATGACTATGGTGAAATTTAGGGTATTTGGGTTTTGGGTTAACTTTGGTCAAAGTTGACCAAAAAGTCAACGGTTGACCAAAGTCAACAATTGGTCAAAGATGTCAAATTTTGTATCTTCTTGTGTAGAGTCACATGTAATGGTTTAAAATGACATGGAATGAATTGAAATGGTTTGAAAAGTGATTGAAATTGGTTTCCAAATTGTCTTGTTTTATGACTTGGATGTTAGACTTTTGAAAAAAAACTTGACTGGTAATGTACATGAACAAAGCCATCAAATGAGACCATAAGGCTAGGATTCTGACAAAGTGTCCATGAACCAATGGCATGACCAGCAAATGGCTTGAAACACAGGGGGTTTGATTGTTCAGATGACCAGGATCAAAGATGTGACCACAACCAAATCAATAGCACCATTGACTTTGAACTAAGACCAATGCTCCAAAAAAGGTACACAATCAAGCCACCAAGTTCCTCTAATTACCATCTCCTGATTAGGGCTTTGGAGACCAAGATGAGGCCTAGGTATGCTCCAAGAGATACTGCCTTGAGAAATTAGGGTTTTGAGGGCCCTAGGTTGTTTGGTCACAACTTTGTTGAAATCAAACATTCACCACCATCATTAGGGTTTCACATCCCCCATGCCCATGTCTTTGGACTTTGATACCAGTGTGAGCCCTAACTTCATGGGCCCAAGTTTCCTTTGAATCCATGAGGAATGATGCATGTGTATGAGTTATGGATGTATGCAAGTCATCTCCTGACCAAGTGGTTGAATGCATAGGTGAGAAAGGGGAGGGCAAATTTAGGGGTATAACAATATCAAGTGTTTCCTCCAAAGTCAAATTTACCCGTCTGGGGCATCTTTGAAAGATAAGAAGACTTTGAAAAGATTAACTGGTAATTTCTACTTGAATGGTGATATACTGTACAAGAGAAACTTCGACATGGTTTTGCTCATATGCATGGATAGACACGAAGCAGACTTGTTGATGACTGAAGTGCATGAAGGTTCCTTTAGTACTCATTCCAACGAATATGCAATGACAAAGAAGATGTTGCGAGCAGGTTACTATTGATTGACAATGGAATATGATTATTGCAAATTTGTGAAGAAGTGTCACAAGTGTCAAATTTATGCTGATAAGATTCATGTTCCTCCGACACTATTGAATGTTATTTCTTCCCCATGGCCTTTCTCCATGTGGGGAATTGATATGATTGGGATGATTGAGCCCAAAGCTTCAAATAGACATCATTTCATTTTAGTGGCAATTGACTACTTCACAAAATGGGTTGAAGCGGCATCGTATGTAAATGTAACCAAGCAAGTTGTTATAAGGTTTATCAAGAATCAGATCATATGTCGTTATGGTGTGCCAAGTAAGATCGTTACTGACAATGAATCGAACTTGAATAATAATATGGTGGAAGCTCTTTGCAAAGATTTTAAGATCGCACATCATAATTTTTCTCCATACATACCCAAGATGAATGGGGTTGTTGAAGCTGCGAATAAGAACATTAAGAAGATTATTCAGAAGATGGTTTGTCATGTATAAGGATTGGAAAATTTTGACATATCACAAATTTGGAAAAAGTTTGGAAGATGGTTGTGGAAGTTTGGAAAAATTTGACATATAAATTTTTTTCTAAGTGTCAAGCCATATGTCTCAATATTCCACCTTGCTTAACTTTTCATAGGAGCTTCAAATGAGAAACGTGTCTTCATCAAAGTTGTAGCTATATCAAAGACCTTCAGAATGGTCACCAATTGCATGTCATTTGGATTTTAAATTATATAGTTATTCATTTTTGAAGTTTGGAAAAATCACTTGATCAATGGTATAAGTCAAAAGTGACCTATAATGTAGCCTCATATCACATGCTCAAAAAAGTTGAATTAGCTCCCACTCCTAACATAAAAGTTGAAGTAGACACATTGAATTTGATTGTGAAACTTGTAAATTTTTCATCTCATAAAAATTGAGCAAGTTATGGCCTTGGGAAGTTGACTTTCAAATTAGGGTTTAGACAAAATGACCTATAATGTTTCAACATAGAAAATGATTTTCCAAGCAAAACTAGCTTTAGGTATCAACATGAAAGTTGTTTTTAATGTCACTTAGAGTAAGTTTTCTATTAGAATCATTTTCATTCGGTGAAAATTGTAGGAGATAGGGTCTAGGGAGACCCAGTTTTGATCAGATGAATTCATCTGGCCAACTACCATCAACCAACTTGCTAATTTCCAATTCTCTTGACTTTCTTGGCCCATGGTAGATCATATATGCATAAGATGATGAAATTTTAAGTGTCCCTTGAGGAATTTGATCAATTGGTGAGATAGCTTGTTGGAGAAGTTACTCAAGATACCTAGTCAAACTAGGGTTTCCAAGGCAAATCACCCTCAAACTCTTGAAGCAAACTTGATTAATATATCATGTAGAGATCATTGGGACTCATATATGATGTTCATAACCATTCTTGAATCAACTCTTGGTTGTACTCTTTGTTCATGAGGGTCTCAAACCCTAGATGTGATCTTGATGAATCAATGAGATCATGCCCTACCTACAAAAGAGTTAGACAAATACAAAGGCATATTTTTGGTATTTTGGTTAGTGAAATGATAAAATACAAGTATGATATAATCACAAAGTACTTGGTGATCTCTCCCAAAACAAACCCAATGAAGGAATGGGTAAGGAGGATGCCAAGGCATGATCCCAATGCTAATGCTTATGATGGGATTGCATGAGGGATCTTAGGGTAAAAATTAGGGTCTTATAGTTATCTACAATACTTATTTCTCTCATCAAAATCAATGCATCCTTTCTAAACTTCATAATGTCCCAATCTCCATCAGACCTATAGGAGAAATCATTTGCATGTAAAGTACCTAGGGAAATCAAGTTCTTCCTCAATTCTGAAATATATTTGACTTCATTCAATGTTTGCACGCCATCATCGTCCATGGTAATTTTAATTTGTTACATTCCAATGATAGTACATGCTTTATCACCACCTAAATAAACAAACTAAAAATTACCTGACCTGAATATAATGAACAATTCTTGGTGTGGCGTCATGTGGTAAGAACAACCAGAGTCAAGAATTCACGCATTTACATACTTGTTGGATGAAAGGCATAATATATCTGTTTCACTACCAAAATCATTGGTATGAACCACATTTGCAGAACTAGATGAGCCCTACTTTTTATTTGGACAGTCTCTCTTCCAATGACCAATTTGTTTGCAACTATAACACTAAGCTATTTTAAGATTCCTAGATTTGAAACTCTTCTTTCCAAAATCTTCATTACCTTTGTTTCGCCCACGATCTTGACCCCTTTTCACATACAGACTGTCACCTTGAGTTCCTTCCTCTACACTTTGTCTCCTTTTAGAGTGAGACAAAAGTGTGGCAGTAATCACATCAGATTGATAATGTCTTTCCTGTAGGTAAAAGTAATCACAAAGTCGTCATAAGAACTTAGTAACATTCACAGCAAGATAATTGCCTTATCTGCATCATCAATCTTTACTCCAAGTCTTACGTAATCGGTGTTTGTGTTGTTGAATACATCTATATGTTGTTGCCACTCAGATCCTTCTTGCATATTCAAACTGTATAATCTCTATTTTGCAAATAATTTGTTCGTCAACGCCTTTTGACATATATTGACTCTTCAATTTGTCTCAAACCTCCTTCAGAATCGTTAGGCCCAAGATATGATACATTACCCTGTCTGTAGCACATAGGTGAATAAATTTCGCAACCTTCTCCTCGTCTCTGCCCAAACGGTATCCTCCACGTCGTCATGTGGTTGCGCCTCACGCAATGCTTTCTTAAAAGTTTGCTGAATCGACGGATTCTTAACCCTCATTTGCCATAATCCAAAATTACTTATCATGTCAAATCTTGTTACTTCAAAATTCGCAGGATTAATATCCATCTGATACCAATTATTAGAATAACAACCAATATAGAAGATTAAAGATAAACGAAAGTAAAAGACATGAACACCATCAATTTTTATTAACATAATTTAGCCAATGATGCATACTTCTGCAACTATAGATCAACTATAGTTCTCTTTCTTTATTTTCTTATGAATTAAAATTTCAGTATTATAAGTCATATATATGTAATACTAAAATTTAATTTTTCTAAATCCTATATCTTATTTTTCGGTTACCCTCGACAAACAACAAACAATTCTCTACACGTAATTATTTTATTAATATCTATAATAATCTCTATGAGTTGATTGTAACACAATATATAAATATAAATGTAAACAATACAAATGTATAAATTTTAAATAAAAAAAAACATTGATGAAGTCAAGATTCAATGTTTTTGAAAAGATGATCCAATTCATAAGACGATCTAATTCACTGAAAAGGAGTATCTAATTCTATACTCTTTCAAACAGTCATCAAGCCTGCAGCCAAAGACATAATCCTACCATAAAACTCTTTCATACAAGATTATTTTAGAAATTAATAAAAAAAACTAATAATTTAACTTTTCAGAAAGGTAAAAAAAAGTTAAACAAAGAGAAGCAATTTAAAGGGTCCCATATTGTCAAATGAAACCTGTGGTAAGTAAATTGAAAACGTAACACTATAACACTAGTACAAAATATCACACTCCTCTTTTCAATCTCTAACACAGATTCAAAAAGCAAAAAAAAACCTCTCCTTGTCACACTGTGTGCCATTAAAATCTCTCCCTTTCTCTCTCATCGTCATCTACCTTGTGAAATCCAATCCCACCAATCAAAACTCAAGAAACTCCATCTCAATAGATAGAGAGAGATAGAGCAAATCAACACAGTGAAAGAGAGAGAGTGTGACACACACACATACTAGGACACACTCTCTTTAACCTCAAAATAGTTCTCATTCCAATGACTATATGTTCGCCACGTGGTTCATGCTTTCACCATTAACCATAGAAACCGTTTTCATTGGAAGAGACTCTTTTTTCTCTATCATATCCTCCACACAAATCAAATAAAAACTCATCAACACAGAGAAGAAAAACACAGTTTCAACTAAGTTGAGTTGAGTTGAGAATTTCACAACACAACTCAACTTTGGCTCTACAAATTAGAAAGAGTGTACAAATTTCTCATACCCCATCTTTCTTCATAACCAAAATTTGCTCTTTATTGTAAAAAGATTAGATTTTTAGTTTGTTTTTCTTTGTCTGAAACTTGGGTTGATGATCAATGGCCTCTTTGGTATCAACACCATTTACTCTACCAAATTCTAAAGCTGTTCAACTTTCTTCACTTTCTCAAAAACATCTCTTTCTTCATTCTTTCCTTCCAAAGAAAACCAATTACTATGGTGCCTCAAAAGCCTCCTTAAGAGTGAAATGCAATGCAATTGGTAACGGTTTGTTCACTCAAACAACCCAAGAAGTTCGTAGAATAGTTCCGGAGAATAAGCAGAATTTACCAACAGTGAAAATTGTGTATGTTGTTCTTGAAGCTCAGTACCAATCATCCGTCTCTGCAGCTGTTAGAGGACTCAACACCAACCAAAAAGATGCTTCTTTTGAAGTTGTCGGTTACTTAGTCGAAGAGCTTCGTGATGTATCGACATACAATTGTTTCTGCAAGGATTTAGAAGATGCTAATATCTTCATTGGTTCTTTGATCTTCGTTGAAGAGCTTGCACTCAAAGTGAAAGCTGCTGTTGAGAAAGAAAGGGACAGACTTGATGCAGTTTTGGTGTTTCCATCAATGCCTGAAGTGATGAGGTTGAACAAATTGGGATCATTCAGCATGTCACAGCTTGGACAATCAAAGAGTCCCTTTTTCCAGCTTTTCAAGAAGAAGAATACTTCTTCTGCAGGATTTGCTGATAGCATGTTGAAGCTTGTGAGGACTTTGCCTAAGGTTTTGAAGTATTTACCAAGTGATAAAGCTCAAGATGCTAGGCTTTATATACTGAGTCTTCAGTTTTGGCTTGGTGGATCACCTGATAATTTGCAGAATTTCTTCAAGATGATTTCTGGTTCTTATGTTCCTGCATTGAAAGGTGCAAAGATGGATTATTCAGAGCCGGTTTTGTTCTTAGATAACGGAATTTGGCACCCTTTAGCACCTTGTATGTATGATGATGTGAAAGAGTATTTGAATTGGTATGGAACTAGAAGGGATGCCAATGAGAAGCTAAAGAGTTCAACTGCACCTATTGTTGGTTTGATTTTGCAAAGGAGTCATATTGTTACTGGTGATGATGGTCATTATGTTGCTGTGATTATGGAACTTGAGGCTAAAGGTGCTAAGGTTATTCCGATTTTCGCTGGGGGGTTGGACTTTTCGGGGCCGGTTGAGAGGTTCTTGATTGATCCTATTACTAAGAAACCTTTTGTGAATTCTGTGATATCTCTCACTGGCTTTGCTCTTGTTGGAGGTCCTGCTAGGCAGGATCATCCAAGAGCTATTGAAGCTTTGATGAAGCTTGATGTTCCTTATATCGTTGCATTGCCGCTGGTTTTCCAGACAACGGAAGAGTGGTTGAATAGTACTTTGGGTTTGCATCCAATTCAGGTTGCTCTTCAAGTTGCATTGCCTGAGCTAGATGGAGGAATGGAGCCAATAGTTTTCTCCGGTCGAGATCCCAAAACAGGTAACATAATCCCTATCTTTATAAACTTTTTTCATGGCTTCTATGATATCCTTTAACCATTTACTAAATTTTTGTGACCACTGATATTTTCTTTTCAGGAAAATCTCATGCTCTTCACAAGAGAGTGGAGCAGCTTTGCACCAGGGCAATCAGATGGGCTGAATTGAAAAGAAAAACAAAGGTACTTGCCATTTTTTGTCGATTTTAATGAATAAGAATTCGGAAAATATCTGCAGAGAGTTTCTATATTTGATATTTACTTAAACTGCAAATGATATTATATAGCAGTAAACTAGTGGTGAATTCTGTTTTTAGTAACTAGCAATTCTCTTGATATAGGAAGAGAAGAAACTAGCAATCACAGTCTTCAGTTTCCCACCAGACAAAGGAAATGTAGGAACCGCTGCCTACCTGAACGTTTTCTCCTCCATTTTCTCTGTTCTAAAAGAACTTGAAAGTGATGGTTATAATGTTGAGGGTCTTCCAGAGACTTCAGAAGCATTGATTGAAGATATATTGCACGACAAAGAAGCGCAATTCAGCAGCCCAAACCTTAACATAGCTTACAAAATGAATGTCCGCGAATACCAAAGTCTCACTCCCTATTCTGCAGCATTAGAAGAAAATTGGGGAAAGGCTCCTGGGAATTTGAACGCAGACGGAGAGAATCTATTGGTATATGGAAAACAATATGGTAATGTATTCATAGGTGTTCAACCTACATTTGGCTATGAAGGCGATCCTATGCGGTTGCTTTTCTCCAAATCCGCAAGCCCTCATCATGGTTTTGCAGCATATTACTCTTTTATTGAGAAAATTTTCAAAGCTGATGCTGTTCTTCATTTTGGCACACACGGTTCCCTTGAATTCATGCCTGGAAAGCAGGTAGGAATGAGTGATGTATGCTACCCCGACAGTCTTATCGGGAATATTCCCAACATCTATTACTATGCTGCAAACAATCCTTCTGAAGCTACCATAGCCAAACGCCGGAGCTATGCAAATACTATTAGCTATCTGACTCCTCCTGCAGAAAATGCAGGACTGTACAAAGGCCTTAAGCAGTTAAGTGAGCTCATTGCCTCGTACCAGTCCCTCAAAGACACCGGCCGCGGACAACAAATTGTGAGTTCGATTATCAGCACAGCTAAACAATGTAATCTTGACAAGGATGTGGATTTTCCGGAAGAGGGTGTGGAGCTCCCAACTAAAGAGCGTGATCTTGTTGTCGGGAAAGTGTATGCTAAGATCATGGAGATTGAGTCCCGCCTTTTGCCTTGTGGACTCCATGTCATTGGTGAGCCGCCCACAGCTATGGAAGCAATTGCTACATTGGTGAACATAGCTGCACTTGATCGTGCGGAAGAAGGTATTTCTGCCCTCCCTTCTATACTAGCTGAGAGTGTAGGAAGAAACATAGAGGAACTTTATAGAGCAAGTGACAAAGGAATATTAAAGGACGTAGAGCTTCTCAAGCAAATAACTGAAGCAACACGCGGAGCAGTTACTTCCTTTGTGGAGCGCACTACTAATAAGAAGGGTCAAGTTGTTGATGTATCTAATAAACTTACCTCATTTCTTGGATTTGGCATAAACGAACCATGGATTCAGTTCTTGTCGGACACCAAATTTTACCGAGCTGATAGGGAAAAGCTCAGAACATCGTTTGGGTTCTTGGGAGAATGTTTGAGGTTGATTGTAGCTGATAATGAAGTAGGAAGTTTAAAACAAGCCTTGGAAGGTAAGTATGTAGAGCCAGGACCTGGTGGTGACCCGATCAGAAACCCTAAAGTTTTACCAACAGGGAAGAATATTCATGCTCTTGATCCACAGTCTATTCCTACTACAGCAGCGATGCAGAGCGCCAAAATAGTTGTGGAGAGATTGCTTGAAAGGCAAAAAATTGATAATGGGGGAAAGTATCCTGAGACAGTCGCACTTGTACTGTGGGGAACTGATAATATTAAGACATATGGAGAATCCCTAGCTCAGGTTCTGTGGATGATTGGTGTGAATCCAATATCTGATGGACTCGGAAGGGTCAACCGTGTAGAACCTGTAAGTCTTGAAGAGCTCGGAAGGCCCAGGGTTGATGTCGTTGTTAATTGCTCTGGAGTATTCAGAGACCTTTTCATCAATCAGGTATCAGTTATCAGTTCCATATCTGTTTATTTATCCAGTAATGGAGCTTAGGATCAATTTAGTTGTCTTTGTGTATGTTCCATTGCTGATATATTTATTTACTATTCTTCTTTAGATGAATCTTCTGGATAGAGCAGTGAAGATGGTTGCAGAATTAGACGAACCAGCGGAGCAGAACTACGTAAGGAAGCATGCAATAGAACAAGCTGAAGCTCTTGGGGTTGAAGTTCGAGAAGCAGCGACAAGGATCTTCTCCAATGCATCAGGATCCTACTCCTCAAACATTAACCTGGCTGTGGAGAATTCTTCATGGAATGATGAGAAACAGCTCCAGGACATGTACCTTAGCAGAAAGTCTTTTGCCTTTGATTGTGATGCCCCTGGTGTCGGTATGACTGAAAAAAGGCAAGTCTTTGAGATGGCTCTCAGCACAGCAGACGCCACGTTCCAAAACCTTGACTCGTCGGAAATCTCCCTCACTGATGTCAGTCATTACTTTGACTCAGACCCAACTAACCTTGTTCAGAATCTAAGGAAAGATGGGAAGAAGCCAAGTGCATATATTGCTGATACTACCACGGCTAATGCCCAGGTAAAAGTTGTTTTATGGATGTACTACTTTCAAACTTGTTTTTGACAAATTTCCATACACCAATTATATATAATTATTAGAAAACTGCCGCTGTCCTTAAGTCAAGTAGATTTTATGCTATGATTTCCATTTGACCTTATGGAGATATTCCTTTCAGGTGCGTACCCTATCCGAGACAGTTCGACTTGATGCAAGAACCAAGCTGTTGAACCCAAAGTGGTATGAAGGCATGTTATCAAGTGGATACGAAGGTGTTCGTGAGATCGAGAAGAGGCTTACTAACACAGTTGGATGGAGTGCAACTTCTGGACAAGTCGACAACTGGGTGTATGAAGAAGCCAACACAACATTCATTCAAGATGAGGAAATGTTGAAGAAGTTGATGAGCACAAATCCTAATTCCTTCAGGAAGCTTGTGCAGACATTCTTGGAAGCCAATGGACGCGGTTATTGGGAAACTGAAGAAGAAAACATTGAGAAGCTGAGACAGTTGTACCAAGAAGTGGAAGATAAAATTGAAGGCATTGATCGGTGAAGTATGCAGTTATAATTGAGATGAATATATAGAGAATTTAAATTTGACCGTACCTTCGTTATCTCTAAAACTCGGTTACCACCTTGAATTCATAGTTATTGCCAACGGCATCAATGTTAATGTAATTTTATCTCCTCTCCTCTATTTCCCTGTTGTAATTTTTGTTGACTTTCAGGGATCATGCTCCTTTGTGCAGTTGCAAATTCCAAATAAACTTAGCGAATGTATCTTCCACTTTTAAATATAAAACTAGGATTCCATTATATATAGATTGCTCATGTTATAAAATACTGTGAATTGTCTTACATCTTAGTTTCCTAAGGAAAAGAGACCTGAAGAGTGAGCCATGTCTGGCTAATGATTCTTCTAAGCAGGGTTCGAACTCGGTTCTCTAGACCTATTCAATATTCACTTGAACTTATTAACCATTTAAGTCAAACTACAATGACACAATAACAGCAATAGAGGTCAAGTAATTACAATTTCCTCTAGGCTTTGAGTTGGTTTTAGTGAAGTGTATGTGGTTTGTGATTCGAAACCAAACTAGTTTGTTTGAAATAAATGCAGTTGGGGTTTGTGTATGGATAATGCATATTCTTCTGTTTGGAGTCTTCTAACTTTTTCACTCTCCTGTATCCATGTCTTCTTTTTTGGATTTCTTTTGAGTTATATCTAAAAGCCTTTTACAATCATATTTGACTTCATTCATGCTTGCACTAAACTGTTTAAAAAGGGAAAGCATTGTAAAAAGAATCTCTCAATGGAGAGCTTGAATTGCAATATTCATTACATTACAAATACATTTCCATTTCATTTTTTCACAAAAAAGAAAGAAAAATACATTAATACATTTTCTGTGGACCAAATCTACAATAAAGGGGTGAGAGAAAATAAGGGTTAAATAACCACCCTAGAAAATTTAGAAGAAAGATAAAAACAAAAATGATAAAGACTTTGTAACACTAACTTTTTATCGAAAGAGACCGAGTAAAAGTTTATCCAAGTGTTGCATGTTACTCGGTTCTCTCTTCTCAGCTAGTATCGAGAAACAGTTTGTACCTTTCAAACCAATTCCATTAGGAGTGGATCCCCTTCAGCCATTATTCTGATAAGCTTAATAAATTCTTGCTCACTTGATACACTCCATGGATGAACAGCAGGGACTTTAGCCGAATAAATAGTTGAGGAATTTTTCGGAGGATTTTTCTTATAGATTGTTGAATCAAGAATAGGATCAAAATTCTGTGGAGAATCCATGGAGACAAAGAACATAGGAATTGCAACCTTTTGATGGATCTCTAGATTGTCTACTAGGTTAACAAGCTCAACAAAATCACTGATCAAGCGCTGAGGAACGTAAAATATTTCAGAACTGCATAACAAAAGGTTCTTGTCATTGTTACTTGTTTCTTTGTAATTTACTTGAAAGTGAGCCGGCATCGTGCTAACAACCTTCTGTACCATGCTTGCTTGTTGAGATAACCAGTCAGCGTTATTGTCCTCGGTTAAAACAGAAGACCAAGACTCAGCTACCTAAAAAAGAAATTGAACACGGCATCAACGATTTGAGAGGCCAAAACTCTTTGATTTACCAATCATATGATTGGATGAAGATTCTGTCCTTAATATGAGGCGACGAAACACAATAACAGATGCCAAATTACCTTATTAGTGATCCACAGTTTGGTTTTATCTGCTTGCAGTAAGTTCCAATAGTTAAGAATTGTATTATCCTGCAGAAACAGAAATCCTTCCGCGCTGCTAAATTGATCAAATATTTTTGGCAGGTACCTAGAAACAGAAAATGATAAAAAAAAATTTATAGCAAGTATGAAAAAATAATAGCAATCAGAAGTTCAGTACTGCTGCTCCGGTTGAAACACTACTTATCAAGCAAGTGCACTTTCAGTTTTAGATTTAGGTGGATATAATGGTTTTAAATTGCGGTCCGCTGCCGCAATTGCAACCAGCATCCCAACCACATTTTTCATCATTTTTGTCGCAATATAAAGGTTTGCAGCATAAATGCAACCGCAAACACAATTTAGAACCCTATTTACAACCATCACTAATACACAGCTTAGTCATCGAATATCAGTCTTTCATATGATTTAGTTATATGCAAGATAAAACAGGACTTACTTGTATGCTTGGTCCAAATGGCTCTCCTGTACAACAAGATCTACATCTTTCTTTTCTGACAAAATAACTACAGTTCTGAATATTCTCCCATAAAGCAACCTCCATTCAAGGGCCGTACGTTCGACAGGCCCGCTGCAATGCATGACAAGCACAATATTCCCAAAAGTTTTTCTCCATCGGATTAAATTAGCAATCTCGTAATTCACAGTTCCCGTTTCTTCAACCCCAAGATGAACAGACGGCAGCTTTTGTGGGACAAACTCCCTTTGGTCTCCGTGACCAATGCTTGCCCTCGGACGACCAAGTTCTAAAGACATTAACCTTGGCTGCTGATAACCAACAGCTAGCAAGTCCTGAAGCCATGCGGCGGTAAGTTTCACATCCTTGTCAGTCCAAAAGCCCTCCTCTGCCATGGCATAACTCAAATCCAAGATCTTTTCGAACAATCTATGCTTATCTGATCTCCACAAAACCAAATACTTGATTAAACGGCCGACATTCACATGAAGATCTTTCTCCTCCGAAAAGGGATAAGCCTCAACCTTGTCATACCTATGGACGGTAGGAGGATAAACGGCAACATAACCCCCAATTTCCCAAAGAAGCCTCTGTCCCCAATAACCTCTCAAAACATCAGAAGCCATCCTACTAACCGACACCGGAAGCATCAAAGCCCAAAACGCAGGAGAATGGTACATTGTATTAAAAGAATTAAGTGGCATCATCATACCCTGCGGCAACGCAACCTTCGGCGCGTGCTCATCGAATCGAATATCAAACGGTTCCAAACCCGATTTCCGCGTAAAATAAAACACAGAATCAACATCAGGAAGTCCATTGGAAATACCCTGCTGAATGAACTGTTTCCCACCAAAGACCTGAGTATAAAACTCTTCATGCCCAATTTCACCCACATTCTCCAATGGCAAACCTCTAGGCCAAACGGAACGCTGTCCGAAATGAACATAAGGATTCACAACGGATCGATTAGGATTATCATGACTATACTGTAACAAAACCTCTTGCCTAGCAGCCTCACCAACCAACTCAACATCAAAATGTTTACCCAAATCCCCATCCATTACTTCCCCTCTATCATCCGCATCAAAAATCTTCTTAGCACCATGTTGCATTGCAAACAAATACCCAACATTCTTCCTAACATAAGAATCATAAGGCAAGTAATCCACAACCCTAAACCCCAAATTAGCCTGTTCCTCCAAAGACAAAAAGATCGCACCTTTCAAACTCCAATCCGCCGGCGTTCTCGAATCACCAATCGCCACAACCTGCCACCCTTTCAACTTCACCAACTTCTTCAAAGCATCACTCGGGTAATCCGAAACCAAAACCACGATCCATTTCTCAGACCGGAAATTCGCAAACTTCGAAGCTTTGTCAGCAACCGGAGTAATTTTATTCCAATCCACGCGCGGAAACTCGATCTTCTCAAGATCACGCGCCTTATTCTCAAAACAAAGTAACGCTGCTGTGTCACCGACGTTTCGAAGGAAGAATAACGCCGCGACGGTTACTACGAGAAGAACCACTGAAACAATCTTGTAAAGATTGTCGGAAACCCATACGGAGAAGTCGAGGTTCTTTGTCTGGGTGAAACGGTTTGAAGGAAGATCATTGGTTCTCAAATAAGGCTTTTGATTTGAATTCGGATTTAGATTTGAAGATTTTTGAGGTGAAAAACGGTCTTGAACCAACATCGAGAAAAAAGAAGAAGAAAACCAAAACCAAAACCAAAACCAGTGTTATTAGTGTGTTTTTGGTACTTGAGGTATTGACTTGAGTTGAGCAAAAGAGTTCAAGTGTAGAACAAAAACATAAACAGAAACACAAACAAAAACAGTGTAAGGTTGTGGTTACCGACAGGTATGTAGTTGATGGGTGTGTCGGTTCCTTCAGCTTGAATGTAACTGCAACTAGTTTGGTGTGGTGGAATCTTCGACTTGTTATCTGACACCTTATTACTATTTTTATTTTATTTTTATTTTATTTGATGGGGTTTGGTTTGGTGTTGGGAAATGGTGTTATTAGGTGGTGTTTCACATTATTGTATTAATTATACTATTATTATCTTGTTATTATTTATTAGAAAAATAAATGGTGATTTGAAATGGTGTTTATTTCTGGGAGGTTGTGTGATGTGAGCTTCACACCCTAGAGTTATCTAAAGATGACTTGCAAAGTCAGTTAAGCTTCGTGTATGGTAAGGTAACCACTTTTCTTGCCTTTTTTTTCAAAATGGGTTAGATTTTGAATATATTTATGCACCCAATAAATTATAGGATAGACTAATTGTTTTTACTATTTTAACTTTGAATAAAAAAGATATTGTTCAAAATTTATAGACATGATTTAGATCATTTTGTGTTGCATGTATTTAATAGAAAGTTATTAAGGAATTATGGCTAGAGAATATAATTTTACAATGATGAATCTAACCTTCAAGAATCGAGGAATTTCAAATAAACAGATTTATTATTCAAGTCTAAAACATTGATTAAGTGTTAAGATTTTGTTTAAAAACAAAAGATTACTATTAACGAAGTATAAGTAATGAAAACAGAAAGTTATTATTAATAAGTATTACTAAAAACTACTTTTAATAAAGTTGAATTGAATTAGAAAAGATAAAAATAGTTATATAATTCATCAACATTATCTCGAATGTGTTAAATTTTGATACGGATTGAAATGGGTATGCTATTTTGACGCTATAAAATTACACTACATTGTATCTTATTTTCATTTTATACTAAAAAATGTGTTAAATATTTATATAATCTTTTTTATCTTTGTGGGGCTATATGAGATCAAATTTTATTATACTATTTTTTTTCTCTCTTTACTTTTCACTATTATACATTTTTTTCTTTTGATATTATTTGATATTTTCTCCCACCATTATTCTATTTGTATCTTTAACCATACTCAATTAAATTATGAAAATAATTATTATAAAAATATAAATTGATAAAATAAAATTGAATACAGTGCAAGAATTGACTAATCATGTTTAAAGTTTGATTAATATAAATCCAAACATCAAAATACATAAAAATTGTAACACAAATTTAGTTAATACAATGTAAGAAGTTGGTTAATCTCATTTAAAGTTTGGTTAATATAGGTTCAGACATTAAAACATAATAAAATTGAGTAAAAAAACTTGATTAAATGAGTGCAAGAAGTTGATTAATGGCGTTTAAAGTTTGGTTGATGTAGATCCAGACATCAAAATACAGAAAAATTATATACAAAAAAAAGTTGATTAATGCATTGCAAGAATTTGGTTAATGGTATTTAATTGTCTAAGATAAAATAAAAAGAATGGTGGGAAAGGGGTCAAAGAATGGTGCATGAAGAAGAAATTGTAACGGTGAAAAGTAAAAGAGAGAGAGAGGTCAAAGAATGATGCATGAAGAAGAAATGGTAACAGCTAAAAGTAAGAGAGAGAAAAAAATTTATTAATAAAATTTGACCCCACTGTATTTGAGCATAATATATACAGTGTAGTGTAATTGTGGGTGTCAAAATATCATTTATGTTTATATTATACAATTTTCTTTATCTTCTCCTCTTTCTCTTTAACTTTCAACAATCATCTCCATGGTTTTTTATCTTTATTTTTTCTCAAATTTTTTACTAATCACTTGAATTCAAACTAGCTAGGAGTAAAATCACGCACATTAATGTAGACATTTCACGAAAAAAAAATCATCTCTCTTGTATATATTGGTCTTTTTAGTAGATCTTGGTCAAACTATTTTGTGGATTTGTATGAATTTTGTTTTTGATTTTTCTTATTCATTCTTTCACAAAAGTAACACATCAAATCATTTGTATTATTATATGTAATAGAAAATTTTATTGTTGAAAATTTTGAGCATTCGGAAGAGGTGAGTTGAGAAGAAAAATATATTTTAAAGCCTAAAAAGACAAGTTTTTAAGAAAAAAGAGATATATTTGAAAAAAGAAGAAGACTATAATAAAAAAAATCATTGCAAAGAAGAGAAAAAGAGTCTTGTTGTAAAAATAAACAAAGTTATTGGGGAAAAAAAGAAGTTGTTGAGGTAGATGTTACAAACATTGATGATGACATTTTGATATCTACGGCTAAAAGAAATAAGAGAGTAGTAGAAGGAAAGAAGTTGTCACAAAATATTCATGTTGTGCCTTTAGACAATGTCTCCTCCCATTCTGACGAAAGTGTTCTAAAGTGGAAGTATGTCTTCCATAGACGCATAACCCTAGAGAGAGACTTATCTGAAGAAGGAAAAAAGGTGTTTTGAAATCATGTAACTGATGAATGATGCACATGTTCTGAAGATTGTTGTCAATGTTGGTCCTTCATATCCAAGACTAGTAAAATAATTCATTGTAAACCTTCCTAAAGACTTCAATCATGCATGAAGTAACGAGTACAAAAAATTCCATGTTCGTGGACATTGCTTTGGTTCTTCTCCCGTCATCATCAATGAATACCTAGGAAGAGGAAAAATAATCATGGTTTATCATGTTCGTTCGATGAAGATGATTACTCAAGAGATAATTGGAAGCATCTGTGAGGATTGGCCATCCAAAGATTTGATGATAATGTCCAACTGAAGCGTCAAATATGACATATGTATAAGATCTATGTTGTCAATTGGGCACCCTCTAATCATGGTTCAAGTATTACCCCTATCCTTGCTAGTTTTCTTTATCAAATGAGAACTAGGGTTACATTTGACTTTGAAGACTATGTGTAATACTCTAAACCCCAAGCACTTATTTTATAAAAACATGTGGATAATTCACTCAATAATAGGGTGTCACATTTTCTCGGCATAAACATCAATCTCAAATTATCATAACATAGCAGTGGAAATAAATAATAGCAACTCGATTTCATTTGTCTCATGAATAAAAATCAACTTCATTTTATCCCATAAAAGAAATATTCAATAATTCCCAGAAAAACACCAAAACAAAAAGGTAATTCATCCTAGTGTTATACAATCAGAGCGACACACAGAAATTAAAAAAAAACTAAAAAATGATAAATGACGAAGAATGCTACTACGACATCCTCCAAACACAACAACAACTAAGGATCCTCTACCTGAGTATGTAAATAATATCACTAATCAATCACATAAATCATTCAGAATAATAAGCAGTCACAAATGTGGTTATGTATGCAATGTATCTCATATCCTCTACTCAAATGCATGTGGTACTAAGGATTTTGGATATCAGAGGTATGCTATTGATTAATCCATTCATCACATGTTCCTCTATGAACCTGGTTCCATCTATGAACCATCAGACTCGTCATAGGTTCCACATTTGAACCTGAGACTCACCACTGGACCAAAGTTTGTCACTGTCAGACTTGTCACGGGTTCCACCTCTGAATCTGAGACTCGTCATTAGACTGAAGTCCGTCACCTATCTCTAATATACATTATGCATGAATGCAAGAAACAAATGCAATACTCATCTCAAATCTCCAACTTCGATACTCATTATAAGGCTACTACGACGATTCCTCTCTAAACCTTAAACTTATCATGAACATTGCCAATATAAGGTTACTACGATGATTCCTCTTTGAACCAACATCTCAACACAACTCGACATTCTATCATAACTCATCATAATAATTAAATTATGTAATTTCTAAACAAATCTCATTAATATTCATCAATAACATCGAAATAATATTGAATAAACATCGAAAGCATAATCTACTTGAAAAGTCGAGTCAATGACCCAAAGTCGGACAAACAAAGGCACGATGGTTAGCCCTATAGGCATGAAGGTCATCACGCCTACCCATCATCCCTCTTTCTCACACAAAACTGTCATCACAGTGACGCTCAAGCAAGGAATTTTCCCCTGAGTTCCATGATGGTCTGCCTGTCACCATGCCGACGCTCGTCAGCCTGGCCAACGTAGTGACGGTTGGCCCGTCACGAAGGTTACGTGCATCACCACTGTGCAGAATTATGTGATTTCACGATTGGAGAAATTTTGGAGCTCCGATTTTGGTCCCAAAAAAGGCAAAACTCAGAGCAAATCACCACACATCATTTATACAACTTTAAGCATATCAATTTTGCATTGAATAATCATTTAACATCAAATTATTCATACTTTTCATCAAAACATCACATAAGCATATGAACATAAAAAATAATAATTTCACATATAATCTCAAATGAAAATCAGTCGCCAATACAACACAAAATTAACGTCAAATCACAGCAAACAAGAGATATTTTGCACAAATCATCTCTAGATTCAACAATTTCATAAAAATAGGAAAATCAAAAAGAAAAGAGAGATAGAGGATAAGGAATCCTCTCTATCCTTATGCCCTAAACATTCATATCATGAACAATTCCTCCTACCTCGAATTTATAAGGTTGAAACTTTTGACAACGGAAGCTCTCTTTTCTCCTTCAAAACCTCTCTTAGGGTTTTTGCCTCCACTTTTCTCACAACTTCTACATACCAACCAAAATTTCTCCCAACTTTTCTATCTTAAATAAATAAAAACCTAATTTCTAATTTATTTTAGTTAACTCTACAAACTCCCCTTCAACTCTCACTAATTCCACCTTTCTCCTCAATTTAAATTTAAATTTCGATTTTCACCCGAAAGCTTTATTTCTCATTATTTCTACTATTTAAATAATTAAAATTAATAATAATTCTAAGAAATTTCTACCTAACCTCAATAATACCAATAAATCAAATAGAGAACTCAAATAAAATAATATAAAATAATTTTAAACTCAGTTAAAATAAAATAAACAAAATTGGGGTGTTATAACTCTCTGTGACTTAAAGAATTTTTGCCCTCGAAAACTAGCTGAAAGAAACAACTCCGAATAAGACTCTCACATTCGGCTCTCTAGCTCCCACGTCGCGGTTCCTATAGCAGGTCCTCCCCATACTACCTTCACCAAAAAGGTCTCTTTACCACTCAAGTGTTTCACTTCTTGATCCTCAATCTGCAAGGGTGATGTCTTAGTAGTCAAGTTCTCTCTCACTTGCACATCATTTGATTGGATCACATGGGACAAATCGGGAATATACTTCTGAAGTGGAACACATGAAAGATATCATAAAGATTCAAAAGAGATGGTGGTAAGGTAACTCCGTAAGCCATTTCTTCAACTCTATGAAGGATCTGATACGGGCCAATAAAATGAGGCATGAGCTTTCGAGACTTTAATGCACAACCAACATCGGTCACTGGAGTGACTCTTAAGAACACATGATCCCCCTATCAGAATTCAAGTGTCTTCCTTCGCTTATCATGATAACTCTTCTATATAGTCTATGAAGCCTTTATCTTCTCTTGAATCATCTCAACCTTCTTAGTAGTGGGCTTGACAATATCAGGTCCAAGCACAACACTTTCACCCGACTCATACAAACACTAAGATGTCATACACCTTCTACCATACAAATATTTAAAAGGTGTCATTCCAATGCTATAATGGAAACTATTGTTATAGGTAAACTTAAGTTATGGAAAGTAACTATCTCAATTACCTCCTTGCTATAAAACACAAGCCTTTACAAATCTTCCAAATAATGGATAGTCATTTATGTATGACCATCTGTTTGCGGATGGTAAGTAGAACTCAACCTCAAATTGGTTCTCAAGGCTTCTTGCAAACTCTGCTAAAACCTTGACTAAACCTCAGACCTCTATCTGAAACAATGTTCGAAGGAATATTGTAACACCCCGATTTTATTTAAATTATTTTCCGTAATTTAATTATGTGATAGTTGTGGGTGTGTTGTGTTGGTTGGTGTTTTGATGTGTGTCATACCCTCAAATTTACCCTACCCCCACATCACCTTCTTGAACCCTAATTCATGAGCATACATGTCATACATGTCATCTCATATGCATATATACCTAATGATCTACAATAATCCATAAAATCAAGGCATGGGATTCATATATGAAGCTTCAAGATCCTATGGTCATGTTAGGGTGTGCCCAAGCCACCTTAACCTTAATTTCATACTCTAGCATACAAAGCTTAGAGGATCATTCAAATCATCTCAATATGATCCTTGTATCACCAAACCCTAATTCATCTGACCTTGGTTCTTGAGGAAGCTTATGGCTCAAGAAACCCTAATTTTGGCACCCATTGATCATTGACCTTGCTTCATCTTGAGCATCTAATCACCACACAATTCATTCAACATTAATTCATGCCCATTACAATCAAAATTTATCATTTAAACATCCATTCAATCAATGTTACAAGTACTTGGTTTGGTCATGGTTTTTCAACTTTCAAGGCATTTGATCCACTCATGAACTTGACCTAAAATCATACCACAAAGATCTAACTCTCATTCCCCATCATGGTATGATCATATAAGCTTAAAACATCCACCATTGTGCCTTGGAAATCAAGAAACCACAAAATCACATTTTTAGGTCATGTTGGTTGATCACTTTTTGGCAAGAATGGCCTATGGAAAGTTCCAAACACCATAACGTTCTCATTTCACCAGATTTTTAGTTCCACTTTGATCCAAATTTCCTAAATAAGTTCCTCTCCAACTTTGTTTCAAGTTCAAAGACCTAATTCATTGAGGAAGGACCTCAAATTTTGCATTGGCCAAGTTGGTCCAACATGCATACCATGCTCTAAAACATGACCAAGACTACTAGTTTACCACATTGTCATTTCCAAACCACAACTTCTTTTGACTTGGTTCCTTTTGCATTCATTCAAGGACATGGCAAGGAATACTTGGTACAAGTTTTGGACAAAATGCACGAGCCAATTTCATTTGGCCTTGGTTCAAACATTGATGATCATCCTGATTGGAAAACCAGACATGTCAAGTTAGATTTGCAAAACCATACACCAAGCCCTCAAATCCCTTTGTTCTGATCCTAATGTCCCCCAAACACATTGAAAAACATATCAGGACATGAATGAAAGTCAACTTGGATGCCAAAACCCCTCATATTGCAAAGTTTGATCCCATGTGCAAATGTTGATTTTTCCCAAAATGGCAAAAAGTGGAATCTATACCAAGCCATCCCAAGCTCTTTGTTTGTTCCTAATCGATGCTAAGGACCAAAGCAAGTTGATATGAAGTGAAAACAAGGTCATAATGTAACCACACTTGTCTCCCCAAGTCCAACCTTGAGCATGCTTCGAGCTCCACGCCATTTTGAAGCAAACCTCCACAATCTTCCCTCCAATTCATCCCAACACCTTCATTATAAATAGGGGAAGGTGTTCCAACCATTTGACAAGCTTGAAAAAGACACCAAATCCCTGCTACACATTCGAGCTAAAGCAACCAAAATAGAGATTTGTGTTTTAAGTTTCACACCATTTCAACTCCAAACAACCACCCAGAAACCATCACTGACCTCCACTCAAACTTTCCCAAGTCCTAACTCACCTTCCCTGAGCCTCACCTGAGCTGAGATGAGTTATTAAAACTTCACTCTGAGATAAATACCGATCAGGTAGTTCCACTCACCCCATCGTCCAAATAAGTTACCATTCAACTCGAAATTCCCTTCTGATCATTAACCCTAAACTTTTAGCTTTGATTAACCTGTTTCCATCATTTAATTTTTGAACTAGGTGACATGTCCTAATTTTCAACCCTAATATGCCACCATCATTTGTATCATTTGCATGACATCTAGCATCTTTGCATTACTAACCTATTGAAAATACAAAAATATTTTTTTACTTTGTTTGTCTTAAGCTATGGTTTTGCACCAAGAGTTTTCAAAGATTGATCAATTGAGACTTGCCATGAGTTTCAAAATTTCAAACTCCTCATCCTTCCAAGTGATCAAGTGACTTCCATCAACAAGAATCAAGTTCAAGATCATTTCATCTCAAATTCATCAAGGTCAGAGTTCATTTGATACCCCTAATTAAGGTTTTAACTCAAAGTTAACTAGTTGACTTTTTAGCCAAGGCATGATCCCAAAGATTGAACTATGGTTAAAAGACTTAAAATACATCATAATTGATCCATTCACATCATCCAATGTGCCCAAGATATCCCATTCATTAAAGATTGCAAGAATTGGATTCATTTGATACAAAGTCAACTGAGGCAAAGTTAAAGTTTGACTTTTAAGATTTTTGGTCAACTATGGACTTTTCAAGTCAAGAATTATGAAAATATGATCATTGAAGTCATTTGATAAAGTTTAGTCAAGAAAATCAAGGTTACTTTCAAAAAGGGCAAAGATGGAGAATTTGAAATTTTTACTAAGTCCCTAAAATTCATGTCCAAATACCCAACTTTCCAAGGCTATAACTTGTGATCCCAGCCACCATTTTCTTTTATCCAATTATCATATTAAAGACCTTGCATCATACTTCAACTTTGGCCTAGGTTATGAAACCTCAAAAAATGCACGAATAAGGAGATATGGGGCCATGAAGTGGATGATTCATTTGTTTGTCAAGTGATAAAACACTTGGTGAAATTTTCAACATGCTGACCTAGTCAAGTGACCAACTTTATGCCAATGTTTCACCAAGATCCCAACTGATTAAATCAAAGTGATCAACATGAAAGTTGTATATCATGATTCCATCTTTCCAAAATGTCCAAGATCAAGAATTTCCCATGCTTGAGCTAAGAGAATCAAATTTGGGAAGACAACCTCATGGAATAGTTCATAAGTCGAATTCCAAGTCAAAGTACATTACAAATCCAAATAAATCCACAAGTACATGTACTTATTGCTTCTAAATCCCCCATAATCAGAATATTTCACCCACTTTTGAGCTATTATCCAAGTAATTAAACCAATACACAATGAACTATTCCATTTGTTGCATAAAGTAGCTTTAATCCAACAAGAAGTACCATTGAGCTCCCAAATAAACTTGGATCTGATACATACTAACTCCAAGCCTCAAGTCAACCCCTATGCTTCATCAAGGACAACACAAAACACTCCATGAACTCCTTTCTTTTGCCATTTTCCCCACTTGGAGAATTGTGCAAGAACCAACCAAGCAATCAATGAAGTACAAGCCATGATTATTTTATAATATCTGAGGCTTCTTAAACCCTCAAGGATCCCTATAAATAGAGGACAAAGCCTCATCTATCCACGCACCAAGGTTTCCAAGAAAAACTTCATTCTTGATAGCTTTTCAACCTTAACCTCCATTCTCTCATTTGGATCGTGCATTCTGCAAACCAAAAGTCCCAATCATCTTCTGGGAACTCATAAGCATTAGGAGAAGTATCAAATAGTAGCTGGAAGTAGTGTTGAAGAGGCATTGGATCTTGCTCCAATAGGTATATTCTTTCATTTTGAAACTCATCATACATACGTCATTTCATTTTGATTTATGAAGTGAATATGTAGCATTTATTGTGTTAAGAAGGATCATTTGCTTACTGTAACACCTCAAAATTTGCCCTCTCCTCTCTTGGGACTAGCATTAACATGTTGCATATCATTTTAGGTCATTAGGCATTGCATATTGCATATCATGTGGTTACATTGTGCAAGCCATTCTCCCAAGTCTTGATCAGAAGATGAGGAAGTCGAGTGCAAGCCTAGGGTTTATTGATTGATCATTGGCCATCTGAGGATTGGGCTGTGAATTAGGGTTTTGTGATTCTCAATGGATGTTGGTCTTCATATTGATTACAATGATACATCATCATCATCATGGTTGGTTATCATCAGAAGAATCATGTGTTGAAGCAGATTCCTTGAGATTAGGGTTTTGACCTCTGGTCAACCCTAATCAGTTGCATTGGGCCAATCTGGGCATAATCAGGAGATGGGGTTTATGATGGTTATGGGGTTCATTCTATGATTATATTGTGCTTATGGAGGCTGGGGTATCACCCTTGAGCCATTTCAGTTGGAGATTGGGGCTCAGATTGATCTATGCATTGCCTGATTCATCTGTCAGTTGAAAAGTCAACTGTGGTCAACTGTACATGATCTGATGGATTTGGAGGTGGAAATGAGTTAGATGCACTTCATTCATGTTGGAACAAGTGTTATTTGACATTGCAAAGCTTAAAAATGGAGAAAATCAAGTCAGAACAAAAACTGCCAAAAATAGAAAGTGACTTGTAATTGAAGTTTCCAAAAATGGAAAGTTTTTGACCTCAAGACCACGTGTCCAAGGAAGCTTCAAATGCAAAATTGTTCAACATGAAAGTTGTATATCTTGTTCTCACCTTTCCAAAAAGTCCAAGAACTTGAAAATCCCATGTATGGTTGGAAAGTTATGGCTCAGTGAAATTAAAAAATGACCCATGATCAGGAGGCCATAACTTCCACATGGTTTGTCCAAATTGCAAGTTCTTTATATGCACAAACTCCATTTGACATGTACTTTCATGGTGCATAATTGGATTTTTCCAAAAGTGGTCAATGCAAAAAGTCAATTTTCAACTGGATAGTTAAATTGGACCAAGGGCAAAATTGTCCAACTTTCAAAATAATTGGAATTTTTGAGTGGGGATTTTTGCAACACCTCATGAATGGTATTTAAAATTTGTTGGAATCATCATTTCTTGGCAAAGGCTTGTAATTTGAGATTTGGCTTGAAAAATGAAAGTGTGAAATTGGACAAAATGCAAATACAAGGTGAAAATGAGAATGGCCTAACCAATGAGAGTGAGACAAGTTTCAACAGCTCACACATGGCATTTGGAAGTTGTGTGAGCTGTCAAACAGGTGGCAATGAGCTGGCATTGGAAATTCCCATTTTTCCCTCACTTGAAAAAATTACCATTTCACTAATCAAATGCATTTGGCTAATTAGATGGATTAAGTGGTAATTAAGCTTGAGTATATAATCCTAATCTCATTCTAAGCATAACAGAATTTCACATTCACCAAGATTGGATCAAAAAACCTCTCAAATTTTCATCAAAATCTCAAGAACACCAAAAACATCAAAATTCACCAAACTTCATCAATCTTTGATCAATTTGCAAAGTTCTTGTTGCATTGATCTTGCCTTAGCACATGCTCAATCTGTTTGCACATTTCAACGTCCAAAGCCGCGCCAAAAGCTACTGCACTTTCAAGCTCCTTCCATGGTGAATCGCGAATTCAAGCAATAGGAGCAGGATCGAGTGAATCCAAGCTTTGCCTCGCCTTTCCTCATGTTCATGCTGCATCTGTTTGAAGCTCGTTCACGCGGATTCCACTGATTTCGCTACTGCAATTTCCAGGTATCGCCAGAATTCGATCGTCACGCTTTGCTCAATTGTTGTGTGCATTCTGTAGTCCTTTGATTGTAGAGTACGGTGATGCTTTTAGATTTGCAATTGGTGAACTATAGCGCATGAAATCTAGGACTGAAGTTTCAATGTCAAACCCTAGATCGATCGATTCGCATGTTTTAGGAACTGTTAGGTTGAATTGAATTCATATTCGTGATCTACAGGTTCGTACGGTTCTAACGGATATCTATTTGTTCGTTTTGGTGTGGATTTGAAAAATCCATGTTCTTGAGTTTTCTGGACTTTTCTGAGCGAGAACGATGAGAGTTGAGTTGTTTGATCCAAAATTCGTTTTGAAAATTCAAATTGGATGTTTCCCTCCCCCGCGCTGGAATATTACAATAATGCCATTGAATATTTCATTTAATTTAGATAATTGCCAAAAAATCATTAACACATGAAAAAATCATAAAAAATTGTAGAAAATTCAGAAAAATGTGGAAATTTTTGTGTTGACTTTGTTGTTGAGTGTAGAATTTGTTTGACCTATTGGTCAAAGTTGTGCATGGCAAAAATATTGTTTGACCTAGGCTTGTTTCACATGTGTCCATTTTTGATACCTTGCACCATTTGGTTCATGAAATACTCATAGTGTTAAATAAATTCTTGACAATTTTTGTGATGATTGTTGACTGGCTGATGTTCATTTATATGTAAATTTCATGAATTTTTGATACCTGATCATTGAGTTATGAATTTTGGAACTTAGGTGTGACAATTTGTGTCACACCTCATTATGTCAATTTGCTGGATTTTTTTGAGTGACCTATACTTGTTGGATTAATGTGAAATTTTGCATGATGCTTGATTAACATGTTAAGATGCTATGTGAATTTTTGTGGAATTTTATGTGGCATTTTCAAATTGATTGCTATTTTTCATCTCTGGGGGTTGAATTTACAAGTTCATGTGACATAGGTTGGTAGAATCAATGTGAAATGCTCATATGGTATTGTGTGATCATGAAATTTGATATGCTTGTAATAAACACATGATGTGACATCCCTGTTTTGGTCTCATCCATTTCTTTATTGTCTTCATGGATTTATGAATTTTTGAAGTGGAAGCATGTGTTGATGTTGTGATTTGGAGCCTATAATTGTGTCTGTTTTTGTTGATTTTCATTGACATGGTTCTATTTGCCCAATTAAGCTGAAATTTGGTGTGCCATACCTGGATTAGGTCCTGTTTAGGTGTAATTTATTTGAGAATTTTTGAAGTTGTTTTGATGTGGATTTGAATGCAATAGTTCTGTTTGCATGTTTGGTGCTTCATTTGAACTAATTTGCCTTGTTTTGTGCATAACATGAACATGATGAATGATATAAACATGAGACTAATGGTGTTTGCTTTTGTTTGACATTAATTTGAGTTTGGTTAGAGATACCTTGCTGTTTAGGAATTTTTCTTGCCTTTGGACCCTAGGCTTAGCCTAGTGGTCATGTTGCTAATATTTGCTTGATTTTTCAGGATCAAAAGCATAATGCACATGGAGAATGAATCAAGTTAAATGCAATTGATGTTGTTTGATGTTTGTACACTAACATAACATTGTTTTGTAGGTTGTGAAGTTTGGGATTGAGCTTTGAGCTTGCTTTGTTGTGCATTGATCTGTATAGATTAACTGATTGAACTTTTGCTGTTTAGTTTGTCTGTCTGAGTACTAACTGTGTTTGACTGTTTCCAGGTACTTTTAGTTGCTCAGTTCCTTGTGAACTTTTGCTTTGCGTTGCTTAAGCAACTTGCATTGAGGTAGGTCCTCTTGACTTCATGTAGTCTGGAGACCCGGCTGTTACCGGGCCGGGCAAATAAATGTCTGAAGTCCTCCTTAAGAGGCGATGATTGTGATTGTTTAATTTTGTGCCTAAGCAGGTAAAGTCCTTAATCAAGGCAATTGGTGGAAGGTAGGGATAAGCAATCTATCCCCCACTATTCAGTTGAGTCTTCTCCTTGCTCCCATTACATGGTTGTAGCATTGAGATCCTAGCCCAAGATCTGTGCAGTGCACATTGTGTCAGAGTCTCTGAGTATAGAAGGGTTCCCCCATTCTGGACCCATGCTCATTTGTCAGAAGCTCTCCCTGGTTAGGGATAAGAGCTGTGAGGTCTGATCCTCACTTCATCCTTTCATCTGCTTCACCTTAGCCTCGTAATGGCAAGGTTAAGAGCAAACCCAGCCCGTACAGACGACTTGCTGAGGCAGTCAAACCTGTTGATTGAGCCCCCTTGTTTGGCTATAGTGGGTGCTCTGTGGATATCTGATTGACATGCCTGTTTGAGATGCTTGTTCTCATTTGATGTATGCTTGTATGTTGTTTGCTTGTGTGCTTGCTTCTTTCCTGGTTAGGATGGGCTTGCTTATGCAAGTAGGATAGAAACCTGAACTTAGGGTGACTTTGCATGACAACATCTAGGCTCGAGTCGTAGTCTCCCTAGTGTCGTGTCTTCCCCTGGTTTCTGGCTAGTAATTCAGTCCCTTTCAGGGGAACTACATCGCCCTGATCCTTGTTCCAGACAAGGTATGTAGGCAGGTGGTCGTGCGAGACCACTCCGGGCAACCTTTTTCTTTTTGCGTGCGTTTACTTGTTATCTGATTGTGTTTTGGTTCGGATGCCGACGTAAGCCCAGTGATTGGCTGTCGGGCTCCACGTTTGCCGTTTTGTGCGTGTTTGGGTTCGGATGCTGACGTAATTCCATCCAGTGGTTGTCGGGCTCCATGTTTGCCACCCTTGCTTGTTTGTTTGTTTGTGTTGTTTGGCGTGCGTAAGCCGAACTACAGTGGCTCTGATTGTTGTTCCAGACAAGATATGTAGGCATAGGATGCGATGTCCTATCGAGCTCCCTTCTCTTAACCCCACCTGCGTTCCCTGTGTGTGTGTGATGTTTAGCAACCTTTTCTTTTCTTAGAACGTGGATCCCGTCGAGTACGACGGACGTGAGGGGTGCTAATACCTTCCCCTTGCGTAACCGACTCCCTTACCCTTTCTCTCTGGTCGCGAGACCATGTTCTTTCCAGGTTTTTCTGAGCGTTTCCTTTCCCTATCTTGGGATAAATAATGCGCAGTGGCGGCTCTGTGTGTTTTTATTTTCGAGCTTCGCCGGTTGATTTTTCGCAGGATGCGACAGCTGGCGACTCTGCTGGGGATTTGTAGGATGTTGACCTGTGCTGGTCCATCGTCCCTAAGCGAGTCCTTCCTAGCGTTCTAGGATTAGTTTAGGTTGCTTGTTGTGTGATTTATTGCATTTATTATTCTAACCAGTGTGTATCTATATTTGCATTAATATTTGCATGCATCATACTATCATGTTGCCGTCCTCTGTGCAGGTGGATCCTCTGTTTGGGGTGGGTGTTCTGAGTGGGGCTAAAACCCAGGCCCGAGTATACACCTAGGACTAGTGTGGTCTCATGTCGCCTCTTTCGTGTTAGGTTAACATGTGCTTGGCGGCGTGATGTACCACAAGCCGGACGAGGTTCATTTGATAGTGCTTTCCTCTATGGAGTATCCACTTTGGCTTAGTTACTTCATCTGAGCTGTTGACTCTGGTGACCGATCATTTCCCGGATCTTTGGTTTAGACGATCTCAGGAGAGCTACAATGGCACACCCGAGAGGGCAAACCCATTGAGTATCTCTGCCCGATTGTCGAGACTATTGTCCGCCTTAGGATGACCTGTTTAGAATCTACCTGTGAGGGGAGGGTGATTTATTCAGATGTATTTTCAGATGCATGTTCAGATGGTGACTTTTTGTTCCGTGGATCAGAGTCCTATTTATGAGTCGGATTTATGGCCGTTTATTTCTGAGACGCCGGAGTGCTGTCCGTGATTTATCAGTGGGGATCCGTTTATTTCAGGATTCCCCGGGCCGAGTTGTTTATCAGTGGGGATCCGTTTATTTCAGGATTCCCCGGGCCGATTCAGATGATGATGGGTATCTGCTCAGAGATTGGTGATGGTGATGATGATGATGTATCTTTCTTCCGTTTATTTCGGAACCCGGGGGTCAGATTTGTGGTTACATATTCCTCAGATGGTTATGATCAGTTCAGAAATCAAGGCTGTGACTCAGAGCAACAAATGATCAGATGACTTGGAGGATGGCCCAGTGCATTGCATACATCTGCATCATTCTCATTTTGCATTCATCTGCATCAAACTCACGTCTAGCCATATGGGGAGTATTATTGATTGAGAATCTGGTTGAGAGACATCTTGAATTTCAGAATGTGGATGTCAAAATATTAGCTGTCTCGATTAAACCAGAATCAAAGGACAGAATCTTCCTCATATGGACAGACGTTGCATTCATGCATACTAACCCATTTGCTATTTTGTAGGTGTCGACCGGTGCGCATAGCTCGTTTGCTCAGATATCCTGCTAGGGGCAACAAATCCAAACTGATGGATCCTCCCAACGCCGACATCCTCGAACTGAAAGAGATGGTGAGGGATTTGTTCAGTGTTGTGCAAGGGCTTGCCTTGGGGCAGAAAGTCATGGCCGAGAGATTAGAAAGGATTGAGGGCTGGATGATCAAAGAGAAAGTTCAGGGAAAGGCTCCGTCATCTGAAGTAACAAATCCCTCTGGCTCTGTGGTGAAGAAATCCCTTGACAGTGGTCAGCCCAAGAAGAAGGTTGAATCAGGTGGTGCGCAGACTAAAAGAGAATGCGGTAAGGATCGTTATCACCCTTATGCTGCCACTGCAACCATTCCTGTTGGTGGTTCATCTGTACCACCGAGACATCCGTCACCTCGCCCGGGAGCACAGAGAGCTGGAAACCAGGTAAGAGGAAAGGGGGTTGATCGTCAATTTGATAGGCCACCCATACCGTATGCTCTTCTGTTGAGGAAGTTGAAAGATCTCGGAATGGTACAATTGAGGACATTAGCTCCATTAGAACCTGATCAGAGGCCAACCAACTACGATGAGAATGCTAAGTGCGAATTCCATTCGGGGGCGTCTGGGCATAACATTGAGGGTTGTAGAGCTTTTAAGCATGCTGTCCAAGACCTAGTGGATTCCAAGGCCATTAATTTTGCACAATTTCCCAATGTTAATGCTAATCATATGCCCGCGCATGGTGAGGTGGAGATGAATGCAATTTCTGAGGATAGGAAGACGATTGGGTTGGTGAATGGGGATCGGTTAAAAATGCCGAGGCCCGTGGTCCCAAAACCTCGGAGGAAAGAGGGAACTTTCCCTAGTGTTGATACTTGTTGTATGGCCATCGCCACAGAGGGTGGTGTACCGATGGGGGATATGATCCAGAAGGTGAAGGAAATGGACGATGCAAGGTGTAAAGCACTCAGTCTGGCAGTTGAAACCATCAAGGTGGACAATGCCATTGGTGTTGAGAAAGAGAAAAAGCCGTCCATTTCTTCTTATAAGCAGGCATTGGAAGTGGTGAGAAATGGAGGGATCCCAGGCTGGGGACAGATCGTAGGCATTGTGGTAAAGGCGGATATGTTTGGGATTGGTTATCATCCAGGTCAAGACTCGTCTGAGCAGAACAGAGGACGTCGTCCGTCGTTCACCTTTGTCAGTGCCGGAATGCTAGATTCAGATCACGCCTATACAGTGGGTGAAGAAACTGACAGTGACTGGGAGATTGATCAATGGATAAGATCGTGCGTACCAGGAAGCTGGAAGGCCTAACAAGATCATCACTGTCGCTCGTCTGGAAGAGTAATGTTTCTTGTTTTCAGTTTTATCTGCATGAAAGCCATATGTGTTGCCCGACACGTAATGGTCCATTGTAAGGGCCACCTCATGTTTAAATTTGCATTTCTGCATCATAAATAAATGGATGTTTTTCAGTCAAAAAAGCGGTGTTCCCTGTTTTTCATTTATTTTTGCAGTTTTAAAAAACAAATAAAAATGGCAATGTTTGTTTTCATTTTTCTTTTTTGATTTGTCTCGTTCCAAAGTCGAAAAATATTCTCCGGATCTCGTTGATAACAATTTGGTTACCCCCCATATGACTTCGACAATCCGAGCAATCAGGCTGAAGAAGAAGGCGAAGAAGATTGTGATCTGCTGGAATTAGCCAGGATGTTAAACAAGAGGAGAGGGTGATTCAGCCGCTTGAGGAGCGAGTTGAGGTTGTTATTCCAAGCACCGCCGAGGTCAGGAAGGAAAAAATTGGGGCCGTTTCAGAGGCGAATCGAGAGCAGAATGGTAGCCTTGTTGAAAGAGCATGTGGATGCCTTCACCTGGTCGTGTCAGGATATGCCAGGGTCGTATACCGGTGTCATTGCGCACAAGCTACCATGGAAAGGAGATTGTCCTCTAAAGAAGCGAAACGCCAGTGCTACTTGTCAGAAAGCCATGTTGACTTTGTTTCATGAGATTATTCATCATGAAGTTGAATGCTGTGCTATGACATGATAGCAAAGTCTCAAACAGGAGTGGGGCATCTGGTGGAGATAATTCAGACTGAGGTTGAATTCAGATAAGTGCACTATCAGAGTGCGGGCCGGTAAGCTGCTGGGGGTTTATTGTAAATAAAGGAGGAATCGAGGTTCATCCTGCAAAAAAAAAAAAAAAAAAAATGCCTGAACCGAGAAGAAAAAAAGAGGTGCGTGGTTTCTTAGAAAGATTGAACTAGCTGTCATGGTTCACATCTCATCTAACAGCCACGTGCGAACCTATATTCAAGATGTTGAAAAAGAGATCAAACGGTCAGGTGAAATAATGATTGCCAAAAGGGGCATGAAAAAAAAATAAAAGAATAAGTTGCAGGAACCCCCGATTCTGTTGCCTCCCTATGGAAAGAAACTGTTAATCTGGTACTTGACGGCCTTCGAGGGGTCTACGAGGTGTATTGGGTCAGCATGACGCGTCTTGTCGAAAAGAGCATGCAATTTACCTAAGCAAAAAGTTTACCGACTGTGAAACAATACATTCACTGTTCGAGAAAACTTGCTGTACTTTGGCATAGGCTGCTCGCCGACTGAGACAGTTTATACTGGTTCATGCCACTTTGTGGATTTCCGAGATGGATCCGATCGAGTATGGGTTTGATAAGCTAGCATTGACCGGACGGGTTACGAGAAGAGCAAAAGAATGTTGACTGATTTGTGACACTCTCAGAAAGCAATCAAGGGGTGTGTTGTCTGATTACATCTCCCAGCAACCCGTTGAGATTATCAACCGGTGAAGTTTGAATTCCCTGATGAGGACATCTCGAGGTGCTCTAATCGAAAGATTGAGAGTAACCGATCCCGGAGGAGGGGCCTGACCCCGAATCCGAACGGATTCTGATGTCTGATGGGGAGGTTAAGGTGAATGAGCTTTTGTTGCCCGGACAACGTTTGAATGCACCGACGGTGTGATTGTGCAGAAAATGGTGGTAACCTACAGAGACTGGCATGAGATGTTGCCGTTTGCATTGCATGGGTATCGAACGTCGGTACGCACATCTACTGGGGCAACTCCTTTCTCATTGGTATATGGGATGGAGGCTGTATTACCTGTTGAGGTTCAGATTCCCTCTCTGAGAGTCCTGATGGACGTGAAATTGCAAGGGGCTGAATGGGTAAGGACCAGGTACGAAGAGTTGAGCCTGATAGAGGAAAAGAGGCTAGCAGCCGTCTGTCATGGGCAATTATACCAGCAAAGGATGAAGCGTGCTTTTGACAGAAAGGTGTGACCTCGGGTATATCACGTAGGTGATATGGTGCTGAAAAGGATCCTTCCTCCTCAAAACGATCGAAGGGGCAAATGGACGCCGAATTATGAAGGTCCATTCGTGGTCAAGAAGGTTTTCTCTGGCGGAGCCTTGTTGTTAACGACCATGGATGGCGAGGATTTTCCATCCCCTGTGAATGCGGACGCAGTTTAAAAATACTTCGTATAAGAGACCCGCTGGACGAAAAGAACAAAATAGTCCAGGCAAAAATGGGCATCCCGGCGAACCAAAAACAGAAAAAGGTTCGGGCAAAAATTAGGGATAAAAATGAAAAATGTACACCCGGCAAGTCGAAAACCTGAAAAGGTGACTTGGGCAAAAAAGGGTATCCCGGTGGACTGAAAACCCGAAAGGGCGGTCCAGGCAAAAGAGGGAGTGAAACGAACAACTGCGTCTAGCATAATCGTTCGCACTTTGGTTAAAGCATCATGGATAATACCCGGTAGGGAGCAGTTAGAATTGTCTTGTTCAGAAGGCAGAAAGCATGGAGAGTCTGAGGACATATGGGGTGTAACTGAGTTGGAACTCGATGAGATCACGGGTTTCACATTGCCATTAGGATAGATTTTCCTTTTGAGCGCAGTTACCTCTTTTCAGGAATTGCTTCCTTTTGTATTGCTCATTTGAGCCACACTTTTCCAATCAATAAAATGCACATTCAGTCAAATAATTTTGTTTTTGTTTTTCATTACCGCTTTGATTGCAAAAACATCCAGATATTTTTGATAAAGAATTTTGCATTTTAAGACATACAGGTACCTTCCAATGCATGTTTATAAGATGGAAAGCTTGAAATCTTATTTGGAAGGTTGAGCGACCCAAGTGTTGAAATCTTGACACGCCTGGGGCACGGTTTTATCTGACGATCTGTTTTGCAGGTACTGTTAGTTATTTTCACTCACTTGCAGGTTGTGATGTGGAAGCTTTGTAATAGATCCCCAGAGAGTTTGCTTACGAATGAATGAAAAACGACGAAGTGACGTTGAGGCGTACGACGATCCTTGATGATAATCAAGAAGACTCTTCAAAGTCGGAAGATTTGGAAGTCTGTAGAAATTCCCTGCAGAGTTTGACCAGAAACGAATGGATGGGTAGAGAAGCAGTGAGAGACGTCGAGACGTCCGACGACCTTTGAAATTAATCAAGAAGACTCTTCAAAGTCGGAAAATTGAAATTTCTGTATAAATCCCAGGAGTACGTTTCTCGTCGAGCGCGGAGCGGTTGGGAATACAAGATGATGGAGCAGAAAAGGTCCAGACGAGTCTGGGAATTCTCTAAAGTGGAAAGTCGGTACGAGATTGGGAGGTGGATACTGGTTCGACGAGTCGATGGGTGTTCTGTACCAACTTTTCTCATTTCCTAGCTAGGTCCCCAAGCAGTGTCAGGAGGACCATTTCCCCAACAGATCCGAGGTCTGTAACTTCCCCAGCCGAGTCGTGATGGTTATCCCCGGCAGGTTTACAATGGTGTTTCCTCAACAGCCAGGTCTGAAGGTTGCTATCCCCGAGTGGAGCGGGTTTCAATGAAATATATCTCCAACAGTGTTCATCCTACCAGTGGATTGAACAAGTTCCCGTAGCGGACAGATTTTTACATCTCCAGCTGAGCTGATTCTACCTATGGGTTGCATGGGTTATCCCCAGCGGAGTAGCGCTTCCCTAGCAGGGTCAAGATGGTTATCTCCAGCGGGTGATAGAATGATGCTTCCCCAGTTGAGTCTGGAGGTTGCTATTCCCCAGCGGAGTATTTGTGAGCATTTCCCCAGTGAAGTCAGCAGGTATCTGTGAGGGTTTCCTGAAGCAGAGTCAGGGTGGATATCCCCGGCAAGCAAAGATTGTTGTATCCCCACAGAGTGTTGGTGGTGCTGTTTCCCAGCAGTTTCCCGAGCGGATTGGGTGCAAAGGAGGTTCTTCCCCAGCAAGGGTTGCCTTTTCCCAGCGGCAGTGGTATTCCCCAGCAGGGTGGAATCAGAGTATTGACGAGTTCCTCAGCAGAGCGTCTCGTGCTCCTCAGAGAGTCCCTTGAGGGGGATACTTTTTATGCATTCATCATGTAGAATAAGCATAGCATATTGCATAGAAAAAATAATAAATCGCGTAGCATTTCCATAATTATGGAGCATTACGCAGAAAAAGATCATGCATCATTGTTGCAAGCATAGAGCTAGTCTCAAGCCGTGGTTACCGTTTGAAAGGTGGTTGTGCCAGAAAGCAAAGATGTTACTCTGTGGAGTTTAGCATCATGACGTCAGATCAGCAATGTTCCCCAGTAGTGCGATATTGGAGGAAATGTTTCCGTCGGACAGAGATGGAAATAAAATCAGACGACGTTACGCGATCAGCGCGATTCAAGCCGTGGTTACCGCTTGAGGATTGGTTTTATCAGACAGTGAAGGTGTTACTCCGAGGAGTCTAGCATCATGGTTTTAATCAAGGATATTCCCCAGTAGTACGATACTGGAGGGTAAGTTTCTGTCGAGCAGAGATGGGAATGTTAATCAAGAAGTTTCCGATTCCCAGATCGAAGAAGTTCTCAACAGTCAGGACGAAGAACTTGTGGCACTCCGGCCAGTTTCCGATTTCCAGATCGAAGAAGTTTCCGATTTCCAGATCGAAGAGGTTCTCAACAGTCAGGACGAAGAACTTGTGGCACTCCGGCCAGTTTCCGATTTCCAGATCGAAGAAGTTTCCGATTTCCAGATCGAAGAAGTTCTCAACAGTCAGGACGAAGAACTTGTGGCACTCCGGCCAGTTTCCGATTTCCAGATCGAAGAAGTTTCCGATTTCCAGATCGAAGAGGTTCTCAACAGTCAGGACGAAGAACTTGTGGCAATCCGGCCAGTTTCCGATTTCCAGATCGAAGAAGTTTCCGATTTCCAGATCGAAGCAGTTTCCGATTTCCAGATCGAAGCAGTTTCCGATTTCCAGATCGAAGAGGTTCTCAACCATCAGGACGAAGAACTTGTGGCAATCCGGCCAGTTTCCGATTTCCAGATCGAAGAAGTTTCCGATTTCCAGATCGAAGAGGTTCTCAACAGTCAGGACGAAGAACTTGCGGCAATCCGGCCAGTTTCCGATTTCCAGATCGAAGAAGTTTCCGATTTCCAGATCGAAGAGGTTCTCAACAATCAGGACGAAGAACTTGTGGCACTCCGGCCAGTTCCGATTTCCAGATCGAAGAAGCTCATGATGATTAGATCGATGCAGCTTGCGGCAATCCGGCCAGTTTCCCGGTATCCAGACCGAAGTGGTATCCAGACCGAAGTGGTGCTCAGGTCAAGAAAATGAAAAAAGAAAGAGAAAATTTCGGGGTTCAAGAAAATGAAAAAAGAAGGAGAAAATTTTCGGGGTTCAAGCAAAGCATAAAAAGAGAGAGAATAATAATCCCGAGCGGATGTGTGGTGTTCAGACCATGGTTATCCCTGTGTTACCATTTATTTTGGTATCCAGGTCGACGTTTTTCGAACTGTTTCTTCGCCGATTCTGACAGGCGTTGTTAATTATTTTCCCATCAGAGTGCAAATTGTTCGTCTGTTTCTTGGTATTCAATCACTCTTCATCCTGATCATCCGAACGCCGAGGCTATTCGTATCGACAGGTTCACAGTGGATTGAATAGGGGCAGCTGTAACACCTCAAAATTTGCCCTCTCCTCTCTTGGGACTAGCATTAACATGTTGCATATCATTTTAGGTCATTAGGCATTGCATATTGCATATCATGTGGTTACATTGTGCAAGCCATTCTCCCAAGTCTTGATCAGAAGATGAGGAAGTCGAGTGCAAGCCTAGGGTTTATTGACTGATCATTGGCCATCTGAGGATTGGGCTGTGAATTAGGGTTTTGTGATTCTCAATGGATGTTGGTCTTCATATTGATTACAATGATACATCATCATCATCATGGTTGGTTATCATCAGAAGAATCATGTGTTGAAGCAGATTCCTTGAGATTAGGGTTTTGACCTCTGGTCAACCCTAATCAGTTGCATTGGGCCAATCTGGGCATAATCAGGAGATGGGGTTTATGATGGTTATGGGGTTCATTCTATGATTATATTGTGCTTATGGAGGCTGGGGTATCACCCTTGAGCCATTTCAGTTGGAGATTGGGGCTCAGATTGATCTATGCATTGCCTGATTCATCTGTCAGTTGAAAAGTCAACTGTGGTCAACTGTACATGATCTGATGGATTTGGAGGTGGAAATGAGTTAGATGCACTTCATTCATGTTGGAACAAGTGTTATTTGACATTGCAAAGCTTAAAAATGGAGAAAATCAAGTCAGAACAAAAACTGCCAAAAATAGAAAGTGACTTGTAATTGAAGTTTCCAAAAATGGAAAGTTTTTGACCTCAAGACCACGTGTCCAAGGAAGCTTCAAATGCAAAATTGTTCAACATGAAAGTTGTAGATCTTGTTCTCACCTTTCCAAAAAGTCCAAGAACTTGAAAATCCCATGTATGGTTGGAAAGTTATGGCTCAGTGAAATTAAAAAATGACCCATGATCAGGAGGCCATAACTTCCACATGGTTTGTCCAAATTGCAAGTTCTTTATATGCACAAACTCCATTTGACATGTACTTTCATGGTGCATAATTGGATTTTTCCAAAAGTGGTCAATGCAAAAAGTCAATTTTCAACTGGACAGTTAAATTGGACCAAGGGCAAAATTGTCCAACTTTCAAAATAATTGGAATTTTTGAGTGGGGATTTTTGCAACACCTCATGAATGGTATTTAAAATTTGTTGGAATCATCATTTCTTGGCAAAGGCTTGTAATTTGAGATTTGGCTTGAAAAATGAAAGTGTGAAATTGGACAAAATGCAAATACAAGGTGAAAATGAGAATGGCCTAACCAATGAGAGTGAGACAAGTTTCAACAGCTCACACATGGCATTTGGAAGTTGTGTGAGCTGTCAAACAGGTGGCAATGAGCTGGCATTGGAAATTCCCATTTTTCCCTCACTTGAAAAAATTACCATTTCACTAATCAAATGCATTTGGCTAATTAGATGGATTAAGTGGTAATTAAGCTTGAGTATATAATCCTAATCTCATTCTAAGCATAACAGAATTTCACATTCACCAAGATTGGATCAAAAAACCTCTCAAATTTTCATCAAAATCTCAAGAACACCAAAAACATCAAAATTCACCAAACTTCATCAATCTTTGATCAATTTGCAAAGTTCTTGTTGCATTGATCTTGCCTTAGCACATACTCAATCTGTTTGCACATTTCAACGTCCAAAGCCGCGCCAAAAGCTACTGCACTTTCAAGCTCCTTCCATGGTGAATCGCGAATTCAAGCAATAGGAGCAGGATCGAGTGAATCCAAGCTTTGCCTCGCCTTTCCTCATGTTCATGCTGCATCTGTTTGAAGCTCGTTCACGCGGATTCCACTGATTTCGCTACTGCAATTTCCAGGTATCGCCAGAATTCGATCGTCACGCTTTGCTCAATTGTTGTGTGCATTCTGTAGTCCTTTGATTGTAGAGTACGGTGATGCTTTTAGATTTGCAATTGGTGAACTATAGCGCATGAAATCTAGGACTGAAGTTTCAATGTCAAACCCTAGATCGATCGATTCGCATGTTTTAGGAACTGTTAGGTTGAATTGAATTCATATTCGTGATCTACAGGTTCGTACGGTTCTAACGGATATCTATTTGTTCGTTTTGGTGTGGATTTGAAAAATCCATGTTCTTGAGTTTTCTGGACTTTTCTGAGCGAGAACGATGAGAGTTGAGTTGTTTGATCCAAAATTCGTTTTGAAAATTCAAATTGGATGTTTCCCTCCCCCGCGCTGGAATATTACAATAATGCCATTGAATATTTCATTTAATTTAGATAATTGCCAAAAAATCATTAACACATGAAAAAATTCATAAAAAATTGTAGAAAATTCAGAAAAATGTGGAAATTTTTGTGTTGACTTTGTTGTTGAGTGTAGAATTTGTTTGACCTATTGGTCAAAGTTGTGCATGGCAAAAATATTGTTTGACCTAGGCTTGTTTCACATGTGTCCATTTTTGATACCTTGCACCATTTGGTTCATGAAATACTCATAGTGTTAAATAAATTCTTGACAATTTTTGTGATGATTGTTGACTGGCTGATGTTCATTTATATGTAAATTTCATGAATTTTTGATACCTGATCATTGAGTTATGAATTTTGGAACTTAGGTGTGACAATTTGTGTCACACCTCATTATGTCAATTTGCTGGATTTTTTTGAGTGACCTATACTTGTTGGATTAATGTGAAATTTTGCATGATGCTTGATTAACATGTTAAGATGCTATGTGAATTTTTGTGGAATTTTATGTGGCATTTTCAAATTGATTGCTATTTTCATCTCTGGGGGTTGAATTTACAAGTTCATGTGACATAGGTTGGTAGAATCAATGTGAAATGCTCATATGGTATTGTGTGATCATGAATTTGATATGCTTGTAATAAACACATGATGTGACATCCCTGTTTTGGTCTCATCCATTTCTTTATTGTCTTCATGGATTTATGAATTTTTGAAGTGGAAGCATGTGTTGATGTTGTGATTTGGAGCCTATAATTGTGTCTGTTTTTGTTGATTTTCATTGACATGGTTCTATTTGCCCAATTAAGCTGAAATTTGGTGTGCCATACCTGGATTAGGTCCTGTTTAGGTGTAATTTATTTGAGAATTTTTGAAGTTGTTTTGATGTGGATTTGAATGCAATAGTTCTGTTTGCATGTTTGGTGCTTCATTTGAACTAATTTGCCTTGTTTTGTGCATAACATGAACATGATGAATGATATAAACATGAGACTAATGGTGTTTGCTTTTGTTTGACATTAATTTGAGTTTGGTTAGAGATACCTTGCTGTTTAGGAATTTTTCTTGCCTTTGGACCCTAGGCTTAGCCTAGTGGTCTTGTTGCTAATATTTGCTTGATTTTTCAGGATCAAAAGCATAATGCACATGGAGAATGAATCAAGTTAAATGCAATTGATGTTGTTTGATGTTTGTACACTAACATAACATTGTTTTGTAGGTTGTGAAGTTTGGGATTGAGCTTTGAGCTTGCTTTGTTGTGCATTGATCTGTATAGATTAACTGATTGAACTTTTGCTGTTTAGTTTGTCTGTCTGAGTACTAACTGTGTTTGACTGTTTCCAGGTACTTTTAGTTGCTCAGTTCCTTGTGAACTTTTGCTTTGCGTTGCTTAAGCAACTTGCATTGAGGTAGGTCCTCTTGACTTCATGTAGTCTGGAGACCCGGCTGTTACCGGGCCGGGCAAATAAATGTCTGAAGTCCTCCTTAAGAGGCGATGATTGTGATTGTTTAATTTTGTGCCTAAGCAGGTAAAGTCCTTAATCAAGGCAATTGGTGGAAGGTAGGGATAAGCAATCTATCCCCCACTATTCAGTTGAGTCTTCTCCTTGCTCCCATTACATGGTTGTAGCATTGAGATCCTAGCCCAAGATCTGTGCAGTGCACATTGTGTCAGAGTCTCTGAGTATAGAAGGGTTCCCCCATTCTGGACCCATGCTCATTTGTCAGAAGCTCTCCCTGGTTAGGGATAAGAGCTGTGAGGTCTGATCCTCACTTCATCCTTTCATCTGCTTCACCTTAGCCTCGTAATGGCAAGGTTAAGAGCAAACCCAGCCCGTACAGACGACTTGCTGAGGCAGTCAAACCTGTTGATTGAGCCCCCTTGTTTGGCTATAGTGGGTGCTCTGTGGATATCTGATTGACATGCCTGTTTGAGATGCTTGTTCTCATTTGATGTATGCTTGTATGTTGTTTGCTTGTGTGCTTGCTTCTTTCCTGGTTAGGATGGGCTTGCTTATGCAAGTAGGATAGAAACCTGAACTTAGGGTGACTTTGCATGACAACATCTAGGCTCGAGTCGTAGTCTCCCTAGTGTCGTGTCTTCCCCTGGTTTCTGGCTAGTAATTCAGTCCCTTTCAGGGGAACTACATCGCCCTGATCCTTGTTCCAGACAAGGTATGTAGGCAGGTGGTCGTGCGAGACCACTCCGGGCAACCTTTTTCTTTTTGCGTGCGTTTACTTGTTATCTGATTGTGTTTTGGTTCGGATGCCGACGTAAGCCCAGTGATTGGCTGTCGGGCTCCACGTTTGCCGTTTTGTGCGTGTTTGGGTTCGGATGCTGACGTAATTCCATCCAGTGGTTGTCGGGCTCCATGTTTGCCACCCTTGCTTGTTTGTTTGTTTGTGTTGTTTGGCGTGCGTAAGCCGAACTACAGTGGCTCTGATTCTTGTTCCAGACAAGATATGTAGGCATAGGATGCGATGTCCTATCGAGCTCCCTTCTCTTAACCCCACCTGCGTTCCCTGTGTGTGTGTGATGTTTAGCAACCTTTTCTTTTCTTAGAACGTGGATCCCGTCGAGTACGACGGACGTGAGGGGTGCTAATACCTTCCCCTTGCGTAACTGACTCCCTTACCCTTTCTCTCTGGTCGCGAGACCATGTTCTTTCCAGGTTTTTCTGAGCGTTTCCTTTCCCTATCTTGGGATAAATAATGCGCAGTGGCGGCTCTGTGTGTTTTTATTTTCGAGCTTCGCCGGTTGATTTTTCGCAGGATGCGACACTTACATGTTATTTACATTGTTGTTTATGTAAATTTAAGTTGCATGAAACCTAAAGTTTCAGTTCTGGTTTTTGCCTTCGTGCATCTTCATCTTTGAGTATTAGCTAAAACTTATCATACCATTGTGTTCCTTACATTTTTCTAAGCAATTTTGATCTTTATTTCATGAAAAATGCTTGAGAAATGAGAGAGATATGATTGATGGAAGATTTAAAAAATAATGGAAGAAAAGAAAATGAAAATGAGAGAGAGAGAGAGGTTGAAGATGATGTTGAGTTGGCATTGAAAAAGTCAAAGGAAACGTGTTATATAATATATACAATTGTTTGCATTTAAATTTACAGATGTATATCCACCTAAGTGATAGAAGCGCGCGTCCAAAGTCATTTGTAACCATAAGGTATGTGGTTCAAATCCCCCTCACCCCAGACTTTGGTTTTTATTTTTTCCAAAAAGTACATGGAACCCCAAGGACGTGGGTTTGAACCTGGCCAGTGTAATGTTAATTTTTTCTCACTTGTTAAATGTTTATTTTCCTTCATAACTTCAAATATACATAACTTCATGATCCCTAAACATTTTTGACCCATTCTTTTTGCCATGTGTTCACGAGAATGTTTATTTTATAATGACACCAAAAAATCCCAAAAATAGTATTTATTTCACCACTTTTGATTGGATGGAAAATAAGCGCTTTTAAGTGTTTTTTAAGGCTCCTAATTGATTATTTTGGCTTATGTCTTGTTTGTTCTTGATGTTGAAAGTTTGTATGATTAAAGCACACTCTTTTAAATGTTGATTGTTATCCTTAACATGTTTGAACTTGATTATCTTTATACAATATATCAAATTGATTCACCTTGAAAACATGTTTGAATGAATGGTTAGAAGGTGATTAGGTTTCCACTTAAGCTTGGTCTCATCATGAACTTTGATTCAAGTTTAATGTTTATTTTGTGAAGACTTATAATGTGATGCATGTTTGACCTAAATTGATTCATGTTATGTTTACCATGCATCAATGAATGCTTTTACCATGTCAAATATGATTTTGTCTTCACCATCAATGTGTTGTATCTTGTGATGTTATGTGAAACTTCGTCATGTCTTGTTTATGTTTATCTCAATGCCTAAAAACCATGTTCAATATTGTCATCCATACCTCACTCACCTTGTGATTGTCATTGTATTTAGCCATATTTTGTTCCTTAATGTTAATATATTTTCACCCTTGTTATTGTTTATATCCAAGGGAAGGGAATCATGACATTCTTGTCATTTTACATGTGTGTGTTCATCTGTATCCTATACAACTTTGATTCCCCTTAATCCAAAACTTCTAGATACAATCTTAGGTTCCCCTCAATGTAAACCTTAGGATTCTCTCTCTCTCTCTCTCTCTCTCTCTCTCTCTCTCTCCTTCTTATAACCACTTTCATAATAAACTTTGACTTAGGTCATTATTTTCCCTTTTATTTCTTAATCAAATGCTTCAAAACACTTAAGCATATTCAAAGATCTTTTCATAAGACCTAAAAAACACAAACTTAATTCAATCCCTTTTGCCACTTTGGATTTTCCATGTTTAAAATCTTTCCATAAAAGGATTAGACATGACTCATCCCTAGTTGAGATTTAAATCTCCTACCCCATAACATTGTTGAGATTGATATTGATTCTTTTCCATTTGGAAGAGGTATGTGGCATACTTGTTGATTCTATATCCAAGTGAGAGCCCATTCTTTTAATTTGATGCAAAGATCTATCTTCCACATGTTTGTGGTGGTTTAAAAGTGAGTTTTCTCCTTAAGATGACAATTTGTCTCTTTCTCATAAAATCAACCCCAACAAACCCCTTCTTACTTTTGAACCTGAACTACGAGGTTTTGATCCTTCACGGGTACGTAGGCATAAGACTCAATGTCTTTCCAAATCATCAAACAATTTAAAACTAAACACACACACACACACACACACACACACACACACACACACATATATATATATATATATATATATATATATATATATATATATATATATATATATAATATATATTATATATATATATATATATATATATATATATATATATATATTGTAGGTGTTTAATTGGCTGCATTATATGGTAAAACACTAATGTCTTGACTGATGTCATGACATGTATGTGTGACTACATTGTAGTTACTGCAGGACTAGCTAACACAGGATTATTGAATGCTGTGACATTAATACCTGTCAACAGATACTAAGGAACAGAAGTTCTGTTAGAACTTAGTATTCATTTGCAGTCTGGTTATCAAGGAAGAACCAGACCTGGCATAAGGCCTACTGACTGAATGTCAAACTGGATGTTGTGACATTCATTATTGACAGCAGCTACTGAAGATTAGGCAGAGTGGTGTTCTGCTATACTTCAGCATATTACTTAGTTTGTTCTTCAAGAGAATAACAGAACTAACTTAAGGCCAATTGTGTAAATGTTAAGTTGGACACTTTGACATTTATTAATGTAAGCTGTTACTGTAGTATGGTCATTTTGATCATGTACAGGTCAGCAAATTTGTACAGTCTGTTTTCTGGAAAAACAGACTCAGCATATGGACCTTGATGTCAAGCTGAATGTCGTGACATTCATTCCTGACAGCATATGCTAAATTGTAGGTTGTTCAGTTTTCTGTTTCAGCTTTTTCTCAGGCTATTCTTTAGGGATTCAACAGCTGAGAGAAAATCCAGGAAATCAACAACCAAGCTACATTCAATGAACCTAACAAATAGCCTATTTGTTAGCAACCTAAATGTTGAATTTGAGGGAACTTGTGTGACCTAAAATTCAGGAAAATACAGGTGCAATAGCCCAGGTGCTGCAATATAAAAAGGAAGGCATTCCTTCATTCAGTTTCGGGGATTTTGAGGCGTGAAGATTTAGTGTGTCCATCATACTTCACTGCTGTATTTTGTGAGTCTAGTATTAGACGTATCTTGTAAGCCAAGCCATTAATAAGTAGATGATAGCTTTGGCATAGGGTGTTCATTGAGTTGTAAGTGTTGTGTCACTCAAAGCTTTTAAGCGTGAGTGCTGTGTATCTTGATTTAAGCTGTGAAGCATAATCAAGAGTTGTTTTTGAAGTGTGACTTCAAAGTGTCTTTAATATCACTGAGGTGATTGAGGGGGAGTGAGTAGGAACTCTGATCTTAGGTTAAGATTGAAATTGCATTGGGTAGGGATTAAGTGAGAAGTTGTAAACGGGTGAGTTTAGCTTTGAATTGATACTACTAATAGTGGATTTCCTCCCTGGCTTGGTAGCCCCCAGATGTAGGTCATGTTGGACTGAACTGGGTGAACAATTACTTGTGTTATTTACTGCACTTACTGTTAAGTTCTGCATAATCCCTGTCTGTGCAGAATTGGATGTCATAACAACCAGTGTGACATCCAAAGTCTGATAACTAGAATTTCAATTGGCATCAGAGCAGGCACCCTGCCTGTGAAGTTCTGGGTGAGATCTAGGGAAGTTACTTTCTAGTACCATGGACAAGGATTTAGGACACTCAAACAGACCACCCATGTTGGATGGATCTAATTATGATGACTGGAAGCCTCGTATGATAGCCTTCTTAAAGTCTCTAGACAGCAAAGTCTGGAGAGCTGTCAACAAGGGATGGGAACATCCAATGAGGACAGATGAAGATGGAGTCAGTGTACAGATTCCTGAAGAAGATTGGGACAAGGAACAAGAGGCATTAGCTCTTGGAAATTCCAAAGCCTTGAATGCACTGTTCAATGGAATCACTAAGAACATCTTCAGGCTGGTGCACCATTGTGAACTAGCTAAGGAAGTTTGGGATACCCTCAAGGTAACTCATGAAGGTACTTCCAAGGTGAAGATGTCCAAACTTCAGATGTTGACAACCAAGTTTGAAAATCTGAGGATGAAAAAGGATGAGACTATTCATGACTTTCACATGAATATTCTTAAAATTGCAAACACCTCTGGTGGACTAGGTGAGAAAATGACTGAAGAGAAACTTGTAAGAAAGATTCTCAGGTCCTTGCCTAAGAGGTTTGCTATGAAGGTCACAGCCATAGAGGAGGCTCAGGACATCAGCAATATGAAGGTAGATGAGCTCATTGGTTCTCTCCAAACCTTTGAAATGGGCTTAGGTGAGTATGCTGAGAAGAAGAAAAGCATAACCTTTATATCTAATGCTGAAGAGGAGTCAGAAGAAGGATATACTGGAGGTGATGAAAGCATATCAGAAGCCTTAGCCATGCTTGAGAGGCAATTCAACAAGTTCATGAAGAAGATTGATCAAAGAGGTAGACCTAATGTCAAGAACATCCCGTCTGACATTAAGAAAAGATCAACTTCTGAGGAGAAGTTCAACCATGGGAAGGGAATCCAGTGTCATGGTTGTGAAGGGTATGGACACGTCAGAGCTGAATGTCCTACTTACCTCAAATTGCAAAATAAGGGGCTAGCTATCACATGGTCTGAAGGAGATTCTGAAAGTGAATCTGAAGGAGAATCTGCCAAACATGTCACTGCACTAACCAGTGTTTGTGTCTCTAAAGATGACACAAGTGCAGATGAGCTGACATTTGATGAACTTGCTGCAGCATATAAGAAGCTGTGTACCACCAGTGCAGAAGTGCGTGCACAAGGAGAAAAGCAGAAGAAACTCATCAAGGAACTGGAAGATGAGAGACAGAAGCAACTGTCTGCCATAGAGGGCTAAATGGTGAGATAGCCCTGCTGACCTCCAAGCTGAACCAGATGACCAAATCCATCAGAATGATGAATAAGGGAACTGACACCTTGGAAGAGATTCTAAAGGTGGGACAGCAGTCTGGAACCAAATCTGGGCTAGGATTTGGAAAAAGAGCTGAACACAAACGCCCAAAGGCTAGAGTTCAGAAGTTCAAGCGGATGTCAAAGCCAATGTCTCAACATCGAGGAACTAGGATGAATGATCATCAGAAGAGGAAATACCAGGATTGGAGGTGTCATCACTGTGGTAGGCTTGGACATATAAAAGCCTTCTGCTACTGGATTCATGGTTTCCCTAACAGAGCCTCACATGTCAGACCTAAGCATAAAACACGTAAGCGATGTGTTCCCATTAAGAAGCAACAATAGTATGCTAGGATAGCACACACTTCCCTAAGGGCTTCTTCCAGAGAAGACTGGTACTTTGACAGTGGATGCTCAAGACATATGACTGGTATGGAAAATCTACTGGTAGATATTCAACCTCACACTACCAGCTATGTGACTTTTGGTGATGGTGCCAAAGGAAAAATAAGAGGTGTGGGCAAACTGGACTGTTCTGGAGTGCCAAAACTGAACAATGTGCTGTTAGTAAGAGGACTAACTGCAAACCTCATCAGCATAAGTCAGCTGTGTGATCAAGGTTTTCATGTTCAGTTTACTAAGGAGCTGTGCATTGTGACAAATGGTGACAATCAGGAAGTTATGAGAGGAACCAGGTCCAAAGACAACTGCTACCTGTGGGAACCTGAACTCTCTAACTTCTCCACAACATGCTCCTCAGCCAAGGAAGAACAGGAGGTGAAGCTGTGGCATAGAAGACTTGGACATCTCCACTTACGGGGAATGAAGAAGATCATATCCAAGGAAGCAGTCAGAGGAATTCCAAAGCTTCTGATTGATGAAGGAAGAGTCTGTGGAGAATGCCAGGTGGGCAAGCAAACCAAGATGTCACACCCGAAGCTGGGACATTCTACAACCTCCAGAGTTCTGGAACTGTTGCACATGGACCTAATGGGACCTATGCAGGTTGAAAGTCTTGGTGGGAAGAAGTATGCTTACGTGGTGGTTGATGACCATTCCAGATACACGTGGATAAGCTTCATCAGAGAGAAGTCAGATACATTTGATGTCTTCAAAGATCTGTGCATAAGACTTCAAAGGGAAAAGGACAGTTGTGTGGTCCGGATTAGAAGTGATCATGGTACTGAATTCAAGAATTCCAAGTTTGATGAGTTTTGCTCGTCTGAAGGAATAAGCCATGAGTTCTCCTCTCCTATAACTCCTCAGCAGAATGGAATAGTTGAAAGAAAAAATAGAACTATCCAAGAATCTGCCAGAGCAATGATTCATGCAAAGAAGCTCCCTATGCACTTTTGGGCTGAAGCAATGAATACCGCGTGCTATGTTCACAACAGAGTCACCTTGAGAAAAGGAACCTCCTCCACTCTGTATGAAATATGGAAGGGCAGAAAACCCACTGTGAAGTACTTTCATATTTTTGGAAGTAAATGCTACATTCTCACAGATCGTGAACAGAGAAGGAAGCTAGATCCCAAAAGTGATGAAGGCATATTTCTGGGATACTCCACTAACAGCAGAGCCTACAGAGTGTTCAACTACAGGACCAATGTCCTGATGGAATCCATAAATGTCATTGTGGATGATAAAGAGGAAGGAACCGATGTCATGGAGGATGTTGAAACATTCCTTGACAGTCCAACTGACAGTCCAGTCAAGTCTGAAGAAGTACAGGAACCTCCTCCTAAATGTGAAGTAGAGGCACCCTCCAAAGTGCCATCTATCAGGATTCAGAAAGACCACCCTAAGGATCTTATCATAGGGGATCCCACCAGTGGTGTAACTACCAGGTCAAGAGGAATAAACTCAAATTCCTGCTTTGTTTCCAAGGTTGAACCAAAGAATGTGAAAGAAGCCCTGACTGATGAATACTGGATCATTGCCATGCAAGAGGAACTCGAGCAGTTCACAAGGCATGAAGTATGGGAGCTAGTTCCAAGACCTGAAGGGTCCAACATCATTGGTACCAAGTGGATCTACAAAAACAAATCTGATGAGAAAGGAGTAATTACTAGAAATAAAGCAAGACTAGTAGCTCAAGGATACACTCAAGTAGAAGGGGTAGACTTTGATGAGACATTTGCTCCTGTGGCTAGACTTGAGTCCATCAGATTGCTGTTGGGGGTAGCATGCATCCTGAAGTTTAAGCTATTCCAAATGGATGTGAAGAGTGCATTCTTGAATGGCTACCTGAATGAAGAAGTTTATGTGGAACAACCCAAAGGGTTCTGTGATCCTAACCAACCTGAGCATGTATACAAGTTGAAGAAAGCCTTGTATGGGTTGAAGCAAGCACCCAGAGCTTGGTATGAAAGGTTAACCGAATTTCTGACCTCAAATGGATACAGAAAGGGTGGCATTGATAAAACCTTGTTTGTAAAGGATGAAGAAGGCAAAATCATGATAGCTCAAATCTATGTTGATGATATAGTCTTTGGTGGAATGTCAGAACAAATGGTTAAACAATTTGTTCACCAGATGCAGTCTGAGTTTGAAATGAGTCTAGTGGGAGAACTGACCTATTTCCTTGGAATGCAAGTAAACCAAATGGAGGACTCTATGTTTCTCTCCCAAAGCAAGTATGCCAAGAACATAGTTAAGAAGTTTGGTATGGATAATGCCAGGCACAAGAGGACTCCTGCTCCTACTCATCTGAAGTTAACCAAAGATGATGGAGGGCCTAGTGTCGATCAATGCCTGTACAGAAGCATGATAGGTAGTCTACTGTATCTAACTGCAAGTAGACCTGATATTTCTTATGCAGTTGGAGTATGTTCCAGATACCAAGCAGAGCCCAAGGTGAGCCACTTGAATCAAGTCAAAAGGATTCTCAAGTACATCAATGGGACGTGTGACTATGGAATGCTGTATTCACATGGGTCTGAGCCTGTCCTATCTGGGTACTGTGATGCTGATTGGGCTGGAAGTGCTGATGACAGAAAAAGCACATCAGGTGGATGTTTCTTCTTGGGAGAAAACCTCATATCGTGGTTCAGCAAGAAGCAGAATTGTGTCTCTCTGTCCACTGCAGAGGCTGAATACATAGCTGCAGGAAGCAGTTGCTCCCAACTGGTCTGGATGAAACAGATGCTCACTGAGTACAATGTCTCTCAAAATGTCATGACATTGTTCGGTGATAATCTCAGTGCCATCAATATCTCCAAGAATCCCATCCAACACAGCAGGACCAAACATATTGACATTAGGCACCACTTCATCAGAGATCTGGTGGAAGACAAGGTGATCACTTTGGAACATGTAGCCACGGATCTTCAACTGGCTGACATATTTACAAAGGCTCTGGATGCTACTCAGTTTGAAAACTTAAGGAGCAAACTGGGAATATGTCTCTCTGAGACCTTATAGCAACCACTGATGTTTGGGATAAATTGTTTAATATCTCTGCCTATTAAACAATTTGTACTAGGCTATGATGGGTCAACAGATCATAGCTATGCTGCTTACAACAAGGGTGGATACAAGAGGGTAAGGAGACACCCTACAGAGAGAAGGCCAATGTACCTGCAGGAGTTCAAGGATGCTGTTCATGCAGGAGTGGTTCTGGATGTCAGAAACAAAATCATGGCATCTGATATGGTGGTACCTACTGTAAAGCAAAAGTGGGTGATCACTTGATCGAAGCTGTGAAGCAAGATCAAGTGGATGTTAACTTGGTTGAAACTGTGAAGTAAAACCAAGTCTGGAACTCTGTCATTGTGCTCTGGCTATGTTGTTGGCTTTGGCAACATTTGTGACAAAAAGGGGGAGTAATAACCACCAATACCCCTGACAAACAGAGTGGGTCTCTACAACAGACTCTCATGACAGATCTGAAGATTCCCCCCCTGCAGCTGATGTTGAAGTTTAGGTGCAACTTCTCATAAGTGTGTGCTGCTATGTGAAGTTCTTTCTTAACTTCCATGTGTGTGAGTGTGCTGCCACTCTGAGTGTATTAGCTAGTATTATTCCGCTGCTATGAACTCTGTTATGGGGATCAAAGTGTTTTAGCCAAAAATTTGCCAAAGGGGGAGTTTGTAGGTGTTTAATTGGCTACATTATATGGTAAAACACTAATGTCTTGACTGATGTCATGACATGTATGTGTGACTACATTGTAGTTACTGCAGGACTAGCTAACACATGATTATTGAATGCTGTGACATTCATACCTGTCAACAGATACTAAGGAACAGAAGTTCTGTTAGAACTTAGTATTCATTTGCAGTCTGGTTATCAAGGAAGAACCAGACCTGGCATAAGGCCTACTGACTGAATGTCAAACTGGATGTTGTGACATTCATCATTGACAGCAGCTACTGAAGATTAGGCAGAGTGGTGTTCTGCTATACTTCAGCATATTACTTAGTTTGTTCTTCAAGAGAATAACAGAACTAACTTAAGGCCAATTGTGTAAATGTTAAGTTGGACACTTTGACATTTATTAATGTAAGCTGTTACTGTAGTATGGTCATTTTGATCATGTACAGGTCAGCAAATTTGTACAATCTGTTTTCTGGAAAAACAGACTCAGCATATGGACCTTGATGTCAAGCTGAATGTCGTGACATTCATTCCTGACAGCATATGCTAAATTGTAGGTTGTTCAGTTTTCTGTTTCAGCTTTTTCTCAGGCTATTCTTTAGGGATTCAACAGCTGAGAGAAAATCCAGGAAATCAACAACCAAGCTACATTCAATGAACCTAACAAATAGCCTATTTGTTAGCAACCTAAATGTTGAATTTGAGGGAACTTGTGTGACCTAAAATTCAGGAAAATACAGGTGCAAAAGCCCAGATGCTGCAATATAAAAAGGAAGGCATTCCTTCATTCAGTTTCGGGGATTTTGAGGCGTGAAGATTTAGTGTGTCCATCATACTTCACTGCTGTATTTTGTGAGTCTAGTATTAGACGTATCTTGTAAGCCAAGCCATTATCAAGTAGATGATAGCTTTGGCATAGGGTGTTCATTGAGTTGTAAGTGTTGTGTCACTCAAAGCTTTTAAGCGTGAGTGCTGTGTATCTTGATTTAAGCTGTGAAGCATAATCAAGAGTTGTTTTTGAAGTGTGACTTCAAAGTGTCTTTAATATCACTGAGGTGATTGAGGGGGAGTGAGTAGGAACTCTGATCTTAGGTTAAGATTGAAATTGCATTGGGTAGGGATTAAGTGAGAAGTTGTAAACGGGTGAGTTTAGCTTTGAATTGATACTACTAATAGTGGATTTCCTCCCTGGCTTGGTAGCCCCCAGATGTAGGTCATGTTGGACTGAACTGGGTGAACAATTACTTGTGTTATTTACTGCACTTACTGTTAAGTTCTGCATAATCCCTGTCTGTGCAGAATTGGATGTCATAACTGTTGGTGTAAGCCCTAGAGGCCAATACATTTTGGTACTTGTATCGAATAATAAAAGGCATTCTCTTTATTATGGTTGATTAATAAAGTCCGTGGAATAGATAGTCCGTTTAATGTATTAAGTGTGACTTAATCATGAGAACACATTAAACATAAGGACACTATTCCTAAAGTATCCGTAGTCGAGCTTTAGTGTGAAGTGGGATAACATTAAAGCATTAAGACTATTATGTTTGTAGACTGATGATCACATCTCATGGATCATGGATAAAGAGTTATCAAGTCTTAAACATGGGTATGAATGTTAGGAGTAATATTTATACCGGATTGACCCGCTATGAGAATACTATATAGAAAGTTATGCAAGGTGTCATAAGTTATTCTCATGGTGATAATAGTGTATTCCACTCTTCGACCTGAAACCACTATGGATCCTAGATGTAGAGTCGAGTGCTTTATTGCTGATCCAACGTTGTCCGTAACTGGATAACCATAAAGACAGTTGATGGGTACTCCACGAAGCATGCTGAGGGACATGAGTGACCTAGATGGAATTTGCCCATCCTGCATAACAGGATATAATGTCTATGGGCCCAATATTGAACTGGACAAGGATGACACGGTCTATGCCTTGTGTTCAATATAGACATAAGGGCAAAAGGGTAATTATACACATAATTATTATCACAGATGGTTTTGTCAGATCACATGACATTTTCGTGTCTTGGGTAGCAGTGATGTGTTGCTAGATACCGCTCACTGTTTATTATATTAAATGTGTGATTTAATATAATTGCCAACGTCACGAAAACCTACAGGGTCACACACAAAGGACGGATTGATGAGAGATAGAGTAACTAAGGAATACCGTAAGGTACGGTGCCCTTAAGTGGATTATAGAACATCGTAAGGTACGGTGTACTTGAGTAGAATACGAAATATGGTAAGGTACCATGGGCTTAAGTGATTTTGGGCATATTATAAGATATGGGCCAAAATACACTTAAGTGGGCTTTTAGCTTGAAGCCCACACAAGTGGTTCTATAAATAGAACCCTTGTGCAGAAGCAAAGATTTGCGGTTGCATTATTTTCGTTTTCTCACACTCTCTCTCTCTCTCACTCAAAGCCTTCATTCGTACCAGCTAGCACTGAGACTGAAGGAATCCGTTCGTGTGGACTGAGTAGAGACGTTGTCATCGTTCAACGTTCGTGATCGCTTCGTGGATTTGCATCAAAGGTTTTGATCGTCACAAGAGATCTGCACCAAAGGTTTCAACCGTCACAAGAGGTAAATATTCTATCACTGATCATGACCATTCGTAAGGATCTCTAAAGGAGAAAATTTTAATTTCCGCTGCGCTTTGGATCGCAATTCTCCTTCAATAACAACCAGTGTGACATCCAAAGTCTGATAACTAGAATTTCATATATATATATATATATATATATATATATATATATATATATATATATATATATATATATATATATATATATATATTATATATAATATATATATATATATATATATATATATATATATATATAATATATATATATATATATATATATATATATATATATAAAAGGTTCCTGTAGAGTACTACAGATGATTAGGGTGCTAATACTTTCCCTCTTCATAACACACCCCCGTACCTTAGAATCCCCCCCCCCCTTTTTCTTAACTTAAGTTTAATCTTCTAGCTTTGCATATACATATTGGGTTATTTTTGAATCTTTTCCCCTTCCCTTGGATAAATTAAAGTTTGGTGGTGATATTTTGATTCTTGAGTCAAGTCTAATCAATAGCTCAGTCTCCAATTCTTCACCGCGACAGAAATGGCGACTTCATTGTGGAAGGAATATTAAGTGGGTGATACCTAACTTGTTTATATGTGTTTATTATTATTTGTTGCTATGTTTGCTTGGGTTTTATTATGGAGATCTATAAGTGGTGAGGAAATCCTAACCCGGATTAGAGAATACAAACAAGATAGGAAGGTGGTATAATCAATGTTACATGTCTGGAGGAATCCTAAGCATGATTAACATATGATATAACTCCGCTCAGTGGAGACCCCTTTGATGGTAATATTAGTTGTTACGAGTAAATCATAGTGGTATTATTATCTTCGATATGAGATTCTAAGAAACTGAGGACCTTTAGAACCTTTTCAACCCCTCTAAGACTTTTTAGGATGTAGTGTGGAGATTATCCAGGTGTAAGATCTTAGGTAATTGTTACGCGATGCTACACTCAGACGAGTTTCTCTTGAGAATATTATTGGTCTACGAGCAAGTCGTTAAACCGATAATATCCGAAAGATGGATCTATGACTCTGGGGACCACTTTAGAACCTTATTCTACATATACAAAATAAACCTATTAGTTCATACATTGTGGGATGGTTAGACCCTTGGCTCCATGATTAATGTAAAAACCCTAAACCCGTATTTGTGAAACATGCATTCATGCATCCATAAAAACTTTTTTGCATAAAAACCAAGAAACTCAATAGTTTTCTTTTGAAAATATCGATAGGTAAAATGGAACTTGAAAGGAGGAATACCAAGAAATACACTTTCAAATGTCCTGACTTAACAGAGTTGAAGAAGCTTGGTTCTATGATAGTTAGTCCAGAGGATTTCAGAGCTCAGTATGGAAGACTTGTGGGTATCTTGAAGACCAAGGTTGAAGGTGGAGTTCTCAAACCTTGGTACAGTTTTATGATCCATTATACCATTACTTCACATTTCTAGACTACCAACTTATGCCTACTCTAGAATAATACTCTTATTAGTTTGGTTTGCCAGTCTCTGACAAATTACCATTCAATGGTTCAGAGAAGACCCCTACACCAGCAGCTATTGCAGAAGCATTTCACCTAAAAACGTCTGTTGTGAAGGCCAACTTCATTACAAAAGGAGGGATTCTAGGTCTAACCTCTAGATTCCTGATGGATAAAGCCTTTATCTTTGCAGAAGCAGATATATATGCCTTTGAAGCCATTTTTTCTCTACTTATTTATGGAATTGTGCTCTTCCTAAACATTGATGACTTTGTGGATGTTAATGTTGTACGAATCTTCTTAATTGGTAACCCAATACCCATATTACTTGGATATACCTATCATTCTATCCATCACATGACTAAGGAAGGTGGTGGAACCATTATTTGTTGTGCACCTCTCCTATATAAGTGGTTTATCTCTCACTTACCCAGATCCATACTTTTTAGGGAGAATCCACAGAAGCTCAGTTGGTCTCAGAGGTTCATGTCCATTGATCAAGGGAATATACATTGGTATGACCCCTCCTATGATGTTGGAGTAATTATTGATAGTTGTAGTGAATTTCCTAATGTACCTCTCCTTGGTGTACATAGGGGAATTAACTACAACCCCATCCTTGCCAGAGGCCAGTTAGGATATCCTATGGCAGATAAACCTGATAACCTTCTGTTGTCAGTTTTCTTTTACCTCAATGAAGAAGAGAGTTCCGGTTTGAAGGATAGAACCATACATGTTTGGCGTAACATTCACATGAAAGGAAAAGACCGACCAGGAAGAAAGAATTATGTTGCTTTTGAGCCCTACACCCAATGGGTTTGTGCTAGAGCCAGTGAACTTAAGATGCCCTATGCTTCTGAGAAGCCCTCATTCCCTTATGCTATAACATCATCATACACCATTCCTATTGAGAATAGGGAAGAGTTTCAAGAAATTTTGACTAGGTTGAAATTGGAAAGAGACGCTTGGGAAGGCAAGTACCATGTCTTGAATGATAAGAAGATGAAGATGGAACAACAACTAAAGGAGAAGGATGATTTGATTGAGATTCTAGAACAACAAGCTGTGAAGAAACAGGAGGAACAAGAAGATTTACTTCTATCTAAAGTCCATCCATTTCATGAGTACTCCAACATACCTCTCACCTCAGGTGCTTGGAAGGGAATCATCGACAAGCTTATGGTCGAGAACGCTAAGCTAAAGAGACAGAAAAGGAAGCATCAGCTAGCAACATGACCTTCTACATATGAGATTCCTTAGGACTCATAGACTTAGATGTTTTCCTCTTGTATTATTTAGGATCATTAAAATTATACTTCATCCTTTGTAATCCCTTAATTATTTAATAAAAAGAGGTTTTTGTTCAGCTTATACCAAATTTTGTCTCTATAATATTTGCAATAAATTATTGAGTTTCTTAAAAATTAAAACTCATCTTTTGCATCTACATATCATGCATCATTCAAGCACAAGTTCCTTCATTTAAGAAACTTACACGTGTCTTCTCCCTCCAATAGTCAAACTAAATCACCAATGCAATACTCGAGCCAGTCGTCGGAGAAGGATGAGTCAGCTTGAACAAGAAAACCAAGAGCTCAGGGAGGAAGTAATCACCTTGAAAGACAATTTGGAAAGGCTTACTGCTATGATGGAGACTTTGGTGGCTGTTCAGAATCAATCATCGAACAATTCTTAAGATCCATTGCAACAAACAACAATCTCTGAGAACGTCTCGACGCCCATTCTGGTGGCGCCTGTCAATGATCAACAATATCACATGCCACCCGGTTTCCCTTGGGGCATGCCTCACGGTTATATGCCAAGTGGATACCGCCCTCAAAATGCTGAAGCTCCAGTAGTGACTATTGTGATGTCTGTACCTCCTCCTGTGGTGCATACAACTCCTTATAATGAAGAAAACATTTTTCACGCTGCTCCAAGCGAAGTTGTGGGAGTAGATGAAAGGTTAGAGGGATTTCAAGATCAGTTCTTAGAAATGCAAAGGGAAATCAACGCTCATCGAGGTAAGGATCTTTTTGTCAAGACTGCTTCCGAACTCTGATTGATTCCTAATGTTCAAATTCCACCCAAATTCAAAGTACCGACTTCGAGAAATACAAAGGAAATTCATGTCCTTAAAGTCATTTGGTGATGTATGCTAGGAAGATGTCCACTCAGACTAACAACCATCAACTTCTGATCCACTACTTTTAAGACAGTTTAACTGGTGTCGCTCTTAAGTGGTACATGGGCTTGGACATCGTGAAGATTCATACTTTCAACGACCTTGGTGAAACTTTTGTTCGTCAATACAAATATAATGTAGATATGGCTCCAGACAGAGATCAACTCCAGGCCATGTCTCAAAAAGACAAAGAGAGTTTCAAGGAATATGCTCAAAGGTGACGTGAAATTGTTGCACAGATTTTCCCTCCACTTGAAGAGAAAGAGATGACTAAAATCTTTTTGAAAACTCTGAGTTCATTCTACTATGATCGCATGATCGCCAGCGCACCCAGTGATTTCACCGAGATGGTAAACATGGGCATGCGACTTGAGGAAGCAGTCCGAGAGGGACGTTTGACTAAGGAAGACGACGCTTCTAGTCATGTTAAGAAATTCGCCAATAATTTCTCCAAGAAGAAAGAATCATATGTTAGTGTCGTTTCATATGGCAGACAAAGAAGAAAGTATCAACATGTTGCATCCGTTTCACCAATCATTAGTCCACCAATTGTAGCGCCAATTTATCAGCCACAATTCTCGAATCAACATTAACAAAAGTATCCTCAACGACATCCGCAACAACACCATGTTCATCAACAACCATCAAACCAACAACATCAACAGCCTCCATAATAGGCTCTTTCTCAATTCAACAATCAAAATCGTATTAAAAAAAAGGCCACAGTTTGATCCTATCCCAATGTCCTATGCAAAATTGTTTCCTGCAGTGCTAGCTAAAAATCATGTCCAGACAAGGTCTCCACCACCTGTGCCAAAGGACCTTCCCTATTGGTACAAGGCAGATCAATTTTGTGCTTACCATCAAGGGGCACCAGGACATAACATTGAAAATTGTTTTGGTCTAAATTCATATGTTCATAGGCTCATCAAGAGTGGTATCCTTTCATTTAAGGACATAAACCCCAATGTTCAAGTTAATCCTCTACCGCAACATGGTTCAACCTCAGTTAACATGGTATATGGTTTCCCGTGCAGTTTCTGGATCTATGATGTACGATTGTTGGGAGAGAACTTAGTAAAGAAACACGCCAGATATAGCAAGAATGGTTTTGTGCCTCCACATAACTACGCCTCTTTCAGGGTTTGTTCAAGGAACTCTCAAGGATGCCTAACTATTGTAACAGATCTCCAGGATCAAATGGACCAAGGTTACATTGTAGCCTACCAAGCTAGAGATTGTAATCAGGTCAATATGGTCAATAGTGACAATGAAGTGAATGTCATAGTTCCTCAGTTTAACGACTCAGAGCCTATACAAATTACTTATGATAGTCGGAAGACTTCTGTGACTCCTCTGGTCATTAACTTACCAGGCCCAGTTCCCTACCAATCTGATAAAGTCGTGCCTTACAAGTACAATGCTACAATGACTGAGAATGGAAATGATGTTCCTCTACCCTCCATTGTTAACATCGCTGATATAAGCAGGGTCACAAGGAGTGGGCGTATATTTGCAAAAAGGACTGAGGTTGTCGCAACATGAAAGCAGGCTCATGTGGAGATCCCTTTTGAACCGGTTGGCCAATCTGACAACATGAATCCAAAAAGTGATAATGATGAGGTGTTGAAGATCATCAGGAAAAGTGAATACAATAGGGTGGAATAATTACTACATACACCTTCCAATATATCTGTGTTATCTTTGTTGATGAACTCTGAGGCTCACCGTGAAGCTTTGTAGAAAGTCTTAGAACAAGCCTATGTAGACCATGATGTGACAATCAGACAGTTTGATGGTATCGTCGCTAACATCACGACCTGCAACAACTTGAGTTTCAATAATGAAGAGCTCCCCGAAGAAGGAAGAAATTATAACATGGCACTAAATATCTCAATCAACTGTATGAATGACTCTTTTTCAAGTGTGTTAGTGGATACAGACTCGTCTCTCAATGTCATGCCAAAGTTAACACTTTCCAGACTTTCTTTTCAAGGTACTCCTATGAAGAGTAGCAGGATTATTGTCAAAGCTTTTGATGGTTCCAGAAAAATAGTCATTGGAGAAATCGACCTTCCTAAGACCATCGGACCTCATACTTTCCAGATAACATTCCAGGTGATGGACATAGAAGCTGCGTATAGTTGTTTATTGGGTCTTCCTTGGATCCATGAAGTTAGGGCAGTCACTTCCACTCTGCATCAGAAGCTTAAATTTGTGAAGAACGTGAAGCTAGTGACAGTTTGTGGGGAGAACACACTAGTTGTGAGTCACTTATCATCTTTCTCTTATCTTGAACCTGAAGAAGCTGTTGGAACTCAATGTTCCCCAGGAAAGTGCTAAGCCTGGATTTTCTATCAAGCTTTAAAATAAACAGTCAAGCTTTTTCAGTGATCTTCATTATCCCCGGTGGAAGCTGCAAATTTTGATGATGTCCCCGGAAGAATCATTTTAAAGGTTTTCCTGACCAATTTACACCCGTCCTTGGTAGAGTCTACATTTTCCTAAGTGAAATCTTCTTCTCCAAAGAAATTGGAACCCTGCAGCAAGATCTTTGCTCCATCAAAGGTTCACATTTCATCCCCAGATGAAGCATCTTCCTCTCCCTAGAGAGAATTGGACCTCGCGATAAGACTTTTCTCCTTTGATGACCTTTAACTCATCTCTAGTGATGTTTTCCACCTTAATGAGACTAGCCAAGTTCATGTTGAGTTATGAAACATATTATGTTCCCAGCGTGTCTGTTTTGTCTGTTTTGTCAACATAAACATAACGCGCATACATGCATATACACATACATGCATATACACATACATGCATATATATCATGAATAACCAAATTCACATCCATTTTGCATTCCTTGATGACATTTACCTCAATTTCTTCGACTATGTTCACCCTTGGGTGTTATGTTTCTTTCCCCATAGGAGTCGTCAACCTTAAGCAGAGAGTTTATATCCTTTCTAATTCTCCACTGAGTTCATTCCTCGTGGAAGATGGTTGCTTTAGTTGTCCTTTTCCATCGTTGGATAGGATAAAATCCCAATTGATCTTTGTCGCGGTTGGAAAAATGACAGAGTCGCCACCATCCTTTATTCGTTCCTAAAGAACAGAGAAATAATGATAAAACCTATGACTAAGGCGAGATACTAAGTTCGGGAGTCAGTTAAATAAGGGAAAAGTGTTAGGCACCCCTTATCTCCATTGTATTCAATGAGATCCTACTACAATTTTAAGGTTAATGTATGTTTCTAAAATGTTTGCTTTAATATTAGTTGATTATTCAATTTATTTATTTACAAAAAATATTCTATTTAAACGGATGAGAGACCCAAAACGATTTTTTTATAATTGTACTCGATAGAGTTTACAACTCTATGCCTACATACCTCCGCATTAAGCGAGAGATCAGAGTACCGTAGTTCTTCTATAAAAAGGTTATTTGTTGATTGTTTTATCCCTTGAAAATTTATAGAAAAAATTCAATTACTTTGATTTAGGTATCTATATAATTATTTTAACCAAAATACTAAAAGTTTAATAAACCCAAAGATCATATTCCTTATCATTGACTTTAATTCCTGATTTTATCCCTTAAAATTATTATAGAATTTTATCCCATTTTATCCCTAAGTTATCCCATGATTATCTCATAAATTATCCCTAATTATATCCCCTCGTGTTCTAATTATTATTTTTTAATTAATAATGATATTATATATTCAATTAATAAAAATATTAAAAGATTAATAACATATTCCTTATCCCTGATTTTTTTATCCCTAAAACCCTAGAAATTTATCTCACAATTTTATCCCATATCTTTGTCCCATTTGATTTGAAAATAGAATTTAATTTAATTAAGAAAATTAAATAAAATATGATAAGATATATCCCTTATCCCAATTTTATTCATAATTTACATCACTTAAAACCCTATAAATTATCCCTAAATTTTATCTCATATTATCCCTAAAATTATCCTATAGATTAACCATAATTTTCCAAATTTAATCAATATCTCATAACTAACCCTATTTTTTTATATTATTTATATTAACCCATTTTTCAATAATTAACCCCTACTTTCAATCTGCTTAATTGTTCTAAGATTAATCCCTAACACTTAATTTAAATCCTTAATTTTGGTATTTTAATTCCATGTTAACCATAATTATCTAAATAGTTATTTAATTATTTTTGTATTAAACCCCATTATTATATTAAACTTTAAATTAATTTAATTAGTTTTAAGTTATAAGTTAATTAATAATCATTTTAAAAATATTAATTAACCTTAATTATCCTCATTTAACCATAAATTCTTGATTAATATTCCATAATTAATTATTATTATTTTATTCCTTTTTTATTATTATTTTTGCTAATTTTATATTTTCTGAAAATGCAAACGCTACCCAATATAACATTGCACTAAAACTTCCTAAAACATGACATCAATTGCTTTTTTAAGGCTCATATTAATTATGTTTAAAATCACAAGCAACCACAAAAATTGATTTCTCAGCCTCTTTAAAATCTAGATATTGTCTAAATTGAAATAATTGAGTTAAATCAATATGTTTTATTTAAAAATATTTATATATTTAACTGAAATAAATTATAAAAGCACAATTTCAATTTCTATACACATTATCTCATTCACGAGATATATAAATAATTGACATGGAAATATCTTGATTATAATGGAAATAATCAAGTTTATTTTTAAAAACAATTTAAATTGTGATTGTAATATATTTAACTCATCAGTAAATAATTAAATAATTAAATAAAGAAAATAAAACAAAACATAAATTGTGGAACCTAGACTAAATCATGTGACTTCATCATCTCTCAATTTAAAGGTAGTGTTTCTACTTTTCAATTCAGTCACCACATATACAATGGAAAAAAAGCAATAAACTTCATCCCCCCAAAACAAGTTTTCTAATAAAATTTCAAAAGAAAATGCAGACAGAGAGAGAATCAAGGGAAAAAAGACGGAGTGAAAACTGGCCGAAAATATACAAAGACACATTGACTGTAGAGTTCGAGTTCTTCGGATTTGTAGTGTATTTCACGGAGGATCAATTATTTTCCCGCTTGATTCAAACTCCGGTTCTGACTTGTTGCTTCTTCTCCTCTACTTTTGAACTTGTTTACAAATTTGTATTAAGCACGAGTTATTGTTGATGATGAGAATTGATGGTTGTATGTCGAGGATGATGAATAGGTAGCAGTTGTGTTCTTAGTCTTTCATCGGTGTTATAAACAAATATAAGAACATATTTTTTTAGTCTATATACAAATACTGCATTTTTAATCTCTAAAAGATAATTCCCATAAAAAAATTATTCTATTTAATCTCCACAAAATTATTTTACAATTAGATTTAAGGCTTGTTTGACTAAGTTTTGAATTTTAATTCTTAAAAATCAAGTTGTAAATTTATTTACTTTTAAAAAATCCTTTTGAAGAATAAAATAAAATATGTCTCATAATATTATTTTTAAAAAAACTATTTCAAAGATACAAAAAAATAGAGTTTAAAGAATGGTGGGGGATGAGTTAAGATTAATCGGTAAAGATTAATAGTGTTAATTAAAAAAATAAAAGTTAAAAAATAGTATAAAACATAAAAATTTGGATGTGAATTATTAGAAAACCAAATAAAAATTATAATAAGAATCATGAAAAGACTTAAATAGAAGACCGTCGGATTGTTATCAGCATACGATATAAAAAATTAAATTAAAAAACATAAATAGGGAGTTGGAACTCTTGTGGGAAAACATGGATTGAGACCCGTGTAAAAGTGTTCATTTGATGTTAAAACAATTGATCAAATGATTAAGAGAAAAAGAGGAAGCCATCAGAAATCATCATATAACCAAAAGAATAGTTTTAAAAATAAAGTTTGATACCCTTGAACAAAAAGTTTGAGACTTTGTGAGACTCATATTAAACTCTGTGCAAAACTATGTGTAATTCCCCACTAATTGGTGTCTCCCTAAATAATGAGAAAATGAGTCATATTTATATAATAAATTAGATCACTATAAATAGAAAATAATTAATTGTGACAAAGTACAACCAATCAAAAATTAGATTTTAAAAAATTAACAAAATACATTGAATCTGGACACTTTTGATATATATATATTTTTAACTATTTTTGTGAATAAAATGCAAAAAAGTGAAAAAATCAATTTTTAAAAAATATATAAATTAAAAATACAAAAATTATATAATAAAATATAAAAAATGTAAATTTTGAATTTTTTGTGATTTTTATAATTAAAACACATAAAAGGAAAAAATGCAGAAAAAAATAAGAAAAGTGAGATTCAAACATAAGATCTCTCCATTCTAAATTCTTAGACTTTCTCTTTTACCAATTGGGCCAATGTATTTAGTTGAAATAAAATGGAACCATAATACTAATATGTTAGTGAGAGTTAATTATATTAATAATATTAAAATCTCTATAATTTCATCAATTTATATTTTCATTTTGTAAATACTACCCCTAATTAATTGATTTTTTTAGTAAATAAGACATATTATCCTGATTACTAACCCTACTAACTTTCCCAAAAATTAATAGTAATACCCTTTTTAGCATGCTCCTACAAATTATGCATTTTAAAAAAAATATCTAAATAATACCCCTAAACTAAAATCAACTCCTTAAGAGAGACTAAAAAATCAAAATGGTTTCCCTTTGACTTTTTAGGTCATTTGACCAGATGACTGGTATGCTCTGGATGTGTTAGTGTCAACTGGAAATGAAAATGAAAATATGGTCAAAATTTGGGGTATGACAATCTTCATTCCCCATTGGTAGAGTCTTGCTTGATTGTTTTCTCTCCAGTTGTTCCTGGAGTGAGCCAAATATTTGGAAATTAATGGTGAATCTCTCTAGGTTGTTAATCCTAGATCAAGAGTGCATTTATTTTGCACTGTCTCCCCATGAGAAACATCTTCATTATCGCCAGTAAAGACATACCCTTTTCCCCAATATGGACACAAGTGGTTATCTCTTTTGAGAAGCCTGTCTATCTCGAAGAAATTATCAACATAGAAGTTTTCTTCCATCATATGGTTTTCTCTCCAGAGAAGTTTGATGAAGACTTCCAACAGGTAGCTGTCTCTTTATTTGAGAAGCCTGTTTCATGATCTCTGATCCCTAGTAAGTAGCTGTCTTTTCCCGAGAAGCTTATTCTATTTCTAGACGCCCATTTTGGATAACAGATGGCAATCTCTTTTTGAGAAGTTTGTGTATCCTCAATGAAGTTATCAACATATCAAACATTCTTTCCAACAAATGGCCATCTCCCAAGAAAATTTTGTCAGAGAAGTTTGTTGAAGACTATTACAAGCACCTTTCTTTTATCAGAGGACTTTATATCCCTGGTGAGGTGTTCCTTTACAAGAACTTATATTACCAGTGAGGTGTTAATCACAACCAATGGTACTTTCCCTAGTAAATCACGATGGAATTCTGTTGAAGATCCTTACTATGATTTTCTCTTTATTTGAGAATTCCAGTTTTTTATAAGATTAACTGACCCACATCCTTCGAAGATACCCGGTGAAGTTACTTCTCTTTCCCCAACAAGTGGTCACCTTTTTAGGAGCTTGTTCATTGATCCTTTCAGAGAGAAAAACTTGGTTAAAGAAGAAACCAAGGCCCGTTCGCTGGCTTATGACCCGAATTGTGGATAAATTTATTTTTATTTTTCTAAGTGGAATACTTAAGTAAAGAAGAAGTTGAATCATGTTTTGATCATGTAAGCCTATTTGGACTCATTATTTGAACAAGAAGTCATCTCTACCTTTGAGAAACCTGTTGCGAAAGCCATAACTCGTTATTTGAACAGGCGGTCATCTCTACCTTTGAGAAACCTGTTGCGAAGATATTTCCTCAATGAAGCGTACTTTTATTTGGACTCGTTATTTAAACAGGCGGTCATCTCTACCTTTGAGAAACCTATTATGATCCAATATATTTCTAATAAGACAATTAACTTTTCTTAGGCTACCACATGTTTGGTAGTATGTAATATACCTCTCTCCTTGAGCTACCCTATTATTTAAGCTGCCCTGTGATTGGTAGTCGGTAGTCTCATTCCCCAGTAAGGTTGATAATCTTACCCCCTTGGAGCCATCACCCCTTCCTCAGTTGAAGTCACGATCATTTGGAATGATCTATTCCCCATGAAGCTCTGATCCATTGGAATTTGCAAATCTTCTTCCTCAACTGAAGTTGTAATCTTTTCCTCAGTGGAATTTCCTTTTGTCTGTCTCTACAGTGGCATTCCTTTATCCCTGTGTGTTTTCTCAACTAATATTACTCCCTTGTGACAATGTTCCTCACAGAATTCATGAGTCCTGCATGCATATCATATCATAAGCATTTGGTGGCCTCTTAGGGTCAAAAATTATGCATGTTTGTATTTAAGTCTCTCCAATCATGTTGAGATGAAAGTTCCAATATTCATATCTCCGGATTGAAGAAACTTAAATAGGGGCATATGTCATACCCTAATTTTCAATCCTAAGATGCCACCATCATTTATATCATTTTCATGACATCTAGCATCTTTGCATTACGAACCTATTGAAAATACAAAAAGATTTTTTTTACTTTGTTTGTCTTAAGCTAGGGTTTTGCACCAAGAGTTTTCAAAGGTTTATCAATCGAGACTTGGCATGAGTTTCAAAATTTCAAACTCCTCATCCTTCCCAAGTGATCAAGTGACTTCCATCAACAAGAATCAAGTTCAAGACCATTCCATCTCAAATTCATCAAGGCCAGAGTTCACCTGATACCCTTAACTAAGGTTTTGACTCAAAGTCAACTGGTTGAATTTTTAGCCAAGGCATGATCCCAAAGCTTGAAGTATGGTTCAAAGACTTCAAATACATCATAATTGATCCATTCATATCATCCAATGTGCCCAAGATATCCCATTCATTAAAGATTTCAAGAATTGGATTTATTTGATACAAAGTCAACTAAGGCAAAATCAAAGTTTGACTTTTAAGATTTTTGGTCAACTATGGACTTTTCAAGTCAAGGATTATGAAAATATGATTATTTAAGTCATTTGATCAAGTTTAGTCAATAAAATCAAGGTTACTTGTGTAAGACCCTAATTTTGACCCTAAGATCCCTCATGGCATCATATCATTGCTCATTGCATTGCCTCAAGGATCATAGCATGTGTGGCTCCTTAACCCTAGGGTTGGGACTTGTGTGAGTTGTTTTGAGACCACAAAGCATGCTTGAATTGTATATTATTTCTTTTATTATATTTTTTACTAACCAAAAGCACAAAAATATGTCACTATTCTCTTTTGCTTTGAAGCTCAAGCAATCATGAGATCCCCTGCTCATAGAAGGTTCCTATGCTCAATGAAATGGCTAGATGAAGAGGAAAGCAAGAATGACAATGGTTCACAAAGTTCCTAATCATCATATATTTCTCCCAAGTATCTCAATTTTCCAAGTTGATCAAGATAAACCAAAGGGCTCGAGGATTGTTTCCCAAGGAAACCCTAATTCAACTGTGCATTGACTGTGCCTTGCTCATGAAGCAACCTCAACCTATGATCAAATTTAATCAAGTTAAGTTCTTTAATTCATCATTTTATTCATATATGAGCCTATGTGAGTATCCTCAATCATTTATTCATCAAGATTTGAAGTTTGGCCTTGAGAAGTTGACCAGTCAAGTCATCTAACTAATTTGAGATCCATTGAGACTTAACTTTTGATGTGTTTGTCAAATGAAGATTACCCAAAGATAAAAACTGTTCTTAAGAACCATATGAACAACTTTAATGTTCATCAAAAATTCATTTGAAACTTGGAAGGGCATAATTCATTTCAAAACAGTATAGGTCGTTCCCTAATTTTAGGTCAACTTCCCAAGGACCTAACTTCCTTATTTTTTATGATTTTTAGGTTAGACCAATTGCATTGGAAATCTTAAGATGTCTATTTCAAATTTTATGTTTGGAAAAATTTCATAATCCTAAAATAAACACATGTGATAATACAAAACATTATACGTCACTTTGGACTAAAACCATTGAATTTGAAAAATGTCCAACTTCAAGTGCCCATAACTTTCTCATAAAAAATCCAAATGATGCAAACTTTAAGTCCACATTTATCATCTTGAAAAGATATACAACTTTTATATTTTAGGTTTTTTCATTTGAGGCTTTTATCATTGAAACAGAAGGGCTTGAAGTTGACTATTTTTGGCAAATTTTCCAAAGACATGTTTTGTACCTCAAACTTCAAGGCAAGTTTTCATAAATTTCCAAAGTCCAAATGGATTTTTTCCCAACATAACTTTTGTTCCTTATGTCAATACCTTTCCAACCATTACTTACATGACCATGTTTGGATTTTCTATGTATGACTTTCGAAGAGGTGAACATTTGTGATCAAATATGCAATTCACTTTGTAACTTGATGCACAAGCCATTGCAGCTCAGAATGCACGTCCATTTCAATTTGGTATGATATCAACTTGCAGTTCCACTCAAGTTTGGGCCTCACATGCGCCTATACAGACCCATGCATGGAGAACCCAAAGCTTCATGCACACGAGTATTTTCCCTCATTGCTTGCAGCTCAGCTATAAATAGAAGCCTTGCCTCATTCAAATCTCAACCTGAAGGCAACCTGAAGCTCTGCTGAAATCAAAACCCAACCATACTCAAAGGAATTCTGATTTTTATTTCTCAAATTCAAACTTGAATTTCAACTTCCTTGGTTGATCTTCAAGTTCCAATTCCTAAGCCTTGCATCATCATCATCTCCTGATCAAAGTGGAAACAAGAATTGGAGTAGATCGTGCTGTTTAAAGCTTCACTTCAAAGGTTTATCATCTAACTGTTTTGATCTGAATCTCATCATACAATGTGAATTGCTTGTGTTCAAATGGTTTTCTGAAGCCCTCAAGCAAGAGGCAGGCCAGTGGTGGTCTTGATTTTATGTTTTGAAGCATTTCAGTTTGCACACCTTGAATTTCAAGCTCAGATTTCTCACTTGATAGAGATCTTGAGGATAATCCAAGGTTATAGGGGTGTTGTACATCACCCCAGCTTCATTTTGGTACCTGGCTTGTGCATTTTGGTTGAGGTTCAAAAACCTGCAACTGGTGGTCGGAGTTGGTTGGTCCACCGGAGAAGATGGTGGTTTCCACCACCATCCCCACGTGGATGCACCATGACTTTCAGATCTTTCTCCAACGTTCTAATCTCAGCCATGCGTTATGTTTACCTTTTTTAATTCACTTTGTTCCGCGTTTGACTCATGACCATGGTGGGAACGCGCTTCTGGACCGTCTGATGTGTCCACGTCATTTAATGAAGCAGATCTAGCGCTCCTGGATTTTTGGAATTTTCTAATTTCTGTTTTAATTTCTTTTAATTTCTTTGATTTTCAAAAATTCATAACTATTTTAATTGAGGTCACAAAAATAAGAGACCAACACTACAATTTTTCTTGAAAAATCTAGTTTCATAATCTGATTTTTAATCATTTTTGTGACTTCATTTAATATTTTTTGTGAATTATGTTCTTTTTAATAGTTTTTAATTCATTTTAAATACTTTTTGATATTCAAAAATTCCAAAAATATTTTCTTAACACATATGGATCATGATAAGTCTATGAAAAATATTCTCATAAATTTCTTAATTGATTTGAGATTTTAATTCATTTGTGTTATATTTCTTTGTTTTTAATTGTTTTAAAATAGTTTCTGTTTTCAAAAAATGTTGAATTTTTTTGTCAAACATTGTTTGACCATGCTAGACCTATGATGATTCAATTGGATTTGTTGAAATTGATTTGAATTGAATTTGAGGTTTGACCATATTTTGTTCATTTTAATTTTGCATTTATTTTAATTCCAAAAAAATACCAAAAAATATGTTTGACTTTGTTGACTTGTAATCTTCATTTCTCTTCTGTTTTCCATTGGTTGATGATGATTTTATTCATATTTGATCATTGTGTTTTGATTATGTCATTTGAATTCTCATTTTGTTCATTTCATCTTCATCTTTTTTCTTCTTCTTTTTCTTTTGGCCAATGAGTTCATGATTTATGGTTAGTCTTGATATATGAGAGGCTTAACCTTCTTTGATCCAAATCAAACTCAACTTGATCAAAGATCAAGTGAGTTGCTTTGTGTCCAAGATATGTTGCTTCTTGGTCAAGGAAAAAACCTAAAATCCATACAAGGCTTTCCTTCTTTTCTTTTGGCATGGCAAGTTGTAGGAGCTTGGCTTATTAGTCATGATCTCTAACTTGTGTTTATTTGCCTATAGTTTTATTGACCGACCTCAGATAGGTGTGACTACTACATTAGTCCACTTACGATTGCTTAACATAGCGCTAAATTGTCTTATGACACACTAACATTAACCACTAATTACTAACTTTAATTCAAGCATTTAATTTCTTGCAATTTACTTTAATGCAATTTACTTTCTTGCTCATTTATTCATGTTTCCTTTTCGCTTTGCTCACTTGAGCTCATATTTTATGTTTATGTCATTTTCCTTTTGCTCATTTGAGCACATTATTGTATATAAATATTTTGGTTCTTTGTGATTGTTTTCTCTTTGTTTGTGTGAACCCAATGCAAAAAAGAGGAAGGACTTAGAATTAGGACCTTACCTATGCTTAAAGGAGTTCAAGAGTAACTAGGCCTCATGCCTTTAGAATGCTAAACTTATTGAAGAGCAACTAGGCCTCATGCCTTTAAAGTTGACTTTAAAGGACCCCTAATCTAAACTCATTCTTTGTCCATTTCTCTTATTGTATTGTGAACTTTTTGATTGTTTGTTCTTGTGTAATAGGGATTCTATCTTGAGATAGTAAGAAGGACCATTGTCATGAATAGCCAAGTTAAGAGAGATAAGCCAAGTGGAGATCTTAGGAGATTGAATATAATATTTGTCTTGATTTCTTGTTGCTTGCTAAGTCCAAAGGAAAGGAGCATCTTGAATCATCTTTATGATTTCAAGAAAAGGAACTCCAAGGGTTTTATCTCTTCTCTTATCTTTGCATGTTTAGGACTAACCCTTCTCTTCTTCTCTCCACTCTAACCCAAGCCAAACTCATTTTGTGCAAACATTGACATTGTTTTCAAAGTTAGAAACCTAGGCTTTATGCCTTTGACTTTTCAAACTCTTTTCCTTAATACTTATTTTGAATGAACCTTAAGTCAACTTTGACTTCATTTTGTGAATACTTCTAATTTGTAAATACAACTCACTTCAAGTGATTTTTGTGGTTCCAATGGCCACCTTTGTTAAAACTTTTTCATTAAACATTAGCCATAGGTTTGAGTTATCATAGTGGTTGATGTAAACCTCACCTCATCCTTAGTGATTGGACTATAAGTCTTACATACTTATTATAGGGTGGGTCCCTCACTAGTATGTTGAAGCTATCCTCACATGGTGGATTGTTGGTTTAGGTTGAGTTTTCTCCCTTCAATAACAAAAGACCTTAAGACTTTTGATCAAATCAATTCACCCATATTTTTGAGATTTTTACCCCGAACTACGAGGTTTTGATCCTACCTTTGTGATGGTACGTAGGCAAGGGGTTTATCCATTCAAATAACAAAATTGTAAATAATACGTATATTCTCTTCTCATCCCCCCAATCTTGTTTGCATATATTTTCACAAATACCAACCCGCAATACACCTTTGCAAAAAGGGTTCCCTTAGAGTACTAAGGATGTTTTGGGTGCTTAAAACCTTCCTATTGCATAACCAACCCCCTTACCCAGATCTCTGACATTTTTATTAGTTTTTGATTTGATAAAACTTCTTACTTGGTTTTTCTTCGCTTTCTAACCTTTCCTTTGGATAAATAGAAGTGCGGTGGCGACTCGAATTGTATGCTTACTTTTGATTTAGTCAATAAATCATAAGGTATCGAATACCCCGCTACAGAAAAGTGGCGACTCTGCTAGGGATGAAATCATTCCTAGTGGGTTTAACCTACTTTTTGCTTGTTGTATTGTATGTTTATATTTACTTGTGGCATATTTTTATGCAAATTTGGGATGACTGTATTGTTTGTAATGTATGAATTGCTTGGTATATATCAATTGCTTGTGTGCTTGGTGGTTTCTTGTGAGACGAGTTCTATACTCGAACTCGAGTGCACTTATGATAGGAGAATGGCATAGTCTTGTTGACTTGTGTGGAGTTATTCCTTAGCAAGTTGACTTGCAAGCCCATTCACTTGGTGAAGGTCTTGTTGGGATCAATAATGTCACACGAGTAGTCGTGGTTAGGCATTACTCTTTCCAATATAAACCTTAGAAGCCAAGGACCTTAGATACCTAGCCCATCTTGGCCTATTTTAGGACGTAGTGCGAAGGTCGTTCAAGTGTAAGATTTGATATGATTGTTACGCGATACTACACTCATAAGAGTCTCTCTTGAGAATATTTTTGGAATACGAGTAGTCATTTTATCCGATAATATCCGAAAGATGAGATGTTGACTATGGGAACCTCTTTTAGAACATGATTTTCAGGGTTAACCATACTACACTCCCTTTGGGTGGTTCTTAATCGAGACTCCATGCTCGTGACTTGCAACAAACCCTTGATTCGCGGTTGATCCGTTCTCGTATATCCTCAATATCAATGGAACTTGGGTGTTGATAAGGTGTAAACTATAATCCACCAAAATGGATGATTGATATTGAGGACGATGTGAGCTATCCCGTAACCTTTGTGTGGCGTGACTTGTTTGATCCTTGAGTGTGATTGTTGCATCCATGCATTCATGCATTCATTCGCATCCATATCATCAACAATGAAAATTTTCAAGGAACTTAAGAGGTCTATTTGCAAATTTTCAGACATGGATAAGCAAAGAAGGAATACGAAGAAGTACAGTTTCAGACAACCCGACTTGAAAGAGTTAAGGAGTTTGACATCCTATGTATTAGATCCCTTGGAATTCAAAGCTCGCCATGGGAAGCTTCTGTCTATTCTTTCTACTCAGGTGGATGAAGGTCTGATGAGTGTGTTGGTGCAATTCTATGATCCTCTGTACCGTTGCTTCACTTTCCCAGATTTCCAGCTTTTGCCTACACTTGAGGAGTATGCCTATCTTGTGGGTATACCTATTCTGGATCAGTTACCGTTCAATGGCTTGGTGAGAGTTCCTTCTTCCCAAGAGATTGCTGATCTGCTTCACATAGATGTATCTGAGATTGTTGCACATATGACTACCAAAGGTGGAATTCAAGGTCTCCCATCTGATTTTCTCATTTCCCAAGCTACTTTGTTTGGGAAGGCCATGAGTGAGGACGCCTTTGAGGCCATATTTGTACTTCTCATCTATGGGCTAGTGTTGTTCCCCAATATCGACAATTTTGTGGATGTGAACGCTATTAGGATTTTCTCTACTCTTAATCCCGTTCCGACTCTGTTGGGTGACACCTATTTCTCTTTGCATTTGAGGAATGCAAAGGGTGGTGGATCCATTGTGTGCTGTTTGACTCTGTTGTACAAGTGGTTTATTTCACACTTGCCACAGACGCTCGCCTTCAAGGAGAACAAAGGATGTCTACGGTGGTCTATGAGACTCATGTCTCTCACTAATGATGATATCTTTTGGTACAACCGTGTGTATGGTGGTGTACAAATTATTGACTCTTGTGGTGAATTCTCCTATGTGCCTCTTCTTGGTACATGTGGTGTAATTAACTACAATCCTGTTTTAGCTCTCCGTCAGCTTGGGTTCCCCTTAAAGGATAAACCTAACAACATTCTGTTGGAAGGTGTGTTCTTTCAAGAGGGTAAAGATCCCCAGAACTTGAAGGGCAAAATGGTCCGCGCCTGGCGCAAGGTCCATAGGAAGGGAAGGAAAGAGCTTGGTCCGAAGAACTGTATAAATTTGGAACCCTACACCTCTTGGGATAGGAAGAGAGCGCTTGAGTACCGTATGCCTTATGACTATCAGAGACCTACCCCTATGGTTATGGTTGGGCCTTCAACCCTCCCTAACCAAGGAGTAGAGGAGTTGAGATATGAAGACCGTTCACATGCTTGGGTTTGTGAGCGAGAGGAACTACTTCAGCAACTCAGAGATAAAGATGCTGTGATAGAATTTCTGGAGCATCAGGTTATTGATGAGCCTGATGATGTGGTTACTTCTCTTCTTCCTCAGTCATCCAGGTTTTGGAAGAGTAAGTATGATCGACTCACTAAGGAGAAGGCAGATATGGAAGCAACCTATGAGAGAGAGGTGAAGAGGCTTCATGCAGCTTATCTTCCGGTCTCAAGAGCTTTGGACGATTGTTTCTAGGGCTCCATAGGATGTTTATTCTCCTTTCCTCTTGTATTATATTTGGTTACCACGACTGTACTTCTTCATTGGTGTAAAATTTTTCCAAATATTATTGCTATGAGTATTCCATATATGTCTAAAAAGATTGATATTTTCAAATATTTGCAAATAGATCTCTATAAAGTTCCTCTGATTAAAAACAAATAATATGCACAAATATTGCATGCATCATATGCATAAGCAGGTTTTGTTCAGCTCTGATCAGTGGTCTAACTCTTTGCTCTTCATTTATGTTGAAGACAAGCTGACGCACCGATATAACACCAAGCGAGACTGATGGAGCATCTAGAGCAAGAGAACCGTCAGCTGAAAGAGGAAGTAGCTAGGTTGATTTCCATGATGGAGTCAGTGTTGGCTACTCAGAGCCAATCGTATCCAACTCCTGCAACTCCTCCTACGAGGACGGTTATGCATGAGGTAGCTTCCTAAATTGTGCCTGCCGCAACAGCTCAAACTCTCGCTTCTCTGCCGACATCTAGCCCGGTCCTTTCTGTGCCACCTCCCGTTGTGCACACTTTACCAAGAGTATAAGACACCATCTATCATTCTGAGCCATCTGAGGGCCCAGATGTTTATGAGAAGATGGACGCGATGAACAACCAATTCCTTAAGCTGCGCAAGGAACTGAGACTCTGAGGGGTAAAGACCTCTTCGGTAAGAGTGCTACTGAGTTGTACCTTGTGCCCAATGTCAAAATCCCTGTTAAATTCAAAGTACCTGACTTTGAGAAGTACAAGGGAAACACTTGCCCACTCAGCCATCTTGTGATGTATGCTCGTAAGATGTCAACACAGACAGAGAATGATCAACTTCTTATCCACTACTTCCAGGACAGCCTGTCTGGTGCTGCACTCAGATGGTACATGGGTCTGGATAGTGCGAACATCCGCTCCTTCAATGATCTTGGCAAGGCCTTCGTCAAGCAATATAAGTATAATGTTGATATGGCTCCTGATAGGGACCAACTGAGGGCAATGTCCCAGAAAGAGAAGGAGACTTTCAAAGAGTACGCCCAGAGATGGCATGAGTTGGCCGCTCAGATTGTGCCACCCCTTGAAGAGAAAGAAATGACAAAGATATTTTTGAAGACTTTGAGTTCTTTCTATTATGAAAGGAGATTGCTAGTGCTCCCTCAGACTTCACCGAAATGGTGAATATGGGAATGAGGCTAGAGGAAGGAGTCCGTGAAGGACGTCTGTCTAGAGATGAAGGCTCTTCCTCAAAGAGGTATGGGAACTTTGCGAAGAAGAAAGAGGGAGACACATGATGTGTCTTCCCATATTAAAAGAAGACCCTTTGTGAAGAGGAAGAACATTCGCCCTGCCGTCAGCCAACACCAGGTGGCTCATATAGCACATGCCTTTAGAGAAGTTCAACATCAACAACAACAACACCAACAATATCAACAACAACATCGTCCGCAACAACAGGCCTACCCGCCTTGAAACAACAATAACACCAGCACCAACTACGATAGGAAGAGGGTCACTTTCGGTCCAATTCCAATGACCTATGCTGAGCTCTATCCTTCATTGATAGACAGAAAGTTGATTACTCCATGTGACCCACCTGCTGTACCGACCAACCCTCAGTGGTGGTAGAAGCATGAGCTACACTATGTATATCATTCTGGCACTCCCGGACATGATGTGGAGAATTACTATCCCCTGAAGACCAAGGTGCAAGACCTTGTGAGAAGTTGGATTTTATTTTTCGAGGAAGTAGGTCCTAATGTGAAGAAGAACCCATTGCCCGAGCATGGGAAAGTTGTTATGAACATGGTCCAGGGTTGTCCTGGCAAATATAAAGTCCTGTATGTCAATGATATCAGGCAATCTTTGGTCGAGATGCATAGACTATTGTGTAGATACAGTCATTACGAGCATGACCATGATAGGTGCCAGGTGTGCACTATCAACGAAAGAGGATGTCGACAAGTAAGGAAGGACATCCAAGAGATGCTGGACCAGGGTATGATTGAGGTACTTCAGAATCACAATGAGGATGAAGTTGATGTAATATCCCCTGTATTCAGAATACCAGAGCCTGTTGTCATCAAATATGATGGCAGCAAGAAGAAGGTTTCTCCCACTCTTGTGATAAAGCCAGCGGGCCCTGTCTCATATTCATCAGATAAAGCAGTGCCATACAGGTACAATGCAGTCATGTTAGCAGATAGGAAGGAGGTGTTGTTGCCCCCCACCTCTGTTGTGAGTATCTCCGATGTTAGTGGTGTGACCCGTAGTGGTCGTGTTTTCTCGGCGCCGCCAAAACCCCACGAAGATGTCGTGAGAAGAATGATGTTGTTAACCTTGCCAGTCCTGTGGGGACTTCTTCTTTGAATCAGGCACTTGTTGTGAAGGGCGTTGACCCTGCCGTTGTTGATAAATCTGCTAAAGCTCCTATCCTAGTTGGCCAACATGGCATTTTGAAAAAGGACTATGATGAGATGTTGAGGCTCATCAAGAGGAGCGAGTATAATGTTGTTGATCAACTGCTACAAACTCCATCAAAGATATCTGTCTTATCTTTGCTGATGAATTCCGAGCCACACCGTGAAGCTTTGTAGAGGGTGTTAGACGTGTCATACGTGGACCACGATGTCACAATTGAACAGTTTCATAGCATTGTTGCAAACATAACCGCTTGCAACAATTTGAGCTTCTGTGATGCTGATCTTCCCGAGGAGGGAAAAGACCACAATTTGGCTTTACACATATCTATGAACTGCAAAGATGATGCCTTGTCTAATGTGTTGGTAGACACCGGATTATCGCTCAATGTGTTGTCAAAGTCCACTATGGCCAAACTTTCTTACCAGGGACCTCCCATGAGGTAGAGTGGAGTGGTAGTGAAAGCTTTTGATGGATCGAGGAAAACTGTGATCGGTGAAGTCGAACTCCCGATCAAGATTGGACCTAGTGATTTCCAGATCACTTTCCAGGTCATGGATATCCATCCATCTTATAGCTGTTTGCTTGGCAGACCATGGATTCACGAAGCAGGCGCCGTGACATCCACCCTACACCAGAAGTTAAAGTTTGTTAAAAACAAAAAGTTGGTGGTGATAGGGGGAGAGAAGGCTCTCTTGGTTAACCATTTATCTTCCTTTTCCTATATAGATGCTGGGGATGAGGTTGGGACAACGTTCCAAGCCTTATCTATTGCTGAGCCTTCAAGGAAATGACCTTCTTCATTTGCTTCCTACAATGATGCTAAGTTGGCCATTGAGCATGGTGCAACTACTGATTTAGGACAAATGATCAGGATGGAAGATAATAAATCCCGAGCTGGCATAGGGTATTCTTCAGGAATTTCCAATGAGCGTGGGCTGTTCCAGAGTGGTGGTTTCATCCACACTGTCGAAGATCAAGAGGCTGCAGCCATTGTGGAAGACGATGAAGAGGAAGATCTGGGCAACTTCGTCATACCTGGTGGAATCAACAATAATTGGGTCGCTGTTGATGTTCCAACAGTTATCCACAAGTCCACGCAATATGTTCATTTTGTTTAAAAAACCCTTCTCCCATGCCAAAAGGAGAAGTGATGACATTGTTGGCACATTTTGATTAATACAATGATATTCATTCAATAATCACATGTTAAATGTTTGTTTTTCCAAATTATTTTTCCTTTTTGCTTTTTTGCATGAAATTGGTGATCACCATAAAACCCTAAAAAAGAGAATAAAATCAATCTTTTCATCTGCATAATGATTTGCCTTGTTTGAATTCTGAAATCTTTTTTATATCCAAAATCATTATGCAGGTTGATCAAACTCATTGAACATAATGATCCAACACCTTCTCCCAACTTTGAGTTCCCTGTATTTGAGGCCGGAGAAGATGATGTTGAAGAGATTCCTGATGAGATAACCCATCTGCTTGAGCACGAGGAAAAGATCATTCAGCCGCATCTTGAGAATCTGTAAACAGTCAACTTGGGGTCTGAAGACTGCGTTCGTGAAGTGAAGATTGGGGGACTCCTCAAAGAGTCTGCGAAGAAGGGGTTGATTGAGTTGCTACGAGAATATGTCGACGTCTTTTCCTGGTCATATGAAGACATGCTTGGTCTAGATACTGATATTGTGCAACATTTCTTGCCATTGAAGCCTGAGTGCGTGCCTGTGAAGTAGAAGCTCAGAAGAACTCATCCTGATATGGCAGTGAAGATCAAAGAAGAAGTTCAGAAGCAAATTGATGCGGGGTTTCTGGTGACTTCTACATATCCTCAATGGGTGGCCAATATTGTGCATGTGCCTAAGAAAGATGGAAAAGTCTGAATGTGTATGGACTATAGAGACTTGAATAAAGCTAGTCCGAAAGATGATTTCCCTCCACCACATATTGATATGTTGGAAGATAATACATCTAAATTCAATGTCTTCTCATTTATGGACGGATTTTCCGGTTATAACCAAATTTAAATGGCACCCGAGGATATGGAGAAGACAACATTCATCACACTTTGGGGAACATTCTGTTATCGAGTGATGCCCTTCGGTTTGAAGAACGCCGGAGCCACGAATCAACGAGCTATGACTACCTTGTTTCATGATATGATGCACAAGGAGATTGAGGTGTATGTTGATGATATGATTGCAAAGTCAAAAATGGAAGTTGAACATGTATAGCATTTGTTGAAGCTTTTTCAGCGTTTGAGGAAGTACAAACTCCGTCTGAATCCGAACAAGTGTACATTTGGAATCTGTTCCGGCAAGTTATTGGGCTTTATTATCAGTGAAAGAGGTATTGAAGTTGATCATGCCAAGGTCAAAGCAATACAAGAGATGCCTGCACCCAAAACTGAGAAGCAAGTCCGAGGTTTTCTTAGCCGCTTTAATTATATTTCCAGATTTATATCCCACATGTGCGCCAATATTCAAGCTTCTTCGGAAAGATCAGCGTCATGATTGGATCGAGGATTGCCAAAAAGCGTTTGACAGTATCAAAGAGTATCTGTCAGAGCCTCCGATTTTGTCTCCACCTATGGAAGGGAGACCCTTGATTATGTACTTGACTGTTCTTGATGACTCCATGGGTTGTGTATTGGGTCAACAAGATGAATCAAGGAAGAAAGAGTATGTTATATACTATCTGAGTAAGAAGTTCACTGATTGTGAGTCTCGGTACTCAATGCTTGAGAAGACATATTGTGCTTTGGCTTGGGCTGCTAAGCACTTACGCCAGTATATGTTAAATCATACGACTTGGTTGATATCCAAAATGGATCCAATCAAGTATATCTTTGAGAAGCCTGCTTTAACTGGGAGGATTACCCGTTGGCAGATGTTGTTATCTGAGTATGATATTGAGTATCGAGCTCAGAATGCTATTAAAGGTAGTATCTTGGCTGACCACTTGGCACATCAACCAATTGAGGATTATCAGCCTGTTCAGTATGACTTCCCTGATGAGGAGATTCCGTATTTGAAGATGAAAGATTGCGATGAGCCTACACTCGATGAAGGGCCAGAGCCTGGTTCCCGATGGGGTATGGTGTTCGATGGCGCTGTTAATCAGTATGGAAATGGTATTGGGGCAGTGATTATTACTCCCCAGGGCACACATTTTCCTTTTACAGCAAGGCTAACGTTCAAATATATGAATAATATGACGGAGTATGAGGCCTGTATTATGGGTTTGGAAGAGTGTATTAATCTTAGGATCAAACATCTTGATGTTTATGGTGATTCGACCCTTGTTGTTAATCAAATTAAGGGAGAATGAGAGACGAATCAGCCTGGCCTCATCTCATACAGAGATTATGCGAGGAGGATTTCAACTTTCTTTACTGAGGTTGACTTCCATCATATTCCTCGAGATGAGAATCGAATGGCAGATGCTCTTGTTACGCTTGCTTCAATGATTGTGGTGAAATTGGAATGAAGTCCCCAATATCACAGTGATGCACTTGGATAAACCAGCTTATGTATTTGCAGTTGAAGAAGTGAAAGATGATAAGCCATTGTATTATGATATCAAATGCTTTCTCCAAAGTTAGATTTACCCACCTGGGGCATCTGTTAAAGATAAGAAGACTTTGAGGAGGTTATCTGACAGTTTCTACCTCAATGGTGATGTGCTTTATAAGAGGAATTTTGACATGGTTCTGCTCAGATGCATGGATAGACACGAAGCAGACCTATTGATGACTGAAGTCCATGAGGGTTCATTTGGTACTCATTCCAATGGACATGCCATGGCAAAGAAGATGTTGAGGGCAGACTACTATTGGCTGACAATGGAGTCTGACTGCTGCAAATACGTGAAGAAATGCCACAAGTGTCAGATTTATGCGGATAAGATTCATATTCCCCAGACACTTCTGAATGTTATTTCATCACCATGGCCTTTCTCCATGTGGGGAATTAACATGATTGGCATGATAGAGCCAAAGGCGTCAAACGATAACCGTTTTATTCTCGTAGCAATTGATTACTTCACCAAGTGGGTTGAAGCGACATCATATGCGAATTTGACCAGGCAGGTGGTTGTGAAGTTTATCAAGAATCAACTCATATGCCGATATGGTGTGCCCGATAAGATCATTACTAATAATGGATCTAACTTGAACAACAAGATGATGAAAGAGCTGTGTAGCGAGTTCAAGATTGCACATCATAATTCTTCTCCCTAACAAGAACATCAAGAAGATTATCCAGAAGATGGTTGTTACGTACAAAGATTGGCATGAGATGCTGCCATTTGCTTTGCATGGCTATCGTACATCTGTCTTCACTTCAACAGGGGCAACCCTTTTCTCTCTTGTGTATGGCATGGAGGCTGTGCTCCCCGTGGAGGTTGAGATCCCATCAATGAGAGTCTTGATGGAAGCCAAGTTGACTGAGGCTGAATGGGTTCAGAGTCGTTATGACCAGCTGAATTTGATTGAAGAGAAGAGATTAACTGCCATGTGCCATGGTCAGTTGTATCAGCAAAGGATGAAGAAAGCCTTTGATAAGAAGGTCAAGCCTCATGTGTTCAGAGAAGGTGACCTCGTGCTCAAGAAAGTCTTGTCTTTCGCGGCCGATTCCAGGGGTAAGTGGACGCCAAATTATGAAGGTCCATATGTTGTTAAGAGAGCCTTTTCAGGCGGTGCTTTGATACTTACAACTATGGATGGGGAGGATTTCACTCGTACTGTGAATTCAGATGCAGTCAAGAAATACTTCACATAAAAATAAAAACAGAATAGCTCGCTAAGTTGAAAACTCGAAAGGGCGACTTAGGCAAAAATGAGCGTCTCAATGGAATGAAAACCCGAGAGGGCGATCCAGGCAAAAGTTAGAGACATAAAAAAATGAATATATATCCCGCTAGATTGAGTACCTCACCCTGGGGAAATCTAGGCAAAAATTAGGGATTTGGCAAGTAACTGCATCCTGACAAGACTTTGTTCTACCAGCTGTCGTCTGTCAAAGATTCTTACTCAGTCATCGTCAACTGAAGCTTCAAATACATTGGATTCAGAGTTGGTGGAGAAATGGTCATTATGTTCAATGTAGCCCTTTTTCCAATATATATATCACCAATTTCAAATTTGTAAAGATCCATGGAGTCTCACCATTTGCAGACTACCATTCCATCAAATAAATTTGAGCCTTTATCCAATTCTTTGCACTCTTATTTGTTTCTGCTTAACAAATGTTTGCATGTTTTAATTGATAAATATCATTGTTTTAAATAATTAAAGTTTTTATAAACTGTTTTTAAACAAAGTGAACATTCACAATGACTGAAAAGATTAATGGAAGGTCTTTAGTTCTCTCCCAAGGATTGTACGATTTTCCAAAAGGGTAAGACATTTGTTCATATTCTGGCATGTTTGTATCCTCTTCATCATCTTTCAGGTTGTCTCCTCAGCGAGCGCAGAAAGGATTACACGTCCTCAACTCCCTAGGGAGTCTGAGTCTAGCATTTGTGTTTTATCAATTATATGGTTGTCATCCCTTGTGTGGAATGACCTAAAATTCCTTATAGATTGGTAAAAGTTGATATGCTATCTATTAATGAGGAAGTTTGTCTTTCCCCAGTGAGCAGAAATTCCCAGCTTGAGTAGACCTCCTCAGCAAGAGTAGAGCTTGTGTTCCTTGCAAAGCTATCTTTCAGATATCTCCTCAACAGTAGTTACTTAGAGTAGTTGGTGAATGGTTTGTTCCCCGTTTCATACCTAGCATAACACGTATTGACGTAGGATTCATTTTCGATCCTCTTAGCCAAAACAGTTCCTCCGGAGATACTTGTAGTTATCCACAGCAGTTTGGCTTACAACTCGTCCCCAGTAGGGTTGCTCACAGCAGACTATCCCCAGTATGGTCGCCTACAGCCTATCCCTAGTGGAGTTTCCTGATCAGAGCCTGATAATTTGTTTTCCCCTCCTTATTAGAAAGTTTCCTCTATGTTGAGATGGTAGTGAAGATGTTGTGACCTTCCCCAGCGGAGCATTGGTTCTCTCTCCCCTTAGCAGAGATGTCTCTCCATAAGATAAGAGGAAGTATTTTGATTGTTGGAACTTCTATTTGGTGGTTGTTCCCCACAGAGTTTCATATCATTCCTTGATAAGTTCCCCAGTAGAGTTTTCTCCATGATGGATATTTCGTCTGTTCAACAGCAAATCCCTGGCAGTGACTCTGTAGCTTCCCCAGCTGAGACTTTGCCTGATCCTAGTTTGACAGTGTTTTCCCCTCCGAGTGGAAGACATTTTCCAGTATTGAGAGATTTTGAGGAAGATGTATTGTTTCCTTCCCCAGCGGAGAATTTTGTTCCTTCTCCCGGTAGCAGAGATGTCTCTTCAGCAGTTAGAAGAGAATGTTTGATTGATGAGTCTGTTTGGTGGTTGTTCCCCACAGAATTTCTCATTATCCCCTGATAAGATCCCCAGTAGAGTTCTACTATGACAGATCTTATTGATATCTCTGCATGTTCCCGAGAACTGTTGGAAGATCCCCAACGGTTGATAGCTATGACCTTTATTTATCCTCAGCAGTGGTCTTTGTCCCCGGCAGTGATTGGTGTCTCCTGGTATTTGATGCTCCCCACTAGATTGGATCTCTCATGTGGGTCTGGCCTTTCTCTTTTGAGATGTTATATCGGATGTCCGTCCATTTATTCTCGGACCTGTTTGTGTTAGATATGTCTGTTTGTCAACATTAATCATACATAAACCACGCATATACATGCATAATTATAGCTTTCAGATATTCATGTTGCATTCTTTGCCATATATCTTTGTTTGTTATCTCCTGCTGTTGGTGAAATGTTCTTCCCTAAGCAAATGTTTGTGTCTGATCTCTCCATATAGAGTCAACCCTATAGGCAAAAAGTGTCTATCTTTCCTTCATCATTCCCCACTGAGTTTTGTCCTCGTGGATGATTATTGTTTTAGTTTCCTCCCTAAATATGTATTCGGATGGAGTTACTCCCCTGAGTTATATTCTCATTGGGTTGAGTCTTGTTTCATTGTGTCTCTCTAGTTTGTTCCTAGATTGACTCCTATCTTGTTATTCCCATGCAGTTCCCTGTGGTTTAGTTGTTCAATTGCTCAGTAACCAGTAATTCTTCATCTTTCCCCATTGGATCTTGTGGCCTTCTACCCAGTAACCGGTAGTTGTAAGTCCTATTTATGTGGTTTTCTACCTAGTAACCGGTAGATGTAATCCCCTATTTGTTGGTTATCTTTATCCAATATTCGGTATTGATATTCATTCGTTTTGAGTATACCACCCAGTAACCGGTGATATATCTCTTGGATAATTTCTTTTTCTAAGAAATTCATCCCACGCGAGTCATCTTTCATTTACCCGTGTGTAAGACCCTAATTTTGACCCTAAGATCCCTCATGGCATCATAACGTTGCACATTGCATTTGCCTCAAGGATCATAGCATCTTGGATCCTTAACCCTTGGGTTGGGACTTGTGTGAGTTGGTTTGAGACCACCAAACATGCTTGAATTGTATATTATTGCTTTTCTTATTTTGTTTACTAACCAAAAGCACAAAAATATGTCACTAACTTGTTTTGTTTTGAAGCTTGAGCAATCATGTGATCCAAGGCTCCTAGGAGGTCCCTATGCTCAAAAAATGGCTTGATGAAGTGAAAGCAAGCATGAAAATGGTTCCTAAAGCTCTCAATCATCATATATGCCTCCCAGGTATCTCAATCTGTCAATTTGATCAAGATAAACCAAAGGGCTTGAGGATTGTTTCCCAAGGAAACCCTAATTCAACTGTGCATTGACTGTGCCTTGCTCATGAAGCAACCTCAACCCATGATCAAATAAAATCAAGGAAAGTTCTTTCATTTATCATTTTATGCATATTTGAGCTTATGTGAGTGTCCTCAATCATTAATTCATCAAGGTTTGAAGTTTGGATTTGAGAAGTTGATCAGTCAATTCATCTGACTATTTTGAAATCCACTGAGACCTAACTTTTGATGTGTTTTTCAAATGAAGATGATCCCAAGATAGAAAATGTTCTTAGGAACCATATGAACAACTTTCATGTTCATCAAAAATCTATCTTAAACTTGTAAGGTCATCATTCATTTCAAAACATTATAGGTCATTTTGACTGAAACCCTAATTTTGGGTCAACTTCCCAAGGACCTAACTCCTTCATTTTTCATGATTTTGAGGTGGGACCAAATTAATTTGAAATTTTAAGATATCTAATTAAATTGTTATGTTGGACAAAATTTCATAATCCTAAAAGAAACACATGTGATAATACAAAACATTATAGGTCACTTTGGACCAAAGTCATTGAAATGTGAAAAAGTCCAACTTCAAGTGCCCATAACTTCCTCATAAAAAATCCAAATAATGCAAAATTTTATTCCAAATTAATTGTCTTTAAGAGGTCTACAACTTTTATGTTTAAGGTTTTGTCGTTTGAGGCTTGCATCATTGAAACAGAAGGGCTTGAAGTTGGTCAATTTTGGCAAAATTTCCATACACATGTTTTGCACCTTGAACTTCATGATCAGTTTTAAATATTTTCCCAACTCCAAATGGATTTTTGTTCAACATAATATTTGTTCCTCATGTCAAGACCTTTCCAACCATTACCCATATGGCTATGTTTCAATTTTGCAAGTGGCATTTTCGAAGAGGAGAAGTTTTGTTCCCAATTATGCATAACATGTTGAATCTTTATGCACACTCCATTGCAATGAAATTTGCACGTCCAAACCTGATCCATGTGACTTCAGCTTGCATTTGCCATTGCATTTGGGCCTCCCATGTGCCTGTACATGCCCATGCATGGAGGACCCAACTTCACATGCACACGAGTTCCTTCATGCTTTGCATCATCCTTGCCTATAAATAGAGTGCTGCATTCACTTCAAAATCCAACCTAAAGGTGCCTGAACTGCTGCACAAGTGAAATCCCAACCTCCATTAAAAGGAATTCTGAGTTTTCTTTTTCAATTTTCAAGTTCAATTTTCAACTTCATTGGTTGATCTTTGAGCTTCAATTCCTGAACCTTGCTTCCTTGCTATCTCAAGATCAAACTGCATCAAAGAATTGGAGTAGACCAGGCATTGTAAAGCTACACTTCAAAGGTTGTTGTTCAAACTGTTTTCATTCGAAACTACTTGGATATTGATCATTTCTTGCATTGCTTGGTACCTCTGAAGTCCTCATGTGAGAGACAATTGATTTGAGCTTTTAATTTCATGAATTGAATAAGTTCAGTTTGAACACCACAAATTTCCATCTCAGATTTCTCTCTCTATAGAGATCTTGAGTGGAAACCAAGGGTACAGGGGTGATGTACATCACCCTAGCTTTCTAAAGATATATAGATCGTGCATTTTGGTGAAGGTTTTGAAACCTACAAATTTTGGCTGGAACTGTGAGTCTCGCCGTAGAAGACGGTGGTTTCCAGCACCGTCCCCACGTGGACGAGTTCATGGCCCTTGGATCTGGCCCCTGTGATCTAATCTCAACGCTTCATTTGATTGACCTATTTTAATGCCATGTGTGATGTTGTTGACTCAAGTACACCATGCGCGCGCGTTTCCCAACCACTTGATGCGCCACGTCAATTAATGAATCAAGATCAGACGCTCCTTGTTTTTCCTATTTTCTGAATTTTCATTTTATTTTCTTTAATTTCATTTTATTTTAAAAATTCATAACTTCTTCATTTTTAATCATAAAAATATGGGATCAATTGCAAAATTTTCTCTTTAAATTCTAGTTTCTAAAAATGATTTTTAATACTTTTTATGTTTCCATTTAACATTTTTTGTGAATTTTCTCTTTTCTGGTTATTTTTAATTCATTTAAAATAGTTTCCAATATTCGAAAATGCCAAAAATATTTTCTTAACATCTTTGAATGATGATGAATCTATGAAAAATATTCTCATCAATTTCTTAATTGATTTGAGATTTATTTGATATTTTAGTTCAATTATGTTATTTTTCTTCATTTTTAATTGTTTAAAATTAGTTTCTGTTTTCAAAAAATGATGAAATTTTTTGTCAAACCTTGTTTGACCATGTTGAACTTATCATGATCCAATTGGACTTTTCCAAGTTGATTTGAATTGGATTTGAAGTTTGACCTTTATTTGTTTATTTTAATTCAAGTATTATTTTATTTCCAAAAATTACCAAAAATATTTTTATTGTTTCTTGACTTCTAAGCTTCATCTCACTTCTGTTTACCATTGATTGATGTTGATTCCATTCATGTTTGATCAATGTGTGTTGGTTATGTCATTTGAATTTCAATTATGTACATTCCATTTCTTCTTCTTCTTCTTTTTTCTTTTTGATCAATGAGTTAATGATTGGTGGTTAGCCTTGACATATGAGGGGCTTAACCTTCTTTGATCCAAATCAAATTCATCTTGATCAAAGATCAAGTGAATTGCTTTGCATTAGAGATAGGTTGCTTTTTGGTCAAGCAAAAAACCTAAATCCATACAAGATCATTCTTCCTTTTCTTTTGGCATGGAAAGTTGTAGGAGCTTGGCTTACTAGTCATGATCTCTAACTTGTGTTTGTTGCCTATAGTTTTATTGACCGACCTCAGATAGGTGTGACTACTACATTAGTCCACTTACGATTGCTTAACATAACGCTAAATTGCCTTATGGCACACTAACACTAACCACTAATGACTAAATTTTAATTCAAGCATTTAACTCTTGCAATTTACTTTAATGCAATTTAATTTCTTGCACATTAATTCATTTGCCTTTGCCCTTTGCTCAATTGAGCTCATGTTTATGTTAATGCAATTTTCCTTTTGCTTACTTGAGCACATTATTGTGTATATATTATTGTGTTTGTTTTGTTTTGTTTGTGTGAACCCAATGCAAATGGAGAAAGGACTTAGATTTAGGACCTTACCTATGCTAATGGAGTTGGAAGAGCAACTAGGCCTCGTGCCTTTAGAATGCTAAAATTGTCAAAGAGCAACTAGGCCTCATGCCTTTAGAGTGCTTAATCTTGAAGATGAATTGAAAGGATCCTAATTCTAAACTCACTCTTGTCCATTATTTTATTTGCATTGTGGAACTTTTTGATTTGTGTGTTCTTGTGTGCTAGGGATCCTAAACTTGAGTTACTTAGAAGAACCATTGTCATGGGCATCCAAGATAAGAGATACAAAAGCCAATTGGAAGATTCCTAGGAGCTTGATTGATTGTTTGCTTGATTGCTTGAGTTATTTGCTTATTGCTTGCTAATTCCAAAAGGAAAGGGAGCAACTTGGATCATCTTTATGATCTCAATAAGGGAACTCCAAGTGGTTTTATTTCTCTTCCCTCATCTTTGCATGTTTAGGACCTAGCCCTTCTCTTCTTCCCTCCACTCTAACCCAAGCCAAACTTTTTGTGCAAACATTAACATTGCTTTCAAAAATTAGAAACCTAGGCACTATGCCTTTGATTTTTTTTAAACTCTTTTCATAACACTTATTTTGAATTGAACCTTAAGTTAACTTTGACCTTACTTTGTGAATACTTTTCATTTGTAAATACAACTCACTCAAATGTTTTATGGTTCCAATGACCATTTGTGTTAAAGCTTTTCATAAACATTAGCTATTAGGTTTGAGTTATCCTAGAGGATGATATAATACTCACCTATATCCTTAGTGATGGACTATAAGTCTTCCATGCTTATTATAGGGTTAACCCCTCACTAGCATGTTGAAGCTCGCCTCACATGGTGGACTTGTGGTTTTAGGTTGAGTTTTCTCCCTTCGATAACAAAAGACTTTAAGGCTTTTGACCAATCAATTCACCAACTTCTTTTGAGATTTTTACCCCGAACTACGAGGTTTTGATCCTACCTTTTTAAGATGGTACGTAGGCAATGGGTTTATCCATTCAAACACAAAATTGTAAATAAATTGTATATTCTTTTCTCATCTCCCCAATCATGTTTGCATAAATATTTTCATAAATACCAACCTACCTTACAACATTTGTAAAAAGGGCTACCTTAGAGTACTAAGGATGTTTTGGGTGCTTAAAACCTTCCCATTGCATAACCAACCCCTTACCCCGATCTCTGACATTTTTATTAGTTTTTGATTTGATAAAACTTCTCGGTTTTTGTTCGCTTTCTAACCTTTCCTTTGGATAAATAGAAGTGCGGTGGCGACTCAAATTGTATGATTTACTTTTGATTTAGTCAATAAATCTAAAGGTAACGAATACCCCGCTACAGAAAAGTACCGACTCTGCTAGGGAGACATTTGCCTAGTAGGTTTTGCCTACTTTTTTACCTTTGTTGTATTGTATGTTTATATTATTTGTGACATATTTTTATGCAAATTTGGGATTACTGTATTGTTTGTAATGTATGAACTGCTTGATATATCAACTGCTTGTGTGCTTGGTGGTCTCTTGTGAGATGAGTTCTATACCCGAAGTCGAGTGCATTTATGATAGGAGAATGGCATAGTCTTGTTGACTTGTGTGGAGTTATTCCTTAGAAAGTTGACTTGCAAGCCCATTCACTTGGTGGAGGTTATGTTGGGATCAATAATGTCACACGAGTAGTCGTGGTTAGGCATTACTCTTTCCAATATATGCCTCAGAAGCCAAGGACCTTAGATTACCTAGCCCATCTTGGCCTATTTTTAGGACGTAGTGCGAAGGTCATTCAAGTGTAAGATTTGATACGATTGTTACGCGATACTACACTCATAAGAGTCTCTCTTGAGAATATTTTTGGAATACGAGTAGTCGTTTATCCGATAATATCCGAAAGATGGGATGATGACTATGGGAACCTCTTGTAGAACATGATTGTCAAGTTTAACCTTAGTACACTCCCTTGGGTAGTTCTTAACCGAGACTCCATGCTCGTGACTCACAACAAACCCTTGATTCGCGGTTGATCCGTTCTCGTATGTCCTTAATATCAATGGAACTTGGGTGTTGATAAGGTGTAAACCATAATCCACCAAAATGGATGATTGATATTAAGGATGACTTGATCCATCCCGTGACCTTTGTGTGGTGTGATTTGCTTGATCCTTGAGTGTGATTGTTGCATCCATGCATTCATGCATTCGTACACATCCATATCATCAACAATGAGAAAATTTTCAAGGAACTTAAGAGGTATATTTGCAAATTTTCAGACATGGATAAGCAAAGAAGGAATACGAAGAAGTACAATTTCAGACAAACCGACTTGAAAGAGTTAAGGAGTTTGACATCCTATGTATTAGACCCCTTGGAGTTCAAAGCTTGTCATGGGAAGCTTCTGTCTATTCTTGATACTCAGGTGGATAAAGGTCTGATGAGTGTGTTGGTGCAGTTCTATGATCCCTTGTACCGTTGCTTCACTTTTCCGGATTTCCAGGTTTTGCCTACGCTTGAGGAGTATGCCTATCTTGTGGGAATACCTATTCTAGATCAGTTGTCGTTCAGTGGCTTGGAGAGAGTTCCTTCTTCCCAAGAGATTGCTAATCTATTTCATATAGATGAATCTATTGTTGGTGCTTATATGACTACCAAAGGTGGAATTCAAGGTCTCCCATCAAATATCCTCATTGCTCAAGCTACTATGTACGAGAAGGCCATGAGTGAGGACGCCTTTGAGGCCATATTTGTAATTCTCATCTATGGGCTAGTGTTATCCCCAACATCGACAATTTTGTGGATGTAAACGCTATTAGGATTTTATCTACTCTTAATCCTGTTCCGACTCTGTTAGGTGACACTTATTTCTCTTTGCATATGAGGAATGCAAAGGGTGGTGGTACCATTGTGTGCTGTTTGCCTCTGTTGTACAAGTGGTTTATTTCGCACTTGCCACAGACGCTCGCCTTCAAGGAGAACAAAGGATGTCTACGGTGGTCCACGAGACTTATGTCTCTCACTAATGATGATATCTTTTGTTATAACCGTGTATATGATGGTGTGCAGATTATTGACTCTTGTGGTGAATTCTACAATGTGCCTCTTCTTCGTACATGTGGTGGGATTAACTACAACCCTATTTTGGCACGTCGTCAGCTTGGGTTCCCCTTAAAGGATAAACCTAATAACATTTTGTTAGAAGGTGTGTTCTTTCAAGAGGGTAAAGATCCCCAAAACTTGAAGGGCAGGATGGTCAGCGCTTGGCGCAAGATTCATAGGAAGGGAAGAAAAGAGCTTGGTCCGAAGAATTGTATTTCTTTGGAACCCTATACCTCGTGGGTTAGGAGGAGAGCTTCTGAGTACCGCATGCCCTATGATTATCCGAGACCTACACCTATGGTCATGGTTGGGCCTTCAACCCTCCCTGACCAAGGAGTAGAGGAGTTGAGAGATGAAGACCGTTCGCGTGCTTGGATCCGTGAGCGAGAGGAGCTACTTCAGAAGCTTAGAGATAAGGATGCATTGATAGAGTTTCTGGAGCATCAGGTTATCTACGAGCCTAATGATGTGGTGACTTCTCTTCTTCCTCAATCTTCCAGGTTTTGGAAGAGGAAGTATAACCGGCTCGCCAAGGAGAAGGCAGATATGGAGGCGGCCTATGAAAGAGAGGTGAAGAGGCTTCATGCAGCTTATCTTCCGGTCTCGAGAGCTTTGGATGATTGTTTCTAAGGTTCCATAGGATGTTAATTTTCCTTCTCTCTTGTATTGTATTTGATTACCAAGATTGTACTTCTTTGGTGTAAATTTTTTCTAGATATTATTGATATGATTATTCCATATATGTCTAAATGATTAATATTTTCCAGATATTTGCAAATAGATCTCTAAAAGTTCCTCTGACTAAAAATAAATCATAGGCACAAGCATTGCATGCATCATGTGCATAAGCAGGTTTTGTTCTAGGGCTTTTTGTTCAGTGGTCTAACTCAGTGTTCTTCATTTATTTGAAGACAAGCTGACGCACCGGTACTATACCAGAGCCAACTCATCAAAGCTAATGGATCACCTCGAGCAAGAGAATAGAGAACTCAAGGAGGAAGTGGCAAGATTGACTGCCCTAATAGAGTCATTCTTGGATGCCCAAAGCCAGTCTTCTCCAACGCCTTCAACTCTTCCCCAGAGGACGGTCATTTCAGAGGTTACTTCCTCTACCGTGCCTGCTGTCAGTGCTCAGTTCGCTCCGTCTGCTATGCCAGCCGGGTTTCCCTGGGGGATGCCCGCCAACTTTGTTCCAGAGGGTCTCGCCCCTACTTTTGCTTCTCTGCCGACATCTAGCCCGGTCCTTGCTGTGCCACCTCCAGTCGTGCATACTTTGCCGAGAGTAGATGACACCATTTACCATTCTGAGCCATCTGAGGCCCCAGATATGTACGTTATGAACGATCAATTCCTTGAGCTGCATAAGGAACTTAAAACTCTTAGAGGGAAGGACCTCTTCGGCAAATCTGCTGCTGAGCTTTGTTTAGTGCCTAATGTCAAGATTCCTATCAAATTCAAAGTGCCTGACTTTGAAAAGTACAAAGGAAACACTTGCCCGCTCAGCCATCTTGTGATGTATGCACGCAAGATGTTGACTCAGACCGACAATGATCAACTCCTGATCCACTACTTCCAGGACAACATGTCTGGTGCCGCCTTGAGATGGTACATGGGTCTGGATAGTGTGAACATCCGCTCCTTCAACGACCTTGGCGAAGCCTTCGTCAAGCAGTACAAATACAACGTTGATATGGCTTCCGATAGGGACCAACTGAGGGCCATGTCCCAGAAGGAGAAAGAAACATTTAAGGAGTACGCCCAGAGGTGGCGTGAATTGGCTGCACAGATTGTGCCCCCGCTCGAAGAGAAGGAGATGACGAAGATCTTTCTCAAGACTTTAAGCTCTTTTTACTATGAGCGAATGATTGCTACCGCTCCTTCTGACTTCACCGAGATGGTGAACATGGGGATGCATTTAGAAGAGGGAGTCAGGGAAGGGCGCCTGATCAGAGGAGAAGGCTCTTCTGCCAAACATTATGGGGCATTTGCTAAGAAGAAAGATGGTGAGGCACATGTTGTGACCTCCCATGTCAAATCAAGAAGACCCTTTGTAAAGAGGAAGACTGTGCGTTCCGCCAGTAACCAGCACCAGGTGGCTCATATAGCACCTGCATTCAGAGAAAACCAACATTACCAACATCAGAACCAGCAATAGCAACATCAGCAGTATCGACAATAATAACATCGTCCTCAACAGCAGGCCTACCAGCCTCGAAACAACAATCAAACTAGCACAAGCTATGATAGGAAGAGGGTCACTTTTGATCCTATTCCAATGACCTACGCTGAATTATATCCTTCACTGATTGAAAGGAAATTGATTACTCCACGTGACCCACCTACTGTACCTACCAACCCTCAGTGGTGGTACAAGCCCGAGCTTCACTGTGTCTATCATTCCGGTGCTCCCGGACATGATGTGGAGAACTGTTACCCTCTCAAGACCAAGGTTCAAGACCTTGTTAGAAGCGGTATCTTATTTTTCGAGGACGTAGGTCCCAATATGAAGAAGAACCCATTGCGCGAGCATGGGAAATCTGCTGTTAATATGGTTCAGGGTTGCCCTGGCAAGTACAAGGTCAGATATGTCAGCCATATCAGATAATCATTGGCCGAGATGCACAGACTGTTATGTGGATACAATCATTACGAGTATGACCATGACAACTGTCATGTATGCACTGTCAATGAGAGGGGATATCGTCAAGTCAGGAAAGACATCCAAGAGATGCTAGATCAGGGTGTGATCGAGATACTTCAGAATCGTGATGAGGACGAAGTTAATGTGATATCCCTTGTCTTCCGATTGCCTGAGCCGGTTACCGTCAGATATGATGGCAGCAAGCAGAAGGCCTCTCCTACTCTCATCATTAAGCCAATTGGCCCTGTTCCATACTCTTCCGATAAAGCTGTTCCCTATCGATATAATGCTATTGCATTAGAAGATGGGAAGGAGGTGCCTCTACCCTCCACTTTTGTGACCAATATTGCTGACGTCAGTGGTTTGACCCGCAGTGGTCGTGTTTTCTCGGCGCCGCCGAAACCCTAGGCTGACACCAGAAGAACTGATGCTGCTGATAGTGCTACCCGTCCTATGGGAAATTCTTCTTCTCCTCTAAATCTGGCACTTGCTGTTGACAGACCTGCCGTGACTGCTAGAGCTCATGTCCCTGCTGGCCAGAATGGCATGTTAAGAAAGGACTGTGATGTGATGCTGAGGCTCATCAAGAGGAGCGAGTATAATGTTGTAGATCAGCTGCTACAAACGCCTTCAAAGATATCAGTGATGTCTTTGTTGATGAACTCTGAGCCACATCGAGAAGCTTTGCAGATGGTGTTGGACGTGGTGTACGTGGATCACGACGTCACCATTGAACAGTTTGATAATATTGTTGCAAACATTACTGCTTGTAACAACTTGAGTTTCTGTGATGCTAATCTCCCCGAGGAGGGAAGAGACCATAATTTGGCACTTCACATCTCTATGAACTGCAAGGATGATGCCCTGTCTAATATGCTGGTAGACACAGGGTCATCGCTGAATGTGTTGCCAAAATCGACTCTGGCCAAACTTTCATACCAAGGGCCTCCCATGAGGCAGAGTGGAGTGGTCATCAAAGCTTTTGATGGATCCAGGAAGACTGTGATTGGCGAGGTTGAACTCCCAATCAAGATAGGACCTAGTGATTTCTAAATCACTTTTCAGGTCATGGATATCCACCCATCATATAGCTGTTTGTTAGGCAGACCATGGATTCACGAGGCAGGCGCCGTGACTTCCACCCTACACCAAAAGTTGAAGTTCGTGAAGAACAAAAAGTTGGTGGTGGTAGGGGGAGAAGGCTCTCTTGGTTAGCCATTTGTCTTCCTTTTCTTACATTGATGCAAAGGATGAGGTTGGGACTTAGTTCCAAGCCTTGTCTATTACTGAGCCTTCTAAGAAAGGAACTTCTTCATTTGCGTCCTACAATGATGCGAAGTTGGCCATTGAGCATGGCGCAACTACTGGTCTAGGACAAATGATCAAGCTGGAATACAATAAATCCCGGGCTGGCATAGGGTACTCTTCAGGCACTTTCAACAAGCATGGGCTGTTCCAGAGTGGTGGTTTCATCCACACGGTCGAAGACCAAGATGCTGCTAGTACTGTGGAAGATGATGCAGAGGAAGATTCTGGCAACTTTGTCATCCCTGGAGGAGTCTGCAATAATTGAGTCGCTGTTGATGTTCCAACAATTGTCCATAAGTCCACGTAATGTTCATTTTTTGTTTAAAAAATCCTTCTCCCATGCCAAAAGGAGAAGTGGTGACATTGTTGGCACATAAATACAATGATATTTATTCAATAAATTCATGTCAAATGTTTGTTTTTCCAAATTATTTTCACTTTTCACTTTTTTGCATGAAATTGGTGATCACCAAAAAAACCTAAAAAGAGAATAAAATCAATCTTTTCATCTGCATAATGATTTGCTTTGTTTGAATTCTAAAATCTCTTTTATATCCAAAATTATTATGCAGGTTGATCAAACCCATTGAACATAATGATCCAACACCATCTCCCAACTTTGAGTTCCCTGTATTTGAGGCCGAAGAAAATGATGTTGAAGAGATTCCCAATGAGATTACCCGTCTGCTTGAGCATGAAGAGAAGATCATTCAGCCACATCTTGAGAATTTGGAAACAGTCAACTTGGGGTCTGAGGATTGTATTCGTGAGGTGAAGATTGGGGCACTCCTGGAAGAGTCTGTTAAGAAGGGGTTGATTGAGTTACTACGAGAATATGTCTACGTATTTTCCTGGTCGCATGAAGACATGCCTAGTCTGGATACTGATATCGTGCAACATTTCCTGCCTTTGAAGCCTGAGTGTGTACCTGTGAAGCAGAAGCTCAGAAGAACTCATCCTGACATGGCACTGAAGATTAAAGAAGAAGTTCATAAGCAAATTGATGCGGGGTTTCTGGTGACTTCTACATATCCTCAATGGGTGGCCAATATTGTGCCCGTGCCTAAGAAAGATGGAAAAGTCCGAATGTGTGTAGACTATAGAGACTTGAATAAAGCTAGTCCGAAAGATGATTTTCCTCTACCACATATTGATATGTTGGTAGACAATATAGCTAAATTCAATGTCTTCTCATTTATGGACGGATTTTCCGGATATAATCAGATTAAAATGGCACCCGAGGATATGGAGAAGACAACATTCATCACACCTTGGGGAACATTCTATTATTGAGTGATGCCCTTCGGTTTGAAGAACGCCGGAGCCACATATCAACGAGTTATGACTACCTTGTTTCACGATACGATGCACAAAGAAATCGAGGTATATGTTTAGGATATGATCGCGAAGTCAAGAACGGAAGTTGAACATGTAGAGCACTTGTTAAAGCTTTTTCAGCATTTGAGGAAGTACAAACTCCGCCTGAATCCAAACAAGTGTACATTTGGAGTCCGTTCCCGCAAGTTATTGGGCTTTATTGTCAGCGAAAGAGGTATTGAAGTTGATCCTGCCAAGGTCAAAGCAATACAAGAGATGCCTGCGCCCAAAATTGAGAAGCAAGTCCGAGGTTTTCTTGGCCGCTTGAATTATATTTCTAGACTTATATCCCACATGATTTCCACATGTGCGCCAATATTCAAGCTCCTTCAGAAAGATCAACGTCATGATTGGACCGAGGATTGCCAGAAGGCCTTTGACAGTATTAAAGAGTATCTGTCCGAGCCCCTGATTCTGTCTCCGCCTGTTGAAGGGAGACCTTTGATTATGTATCTGACTGTTCTTGAAGACTCTATGGGTTGTGTATTGGGTCAACAAGATGAATCAGGAAAGAAAGAGTATGCCATCTACTATCTGAGTAAGAAGTTCACTGATTGTGAGTCTCGATACTCAATGCTTGAGAAAACATGATGTGCTTTGGCTTGGGCTGCTAAGCGCTTACGCCAGTATATGTTGAATCATACGACTTGGTTGATATCTAAAATGGATCCAATCAAGTATAACTTTGAGAAGCCTGCTTTAACTGGGAGGATTGCCCGTTGGCAGATGCTGTTGTCTGAGTATGATATTAAGTATCGAGCTCAGAAAGCTATTAAAGGTAGTATCTTGGCTGACCACTTGGCACATCAACCAATTGAGGATTATCAGTCAGTTCAGTACGACTTCCCTGATGAGGAGATTATGTATTTGAAAATGAAAGATTGCGATGAGCCTACGCTCGACGAAGGGCCAGAGCCTGGTTCCCGATGGAGCATGGTGTTTGATGGCGCTGTAAATCAATATGGAAATGGTATTGGGGCAATGATTATTACTCCTCAGGGCACAGATTTTCCTTTTACAGCAAGGCTAACATTCAAATGCATGAACAATATGGCGGAGTGTGAGGCCTGTATTATGGACTTAGAAGAATGTATTGATCTTAGGATCAAGGATCTTGATGTTTATGGTGATTCGGTCCTCGTTGTTAATCAGATTAAGGGTGAATGGGAAACGAATCAGCCTGGCCTCATTCCATATAGAGATTATGCGAGGAGGATTTCAACGTTCTTTACTATGGTTGACTTCCATCATATTCCTCGAGATGAGAATCAGATGGCAGATGCTCTTGCTACACTTGCTTCGATGATTATGGTGAAATTCTGGAATGAAGTCCCCAATAATACTGTAATGCGTTTGGATAGACCAACTCATGTATTTGCAGTAGAAGAAGTAAAAGATGATAAGCCATGGTATTATGATATCAAATGTTTTCTTCAGAGTCAGATTTCCCTGGCAACGACGCCATCTGTTAAGGATAAGAAGGCTTTGAGGAGATTGTCTGGTAGTTTCTACCTTAATGGCGATGTGCTTTATAAGAGGAATTTCGACATGGTTTTTATCAGATGCGTGGATAGACACGAAGCAGACCTATTGACGACTGAAGTCCATCAGGGTTCATTTGGTACTCATTCCAATGGACATGCCATGGCAAAGAAGATGTTGAGAGCAGGCTACTATTGGTTGACAATGGAGTCTGATTGCTGCAAATATGTGAAGAAATGTCATAAGTGTCAGACTTATGCGGATAAGATTCATATTCCCCCGACACTTCTGAATGTTATTTAATCACCATGGTATTTCTCTATGTGGGGAATTGACATGATTGGCATGATAGAGCCGAAAGCGTCGAACGATCACAGATTTATTCTCGTAGCAATTGATTACTTCACCAAGTGGGTTGAAGCGGCGTCATATGCAAATGTGACCAGGCAGGTGTCGCATCCGTGAAAAACAACCGGCGGGCTAAAACAAAACAACACAGAGCCGCCACCGTGCGTTATTTATCCCAAAGAGGGAAAGGAAACGCTCGAAGTAAACCTGGAAAAGACATGGTCTCGCGACCAAAGAGAATGGGATCGGGAGTCGGTTATGCGAAGGGAAGGTGTTAGCACCCCTACGCATCCGTCATACTCGACGGGATCCACGCTCAAAAAGATAGGATAAGGTTGCTAAAACAAACATCACACACACACACTGAAGACAACACAGGTGGAGGAAGAGGGGAGAGGGCTCGCTAGGATATCGCATCCTATGCCTACGTATCTCATCTGGAATGAGAATCAGAGCTACCGTAGTTCGGCTCACGCACGCCGAAACAAAAACACGCAAAACAGGCAAACATGGAAACCGAATGCCAATCGCTGGACTTACATCAGACTCCGAACCAAACAAACCCACATTGGAAACCAAATGCCAATTGCTGGACTTATATCGGACTCCAAACACACAACAAGAAGGAACCAAACAACAACAAGCTACTAAGGAGTCTGGCACTCGAGCCTAGCAACTGTCAAGCAAACACACACAAAAAGAAAAAGGGTGCCCGGAGAGATCTCGTACGACCTCCTGCCTACGTACCTCATCTGGTATGAGGATCAGGGGAACGTAGTTCCCCTGAACAGGGGAGAAACTTTCTCCTAACCAGAGACTGGGAAATGACCAACTAGAAGGGAGACTGACTCGAGCCTAATAGTTATCATGTATTCTACAATGGTCCTAGGTTGAGTTTTCTATCTAACTTGCACAGGCAGCAAGCTAATCCTAAACAGGCGAAGCAAAGCATACAAGCACAATCAACAATCATATACACAATTAGCACACAGTATATACAAGCAAAATGGGCTCACACAAGGGTTAGGCTGCAAAAGCAAGCCAACTGTATCAGATGATGTTAGCTCTTAACCCTAACATTGAGAGTTAGGGTGAAGCAGATGAAATAGGAAGTGAGGGGTGTGCCTCACAGCTCTTATCCCCGGCCTGGGAGAGCTTTAGACAAAGGAAGTGTGGGTTCAGAAAGTGGGAACCCTTCTACACTTATGACTGACTCAACATAAATCTTGGGTTAATATCCATAATGCATCAACACCAGTTGTGTGAGCAAAGGGATGACTCGACTGAATAGCAGGAGATGGATTGCACATCTCTTGTATCTGTCAATTGCCTTATCAAAGGTCTTTCCCTGCTTGGCACAAAGATAAACAATCACAAGCATTGCCTCTTAAGGAGGACTTCAGACAGGTGCCTGACCAAGTAACAGGCCAAGTCTTCCAGACTACATGAAGTCAGTGGGTTATACCTCAATTGGTTAAGCAACCAAGCAACAGCAAAAGCAAGTTCACAATGAACTATAGCAACTAATGTACCTGAAAACAATCTAACTCAGTTAGTATACAACTCAAAAAGTCAAATAGACAGTTACAAGTCAACAGTTAAATGTACACAAACAAGCGACAATGTATCAAGGCAAAGCACAAGCCCAACTCAAAGGAGCTAATCCACCTACAAAACAACTTAATGTTAACCAACATCAACCAAATATCAATCCAACTGAGCAAATGAATTAAACTCCTCAAGGCCATATGCTTCTTGTCCTGAAAACACAACTCAAACATAAGCACTAACCACTAGGACAAGGCCTAGGGTCAAAGAGGGAGATATAATTCAAAATAGAACATGAAAATTGGCAATAATCAAGTTCAATCAATTAAGAACAATGTCCAAGTGGTCTCACATTCATATCATACACCAATTTCATTTCACAACACAAATAGTGCAAAACATGCAAGTTCAAAGCTCATTGGACCAAACAGAATGAATCAATCCAAACTAACTCAAAAATAAATCAATAAATCTCCATAAAAATCATGACTAAACAGAACACATCACATGATCATCATACCAAAATTCAAGTCATTTGGACAATTGGAAGCATGTCAAATAAATTCCATAAGGCAAGGCAAGGCAAAATAAGCTCAATTAGGGCACAAAATCATGCATCAACTTCACAGAAGCATAAAACAGAATCTACACATGATAAATGACTCAAACCAAAGCCAAGACAAACTTCAAAGAGTCTAGAATCAATGGGCAAAATTTCAAGCTCATAGGATAAACATCAAGAATTTCACAAATCATCTAAGTTCATGACTCTCAAAAAGTCCACAAATGGTCAAACAGAAAAGAAATTCTCAAACAAATTGGAAATGCACTCAAACATTCTACAAAAATTCACACTCAAACTTAACATCCATAAGTATCATCATGCAAACATTCACATCATTTGACATTTATTTGGCATGGTGAATAAAATCATCAAATTGGACAAGAAATGGTGTGACACACATTGTCACACCTCCAATGATCAGCTCATATCTCAACAACCAAGCATGCTAAAAATACAAACTCGAAGCCAAAAGATCAATCAAAGTGTCTAGATTAGGCATATAAATTTTCAGCTCCATTGGATTAAGCATCATTATTTGACAATGAAAATGGCAATACATGTCAAGGAAATACACACATGAACAATCCCTAAGCCAAAACAAATTCCATCCAGGCACAAATCATGGACAAATACTCATTAAATTCTAGACATCATGAGGAACATCATGGAAAAAACCTCACATTATTTGGACAATCCATCATGAAGTTATGAATTTTGGAATGAGTAGAAAAATTAAAAAATGATGGAAAGGCATGCATGAACATGGTAGCATAACATGAAATAAAATGGAACAAGGCAATTTGGAATGTGTCCATGCCAGGATTCGAAGGGAGTATGTATGTGAAACTGGCGCGCGCTAATTTAAATGAATGGACACGTGGTCCAGTACATGAGCGTATAACAACCAAACGCATGCAGGCAACGCTGGTAAAGATCTACAGCCCCTCTGGAAACGAAAATCCAAATGTTCATACGTGTTCATCATAAACCCTAGGCTCAAGAACAATTGTGCTCAGAAATTCATGAAATCCATATCATTGGAATCCTCTTTCAACGTACATCATCAATCCAAGCTTATTTTAACCTAATTCATCCTAGATTCATAGATTTTCGAAGCAAAACATATTCACACATGAAACTTCTAATCAATGTAACTTGTTCATTTCTTCATGGATTTCAATGGTTCAAATTGCAGATTACTCTACATTCCAAGATCTACCACATGCATCCATTAATTCATGAATTATGCAAGTCGAAATCTAACCTTCAATGATGTGCAGAAGTGAATTCGATGTTTCCAGGCCTTGGCAAGCAAAAACAGAAGCTCCAACACTCTTGTATGATGCTTTGGATGAATGCTTGAGAGTTAAATTGGCACGATCTAGCTGGAATCTCCATTTGCCATTGTTGAACACATGCTTCAACAGTGCTCGAATCAGCTTGTAAGTCACTGGATCTTGCTTCCAATAGCCTCAATTATGCATATGGATGAAGGATCAATCAAGATCTTGGCACGGTTTGTGAAGAAAATAGGAGAAAAGTTGAGAGGAAAAATGTGAAGCTCTTTGGAAACCTAGATCTAGATCTGAATTCTGTTATGCTTAGCAAGAAAACAGTTAGAATTAGGTTTATATATGTGATGTTAATGAAGTTGCTAATCACAATTAGTGTTAATGCAATGGTGTTAATGAAATGCAAGTGTTATGACCAATTAGCCAATCCACCCTATATGCATAAAAAGCAATGTAACAGTGCATATTCTGGTTTGAAATCCATTTCAAATGATGTTTGGAGGCAAGTGTAATTGATACCATGTGAAAACAATGCCTCTTTTTCAAATTGCAATTTTCCCTCCAAATTCAAATGGAAATTCAAATTTTTTTGCAATGGAAATTCATGGATTATGATGCTTGAATTGGATAGAGCATGTCAAAACAAGAATGTGGCAAAAAATCCCACTCCATTTGGCCTTTTGGTTCAAAAGTTATGCCTTTGTGAAGTTCAAATTTGCTTGACAATGATTTGACCATAACTTTCCAACCATACATGAGAAATTCATGTTCTTGGACTTTTTGGAAAGGTGAGAGCAAGATCTACAACTTTCATGTTGGACAAAATTTCATTTGAAGCATTTTTGGACATGTAATCTTAAGAAGAAGACCTTTCCATTTTTGGCAATTTTGAATTACAAGTCACTTTCTATTTTTGGAAAGTTTTCATCTGACTTTATTTTCTTCAATCTTGATGTTTGAAATGTCAAATGAAACTTGTTTGAACATGAATGAAGTAGTTCTAACCCTCTCCCACCTCCAAATCCATCAGTTGACTTGTGGTTGACTTTTGTTGATTGATAGATGAATTGGCTATGAACTTGAGCCCCAATCTCCTGATGAAATGGCTCCATGATGAAACCCTAACTTCCACAAGCTCATTAAAACCATAGAATGATCCTCATCTCAATGAAAGACCTCATCTCCTTGACAAGCCCTGATTGGCACAATGCAGATGATTAGGGTTGACCAGAGGTCAAAACCCTAATCCCAAGGAACTGATCAAGCACAATGAACCTCTTGGTGATGATAATACCATGATGATGGTGATGTACCATTTCAACCAAGATAAAGATCAATCTCCTTGATGAACCAAGAAACCCTAATTGAAGCACAAACCCTTAGATGGCTAGTGATCAATTCATGAAATCCTCAGCTTGAATATCTCAACCTCTTTATCTTCTGATCAAGACTTGGAAGGATGACTTGTTCAATGTAGCCACACGATATGCAAAGATGCAATGACTAATGTCCTAAAAAATGATATGCAATAGGCTAAACTAGTCCCAAGAGAGGAGGGCAAATTTTGAGGTGTTACAGCTGCCCCTATTCAATCCACTGTGAACCTGTCGATATGAATAGCCTCAGCTTTCAGATGATCAGGATGAAGAGTGATTGAATACCAAGAACAGACGAACAATTTGCACTCTGATGGGAAATAATTAGCGATGTCTGTCAGAATTGGCAAAGAAACAATCTTTGAAAGAAGCACCCGTCTGGTACGGAGAAAGATCGGCCTGAATACCGAACAGGAATACTGGTCTGGATACCAAAATAAATGGTAACACAGGAATAACCATGACCTGAACACCACCCGTCAGTCTGAATACTGAACATCATAATATGAGAGTATCGATATTGGTCTGAATACCGGGGAATTGGCCTGAACACCACTTATCAGTCTGCATACTGAACATCAGAATATGAGAGTATTAACGTTGGTCTGAACATCGGGAGACTAGCCTGAACGCAAAAAACTGGCCTGAACGCCACTCTGGTCTGGATACCACTTCGGTCTGGATACTGGGAAACTGGCCTGACTGCCGCAAGTTCTTCGTCCTGATTGTTGAGAACTTCTTCGATCTGGAAATCGGAAACTGGCCGGAGTGCCACAAGTTCTTCGTCCTGATTGTTGAGAACTTCTTCGATCTGGAAATCAGAAACTGGTCTGAATACCCACCTCGGTCTAGATACCGCTTCGGTCTGGATACCAGGAAACTCTTCATGCCTGTCAGCATCGGCAGAAAGGAACATATACATAAGACGGCACGCGTGCCAATGACCCATGCTGGGGATAACAAGCCACGAACCGGCTATTCTCTATTCAACCCTAGCCAACGAACACTTTGCGTTTAGCTGGGGATTATTCTTTCTTGTCTTTTCTCTTTTTGAACCCCAAAACTTCTCTGATTATCATTTCCATCTCTGCTTGACAAAAACTCTTCCTCCAATATCGCGCTACTGGGGAATAACTGCTGATTAAAAATCCCGATGCTAAACTCCTCGGAGTAACACCTTCACCTTCGGGCAAAACCACCTCTCAAACGATAACCACGGTCTGAGACTAGCTTATGCTTGCAATAATGATGCATGATTTTTTAGCGTAATGCTCCACAATTATGGAAATGCTACGCGATTTATTATGCAATATGCTGTGCTTATTCTACATGATGAATGTATAGAAAGTATCCCCCTCAAGGGACTCCTCTGGGGAGCTCGAGGCACTCTGCTGAGGAACTCGCCAACACTTCCCATCTTCACCCTCCTGGGGAATAGTGCTGCTGCTGGGAAAAGGCAACCCTTGCTGGGGAAACCTCCTCTGCACCCGATCCGCTTGGGGACATCACTGGGGAATCAACCACCAACGCACTCTGTGGGGAAACAACGGTCTTCGACTTGCTGGGGAATATCAATCCCGACTCTGCTTGGGGAAACCACCACCCACAGATACCTCCGCTGGGAAATAGCAACCTTCAGGCCTGGCTGCTGAGGAAACACCGACTTAAAACCTGCTGGGGAGATAACCATCCCGACCCTGCTAGGGCAATCACAGACCTTGAATCTGCTGGGGAATCAGTCATCCCAACTCTACTTGGGGAGATGAGGAAAGTCTGGTACCGAACACCCGTCGACTCGTCGAACCTTGGTATTCACCATCCAAATACAATGTCAGCTTTCCAATTTTGATAACTCTCAGACTCGTCTGGACTTTTCTGATTCATCACCTTGTATTCTTGACTGCTCCGCACTCGACGGAGAGCGAACTCCTGGGATCGGTACGAACCTCTTAATCTTCAGACTTTGAAGAGTCTTCTTGATTACTATCCAGGACCGTCGTACGTTTTTCCGTCGTCTTTTTCACCATTCATCTATTCATTCGTCCCTGATTGGACTCCATGGGGATCTTTTATCAAAAGCTTCCACATCACAACCTGCAATTGAGGGAAAAGATCTAACAGTACCTGCAAAAGAGATCGTTAGATAAAACCGTGCCCCAGGCGTGTCAATATTCCAACACTTGGGTCACTCAACCTTCCGAATAAGATTTCAAGCTTTCAATCTTATAAGCATGCATTGGAAGGGATCTCCATGTCTTAAAATGAAAAGATTCTTTATCAAAACAAACGGATGTTTTTGCAATCAAAGCGGTAATGAATAACAAAAACAGAATTTATTTGACTGAACATGCATTTTATTGATTGAAAAAGTGTGGCTCAAGCTGAGCAATACAAAGGAAGCAATTCCTGAAAAGAGGTAATTGCGCACAAAAGGAAAAATCTATCCTAATGGCAATGTGAAACCGTGATCTCATCGAGTTCCAACTCGGTTACACCCCGTATGTCCTCAGACTCTCCATACTTTCTGCCTTCTGAACAAGACGCTTCCGACCGATCCCTACCGGGGATTATCCATGTCATATCCAAAGCGCGAACGATCATGCCAGACGCAGTTGTTCGTTTCAATCCCTCTTTTGCCTGGACCGCCCTTTCGGGTTTTCAGTCCACCGGGATACCCTTTTTTGCCCAAGTCGCCTTTTCAGGTTTTCGACTTGCCGGGTGTACAATTTTTTTTTTATCTTTATCCCTAATTTTTGCCCGAACCTTTTTCATCATTTTTTTTCGGTTCGCCGGGATGCCCATTTTTGCCTGGACTATTTTATTATTTTCTGTCCAGCGGGTCTCTTTATACGAAGTATTTTTTAACTGCGTCCGCATTCACAGGGGATGGAAAATCCTCGCCATCCATGGTCGTCAATAACAAGGCTCTGTCCGAGAAAACCTTCTTGACCACGAATGGACCTTCATAATTAGGTGTCCACTTGCCCCTACGATCGTTTTGAGGAGGAAGGATCCTTTTCAATACCATATCACCTATATGATACACACGAGGTCGTACCTTTCGGTCAAAAGCACGCTTCATCCTCTGCTGGTACAACTGCCCATGACAGATGGCTGCCAGCCTCTTTTCCTCAATCAGGCTTAATTCCTCATACCGGGTCCTTACCCATTCAGCCTCTTGCAACTTCACGTCCATCAGGACTCTTAAAGAGGGAATTTGAACCTCAACCAGTAGCACGGCTTCCATTCCATATACCAACGAGAAAGGCGTTGCCCCAGTAGGTGCACCGAGGTTCGATACCCAGGATACAAGCTTCGTACTTGCCACATCGTCGGCGCATTCAAATGCTAGTCAGGCAGCACAGGGAATGTGGGGATCTCTTTGGCATAACCAAAGCAGCACCAAGTCCGTTTCCATTCATGTTAATGGCCCCATCAGACATCAGAATCCGTTCGGATTCAGGGTCAGGCCCCTCCTCCGGGATCGGTTACTCTCAATCTTTCGATTTGAGCACCTCGAGATGTCCTCATCAGGGAACTCAAACTTCATAGGTTGATAATCCTCAATGAGTTGCTGGGCGAGGTAATCAGACAATACACTCCCCTTGATTGCTTCCTGGGAGTATCGCAAATCAGTCGACATTCTTTTGCACTCTCACAACCCCTCCGGTCAATGCTGGCTTCTCAAACACATACTCGATCGGATCCATCTTGGAAATCCACAAAGTGGTATGAACCAGCATATACTGTCTCAGTCGGCGAGCAGCCTATGCCAAAGTACATCAAGTTTTCTCGAACAGTGAATGTATTGTTTCACAGTCGGTAAACTTTTTGCAAAGGTAAATTGCATGCTCTTTTCGACAAGACTCGTCATGCTGACACAATACGCACCTCATAGACCCCTCGAGGGCCGTCAAGTACAGAATTGATGGTCGTCCCTCCACAGAGAGACGTCAGACTCAAAGGCTCCTGCAACTTATTCTTTTATTTCTCAATGCCCCTTGGCAACCATTATTCCACCTGACCGTTTGATTTTTTTTTTCACGGCTTGAATGGGTTCACACGTGGCTGTTAGGTGAGATGTGAACCATGAAATGTAGTTCGACCTACCTAAGAGACCACGAACCTCTTTTTCTATTTTCGGTTCAGGCATTTCTCGTATTACCTTTTTATTTATTTATTTATTATTTTTTTTTAAAACAGGATCAATCTCGATTCCTCTTTTCCGCTCACAATAAGCCCCAGCAACTTACCGGATCGCACTCTGATAGTGCACTCATCCGACTTCAACCTCAGTTTGAATTATCTCAACTAGTCCACTCAACTTGGCCAGATCTACCAGATGCCCCTCTTCTGTTTGGGGCTTTGCTATCATGTCATCAACATAGCATTTAATTTTATGATGAATCATATCATGAAACAAAGCCACCATGGCTCTCTGATAAGTAGCATCGGCGTTCTGCTTCTCTAGAGGACAGTCTTCTCTCCATGGTAGCTTGTGCACAACGACACCGGTATCCGACCCTGGCATATCCTGACACGACCAGGCGAAGGTATCCACATGCTCTTTCAACAGGGCTACCATTCTGCTTTCGACTCGCCTCTGAAGTGGCCCCAATTTTCATTTCCTTTCTGATCTCGGCGGTGCCTGGTTAACAAGCTCAACCTGCTTTACGTACGGCTGAATCACCTTCTCCTCTTGTTTCAACAACCTGGCTAATCTTCCAGCAGATCACAATCTTCTTCGCCTTCTTCTTCAGCATGATAGATCGGATTGTCGAAGTCATATGAGGTGTAACCAAATTGTTATCAATGAGATCCGAAGAATTATTTTTCGGAGTCGGAACGAGACAAAACACAAGGAAAGAAAATGAAAACAAACATTGCCATTTTTATTTGTTTTTTTAAACTGCAAAAGTAAATGAAAAACAGGGAACACCGCTTTTAATGTGAAAAACATCCATTTACTAATGATGCAAAATGTTGCAAAATGAAACATATGAGATGGCCCTTACAATGAACCATTACGTTTCGGGCAAAACGTATGGTTTTCATGCAAACATAATTGAAAACAGAAATATTACTCTTCGAGTAGAGTAACAGTGATGATCTTTTTTAGGCCTTCCAGTTCCCTGGTACGCACGATTTTATCCACGACTCCAGCTTGCGGTCACTGTCAATCTCTTCACCCACTGTATAGGCGTGATCTGGATCCATCACTCCGGCACTGACAAATGTGAATGGTGGACGACATCCTCTGTTCTGCTCAGACGAGTCTTGGCCTTCCTGATAGCCAACCCCAAACATATCCGCCTTTACCACAATGTCTATGATTTTTCCCCAGCCTGGGATCCCTCCATTTCTCACCACTTCCACGGCCTGTTTGTAAGAAGAAATGGATGATTTTCTCTCTTTCTTAGCAATAATGGCATTCTCCACCTTGACGGTTTCCACTGCCTGACATGGTGTTTCAAATTTTTCACCATCCATTTCCACCTCCATCATTCTCTGAGCCGTTCCCCTCATCATTACACACCCGTTTGTGGCGACAGCCGCACAACAATTATCACAACCAGGGAAATCTCCATTCTTCATCAGAGGTCTCGGAACCACAGACATAGGAGCTGTTAACTGATCCCCATTCATCAGCCCAATCCTCCTCCTATCCTCAGCAATTGCACTCATCCCCATCTGACCATGCGCGGGCATGTGATTAGCATTAACATTTAGAGATTGTGCAAAATTAATGGCCTGGGAATCCACCAGGTCCTGGACAATATGCTTAAAAGCTTTACAATTCTCCACATTGTGTCCAGGGGCACCAGAGTGAAATTCACATTTGGCATTCTCATCATAACCGGCAGGCCTCTGATCAGGTTTCAACGGAGTCAACATCCTTGGCCGCACCAATCCAAGATCCTTCAACCTCTTCAACAGAAGAGCATACGTCATGGATGGCCTATCAAATTGACGATCAACCCCCTTTCCTCTCACTTGGTATCCAGCTTTCTGTGCTCTCTGTTGAGGTGGTTGATGTTGCTGTTGTACCGATTGATTAACAACATGCATTGTTACCGCAGCAGTGTACGGGTGATAACGATCCTTACCCCTCTTGGCATGCACATCACTTGATTCACCCTCCTTCTTAAGCTGACTATTGCCAGAGGGCTTCTTTACTCCAGACGACAGAGCATCTCCCTGGATTTCCCCTATTCTCAGCCAGTTTTCAATCCTCTCCACCTTCTCGGCGATCGCTTTCTGCCCCAAGGCGAGCCCTTGCATAACACTGAATAACTCCCTCATCATCTCTTTCAATTCGAGAAGGTCGGCGTTGGGAAGATTCATCATTCCTGTGTCAATCAAACAGGTTAGAAACTGACACCTGCAAAACAGAAAACAAGTTATTATGATCATGCATGAATGCAATGTCTATCCATATGAGGAACGTTCTGTCTTTCGATCCTGGTTTCATCGAGACAGATAATAACTCGGCGGCAATATTCTGACATCACATCTGTTGATTTTGCCATAAAGATCAGAGGTATATGATTTAGCAAAGATATCACCCAACCAATCATGTGTGTGCTGTGTGAGTGCATACGGTAAAGAAAATAAAGCTTGAAGATTGATCACTGAATGAAAATAACCATCACATATCAAAATGCACAATAAGCGCCATAGTCATACATCAAGTCTGATACAAATCAAATACAATCCTCCAGAATCAGCAAGGAAATACAAGCAAGTGAATTCTGCCAACAGGCCTGACGGTAATCCACACAAATGACAACAAAAGACTACACTGAAGGAGGTCCCACAGACGGCCCCGCATCATCTACCATCTTGGTAAACTTCACCGCGAACCTGAGCTCAGTGTTCTCCTGCTGCAATCTCCCTATCTCCTTCTGGTGAATCTTCATCTGCCTGAAGTAATGATCTCTCTCAGCAATGTAATGATCTCTCTCGGCGATGATCTTCGCTTTCTCCACTTCCCATTCCACAACAAGGACTCTGGCTCTGGCATCTCTCTGATCTCTCACTATGATTTGCCTCCTCTTCTTATCTTCAATGACCTTTGAGGCTCTGGCTAGCTTCTCTTTAGTGATGTCGTGCTCTTTTGTCGACGACTCCAATGCTTGGCTGACCTTCCGGTAATAAGCAATATCTATCTCAAAGCGCTTCACTTCAAGGGCGTGTCTCTTATCCTGATCTTCCATCCTCACTTTGATCTCCTGATTAGCCATCTGAATATGAGCAACACCCATCTCTAGTTCAGTCTTCTCCGCTTGCAGCTGATCTCTAGCTTTCTTCATCTCAAGGAACTCATCTATACTGACAGAAGAACATGGACCCTCAATCAAAGGACACCAAGGATCACCTCCAGGAAATGGTAGATACGTGAGCTCAATTCTCTTCCGAAGACAATCATCAAATGGAGGAAGAGACCTACTGTTAACCTTGCCAAAAGGAACCTTGCCCTTCCTCTGAATATTTCGCCATGCCCCAGACACTTGCCTCAACCGTGTCAGATTACCCTCAGCTGGGAAGTAGAACAACTCCTGAATCTCACGCTCGAGAGGAGGAACCTCCATAGCAAACCCCATCTGTCTCCTAAGAAGCGTCGGGTTGTAATTAGTGCAACCCTGAACTCCTATGAGAGGCACATTGGGAAAACTCCCACAGCTATATATGAAGTCTCGTCCAGCCATACCGTTATGAGTCCAAGCTATATCAGTGGCCCGCAAACCCATCAACCTGACTGACCACTTGACCGTAGGATCAAGAGAAGCAAAAGCACCTCGGGAAGGCAAATACCCCATAAACCACTTGTATAGCAACTGGGCACAACACCTGATCAAACCCCCACGCCGCTTCTCGTTCCTGTTATGAACCGAATAATAGACATCTCCAACCAGAGTAGGAATGGGATTCCTCTGTATAAACAATCTGATGGCATTATGGTCCACAAAGCTCTTCTGATTAGGAAACAGGATGGTCTCATAAATGCTCACAGCAATCAAGGCACAGACCGTCTTCCAATTACCCACAGCAGCATGTTCCTTGGCCTTAGCTTCCAAGAAACTCAAATGAAAACCGGGTAACTTTCCTTTCTCCTTCAAACCCTCCTTGGTTACTTCCGGGCTCAAACAAAGAGCACGAGACATCTCAACAATATCGGGCTCCACCCTAATGGCACAGAAAGGAATCTGATCTCGGATCTGAATACCCAGGATGCTAGCATAGTCCTCCATCAAGGGCCCCAACAAGTAATCCGGGAAGACAAAACATCTCAAGCCCGAGTCATAGAACTGGAGGAGAGTATGAATGGCGCTCCTGTCACTGTCTGTGAGCCTGAAAACCATCTTCAGAATACCCCCATACATCTCACGAAACATCCCCACATGGTCGGGCGTAATCAATGCTATCATATCCTTCAGCATACTGATCTCTGGGTCAAAGAAGCTGTAGACAACATCGGCCTTCAAACCGGTCCTCATGTCTGGAGCAAAGAAGTCTCTCAACCAGGATCTCAATCAAAAATGTTCCTGCATATGGATAAACATGTGTTAGATGCAGGTAAATGCAAAATGTTAATGATGCTGATGAATGAATGCAATGCATTGTGCCATCCTCCAAGTCATCTGATCAACTGTTGCACTGAAGCCTTGATCTCTGAGCTGATCACAACCATCTGAAGTACTGAGCAATCACAAATCCGACTTGGGAATTCCGAAATAAACGGAACTGAAAGATACATCACCATCATCATCAAACAATCTCTGAGCAGACAACCACAAGAACCTCTGAACCAGCCCGGGGAATCTTGAAATAAACGGATCCCCACTGATAAATACCACGGACAGAACTCCGGCATCTCAGAAATAAATCCATAAATCCGACTTATAAATAGGACTCTGATCAATGGAACCAATAGTCATCATCAAAGTCACCAACAGAACATGCATCTGTACGGATCACCCTCCCCTCACAGGTAAATTCTAATCAGGTCATCCTAAGACGGATAATAGTCTCGACAATCGGGCAAAGATACTCAACGGGTTTGCCCTTTCGGGTGTGCCGTTGTAGCTCTCTTAAGATCATCTAAACCAAAGATCCGGGAAAGATCGGTCACCGAAGTCAATAGCTCAGATGAGGTAATTCAACCAAAGTGGATACTCCACAAAGGAAAAGCTCCCTCAAAAGAACCTCATCCGGCTTGTGGTATGTCAAGTCGCCAAGATCATGTTGACCTAACATGAGAGGCAACCTGAGACCACACTAATCCTAGGTGTATACTCGGGCCTGGGTTTTAGCCCCACTCAGAACACCCACCCCAAAACAGAGGAACCACCTGTACAGAGGATAACAACATGATAGTATGATGCATGCAAATATTTATGCAAATATATATACAACACAATAATCATAAATGCAATAAATAGAGCAACACAAGCAACCTAAACTACCCTAGAGCGCTAGGAGAGACTCGCTTAGGGAAGATGGACCAGCAATAGGTCAACTTCTCTATTTCCCCAGCAGAGTCGCCAGCTGTCGCATCCGCGAAAAACAACCGGCGGGCTAAAACAAAACAACACAGAGCCGCCACTGTGCGTTATTTATCCCAAAGAGGGAAAGGAAACGCTCAAAGTAAACCTGGAAAAGACATGGTCTCGCGACCAAAGAGAATGGGATCGGGAGTCGGTTATGCGAAGGGAAGGTGTTAGCACCCCTACGCATCCGTCGTACTCGACGGGATCCACGCTCAAAAAGATATGATAAGGTTGCTAAATCAAACATCACACACACACACACTGAAGACAACACAGGTGGAGGAAGAGGGGAGAGGGCTCGCTAGGATATCGCATCCTATGCCTACGTATCTCATCTGGAATGAGAATCAGAGCTACCGTAGTTTGGCTCACGCACGCCGAAACAAAAACACGCAAAACAGGAAAACATGGAAACCGAATGCCAATCGCTGGACTTACATCAGACTCCGAACCAAACAAACCCACATTGGAAACCAAATGCCAATTGCTGGACTTATATCGGACTCCAAACACACAACAAGAAGGAACCAAACAATAACAAGCTACTAAGGAGTCTGGCACTCCAGCCTAGCAACTGTCAAGCAAACACACACAAAAAGAAAAAGGGTGCCCGGAGAGATCTCGTACGACCTCCTGCCTACGTACCTCATCTGGTATGAGGATCAGGGCAACGTAGTTCCCCTGAACAGGGGAGAAACTTTCTCCTAACCAGAGACTGGGAAATGACCAATTAGAAGGGAGACTGACTCGAGCCTAATAGTTATCATGTATTCCACAATGGTCCTAGGTTGAGTTTTCTATCTAACTTGCACAGGCAGCAAGCTAATCCTAAACAGGCGAAGCAAAGCATACAAGCACAATCAACAATCATATACACAATTAGCACACACTATATACAAGCAAAGTGGGCTCACACAAGGGTTAGGCTGCAAAAGCAAGCCAACTATATCAGGTGATGTTAGCTCTTAACCCTAACATTGAGAGTTAGGGTGAAGCAGATGAAATAGGAAGTGAGGGGTGTGCCTCACAGCTCTTATCCCCGGCCTGGGAGAGCTTTAGACAAAGGAAGTGTGGGTTCAGAAAGTGGGAACCCTTCTACACTTATGACTGACTCAACATAGATCTTGGGTTAATATCCACAATGCATCAACACCAGTTGTGTGAGCAAAGGGATGACTCGACTGAATAGCAGGAGATGGATTGCACATCTCTTATATCTGCCAATTGCCTTATCAAAGGTCTTTCCCTGCTTGGCACAAAGATAAACAATCACAAGCATTGCCTCTTAAGGAGGACTTCAGACAGGTGCCTGACCAAGTAACAGCCAGGTCTTCCAGACTACATGAAGTCAGTGGGTTATACCTCAATTGGTTAAGCAACCAAGCAACAACAAAAGCAAGTTCACAATGAACTATAGCAACTAATGTACCTGAAAACAATCTAACTCAGTTAGTATACAACTCAAAAAGTCAAACAGACAGTTACAAGTCAACAGTTAACTATACACAAGCAAGCGACAATGTATCAAGGCAAAGCACAAGCCCAACTCAAAGGAGATAATCCACCTACAAAACAACTTAATGTTAACCAACATCAACCAAATATCAATCCAACTGAGCAAATGAATTAAACTCCTCAAGGCCATATGCTTCTTGTCCTGAAAACACAACTCAAACATAAGCACTAACCACTAGGACAAGGCCTAGGGTCAAAGAGGGAGAAATAATTCAAAACAGAACATGAAAATTGGCAATAATCAAGTTCAATCAATTAAGAACAATGTCCAAGTGGTCTCACATTCATATCATACACCAATTTCATTTCACAAAACAAATAGTGCAAAACATGCAAGTTCAAAGCTCATTGGACCAAACAGAATGAATCAATCCAAACTAACTCAAAAATAAATCAATAAATCTCCATAAAACTCATGGCTAAACAGCACACATCACATGATCATCATACCAAAATGCAAGTCATTTGGACAATTGGAAGCATGTCAAATAAATTCCATAAGGCAAGGCAAGGCAAAACAAGCTCAATTAGGGCACAAAATCATGCATCAACTTCACAGAAGCATAAAACAGAATCTACACATGATAAATGACTCAAACCAAAGCCAAGACAAACTTAAAAGAGTCTAGAATCAATGGGCAAAATTTCAAGCTCATAGGATAAACATCAAGAATTTCACAAATCATCTAAGTTCATGACTCTCAAAAAGTCCACAAATGGTCAAACAGAAAAGAAATTCTCAAACAAATTGGAAATGCAGTCAAACATTCTACAAAAATTCACACTCAAACTTAACATCCAGAAGTATCATCATGCAAACATTCAGATCATTTGACATTTATTTGGCATGGTGAATAAAATCATCAAATTGGACAAGAAATGGTGTGACACACATTGTCACACCTCCAATGATCAGCTCATATCTCAACAACCAAGCATGCTAAAAATACAAACTCGAAGCCAAAAGATCAATCAAAGTGTCTAGATTAGGCATATAAATTTTCAGCTCCATTGGATTAAGCATCATTATTTGACAATGAAAATGGCAAGACATGTCAAGGAAATACACACATGAACAATCCCTAAGCCAAAACAAATTCCATCCAGACACAAATCATGGAAAAATATTCATTAAATTCTAGACGTCATGAGGAACATCACGGAAAAAACCTCACATTATTTGGACAATCCATCATGAAGTTATGAATTTTGGAATGAGTAGAAAAATTAAAAAATGATGGAAAGGCATGCATGAACATGGTAGCATAACATGAAATAAAATGGAACAAGGCAATTTGGAATGTGTCCACGCCAGGATTCGAAGGGAGTATGTATGTGAAACTGGCGCGCGCTAATTTAAATGAATGGACACGTGGTCCAGTATATGAGCGTATAACAACCAAAAGCATGCAGGCAACGCTGGTAAAGATCTACAACCCCTCTGGAAACGAAAATCCAAATGTTCATACGTGTTCATCATAAACCCTAGGCTCAAGAACAATTGTGCTCAGAAATTCATGAAATCCATATCATTGGAATCCTCTTTCAACGTACATCATCAATCCAAGCTTATTTTAACCTAATTCATCCTAGATTCATAGATTCGAAGCAAAACATATTCACACATGAAACTTCTAATCAATGTAACTTGTTCATTTCTTCATGGATTTCAATGGTTCAAATTGCAGATTACTCTACATTCCAAGATCTACCAAATTGCAGATTACTAACTTGTCCATTAATTCATGAATTATGCAAGTCGAAATCTAACCTTCAATAATGTGCAGAAGTGAATTCGATGTTTCCAGGCCTTGGCAAGCAAAAACAGAAGCTCCAACACTCTTGTATGATGCTTTGGATGAATGCTTGAGAGTTAAATTGGCACGATCTAGCTGGAATCTCCATTTGCCATTGTTGAACACATGCTTCAACAGTGCTCGAATCAGCTTGTAAATCACTGGATCTTGCTTCCAATAGCCTCAATTATGCATATGGATGAAGGATCAATCAAGATCTTGGCACGGTTTGTGAAGAAAATAGGAGAAAAGTTGAGAGGAAAAATGTGAAGCTCTTTGGAAACCTAGATCTAGATCTGAATTCTGTTATGCTTAGCAAGAAAACAGTTAGAATTAGGTTTATATATGTGATGTTAATGAAGTTGCTAATCACAATTAGTGTTAATGCAATGGTGTTAATGAAATGCAAGTGTTATGACCAATTAGCCAATCCACCCTATATGCATAAAAAGCAATGTAACAGTGCATATTCTGGTTTGAAATCCATTTCAAATGATGTTTGGAGGCAAGTGTAATTGATACCATGTGAAAACAATGCCTCTTTTTCAAATTGCAATTTTCCCTCCAAATTCAAATGGAAATTCAAATTTTTTTGCAATGGAAATTCATGGATTATGATGCTTGAATTGGATAGAGCATGTCAAAACAAGAATGTGGCAAAAAATCCCACTCCATTTGGCCTTTTGGTTCAAAAGTTATGCCTTTGTGAAGTTCAAATTTGCTTGACAATGATTTGACCATAACTTTCCAACCATACATGAGAAATTCATGTTCTTGGACTTTTTGGAAAGGTGAGAGCAAGATCTACAACTTTCATGTTGGACAAAATTTCATTTGAAGCATTTTTTGACATGTAATCTTAAGGAGAAGACCTTTCCATTTTTGGCAATTTTGAATTACAAGTCACTTTCTATTTTTGGAAAGTTTTCATCTGACTTTATTTTCTTCAATCTTGATGTTTGAAATGTCAAATGAAACTTGTTTGAACATGAATGAAGTAGTTCTAACCCTCTCCCACCTCCAAATCCATCAGTTGACTTGTGGTTGACTTTTGTTGACTGATAGATGAATTGGCTATGAACTTGAGCCCCAATCTCCTGATGAAATGGCTCCATGATGAAACCCTAACTTCCACAAGCTCATTAAAACCATAGAATGATCCTCATCTCAATGAAAGACCTAATCTCCTTGACAAGCCCTGATTGGCACAATGCAGATGATTAGGGTTGACCAGAGGTCAAAACCCTAATCCCAAGGAACTGATCAAGCACAATGAACCTCTTGGTGATGATAAGACCATGATGATGGTGATGTACCATTTCAACCAAGATAAAGATCAATCTCCTTGATGAACCAAGAAACCCTAATTGAAGCACAAACCCTCAGATGGCTAGTGATCAATTCATGAAATCCTCAGCTTGAATATCTCAACCTCTTTATCTTCTGATCAAGACTTGGAAGGGTGACTTGTTCAATGTAGCCACACGATATGCAAAGATGCAATGACTAATGTCCTAAAAAATGATATGCAATAGGCTAAGTGTAACACCTCAAAATTTGCCCTCCTCTCTTGGGACTAGCATAACATATTTGCATATCATTTTAGGTCATTAGGCATTGCATATTGCATATCATGTGGATACACAGTGCAAGTCATTCTCTCAAGTCTTGGTCAGAAGATGAGGAAGTCAAAGTGCAAGCTAGGGTTTCATTGGACTGGTCATTAATCATCTGAGGATGTGGAGGTCCAAATTAGGGTTTTGTGATTCTCAAGGAGATCGGTCTTCATCTTGTTTGAAATGATTCATCATCATCATCATGGTTTGATTTCGTCAAGTGTTGAAGCACATTCCTTGAGATTAGGGTTTTGACCACTGGTCAACCCTAATCAGTTGCATTGGGCCAATCAGGGCATGATCAGGAGATGGGGTCTATGATGTATGTGGAGATCATTCTATGGTTTTCTTAAGATTATTGAGGCTAGGGTTTCACCCTTGAGCCATTTCATCAGAGGATTGGAGCTCAGATTGATCTATGCATTGCCAAATTCATCTATTAGTTGAAAAAGTCAATTGTGGTCAACTGTACATGATTTTATGGATTTGGAGGTGGAAATGAGTTGGATGCACTTCATTCATGTTGAAACAAGTGTTATTTGACATTTCAAAGCTCAAGAATGGAGAAAATAAAGTCAGACAAGAAATTTCCAAAAATAGAAAGTGACTTGTAATGGAAGTTTCCTAAAATGGAAAGTTTTTGACCTCAAAATTACATGTCCAAGGAAGCTTCAAATGGAAATTTGTTCAACATGAAAGTTATAGATCTTGTTCTCACCTTTCCAAAAAGTCCAAGAACTTGAAAATCCCATGTATGGTTGGCAAGTTATGGTCCATTCAATTTCAAAAATGACCCATAATCAGAGGGGCATAACTTCCACATGGAGTGTCCAAATTGAGTGATATTTTTATGTGCAAACTCCATTTGACATGTACTTTCATGGTGCATAATTGGAATTCATAAAAAATGGTCAATGCAAAAAGTCAAATTTCAAGTGTACAGTTAAAGATCCAAGGGCAAAATGGTCCAACTTGAGAAATAATGAGAATTTTTGAGTGGGGATTTTTGCAACACCTCACAAATGCAATTTGAAAATGGTTGGAATGGTCATAACATGTCAAGGTCTCATATTTGGTCAAGTCACTTTTGAACTTCACTTGAAAAATGCATAAAGTGCCATGACATAGTGAAAATGCAAATTACACATCCAATGGCCATGGGACAAGTTGCAACAGATCACACATGTCATTTTGAGAGTGTGTGAGCTGTCAAATGAGCTGTCATTGGCCTGTGGTGAAATGGCATTTTTGCCCTTGCTTTGAAAATGACATTTATGCTAATTACCATTCATTTTGGTTAATTCATGATTAAGGATGTAATTAGTTGGAAGTATAAATTCTTAATTGTAACTAACTTTGATCACAATCACAATTCACAAGAAATTGCAACCACTTTTCCCTCCAAATTCTCCAAAATTCTCAAGAACACACAAGAACAAAATTGGATCAAACTCTTCCAATTCTTCACAAAAATCGTGTGATTCTTTTTGCTGCCATCTCCATTCATCTTCTTCTTGATCTGTTTTGGCAATTCATCACCAAAGAACAACCAATTCGCAACTGTTCACATAATGCTCAACAATGGTGATTTGAAGTTTCTCGCAATAGAAGCGTCTTTGAGCTAACCTAAGCGTTCCACTCACCTTCCCTATCATCGTTCTTCATCTGTTTGGAGGAATTGCGAGCCAAAACATCACGATTCAACACTGCCTTCGAATTAAGGTGCATTTTCGAATTTCTCCTTTGCTTAAACTATTATGTGCTTCTTGTAGATCGTTTAACATAGATTAACATGATATGCATAGTTTTTGAATTGGTTAAGTATTGAGAGAGTAATCTGAATTCGAAGCTTGATATGCGAAACTTTAAATGATCGATCCGGTTTGTACAGTTAGATTTAGGTTGATTAGGTTACATATTTGGAATCCTGATGATGAGACCTTTCCAATGACTATCCATTTGTTAATTTTGGTTGAGATTTGCGTATTTTTGATTTTCTGGAATTTGGCTCGAAGAACAACGATGAACTGCAGTTTGTTTTTCTGGAAATTCGTTGCTTGATCCGTGTCAGGCTTGTTCCGTTTTGAATTTTTGTTTCCCTCCCAAATTCGTCCAATCACGCGCCTCCACCTCATTTAATTAAACGCCTGCGTTTTGGACCGGCCAGGCTTAATAACGAAAATGCCACTGCTGTAATTCAAAATCATTTTAATTAATCAAAATACTTAATAATTATTTAACAATTCATTCAAACTTAGAAAATTCATAAAAAAATATTGACTAGTCCAAAAATTATGAGGTTTTTTTTTATAGCTCCCAAATTCCCTCTGGTTTTTTATAGGCATGGTTTTATAAGTTGTGCATGATAAAATGTTGACCTGGCCTAGGGATCTTTGACTTGTGTGCATTTTTTGCATGTTTTACCATTTTCAATGTGAAATGCTCATACATTAAAAGAAATTCTTGAAATTTTTTGAGCTCATTCTAGACATGTTGATGGTGATTTACATATAAAGTTTGTGATTTTTGGATACCTGAGGAGTGAGATATGTTTTTCTGAATCTAGGTGTGACAATTTGTGTCACACCTAGCTAGGTCCACTTTCTGAATTTATTTGCATGACCTATGATTGTTGGATTGGATTGAAATTTTGCATGGATGATTATTGATATGTTGAAATGTTATGTGAATTGTTCTGGATTTTTCTATGGCATTTTCAATTTGATTGATATTTTTCTTCTCTGATGGTTCATTGTGCAACCTTATGTGACACATGTTTGTATATCTTGTGTGAAATTCTCATCTGGTTTTGGATAAATGTGAAATTTGGTGTGCTGATTGTAGGCACATTATAGAACATCACTGTTTTGGTCCCATTCATTTCTTAATTGTTCTCACTCTATTATGAATTTTTGAAGTGAATGCATGTGTTGATACCTTGAATTGGCTTGAATAATTGTGTCTGGATTTCTTGATTTTTATTGATCTAGTTCCTTTTGTCCAATTGAGCTGAAAATTGACATGCTATACCCTGAATATGTCCTGTTTAGGTGTAAATTATTTGAGGATTTTTGGAATTATTTTGGTATGCTTTTGATGGAATTCATTCTGTTTGGACATTGGATGTTGCATTTGACCTAGTTTGTACCATGTTGGTCATGAAATGAATATGGAGAATGATATGAGTATGGGATCAATTGCATTTGTTTTCTATTTGTGTTAATTTGGTTTTGGTTGAGATTCCCTTGCTGTTTAGATTTTTTCTCCCTTTTAGACCCTAGGCTTGGCCTAGTGGTCTAGTTTCTCACATTTGGATTGACTTTTCAGGATGAAATGCACAACGCTTAAGGAGAATGATTCAAGTCAATAAAATTGAGATTGTTTGATGTTAAGAACTAACATGACTTTGTTTTGTAGGTTGTGAAGCTTGAGCTTGAGCTTATAGCTTGCATTTGTGTGCACTAACTTGCTTGATTGTACAGATTAACTGATTAACATTTGCTGTTTATTGTTTGTCTGTCTGAGTACTGATGATGCTTGATTGATTTCAGGTACATTTAGTCGCTTACAGTTCTTTAAGAACTTGCTTGCTGCTGCTTGGTTTTTAAACCACTTGAGGTAGGACTTCTATTCTTCATGTAGTCTGGGAGACCCGGCCTGTTATTTGGCCGGGCAAAATGTCTGAAGTCCTCCTTAAGAGGCGATGTTTGTGATTGTTTAATATTGTGCCAAGCAGGTGAAAGACCTCTATGAGGCAATTGGTGGATCAAAGGGATATGCAATCTATCCCCCACTATTCTGTGAGTCGTCCCTCTGCTCACACGGCTGTGTGTTGATGCATTGGGACACAAACCCAAGATCTTGTGCTGTTGCACAATCGAGTCAGAGTCGTTGAGCGTAGAAGGGTCCCTCCATTCTGGACCCACGCTCCTTTGTCAGAAGCTCTCCCTGGTCAGGGATAAGAGCTGTGAAGTCTAATCTTCACTCACCTTTCATCTGCTTCACCTTAGCCCCGTAATGGCAAGGTTAAGAGCGAGCAATACCCATGTACAGATGACTTGCTTCGGCAGTCAAACCCATTGTGTGAGCCTCACTTGACTGGTTATAGTGTGTGCTTTGTGAATATTTGATTGCTGTTTGCTTGTATGCTTGTATGCTTGCTTTCTTCCTGGATAGGATTAGCTTGCAGTTGTGCAAGTAGGTAGAAACCTGAACATAGGGTAACGATGCATGACAACACTAGGCTCGAGTCCAGCTCCCTGGTAGTGTGTCTTCCCTCGGTTTCTGGCTAGATTTTCTTTCCCTTGAGGGGGAACTACATCGCCCAGATCCTTGTTCCAAACGAGGTATGTAGGCAGGTGGTCGTGCGAGACCACTCCGGGCAACCTTTTTCTTTTTGTGTGTGTTTACTTGTTATCGTCTGGCGAGTGTTTTGGTTCGGATGCCGACGTAAGTCCAGTGATTGGCGGTCGGGCTCCATGTTTGCCGTTTTGAGTGTGTTTTGGTTCGGATGCTGACGTAAGTCCAGTGATTGGCTGTCGGGCTCCACGTTTGCCCTTTTTGAGTGTGTTCTGGTTCGGGCGCTGACGTAATGTCATTGAGTGGTTGTCGGGTCCCACGTTTGCCATCTGTTTGTGTGTTTTGTGTTGTTTGGCGTGCGTAAGCCGAACTACAGTGGCTCTGATTCTCGTTCCAGACGAGATATGTAGGCATAGGATGCGATGTCCTATCGAGCTCCCTTCTGTTAACCCCACCTGCGTTCCCTGTGTGTGTGTGTGATGTTTTAGCAACCTTTTCTTTTCTTAGAACGTGGATCCCGTCGAGTACGACGGACGTGAGGGGTGCTAATACCTTCCCCTTGCGTAACCGACTCCCTTACCCTTTCTCTTTGGTCGCAAGACCATTTCCTTTCCAGGTTTCTCTGAGCGTTTCCTTTCCCTATCTTGGGATAAATAACGCGCAGTAGCGGCTCTGTGTTGTGTTTTTGTTTCAGCCCGCCGATTGTTTTTCGCGGATGCGACAGCTGGCGACTCTGCTGGGGAACTTATAGGATGTTGACCTGTGCTGGTCCATCGTCCCTGAGCGAGTCCTTCCTAGCGTTCTAGGGTTGTTTAGGTTGCTTGTTTTGTTTATTGCATTTATTATTCTAACAATGTATATATTTGCATAAATATTTGCATGCATCATACTATCATGTTGCCGTCCTCTGTGCAGGCGGTTCCTCTGTTTGGGGTGGGTGTTCTGAGTGGGGCTAAAACCCAGGCCCGAGTATACACCTAGGATTAGCGTGGCCTCACGTCGCTCACATGTCGGTTGGGCATGATGTTGCGATGTGACATACCACAAGCCGGACGAGGTTCATCTGAGAAGTGCTCTTCCAGTGGGGTTTTCCACTTTGGTTGGGTTATCTCTTTTGAGCTATTGACTCTGGTGACCGATCATTTCCCGGATCTTCGGTTTAGACGATCTCAGGAGAGCTACAATGGCACACCCGAAAGGGCAAACCCATTGAGTATCTCTGCCCGATTGTCGAGACTATTATCCGCCTTAGGGTGACCTGTTTAGAATTTACCTGTGAGGGGAGGGTGATTCTTACAGATGCATGATCAGATGGTGACTTTTTGTTCCGTGGATCAGAGTTATATTTACAAGTCGGATTTATGGCCAGTTGTGTCTGAGACGCCGGAGTGCTGTCCGTGGTATTTATCAGTGGGGATCCGTTTATTTCAGGATTCCCTGGGCCGATTTTATCAGTGGGGATCCGTTTATTTCAGGATTCCCCGGGCCGATTCAGAGGTTGTTGGGTATCTGCTCAGAGATGGTTTGTTGATGATGATGATGATGTATCTGTCTTCCGTTTATTTCGGAACCCTTGAGTCGGATTTGTGGTTACATATTTCCTTCAGATGGTTATGATCAGTTCAGAGACCAGGTTTCAGTGCAGATGATCAGATGGCTTGGAGGATGGCAATGCATTGCATTCATTCATCAGCATCATTCTCATTTTGCATTCATCTGCATCGAACCTATGTCTAGCCATATGGGGAGTATTATTGATTGAGAATCTGGTTGAGAGACATCTTGAATTCCAGAATGTGGATGTCAAAATATTATCTGTCTCGATGAAGCCAGAATCAAAGGACGGAATCTTCCTCATATGGATAGATGTTGCATTCATGCATATTAACCCATTTGCTGTTTTGTAGGTGTCAACCGGTGCGCATAGCTCGTTTGCTCAGATATCCTGCTGGGGGCAACAAATCCAAACTGATGGATTCTCCCAACGCTGACATCCTTGAACTAAAAGAGATGGTGAGGGATTTGTTCAGTGTTGTGCAAGGGCTTGCCTTGGGGCAGAAAGTCGTGGCCGAGAGATTGGAAAGGATTGAGGGCTGGATGATCGAGGAGAAAGTTCAGGAAAAGGCTCCGCCATCCGAAGTAACAAATCCCTCTGGCTCTGTAGCGAAGAAATCCCTTGACAGTGGTCAGCCCAAGAAGAAGGTTGAATCAGGTGGTGCGCAGACTAAAAGAGAATGCGGTAAGGATCGTTACCACCCTTATGCTGCCACCGTAACCATTCCTGTTGGTGATTCATCTGCACAACAGCGGCAATCACCACCTCAACAGAGGACACAGAGAGTTGTGGGCCAAGTGAGAAGGAGGACGACAGATCGTCATTTCGATAAGCCGCCCGTGACTTACGCCTCTCTGTTTAAGAGGTTGAAGGATCTTGGGTTGGTGCAGCCGAGGATATTGGTTCCAGGGAAACCGGATCAGAGGCCTGCCAGTTACGATGAGAATGTCAGGTGCGAGTTCCATGCTGGGGCACCCGGACATCATGTTGAGGATTGCAAAGCTTTTAAGCATGTGGTCCAGGACTTGGTGGACTCTAAGGCAATCAATTTTGCACCGACGACAGATGATAGTGCTAACCCCGTGACAAGGCATGGTCCTGTAAAAGTGGAGATGATGTCGAAAGACAAGAGAGGGATAGAGGTGACTGAGGAGGATCAGTTAAGAATGCCCATGTCTGTGGTCCCAAAACGCCCGACGAAAAATGGAGCTTTCCCTCGTGTTGATGATTGTTGTGCGGCCATCGCTACAAAGGGGTGTGTAGTAATTGGGGAATCGGTCCAGAGAATGATGAAAGTAGAAATGGACGATGTAAGGTGTAAAACACCCAGTCTGGCAGTTGAAACCATCAAGGTGAAAAATGCCGTTGGTGTTGAGAAAGAGAAAAAGCCGTCCATTTCTTCTTACAAACAGGCATTGGAAGTGGTGAGAAATGGAGGGATCCCAGGCTGGGGGCAGATCATAGGCATTGTGGTAAAGGCGGATATGTTTGGGATTGGTTATCATCCAGGTCAAGACTCGTCTGAGCAGAACAGAGGACGTCGTCCGTCGTTCACCTTTGTCAGTGCTGGAATGCTAGATTCAGATCACGCCTATACAGTGGGTGAAGAGATTGACGGTGACCGCGAGCTGGAATCATGGATAAAATCGTGTGTACCAGGAAGCTGGAAGGCTTAAAAAGATCAGCACTGACACTCGTCCAGAAGAGTAATATTTCCTGTTTTCAATTTTATCTGCATGAAAGCCATACGTGTTGCCCGACACGTAATGGTCCATTGTAAGGGCCACCTCATGTTCATATTTTGCAACATTTCTGCATCATTAATAAATGGATGTTTTTCAGTCAAAAAGCGGTGTTCCTTGTTTTTCATTTATTTTTGCAGTTTAAAAACAAATAAAAATGGCAATGTTTGTTTTCATTTTCCTTTTTTGATTTGTCTCGTCCCAAAGTCGAAAAATAATTCTCCGGATCTCTTTGATAACGATTTGGTTACACCTCATATGACTTCGACAAACCGATCTATCATGCCAAAGAAGAAGGCGAAGAAGATTGTGATCTGCTAGAGTATTAGCCAGGTTGTTGAAACAAGAGGAGAAGGTGATTCAGCCGCTTGAGGAGCGAGTTGAGATTGTTATTCCAAGCACCGCCGAGGTCAAGAAGGAAAAATTGGAGCCGCTTCAGAGGCGAGTCGAGAGCAGAACGGTAGTCCTGTCGAAGGGACATGTGGATACCTTCGCCTGGTCGTGTCAGGATACGTCAGGGTCGGATACCAATGTCGTTGTGCACAAGCTACCATGGAGAGAAGACTGTCCTCTAGAGAAGCAGAACGCAAGTGCCTGTATCAGAGAGCCATGGTGACTTTGTTTCATGATATGATTCATCATGAAATTGAATGCTATGTTGATGACATGATAGCAAAGTCCCCGCACGGAAGAGGGGCATCTGGTAGATCTGGCCAAGCTGAATGGACCGGTGGAGACAATTCAAACTGAGGTTGAATTCGAATGAGTGCACTGTCAGAGTGCGGTCCGGTAAGATGTTGGGGTTCATTATAAGAGAGGAATCGAGGTTCATCCTGCAAAAAATAAAAAAAATAAAAAAAATGCCTGAATCGAGAATGGAAAGAGAGGTTCGTGGTCTCTTAGGCAGATTGAACTACATGTCATGGTTCACATCTTATCTAACAGCCACGTATGAACCCATGTTCAAGATGTTGAAAGAAAAGATCAAACGGTCAGGCGAAATAATGATTGCCAAGGGGCATTGAAAAATAAGAGAATAAGTTGCAGGAGCCTCTGATTCTGATGCCTCCTGTGGAAGGAGCAATTGTTAATCTGTACTTGACAGCCTTCGAGGGGTCTACGAGGTGTATTGGGTCAGCATGACGAGTCTTGTCGAAAAGAGCATGCAATTTGCCTTAGCAAAAAGTTTACCGACTGTGAAACAGTACATTCACTGCTCGGGAAAACTTGCGGTACTTTGGCATAGGCTGCTCGCCGACTGAGACAGTATATGCTGATTCGTGCCACTTTGTGGATTTCGAGATGGATTTGATCAAGTACATATCTGAAAAGCCAGCAATGAGGACGGGTTGCGAAAGGGCCAATGATTTTGATTGACTGATTTGTGATACTCTCAGAAAGCAATCAAGGAGTGTATTGTCTGATTACATCGCTCCGCAATCCATTGAGGATTATCAACCGATGAAGTTTGAATTCCCTGATGAGGACATCTCGAGGTGCTCTAATCGAAAGATTGAGAGTAACCGATCCCGGAGGAGGGGCTTGACCCCAAATCCGAACGGGTTCTGATGTCTGATGGGGAGGTTAAGGTGAACAAGCTTTTGCTGCCAGGATAACGTTTGAGTGCACCGATGGTGTGATGGGAGTATGAAGCTTGTATCCTGGGTATTGAACATCGGTGCGTGCATCTACTGGGGCAACTCCTTTCTCATTGGTATATGGAATGGAGGCTGTATTACCTGTTGAGGTTCAGATTCCCTCTTTGAGAGTCTTGATGGATGTGAAATTGCAAGAGGCGGAATGGGTAAGAACCCGGTACGAAGAGTTGAGCCTGATAGAGGAAAAGAGGCTAGCAGCCATCTGTCATGGGCAGTTATACCAGTAAAGGATGAAGCGTGCTTTTGACAAGAAGGTGCGACCTCAGGTATATCACGTGGGTGATATGGTGCTGAAAAGGATCCTTCCTCCTCAAAATGATCGAAGGGGCAAATGGACGCCGAATTATGAAGGTCCATTCGTGGTTAAGAAGGTTTTATCTGACGGAGCCTTGTTGTTAACGACCATGGATGGTGAGGATTTTCCATCCCCTGTGAATGCGGACGCAGTCAAAAAATACTTCGTATAAAGAGACCCGCTGGACGAAAAGAATAAAATAGTCCAGGCAAAAATGGGCGTCCCGGCGAACCAAAAAACAGAAAAAGGTTCGGGCAAAAATTAGGGATAAAATGAGAAAAGTGTACACCCGGCAAGTCGAAAACCTGAAAAGGCGACTTGGGCAAAAAAGGGTATCCCGGTGGACTGAAAACCCGAAAGGGCGATCCAGGCAAAAGAGGGATTGAAACGAACAGCTGCGTCCAGCATGATCGTTCGCGCTTTGGTTAAAGCATCATGGATAATACCCGGTGGGGATCAATCAGAATCGTCTTATTCAGAAGGCAGAAAGCATGGAGAGTCTGAGGACATATGGGGTGTAACCGAGTTGGAACTCGATGAGATCACGGGTTTCACATTGCCATTAGGATAGATTTTTCCTTTTGTGCGCAATTACCTCTTTTCAGGAATTGCTTCCTTTGTATTGCTCATTTGAGCCACACTTTTCCAATCAATAAAATGCATGTTCAGTCAAATAATTTTGTTTTTGTTTTTCATTACCGCTTTGATTGCAAAAACATCCAGATATTTTTGATAAAGAATCTTGCATTTTAAGACATACAGGTCTCTTCCGATGCATGTTTATAAGATTGAAGCTTGAAATCTTATTCGGAAGGTTGAGTGACCCAAGTGTTGAAATCTTGACACGCATGGGGCACGGTTTTATCTGACGATCTCTTTTGCAGGTGCTGTTAGTTATTTTCATTCACTTGCAGGTTGTGATGTGGAAGCTTGTTGACAAAAACAAATCCTCATGGAGTCCAGACAGGGACGAATGAATGTGAAGGGATGACGAAGAGACGTTGAGGCGTACGACGGTCCTTGATGGTAATCAAGAAGACTCTTCAAAATCGGAAGATTGGAAAGTCTGTGGAAATTCCCCACAGAGTCTGATCTGGGACAGGTGAATTGGAGAACAATGAAGGGACGACGAGGGACGTCCGACGACCTTTGGAATTAATCAAGAAGACTCTTCAAAGTCGGAAAATTGAAAAGTCTGTGTAAATCCCGAGAGTATGTTTCTCGTCGAGCGCGGAGCGATTGGCAGTACAAGATGATGGAGCAGAAAAGGTCCAGACGAGTCTGGGAATTCTCAAAAGTGGAAAGCTGATACGAGATTGGGAGGCGGATACCATGGTTCGACGAGTCGATGGGTGTTCTGTACCAACTTTTCTCATTTTCCCAGCGAGGTCCCCAAGCAGAATTAGAGGACCAACTCCCCAGCAGATCCAAGGTCTAGGGATCCCTTAGCCGAGTCGAGATGATTGTCCCCGGCAGGTTTAAAACGGTGTTTCCTCAGCAGCCAGACCTGAAGGTTGCTATCCCCGAGTGGAGCGGGTTTCAATGAAATATATCTCCAGCAATGTTCATCCTACCAGTGGATTGGACAAGTTTCAGTAGCAGGCTGATATCTGCATCCCCAGCTGAGTGTATCCTACGTGTGGATTGCATGGGTTGTCCCCAGCGGAGTAGCATTCGCTTCCCTAGCAGGGTTTGGATGTTTATCCCCAGCAGGTTTCAGATTGATGCTTCCCCAGTCGACAGTCCTGGAGGTCGCTGTTTCCCGGCAGAGCTATCTGTGAGCATTTCCCCAGTGAAGTCGTCAGGTATCTGTGAGGGTTTCTCGAAGCAGAGTTGAGATTTATATCCTCAGCAAGTCGAAGACTGTTGTATCCCCACAGAGCGTTGGTGGTGCTTATCCCCAGCAGTTCCCCGGGTAGATTGGGTGCAAAGGAGGTTTTCCCCAGCAAGGGTGGCCTTTTCCCAGCAGCAGTGCTATTCCCCAGCAGGGTGGAGTTGGAGCAATGGCGAGTTCCTCAGCAGAGTGTCTCGTACTCCCCAGCAGAATCCCTTGAGGGGGACGCTTTTTATGCATTCATGATGTAAATAAGCATAGCATATTGCATAGAAAAAATAATAAATCGCGTAGCATTTCCATAACTATGGAGCATTACGCAGAAAAAGATCATGCATCATTGTTGCAAGCATAGAGCTAGTCTCAAGCCGTGGTTACCGTTTAAGAGGTGGTTGTGCCAGAAAGCGAAGGTGCTACTCCGAGGAGTTTAGCATCAGGACGTCAGATCAGCAATGTTCCCCAGTAGTGCGATATTGGAGGAAATGTTTCCGTCGGACAGAGATGGAAATAACATCAAAGGACGTTACGCGATCAGCGCGACTCGAGCCGTGGTTACCGTTTGGGAGGTGGTTTTATCAGACAGTGAAGCTGTTACTCCGAGGAGTCTAGCATCATGGTTTTAATCAAGGATATTCCCCAGTAGTACGATACTGGAGGGTAAGTTTCTGTCGAGCAGAAATGGGAATGTTAATCAAGAAAGTTTTGGGGTTCAAGAAAAACAAGAAAGAAGATAATCCCCAGCTAAACGCGAAGTGTTTGTCTGCCAGGGTTGAATAGAGAGCAGTCGGCTCAGGGCTTGTCATCCTCAGCATGGGTCGTTGTGGCATTCCGGCCAGTTTCCGATTTCCAGATCGAAGAGGTTCTCAACAGTCAGGACGAAGAACTTGCGGCAATCCGGCCAGTTTCCGATTTCCAGATCGAAGAGGTTCTCAACAGTCAGGACGAAGAACTTGCGGCAATCCGGCCAGTTTCCGATTTCCAGATCGAAGAGGTTCTCAACAGTCAGGACGAAGAACTTGCGGCAATCCGGCCAGTTTCCGATTTCCAGATCGAAGAGGTTCTCAACAGTCAGGACGAAGAACTTGTGGCATTCCGGCCAGTTTCCGATTTCCAGATCGAAGAGGTTCTCAACAGTCAGGACGAAGAACTTGTGGCATTCCGGCCAGTTTCCGATTTCCAGATCGAAGAGGTTCTCAACAGTCAGGACGAAGAACTTGCGGCAATCCGGCCAGTTTCCGATTTCCAGATCGAAGAGGTTCTCAACAGTCAGGACGAAGAACTTGCGGCAATCCGGCCAGTTTCCGATTTCCAGATCGAAGAGGTTCTCAACAGTCAGGACGAAGAACTTGCGGCAATCCGGCCAGTTTCCGATTTCCAGATCGAAGAGGTTCTCAACAGTCAGGATGAAGAACTTGTGGCATTCCGGCCAGTTTCCGATTTCCAGATCGAAGAGGTTCTCAACAGTCAGGACGAAGAACTTGTGGCACTCCGGCCAGTTCCGATTTCCAGATCGAAGAAGCTCACGATGATTAGATCGATGCAGCTTGCGGCAATCCGGCCAGTTTCCCGGTATCCAGACCGAAGTGGTATCCAGACCGAAGTGGTATCCAGACCGAAGAGGTGTTCAGACCAAAGTGGTGTTCAGGCCAAGAAAATGAAAAAAGAAGAGAAAATTCCGGGGTTCAAGAAAATGAAAAAGGAGAGAGAATAGTAATCCCGAGCGAGTGGTGTTCAGGCCATGGGTTATCCCTGTGTTACCATTTATTTTGGTATCCAGGTCGACAGTGTTGTTTTGGTATCCAGGTAGACGTTTATGTTTTGGGGTTCAAGCCGAGTTTTCTCCGTACCAGACGGATTTTTCTTTGAGATTGTTTCTTCACCGATTCTGACAGGCGTTGTTAATTATTTCCCATCAGAGTGCAAATTGTTCGTCTGTTCTTGGTATTCAATCACTCTTCATCCTGATCATCTGAAAGCCGAGGCTATTCATATCGACAGGTTCACAGTGGATTGAATAGGGGCAGCTGTAACACCTCAAAATTTGCCCTCCTCTCTTGGGACTAGCATAACATATTTGCATATCATTTTAGGTCATTAGGCATTGCATATTGCATATCATGTGGATACACAGTGCAAGTCATTCTCTCAAGTCTTGGTCAGAAGATGAGGAAGTAAAAGTGCAAGCTAGGGTTTCATTGGACTGGTCATTAATCATCTGAGGATGTGGAGGTCCAAATTAGGGTTTTGTGATTCTCAAGGAGATCGGTCTTCATCTTGTTTGAAATGATTCATCATCATCATCATGGTTTGATTTCGTCAAGTGTTGAAGCACATTCCTTGAGATTAGGGTTTTGACCACTGGTCAACCCTAATCAGTTGCATTGGGCCAATCAGGGCATGATCAGGAGATGGGGTCTATGATGTATGTGGAGATCATTCTATGGTTATCTTAAGATTATTGAGGCTAGGGTTTCACCCTTGAGCCATTTCATCAGAGGATTGGAGCTCAGATTGATCTATGCATTGCCAAATTCATCTATTAGTTGAAAAAGTCAACTGTGGTCAACTGTACATGATTTTATGGATTTGGAGGTGGAAATGAGTTGGATGCACTTCATTCATGTTGAAACAAGTGTTATTTGACATTTCAAAGCTCAAGAATGGAGAAAATAAAGTCAGACAAGAAATTGCCAAAAATAGAAAGTGACTTGTAATGGAAGTTTCCTAAAATGGAAAGTTTTTGACCTCAAAATTACATTTCCAAGGAAGCTTCAAATGGAAATTTGTTCAACATGAAAGTTATAGATCTTGTTCTCACCTTTCCAAAAAGTCCAAGAACTTGAAAATCCCATGTATGGTTGGCAAGTTATGGTCCATTCAATTTCAAAAATGACCCATAATCAGAGGGGCATAACTTCCACATGGAGTGTCCAAATTGAGTGATATTTTTATGTGCAAACTCCATTTGACATGTACTTTCATGGTGCATAATTGGAATTCATAAAAAATGGTCAATGCAAAAAGTCAAATTTCAAGTGTACAGTTAAAGATCCAAGGGCAAAATGGTCCAACTTGAGAAATAATGAGAATTTTTGAGTGGGGATTTTTGCAACACCTCACAAATGCAATTTGAAAATGGTTGGAATGGTCATAACATGTCAAGGTCTCATATTTGGTCAAGTCACTTTTGAACTTCACTTGAAAAATGCATAAAGTGCCATGACATAGTGAAAATGCAAATTACACATCCAATGGCCATGGGACAAGTTGCAACAGATCACACATGTCATTTTAAGAGTGTGTGAGCTGTCAAATGAGCTGTCATTGGCCTGTGGTGAAATGGCATTTTTGCCCTTGCTTTGAAAATGACATTTATGCTAATTACCATTCATTTTGGTTAATTCATGATTAAGGATGTAATTAGTTGGAAGTATAAATTCTTAATTGTAACTAACTTTGATCACAATCACAATTCACAAGAAATTGCAACCACTTTTCCCTCCAAATTCTCCAAAATTCTCAAGAACACACAAGAACAAAATTGGATCAAACTCTTCCAATTCTTCACAAAAATCGTGTGATTCTTTTTGCTGCCATCTCCATTCATCTTCTTCTTGATCTGTTTTGGCAATTCATCACCAAAGAACAACCAATTCGCAACTGTTCACATAATGCTCAACAATGGTGATTTGAAGTTTCTCGCAATAGAAGCGTCTTTGAGCTAACCTAAGCGTTCCACTCACCTTCCCTATCATCGTTCTTCATCTGTTTGGAGGAATTTCGAGCCAAAACATCACGATTCAACACTGCCTTCGAATTAAGGTGCATTTTCGAATTTCTCCTTTGCTTAAACTATTATGTGCTTCTTGTAGATCGTTTAACATAGATTAACATGATATGCATAGTTTTTGAATTGGTTAAGTATTGAGAGAGTAATCTGAATTCGAAGCTTGATATGCGAAACTTTAAATGATCGATCCGGTTTGTACAGTTAGATTTAGGTTGATTAGGTTACGTATTTGGAATCCTGATGATGAGACCTTTCCAATGACTATCCATTTGTTAATTTTGGTTGAGATTTGCGTATTTTTGATTTTCCGGAATTTGGCTCGAAGAACAACGATGAACTGCAGTTTGTTTTTCTGGAAATTCGTTTCCCTCCCAAATTCGTCCAATCACGCGCCTCCACCTCATTTAATTAAACGCCTGCGTTTTGGACCGGCCAGGCTTAATAACGAAAATGCCACTGCTGTAATTCAAAATCATTTTAATTAATCAAAATACTTAATAATTATTTAACAATTCATTCAAACTTAGAAAATTCATAAAAAAATATTGACTAGTCCAAAAATTATGAGGTTTTTTTTGATAGCTCCCAAATTCCCTCTGGTTTTTTATAGGCATGGTTTTATAAGTTGTGCATGATAAAATGTTGACCTGGCCTAGGGATCTTTGACTTGTGTGCATTTTTTGCATGTTTTACCATTTTCAATGTGAAATGCTCATACATTAAAAGAAATTCTTGAAATTTTTTGAGCTCATTCTAGACATGTTGATGGTGATTTACATATAAAGTTTGTGATTTTTGGATACCTGAGGAGTGAGATATGTTTTTTTGAATCTAGGTGTGACAATTTGTGTCACACCTAGCTAGGTCCACTTTCTGAATTTATTTGCATGACCTATGATTGTTGGATTGGATTGAAATTTTGCATGGATGATTATTGATATGTTGAAATATTATGTGAATTTTTCTGGATTTTTCTATGGCATTTTCAATTTGATTGATATTTTTCTTCTCTGATGGTTCATTGTGCAACCTTATGTGACACATGTTTGTATATCTTGTGTGAAATTCTCATCTGGTTTTGGATAAATGTGAAATTTGGTGTGCTGATTGTAGACACATTATAGAACATCACTGTTTTGGTCCCATTCATTTCTTAATTGTTCTCACTCTGTTATGAATTTTTGAAGTGAATGCATGTGTTGATACCTTGAATTGGCTTGAATAATTGTGTCTGGATTTCTTGATTTTTATTGATCTAGTTCCTTTTGTCCAATTGAGCTGAAAATTGACATGCTATACCCTGAATATGTCCTGTTTAGGTGTGAATTATTTGAGGATTTTTGGAGTTATTTTGGTATGCTTTTGATGGAATTCATTCTGTTTGGACATTGGATGTTGCATTTGACCTAGTTTGTACCATGTTGGTCATGAAATGAATATGGAGAATGATATGAGTATGGGATCAATTGCATTTGTTTTCTATTTGTGTTAATTTGGTTTTGGTTGAGATTCCCTTGCTGTTTAGATTTTTTCTCCCTTTTAGACCCTAGGCTTGGCCTAGTGGTCTAGTTTCTCACATTTGGATTGACTTTTCAGGATGAAATGCACAACGCTTAAGGAGAATGATTCAAGTCAATAAAATTGAGATTGTTTGATGTTAAGAACTAACATGACTTTGTTTTGTAGGTTGTGAAGCTTGAGCTTGAGCTTATAGCTTGCATTTGTGTGCACTAACTTGCTTGATTGTACAGATTAACTGATTAACATTTGCTGTTTATTGTTTGTCTGTCTGAGTACTGATGATGCTTGATTGATTTCAGGTACATTTAGTCGCTTACAGTTCTTTAAGAACTTGCTTGCTGCTGCTTGGTTTTTAAACCACTTGAGGTAGGACTTCTATTCTTCATGTAGTCTGGGAGACCCGGCCTGTTATTTGGCCGGGCAAAATGTCTGAAGTCCTCTTTAAGAGGCGATGTTTGTGATTGTTTAATATTGTGCCAAGCAGGTGAAAGACCTCTATGAGGCAATTGGTGGATCAAAGGGATATGCAATCTATCCCCCACTATTCTGTGAGTCGTCCCTCTGCTCACACGGCTGTGTGTTGATGCATTGGGACACAAACCCAAGATCTTGTGCTGTTGCACAATCGAGTCAGAGTCGTTGAGCGTAGAAGGGTCCCTCCATTCTGGACCCACGCTCCTTTGTCAGAAGCTCTCTCTGGTCAGGGATAAGAGCTGTGAAGTCTAATCTTCACTCACCTTTCATCTGCTTCACCTTAGCCCCGTAATGGCAAGGTTAAGAGCGAGCAATACCCATGTACAGATGACTTGCTTCGGCAGTCAAACCCATTGTGTGAGCCTCACTTGACTGGTTATAGTGTGTGCTTTGTGAATATTTGATTGCTGTTTGCTTGTATGCTTGTATGCTTGCTTTCTTCCTGGATAGGATTAGCTTGCAGTTGTGCAAGTAGGTAGAAACCTGAACATAGGGTAACGATGCATGACAACACTAGGCTCGAGTCCAGCTCCCTGGTAGTGTGTCTTCCCTCGGTTTCTGGCTAGATTTTCTTTCCCTTGAGGGGGAACTACATCGCCCTGATCCTTGTTCCAGACGAGGTATGTAGGCAGGTGGTCGTGCGAGACCACTCCGGGCAACCTTTTTCTTTTTGTGTGTGTTTACTTGTTATCGTCTGGCGAGTGTTTTGGTTCGGATGCCGACGTAAGTCCAGTGATTGGCGGTCGGGCTCCACGTTTGCCGTTTTGAGTTTGTTTTGGTTCGGATGCTGACGTAAGTCCAGTGATTGGCTGTCGGGCTCCACGTTTGCCCTTTTTGAGTGTGTTCTGGTTCGGGCGCTGACGTAATGCCATTGAGTGGTTGTCGGGTCCCACGTTTGCCATTTGTTTGTGTGTTTTGTGTTGTTTGGCGTGCGTAAGCCGAACTACAATGGCTCTGATTCTCGTTCCAGACGAGATATGTAGGCATAGGATGCGATGTCCTATCGAGCTCCCTTCTGTTAACCCCACCTGCGTTCCCTGTGTGTGTGTGTGATGTTTTAGCAACCTTTTCTTTTCTTAGAACGTGGATCCCGTCGAGTACGACGGACGTGAGGGGTGCTAATACCTTCCCCTTGCGTAACCGACTCCCTTACCCTTTCTCTTTGGTCGCAAGACCATTTCCTTTCCAGGTTTCTCTGAGCGTTTCCTTTCCCTATCTTGGGATAAATAACGCGCAGTGGCGGCTCTGTGTTGTGTTTTTGTTTCAGCCCGCCGGTTGTTTTTCGCGGATGCGACACTAAGCTAGTCCCAAGAGAGGAGGGCAAATTTTGAGGTGTTACAGCAGGTGGTTGTGAAGTTTATCAAGAATCAACTCATATGCCGTTATGGTGTGCCAGATAAGATCATTACTGATAATGGATCTAACTTGAACAACAAGATGATGAAAGAGCTGTGTAGCAAGTTCAAGATTGCGCATCATAATTCTTCTCCTTATAGACCCAAGATGAATGGGGTTGTTGAAGCTGCTAACAAGAACATCAAGAAGATTATTTAGAAGATGGTTGTTACGTACAAAGATTGGCATGAAATGCTGCCATTTGCTTTGCATGGTTATCGTACATCTGTCCGAACTTCAATAGGGGCAACCCCTTTCTCCCTTGTATATGGCATGGAGGTTGTGCTCCCCGTGGAGGTTGAGATCCCATCAATAAGAGTCCTGATGGAAGCCAAGTTGACTGAGGCTGAATGGGTTCAGAGTCGTTATGACCAACTGAACTTAATTGAAGAGAAGAGATTGACTGCCATGTGTCATGGTTAGTTATATCAGCAAAGGATGAAGAAAGCCTTTGATAAGAAGGTCAAGCCTCGTGTGTTCCGAGATGGTGACCTTGTCCTCAAGAAAGTCTTGTCTTTTGCGCCCGATTCCAGGGGCAAGTGGACTCCAAACTATGAAGGTCCATATGTTGTTAAGAGAGCCTTTTCAGGCGGTGCTTTAATACTTACAACTATGGATGGGGAGGATTTCACTCATCCTGTGAATTCAGATGCAATCAAGAAATACTTTGCCTAAAATAAAAACAGAATAGCTCGCAAAGTTGAAAACCCGAAAGGGCGGCTTAGGCAAAAATGAGCGTCTCAGTGGATTGAAAACCCGAAAGGGCGATCCAGGCAAAAGTTAGAGACATAAAAAATAAACATATATATATATATATATATATATATATATATATATATATATATATATATATATATATATATATATATCCCACTAGATTGAGTACCTCACCCTGGGGCAATCTAGGCAAAAATTAGGGATTTGGCAAGTAACTGCATCCTGACCAGACTTTGTTCTACAAGCCGTCTTCTGTCAAAGAATTTCACTCAGTCATCGTCAACTGAAGCTTCATATACATTGGATTCAAAGTTGGTGGAGAAATGGTCATTATGTTCAATGTAGCCCTTTTCTAATATATATCACTAATTTCAAATTTGTAAAGATCCATGGAGTCTTGCCATTTGTAGACTACCATTCCATCAAATAAATTTGAGCCTTTATCCAATTCTTTGCACTCTTATTTGTTTCTGTTCAACAAAATGTTTGCATGTTTTAATTGATAAATATCATAAATAAAGTTTTTATAAACTGTTTTTAAACAAAGTGAACATTCACAATGACTCAAAGGATAATTGAAATGTCCTCAGTGCTCTCCCAAGGATAGTATGATCTCCAAAAGGGTAAGACATTTGTTCATATTCTTAGCATATCTGTTATCCTCTTCATCATCTTTCAGGTTGTCTCTTCAGTGAGTGCAGAAGAAGGTGATACACCACTGAAATCCCCAAAGAGTCTGGAGTTTGGTCCCGGTCTTTTAGCTCCCCAGTGAGTCTGGATCTAGCATCTGTGTTATCAATTATATGGTTGTCATCCCTTGTGTGGATTGACCTAAAATCCCTTATAGATTGATAAATTGGCATGCTATCTTTTTCGAGGAAGTTGGTTTGTAGCTTATCCCAGTAAATTCGCATACATTGATCTCCAGCAGGTTTGCCTACCGTTCATCCTCAGCAGGGTTGATCACGCTAGACTTCCCTAGTTTGGTCACCAGCAGGTTATCTCTAGCTGATCGCCTTCAGGTTGTTCCCGATTCAGTCATCAACAGTTGTTTCCCTAGTGGAATTGCCTGATCGGAGTCTGTTTGTTGTTTACTTCCTCCCTCTTGGATATTTTTCCTCCTAGCAGAGCGGGTGATGACAATGTGTATTTTCTATCCCCCAACGGAGTGGTGTTTCCCTTCTCCTCGGCAGAGATTTGTTTCTCCAACAGTATGAGGAATTCATGATGGTTATTAGAACTTTTGTTTGGTGGTTATTCCCCGCAGAGTTTCTTATCTTTCCTTGTCTCTTCCCCTAGTAGATTTACTTCTACAGTGGATCTTATCCGTGTCTTCTTCCCCAACGGAGTGACTGGTTCTCCTTCTCCATAGCAGAGATGTTCATTCCGTGGTTAGAAGTGATGCTCGATTGATGTGCTTCTATTTAGTGGTTATTCCCCACTGAATTCCACATCACCCCCTGATAAAATCCCCAATAGATTTCTTCTATGACCGATCTTATCCTTGTGTCTGCATACTGTTGGAAGATCCCCAGCTTTGGTGGTTGAGATCCTTTGTTCCCAACAGTAGTCTCTGATCCCTGGTGATCCTACTTGCTCTCCTAGTAGTGGCCTTTGTCCCTGGCAGCAATTTCGCTCGATCCTCAGTGATGATTGGTTTTCTGGTATTTGTTGCCCCCCAGATTGGATTTTCTCTAGTGGGCCTGGCTTTCTCTTTGAGATGTAGTACCAGATGTCTGTCCATTGATTCTTGGACCTATTTGTGTTAGATATGTCTGTTTGTCAGCATTAATCATACATAAACCACGCATATACATGCATAATTATAACATTAAGATATTCATTTTGCATTCTTTGCCATATATCTTTGTTTGTTGTCTCCTTCTATTTGGTGATACATATTTCCCCAAGCAGATATTTATGTCTGATCTCTCCATATAGAGTCAGCCCTACAGGCAGAAAATGTCTATTCTTTCCTTCCATATTCCCCACTGAGTTGTGCCCTCGTGGATGATTATTATTTCAGTTTCCTCCCTAAGTATATATTGGGATGGAATTGCTCCCTTGAGTTTGTATCCTCATTGGGTTGAGTCTTGTTTCATTGTGTCTCTCTAGTTTGTTCCTAGATTGACTACAAGTGTTATTTCCCCTGCAGTTCCCTGAGGTTCGGGTGATCAATTGCTCAATAAACAGTAATTGTTCATTCTTTCCCCAACGGATGTAGTGGCCTTCTACCCAGTAACCGGTAGTTATAAGTCCTATTTCTGTGGTTTTCTACCCAGTAGCCGATAGTTGTAAACCCCATTTTGTCCCCTCGTAGAGTTAACCCTTGATGTTGTTCATCCTGACCGATGACGGTTACCTCTTCTGTGGTTTTCTACCCAGTAGCCGGTAGATGTAATCCCCTCTTTGTTGGCTATCTTTATCCAATATTCGGTATTGATATTCCTTCATTTTGTGAGTATACCACCTAGTAATCGGTGATATATCTCCTGGATCATTGCTTTCGTCAATGTATCCCCAGCGAGTCATCTTTCATTTACCCTTGTTTGGTAATGATTGTTTCTCCCCTTGTTTGGTCATCATTTTATACCCAGTAACCGGTATCTCGATGTCCTTTCTTTTCGGTCGATTTATCCTTTATTAACCCAGTAACCGGTTATGGATAATCTTCCATGCGAGTATGTTATCTACGTGATGACGGTAATAGATAATATATCTCATGCGCTCTACAGTCGAAGTTCTTCTTCCCCAGTTGAGCAAGATTCGTATTTCCTTATGGAATCGAATGCCCATCTTGTAATCGAGTTTGCTTTTTCAGCCCTCCTTTCGGATGATGAGTGTCTTGGAAATATTCCCCAATTCACGCCTGGTTGGTCACCTATTATATGCCCAGTAACCGGTTTCCCTGGTGTTTCCTTCCTTTCTGCTCCCTATTATGACTTTTTGTCCCTTGTGGAGTCAGATTTTCCTGAGTGGAAATATACCTTTTTAGGTCTTCCTCATATGTTTTGGATGATTGATATCTCTCACCCTTATACCGGTCTTAGATATTATTTCTCCCTGAGCGTGTTGTTCTCTCACCCTTATACCGGTGATTTGATCACATGTCTCTTTGAGCTTATTACCCAATAATTGGTAATACCTCATTTGTTGTTTCCTCAGCTGAGTCCTTCGCGGACACTCCCCACATGTCTCTCTGTCCCATTTATGAGTGTATTACTCATATGGATTCTCAGTGTCTCCTGATTTCTTTTTCCTTTGTGGACATATATCCCCACCGAGCATTAACTTTTGCATACATACATTTGCATCATGAGGTCTCTTAGGGACCAAAATTCGTCTCTTTGTTATTATTTAAGCCCATTCTACCTCATCGAGACGAAGATTTAACCTTTATATCTCCGGCTAGAATGACCTTAAATAGGGGCATCTGTAAGACCCTAATTTTGACCCTAAGATCCCTTATGGCATCATAACATTGCACATTGCATTTGCCTCAAGGATCATAACATCTTGGCTCCTTAATCCTTGGGTTTGGACTTGTGTGAGTTGGTTTGAGACCACCAAGTATGCTTGAATTGTATATTATTGCTTTTTTTATTTGTTGGTTCTAAGTGTTGGCAACAATTTTGGTAAAACAAAGAGTGTTCACAAGATGTTGTATGTGATGTCTTAACATAAGATATATGTGTACCTGCTGGAGTTTAAATGGAAAACATAATTATGCAGGATTATTTCAGGATATCATACACAATGTCATGGCATCTGATATTATGTACCTACTGGAAATTATAAGAGGAATTATGCAATTATGCAGGATTGTTCCAGGATGTCAGACCCGATGTCATGACATCCTGTACACAGAACATTCAGGGTGAATGTTATGTGTTTTGTGATTGCTCATTCAATGGAAATCTATGTATGATTGAAGATCTGATTTGCAGGCGCATTCAATCATTAATTACAACCTAATTTACTTATTTCCCAAAGAGATCTAACCAGTTGTTATGAGAAGATTTAATTGGAAAATAGTTTTAGGGTTTTCAAGATGTCCAAGCCCAGCTGAAAGCTGAAAGCTTGCATCATGACATTGTACTATGACAACCTGAGTACTACAACTATGTCCAAAAATCCTATTTAGCAGAGTTGGACCAAGCACATTAATTTCTGTCATCACTCCATTAGAAAATTTGTGGAAGACAAATTCATAGCTCTAAAGCATGAAATGCAATTAGCTGACAAATTTACAAGGGGTTTGGATGATAATTAACTTGAATATGTAAGAGGGAAATTGGGGATTTGGATTCTTGTGAAGTTATGGTAATTAAAGTGGAGTGGAAAAGGTAATAAAAATATTGTCTGCCCACTTAAAAGAAAGAGCCACATTAATGATGAATCATTACCTAGTATTGGAACTAGTATCTATGCCATTTCCACACGCTACCTAAACACAACCATTTCCATTTTCATCCAACTTCTCAGAAAACCTCTGCTAGGGCAAAGATTTTTTTTTCAAAAGTTCAACAAAATGTCTCAACATCCTTCATCCTCTGGTTCAAAACCCTCTCATCATGCAAGGACTCCCTCCATGGAGTTTCTAGATGAAGACGTGTTGGATGTTACTCCTCTTTGTGTGATACCAGGTGACGCCCCAGGCCCTTCTTCCATGGCTGGAAGTAAGCAAGGTAACATTCCTTTAAAATCTCCTCATAAAGATGACATGCACTTTACTGATCGTACCATTAGGAACCTAGTTACTAGGATTCTGAATGAAGGGCATGCAGTCAAGGGTGTTTCTACCCCTCTGTCTAGAAGGGACCCCTCACCTGAGGTGGAACCCCAAGCTAAGAAAGATGATGACTCATCTAGATCAGAGAAAGAAGGGGCTACTGAAGGATTATGCTCTCTAGGTAAAACCTTGCCTAGTAAGAAACTAGTAGATGGTTCTCATGAGCCTGCTGAGAATGTTATTAATCTGGAGGAAGAGAGTTCTGAGGAAGAAGATGACACCTTGGTCCATCTTGTGAAACCAAGTGTAGAAAAGAAACTGAGGACCAGAAAAGGGAAGACTGTGGCTGAAATGAGGACAACAAAAAGAGTGAAAAAGGTTGCTGGTGTAGGACCCTCCAAATCATGGAGTAAAGTTGAGGTTAAGAAGAGGAAGGTCAGAGAGAGTTCTGACTCTGATGATGATGTCGAAGACGATGTCCCAAACATCTCTCCTGCTAAAAGACAGAATGTCAAGAAGTCTCCAGGCAAAGTTGTAGCTGTGCACTTAGATAACATCTCTTTCCATCTTGAAGATGGTGCTGCCAAGTGGAAGTTTGTCATTCAAAGGAGGGTTGCTGTTAAAAGGGAGTTGGGAAAGGAGGCTGTAGAGGTGAAGGAAGTGATGGATTTGATCAAGAATGCTGGTCTGTTGAAAACTGTTGTTGGTTTACCCCAATGTTATGAGGGATTAGTAAAAGAGTTTGTTGTGAATATCCCTGAGGATATTTCTGAAAAGAGTAGCAGGGAATTTTGCAAAGTTTTTGTAAGAGGTAGATGTGTGAGATTCTCCCCAACCATAATCAACAAGTTCCTAGGGAGAGGAACTGATGGAGGAATGAATTTAGAGGCTACAGACAATGAAGTTTGTAGGACTATTACTGCTGGCCAAGTTAAGGAATGGCCTAGTAGGAATCACCTATCAGCTGGCAAGCTAACTGTCAAATATGCCTTCTTACATAAGATTGGTTCAACCAACTGGGTGCCTACTAATCATATCTCAACCATCTCCATTGGTCTTGGAAGAATCATTTATGCTATTGGAACCAGGATAAACTTTGACTTTGGAAGGTTTATGTTTGATCAAAGTGTCAGACATGCCTCCACAAATGCAGTGAAGCTGCCCATTACCTTTCCATCCATCATTTGCGGAATTATCTTGAGCCAGCAACCAGGCATTCTCAACACAAGTGACATTCCAATTAGAAGAAAGCCTCCACTATCCATTCACTACAAGCTATTTGAAGGAAGCCATGTCAATGATGTTGTCATGACATCTGGAAGAAAGGAGCCTGCCTCTCAAGGTAGCTTAATTGATCAACTAAAGGAAACTTGTAAAGAACTGGATAATGGTATTAGGGTTACCAAGGCAAGAAACGAGGCTTTGGAGGTTCTTATTAGTAGCCTAGAGAAGGAAGAGATGGAGAAGGCTGGTGAGACCAAGGATTCAGATGGCAATAACTCAAGTGAGAGGTCCAATGCTCAATCTAGTGGCAACTCTGATTCTGAAGGTGAAGATGATGCCTCTTCCTCAGATTAAGTGGTAATGGTTTCCCCTGGTTTGAAGACTGTGTGTGCTGTGATGAAGACTGGGTTGGGTTGGCTGTTCTGTGTGCTGATATGAAGACTAGTTCCCCTGCTGTTTTGACTACATTGGATGCTGAAGAATTTGATGTTGTACTGTTGTTTTTCTATTGAAATATGTGTAATTTGTGACAGTCCTTACTGATGCCTTTATGTAATATTTGGGCTCTTAATGAGTTCCATGGATTTCTCATTATCTCAGTTGTCACAGCTGTGTATGATGTTGGTTTGTATCTCATAACAATTATGTTTTAACATTTAAATGTTATGACATCTGTTGTGACTTCCTATGCTAGGCTAATTGACATTTATTTTGTCTAATTGGTCACCTTTGGTCAATTTTGACCAAAAAGGGGGAGAAGTGTTGATGTGGAAGCAGTTAAATATGTGGAGCTAATGTGGAGATGTATGTGCTGATGTAGCTGAACATATGAACAACTATTATTGAAGAAGATGTGTTTGATGTAAGACAAAATACTGTTCTGTTTACAGATGTGAAAGGGGATGTCTGATGTGGTGCACATGTGATGTTGAAGCAAATGTCAGAATGATATTCTGACTATTACAGGTGTTGTGGTTACAGGTGCTGTTATTATTAAAGGAGATGTTTGTGTTGCACAAATTTAGGGGGAGAAGAAGTACCCTTGTGCATTTGTGTGTTTTACTAGTTGCCTCTATAACTAGTAATTCTGTTTGTGTTGCACAGATTTAGGGGGAGAAGAAGTACCCTTGTACATGTGTGTATTACTAGTAGCTATAACTAGTAATTATGTTTGCTTCAGCTGCTGCTTAAACTGCTATTATGCTGTTTAACTGCTGATATGTTTTTTCTTGTGAACAAAATGGACAGATATATGTTTTAGCTAAAATTTGCCAAAGGAGGAGTTTGTTGGTTCTAAGTGTTGACAACAATTTTGGTAAAACAAAGAGTGTTCACAAGATGTTGTATGTGATGTCTTAACATAAGATATATGTGTACCTTTTGGAGTTTAAATGGAAAACATAATTATGCAGGATTGTTTCAGGATGTCATATACAATGTCATGGCATCTGATATTATGTACCTGCTGGAAATTATAAGAGGAATTATGCAATTATGCAGGATTGTTCCAGGATGTCAGACCCGATGTCATGACATCCTGTACACAGAACATTCAGGGTGAATGTTATGTGTTTTGTGATTGCGCAGTCAATGGCAATCTATGTATGATTGTGTAGCGGTGTATTCGTCGCTATATGATTTATTGATTAAACCATAAGCAAAGCATACAAAGAAATCGAGTCGCCACCGCACTTTTATTTATCCTAAGGATTGGCTAAAAAGCGAACAAAAGCCTAAGAAGTTTTACACGTAGAAAACTATTGAAAAGATCAGAGAGTCTGGGTAAGGGGTAAATTACGCAATGGGAAGGTGTTAGGCACCCATCACGTCCTAGGTACTCCTAGGGAGCCCTTTTCACACTTGTTGTATAAAAATGTTTATTTGTTTATGACATATTGTGCAAACATGAATGGGATGATGAGAAAAGAATGTAAATTTTTTATTGTTTTTGTGTTTGAACGGATGAACCCGTTGCCTACGTACCTTCCATCAAAGGTAAGGATCAAAACGCCGTAGTTCGGCTAAAAGATTTCCAAAAATTAGTGAGTTCATTTTAAAACATAAGCACTAAGGTTTTTCATTACCAATGGGAGAAAACTCAACCTGAATCAACAATCCACCATGCGAGGACGACTTCAACATACTAGTGAGGGGTTAACCCTATAATAAGTATGGAAGACTTACAATCAACTCACTAAGGACAAGGTAAGATTTATATCAACCACTATGGTAATTGAAACCTACGGCTAATGCATGAAAACATATTAACAATGGACAAAGCCACAAAACAATTGAATGGGTGAAGTTAATTGATTTATGAGTATTCACAAAATATGGTCAAGGTATGATTAGGATTGATTCCAAGAAGTGTTATCAAAAGTGAAGTTTGAAAAGTCAAGGACTTAGGGTTCAGGTTTCTAATTTGAAAAGACATGACAATGTTTGCACAACAAGTCAAAGTTTTTTTTTGAAAGCAAAGTGTGAAAAGGTTTAGGACAAAGAGGGTGAATGGATAATGGAGTGTAAAACTTCTCAGAAAGGTTCATCTCTTGAGATCATATAGAAGATGATTCAAGTGTGTCCTTAGGAATAGGCAATGAGCAAGTAAGCAAATAAAGGCCAGGTGATACCGGATGCCATCAATGGACTTACACCAATCTCACAAACAAAAGCGGATACCGGATACCAATAAATGGATTTTACACCAATCTCCTAAAACAAAACAATGATACCGGATGCCATCAATGGACTTACACCAATCTCACAAACAAAAGCGGATATCAGATGCCAATAAATGGACTTATTCCAATCTCCTAAGGTAAAACAAAACATGGATGTCAGATGCCAATCTATCTGGACTTATACCAACCTCCAAAGGATGATCACAGGAGTACAAATGCCAACAACATGGTCTTACAATTGCATCCTCACATACAACAAAAACAAAAGAGATGGATGTCAGATGCCAATCTATCTGGACTTACTCTAATCTCCAACAGATGATCATAGGAAATACAAATGCCAACAACCTGGACTTATAATTGCATCCTCACATACAACAAACAAACAAGCACTAAGCAATGGACATGAGTGGCCAAATGCAATGGTCTTACACTCTATCCCTTCCAAATCATAGGAACAATGGCCAATGAATGGACTTACAGTTGTCCTCAATGGGTAAACCAAAGATGGATCACAAAGATATGAGATGATGATCATGCAATAATGAACAATTAATGGTGATAAATGCACAGAGGCAAGCAAACAAACATGTACAAATGAACCAAGCAATCAGTCAAACAAAGTCATTTAGCACACACTATAACCAAGCAATTAGGCTCAAACAAGGGTTAGACTTTAAAGTCAACTGGAATGGGGTAAGTGGTGCTCTTAACCTTGACATTGAGAGCCAAGGTGAAGCAGATGAAAGGATATGAGGGGTGTGCCTCATTGCTCTTATCCCTGGTCAGGGAGAGCATTGAATATCAGAAGGTGTGGGAGTTCAGAAAGTTGGAACTCTCCCCACAAGTTAATGACTCGATAGATCTTGGGCTTTTACTCACTATGCATCAACACATGTGGTGTGAGCAAGGTGAGTGACACACAGAATAGTAGGAGATGGACTATACATCTCTTTTGTCTACCAATTGCCTTATCAAAAGGACTTTACCTGCTTGGGGACAAAGATAAACAATCACAAACATCGCCTCTTAAGGAGGACTTCAGACAGGTGCCTGGCCAAGTAACAGGCCAGGTCTTCCAGACTACATGGAGACAAGAGATTCTACCTCAATGCTTAAGCTATCAAGCAAAGCAATAGCAAGTTCACAAAGGAACTATAGCAACTAAGGTACCTGAAATCAATCAAATATAATCAGTATACCAATCACAAAGTCAAAACAGACAAGATAAGAGCCAACAGTCAACACAATCAACCACATGTGCAAAGCACAAACTCAAATCAAATGAGCTAGATGCATCCTACAAAACAAACCAAGTTAGTCCATAACAATAAAATAAACCAAACTCAATCAACTTGAATTAATCTCCTTAAAGCAATTGCTTCTTCAACCTGAAAATCAAACTCAAACATGAGAAGTAAACCCTTAGGCCAAAGCCTAGGGTCAAAGGAGGAGAAATAGACCAAAACAAAACATTAAAATTGATCAAAATCAAGATTAATCAGATAAGAACAAAGTCCAATTGGTCTCATGTCAAAACTGTGCATCAAATCCATTTCATAAACAAAACATGTCAAACTAGGCAAGTTGAGAACTCAATGATGTAAATAGAATGAACACAAGCATATCAATACCAAAATGGCTCAATAAATTCCAAGAAAACTCATGCTTAAACAGAACACATTCAATGAGCAACTCACCAAAAATAATGTCAATTGGATAAGTGGAAGTAAGTCAATTAAAATCAACAAGTCAAGGCATGTTCAAACAAGCACATACAAGGCACCAAATCATGCATCAACTTCAAGCAAGCATAAAACAGAAACCAAACATGATAAATGAATGAGATCAAAGCCACGACAAACTACAAGATGTCTATAATGCACATGCCAAATTTTAGGTACATCCAATAAACACCAAGGATTTCACAAATCATATGATATCATGACTCACAAAAGGTCAACAATTGGTCAAATAGAGGGAAAATTCTCAAACAAATAGAAAATGCATTCAAAAATTCCAGAAAAAATCAAAAGCTAACTTAACATCCATAAGTATCAACATGCAAAAATCCAGATCAATTCAAGTTCAATAGGCATGGAAAATAAAATCAAGAACATGAACAAGAAATGGTGTGACATGCATTGTCACACCTCCAAAGATCACATCATATCTCACAATCCAGAAAGGCAAAAATCACAAACTATATACCAAAATGACCAGGAGTGAGTCAAGATCATGCATATAAAATTTCAGCTCCATAGGATCAACCATCATGATTTCACAAATGAAATGGCAAGCTATATGAAAGAAATGACACGTGAGAACAAACCCTAGGCAATTATTTTTTCTAACCGTGCACAAATTTATTAAAAATCATCACAAAATAAAGGACATTACAAGGATCATGGCATAAAAAACCTCATGTGAAATGGATTATTATTTTGTGATTTATGGTTTTTTGAATGTAAAAGAAAAATAAAAAAAAGCATGGAAAGGCATGTGAAACATGGATAACATATATGAGAAAAATACACAAGGCAATTGTATTTTGATGGAGCGGGGAATCGATCCCCTGGACAATTAAAAATCCGGCGCGCTTCTGATGAAACGCTCTGTTTCATTTAAACACATGGCGACACGTGATTGGTGCATGGCGAAATAAACATAAAAAACATGCAAAGCAAGGCCAGGCAAGATCTACACACGATCTGGAAACGAAAATCAAACATTCATCATCATCTTCATGTTGTTCATCATGCTCAAGATCCAAACCTCACAGAAATGGATAAAAATTATATCACTCGAATCATCTCATCATGCACAACACTAATCTAGCATTGATTTAACCTAATTTTACTCATGGCAAAAGAATCGATCAAAAACAAGTTTCATCCATCAATGTTCAAATCCACATATCTTGCTCAATACCTAATGAAAATGCACGATTCAAGTTGCAGAATGATCTACATGTTAAGATCTACAAAAGCCACATGATAATTGCAAGAAATGGAGTGGTCGAATTCCAACCTTAATGATGATGCAGCAGCTGATTCGTGTGTTTCAAGGCTCCAATTGTCAAAACAGATGCTCAATGATGAAGAGGAAGATGAATGAATGATGTGCTTTAGCTCAACAATGCTCAGATTCAAAGAAAACTCAAACTGCCATGAACATGCTTAAGCTTCAACAGTTGCAATCTTCAAGAAATTTCCACGATTCTTCTTCAACAGATCTCCAACAACACCTGTAGATGATGATCAACACAAGCACAAGCAAAAAGAATGGTGAAATTTGATGAACAAAGTGAAAAAAGTTTGAGAGAATTTGAGAGATTTGAGAGAATTTCGAGTTTGGATCTGAGATTGTGATTGTTCCTCCAGAATTCTGTTACAATTAGGACTTTATACCACCTATTAATCACACTAGTTAAACATGATTAGCAAAATGTGAATGGATTAGTGAATTAAGCATGTTGTGCAATTTGGCAAAAATGCCCTTTTTCAAATGTAACCAATGGAACAGTAAAACTTCACTTGTAGCAAGTCCAAATTTCTATTTTAAAGCAATTGGAATTGGTTTGGAGTGAAAATCATGTGTACTTTTCAAAATGACCTTTTTTCCCACCAAAATTCAAATTGGTTCACTTGAAAAATGGACTTTTTATGTGATGATTTTTGATGAAATGTGATGATGGATTATGATAGCTCATGTCAAATGGGATTTGCTCAAAAAAGAATCACATGAATTGGCCTTTTGGTTCAAGAGTTATGCCTCCTTGAAGTTCAACTTTTCTTGAAAATGATTTGATCATAACTTGCCAACCGTATATGAGAAATGGATGTTCTTGGACTTTTTGGAAAGGTAAGAGCAAGATCTTCAACTTTCATGTTGGACAAAATTTGATTTGAAGCATTCTTGATGATGTAAAGTTGAGGAGAAGACCTTTCCATTTTTGGCAGTTGGAAATTACAGGTCACATGCTATTTTTGGCAACTTTTTGTCTGACCTCCAATTCCTCAATGATGATGTTTGACATGTTATATGAGGCTTGTATGGACATGAATAAGGTCTTTCTAACCATTTCCCACCATCAAATCCCTGATTATATGCACAGTTGACCACAGTTGACTTTGCTAGGGTTTTGGTTGACTGAGCCATGCTTTGATGAATTTCAAGCCTCTTCCACTTGAGATCTTGATACCAAATGATGTCACAACTCATATGAACCTCTTATGAATGATCATGGTGCCCAAATTCTTCAGAATGACCACCATTTATGGCTCAAGGGATGCCTTTGACTGGCTTGACCTAGTTTTGCTTCATCTGCAAGTAACAAGGTTAGATGACAATATTTTTGTACCTTTGGGTAGTAAACAAATGAAAAGCAATGATAAAAAATGCTAGACATGCTTGGTGATCAAGAACCACACTCACAATGTAACCCACCCACAAAGAGGGAGGCAAGGTGCACAATGATCCTTGAGGCAATGATATGATATGATATGATGCCATGAGGGATCTTAGGGACAAAATTGGGATCCTACAGATTGAAGATCTGACTTGCAAGCGCATTCAATCATTGATTACAACCTGATTTACTTATTTTCCAAAGAGATCTAACCAGCTGTTATGAGAAGATTTAATTAGAAAATAGTTTTAGGGTTTTCAAGATGTCCAAGCCCAGATGAAAGCTTCTATAAAAGGGGACTTGGAAAACCTGATTTGACACACAACCAATACAAAGCGAAATACTGAGAGAGAGCAAGGGTTTGTGTCTTGTTTAGTCGTGAGACTTGTAAGCCATTCAATTCGTCCATAGATGATTGAATTGGTCTGATTTGTGGGTTGTAAATTGTCACTCTAAGCTTGTAAGCAAGAGTGTGTGTCTACTTGATCAAAGCTGTTAAGCAAGATCAAGTGTGTGTCTACTTGATTGAAACTATGAAGTAAAATCAAGTGTGTGTTATTGAAAAGTGTCTTCTTTTCACAAGGAATTGTTGTTTAAAATCACAAGTGTGATTGAATGGAAGTGAGTGAGTTCTCATATCTAAGAGTGCTTAGGTAGAAATTGCACGGGTGGAGATTAAGTGAGAAAGACTGTAACTTGTTGAAGTGTACGGAGAGTCTTTGAACTGATTCTATTTAGTGGATTTCCTTCCTGGCTTGGTAGCCCCCAAATGTAGGTGAGTTGGACCGAACTGGGTTAACAATTGCTTGTGTCTCTTGCATTACTATTCTTTATCTTTATCCTGTTTGTTTCACTCAGATATTAGTGTCGTGACATTACCTTCGACATCTCATATCTGATACCAGAATTTCAATTGGTATCAGAGCCTGGTTTTGGGTGAGATCTAGGGACAATACTTTCTGGTACTATGGAGAGAGATGGAGGATCTGTTCACAGGCCACCAATTTTGGATGGATCTAACTATGACTATTGGAAACCTCGAATGATAGCTTTCCTAAAATCTCTTGATAACAAGGCTTGGAAGGCTGTGTTAACAGGCTGGGTATATCCTGTAATTACTAAAAAAGGAGAAGCCACAACTGATAAGAAACCTGAAAAACAATGGTCCAAGGAGGAGGATAATCTAGCCCTTGGAAATTCTAAAGCATTGAATGCAATATTCAATGGAGTATACAAGAATATTTTCAGGTTGGTAAACAACTGTGAAATGGCTAAAGATGCTTGGGACATTCTCAAGACCACTCATGAAGGCACCTCTAGAGTAAAGATGTTTAGATTACAACTACTCACCTCCAAGTTTGAAAATTTAAGGATGAAAGAAGATGAAAATATGCATGAATTTCATATGAGTATCCTTGAAATTGCTAATGCCTCAGGAGTCCTGGGAGAGAAGATGTCAGATGAAAAATTGGTAAGAAAAATACTCAGGTCACTCCCTAAGAGATTTGCTATGAAGGTGACTGCCATAGAAGAGTCTCAAGACATCTCCACCATGAGAGTTGATGAGCTAATTGGTTCCCTCCAAACATTTGAGATGGGATTGAATGATGGTTCTGAAAAGAAAACCAAAAGCATGACCTTCATGTCAAACACAGAAGGGGAAAATAGTCAGGATGTTGATGAAGATTTGGCCAATGAAGTAGCAATGCTGGGAAGACAGTTCAACAGACTGTTGCAAAAAATGGATGTAAGATCTAAGACAAATGTCAAGAACATCTCATCAGACATCAACAAATCCAACAATGCGGGAAGAAGAGCAAGGTCAGTTGATAAGCCCAAAGAAGGAAAAGAAGTACAATACTATGAATGTGATGGGTATGGACACATTAGAACTGAATGTGGAACCTACCTTAAGAAGCAGAAGATGGGTCTTGCTGCCACTCGGTCTAATGAGAGAGAAACAGAAGAATCTGCAAATCTGGTAACTGCCTTGACTGGGAGATGAGGTTCTGATGAAGACTCAAGTGATGATGAAGTAACCTTTGAAGAATTGGCCACTACCTATAGAAAGATGTGTCACAAAAGTGTAGAGGTGTGTAAACAGGTTGAAAGCCAGAAGAAGGTAATAACTCAACTTGAGAATGAGAAGGTAGAACACTTGGAAACCATCTCCAAATTGAAAACAGAAGTAGTGGTTCTGAATGCCAAGCTAGATGAAAGTCAACAAGTTGAAAGCCAGAAGATAGTACAACTTGAGAATGAGAAGGCAGACCATGTGGAAACCACCTCCAAGTTAAAAACTGAAGATATGTTTTAGAGTTTTAAACTAGAAGAGATGACCAAGTATGTAAGAATGTTAAACAATGGATCTGACTCCTTAGACAAGATTCTCCAAACTGGACAAATAACAGGAGACAAATCTGGAATTGGGTATAATGGATCTAAGCCTGAGTGCAGTGACACTGGTTGCAAACCTGTGATGTCACATCATATGTCACAACATCAGAAGAGAAGACAGCAGAAAGGGAAACACCAGAGATGGAGATGCCATCACTGTGGGAAATTTGGTCACCTGAAGCCCTTCTGCTATAAGCTGTATGGTTATCCTAGCCCTGTTCATCATCAGACTCACTATCAACCCAGACCCAAACAGCACAGGCCTGTCAACAAGAAGCAATGGGTTCCTAAGACTAATGTTACAAGTCTAATAGCTCACACTCCCCTCAGAGTCTCATCCAAAGAAGATTGGTATTTTGATAGTGGATGCTCCAGACACATGACTGGAAACAAAAACCTGCTAACTGGCCTTCATCCTCATGCCATAAGCTATGTAACCTTTGGTGATGGAGCAAAGGGTGAAATCAAGGGAATAAGTAAGTTGGATTGTCCTGGAGTTCCTGAACTTGACAAGGTCCTACTGGTTAAGGGCTTGACTGCAAATCTAATAAGCATCAGTCAACTATGTGACCAAGGTCTAAATGTTAACTTCACTAAAACTGAATGTCTGATTACCAACAAAGAAAGTGAAGTGATCATGGAAGGAGACAGAACCAAAGACAACTGTTACATGTGGAGCTCTCAAATTAGTTACCCCTTAAAATGCACCTCAGTCAAAGAGAAGGGATGAAGATGATTATATCTGCTAGAGGAACTCCCAAATTGAAACTCTGTGGGAAATGTCAGACAAGGATGTCACACCAGAAACTCAAACTTAACATCACTTCCAAAGGAGAAAAGCTCATGATGGCTCAAATAGATAGGAGGTTGGATAAGATGGTTGAACATGTTGCTAGTCATATACAGTCTGAAGTTGGAAAGAGCTTTGTTGGACTTGGACTACAAGTCAAGCATATAGAAGGGCCTATGTGTCTATCTCAAAGCAAAAGTGCCAAGAACAATGTTGAGAAGATTGGGATGGAGAGTGAAAGGACATCTGCTCCTACACATTTGAAAGATGAAAATAGTGTTTATGCTGAATATATAGCAGATGGAAGTAGCTGTTCTCAATAGGGTTGGTTGAAACTACTGATGATTGCATACAATGTCACACACGATATCATGACATTGTACTATGACAACCTGAGTACTACAACTATGTCCAAAAATCCTATTTAGCAGAGTTGGACCAAGCACATTAATTTCTGTCATCACTCCATTAGAAAATTTGTGGAAGACAAATTCATAGCTCTAAAGCATGAAATGCAATTAGCTGACAAATTTACAAGGGGTTTGGATGATAATCAACTTGAATATGTAAGAGGGAAATTGGGGATTTGGATTCTTGTGAAGTTATGGCAATTAAAGTGGAGTGGAAAAGGTAATAGAAATATTGTCTGCCCACTTAAAAGAAAGAGCCACATTAATGATGAATCATTACCTAGTATTGGAACTAGTATCTATGCCATTTCCACACGCTACCTAAACACAACCATTTCCATCTTCATCCAACTTCTCAAAAAACCTCTGCTAGGGAAAAGAGATTTTTTCAAAAGTTCAACAAAATGTCTCAACATCCCTCATCCTCTGGTTCAAAACCCCCTCATCATGCAAGGACTCCCTCCATGGAGTTTCTAGATGAAGACGTGTTGGATGTTACTCCTCTTTATGTGATACCAGGTGACGCCCCAGGCCCTTCTTCCATGGCTAGAAGTAAGCAAGGTAACATTCCTGAAAAGAAACACATGTGATAATACAAAACATTATAAGTCACTTTGGACCAAAGTCATTGAAATGTGAAAAAGTCCAACTTCAAGTGCCCATAACTTCCTCATAAAAAATCCAAATGATGCAAACTTTAAGTCCAAATTGATTGTCTTGAAAAGATCTACAACTTTGATGTTTAAGGTTTTGTCATTTGAGGCTTGCATAATTGAAACAGAAGGGCTTGAAGTTGGTCCATTTTGGCAAAATTTCCATATACATGTTTTGCACCTTGAACTTCGTGATCAGTTTTCAATATTTTCCCAACTCCAAATGGATTTTTGTTCAATATAACATTTGTTCCTCATGTCAATAACTTTCCAACCATTACCCATATGACTATGTTTCAATTTGGCAAGTGGAATTTTCGAAGAGGAGAAGTTTTGTTCCCAATTATGCATAACATGTTGAATCTTTGTGCACACTCCATTGCAATGAAATCTGCACGTCCAAACTTGATCCATGTGACTTCAGCTTGCATTTGCCATTGAATTTAGGCCTCCCATGTGCCTGTACAGGCCCATGCATGGAGAACCAAATTTCACATGCACACGAGTTCCTTCATGCTTTGCATCATCCTTGCCTATAAATAGAGTGCTGCATTCACTTCAAAATCCAACCTAAAGGCGCCTGAACTGCTGCACAAGTGAAATCCCAACCTCCATTAAAAGGAATTCTGAGTTTTCTTTTTCAATTTTCAAGTTCAATTTTCAACTTCATTGGTTGATCTTTCAACTTCAATTTCTGAATCTTGCTTCCTTGCTATCTCAAGATCAAACTGCATCAAAGAATTGGAGTAGATCAGGCATTGTAAAGTTGCACTTCAAAGGTTGTTGTTCAAACTGTTTTCATTCGAAACTACTTGGATATTGATCATTTCTTGCATTTCTTGGTACCTCTGAAGTCCTCATGTGATAGGAAATTGATTTGAGCTTTTAATTTCATGAATTGAATAAGTTCAGTTTGAACACCACAAATTTCCATCTCAGATTTCTCTCTTTATAGAGATCTTGAGTGGAAACCAAGGGTACAGGGGTGATGTACATCACCCCAGCTTTCTAAAGATATATAGATCGTGCATTTTGGTGAAGGTTTTGAAACCTGCAAATTTTGGCCGGAACTGTGAGTCTCGCCGGAGAAGACGGTGGTTTCCACCACCGTCCCCACGTGGACGAGTTCATGGCCCTTGGATCTGGCCCCTGGGATCTAATCTCAGCGCTTCATTTGATTGACCTATTTTAATGCCATGTGTGATGTTGTTGACTCAAGTACACCATGCGCGCGCGTCTCCCAACCACTTGATGCGCCACGTCAATTAATGAATCAAGATCAGACGCTCCTTGTTTTTCCTATTTTCTGAATTTTCATTTTATTTTCTTTAATTTCATTTTATTTTAAAAATTCATAACTTCTTCATTTTTAATCATAAAAAATGGGACCAATTGTAAAATTTTCCTTTTAAATTCTAGTTTCTAAAAATGATTTTTAATATTTTTATGTTTCCATTTAACATTTTTTGTGAATTTTATCTTTTCTGGTTATTTTTAATTCATTTAAAATAGTTTCCAATATTCAAAAATGCCAAAAATATTTTCTTAACATCTTTGAATGATGATGAATCTATGAAAAATATTCTCATCAATTTCTTAATTGATTTGAGATTTTAGTTCAATTATGTTACTTTTCTTCATTTTTAATTGTTTAAAATTAATTTTTGTTTTCAAAAAATGATGAATTTTTTTGTCAAACCTTGTTTGACCATGTTGAACTTATGATGATGCAATTGGACTTTTCCAAGTTGATTTGAATTGGATTTGAAGTTTGACCTTTATTTGTTTATTTTAATTCAAGTATTATTTTAATTCCAAAAATTACCAAAAATTATTTTTATTGTTTCTTGATTTCTAAGCTTCATCTCACTTCTGTTTACCATTGATTGATGTTGATTCCATTCATGTTTGATCAATGTGTGTTGGTTATGTCATTTGAATTTCAATTATGTACATTCCATTTCTTCTTCTTCTTCTTCTTCTTCTTCTTCTTTCTTTTTGATCAATAAGTTAATGATTGGTGGTTAGCCTTGACATATGAGGGGCTTAACCTTCTTTGATCCAAATCAAATTCATCTTGATCAAAGATCAAGTGAGTTGCTTTGCATTAGAGATAGGTTGCTTCTTGGTCAAGCAAAAAACCTAAATCCATACAAGATCATTCTTCCTTTTCTTTTGGCATGGCAAGTTGTAGGAGCTTGGCTTATTAGTCATGATCTCTAACTTGTGTTTGTTGCCTATAGTTTTATTGACCGGCCTCAGATAGGTGTGACTACTACATTAGTCCACTTACGATTGCTTAACATAGCGCTAAATTGCCTTATGGCACACTAACACTAACCACTAATGACTAACTTTTAATTCAAGCATTTAATTCTTGCAATTTACTTTAATGCAATTTAATTTCTTGCACATTAATTCATTTGCCTTTGCCCTTTGCTCACTTGAGCTCATGTTTATGTTAATGCAATTTGCCTTTTGCTCACTTGAGCACATTATTGTGTATATATTATTGTGTTTGTTTTGTTTTGTTTGTGTGAACCCAATGCAAATGGAGAAAGGACTTAGATTTAGGACCTTACCTATGCTAATGGAGTTGGAAGAGCAACTAGGCCTCATGCCTTTAGAATGCTAAAATTGTCATAGAGGAACTATGCCTCATGCCTTTAGAGTTCTTAATCTTGAAGATGAATTAAAAGGATCCTAATTCTAAACTCACTCTTGTCCATTCTTTTATTTGCATTGTGGAACTTTTTGATTTGTGTGTTCTGGTGTGCTAGGGATCCTAAACTTGAGCTACTTAGAAGAACCATTGTCACGGGCATCGAAGATAAGAGATACAAAAGCCAATTGAAAGATTCCTAGGAGCTTGATTGATTGTTTGCTTGATTGCTTGAGTTATTTGCTTATTGCTTACTAATTCCAAAAGGAAAGGGAGCAACTTGGATCATCTTTATGATCTCAAGAAGGGAACTCCAAGTGGTTTTATTTCTCTTCCCTCATCTTTGAATGTTTAGGACCTAGCCCTTCTCTTCTTCCCTCCACTCTAACCCAAGCCAAACTTTTTGTGCAAACATTAACATTGCTTTCAAAAATTAGAAACCTAGGCACTATGCCTTTGTTTTTTTTAAACTCTTTTCATAACACTTATTTTGAATTGAACCTTAAGTCAACTTTGACCTTACTTTGTGAATACTTTTCATTTGTAAATACAACTCACTCAATTGTTTTTATGGTTCCAATGAACATTTGTGTTAAAGCTTTTCATAAACATTAGCTATTAGGTTTGAGTTATCCTAGAGGTTGATATAATACTCACCTATATCCTTAGTGATGGACTATAAGTCTTCCATGCTTATTATAGGGTTAACCCCTCACTTGCATGTTTAAGCTCTCCTCACATGGTGGATTTGTGGTTTTAGGTAGAGTTTTCTCCCTTCGATAACAAAAGACCTTAAGGCTTTTGACCAATCAATTCACCAACTTCTTTTGAGATTTTTACCCCGAACTGTGAGGTTTTGATCCTACCTTTTTAAGATGGTACGTAGGCAATGGGTTTATCCATTCAAACACAAAATTGTAAATAAATTGTATATTCTTTTCTCATCTCCCCAATCATGTTTGCACAAATATTTTCACAAATACCAACCTACCTTAAAACATTTGTAAAAAGGGCTCCCTTAGAGTATTAAGGATGTTTTGGGTGCTTAAAACCTTCCCATTGCATAACCAACCCCCTTATCCCGATCTTTGACATTTTTATTAGTTTTTGATTTGATAAAAATTCTCGGTTTTTGTTCGATTTCTAACCTTTCCTTTGGATAAATAGAAGTGTGGTGGCGACTCGAATTGTATGATTTACTTTTGATTTAGTCAATAAATCTAAAGGTAACGAATACCCCGCTACACCTTGTTTGGTAATGATTGTTTCTCCTTTTGATTGGTCATCATTTTATACCCAGTAACCGGTATCCCGATGTCCTTTCTTTTCGGTTAATTTATCCTTTATTAACCCAGTAACCGGTTGTGGATAATCTTCCATGCGAGTATGTTATTTACATTCTGACGGTAATAGATAATATATCTCATGCGCTCTTCAGTCGAAGTCTTTTTCTTCCCCAGTTGAGTAAGATTCGTATTTCCTTGTGGAATCGAATGCCCATCCTGTAAATTGGGTTTGCTTTTTCAGCCCTCCTTTTTGGATGATGAGTGTTTTGGATACGTTCCCAATTCACGCCTGGTTGGTCACCTATTATATGCCCAGTAACCGGTATCCCTGGTGTTCCTTCCTTCTGCTCCCTATTATGACTTTTTGTCCCCTGTGGAGTCAGATTTTCCTGAGTTGAGATATGTCTTTTGGGTCCTCCTCAGATGTTTCGGATGATTGATATCTCTCACCCTTATACCGATCTTAGATATTCTTTCTCCCTGAGTGTGTTGATCGCACCCAGTAACCGGTGTTTTGATCACATGTCTCTCTTTTGAGTTTATTACCCAGTAGCCGGTAATATCTCATTGTTTTTCCTCCTCAGCCGAGTCCTTTATGGATTTCCCTGTCTGAGTCCGGATTTTTATCCGAAGTATCCTTTGTGGATAGTTTGTTATATTGGCATATTCCCCAATACATGCATATTTGCGTCAACTCGAGTCTTTCCATTGATTTATTTTCATGGAATCCCTTCGTGTCTCCCAGCAAGTTTTCAAGTCGTGACCTGCTCACGCATTTTTACCCTATTTTCCCCCAGAGTCTTTGTCTCCCTAGTGAGTGTGCTACTCCTATGGACTTTCAGTTCTTCACTGATTTCTTTTTCCTTTGTGGCCATATTTCCCCACAGAGCATTAACTTTTGCATGCATACATTTGCATCATGAGGTCTCTTAGGGACCAAAATTCGCCTCTTTGTTATTATTTAAGCCCATTCTACCTCGTCGAGACGAAGATTTTAACCTTCATATCTCCGGCTAGAATGACCTTAAATAGGGGCATCTGTAAGACCCTAATTTTGACCCTAAGATCCCTCATGGCATCATATCATTGCTCATTGCATTGCCTCAAGGATCATAGCATGTGTGGATCCTTAACCCTAGGGTTGGGGCTTGTGTGAGTTGGTTTGAGATCACCAAGCATGCTTGAATTGAATATTATTGCTTTCTTATATTGTTTACTAACCAAAAGCACAAAAATATGTCACTAATCTCTTTTGTTTTGAAGCTCAAGCAATCATGAGATCCCCTGCTCCTAGGAGGCTCCTATGCTCAATGAAATGGCTAGATGAAGAGGAAAGCAAGCATGAAAATGGTTCAAAAAGTTCCTAATCATCATATATGTCTCCCAAGTATCTCAATTTTCCAATTTGATCAAGATAAACCAAAGGGCTTGAGGATTGTTTCCCAAGGAAACCCTAATTCAACTGTGCATTGATTGTGCCTTGCTCATGAAGCAACCTCAACCTATGATCAAATTCAATCAAGTTAAGTTCTTTCATTCATCATTTTATGCATATATTATCCTATGTGAGTATCCTCAATCATTTATTCATCAAGATTTGAAGTTTGGCCTTGAGAAGTTGACCAGTCAAGTCATTTGACTAATTTGAGATCCACTGAGACTTAACTTTTGATGTGTTTGTCAAATGAAGATTATCCCAAGATAACAAATGTTCTTAAGAACCATATGAACAACTTTCATCTTCATCAAAAATTCATTTGAAACTTGGAAGGTTATCATTCATTTCAAAACATTATAGGTCATTTTGACTGAAACCCTAATTTTAGGTCAACTTCCCAAAGACCTAACTTCCTTATTTTTTATTATTTTGAGGTGAGACCAATTTAATTGAAAACCTTAAGATGTCTATTTCAAATGTTATGTTGGGAAAAATTTCATAATCCTAAAATAAACACATGTTATAATACAAAACATTATAGGTCACTTTGGACTAAAACCATTGAACTTGAAAAATGTCCAAATTCAAGTGCCCATAACTTTCTCATCAAAAATACAAATGACGCAAAATTTAAGTCCAAATTGATCATATTGAAAATATCTACAACTCTGGTGTTGGAGGTATTTCCATTTGAGGCTTGAATCATTTAAACATAAGGGCTTGAAGTTGACTATTTTTGGCAAATTTTCCAAAGACATGTTTTGTACCTCAAACTTCAAGGCCAGTTTTCATAAAATTCCAAAGTCCAAATGGATTTTTCCAACATAAAGTTTGTTCCTTATGTCAAGACCTTTCCAACCATTACTCACATGACCATGTTTGGATTTTCTATGTATGACTTTCGAAGAGGTGAACATTTGTGATCAAATATGCAATTCACTTTGTAACTTGATGCACAAGCCATTGCAGCTCAGAATGCACGTCCATTTCAATTTGGTATGATATCAGCTTGCAGTTCCACTCAAGTTTGGGTCTCACATGCGCCTGTACCGGCCCATGCATGGAGGACCCAAAGCTTCATGCACACGAGTATTTTTTCCCTCATTGCTTGTAGCTCAGCTATAAATAGAAGCCTTGCCTCATTCAAATCTCAACCTGAAGCTCTGCTGAAATCAAAACCCAACCATACTCAAAGAAATTCTGATTTTTATTTATCAAATTCAAACTTGAATTTCAACTTCCTTGATTGATCTTCAAGTTCCAATTCTTAAGCCTTGCATCATCATCATCTCCTGATGAAAGTGGAAGCAAGAATTGGAGTAGATCGTGCTGTTTAAAGCTGCACTTCAAAGGGTTATCATCTAACTGATTTGATCTGAATCTCATCATACAATGTGATTTGCTTGTGTTCAAATGGTTTTCTGCAGCCCTCGGGCAAGAGGCAGGCCAGTGGTGGTCTTTATTTTGTGTTTTGAAGCATTTCAGTTTGCACACCTTGAATTTGAAGCTCAGATTTCTCACTTGATAGAGATCTTGAGGACAATCCAAGGTTACAGGGGTGATGTACATCACCCCAACTTCATTTTGGTACCTGGCTCGTGCATTTCGGTTGAGGTTCAAAAACCTGCAACTGGTGGTCGGAGTTGGTTGATCCACCGGAGAAGATGGTGGTTTCCACCACCATCCCCACGTGGATGCACCATGGCCTTCAGATCTTTCTCCAATGTTCTAATCTCAGCCATGCGTTATGTTTACCTTTTTTAATTCATTTTGTTCCGCGCTTGACTCATGACCATGGTGGGACGCGCTTCTAGACCGCCTGATGTGCCCACATCATTTAATGAAGCATATCTAGCGCTCCTGGATTTTTGGCGTTTTCTAATTTCTGTTTTAATTTCTTTTAATTTCTTTGATTTTCAAAAAGTCATAACTATTTTAATTGAGGTCACAAATATGAGACCAAGACTAAATTTTTTCTTGAAAAATCTAGTTTCATAATCTGATTTTTAATTATTTTTGTGACTTCATTTAGTATTTTTTGTGAATTATTTTTTAATAGTTTTTAATTCATTTTAAATACTTTTTGATATTCAAAAATTCCAAAAATATTTTCTTAACACATATGGATCATGATAAGTCTATGAAAAATATTCTCATCAATTTCTTAATTGATTTGAGATTTATTTGAGATTTTAATTCATTTGTGTTATTTTTCTTTGTTTTTAATTGTTTTAAAATAGTTTTTGTTTTCAAAAAATATTGAATTTTTTTGTCAAACATTGTTTAACCATGTTAGACCTATGATGATTCAATTGGACTTGTTGAAGTTGATTTGAATTGAATTTGAGGTTTGACCATATTTTGTTCATTTTAATTTTGCATTTATTTTAATTCCAAAAAAATACCAAAAAATATGTTTGACTTTGTTGACCTCTAATCTTCATTTCTCTTCTGTTTTCCATTGGTTGATGATGATTTCATTCATATTTGATCATTGTGTTTTGATTATGTCATTTGAATTCTCATTTTGTTCATTTCATCTTCATCTCTCTCTTCTTCTTTTTCTTTTGGCCCATGAGTTAATGATTTGTGGTTAGTCTTGATATATGAGAGGCTTAACCTTCTTTGATCCAAATCAAACTCAACTTGATCAAAGATCAAGTGAGTTGCTTTGTGTCCGAGATAGGTTGCTTCTTGGTCAAGCAAAAAACCTAAAATCCATACAAGGCTTTCCTTCTTTTCTTTTGGCATGGCAAGTTGTACGACCTTGGCTTACTAGTCATGATCTCTAACTTGTGTTTATTTGCCTATAGTTTTATTGAACGACCTCAGATAGGTGTGACTACTACATTAGTCCACTTACGATTGCTTAAAATAGCGCTAAATTGTCTTATGACACACTAACATTAACCACTAATTACTAACTTTAATTCAAGCATTTAATTTCTTGCAATTTACTTTAATGCAATTTACTTTCTTGCTCATTTATTCACATTGTCTTTTCCCTTTGCTCCCTTGAGCTCATATTTTATGTTTATGCCATTTTCCTTTTGCTCATTTGAGCACATTATTGTATATAAATATTTTGTTGCTTTGTGATTGTTTTGTCTTTGTTTGTGTGAACCCAATGCAAAAAAGAGGAAAGAACTTAGAATTAGGACCTTACCTATGCTTAAAGGAGTTCAAGAGCAACTAGGCCTCATGCCTTTAGAATGCTAAACTTGTTGAAGATCAACTAGGCCTCATGCCTTTAGAATGCTAAATCTTAAAGTTGACTTCAAATGACCCCTAATCTAAACTCATTCTTTGTCATTTCTCTTATTGCATTGTGAACTTTTTGATTGTTTGTTCTTGTGTGATAGGGATTCTATCTTGAGATAGTAAGAAGGACCATTGTCATGAATAGCCAAGTTAAGAGAGATAAGCCAAGTGGAGATCTTAGGAGCTTGAATATAATATTTGTCTTGATTGCTTGCTAAGTCCAAAGGAAAGGAGCATCTTGAATCATCTTTATGATTTCAAGAAAAGGAACTCCAAGGGTTTTATCTCTTCTCTTATCTTTGCATGTTTAGGACTATCTCTTCTCTTCTTTTCTCCACTCTAACCCAAGCCAAACTCATTTTGTGCAAACATTGACATTGTTTTCAAAATTAGAAACCTAGGCTTTATGCCTTTGATTTTTAAAACTCTTTTCCTTAATACTTATTTTGAATGAACCTTAATTCAACTTTGACTTCATTTTGTGAATACATCTAATTTGTAAATACAACTCACTTCAAGTGATTTTTGTGGTTCCAATGGCCACCTTTGTTAAAACTTTTTCATTAAACATTAGCCATAAGTTTGAGTTATCATAGTGGTTGATGTAAACCTCACCTCATCCTTAGTGATTGGACTATAAGTCTTCCATACTTATTATAGGGTGGATCCCTCAATAGTATGTTGAAGCTCTTCTCACATGGTGGATTGTTGGTTTAGGTTGAGTTTTCTCCCTTTGATAACAAAAGACCTTAAGGCTTTTGATCAAATCAATTCACCCATATTTTTGAGATTTTTACCCCGAATTACGAGGTTTTGATCCTACCTTTGTGATGGTACGTTGGCAATGGGTTCATCCATTCAAACAACAAAATTGTAAATAATACGTATATTCTCTTCTCATCCCCCTAATCTTGTTTGCACATATTTTCACAAATACCAACCTACAATACACCTTTGCAAAAAAGGCTCCCTTAGAGTACTAAGGATGTTTTGGGTGCTTAAAATCTTCCCATTGCATAACCAACCCCCTTACCCAGATCTCTGACATTTTTATTAGTTTTTGATTTGATAAAACTTCTTACTTGGTTTTTGTTCGCTTTCTAACCTTTCCTTTGGATAAATAGAAGTGTGGTGGCGACTCGAATTGTATGCTTACTTTTGATTTAGTCAATAAATCATAAGGTAACGAATACCCCGCTACAACTTGCATAAAGGGCAAAGATGGAGAATTTGAAATTTTTACAAAGTCCCTAAAAGTCATGTCCAAATACCCAACTTTCCAAGGCCATCCGTTGTGATCCAAGCCACCATTTTATTTGCTCCAATGATCAGATTAAAGACCTTGCTTCATACTTCAACTTTGTCCTAAGTGATGAAACCTCAAAAAATGCACGAATAAGGAGATATGGGGCCATGAAGTGGATGATTCATTTGTCTATCAAGTGATAAAACACTTAGTGAAATTTTCAGCATGCTAACCTAGTCAAGTGACCAACTTTATGCCAAACTTTCACCAAGATCCCACTTATTAAAGCAAAGTGATCAACATGAAAGTTGTAGATCATGATTCCATATTTCCAAAATGTCCAATATCAAGAATTTCCCATGCTTGAGCTAAGAGAATAGAATTTGGGAAGACAACCTCTGGAGTGGTTCATAGGTCGAATTCTAAGCCAAAGTACATTACAAATACAAACAAATCCATAACTACATGTAATTCTTACTTCTAAATCCCCCATAATCAGAATGTTTCACCCACTTTTGAGCTATTATCCAAGTAACTAAATCAATACACAATGAACTATTCCATTTGTTACATAAAATAGCTTTAGTCCAACAAGAATTACCATTGAGCTCCTAAATGGACTTGGATCTGATACATACCAACTCCAAGCCTCAAGTAAACCCCTATGCTTCAGCAAGAACAACACAAAACACTCAATGAACTCCTTTATTTTGCCATGCTTCCCACTTGGAGAATTGTGCAAGAACCAACCAAGCAAGTAAAGAAGTACAAGCCATGATTATTTGATAATATCTGAGGCTTCTTGAACCCTCAAGGATGACTATAAATAGAGGACAAAGCCTTATCTGTGCACAAACCAAGCTTTCCAAGAAGAACTTCATTCTTAATAGCTTTTCAACCTTAACCTCCATTCTTTCATTTGGCTCGTGCATTCTGCAAACCAAAGGTTCTAATCATCTTCTGGAAACTCATAAGCATTAGGAGAAGTATCAAACAATATTTGGAAGTAGTGTTCAAGAGGCATTAGACCTTGCTCTAATAGGTATATTCTTGCACTTTGAAACTCATCATACATACGTCATTTCATTTTGATTTCTGAAGCAAACATGTATCATTTATTGTGTTAAGAAGGATCATTAGCGTACATGTCATTTATATTGTTATTTATGTGAATTTAAGTTGCATGAAACTTAAAGTTTCAGTTATGGTTTTTGCCTTCGTGCATCTTCATCTTTGAGGGTATTAGCTAAAACCTATCATACCATTGTGTTCCTTACATTTTTCTAAGTAATTTTGATCTTTATTTCATGAAAAATGGTTGAGAAATGAGAGAGATATGATTGATAGAAGATTTGAAAAATAATTGAAGAAAAAAATGAAAATGAGAGAGAGAGGTTGAAGATGATGCTGAGTTGGCATTGGAAAAGTCAAAGGAAACGTGTTATATAATATATACAATTGTTTTCTTTTCAATTAACGGATGTATAGCCACCCTAGTGGTATAAGTGCGCGTGCAAAGTCACTTGTAACCAAAAGGTATGGGGTTCAAATACATGGAACCTCAAGGACGTGAGTTCGAACCTGGGCACTGTAATGTTTATTTTTTCTCACTTGTTAAATATTCATTTTTCTTCATAACTTCAAATATCCATAACTTCATGATCCCTTAACATTTTTGACCCATTCTTTTTGCCATGTGTTCACGAGAATGTCTATTTTATGATGACACCAAAAAATCCCAAAAATATTATTTATTTCACCACTTTTGATTGGATGGAAAACATGCGATTTTAAGTGTTTTTTTAAGACTCCTAATTGATTATTTTGGCTTATGTCTTGTTTGTTCTTGATGTTGAAAGTTTGTATGATTAAACCACACTATTTTAAATGTTGATTATTATCCTTAACATGTTTGAACTTGATTATCTTCATACAATGTATCAATTGATTCACCTTGAAAACATGTTTGAATGAATGGTTAGGAGGTGATTAGGTTTCCACTTAAGCTTGGTCTCATCATGAACTTTGATTCAAGATTAATGTTTATTTTGTGAAGACTTATAATGTGATGCATGTTTGACCTAAATTGATTTATGTTGTGTTAACCATGTATCAATGAATTCTTTTACCATGTCAAATATGATTTTGTCTTCACCATCAATATGTTGTATCTTGTGATGTTATGTGAAACTTCGTCATGTCTTGTTTATGTTTATCTCAATGCCTAAAAACCATGATCATTATTTTCATCCATACGTCACTCACCTTGTGATTGTCATTGTAATTAGCCATATTTTTTGCCTTAATGTTAATACATGTTCAACCTTGTTATTGTTTATATCCAAAGGAAGGGAATCATGACATTTTTTATCATTTTGCATGTGTGTGTTCATCTGCATATCCTATACAACTTTGATTCCCCTTAATCAAAAACTTCTAGATACAATCTTAGGTTCCCCTCAATGTAAACCTTAGGATTATATCTCTCTCTCTCTCCTTCTTATAATCACTTTCATAATAAACTTTGACTTAGGTCATTGTTTTCCCTTTTATTTCTTAATTAAAGGCTTCAAAACACTTAAGCATATTCAAATATCTTTTCATAAGACCTAAAAAATACAAACCTAATTCAACCCCTTTTGCCACTTTGGCTTTTCCATGTTTAAAACCTTTTCATAAAAGGATTAGACATGATTCATCCCTAGTTGAGATTTAAATCTTCTACCCCATAACATTGTTGAGATTGATATTGATTCTTTTCCATTTGGAAGAGGAATGTGGCATACTTGTTGATTCTATATCCAAGTGAGAGCCCTTCTTTCAATTTGATGCAAATATCTATCTTCCACATGTTTGTGGTGGTTTAAAAGTGAGTTTTCTCCTTAAGATGACAATTTGTCTCTTTCTCATAAAATCAACCCCAACAAATCCCTTCTTACTTTTGAACCCGAACTACGAGGTTTTGATCCTTCACGGGCATGTAGGCATAAGACTTAATGTCTTTCCAAATCATCAAACAATAAAAAAATGTTCTTTTTTTCATCTCCCCAATCAAATAGAAAACAATTTTAAACCAAACACATATATTTAAAATGTTCCTGTAGAGTACTATAGATGATTAGGGTGCTAATACCTTCCCTCTTCATAACACACCCCCGTACCTTAGAATCTCCCTCCCCCTTTGCTTAGCTTAAGTTTAATCTTCTAGCTTTGCATATACATATTGGGTTATTTTTGAATCTTTCTCCCTTCCCTTGGATAAATTAAAGTTCGGTGGTGATATTTTGATTCATGAGTCAAGTCTAATCAATAGCTTGGTCTCCGATTCTACACCACGACACTAGGTCAAGAGTGTTCATCTGGTTCTTGGTGAAATACTCCACACTCAGAGCCAATCAATGGGTCATGAGTGTGGAGGATGATTTGTTTTTGATTATGCAAGTTGAATCTATGTTAAAATTTGTTTAAAGTATCTGTTTTTGAGTTTTGATTTTCGAAGGTTGGAGGTTGAAGATGACCGTTTGCGCGTTTTTTGAATTTGAAAACATCCTGTGTCATGTCCTGATTGACTGGTTCTTATGTGCTTCCTTTTTAGTTTTTTTTATTATTTATTTGTTTTAGTGTGTTTGTTGATACAACTAGGCGCTTGGCCCAGTGGGAGAGGGGGTTGATCCCCCCATGATCCCAAGGCCAGGGGTTCAACCCCTAGTGTGTGCAATCTTGTTTATTTTTATTTTGTTTCACTTCCCATTTTATTTTTACCATTTTATTTCCAACTTTGATTTATTTTTTAACCCACATATTTTATTTAATATGAAAATATGTTAAAGATAGACCCATATTATTTTTGTCTCTAGTATTTATTTATGTCTTGTTTCAAGTCATTTGGATATTTTTTTAGTGGACTTATGTGGTCTTGAACCTTAAGGATAATGAGGTCTATATTTGTCATGATATTTATTTGATTAGGGTTGTTTGAACCTTCCATACTTCAAACCTACTAATGAATGATCAAGTGATCATTCATGGTACTTTGAAGCATGGATAGGTTACCCCTACATCAATCAACTTGAGTCATTGGACATGTATAGGAAGCCTTGTTTATACATATGCTAACTTATGATTTCATCTGATACATTGTTATTTCTTTTGGTTTATACTAACCCACTAACCTCTTATACTTACTTGTCTATATTATACAATAACCCTTACTGTCTTGTTCATATTGTACATTAATCTTTATACCTTATTTAACTTAATAACTTAATCAATCATTAAACTTTCAACCTTGAGTTTACATAGTCTTCCTTTTGTTAATCTATTGATAGATGGACTTGGGGTAGCATAACTTTCATTGTTACAAATCTATTGTAATTTGATCCTTTGATCATCTTCAATACTTTGCATTAGTGATAAGTTACTCCCTAATACGCCAAGTTTTGAATCTATTGACCTAAGGATAGATAATCCTCAAGTGTTGGTTTTGTTCATAATACAAACTTAACCTAACTATACTAATTTTTATTATCATTGTTATATTCATTGTTATTTACTTTTATGTTATGACCTTGTAATTTACATTTAAGTACTCGTCATCATGATCATATTCATTGTATAAACTCATCATGCATATTTATTATTATCATTTACCTTTATTTTTATCATACATTGAAAATAACAAAAACATGATAAAATGATAAGACCAAAAACAATTCATTTCATTTAATCAACTTGGACTTAGAGGATCTCATCCTAGGACCTTTGCTTGGAGGCCTTTTCCATTTACTTTGTGATACTCTGTTAACTTTGGATTTCATTTGTAACCTACATACCGGTTGTAAGAATGGCATTATGCCTCCATCTTAGGGGGACATATTCGTAAGACCATTATCCTTTATTTAACTTAGGTCACTTTTGCACACACAAGGCTTTATCTTGGGCTACCTTACAATGAGACCGTTTATTTTCTTGTTGGTTACTTTACATATATGTTGCATTACCCAATTTCATAATCAAATAAACAAACCCTTGATTCAACGTCAAGTGGAAATTTCATAATCAAATTTTAAATACAATAAAAATATGATTAGTATTGTGCACCACAAGCCTTCAGTGGTGGATAATGAGTAAGAATAGAGCATTCATACCCTTACTCTGATTATTTTGGATGCAAGATGTTTGGCTTGTTGTCTAGAAATTTCACCTCTGCGCATAGACTTTTAGTGCAATCTAATCACAAACATTCTTTTCATAAACCCATTAAATCTTATTTTTTGTGCCTTAGGGCACCACTCTGAAAACCGCTTTCTCAATGGTAAAATCAACCAACACACAAACATTTTCTACTATGAACTACGGAGCTCTGATTCCCCATCCCCGACTAATACGTAGGCACATGGGCCATAATCTTTGGCGAGCACAATAACAAAAACCCCAGAGTCCCATTACTCTTTTTACACATTTTTGACACACTTTTGAAAATAAAACAGTAAATGAGATAAGTACCTACATACGTAAACAAACCAAATGGTTCCCATGAAGTACCATGGGCATGAAGGGTGCTAATACCTTCCCCTTGCGTAACCGACTTCTGAACCTAAGTCCTGGTTGTGAGACCGATTCTTTATCCGTATTGAACTTCCTATGTGAACCCGTTTCTTCTTTGAGGGTTTTATCGACTATTTTACCTCTCCTCTCCGATAGAGGAAATCCAAATAAAATTTAGTGGCAACTCTCTTGTTTTGCCTTCTCCCCTTCGAGGATGCATCCATTAGTTTAAGTCCCGGTTCCTTGTTATCGCGTTTAACCCCGGTAGCGACAATTGGCGACTCTGCTTGGGAAATATGGTGCAAGTCTAGCCTAGTTTGGGTTGTTTTCTTCTTACGTATGTGGGGATTTATCCTTTACTTATTTTTTCTGTATATATATTGCTTTTATTGCTAACCTATGTATATATTTCTTTTGTTTGTTGGTCCGAAACAATGGCTCTGAGACGAAGAAAAAAGAGGTTACTATAATGATTGCAATGAAAAACATTGTGTAAAAGACTCTCCACCCGAGTCTGAGAGCTTACTTGAGATAGGAGAGGTTGAGTAGTATGGGTCCCTGGAGAGCTTTCCTTGTGTAGGGTCGTACGAGAACCTCACTTAGTGGTAGATTCTCTTAAGGGGATTGATGACAGTCATGCTTTCGACGTAAGCATCCTTTCCTTTATTAGAGTTCATGACCCTAAGACCCCCTTTTTAGAACATTTAACCTTGGCCGGCTAGACCGATGGTCGCGTAGTATAGGTCCCCGAAGAGATTTCCTCACGAGGGTCGATATGAAGATCTCACTTAGAGTAGATTACCTTGATGGAGTTGTCGCCTGGCAAGTAAATTGACATAAGTGACGAACAGTTAAAGAAGTCCATGACTCTAAGGACAGTGTCTTACACCCGATTTCTCAAATGCCCTAGTTCATACAAAATGAGAACTCTGGTCTGAAAATCGGTCATGGTTAAACCTGACACTTCATCACGATGGTCCCAGACTTTGAACCTGTACCTAAAGTTCCGTGTAAATTAATAAAAACCATTCATCCATTCTTCCATTCATTCATTCATTCATTCATCATAAATTAGTAAGCAAACCTCTTAAGCAGTATGTTTGTTTAAACACAGAGTTACAAGACTGTTTACTTACACAATCATGGATCCCTTAGCAAGGAAAATCACTTCCACTTTCAGATTCAAGAGTCTAGACATCAACTCATTGAAGGTCCTTTTCTCAAGAATAACAATCCTCAAGGACAACAAATTCAGAGCCAACTTTGGTAACATTGTAGATCTCCTAGCTGAAAAAGTTAACTATGGTGCAATCACTACATTGGCCCAATATTACGACGTCCCTCTGAGGTGTTTCACCTTCCCAGAATTTCAAATTCCCCCAACTTTGGAAGACATTGAGAGACTTCTTAATCGACCGATAAAGGAATACAACCCTTTCCCCAAGTTGAAAGAAAGATTTTGCTTTACCGAACTCTCTACTTTCTTGGGTATCAACGCTAACAACCTAGTGGCTAATTAGGGATCTAAAGGTACCCTCAAGGGTTTAACTCAAAGATTCCTCGAATACCATGCTTGGGAGATGATTAAGGAAGAAAGGCCAGACTTCTGTAGCGCAACATTAGCACTTCTGATTCACGAAATTGTTGTATTCCCAAACATAGACAAATTCATGGATCATTTGGCAGTGGAATTCTTTCTAACCAAGAATACGGTGCCTTTTTTGCCTTCCGACTTCTATCAAACCTTCCATACAAGGCATGAGAAGAAATGAGGGACTTTCCTTTGTTATGTTCCCCTATTACACCTTTGGATGATGGATCGTATGCCTCAATGTGGACCTTTTGCTCAAAGCAACCTATCGGGCTCCCAAATGTTCACACCTCTCCCCGCAAGTTCAATTATTTGGTATAAGAGAGAATGGGAAACAAAGGATGTCATTGCAAGATGTGGAGGGTTCCCGAATGTCCCCTTAATAGAAACGTAAGATTGTATCAACTACAACCCCATTTTGCTCAAGAGACAGTTGGGATACACTATGTTGAGTCCTCCCGAGGAGTGAGACCTTATACCCTTCATCGTAAATACCATGGATTCGCTCGATTCACACGTGAAGAGAGTGCAAAGATCTTGGACAAGCATAATCCGGGTTGACCAAGAGTGGGAAAGAAGAATATCCTAGCCAAGGAACCCTACTTTGTGTGGGTAAAAGAGAGGGCTAGGGTTATCAAGATGCCTTTACTTTTGGGCCCTTCTTCATTTCTGTTGGTGCCCGAGCCCGAACCAATATTGCAAGAAGACATGGACAAGCTTACCGAAAAAATACAAGAGCTTGAAGTGGAAAACAATCAATTATGAGTCCAACTCAACCGTGCTAAGGAACGTAACCACGTCTTCGAAGACAAGGGTAAGTAAGTCTGTGAGGAGTTTGTGGTTAGCAAGAAGAGACTCAGGGAAGCCGAAGGCCAAATAGTTTGGGTTGATGGTGCTCTACTATGAGCCAATTTTGAGCTAGACACTCGCAATGATAAGTTGGATCAAGCATTCCGAACCATTAGAGACCTTGAGAAAACCGTTGAAAAGTCTAATGCTATGAAGAAAGAGGCTATGGAGGATTATGAAGCCCAAATCCTCGAGCTTAGGACCACTCTGAAAGAGTGCAAGAATCTCATGGCTAAGAAACAACTAGAGAGGGAGAAGGTTCACCAAAGCTATTTGTGCGAGCTGTTCAACCTTTTGAGGAGCTTGTGAGCAAATCAAGAATCTAAAGATGCGGATCTACGATCAATCATACACGGAGTTGCAAAACGAGTGTAGATATTGAGAGGAAAGATGCCATTAGCCGAAGCTTCTATTGCTCAAAGGGATGAAATCATCCATAACCTTCAAACCCTCTACAACGAATGGAGGGATAAATATGCTAACATGGCAGTGCTAACTAATTATGCTCTCCAATACTTTCCCGACAAGTTGAAGGAGGCTGATTTAATCATGTGCCCAAAAAAGACCCCCGAAGAGGTCTACCATTTCGTCAAATTCTGCAAGAGAATGACGGCCAAACTCATCACCGACATTGAGGCTCTCCGCAAATCTCAATGGGTCACTTTTAGAGTTGACATTTAGTTTGCTTATTTGCCTCAACAACTTGTAGTTTGCAACTCCCATATGTTTCAAATTTATATGATTCCCATATATTTTAAATTTATACGACTCTGTGTGCTTTCCTTTATTCTTGATTGCAAACATAAATTGTTAAGTATTTCTTGCAATAAAACAACATGAATAACTAAAGAGCTTTGCATTAACAAAAACAAAGAAACAACATTCATGCATAATTTGCATTCTCAAAAACATAAAACAAAAAAAAATCATTCGTCTACCCTTTTTTCCGATCAGAAACTACGCCTCCAAACTGACTTCCCGATACAACATGCACCGACATCAACAAGTAGTCATGGATCAACTAGAACAAAATCAAGTCGCGCTCCGTGAAGAGGTGTCCCAAGTGAGGTCTCAAATAGGGCAGTTAATGGAAACAATTCAGGCAGTCGCTAGAGGTCAAGAAATCATGGATAAAATGCAAGAGAAAATGAATCAGTACGCCCACGCTGCTAATCCTCATCCTAATCCTCCTGTCGTAGAGAACCCAGTTCCTCCTCAAGGAAATCCTCCAATTCATATAGGTGCACTCAGTGGTGTCCCTCCGGCTACTCTCAATCCTTCTGTCATCAAAATAGACAACAACTAAGATGTTTTCTTCAACCCTAGGGCTGCCTCCCTGTATAAAGCTTTTGGTACTCCTAAACCAGGTAGAGAAGAAAGTCAAATCCATTGAAGAAAATCTAAGAGCCACGGAAAGTACCGACATTCTAGGCCTCAACGATGCATAAATGTGTTTGGTTCCTGGCGTAGTCATTCTTGTAAAATTCAAGGTCCCCGACTTTGAAAAATATAAAGGAGCTAGCGATCTGAGAACTCATGTTCGAGCCTATTATCGTAAGATGGACGCCTATTCTAACGATGACCGACTCCTTATGCACTTTTTCCAAGATTCACTAAGTGGAGCATCGTTGGATTGGTACATACAACTAGAGGGTACCCATATCCGCACATGGAGAGAAATGGCTGAAGCGTTCCTTAATTATTACAGTATAATACTGATATGGCACCAAACTGCACACAGTTGCAAAATTTGATGCAAAAGTCTGAGGAAACCTTTAAGGAATATGCTCAGAGGTGGAGAGAGCTCGCAACCAGAGTACAACCTTTGTTGCTTGAATGAGAGTTGGTGGATATGTTCATGGGCAACCTGCAAGGCCCATATCTCGATAGAATGGTAAGGAGTACATCCTTAGGCTTTTTCGACTTGGTTTTGGTTGGTGAGAGAATTGAAAAATTGATAAAGAATGGGAAAAATCCAGAATTCCGCAAGTACTTCCGGTGTGGTAAAGAAACCTTTTGTCGCGTATGGTAAGAAGAGGGAAGGGGAAACGAATGCTACCATAGTAATCAAAACAAGAACCCTGACATACCATATTCCATATCAGCAAGTGGCCGTCGTGGTTCCAGTCCAACAATCTCAATAACAACAACCTTTCACAATACCAATTAAACAACAACAACAACAACGCTATCAGCAACCGCAACAACAATAACAATGTTATCAACCTCAACAACAACAACTACGACCACAATATCAACAGCAACAAAAAAGACAAAGAAGATCCGAGAGAAGGTTCGATCCAGTTCCGATGGCATATAGTCACATCCTATCATACCTGTTGAGAGGATCCCAAGTACAATTAAGGGAGTTGGGACCACCACCAACGGTTCTTCCTCTTGGATATAATGTGAATGCCCGTTGCGAGTTCCACTATGGCGCTCCCAAACATTCCATAGAAAACTGTAAGGCTCTGAAGTATAAGGTGAAAGATTTAATTGAATCTAAGGCAATTACATTCGCGCCTAACGACCCAAATGTAAACAATAATCCCATGCCGCCTCATAATAAGATGAACGTGAACATGGTAGAGATGGAAAATGGAAGAAGAATTTTGACTTTTGTGGATGAGCTGAAAATTCCATATATTGAGATCAAGAACATCTTGATGAAAAGTGATGCATTTCCGGTTTGTACAATAACCTATGAACAATGTTTGATTGACCCACAACAATGTGAAATTTTGAAGACCACCATACAAAACCTAATGGACCAAGGGATTCTATTGATAGATCGTCCCTCTACAATTGAAGAAGTATCCACTCTTCAAATACCGTATGATGAAGTTACATCTTTGTAGATTCCATACAATCTCTCTTAGATGACCCTCTCAGTAAATCCCATCACTCCTATGTTGATAGCAGTCCCAACGTCATTTCCCTATAATGACATAAAGGAAGTTCTGTAGGTGTACGACTCTGTAGTCTATATCCATGGCCAAAAGATGCAAGATAATCCTATGACGTCTAAGGAACCAATATGAGCTAGTAGTAAGGGCATTTGATGGGTCGAGGCAAATAGTAATTGGTGAAGTAGATCTTCCCATTAAAATTGGCCCACATTCTTTCTTCATTACCTTCTTTGTGATGGAAATACACCCATCATACAATTGCTTACTTGGTCGTCCATGGATACATTCAGTCGGAGCCGTTACTTCAACGCTCCATCAAAGGCTGAAATTTTTGGTTAGCAAAAAACTGGTAGTTGTGGAGGGTGAAGAAAACATCATGGTGAGTCACTTGGCATTATTTCTCTATGTGGAAGGAGAGGGGGAGTTGAAGGAAATCCCATTTCAATCTTTTGAGATTGTCAATGTTAAAATGGTTGGCCGTGTAGGGGAACTGAAAAATGACGAATTTCTAATGGCCTCCCTTAAAGATGCTCTGACTGTCATAAGAAGTGGACACCCTGAAGGATGGGGAAGGATGCTAGAACTGTCGAACAACAAGGATCACTTTGGATTGGGATTCAATTCCCAAGACTTGAAGAAGCCAATATCGATAGTTGTAAAGGTACAGGTTCTCCCTTTATCTGATTTCTTCTCAGGCGTCGGGCACATTGTTGATGGTCATATTCACGCCCTAGAAGAGGATGATAAAATCGAAGACGAAGGACGAATCTTCAAGAAGACCGAAGGAAGAGTTGCAACCAATTGGATTGTGTTGGAATTACCCGAAGTAACAATGTCGGAGAAGTAATTTCCCTGTTTTCTGTTTTTCTCTTAATCAATCAAAGAACCTATTCCGTGCCCAAGGCATGGGGGAATCATTTGTAGGGCCTCCAATAATTTCCCTTTTTACCAATTAATGAAAATCACCATGTTTCACATTCAATTTTGTGATCCTTGTCTTTCATTTTACTTTTTTCACTAAAATAAAAAAAATGGCAATGTTTTTTATTTTTCTTTAAAAGTTTTTCAAATAATTTTTCTTCCCTTCATACAAATAAAAGCATGAACCCTAAATCATGCATATCACCGTCGGTTACCATCAATTAAGTGTTCTGCTATGGTCCCATATGACTTTTACATCCCGATTAATCACGTCGACAAGGGTTGTGATGGAGATTGTGAGCTTCCCCAAGAGTTAGCACAACTACTCAAGCAAGAGTCGAAGGTCATAAAATCACATGAAGAATCAGTTGAAGTGGTCAACCTTGGAACGGACGAGGAAGCTAAAGAGGTTAGAGTTGGCTCAGCTCTATAAGAAGAAGTAAAGGCAAGGTTTGTCAAGCTCTTACAAGATTACATGGATGTTCTCCCATGGTCATACCAAGACATGATAGGCCTTAATACTAATATTATGGTTCATCATCTACCTCTCAGAGAAGATTTCCCACCCGTGAAGCAAAAGCTAAGAAGGACTCATCTTGACATGGCTATGAAGATCAAAGAGGAAGTGCAAAAACAACTCAGTACATGTTTCCTAGCAGTCTCCAACTACCCTCAGTGGATTGATAATATCGTGCTCGTACCCAAGAAGGACTGCAAAGTAAGAATGTGTGTAGATTACATAGATTGAATAGAGCAAGTACCAAATACGACTTCCCACTACCCCACATTGATGTACTAGTGGATAACACCGCTCAACTATCTATTTTCTCCTTCACGGACGGCTTCTCTGGTTATAACCAAATCCAGATGGCTCTAGAGGACATGGAAAAGACCACTTTTATAACCCCATGGAGTATGTTCTTCTATAAGGTCATGCATTTCGGATTAAAGAACGCTAGTGAAACTTACCAATGAGCCATGGTCACACTCTTTCATGATATGATTCATAGAGAGATTGAAGTCTACCTTAATGACATGATCGCCAAGTCCTAAACCAAAGAGGAACATCTTATCAATACGGAAAAGTTATTTGAATGGATAAGGAAATTCAAATTGAGGCTTAATCCCAACAAATGCACGTTTGGGGTGAGATTTGCAAAACTTCTAGGTTTTATCGTCAGCCAACGTGGCATTGAGGAGGATCCTGAGAAAGTGAAGGCCATACAAGCTATGTTTGCCCCCAAAACCGAGAAGGAAATCCGAGGATTCCTAGGGAGATTGAATTACATAGCTAGATTCATATCTCACCTTACGACCACTTGTGATCCAATCTTCAAACTTCTTCAAAAGGATCAAGTTATCATTTGGAACGATGATTGCCAAAACGCTTTTGAGAGGATAAAGGAGTAGTTACAAGAACCTTCTATCCTAAAGCCTCCAGCGCCTGGTAGACCATGTACCTTACTATCCTTGAGGGATCCATGGGGTGTGTCCTCTGTCAATGAGACGAGACTGGTAGGAAAGAACATGCCATATGCTACTTAAGTAAGAAGTTCACCGATTGCGAAAGTAGATATTCAATGCTTGAGAAGACATCATGTGCACTTGCTTGGGCTACCAAACGCCTAAGACAATATATGCTCACTCATACAACACTGTTAATCTCCAAGATAGACCCAATCAAGTGCATCTTCGAGAAGCCTGCTCTAACCGGTAGAGTAGCCCATTGGCAAATGGATTTAACTGGCTATGACATCCAACATGTCACTCAAAAGACCATCAAAGGGAGTGTATTGTATGATTATCTGGCACATCAACCCTTGGAAGGCTACCAGTCTATGTGCTTTGAGTTCCCCGACGAGGACATCATGCTGATCAGAGATTGTAACATACTCGACCCTGAGGAAGGACCATAACCTGGATCCCATTGGACCTTGGTATTTGATGGAGCTTCTAACGCTCATGGAAATAGAATTGGGGAAATCCTCACCTCCCCAACTGGTTTTCATCTACCCTTCACTACGAGGTTGTGTTCCGAATGTACCAATAATATGGCAGAATACGAGGCATGTATCTTCGGTATTGAAGCTGCAATTGATCTTAGGATCAAAATCCTAGAAGCCTATGGAGATTCAGCCTTGGTCATCAGCCAAATCAAAGGCGACTGGGAAGCTTGAGATCACAATCTCATTCCTTACAATGAGCATGTTCTAAAACTAATCCCATACTTTGACGAGATTACATTCAACCATATCCCCAGAGAGGAAAATCAGTTGGCCAATGCCCTAACAACTTGTTCATCCATGTTTAAAGTCAAATAGAAAAATGAAGAACCAACTTTCCACCTCGACTACTTGAACGAGCCTGCCCATCGTCTGGCAGCAGAAGACAAAACTGATGGTCATCCTTGGTTCTACACCATCATGAGATTCTTAGAGAGCCAAGAGTACCTTGAAAACGCATCCATCACCGACAAGAAGTATCTTAGGAAACTATCATCCAAGTTCTTCTTAAGCGGAGGGGTATTATACAAGAGGAATTAATGTTTCAGTTTTGCTCAGATGTGTGAACAAGCAAGAAGCAAACCACATGAGAATAGAAATCCATGAGGGATCCTTTGGGACACGTGCCAGTGGAAATACCATGGTAAAGAAAATATTGAGGGCCGGTTATTATTGGATAACTATGGAGGTTGATTGTTACTGTCACGTCCAAACATGCCATAAATTCCAAATCTATGCCGACAAGATCCATGTGCGACTAATGCCACTCAATGACCTAACGTCACCTTGGCCTTTTGCCATGTGGGGAATTGATGTGATCGGGCGTATTGGTCCAATTACCTCGAACGAACATCGCTTTATACTGGTAGCCATATACTATTTCACCAAATGGGTGGAAGTAGTCTCCTACACCAACGTCACAATACAAGTAATGGCTCAATTTATAAGAAAAGAAATCATTTGTCGTTATGGGGTCCCCAACAAGATCATTACTGATAATGGACCTAACCTCAAAATGATGAAAGAGCTTTGCCAAAGCTTCAAAATCGAACATCACAACTCATCGCCTTATAGGCCCAAGATGAATGGTGATGTTGAGGCAGCTAACAAGAACATCAAGAAGATCGTGCAGAAAATGGTGGAAACCTACAAAGATTGGCACAAAATGCTCCCGTTCGCATTACATGGCTACCGCACCTCAATACGTACCTCCACTAGGGAAACTCCCTTCTCTCTAGTATATGGCATGAATACAGTCTTGCCTGTTGAAGTAGAGATTCCTTCTTTAAGGATTTTGACCAATGTCAAGCTTGATGAAGCTGAGTGGGTATAAGCCCGGTTTGACCAACTAAAGCTCATTGATAATAAGTGCTTGGCAGCGATTTGCCATGTCCAGCTGTACCAAAAGTGCATCAGAAGGACCCACGATAAGAAGGTCTTTCCTCGCATCCTCAAGGCCGGAAACCATGTTTTGAAGAAGATTATGCCAATTCACAGCGACCCAGGGGGAAAATGGACGCCGAACTACGAAGGCCCATATGTTGTAAGAAAGGTCTTCTTTGGAGGAGCCTTAATCCTTTCAACTATGGATGGTGAAGATCTTCTATCCCTCATGAACGCGAACGCAATCAAAAAATACTACGCTTAGAAAAAGAAAAAATTCCGATAAGTTGAAAAGTCGAAAGGGCGACTTATGCAAAAAATGGGTATCCCGATAGACTGAAAGCCCGAGAGGTCGGTCTAGACAAAAATTAGGGATCCATAAAAATGAGAGGTTGCATCCCGCAAAGAATATTTCTTCGTTCCCCAGCGAGTCAATCCAATCACTCACTTTCTGAAGCAAGATCAAAGGAAAGTCGAGGACATAAGGTTTATAGCAGAGTTGGAATTTAGTGGAAATCCGAGATATTTCGTTGCCATCAAATTTTTTCAATTTATTTTTGCAATCACCTCTTTTAGGAATTACTTCCTTTGTACAAATCACCCATTTTTGGGATCATTTATCAATAAAATCAATTCCCTCGTATGTGCTCAATATTTTTACTTTTCCTGCTTTGTTTGTGAAATGTGACTTTCTCAAATTGATATCACATTTGAAATTTTTTTCGGTAAATAACTTTTACTAAAAAAAACTTTTAAGGGAAAACATCGAATTACTTCTCTTTAAAAGTTATCTAAAGGTAACCAAAAACACGTTCAATATCCTCAGCATAAAAAGCGTCACACAGTCCCTTGGACTTGGCCAAATCAAGAAACTCCCCGACAGAAATCCTCGGCTATTGCAACTAGTGCTTGCTTGGTCATCAGAAATTCTAGGTTCCCGATGTCGGGAAGTCAGTTCACTCTCCCTAAACAAATTCTAAGTCCAAACACCATTGGCATTCCCAATATATATTCCCCCGCAAAGCCCAATCACACTTGGCATAACTTGCAAACCCTACATTTGCATAATCCCTTTCAAAAGCCCGAACATGCATCAACATCTTGCATACATAACATTGCATCATAAGTATATTATGAAATTCACCCCTCAATTCGTATTGAAGATTGATTCATTAAATTTTGGGAAATTCCTAACCGCTGTTAGGGATTTTCCCTAGTAAAGTCATCTTTCATTTCAAGATATTTCCCCAAGAAGAGTCAGGTATTTCTAGCTGTTGCTAGAAATCTCACTGAATTGTTTTATCTCCTTTCAAGTTTCCCCAAAAGAGTCAGGTATTCTAGCCGTTTATAAGGAGTCATTGATGTACTTATTTTATCCCCTACGAGTCAGATATTCCAGCTGTTGCTGAGAATCATCACCACCTTTTCATTTATCCCCCAGAGTCAGGTATTCTTAGCCTTTGTTAAGAATCATCGCTGAACTTTTCCCTTTTTCGGACAAGAGGCGCATTTGGGATCGTTTCCCAGCCGAGTCATATATTCATATCCATAGTTAAATAATCATCTTTGAACTTCTTTCCCCAATATAAGTTAGGTATTCCAATCTTTATAAGGAATCGTCACTGATATGCTCTCTTCCCCAGCTAAAGTTAGGTATTTTCGGCCGTTGCTAGGAATCGCCACTGAACTTTTATTTCTCCTTAGCATAGTCAGGTATTCTTGCCGTTGCTAAGAATCATCACTGAATTGTTTGATCACCTCAACAGATATAAGGTATTTCCATCTGTTGCTAGGAATCATCATTAAACTTCTATATTTCCTCAGCAAAGTCGGGTATTCTCGTCGTTGCTAAGAATTGTCATTGCATCTTCCTGAGACATTTTCCCCAAGCATAGTCAGATATCTCTAGCTGTTATTAGGAATCATCGCTGAACTATTTGGGTTTATATGCCCAATCGAGTTAGGTATTCCAAACTTTTCTAGGAATCGTCACTAAATGACTTATTTTCCCTACAGAGTCGGGTATTCTATTCGTTGCTAAGAATCATCACCATACCTTGTCATTCTCTCCAGCTGAATCAGGTATTCCGACCTTTGCTAGAAATCATCACTGAACCCATTTTTTATCCCCACCGAGTCAGGTATCTAGCGTTGCTAAGAATCGTCGCTGAACTTACTTGGTTAATTCCCAGTAGATGTCAGATATTCCAACCATTTCTAGGAATCATCTCTAAATCTATATTTCCCCATCAGAGTTAGGTGTTCCATCCGTTGCTAGGAATCACCATTGTTTCTCTTCCTAGGCAGACACCCCTTTCCTTTGTCAATTTTCTCATTCCTCAACAAAGTTTCTCCCCTCCGTCCTCTTGGAGTCGCGACATCAAACTTTCCTCCTTGAAGAGATACTTATGTTACATATATCGCATTACATGCATATTCATTGTAACCATATTCATTTTCCCCAATATTTGGTCTCATATTAAGATCATTTGCCATCCCGTAAACACTTTCCCATATATAATTCCCCAACAACTTACATCACTATCATCCCCAACAGGGAAAATTTCCAGTTACTCCTTATAGTATTTAATCCTCTCCTACCTTGAACACATTGGAAGTCGTTGCTATCCATACATTCAGGCCTGAGAAGATTAAAAAGGGGCAGTTGTCATACCCTCACATTTACCATACCCCTATATCACCTTTTTGAATCCTAATTCATGAGCATACATCCCATACATGTTAACTTATATGCATCTATACCTAATGATCCACAATAATCCACAAACTCAAGGCATGAGATTCATCTATGAAGCTTCAAGATCCTCTGGTCATGTTATGGTGTGCCTAAGCCACCTTAACCCTAATTTCATCCTCAAGCATCCAAAAAATCTTGGAGGATCATTCAAATCATCTCACTCACTCTCCAAACCCAATTTGGATGACGAGTCCCCTTTGAAGATGCATCAAGATTCATCTGGTCACTCAAGGACCCTAACCCTAGCTCTTGACCCTCATTTGGCTTGTACAAGTCATGATTCCACATGGATCTTGACCTTTTCATTGAGGACCCCTAAAATACAAAGTTTGTTCATTACCACACTTTTGAAACATATCAATATGGTCCTTGCATCACCAAACCCTAACTCATCTGACATTGGTTCTTGAGGAAGCTTATGGCTCAAGAAACCCTAACTTGGGCTCCCATTGATCATTAACCTTGATTTATCTTGAGCATCCAATCAACCCACCATTTATTCAACATCAATTCATGTCCATTACAATCAAAATCCATCATTTAAACATCCATTCAATCAATGTTACAAGTACTTGGTTTGGTTATGGTTTTTCAACTTTCAAGGCATTTGATCCACTCATAAACTTGACCTAAAATCATTCCACAAAGATCCAAATCTCATTTCCCATCATGGTATGATCATATGAGCTTAAAACGTCCATCATTGTGCCTCGAAAATCAAGAAACCATAAAATCACATTTTTAGGTCATGTTGGTTGGTCACTTTTTAGCAAGAATGGCCTATGGAAAGTTCCAAAGACCATAACTTTCTAATTTCACAAGGTTTTTAAGTTCCACTTTGAGCCAAATACCCTAAATAAGTTCCTCTCCAACGTTTTTTCAAGGTCCATAACCTAATTCATTGAGGAAGGACCTCAATTTTTGCATTGGCCAAGCTGGTCCAACATGCCTACCATGCCCTAAAACATGACCAAGAACACTACTTTACCACATTGTCATTTCCAAACCACAACTTCTTTTGACCTGGTTCCTTTTGCATTCATTCAAGGACATGGCAAGGAACATTTGGTACAAGTTTTGGAGAAAATGCATGAGCCAATTTCATTTGGCCTTGGTTCAAACATTGAGGACCATCTTGATTGGAAAACTAGACATGTTAAGTCAGATTTTGCAAAACCATACACCAAGCCCTCAAATTCCTTTGTTCTGATCCCAATGGCCCCCAAACACATTGAAAAACATATTAGGACATGAATGAAAGTCAACTTGGATGCCTAAACCCCTCATATTGCAAAATTCGATCCCATGTGCAAATGCTGATTCTTCCCAAAATGGTAAAAAGTGAAATCCATAGCAGACCATCCCAAGCCCTTTGTCTGTTCCTAATCGATGCTAAGAACCAAAGCAAGTTGATATAAAGTGCAAGCTATAAGACCCCAATTTTGACCCTAAGATCCCTCATGCAATTTCATCATGTGCATTAGCATTGAGATCATACCTTTGCATTCTCCTTACCCCTCTTTCACTGGGTTTGTATTGGGAGAGATCACCAAGCATCATGTGATTGTATCATAATTTTTATTTTATCATTTACTAACCAAAATACCAAAAATATATCTTTGCATTTGCCTAATTCTTTTGTAGGTAGGGCATGATCATCATTGATCTATCAAGTTCACACCTAGGGTTTGAGACCCTCATAGCTAAGAGAAAAACCATGGATTGATCTAAAAATGGTCATAAGCATCATATATGAGTCCCAATGATCTCTAAATGTTATATTGATCAAGCATTCTTCAAGAGTTTAGAAGGGATTTGCCTTGGAAACCCTAGTTTGACTGGGTATCTTGAGTAACTTCTTCAACAAGCTATCTCACCAATTATTCAAATTTCTCAAGGTACACTTCAAAATTCATCATATTATGCATATATTATCTACCATGAGCCTAAAAAGCCAAGAGAATTGAAGGTTAGCAAGTTGGTTGATGGTGGTCGGCCAGATGAATTCATATGATCAAAACTGGGTCTCCCTAGACCCTATCTCTTACAATTTTCACCATATGAAAATGGTTCTAAGATAAACGTTACTCTAAATGACATTACAAACAACTTTCATGTTGAGACCTAGAGCTAGTTTTGCTTGGAAAATCATTTTCTATGTTGAAACATTATAGGTCATTTTGTCTAAACCCTAATTTGAAAGTCAACTTCCCAAGGCCATAACTTGCTCAATCTTTATGAGATGAAAGATTTACAAGTTGAAAAATCAAATTCAATATGTCTACTTCAACTTTGATGTTTGGAGTGAGAGCTAATTCAACTTTTATGAGCATGTGATATGAGGATACATTATAGGTCATTTTCGACCTATACCATTGAATAAGTGATTTTTCCAAACTTCAAAAATGCATAACTCTATTATTCTAAATCCAAATGACAGGTAATTGATGACCATTTTGAAGGTCTTTGAAATATCTAAAACTTTTATGAAGACACTTTTCTCATTTGAATCTCACATAAAAAGTTAAGCATGGTGGAATATTGAGATATATGACTTGACACTTAGAAAAAAATTCAACATGTTGAAATTTCCAAACTTCCACCTCAAAATTCAACATGAACCAAGCTCCAAATGAAAAAGTTCTCAACATCAAACTTGTTCCCCTTGATCTAAGCTTTCCAAAGAACCTAGGTTCATGCATTTTGGATGAGATTTGCTAGGGCTGTGCATGGCTTTAACAGAGCTGTATGATTGGAAGAAATCAAATGCCAAAGATCACAATTCACATTGTCTTGACATCCAAGCCTCATTTGAACTTCAGAATGATTGTACATGGATCAAATTGGATTACTTCATGGGCCTGTGCACGCCCATGCAAGCTTGTGCATGAAATGTCCCAATTTAGCAATTTTTCAAGTGTGCAAATATCAGTCCCAATTGCTATAAATACAAGCCCTTGGAGCTCAATTCAAAGAGACCTTGCGCGCCAGCGTTTCCCCCCAATTGAAACCCTCACAATTCAAAGGAAAACCTGAGAATTTGCAACTTAAAAATTGAGTTTGAATCTCATTGTTTGGAGATTCAGAAAATCCAGGATCCTAAGCTTTGTACCATTTCCAAACCTCTCCTGCAAGCTTCTTAAGTGTGATCAGATCAAGGTTGAAGCAAGCAAGATCCATTTCTGCACAGCATTGAAGGTAAATTTCAGAAAACTTCTTCTCTTCGATTCTCACTCAATTCTTATTAATTCTCTTGAATCTTTGGTTGTCTGAAGTCCTACCAATGTAGGCAAGAAGATTGAGTTGCTTTGAGGTCAAATCGAAGCAACTCAGTTGTCACACCTCAAAATTCAACTCCTTATATCTTTTTATATATTTGGAGTTGGTTGAAATTAAGGTCAGATTCGTGCTCTACGCCATTTTTTCTTTCAGATCATGTCCTTCTTTTTTATTTTGGTGATGAATAAGGGTGGACAAGTCCGGTGAGGTCCACCAGAGAAGAAGACTGGAGCTCTGGCTCCGGCGGTGTGTTAACACGTCTCCCAGCCACAGGATCCATTCAAATTGTTTTAATCTTAGGCGTTGGTTTTGATTACCACGCGTGTGGCGCGCTGACTGAGTTCCATCATGGAACGCGCGTTTGTGTCCACTTGATCTGCCACCTCAATTAATGAGGGAGATCAAGTGGCTCACGTTTTTTGATTTTTTGATTTTGTTTTTAATTAATTTTATTTTCATTAATTCATATTAATTTTAATATTTATCCAAAAAATATGAGAGTTTCACCAAAAAATTTAAATAAATTCCTCTTTCATATTCTGAATTACAATTATTTTTTGGATCATTATTAATATTTCTCATGATTTAATTGATTTTATGATTATTTTTAATTGTTTAAAAATACTTTTAAGTCTTTAAAAATTCTGAATTTTTTTCTCCAAGGTCCTTTGACCTTGTTTGACCTATGATAAATCTCATGGCCATTTCTTTGGTATTTTGATGAGGTTTTAGGAATTTGACAAACCATATTTAGTTTAAATGCATTATTTTTGTATTTTTAAATTGAATAAATGCCAAATAATTGTGTTGACCTCTTGTGATGGTTTGTGTAAGTTTGACTTGTGTTGTTGGGCCTTGGTCAAGGTTGATTTGACTTTGCTAGGTTAATATCATTGGATATAGGGGATTGATGGAATGTACATTCCATCTCCCAAAATGAATGAATGATATTAATTTGGTAAAAGTCCTCCTTTGACCAATTTGAGTTTTGATCCATTCTCCTACCTCTTCATTTATTTCCCCTTCTTTATGCATCCATTTTATTTGGTCTATGATGTCTCTAAATCCTAAGGCTAGTTGATTGTAAAATCAACATAAGTATGGATGAGATTAGACCACCTCTTTTGCATATTCTTTTTGTGTGTGGTATGTTTCATGAGCATAGTCCATTATACTATGTCTCTAACATGCATTAACACCAAAATTCTATTGCCCGACCTCAAATAGTTGTGACTTCTACATAAGTCCAATTATGATTGCTTAACATAGCGCTAAATTTTTGACACAAAAGGCATATCATTCTAGTTAGGGAGATTGTAATTCTCCCCTCTTTCATGGTATTGTGTGGAAACTTGGCCTTTTTTCCTTCCTCTGGAAGATGTCTTGGCTCAAGGATCCATGCTTGTGATAAGTGGGTTGAGTGTTCTCCAAAGAATGACTTAAAACAAAAATAAAAGCAAAAGTAAAACAATAGTAACTTCTAACTTATTAACAACTAAGATTTAATTTCAAGTCCTTTACTTTTAATGCACTTTAATTTTTAAGCTCTATTTATTTGCCATTATTCATATCATTCTAATTGTTTATATTAATGCCTTTTCACTTTGTCTATTTGGACGATATTGTGTGATATATCTTGTTTGTGTATATTTTGTTTGTTTGTGTGGTCTTTGACCATTAATGTACATAATAAGAAACAAAAACCCTAAAAGATTATTGTGTGGACTGTTGGTTTGATCTTGAATAATTGGACTTAGAATTTAGGTAACATTCCTATGCTAAAGGACTTGGCCAATGTCAATCTTTCTGTAACCAAGTGCTTGCAATTTGAAACTTCATCTGATACATCTTTGAAGATTCATCTGAGTTCATCTGCAACATGATCATTGTGAAGCTGTTATTTTGAACCTGTGACTTGTGGAATTCATGGAGTGGCAAAGGATTGGATGGGCTATCTTTATTTGATGCCTTGCTCTTCAATATAATATTGTATGCATTATTTTTGGCTTGATTCTAATATCCAAAGGAATTTGGGATTTCTATAAGACATTCTTGTCTATTGGATTGCTACCCATCAGTCAGATATTTTCAACTCTTAACTTTTAATTTTGTGCATATGATTAGTCTCTTCATCTCCTCCCCACTTCTTTAATTTCAAAATCTCTCCCTCCTTTTAAAAATTGTTCTTTGCTTGAATTAGTTTTGTTCTAAACTTTGACCACTTTGCAAACTAAAAACATTGGCCTTATGCCATTGCATTTTTAATCTTCTTTTCTTAATCAAACTTGTAAATAAACTTAATTATACTTGACTTAAACTTTCAAAAAGCCAAAAGGAACTAACTCATTCAAACCATTTTTAGGCCTTTGTGCCTTTCAAACTTAATTTTTGTTAAAAACAATACATTCATTTTGAAATTTGTATCACGAACTATGAGGTTTTGATCCCTCACTTTTATGTTGGTACGTAGGCACAAGTCCGAAGGTCTTGTCAAACACAAAAATATAATTAATGAATTCTTTTCTCATCCTCCCATTCTATTTGTTTGTAAACATCACTTTGTACAAAATACATATGCACACAAAAAAAGGGCTCCCTAGGAGTACCTAGGACACTTTGGGTGCTAACACCTTCCCTCTATGTAACCAACCCCCTTACCTATAATCTCTGACATTTTATTCGTTTTGATTTGAAAACTTCTTACTTTTGGGTTTTGTTCGTACTTTTCCCTTTTCCCTTGGAAACAATAAAAGCGCGGTGGCGACTCTTGTTATTTGATGTCTAGCTTATCCAAAGCTTGATGATCATGAATTTACCGCTACACAAGCAAGGTCAGAGTGCAACCACACTTGTCTCCCCAAGTCCAACCTTGAGCATGCTTCGAGCTCCACACCATTCTGAAGCAAACCTCCATAATCTTCCCTCCAATCCATCCCCACACCTTCCCTATAAATAAGGGAAGGTGTTCCAACCATTTGACAAGCTTGAAAAGCCACCAAATCCCCCCTGCATATTCGAGCTGAAGAAACCAAAACAGGGATTCGTGTTTTAAGTTTCATACCATTTCAATTCCAAATAACCACCCAAAAACCATCACTGACCTCCACTCAAACTTTCCCAAGTCCTATCTCACCTTACCTGAGCCTCACCTTAGCTGAGCTGAGTCATCGAAACTTCACTATGAGATTAATCCCGATTTGGTAAATCCACTCACTCCCATCATCCAAACAAGTTACCATTCAACTCGAAATTCCCTTCTCATCATTAATCCTAAACTTTTAGCTTTGATTAACCTGTTTCCATCATTTAATTTTTGAACTAGGTCAAGAGTGTTCATCTGGTTCTTCGTGAAATACTCCACACTCTTAGCCAATCAATGGCTCATGAGTGTGGAGGATGATTTGTTTTTGATTATGCAAGTTGAATATATATTAAAATCTAGTTTAAAACACCTATTTTTGAGTTTTGAGTTTTGAAGGTTGGAGGTTGAATATGACCGTTTGCGCATTTTTTTTAAATTTGAAAACATCTCGTGTCATGTCCTGATTGGCTGGTTCTTGCACACTTACCTTTTAATTTTGTTTTTATTATTTATTTGTTTTAGTGTGTTTGTCAACACAACTGGGCGTTTGTTCCAGTGGGAGAGGGGGTTGATCCCCCCATGACCCCAAGGTCAGGGTTTCAACCCCCAGCGTGTGCAATCTTGTTTATTTTTATTTTGTTTCACTTTCCATTTTATTTTTACCATTTTATTTCCAACTTTGATTTAATTTTTAACCAACTTATTTTATTTATTCTGAAAATATATTCAACATAGACCCCTATTATTTTTGTCTCTAGTATTTATTTATGTCTTGTTTCAAGTCATTTGGAAATGTTTCAATGGACTTATGAGGTCTTGAACCTTATTGACCTAAGGATAAATAATTCTCAAGTGTTGGTTTTGTTCATAATACTAACTTAACCTAACTGTCATACCCTAATTTTTAACCCTAAGATCCCACATCTCATTTGCATCTTTGGCATACAAACAAGGTCATATCTTGGACCTTCCCTTGTCCATCTTTGGGTATGCTTTTGCAGGGATCACCAAGCACCTCTTTGTTTTACCTTTGTGTTTATTTTATTGATTTCTTATCTAACCACTAATTAAATTACAAAAAATATGTTTTTTTCCCTTAAGTTTATTGTGCAAGGTAAGGCGTCTCAATCAAGAGCATCTCAAAGTTCTACGACTTGCTTCTTAAAGAAAGTCAAAGGTTCATGTATTTATTTCCATGCCTTTTTCAACAATTAACTTCAAGCTTTGAGCAATTGATCAAGAGACCATCAAGGAAACCTTATCTTGAGTTCATATGATCACCCATGTACTTTGAGATGCAAGGAAAGTCCAAGTACACAAGCTTGTTCCAAGAAGTTTGACCTAAAAGTCAACATTTTGAAGTCAAAGTTCCAAGGATCACAACTCCTTCAATTCTCAACATTTTTGAGTGACTCTTTTTAATATGTCTCTTCTCAACATACTCTATAACTTCTCTTTACATGACAAAAGCAAATTATGCTTATAGGATCATCAAAAATTTGGAGACATTATAGGTCATTTGTGGACTTGGTGAAATTTGACCTATTTTCAAGTGATTTTTTCCCAACTTTCAAGGATCATAACTTCTTCAATTTTCAACATATGGAGTTGTTTCTTTTTGTACAATGTCGTTGGTGATACCCTCTACAAGTTTTCTTCAAGGACCAAGGTCAAATATGAATGGGAGGCCATGGAATTCATTAGGTGAAACACTCAAATTTTTCTAAGTTATGTGACCAGTATTTTATGCCAACTTCAATACACCATAACTTTGTGCTCAAACATCCAAATGCAACATTACTTGGAACATTGTAAACTTGGCCATGATGTTAACATATTTTAAAAAGAATGGGATAAAAAATCCTCTTGAGGAGGATGCCCCATATAGTTGAACATGGTGACTTGAAACTGAAGAAATCACCATTGCCCGAAATTTGATCATGACTAATCTTAATTCCAAGCCAAATTAGCAAGTTTTTTGGGCTTAAACATGTTTTAACAAGTCTCTAGAAGTTAATTGACACTTAAAAAGCATCATTTGGTGGAGTTTTAAGGAGTTTAAAGTCACACTTTTCACACACTTGGATCAAATTCATTTTGCATGAATTCAACATCATTCCACACGTATTTGGATCCAATCACACTCCCTATAAATAGAGGAAGCTATTTCTTTCATTTGCAAGCTTTGAAGAGTCAAGAAACCCCTATTGTAACTTGAAACTTTTCCAGAAAAGTCAACTATCGTGTTTTGAGTTTCAGTCTGTTTCAATCCATTTTCTTGATTCCATTAGCTCCATCGGCATCCTCTGAAACTTTTGCAACAATTCCCAAGCTCTGAGACCTCCTGGAGTGCTCTAACCAGATCAAACTTCATCAATTTCTGATCACCATCTAGACAAGGTAGTTCTGAGCATTATTTGAATTCAAACAAGTTACTATAATGTAGTCCTTCACTCTATGATGCTTTCCCCTATCTTATTTGGTATTGATTGGTCGTGTTCATCATTTGATTTTATTTTTTGTGGCTTGCTTGTTTATGAAACTTCTTTGAAATTCCCTTTGCTTAGTTCACATAAATGAATTTGAAGTATAAGGTTGAATTCAAGATGAGAAGAGGATCACAATGGTGGTGGTCTCATGTCTTGATGTTACCAAATGATGAAACTATAGTAAGAGCTCATCGGAGAAGATGACCGGAGTATTTCTCAGGTGGTCTGAGTTTGGACAAGACACATTTCCATTTTGAAATGTTTTGATTGGTTAAGTTCAAACTGGATCGAGCTTTGCTTGCAATGCGTTCCATCGTGTTTCTCAAAATTTGGAGTGTTGGATATGCCACGTAAATTAATGAGGCGTGATCCAACGCTCCTGGTTTTTTCTGATTTATTTCTTTTTCTATTTTTATTTTTAAATTGATTTTTCTTTAAAAACTCATAGTAATTTCATTTTTTATCCAAAAAATCCCAAAATAATCTCTAAAATTCTCTTTTATTTTTCTTCATCTGATTTTTATTTTTCCATTTTTTATTTCATTGATTTTCTATTTTTCATGAATTTTATCTTTTCTCCCTTGTTTTAATTTGTTTAAAAATACTTTTCTGCATTTTAAAATTCTGAAAATTTTATTATATGTTTCTTATTTTATTTTCAACCTCCCATAATTTTCTTGACCATTTATTTGATCTTTAGAAGGACTTTGTGCTTTTTCAATTTTATTTCCATTTTAAAAATTATTTAAAAATTCCTTTGATGCATTTTTATTTCATTTAATTGCATTTTAAATTTGTATGACCTTGTGGACTTCTGTTGGCCTTGGATCATGATGATTTTGACTTCAAGTCTCATTAAACTCAATGGATCTTGGGTGTTGATGGGGTGAAAACCCTAAACCACGAAAATGGATGATTGAGTTTGATGATGACTTGATCAAATTTTTTGATCCAATTTTATTGTGATCTCTCTTATCCCCTTCTTCTTCATCTCCTTATTTTCCCTTTGATCAATTGGATGGATTGTGTCCATCTTGTTCATGATGTATGGATTGGTACTTGATGAACTTTCAATATTTCAAATCCACCTTCTAAATGATCATGAATTATTTAAGGTACTTTAGATTGATGCATAAGTTAGTGTTAAGTGTCATGAAATGTGGATTGAAGTAATGGACCATCCTCCTAGCCTTTGTTCTTGATTATCCCCTTTCTTTTTCTTTACTTGTGTGGCATGACTTTAGGAGGATGATTTACATATCATTTCTATAGCTTATATTAACACAAATATTATTTTTGACCGGCCTCAGATAGTCGTGACTTCTACATAAGTCCAATTACAATTGCTTAACGTAACACTAAATTTGTCCTAAAGGCAATGACATTTTTATAAGTGAGATTGTAACTCTCCTATTCCTCATGGTATTGTGTGAAAATGTTGCTCCTTTTCCATTTGTGGAAGCTAGTGGCATACTTGTTGACTTTATCCAAGTTGGATCCTGTGGTACCCCAAAGTTTTCCCTCCCATTTTCTTCTCATCTCCATCTAACCATGTGACTAGGGTTCATTCGCATGCATTATTAACTCATGCATAAGCACCATTCATCATCATGGATTTCAAGTGTTTGGCTTGCAGGGCTTTGGTTCGTTGGTACAATGACTGGGAACGCTTGGTTTGGACTTGCACCGAGGCACCAAGGCCTCCAAAACCTTAACCTCAAGTAATCTCAGGTGATTGGTCCGCCCACTTGGTCCCCCTTGGTGCTCAAGTCTTTTGGTCATGATCTGATTCCTTGGTCTCATAACTTCCATCCACCTTCATTCATTCACTCGACCACCGTCATGCCACTATTGCTTGGTCCATAGGGTCACGTTCCCCGCTTCCATGAGTCAGTCATAAATCTTAAGTTTGGATTCATGGTCGTGTTCATTTTCATTCAATTGGTCAACTCCATTCCTTTTTATCCCTAAAACATTCATTACATACAAAAAAGGTGCAAAAAAGGTATTACATTGAAAAAACTCATTTTTGGAGGTTTTTAACCCTATGAGTCGACTCATGACTCGACACGAAACCCCCGGGTCCGGACAGGTCGACCCATCGATCGACTCAATTCTGGGAAACTTGAGTGAGTCGACTCACTCACTCTTTACGTCGACTCATTCTGCTTCTTTCTTCGAACCATGTTCCCTCGGGTCGGAACAGGTTGACCCGCCGGTCGACTCAATTATGGGAATTCCTGATTGAGTCGACTCACCCATCCCTTGCATCGACTCGTTTCCAATTTTCCTTTCAATCATTTCGTCGCGGGTCAGGACAGGTCGACTCCCAAGTCGACTTAACCCTGGGAAAATCACTTTGTGAGTTGACTCATTACCTGTTTGAGTCGACTCATAGCCTGTTTTGCAGGATTTTTGCACCACTAATGTGAGAAGGGAACTTTTAGGTTGAAGCATGAGCACTTGACAACACTCCAAGGTTCGGTACTTCATCAAGCTTCAACCACATGCATTGTGAATACAGTAATTCTGCAGCAAACCAAGTGCAGTAAATTCATAAACACTTCAACTTTCACAATCATAACTAAGACCAAAATCACATAACACAACCATTGTTAACCTACAATTGCAAGTCATGATTGAGTTTTTTGGTTATACCTTACACCTAAACCAACATCAAAGCTTAATTCCATTCAAATTGTCACCTGCAATAGCCAGTTATAAACCATAATTTCCACTAAATTAACCAATTAACTAACTTTCAACTCAGTGAGTTAACTACCTAAACCCACTGAGTTCATCCCAAATAACTTCATACCTCATTTAACTAACTCCAAGCCTAACTCCAAGCCTCATTGATCCCAAACCTAATATCTATAAATTCTCATCTTCACCATCATTTGAAGTCTTCACGATTCACTACTCGCTACTCTCAATACTTCCTCACCTTTTAGCAAGCATCACCTTCAACTTTCTGCATTCATCTTCTCCATTTCTTCTCCCCCACACCAAAGCTCAAACCACCATTGGAGCAAGCTTCACATTGAAGTTTATTATCAATTGAGCTAAACCTCTTGCACTCAATAATCATCCCTACATTCACATGATCAACATCAACAATAACAATTCAATTCAGAATTTTTCAGAGTTGATTCTTGAAGAGGAGGAGTTCGTAGTAAAAGAAGAAGATTGAAGGTTCAAAGTAGCATAATCTATGGGTTTCTTTAATTCATCTTCATCACTTCCGAATTGCAACAAATTCCAAGACAATCCTCCATCTAGCAGGTTGGTGAATGTTCATCTTTCATCTGTGCTTGTTTGCTGAATTTTTATACCACATGGTAGCTTGTATAGAGGATAATCAAAACCCTAAGGTTTGATGATGTGACTTTCCTCCAACTCCATTCAATTTTAGATTTTGTGCTTAGGGTTCTTGACCTTATTGGCTCAATTTCCAGAATTAATTAATTAATTTGTGATTAGAATGATTGAGGGATTAGGACAGAAGAGGTTGAGAGGAGTAAGAAAATGATGCTTTTTCTTGATTCCGGCCGGCTCCTCCGCCTCTGGCGCGATGGTGCTGGAACTCCGGTGGTGGTTCTGTTTTGACATGAAAAATAGAAGATGATGTGTAGTGATGAGGGAGTGAGTGCTGATTTTTCCACATGTCTCTTTGCAATTTCTGTTGGGCTTAGCCATTAAGCCCAATACTCTGCTTTATACACCCCCTACTATTGAATTCTACATTCTTTATTTACGGCCTACACCCCTTGGCCCAACATATTAATTACCATTTCATTTACCTTCAATTCTATTTTTCCGTGTGTTGGAAATTTTATTAATTGTCTTGTTAACACATTAATTAGGCCTAATTAGGATTTGGACTTTAATTATAATTAATTGGAGCTTTGTATAGTTTTCTAAATTTGTGTTCATGATTTGATACTTTTGGAAGACCATTTTACCCTTTAGGGGTAATTTTGGACATTTTACTCATATAGTCACATGCTCCTTTAGGAATAGGATTTAACTTAGAATTTCAATCCAAAAGTCTTAACTATAACATGCACCCTTAGGATTGCTAACATAGAATTTGCAATTAACCATAACATGCTCCCTTATGCTAGTTTGATCAATTTTAACCATTAGATTAGGTGCTTACCTATTTACCTCAAACCAACACAAATACATGATTAAATTGATCAAAAGAAATTTTGATTAATTAAATCCTTTGAACTTGTATAATCCCACAGTCTAATTTGAGTGACCAAACGACCCTTGGTCACTTACTAAGACTTTTCTTCCAAACTGTGGAGCTCAAAGCCTCAAGTCAAGATCTTCAATCAAGGCATCCTCAGTCATACCAAGCGGCGGATTATACAAGCATATCAAAGGTGGCATCTTCAAGAACTTGTCAAATAAAAGTTAGAAGCGTGTGGCATGAGCCTTAAGCAATAGAGAAGGACTGGGACTGGAGTATTCCTACCCCCATTCTGAGTATCTTTGGGTATGGGATGAATGACCCAACGCTCATCGTATTCACATCTATTCATAGACTTTAGCACAATTCTAATCATACGATTGACAAGCCTCTCTCCCTTCACAAAGCATCATGCAACAAGCAAGGATTACATCAACGACTTATCCATCATGGATCAAGTTGTATGACATGAGCCTTAAGAAATAGAGAAGGAATGGAATTGGAGAATTCCTACCCCCATTCTGAGTATCTTTGGGTATGGGATGAATGACCCAACGCTCATCGTATTCACCTCTATTCATAGACTTTAGCGCAACTCGAATTGAATGATTGATAAGGTCTTCATCAACACAAGCGGCAACAGAAATTCTTCTCTCTCCGTTCGGATCACTCAATCCTCATCCGCTCCATGCAAGGGTCGCATGCCCATTTCTCAATCAAAAGCTTCAAGCATTGCCTATCAGTTCAGACTATGGCTTACTTGGTTGCTTTCCTTCAAGGTGCAGACCTTGGCAACCTTCTAGCCCATGGAGTTCAGACTCTGGCTTGATCCTTTTCCTCAAGGTGCAGACCTTGGCAAACCCCTTCAACCAATGGAGTTCAGACTCTAGCTTTATCCTTTGCCCATAAGATACAGATATTGGCATTCTTGCCTTATTTAGTTCGAACTCTAGCTAAACCTCGTTTGTCCTTGTGATTAATCACCAGCTTTGGTTAGTACCACCTCCTTGCTTGTTAAGCAATCTACCTCGCCTCTGGGAAATCCTATCAAATCCTCTTCTTCTCAGCCCTAGTGGGCTGAACTACGAAAGCTCTGATTTCCTCATTGCACAATGAGGGTACGTAGGCAGGAGAACCCAGTTTCTTCGCGAGCTATCTTATTTATCAATCTACCTTATCTATTGCTACCCTATTTATCAATCAATCATTCTTAATTTATCCCTATCAATACCACCTTTTTGAGATCAATCATATTTCTCCTTGGACTCCTTGTCTATCCTTTTGGGATGTCTTAACGCAGTCCACCTCATCAATTGAGAGTTGTTTGGGCTACAACCTCAAACACATAATTCAGTCTTTCTTTTCGGATTTACCTTTTAGTGGCGGCCTGCTAGTCCATGTATTGGTAAATGCCTACCTTGCTTTTTGATTCAGTGACCATATCATTCTCGAATCTAAGATACTATCCTTATTTGATCTCGAACTGTTTGTTTGCCCAACAAGTGATATGCTATTCGTTGTACTACCGTAGTGCAATCACTCATTGAAGTGGTGTTTGTCTTGTGAGCCCCCGTTGCTTAGACAAATGTCTCTCCCTCTATTCCCGTGGTTTCGAACTACGATTGCTCTAATTTTCTCATTACACAATGAGGATACGTAGGTACGAGGATGCGAATCCTTGGCGAGCATACTTCTAATTATTCCTCCTTCCGTCTTAGGGCATCATTCATATCTTTCACTATTCATTACCTACCTTCGATCATAAATTATTCACCTAGTGACATATTATTCCTTTGACATCGAAATACACTTTCTTTGGAATTCCATATAAATCCTTTTAGGACAGCTAATGTAGTCCGCCTTTCTACCTAGAGTTGTTTGGGCTACAACCTCAAACACCTAATTCCTTCTTTTTTGGCTATACACCCTATAGTGGCGGCCTACTGGTCCATGTATCGGTTGAAGTTGTTTCCCTCTATGGTATGAATTTCAATTCTCTTATGGATTCAAATACACTTTCACCTTTCGATTTCAAATTATACTTCCTCAGTCACTTGTCACCAAATATTCTATTTTTGTGACTTTGGTCACTTCATTCCTTTCATCTCCATGATACATTCATATTCTACCTTCCTCCACTCCATGTGATATACCAGCTATCTTTTAGCCAGATAAACTACATCTTTGTGCTCCTTCTTGCATCTCTTTGTGAATCAAGAGATGTTTGGGACTGTGCCCAAACACCTATTTTTTTCGTCTTTTCGGCTTTACCCTATAGTGGCGGTCTTACTAGCCCACACACTGGTAATAACCACCTTACTCTTGGGTTCATCTTTTCACCCTTGTTGGAGTTTAAAACACAATTCTTTGGTTCAGACCATACCTTGATCACACTTCTTTTCACCTCCCATCATTAGTTCCTTGAACTATGAAGCTCTGAATTCCTCATTGCACTATGAGGATATGTAGGCATGAGGGCCCTAATCCTCATCGAGCACTTTATCTATTTTTGTTCCTTTCCCCCATTCTTTATGAGTAATCTTTAGATATAATACCTATTCAAGCGAGAACAATCAAAACGGTTCCCATGGAGTACCATGGATGCTTGGGGTGCTAATACCTTCCCCTTGTATAACCGACTTCCTTACCCAGCATATCTCTTTCCCCCCGGGTTTTATCGATGTTTTCCCTTTCCTTCTGGAATAAATAAAGTTCGATGGCGACTCTGTTGTATGTTCGAGCGTGCGATACGTTCAGGTATATTTCCGCTAGCTCCAGATCCCTTCTCATAAATGATGTATAGGTTCATATTTTCATGCTTGTGAGTGGATAGTTGAGTGTTCTCCAAAAAATGACCAAAAACATCTTTTCATCTTCACTAACATCTTTTACTAACACTTTACTTGTATTAACTTTTACTTCAAAGTCATTTACCTTTATGTCTTTATTTTTTTTATGTCATCTCATTTACTTTATGCTTTATGTTTAGCCTTTCATATCATATTATTTGTGTTTATGTCATTTTGTTCTTTGTTCATTTGGACCTTTCTTTATATCATTGTTAAGAAGGCATTAATAAAAAATAAATTGTTTCTCCTAACTCATGGACTTGTGGTTACTATCCTTGGTATCATTATGGAGTTATGAACTTATAATTAGGATATTGACCCCTTACTTTGGAATTTGTAACTTAAGACCTTGGAATTCATCTGATACCTATGACTTTGGAATTCTCCGTGAAGACTCGGCTTGGTTACTTTGGTTTCATCTGATGCATGGATTACTATTTGCTTACTTTGCTTACTTGAGGCTTAATACAAAGGAGGGATTTCTTGCTTGACTTATGTCATAAAGCTCACTATTTCTTGGTTGGATCTTTCCTCCCTAGCTTTTACTTTATGCTCTACGATAGTCTCTTCTTACTCTCCCCTTCTATAATTTTTAAAATCTCCTCTCTTTTTTTAAAACCGTATTGTTTCCTAACTTGAACCACTTTCTCAATAAACCTTGACTTTGGTCAAGTGATTTTCAAAACCTTTTTCTTGAATAAATATTAATCCATCTTAAGCATGTTCAGACTAATTTCAAAAGACTTAAAAAATGCATAACTCATTCAAAACATTTTGTGCCCTTGTGTACATTTTATTTTAAATTTTTTCTCAAAGCATTAGACATGAGTCATTTCCATAGTTGAGTTATAATTCTCCTATCTCCATAGTGTTGGTCATAATTCTTTTCCATTTGTGGGAGCTAGTTGCATACTTGCTAATCCTTATCCAAGTTGGAGCCCTTCTCATGATGATGCAAAGTTATCATACTTGTGGGTGACTAGTTGAGTATTCTCCTTAAAATTACAAAATGTCTTTTCCATAAAAATGAATCAAAGCAAACTCATTTTGTCATTTTTACCACGAACTACGAGGTTTTGATCCTCCATTGCACTTTGTTGGTACATAGGCATGAGACTTCAAAAGTCTTGGCAAACATTAAAATAAAGAAAATATGCTTCTCTTCCCATCCCTCTAATATTTTAACAAACAACACCTTTTTCAAACCAAAACGTACATATTTTCGAAGAGGTTACCATGGAGTACCATGAATGTTTAGGGTGTTAATACCTTCCCTTTGCATAACTAACCCCAAGACCCTTGTTCTCTTTTTATTAGTTTTGTTTTAAAACTTCTTGGGGTTTGTTCGTACTTTTTCCTTTTTCCTTTGGAAACAATAAAATCACAGTGGCGACTCTTGCTTTGTGAGTGAAGTTAAATCAATAGCTTAATCTCATAGTTTTTACCGCTATAGCGAAGTGGCGAATCTGTTGGGGAGTAGTCCCTAGTGAGTTAAGCCCATCTTTGTTTTTGTGTATATATTGTGTTTGGTGTTGTTTGTTACAATTTGTTCCATCTGATGCTTGGTGATCTCTGTGTGGTGAGATAAGTCCTATACATGAACTTGAGAGCTCTTATGATAGGAGGGTGGTATAGTCATGTTTGGATTACATGGAGTTAATCCTTAATAAGATGACTTGAGATCCCTCACTCAGTGGAGGCCCCTTTGGGATTACTGATGTAACACAAGTAGTCGTAGTTGGCATTCCTTTTTCCGACCTGGGAGCATGAGAAGATGAGGACCTTAGAACCCTTAACTCATCTTGGCCTTTTTAGGACGTTGTGCGGTGGCTATTCGGGTGTAGACTTGAATTAGTTGTTACACGATACTACACTCGGACGAGCTTCTCTTGAGAATATTATTGGTTGACGAGTAGTCATATAAATTGATAGTATCCAAAGGATGGAATTACGACTCTGGGAACTTTTTAGAACCTTGTTCTACAGGTGATTATACCCTTATTACATACATTGTGGGTTGGTTCTTACCCTTGGCTCCATGCTCGTGACTCCGAAGCTTTGGACCTTTGTTTATGTGCTTTGTGTGACCTTGTTTGTGATTATTTCATCATGAACTCATGACAAGTATAAGATTTTACTTAATTTTCAAGGAGCTTAGAGACTCTTGTTGCAAACATCGCAGATACTTTGACCATGGATATTGGAAGGAGGAATACTCGGAAATATAGTTTCAGATGTCCCGATCTCATGGAATTAAAGAAGCTAGCATCTTTTGTGGATGATCCTAAGGGTTTCAGAGACTATTTTGGAAGACCTTTATATGTGCTATCTACTAATGTTGAGAATGGTTCTGACTCTACTCGGTGATACTTATTTCTCCATTCATCATAGGACTTCTAAAGGGCGTGGGACTATTTTTTGTTGCACGCCTTTACTGTACAAATGGTTTATTTAGCACTTTCCACAGTCTTATATCTTCCAAGAATACAAGGGTTGTTTATGCTGGTCTCAGAGACTCGTGTCTCTCATCGATGATGACATTACTTGGTACTCTTCTGTTTATGACGACGTTGAGATTATTGATAGTTGTGGGGAGTTCTCTAATGTGCCTCTTCTTGGTACATAAGGAGGAATCAACTACAATCCGGCTTTGGCGAGACGTCAACTTGGGTTAGCTATGAAGGACAAACCTAATAACACTTTGTTAGAAGGTTTATTTTTCCAAGAAGGGAAGGACACTCAAGGGTTAAAAGCTAGGATAATTCATTCTTGGCACAATATTCATAGGGAAGGAAAATGTGAGCTTGGATTTAGGAATTATGTAGCTTTAGAGCCTTACACTAGTTGGATGAAGAAGAGAGCAAAGGAATTTAAGATGCCATACGCTTATGAAAGACCTATGTCTTTAGTAATGGTCAAATCTACCATTATTAAAGGAATAAATGAGTTGCAATAGGATTTGGATAAGATGAAGCAAGAGAGGGATGATTGGGAGAGCAAATTTCATACCTTACACCTTGAGAAAGTAGAATTGCAGAATCTGCTAAAGGAAAAGGGCTACTTGATAGAATTGCTCGAGCAACATGCTGTGAAGAGATCCAGAGGCCAAGAGGATTTATTTTCCTCTAACAGTTCATCATCTACCCATCTTCATACTTCTTGTGTTTGGAAAGGCATTGTAGATCAGCTCGCGATAGAGAAGGATGGTATGAAAAGCAGCTCTGAAAGAGAGATTAAAAGACTTTGCTAGAAGAGTCAGATTGGAGTTGGGTCGTCATTGGACCTGATTCCATAGATCTAGTTTCTTTCTGTTTATGATCATTGAAACTTTATTTCTGATTATATTATTAATAAAATGAGATTTTTAGCTCATTGAAATGTATTATTCTTATGGTTGCAACTTATGTCCTAAAGTTCCTTGGAAAATAACAATAATAACATTCGCATTTGCATATCATGCATCATGTTGCATCTTGGTCTTGCTTTGAGCAAGTTCGCCAGGGGTCTTATTTATTTCTTGGTCTTCATTCAGAAAATTTGTCTCACCGGTACAATACTCGAGCTAATCAATTGAGAAAGATGGACCGTCTAACGCAAGAGAATCGTGAGCTCTGTGAAGAGGTGAATACTATGAGGGACAGTTATAAAAGGCTTAATGTTATGATGGAAGCTTTGGCGGCTGCTCAGAATCAACCTCCACCTCTGACCCCGAGTCCTCTTAAGAGGACTGTGATTTCCGAGATTGTCTCTACGCCCGTCGCAGTGGCTCCCATCAGTGCTCCGCAACACCATCTTCCTTCTGGTTTCCCTTGGGGCATGCCTCCCAACTTTTTGCCTGAAGGGTACCAGCCTGAAGTTCCAAGATCATTTTCAGGCTATGCAGAAAGAGATTCAGGTTTTAAGGGGGAAAGATCTGTTTGGGAAGAATGCTCATGGTTTGTGTTTGGTACCTAATGTGAAGATTTCACGTAGGTTCAAGGTTACAGATTTTGAAAAGTACAAAGGCAACTTCTATCCTCTGAGTCATCTGGTGATGTATTCCCGAAAGATGTCGACCCAGACTGACAATCATCAATTGCTAATCCACTACTTTCAAGACAGTTTGAGTGGGGCTGCTTTGAAGTGGTATATGGGACTCGACAGTACTCAGATCCGAACGTTCAATGACCTAGGTGAGGCTTTTGTTTTCCAGTACAAATATAACATCGACATGGCACCAGACAGGGATCAACTTCGTGCTATGTCCCGCAAAGATAAAGAAACCTTCAAGGAATACGCGCAGAGGTGGCACAGGATAGCTGCACAGGTTAGTCGTCTGTTGGAGGAGAAAGAAATGACAAAGTTGTTTTTGAAGATGTTGAGTCCATTCTATTACGATCAGATGGTTGTGAGTGCGCCTAATGACTTTACTGAAATGGTGAATATGGGTTTGAGATTAGAAGAAGGTGTCAGTGAAGGGCGATTGAAGGAAGGTAGTTCATCTGATGGTTCCAGAAAATATGGAAATGGTTTACCCAAGAAGAAGGATCACGATACACACGTTATCTCGCAAGAGAGGCATATAACACTTCCAAGGAACAATTTACATCATCGGCACATGGCGTTTGTAACTCTGGTGATTAATTATGCTCTAGTTGCTCAAGCAGTACCGAGTTATCAATCGCATTTCCAACAACGTGAAAATCAACAGAATCAACAAAATCGTACCCAGAGGCATGTACAATTTGAACCAATTCCAATTACTTATACATAGTTGTTTCTGGATTTAATTCAAAAAAAATTGGTGCAAACAAAAACTCCACTGGCTATTCCGAAAGAGCTTTTGTAGTGGTATAAAGCTTACCAACATTCTGCATTCCACCAAGGAGCACCAGACCATGATATTGAGAATTGTTTCACCTTGAAAGCAGAGGTAAGAAGGTTAATGCAAAATGGTATCTTGTCATTTGAAGATTCTAATCCCAATGTACAAGCTAACCCACTGCCCAAACATGGCAATGTAGCTGTGAATATGGTCGAAGGGTGTCCTGGGAAGTACCGAGTTTTTGGCGTCAATCTAATCAGATGGTCATTGGTTGAAATGCATGCTACTTTATGTGAGTTGAGCTATTATGAACATGACCATGCTTCTTGCCAAGTTTTCTTCAGAGATCCCCAATGATATGGTATTGTGAAAAGAGACTTGCAAGAGATGTTGGATGAGAATCTTATTCAAGTTACGAGGGATAGAAATGAAGATGAGCATGAGGTGAAAGTCATAGTTCCCCATTTTAATCTCCCAGAACCGATTGTGATTGCATATGATAGTCAGAAAGCTGTTGTTTCTCTGTTGGTTATCCATTTGGCAGGCCCTACGCCTTACGAGTCTGATAAAGTTGTGCCTTACAAGTGTAATGCTACTATGATAGAAGACAGAAAATAAGTGATATTCCTGTTTTTCCATCCGTTTTGAACATTGTCGATATAAGTGGTGTGACCTGGAGTGGTCGGATATTTGCTGATGCAACTCCTAAGAGGATTGAAGATGTGGTGATAGAGGAATCAAGTTCTGAGAAAACTACTGTCATACAAACCGACCAATCCAGTATTGTGAATCAAAATGTTGATCAAGATGAGGTGTTGAAATTGATCAAGAAGAGTGATTTCAATGTGGTGGACTAATTGTTGCACACTCCGTCCAAGATATTCATGTTATCCCTACTGATGAGTTCAAAAGCCCACCGAGAAGCTTTGTAGAAGGTCCTAGAGCAGGCCTATATGGACAATGATATGACAATTGATCAATTTGATGGCATTGTGGCCAATATTTCCGTGTGTAATAATTTAGTCTTCAGTGATGAGGAGCTGTTAGAGCAGGGAAGGAATCACAATTTGGCCCTGCATATCTCTATGAACTGTCAAGAAGATGCCCTATCCAATGTATCGGTGGATATTGGATCCTCTTTGAATGTTCTGCCCAAGTCTACAATGTCCAAACTTGCTTACCATGGTGCTCCAATGAGATTCAGTGGAGTTGTTGTGAAAGCCTTCGATGGCTCGAGGAAGACTGTAATTGGAGAGGTTGATCTCCAGATAAAGATAAGTCCGTGGCATTTTAGATCATTTTTCAAGTAATGTATATTCATACCACCTATAGTTGTCCTTTAGGACGTATGTGGATTCATGAGGCTGGAGCAGTAACATCAACTGTACACCAGAAGTTGAAGTTTGTGAAGAATGTGAAGTTAGTGATCGTGGGTGGAGAACATGCCATGTTAGTGAGTCATCTCTCCTTGTTTTCCTACATTGATGTTGACAAAGCTGAAGGAACGTCATTTCAAGCCCTTTCTGTTAATAATGTTTCTATTAAGAATAGTAGTGAATCCATGTCATCTTTGAAAGATGCCCAATTTGTGGTGGAGAATGATCAATTTGCTAAGTGGCGATAAATTCTTGAGCTTGTTGAAAACAAGAATAGAGCTGATTTGGGTTTTTCACCTGGTGCAACCCGAAGAGATCTAAAGCGAATTCAGGAAGTGTTTCATAGTGTTGGCTTCATTCATTATAAGGATCAATTTGCTGCTGCAATCTTAGAAGACAATGAAGAGCAACAAGTGTAGACTTTGTGACACGTGGATCGGTGTGCCAAAATTGGATTGTTGTTGATGTTCCTTCTGTTACTCACTTGTCAAAGTAATATGTTTGTTTTTGTTATTCTCAAAATCCTTTCACTATGCCTAAGGTGAAAGTGAATTTATATGGGCTTTGTTTCAAATTTCATTATCATTAATAAAATGTTATTTCGTTTATCCATATTATGATTTTCCTTTTTCCTTTTTTGGAAAAATGGTAACATAAAAAAACAAAATAATAATCACCTTATATCTGCATCAAATGTGTGTTTATTTGTTCATATTCTAAAATCAAGCATCAAATCATTGTGCAAATTAATTATTAAACTCATTGAAAATAATGACCCTATGCCCTCTCCCAACTTTGAATTTCCTGTGTTCGAAATGGAAGAAGAGGATGATGAAGAGATTCCTGATGAGATTTCTTGGTTGCTTGAGCACGAAGAGAAAACCATTCAGCCTCATAAAGAGCTGTTGGAAGCGATTAATTTGGGTTCTGAATAAAACAAGAAGGAAGTCAAGATTAGGGCACTGCTTTGTCCAGATATTAAGAAGAAAATTGTAGAGCTCCTTAGAGAATATATGGATATGCTTGCTTGGTCTTATCAAGATATGCCAAGTCTTGATACTGATATTGTGGAGCATGGATTTCCGTTGAAGCTAGAGTGTCCGTGGGTTAAGTAGAAATTAAGAAGAACTCAGCCTGATATGGCTATCAAGATTAAAGAAGAGGTGCAAAAGCAGATGATACTGGTTTCCTTGTTACTGCGGAGTATCCTCTATGGGTGGCCAACATTGTACCCGTTCCAAAGAAAGATGGTAAAGTTCAGATGTGTGTTGATTATAGAGACTTAGACAAAGCTAGCCCGAAATATGATATTCCTCTGCCACACATTGACATGTTGGTAGATAACACGGCTAAGTTCAACATCTTCTCCTTTACTGATGGATTCTCCGCTTATAATCAGATCAAAATGGCGCCCATAGACATGGAAAAGACACAATTTATTACACCTTGGGGGAACATTCGGCTATAGAGTGATGCCTTTCGGTTTAAAGAATGCTGGTGCAAATTACCAAAGAGCCATGACTACTCTTTTCCATGACATGATGCACAAAGAGATAGAAGTCTATATTGATGATATGATTTCTAAGTCAAAGAATGAAGAAGATCATGTTGAGCATTTGTTGAAGATGTTTCAGTGATTGAGAAAGTTTAAACTCCGGTTGAATCCTAATAAATGTACTTTTGGTGTCCGTTCAGGAAAGCTGTTAGGTTTCATTTTTAGCCAGAAAGGTGTTGAAGTAGATTCTGATAAAGTAAGGGCTATTCAAGAAATGCTTGTGCCAAAGGTAGAAAAGAAAGCCAGAGGGTTCCTTGGGAGTCTGAATTATATATCTAGATTCATATCTCACATGACTGCCACATGTGGGCCAATCTTCAAGCTTCTCTGTAAAGATCGAGGTCGTGTTTGGATAGAGGATTTCTAGAAAGATTTTGATAACATCAAAGAGTATCTACTTGAACCTCCTATCTTATCTCATCTAGTGGAAGGAAGACCTTTGATTATGTATTTGACTGTATTAGAAGAATCCATGGGTTGTGTGCTTGGACAGCAAGATGAAACTGGTAGAAAGGAACATGCCATCTACTATCTGAGTAAGAAGTTTATAGACTGTGAGTCTTAGTATTCCATGCTTGAAAATACTTGTTGTGGTTTAGCATGGGCTGCTAATCATTTACGCCAATATATGATCAATCATAGCACCTGGTTGATATCCAAAATGGATCCAATCAAGTATATCTTTGAGAAGTCTGCTTTGACCGGAAGGATAACTCGTTGGCAGATGCTATTGTCTGAATATGATATTAAGTACCAAACTCAGAAAGCAATTAAATGACGTATTCTTGCAAATCATTTGGATCACCAACCGATCGATTATTATCAATCCATCAAGTTTGACTTCCCTGATAAAGATGTTATGTACTTGAAAGCTAAAGATTACAATCAACCGTTGCCTAAAGAAGGGCCAGAGCCTGGATCCCTGTGGGGTTTAGTGTTTGATGGAGCTGTCAATGCTTATGGAAATGGAATCGGGAAAATCATTATTACTCATAAGGGTTCTCGTATCCCTTTTACTGCAAGATTGATGTTTGATTGTACGAATAATATGGAAGAATATGAAGCTTGTATCACGGGTCTTGAAGAAGCCATTAATTTGAGAATTAAAATCCTAAATGTGTATGGAGATCCAACTTTGGTGGTTAATCATATTAAAGGAGAATGGGAGACACATCATCTTGGCCTGATCCCTTACAAAGATTATGCAAAGAGGTTGTCAACCTTCTTCAACAAAAGAGACTTTCATCATATACCTCATGAAAAGAATCAGATGGCGGACGCTCTAGCTACTTTGTCTTCTATGTACAAAATAAATTGTTGGAATGACGCGCCCAATATCACAATTATGCACCTTGACAGACCTGCTCATGTGTTTGCAGCAGAAGAAGTTACAAATGATAAGCCTTGGTATTACGACATTAAATGTTTCCTCCAAAGTCATGAATACTCGCTTGAGGGATCCAGCAAAGATAAGACTTTAAAAAGACTGGCTGGCAATTTCTTTCTGAAGAAGATGTGTTATACAAGAGAAATTTTGACATGATTCTGCTCAGATGCATGGATAGACATGAAGCATACATGTTAATGTAACAAGTTCATGAATGATCCTTTGGCACTCATGCCAATGGACATGCAATGGCTAAAAAGATGTTAAGGGCAAGTTACTATTGGCTGACAATGGAATCTGATTGCTGTAAGTATGTGAAAAAGTGCCATAAATGTCAAATTTATGCTGATAAGATTCATGTGCCTCCGACACTTCTCAATGTCATTTCATCCCCATGGCCTTTCTCTATGTGGGAAATTGATATGATTAGTATGATTGAGCCTAAAGCTTCGAATGGACATTGTTTCATCCTGGTAGTTATTGATTACTTCAACAAATGGGTTGAAGCAACATCTTATGCTGATGTGACCAAGCATGTTATAGTCCGATTTATCCAGAATCAGATTATTTGCCGATACGGTGTTCCTAGTAAGATCATTACTGATAATGGGTCGAACTTGACTAACAAGATGATGAAAGAGCTTTGTGGCGGCTACAAGATTGAACATCATAACTCTTCTCCTTACAGACCCAAGATGAATGGGTTTGTTGAAGCTACAAATAAGAACATTAAGAAGATCATTCAGAAGATGGTTGTGACATATAAAGATTGGCATGGGATGCTCCCGTTTACTTTGCATGGATATCGTACATCTATCCGTGCTTCAATAGGGGAAACCCCTTTCTCTCTTGTGTATGGCATAGAAGTAGTGCTCCCTGTAGAGGTTGAGATCCCATCAATGCCAGTCCTGATTGAAGCCAGTTTGTCTGAGGCTGAATGGTGTCAGAGCAGATATGATCAGTTGAATTTGATTGAAGAGAAAAGAATGACAACCTTGTGTCATGGTCAGTCATATCAAAAGAAAATGAAGAAAGCATTTGACAAGAAGGTTCAACCTCGTGTATCAAAAGAAAGTGACCTTGTTCTCAAGAAGATCTTGTCTTTCAACACTAATTCTAGGGGCAAGTGGACTCCTAATTATGAAGGCCCATATGTTGTTAAGATAGCTTTCTCCGGAAGTGAATTGATTCTTACAACTATGGACGGTGAGGATCTCCCTCGTCTTATGAATATCGATGCAGTCAAGAAATACTTTGCCTAGAAAAAATAAGATAAAGGCTCGTTAAGTTAAAAACCTAAAAGGGCAGCTTAGGCAAAAATGGGCGTCTCAATGGATTGAAAACCTAAAAGTGCGGTCCATGCAAAAATTAGAGACATAAACAGAAAATAATCATCCTGGTAGATTGACTCTGAAAAGGCAATCTAGGAAAAGGTAGGGATTATGGCAAGTAACTGCATCAGGCCAAACTTAATCGTTTGAAGCAACCATGCCTATCACAGTTTCCTTTTCCGTCATCCTCGACCGAAGACCATAGCATAGTGGAATTCAAAGTTGTTAGGGACAATAGTGGTCATTGTATTTCAATGTATCTCTTTCCATGTATTTACCATTTTCCAACTTTGCAATGATCCATGGAGTCATGCCTTTTGCGGACTACCATTCTATCAAAAAAATTTGAGCTTTTTGCCCATTTGTTTGCTATTCATATTTTGTTTCAGTTTACGAAATTTCATTTATTTTTTATGATCATTTTTTAAACAAAAATATATTTAAACGATTATATTTCTGAAAATTTTACAAAAAAAATATGTATTTTCCTCGACTTGTGAATACAAAAGAGGAATGTTAATGGAAATTCCAAGGATGGTAAGATCCTGAAAGTGGAATTCAATAAATTCCCCAGGTCGGATTTTCTTTTATGACAGTCTCCCCAACATCAGATTGCAAGAGTGGTGGAATCCCTAACGAATCTTTGCCAGCATCTCCATCTTTTTGAGATTAGTCGAGTATCTAGTTGTACTATGTTATCAGTCTCTCGCCTTTGTGCTTGTTTTGTCAGCATAATTATACGCATGTGCATAACATTGTGATGTTTATTTGCACATTTTGCAATTTTGCAATAATTCCTCACCACTCTCTGGAACTTTTCTCCCTGCAGAGTGTATGCATGCTCTCTCCAATAGAGTGTTGACCTTTATACAAAAAGAGTTTACCCTTTCTAATTCCCCACTGAGTCTGATCCTCGTGGAAGATTTTGCTTCAGTTTTCCCCTCCAGCTCATCATCTGGATGAGATCAATCCCCCATTGAGTTAGTGCCCTCATTAGGTTGAGTCCCCTTTGACCGCTTCTCTGTAGTTCATTCCTGGTCCAAACTTTGGCCCCCTTTGATTGGTTACCTTTGTTAAGCTATCACTTGGTTGGTAGTTGGTAATCATTCCATTTGGCTTATTACCTTTTTTAAGTTATCACTCGGCTGATAGTAGGTAATATTCCTTTTACCTTTGATTGGTTACCTTTGTTAAGCTATCACTTGGCTGGTAGTTGGTAATAATTCCCTTTGGCTTATTACCTTTGTTAAGCTATCACTAGGCTGATAGTAGGTAATATTCCTTTTACCTTTGATTGGTTATCTTCGTTAAGTTATCACTTGGCTGGTAGTTGGTAATAATTCCCTATGGCTTATTACCTTTGTTAAGCTATCACTCGGCTGATAGTAGGTAATATTCCTTTTACCTTTGATTGGTTACCTTTGTTAAGCTATCACTTGGCTGGTAGTTGGTAATCATTCCCTTTGGCTTATTATCTTTGTTAAGCTACCACTCAATTGATATTAGGCAATAGTTCATTTTACCTTTGATTGGTTATCTTTGTTAAGCTATCACTTGGCTGGTAGTTGGTTATCATTCTGTTTGAGCTTATTTCCTTTATTAAGCTATCACTCGGCTTATAGTAGGTAATAGTTCATTTTACCTTTGATTGGTTACCTTTGTTAAATTATCACTTGGTTGGTAGTTAGTAATCATTCCCTTTGGCTTATTACTTTTGTTAAGCTATCATTCAGCTGGTAGTTAGGTAATATTCCTCTCCTATTGGAGTCGAGGTTTTTCCCTTTTGGTGATTTCTTTTCCCCAACAAGGTCTTGCTTTGGTAAGTTTTCTTCGTTGGATCTTTAGTTCATCTTCTAACCATTCATCGGTTATTTTTGAGCTCTTCCTTTCCCCCCTACATAACTTTGTCAGTCCCCAGCTGGGTACTACCTGTAAGACTCCAATTTTGACCCTAAGATCCCTCATGTAATTTCATCATAAGCATTAGCATTGGGATCATACCTTGGCATCCTCCTTACCCCTCTTTCATTGAGTTTGTTCGGGGAGAGATCACCAAGCACTTTGTGATTGTATCATACTTGTATTTTATCATTTCACTAACCAAAATATCAAAAATATGTCTTTGCATTTGCCTAACTCTTTTGTAGGAAGGGCATGATCTCCATTGATCTATCAAGTCCATATCTAGGGTTTGAGACCCTCAGGAACAAAGAGCACAACCAAGAATTTATCCAAGAATGGTTATGAGCATCATATATGAGTCCCAATGTTCTCTACATGTTATATTGATCAAGTTTTCTTCAAGAGTTTAAGGGTGATTTACCTTGGAAACCCTAGTTTGACTAGGTATCTTGAGTAACTTCTCCAACAAGCTATCTCACCAATTGATCAAATTTCTCAAGGGGCACTTCAAAATTTATCATCTTATTCATATATGATCTACCATGAGCCTATAAAGTCAAGAGAATTGGAAGTTAGCAAGTTGGTTGGTGGTGGTTGGCTAGATGAATTCATCTGATCAAAATTGGGTCTCCCTATACCCTATCTCCTACAATTTTCACTATATGAAAATTATTCCAAGATAAAACTTACTCTAAATGACATTACAAACAACTTTCAAGTTGATACCTAGATCTAGTTTTGCTTGGAAAATCATTTTCTATGTTGAAACATTATAGGTCATTTTGTCTAAACCCTAATTTGAATGTCAACTTCCCAAGGCCATAACTTGCTCAATTTATATGAGATGAAAGATTTCCAAGTTGCACAATCAAGTTCATTGTGTATAATTCAACTTTTATGTTTTTAGTTGGAGCTAATTCAACTTTTTTGAACATGTGATATGAGGTTACATGGTCACTTTTGACCTATACCATTGATCAAGTGATTTTTCCAAACTTCAAAAATGCATAACTCTATCATTTCAAATCCAAATTACATTACATTGGTGACCATTATGAAGGTATTTGAGATAGATACAACTTTTATGAAGACACTTTTCTCATTTGAAGCTCATATAAAAAGTTAAGCAAGGTGGAATATTGAGACATATGGCTTGACACTTAGAAAAATTTTATTATGTCAAAAATTTCCAAACTTCCACCTCAAATTTATTCATGATACAAACTCCAAATGGAAAAATGTTGAACATGAAAGTTATTCCTCTTGATTTCACCTTTCCAAAGAGCTCAAATTCATTCATTTTGGAAAGGAATGCATAGGTTGCACATGGCATGAACATGGTGTCATCACTTGGCGAGGATCAAACCTCAAATTAAAATGTACACTTGCCTTGCAATCCAAGCTGAATTTAGACTATCTCACACTCATTTGTAGACTTATGCAATGATTTTATGGGCCTATGCGTGCCCATGCACCCATGCATCATCAATGACCAAATTTGGAAAGTGAATTCAAGTGTGCAAAAAGCAATGGATTCAGCTATAAATAGAGCCTCATATGCTCAATATTTCACACACATTTGCGCCAACTTTGATCCCTTAACTCTAACCCTCACATTGCAAAGGATAAACCTAAAAAATTCACTTGAAATATGAGTTTGAATTTCCACTGTTTTGAAATTCAAATCTCCAGGAATCCACAACCTTTTGAGCATTCAATCCTTCTTCTGCAAGCATTTGAAGTGAGATCAAGCACGAGCACGAGCAAGATTAGTTGAATCCAGACCTCCATTGAAGGTATTTTCCAGATATTTTGATCTCTTCGATTCTCTCTAATTCATGCTCAATTCTATTGATTCTTTGGTTGTCTGAAGTCCTACCAATGTAGACAAGAAGATTGAGTTGCTTTGAGGCCAAGTCGAAGCAACTCAGTTCATGTACCTCAAATTTCAACTCCATGTATCTCTCAATATACTTGGAGTTAGAGTAAATTGAGGCCAGATTCGAACTCAGGGCCATTTTTACTTTGAGATCATGTCCTTGTTTTTAATTTTGGTGATGGTTGAAGGTGGACCAGTCTGGTGAGGTCCACCGGAGAAGAAGACCGGAGCTACAACTTCGACGATATGTTCAGATCTCTCACAACTATAGGATCCATCTAATTTGTTTTAATCCTGAGCGTTCTTTCTGATTACAAAGGTTATGGCGCGCTGACTAGAGTCCATAGTGGATAACGTGTTTGTGACCACTTGATCTGCCACCTCAATTAATGAGGGAGATGAAGTAGTCCACGTTTTTTCTGATATTTTAATTTTCATTTTAATGGCATTATTTTCAATAATTCATATTAAATTCAATATTGATCCAAAAAATATGGGACTTTCACCAAAAAATTTCAAATATTTTTCAATTTCATATTCTGAATTAAAATTATTTTTTGGATCATTATTAATATTTTTCATGAATTAATTGATTTTGCATTTGTTTTTAATGGTTTAAAAATATTTTTATATGTCCAAAAATTATGAAATTTTTTCTCCAAGGTCCTTTGACCTTGTTTGACCTATGATAAATCTCATGGCCATTTCTTTGGTGTTTTGATGAGATTTTAGGAATTGGACAAACCATATTTAATTTAAATGCACTATTTTAGTATTTTAATTTAAATAAAGGCCAAATAAATTTTTGTTGACCAATTGTGATGACTTGTTTATGTTTGACTATTATTGCTGGGCCTTGGTCAATGTTGATTTGACTTTGTCAAATTAATATCATTGGATTTAGGGGATTGATGGAATGTACATTCCATCTCCCAAAATGAATGGATGATATTAATTTGGTAAAAGTCCTCCTTTGACCAATTTGTGTTTTGATACATTCCCCTCCCACTTCATCTTATTCCCTTTATTCATTCATTCATTCCATTTGGCCTATGATATCTCATAATCCTAAGGGTAGTTGATTGAAAAATTGACATGAGTATGGATGAGATTAGGCCACACCTTTTGCATATTCATTTTGTGTGTGGTATGTTTCATGAGCATAGTCCATTATACTATGTCTCTAACATGCATTAACACCAAAGTTTTATTGTCCGACCTCAAATAGTTGTGACTTCTACATAAGTCCAATTACGATTGCTTAACATAGCGCTAAATTTGTGACATAAAAGGGATAAGCATTCTAGTTAGTGAGATTGTAAGTCTCCTCTCTTTCTTGGTATTATGTGGAAACTTGGCCTTTTTCCTTCCTTTGGAAGATGTCTTGGTTCAAGGATCCATGATTGTGATAAGTGGGTTGAGTGTTCTCCAAAGAATGACTTCAATTAAAAAGAAAAAGCAAAACAATACTAACTTCTAACCAATTAACTACTAACTTTTAATTTCAAGTCCTTTACTTTAATTCCATTTAATTTTTGTTTCTATTCACTTGCCATTGTTCATATCATTCTAATTGTTTATGTTAATGCAATTTTCACTTTGTCCATTTGGACCATATTGTGTGATATATTTTGTTTGTGTATACTTTGCTTGTTTGTGTGGCCTTTGACCATTAATGTACATAATAACAACAAAAACCCTAAAAGACTTTTGTGTGGATTGTTGTCTTGATCTTGGACAAATGGACTTAGAATCTAGGCAACCTTCCTATGCTAAAGGACTTGGTCAATGCCAGCTTGTTGAGAAACCAAGTGCTTGCAATCTGAAACTTCATCTGACACATCATTCAAGATCCTTTTGAGTTCACCTACAACATGATCATTGTGAAGCTGTTATTTTGAACCTGTGACTTGTGGAATTCATCTGTTGCATGGGCTACTTTGAAGAAGATCATGGAATGGATAAGCTTGGATGTGGCCATATTTATTTGATACCTTGCTCTTCAAGATAATATAATTGTGCATTTGTGTGTTGTTTGATTCTAAAAGATAATATAATTGATGCCTTGCCATTGCCATTGTTCATATCATCTGTTTGGTTTCTATTGACATTCTTGCCTATTGGATTGCTACCCATTTGGTCAGATCTTTTCAACTCTAAACTTTTAATTTTGTACATAGGATAGTCTTTTCATCTTCGCCCCATCTCTTTAGTTTCAAAATCTCTCCCTCCATTTTTAAAAAAAATATTCTTTGTGTGAACTACTTTTGTTCTAAACTTTGACCACTTTGCAAAAAAAAAGATAGAAACTTTGGCCTTATGCCATTGCATTTTCAAACTTCTTTTCTTAAATCAAGCTTGTAAATAAATTTAACTATACTTGACCTAAAATTTCAAAAAGACAAAAAGAACTAACTCATTCAAACCATTTTTAGGCCTTCGTGCCTTTCAAACTTAAATTTTGTTAAAAGAAATGCATCCACTTTGAAATTTGTATCACGAACTACGAGGTTTTGATCCCTCATTTTTATGTTGGTACGTAGGCACAAGATTGAAGGACTTGTCAAACACAAAAATATAATTAATAAATTCTTTTCTCATCTCCCCATTCTATTTGTTTGTAAACATCACTTTATACCAAGTACATATGCATACAAAAACGGCTCCCTAGGACACTTTGGGTGCTAACACCTTCCCTCTGTGTAACCAACCCCCTTACCTGTAATCTCTGACTTTTTATTAATGTTGATTTGAAAACTTCTTACTTTTGGGTTTTGTTCGTACTTTTTCCCTTTTCCCTTGGAAACAATAAAAGCGCGATGGCGACTCTTGTTATTTGATCTCTAGCTTGTCAATAGCTTGATGATCATGAATTTACCGCTACACTCCTTTTGGAATTTGTCTTTACCCTGCAAATTTTCAGTTTCCTCTCGTCTCTAGCAGTTCTTTGTCTTTCGTGGCACTATATTCCACATAGAGATTCTTGTTCGCATTCATATCATAAACATCTTACGGCATCTTAGGGCCAAAAATCGGGTCTTTGATATTTAAGTCTCTTCAATCTTGTCGAGATGTAGATTTCAACCTTCACATATCTAAACTGAAGAAACTTAAATAAGGGCATCTGTCATACCCTGAGTTTTAACCCTAAGATCCACATCCCATTTGCATCTTTGGCATACGAAAAAGGTCATATCTTGGCCCTTCCTTTATCCATCTTTTGGTTTGGTTTTGTAGGGATCACCAAGCACCTATTTGTTTTACCTTTGTGTTTATTTGATTCATTACTTATCTAACCAATAATCAAAATACCAAAAATATATCTTGTTCCCTTAAGTTTATTGTGCAAGGTAGGGCTTCTCAATCAAAAGCATCTCAAGGTTATATGGCTTGCTTCTCAAAGAAAGTCAAAGGTTCATGTGTTTATTTCCATGCCTTCTTCAATAAGTAACTTCAAGATTTAAGCAAATTGACCAAGAGAACATCAAGGAAACCTTATCTTGAGTTCATATGATCACCCATGTTCTTTGAAATGCAAGGAAAGTCCAAGTACACAAGCTTGTTCCAAGAAGTTTAACCTAAAAGTCAATATTTTGAAGTCAAAGTTCCAAGGATCACAACTCCTTCAATTCTAAACATTTTTTAGTCTCCCTTTTTTCATATGACTCTTATCAACAACCTCTACAACTTCTCTTTACATGACAAGATCCAATTATTCTTGGAGAATCATCAAATGTTTGGAGACATTATATGTCATTTGTCGAGTTAGTGAAATTTGACCTATTTTCAAGTGATTTTTCCCAACTTTAAAGGATCATAACATCTCCAATTTTTAACATATGGAGCTAATTTTTTTTTCACAATGCCATTGGTGATAGCCTCTACAAGTTTTCTTCAAGGACCGAGGTCAAAATATGCTTGGAAGGCCATGGAGTTCATTGTGACATTATAGGTCATTTTCAGCCATGAAGCACTCAAATGTTTCTAAGTTATGTGACCAGTATTTTATCCCAACTTCAACACCCCATAACTTTGTGCTAAAAAATTCAAATCCATAAGTTAGCAAGTGTTTTGGGCTTAAACATGTAACAATTCTCCATAAGTTAATTGACACTTAAAACACATCATTTGGCTGAGTTTTGATGAGTTTCAAGTCACACTTTTCACACACTTGGATCAAATTCGTTTTGCACGAATTCAGCATCATCCCACACGTATTTGGATCCAATCACATTCCCTATAAATAAATGAAGTTATTACCTTCATTTGCAAGCTTTGGAGAGCCAAGAAACCCCTGCTGCAACTTGAAATTTTTTCCAGAAAATTCAACTATCATGTTTTGAGTTTCAGCCTATTTCAATCCATTTTCTTGATTCAATTAGCTCCACCGGCATCGTCTGAAACTTTTGCATCAAATCCTAAGCTATGAGACCTCCTGAAGTGCTCTAACCAAATCAAGTTTCATCAACTTCTGATCACCATCTGGAAAAGGTAGTTTTGAGCATCATTTGAACTCAAACAAGTTACCACAATGCAGTCCTTCACTCTCTGATGCTTTCCCCTAACTTATATGGTGTTGATTGATCGTGTTCATCATATAATTTTATTTTTTGTGGCTTGCTTGTTTCTGAAACTTCTTTGAAATTTCCTTTGCTCGGTTCACATAAATGAATTTGGAGTATGAGGTTGAATTCTGGATGAGAAGAGGATCACAATGATGGTGGTCTCGTGTCCTGAAGTTACCAAATGATGAAACTCCTATGAGAGCTTACCAGAGAAAATGATCAGAGTATTTCTCAGGTGATTTGAGTTTAGACCAGACACATTGCCATTTTGAAATATTTTGATTAGTTAAACTCAAAGTGGATCTTGTGCTTTGCTTGCAACGCGTTCCATCGTGTTTCTCAACATTTGGAGTGTTGGATGTGCCACGTCAATTAATGAGGCGTGATCCAACGCTCCTAGTTTTTTTTTTCTGATTTTTTTTCTATTTATATTTTTAACTTTTTTTTCTTTAAAAATTCATAGTAATTTCATTTTTTATCCAAAAAATCCTAAAATAATTTCTAAAATTCTCTTTTATTTTTCTTCATCTGATTTTCATTTTTCCATATTGTATTTCATTGATTTTCTATTTTTCATGAATTTTCTCTTTTCTCCCTTGTTTTAATTGGTTAAAAATATTTTTCTGCATTTTAAAATTCTGAAAATTTTATTATATGTTTCAGATTTTATTTCCAGCCTTCTATAATTTTTTGGGTCATTTATTTGGTGTTTTGAAGGACTTTGTGGATTTTCCATTTTATTTCCATTTTAAAAATCATTTAAAAATACCTTTGATGCATTTTTATTTTATTTAATTGCATTTTAAATTAGTATGACCTTGTGGACTTCTGTTGGTCTTGGATCATGATGATTTTGACTTCAAGTCTCAACAAACTCAATGGATCTTTGGTGTAGATGGGGTGAAAACCCTAATCCACCAAAATGGATGATTGATTTTGATGATGACTTGATTAAATTTTTTGATCCAATTTTGGCGTGGTCTCTCTTATCCCCTTCTTATTCATCACCTTCTTTTCCCTTTGATCAATTGGATGAATTGTGTCCATCTTGTTCATGATGTGTGGATTGGTACTTGATGAACTTTCATAATTTCAAATCTACCTTCTAAATGATCATGAATCATTTAAGGTACTTTGGATTGATGCATAAGTTTGTCCTAAGTGTCATGAAGTGTGGATTGAAGTAATGGATCATCCTCCTAGCCTTTGTGCTTGATATCCCCTTTATTTTTATTTTCTTGTGTGGTATGGCTTTAGGAGGATGAATTACATATCATTTCTCTAGCATGTATTAACACAAATATTATTATTAACCGACCTCATATAGTTGTAACTTCTATATAAGTCCAATTAAAATTGCTTAACATAGCGCTAAATTTGTCCCAAAGGCAATGACATTTTTATAAGTGAGATTGTAAGCATCCTATTCCTCATGGTATTATGTGAAAATTTTGCTCCTTTTCCCTTTGTGGATGGTTGTGGCATACTTGTTGATTTTATCCAAGTCGGAGCCATTCTCATAAATGATGTATCGGTTCATATTTTCATGATTGTGAGTGAATACTTGAGTGTTCTCCAAAAAATAACCACAAACATCTTTTCATTTTCAGTAACATCTTTTACTAACACTTTACTTGTATTAACTTTTACTTCAAAGTCATTTACCTTTATGCCTTTATTTTTTTATGTCATGTCATTTACTTTATGCTTTTTGTTTAGAATTTCATATCATATTATTTGTGGTTATGTCATTTTGTTCTTTGTTCATTTGGACCTTTCTTTATATCATTGTTTAAAAGGCATTAATAAAAAAAATTGTTTCTCCTAACTCATGGCCTTGTGGTTAGTATCCTTGGCATCATTATGGAGTTATGGACTCAGAATTAGGATATTGACCCTTTGTTTGGAATTTGTGACTTAAGACCTTGGAATTCATATGATACCTATGACTTTGGAATTCTCTGTGAAGACTTGACTTGGCTACTTTGGTTTCATCTGATACATGGATTATTATTTGCTTACTTTTCTTACTTGAGGCTTAATCCAAAGGAGAGAATTCTTGATTGACTTATATCATAAAACTTACTATTTCTTGGTTAGAGATTTCCTCTCTAGCTTTTACTTTATGCTCTAGGATAGTCTCTTCTTCTTCTCCCCCTCTTTAATTTTCAAAATCTCCTCTCGTTTTTTAAAACCTTCTTGTTTCCTAACTTGAACGACTTTCTCAATAAACCTTGACTTTGGTCAAGTGATTTTCAAAACCTTTTTATTGAATAAATGTTAATCCATCTTAAGCATGTTTAGACTAATTTCAAAAGACTTTAAAAAATTCATAACTCATTCAAACCATTTTTTGCCCTTGTGTACTTTTTCTTTTAAAACTTTTCTCAAAGCATTAGACATGAGTCATTTCCATAGTTGAGTTATAATTCTCCTATCTCCATAGTGTTAATGATAATTCTTTTCCATCTGTAGGAGGTAGTGACATACTTGTTGATACTTATCCAAGTTGGAGTTCTTCTCATGATGATGAAAAGTTCTCATACTTGTGGATGACTAGTTGAGTATTCTTCTTAAAATGACAAAATGTCTTTTCGATAAAAATGAATCAAAACAAACTCCTTTTATTATTTTTACCATGAACTACGAGGTTTTAATCCCCAATTGCACTTTATTGATACGTAGGCATGAGACTTCAAAAGTCTTGGCAAACATCAAAATAAAGAAAATATGCTTCTCTTCCCATCCCTCCAATCTTTTAACAAACAACACTTTTTTCAAACCAAAATATACATATTTTCAAAGAGGTTCCCATGGAGTACCATGGATGTTTAGGGTGTTAATATCTTCCCTTTGCATAACTAACCCCCAGATCCTTGTTCACTTTTTATTAGTTTTGTTTTAAAACTTATTTGGGTTTTGTTCGTACTTTTTCCTTTTTCCTTTAGAAACAATAAAAATACGATGACGGCTCTTGCTTTATGAGTTAATTTAATCGACAACTTAATCTCAAAATTTTTACCACTACACTAACTTTACTAATTTTTATTATCATTATTATATTCATTGTTATTTACTTTTATATTATTACCTTGTAATTTACATTTAAGTACTCATCGTCATCATATCCATTGTATAAACTCATCATGCATATTTATTATTATCATTTATCTTTATTGTTGTCATACATCAAAAACAACAAAAACATGATAAAATGATAAGACCAAAAATAATTCATTCCACTCAATCAACTTTGACTTAGAGGATCTCATCCTAGGATCTTTGCTTGGATGCCTTTTCCATTTACTTTGTGATACTCTGTTAACTTTGGATTTCATCCGTAACTTAGATACCGGTTGTAAGAATGACATCATGGCACCATCTTAGGGAAACATGTTTATAAGATCATTATCCTTTTTTTAGCTTAGGTCACTTTTGCACATACAAAGCTTTCTCTTGGGCTACCTTACGATGATACCCTTTATTTTTTTGTTGGTTACTTTGCATATATGTTGCATTACCCAATTTCATAATCAACAACACAAACCATTGATTCAACGTCAAATGACATTTTCATGATCAAATTTAAAACACAATAAAACTATGATTAGTATTGTGCACCACGAGCCTTAAGTGGTATATAATGAGTAAGAATGGAGCATTCCTACTCTTACTCTAATTATTTTGGACGCAAGACACTTGACTTGTTGTCTGGAATTTTCACCTCCGCCCATAGACTTTTAGTGCAATATAATCACGAACATTATTTTCATAAAACCTAATTCAAGATAAAAACAACAAAACCCATCAAACCTTATTTTTGGTGCTTTAGGGCACCACTCCAAAAATCCTTTTCTCAAAGGTAAAATCAACCAACACACAAATATTTTCTACTCCAAACTACATAGCTCTGATTCCTCATCCCCGATGACTGATACGTAGGCACAAAGACCACAATCCTTGGCGAGCACAATAACAAATACCCCAGAGTCCCATTACTCTTTTTACACATTTTTGACACACTTTTGAAAATAAAATAATAAATAAGATAAATACCCACATACATAAACAACCTAAATGATTCCCATGGTGTACCATGGACGTGAGGGGTGCTAATACCTTTCACTTGCGTAATCGGCTTCCAAATCCAAGTCCTGATTGCGAGACCGATTCTTTATCTGTATTGCACTTTCCGTGTGCACCCTTTTCTTCTTTGAGGGTTTTAGCGACTATTTTCCCTCTCCTCTCTGATAGAGGAATCCAAATAAAATTCGGTGACGACTCTCCTGTTTTGCCTTCTCCCCTTTGAGGAGGCATCCATTAGTTCAAGTCCCTATTCCTTATTATCACGTTAAACCTCGGTAGCAATAATGTGTTGTGTACCCTTGGTATGGAGTAGTTGTCCTAGAAATTAAGGTGTTGGGGAGTGTGTGAGCAAAAGTATAAAAAAGTTGGTGCAGTGAGTAAAACTAATTAGTCATGTTAGTTATTATTTATTTAATTAATTTTTATTATATGAATATTAATTTAATTATTTAATTAGAGTAGATTAATATTATTATTATTATATTATTATTATTATCATTACCATTACTATTAATAATATTAAGAAAATAATGATAATATAATAAGTTAATAAAATAATAGGATTTATAATAAAAATATAAAAGGGGTATTGGATAGAAATTTAGTACGTAACATTTGGGGAGAAAAAAAAAGAGAAATAGAGAAACAGAGAAGAAGATGCTAGGGCTCAAGGGGAGATTCACAATTGTTGAAGGTTAAAGAGGCTATTACTAGGAACTCTAAGGTAAGGGTAACATTTTGATTATCTAAGGGTTAACATGATGATGGTGGATAGATTATGCCATGTAGGTTTTGTGTGTTCCTCTCTATGTTGAATTGTGGGAATGATGAAAATGTTGTTGTTAAACCCATGAAATTGAATTGAATTGTGTGAGTGATAAAAATGTTGTTATTAAACCCATGAAATTTGATTGAATTGTGGGAATGATGAAAATGTTGCTGTTAAACCCATGAAATTTGATTGAATTGTGTGATTGATGAAAATGTTGTTGTTAAACCCATGAAATTTGATTGAATTGTGGGAATGATGAAAACGTTACTGTTAAACCCATGAAATTTGATTGAATTGTGTGAATGATGAAAATATTGTTGTTAAACCCATGAAATTTGATTGAATTGTGTGAATGATGAAAATATTGTTGTTAAACCCACGAAATTTGATTGAATTGTGTGAATGATGAAAATGTAATGTTAAACCAATGAAATTTCATTGAATTGTGTGAATGATTAAAATGTTGTTGTTAAACCCATGAAATTTGATTGAATTGTATGAATGATGAAAATGTTACTCTTAAACCCATGAAATTTGATTGAATTGTGGGAATGATGAAAATGTTGCTATTAAACCCACGAAATTTGATTGAATTATGTGAATGATGAAAGTGTTGTTGTTAAACACATGAAATTTGATTGAATTGTGTGAATGATTAAAATGTTATTGTTAAACCCATGAAATTTATTGAATTATGTGAATGATGAAAATGTTACTGTTAAACCCATGAACTTTGATTGAATTGTGTGAATGATGAAAATGTTGTTGTTAAACCCATGAAATTTGATTGAATTGTATGAATGATGAAAATGTTGTTGTTAAACCCATGAAATTTGATTAAATTATGGGATTGATGAAAATATTGATGTTAAACCCATGAAATTTGATTGGATTGTGTGAATGATGAAAATGTTGCTGTTAAACCCATGAAATTTGATTGAATTGTGGGATTGATGAAAATATTATTGTTAAACCCATGAAGTTTGATTGTATTGTGTGATGTAAAATTTGGGCGAATTGATGTGATTCCGGGTCACATTTGGAATGATGGATTGTTGCAATTTTTGTTGTTGGGAGGTTTGGGGTAGATATGAATTGATGAGAATTAATGGTTTTTGTATGATAATTTGTGATATAATGTGAATTTTCTATTTTAATGATTAAATAATTATAATATATCAAATCCTGAGATCAGAGGTTTTTACGAAATCGAAATCGGAGGTCTCGAAGGCTTCCAACGGCGAAAAATAGGTTTTTGGGCTGTTTTTGAAGCCCGTAACCGGTTACCAATTTGAGCGTAACCAGTTACCACTGTTACGTAAAAAAATGGAAAATTGAAAATGACATAACCTGAGCTCCGTAACTTCGCTTGGCACGCGGTTCTAAGCGTTAAAAAGCTGAGAGTGTGTACTGTCATTTAAAATTGGTTTCAGTACCTGAAAATGAATATTTTTCTGTGTGATGGTGTTGGAATGCATTATACTATTTATGTGGTTGTGTAACATGATCTTAAATGCATTGTTGTTGCATATTATGTTGTATATTGATGTTGTTGAGCCGTATAACATGTGTTTGATGCATGATGATCAGTATTGGTGGTCTACATTAATTATGGAGGTGGGTTCTTGTGCATGATGTTGTTGTTGCATGCATTCATGTTGTTGGATAGATGGTCAGTTGTTGGTGATCCTTAAATCCCATTGTGTGGATTAAGCCGGTAGATGATTTTGAAGTGATGGAATCAATGAGAAGTTATCATAGGTGATGGTAACAAATTGATGACTTTGATCCTAGGAGGTGAGGATCGAAGTGGTGAACCTAAGTGTTCACGTATTGGTAGCACGTGTATTGAGTCTCATTGCATTGTAATTGGTTGCATTGGTTATTATGTTGGATGGTTGATTATGTTGTTATTATGTTGGATGGTTAATTATGTTGTTGTTATGTCGGACGATTATTATGTTGCTATTATGTGTGAATAGTCATTGTGTGGATTATATGGAATTGTGTTGTGGAATGGGTGATGTGGATGTAATAATTTGATGCTTCCTTATTATCATGTTTTCCTTTATATAATATGATATCTCACCCTTTCTGTTTGAATGTTGCCTCAACGCAGGTAACGTGCAGATAATTTGCAGTAGGAGTTCAGATGTGAGTGCAAGATGAAGTCTTCCATTTTATTTTTGTGTCGGCGTCTGCTCTGATTTATAATACTGGGGGATTAAAATGTTGTGTCTTTATTTAAGTTTTAATATTTATTATATGACATGTTATGTTGATGTTGGTTATGTTGAGTTAACTATTTGTTATTGTTGTTCCGCTGCGATTTAATAAAAGTTAACACTCAGACATGCGGTTATTACTACTATTTTTATAAATTCAAAGTGTTACACGTCTTTATAACTGAGCAGGTTGATTGTATGTTGTAGTGTAACATCCTAAATTGCATGCTTTTTTGTGTTACTCGGATAAATGTTTTAAATTTACTCTGGGGAAATTTAGGGTGTTGCAAATACCATGCAGCTTCACAATCTCATTGATGGAGATCTCTACTAACTTTTGCTACGGGTAACTGATCTTTGTCGGAACAAAACGAGGTAAACCCACTACAAAGTCCACAATGATACTATCACATTTCCACTCAAGAATACCCAAAGTTTGCATCAATCCATATAACTTCTTATACTCGATCTTCGACTTCTAATAACTCAAACAAGAATACACAAACTCGACAACATCCTTCTTCATACCTAGCCATCAAAACATCTTCTTAAGATCTTGATAAATCTCCATGGCTCTAGGATGAATACTCAAACTACTTTTGTGGACTTCTTCAAGAATTCTCTTCTTAAGCTCTGGAAAATCCGACACTCAAACTGTGTCCTGAAACTTTACAATCCCCTTCTCATCTACTCTGAAGTCCACTTCTTTTACCTTGATTGATTAGCACCAATCCATCAATCAATCATAAATCTAACTTCTGACCTTCCTTGATCTCTTATAGTACGTTACTATTCAACTTCAGCATACCCAACTTCACACTTCTTGGCATGACTTCACACACCAAGCTAACATTTTTGAACTGCTCAATCAAATCCATTTCTCTAACCATAAACACTGACATATGCAAAGGCTTCCTACTCTATGCATCTTCTACCATATTAGCTTTAACAGGATGATAACTCAAGTCAAAATTGTAGTCCTTCAAAAATTCTAGTCACCTCCTCTACCTCATATTCATCTCCTTTTGATCAAATAGATACATCAGATTCTTATGATCACTAAAAACTTCAAACCTCGAACCATACATATAATTCCTCCAAACTTTAAGCACAAAGATTACTACTTCCTGTGAGTGCAACTTTTTGTTAGATGTATTTTGTATGATGTCAAAACTAGGATACATTAGCGTTTATGTATATTGGACGGTATCCTCTGAGTCTTAATGTGCATCTTATCATTAGGAAGCATAAAAAAATTTTGAAATGAGTTGGAAAAGGTTTCATGCATCAAAAATAAGTTTTTATGGGCAAAATAACCTATGTGTCGAGACATACATGCTTCAGGTCGACAAAGAACAAACATTTTCCTATGTGTTGACACATCCATTTTTCAGGTTGGCTCATGTACTCCATTTTTAAAGCCTGTAGCCTCTGTTTGATGTACCGTCTCTATAGGTCTACACGTGACCTATATAGGTTAAGGCATGACCTATATAGGTCGACACATGCATCGAACAGGTCGACACATAACTTACATATGTGGTCGACACATGCAACATATTTTTCCAAAAATTAATAACTTTTTCAAATATTTTGCATTCCTTTTACCTCAAAACATGCATGCATGTAAATACTTCATATTTGCATCATTTCTAGGAAGGAGAGTAAACCTACACGATACATGGATTTCAAAGAGTTCTCATCATCTTCAACCTCATTCTATGCATACACACAAACAAACTACACATAGTCATTCTTTGCTTGGGTTCCATCTAGAATTAGGGTTGATAACGTCCAATTTAGGTTGATTGAATTGTAAATTGGGTTGAGATCTTTGAGGGTTTCAAATAAGAAAACTGAGACATGGTTTTCCTTCAAGATCAATTTGGGATTTGAAAGTTTTGGACAAGATTATGCAATTTGTATCCGATTGAGTGAAGGCTTTGAAGAAGGAAAGGTTCTTGCAAAGGAGTAGCATGGGACGACGGATCATATTGGTAATTCTTGGGTTACAACAATTCGTAGTTTGGATTCGATCAAGTGGAAGCTTTGAAGAACAAGGGGTTTCTTGCAAAGAAGTAGCATGAGAAAGTGAAATTAAATTGGCATTGTTGCGTTACTTGATCAAGCTTTGATGAAGGGAAGATAAGGTGTCAGAATCAAATTCAAACTTAGGGTTTGTAGGGTTAGATTGCTACATCTCTCTTGTATACATACTTTTGCAAAGTAAGGTTAATTTCATTATCTCAATTCTAGTTCAAATTAAAGGAAGACGTACCCATAACGAGGTCAATTGGGGAACTTCCTAAACAAATCCTTGTTTACTCTCTCTCTCTCTCTCTCTCTCTATCTCTATCTCTATCTCTCTTTCTCTTTCTCTCTCTCTTTTATTTTTCAATTGCAAATTGTTGAATTCATCAATCGTGCGATTAGTATGTTTGGGTGGAATTTTTTATAAACCTTTTGAAAGAGGTTTTGTTGAGTTGATCACAATCCTTTAGATTGTGATTGGATTTGAAGATCAACAAAACCATATAAATTTCCAAACAAAATTGATTGCACACAAGGTGTTCGATGATTTGTCTCAATATATTTTTTGCGTGATTGATCATTGGGAATAGACTATACTTGAAGCATATTGGTAGTGATTAAAAGTCTTTCATAAATTTATGTTCATTATCATACATTGATAGCATTAACGCATATCCGAGCTTTTCGATAGAGGTTCGATTAAACGATTCGATCCGGGTTACTTCTGTTTGCCATAAACTTTTCAAAACAATATTTTTGTTAATTTTTTAACTAGTGATCTATTTACCCCCCTCTATATCAAAGTCTATAGTCTAATAAGTGGTATTAGAGCTCTGGTTAATTTTGTACTTAAATATTTGCTTATTAGAAAATTGCTACCGAACCTAAAGGGGCATACAATAGAACACCAATTTTTACCAGCGAAAATTATGGCTATTGGAAAGATTGTGTGCGTATCCATAACAACTTAGTTGGTAAGGGTGTAGGGATGTCAACATCAACGGTCCTAATCAAATTACAATGACCAATGGTGAAGGTGCCGTTGTTCCAAAACCGGAAGATCAATGGAATGATAATGATAAGAAATTATAGTTACATGATTGGAAGGCACAAAATATTCTCATATTCGGACTCGGCGTTGATGAATGTTATTGTGTTTCCCATTGTGAAACTGCCAAAGCTATATGGGACGCATTAGAAGTTGCCATGAGGGAACTAATGAGGTCAAAAAAGATAGGATCAATATCTTGAATCAAGAGTTTGAACTATTTCGCATGAAGCATAGTGAAACCATTGCTGACATGCAAAAGAGGTTCACATATCTTATAAATTGATCGAGTTCTCTACGTAAGTCTATTTGCAATGATATTTATACTAATAAAGTGTTGATGTGTCTTAATAGGGAATGGAAACCCAAGGTCACCGCAATCAAAGAGGCGAATGATCTTGAAAGACTTGATCTCACAACTTTGGTTGAAAAATTAGAAAAACGTGAGCAAGAACTCACTTACTTGGAAAAAAATGAAAAAAAGGATGAGAAGAAGGTAAAGAAGGAGAAAGATAAAGACAATGAGGTAGAGAAGAAGTCTACTACTCTAAAGACTTCAAGCTCAAAGTCCTCACACAATGAGCAAAGTGATTGTGAAGCAAGAGATAACAATAATTCTAATGATGAAGATATTGGGTTGTTTGTCAAAAGATACCAAAGGTATATAAGTAAAAATGGAGTCAAGCACTCTAAAAAGAATATAATCAAATTTATAAGGCTTTCTAACTCCTCAAAGGAAGACGAGAATAATAAAGGTAAACTTAGAAGTTCATGCTACAATTATGGAGAAGTTGGTCATTATAGACCAGAATGTCCTATGATCAAGAAATACAAAGAGAAAGTCCATCACAATAAATCTAGCAAGTCTAGAAGATCCTATGTTGCTTGGGAGAGTGCAAGTGATTCCTCAAGTGATAAGAGCTCAAGCTCAAGTTTCGAATCATCCCAAATTTTCCTCATGGCAAACAAAAAGAAGAAGAAAAATGTAAGTCTTTCTAATCTTGAAACTATTAATAAATTATCTTATTCTCAATTACAAAGAGCTTTTGAAAATCTACATAGAGAAGCCTGAGACACTTTTAAAAATTTAGCTTGACACGAAAGAATCTTTTTACACTTAGAAGCTAAAGTTTTAGACTCGAAAAGAAGATGGACGCTCTTAAGAAATCTATGATATATATTAAAAAGGACAAGGATGAGGATGAAAAACCTTCCTAGTTTGGGTGTGAATCTTGTCACAATTGGAAAAAGGAGATATACATTCTTCAAGTCAAATTGGACAAAGCATTACAACCAAAGATTTCATTTGTTATTGATCCATCAAAGTTTGAACGGAATTTGAACCATTCACATAAAAAGCACAAGTATGTTAAAAAGGACTAAAATAGGAAAATTATATTTCATAACAGCTTATCTTGTCACTATTGTTGCAAGAAAGGTCACATTATTGAAAAGTTCAAGTTTAGGAATCTTTTTGTTCCTAAAGGTGTTTTTCAATCGTTTCCCAAATGCAACCTTGATTTAACTCACTCTCAAGGACCCAATGGAAATTGGGTACCTATTTCTCTTGTTTGATTCTATAGGTTGAATGTCTTAACTCTATAGAGAAAATGTGGTTTCTCGATAGTGAATGCTTAAGACATATGACGGGTGACATATCTCTATTCATTGACTTTATGCCAAAGAAGAAGGATTACATTACCTATGAAGATAACAACAAGGGAGCAATACTTGGAAAAGATAGTGTAGGTAATCCCTCATCTACTATTATCTATGATGTTATGTTAGTTGATGGTCTTAAACATAATCTCCTTAACATTAGTAAACTATGCGACAAGGGCTTTAAAGTTACTTTTACAAAATCTTGTTGCTTGTTTGAACATAATGAAAATAATGATTGTATGTTTAAAGGCTTGAGGGCTAATAACACCTATATGCTTAACTTAGATGATATATCCTTGGTTGGAACTAAGTGTCTAGTGACCATGAGTGAAGACTCTTGGTTATGGCATAGACGCCTAACTCATGTCAACTTTGATTTACTAAACAAAGTGACTTCAAAATATTTAGTAATTTGTCTACCAAAAATAAAGTTTTCAAAAGACCATATATGTGATTCATGCCAAATGGGTAAGCAACAAAAGTCTCATTTAAATCAATGGTATATCCTTGGTTGGAAATAAGTGTCTAGTGACCATGAGTGAAGACTCTTGGTTATGACATAGACGCCTAGATCATGTCAACTTTGATTAACTAAAAAAAGTGACTTCAAAATATTTAGTAATCGGTCTACCAAAAATAAAGTTCTCAAAAGACCATCTATTTGATGCATGCCAAATGGGCAAGCAACAAAAGTCTCATTTAAATCGAAAACCAGTGTTTCAACTTCGAGACCTCTTGAGCTTCTTCGTATGGATCTCTTTGGTACCTCAAGGACCAAAATTATAAGTGGTAACTATTATGGTTTTGTGATAGTAGACGATTACTGGAGATTTTTTGGGGTCATGTTTTTGTATAGTAAAGATGAGACTTTTTTCAGCTTTCAAACAATTTCCTAGATTATCCCCAAATAAGATTTAAAAATTGTTGCTATCCGAAGAGATCATGGAGGATAATTTTCAAATCACCTCTTTGAGAAGTATCACGATAAATATGGCATTGAGCATAACTTCTCCGCTCCAAGAACTCCATAATAAAACGGTGTTGTGGAGCGCAAAAGTAATGTTGTAGAGGAGTTGGCTAGAATTATGCTCAATGAAGATAATCTACCCAAGTATTTCTAGGCCGATGGCATTAGCATGACATGTTATGTCTTGAATAGGATACTAATACGTCTTATGTTAGACAAAACTCCCTATGAACTACTTAAGGGTAGAAAACCTAATTTATTACATCTTCATGTTTTGGGATGCAAATGTTTTATTTTGAATAATGGAAAGGACTATCTTGGTAAGTTTGATGCAAAAGCCAATAATGGTATCTTCCTCGGATACTCTTAATCTAGCAAAGATTGTAGGGTTTATAACAAAAGATTACTTATTTTTGAAGAGTCGGTACACATTACTTTTGATGAGTCTTATTCAAAGAATGCCGAGAAAGGTGTTTCTTTTCATGATGTAGGTGTATCTTCATAAGACATTCTCAAGGAACCCGAAAAAGGAATTGGTCAGCCTAAAGAAGTAGATTATGAGAAAGAATAAGATAACAATCGTAAGGAGGAGAAGGTTGAAAGTCCAGCTGCAATGAACAATCTACCTTTGGCTTAGAGAACCTCCAAAGATAATCCTATCTGACATACTTAGAGACATCACCAAAGGTCTGACAACACGCTCCAAGATAAGTAATTTCTGTTATCACTTTGTGTTTGTTTCACAAGTTGAACCTAAAAACGCTAAAGATTTATTACTTGATGAGCATTAGCTTATGAACGTGCAAGATGAACTTAACCAATTTAAACGAAATGATTTTTGGGACTAAAATTATGGTATGCAGATATCAAATGTCCTAATAGATGCCGAGACACTGATATCTGATCAAAACACAATGACAATATAACATACAGTTATTAGTACAAAAAATAACATAACACACAGAGTTTTTAACCCTGTTCGGTGTACAACAACACCTATATCTAGGGGCTACCAAGCCAGGGAGGAAATCCACTAAATAATATCAGTTTGTAGACCTTCAGCAAACTATCTCCAATTTATAATCTACTCCCTAATCACTACCCATGCTTAACTTCTACCTAAGACACACCTAGGTATGAGACCCCTCTCACTTCCCTTTCAATCACAACAGTGATGAAACAATACAATTATAAAAGTTTCAGAAGTTACACTTCAAAGACACACAACCACTCAATACTTAAAAGCTTATGCGTGATTGACAGAACTTACAACTCAATAGAGACAGTCCTACTCTTATATCAAGATGATATTACAGAGGCTCACAATTAACATGAACACATAAACCCTAACAACTCAGTAAAACAAATATTTGATTCGTGTAATACTTAGGTTTGTGGAATTCTATTTATAACCAAAGTCTGGACTAGATTTGGGCTTCAAAAACGCAGCAAGACAGCTGCTAAAAGTCTATAGAAAATACTTCATAAAATTAGGTCTTCAATCAAGTGTTTCCTAAATAGTCTCAACATTTAGAAAAATAGAATAACTTTAAATTCAAATAGAATATTTGATTCCTCAATCTTGGATGCTATATAGGATTACTTAATATTCCCATAATATTCAGTAATCTGTTAATCAACCAACTGTTACCAAGAGTAGACCTGTATCAGACAAGATGTCGGATCCACATGTTAGGATATCTTGTTCAACATGTTGCTGCTAAGTTAGTTTTACCAAAATTACTGCCAATCATAAATACAGAGAATTAATAATCTCCCCCTTTGGCAAATTTTGGCTAAAACTACCAAATACCCCTTGCACACAAGCACCACAATCCAGGTTTCAACAAAACTACATAGTGTAAGACCCCAATTTTGACCCTAAGCAAATTCCATCATAAGCATTAGCATTGGGATCATACCTTGGCATCCTCCTTCCCCCTTTTTCATTGGGTTTGTTTTGGGAGAGATCATCAAGCACTTTGTGATCATATCATACTTGTATTTTATCATTTCACTAACCAAAATACCAAAAATATGTCTTTGTATTTGCCTAACTCTTTTGTAGGTAGGACATGATCTCATTGATTCATCAAGTTCACATCTAGGGTTTGAGACCCTCATGAACAAAGAGAACAACCAAGAATTGATTCAATAATGGTTATGAGCATCATATATGAGTCCCAATGTTGTCTACATGTTATATTGATCAAGTTTGCTTCAAGAGTTTGAGGGTGATTTGCCTTGGAAATCCTAGTTTGACTGGGTATCTTGAGTAACTTCTCCAATAAGCTATCTCACCAATTGATCAAATTTATCAAGGTATACTTCGAAATTCATAATCTTATGCATATATGATCTACCATGAGCCAAGAAAGTCAAGAGAATTGGAATTTAGCAAGTTGGTTGATGGTGGTTGACCAAATGGATTCATCTGATCAAAACTGGGTCTCCCTAGACCCTATCTCCTACAATTTTCACCATATGAAAATTATTCCAAGAGAAACCTTACTGAAAATGACATTCTAAAAAACTTTCATGTTGAGACCTAGAGCTAGTTTTGCTTGTAAAATCATTTTCTACGTTGAAACATTATAGGTCATTTTGTCTAAACCCTAATTTGAAAGTCAACTTTCCAAGGCCATAACTTGCTCAATTTTTATGAGATGAAATATTTCCAAGTTGCAAAATCAAATTCAATGTTTCTACTTCAACTTTTATGTTTGGAGTTGGAGCTAATTCAACTATTTTGAGCATGTGAGATGAGGTTACATTATAGGTCACTTTTGACCTATACCATTGATCAAGTAATTTTTCCAAACTTCAAAAATGCACAACTCTATCATTTCAAATCCAAATGACATGAAATTAGTGATAATGTTGAAGGTCTTTGAGAGATATGCAACTTTGATGAATACTTTTTTCTCATTTGAAGCTCTATTAAAAAGTTAAGCAAGGTGGAATATTGAGACATATGGCTTGACACTTAGAAAAAATTTGATATGTCAAAAATTTCCAAACTTCCACGTCAAATTTGTCCAAGTTCCGAGCTCCAAATGAAAAAGTATTGAACATGAAAGATGTTCCTCTTGATCTCACCTTTCCAAAGAGCCCATATTCACTCATTTTGGACAAGAAATGCATAGGTTGTGCATGGCTTAAACATGGTGATATCACTTGGCGAGGATCAAACTTCAAACATCAATGTGCATTTGCCTTGCAATCCAAGCTTAGTTCAGACCATCTGATATTCATTTGTGGACCTTAAGCAATCATTTCATGGGCCTGTGCACGCGCATGCACCATTTCATCACCATTTGCCAAAATTGGAAAGTGAATTGGAGTGTGCAATTATCAACCATTCCAACTATAAATAGAGCTTCAATTGCTCAGAAATTGACACACATTGGTGCCAGCTTTGATCCCCCATTTCAAACCCCCACTTTGCAAAGGATAAGCCTGAAAAATTCTCTTGAATTTGAGCTTGAATCTCCACTGTTTTGGAATTCAATTCTCCAGGAATCCATAACTTTTTAACCATTCAATCCTTCTCCTGCAAGCAAGTGGAGTGAGACCAAGCACAAGCAAGATCAAGATCCATTAAATCCAAACCTACATTGAAGGTATTTTCCAGAAATTTTGAACTCTTCGATTCTCTCAAATTCTTGCTCAATTCCATTGATTTTTTGGTTGTCTGAAGTCCTACCAATGTAGGCAAGAAGATTGAGTTGCTTTAAGGCCGAATCGAAGCAACTCAGTTCATGTACCTCAAATTTCAACTCCATGTATCTCCCAATATACTTGGAGTTGGAGTGAATGGAGGCTAGATTCGAGCTCAGTGCCATTTTTTCTTTAAGATCATGTCCTTGTTTTTCATTTTGGTGATGGTTCATGGTGGACTAGTCTGGTGATGTCCACCGGAGAAGATGACCGGAGCTCTAGCTCCGACGATGAATTGGCAAAGCTCTGAACCACATGATCCGTTCCTTTTGTTTTAATCTTGATCATTGGTTTTAATTACCACCTGTTGATAACACTGAAATTTACCGTATTTTCGACTCCGATTTCACATGCACTTTAGTTGTTTTATTGCTATTTTGTTGTGTTATTACTATGTTTTTCTTTGTTTTCAGGTTTTTACTTTAATCGGAGCCCCGATCGAGAAAAGGAGCCAAAAAGAGCCAAAAACCTTAAAATTCACCATTTTGTACTTGTGGCATCCCCCATGGCTGGCGCCATAGACCCTGCCATGACGTGTCCAAGCTCAACCTCCCTCAACTGCCAAGTTCCCCACTACTTCCACTAAGGCGCCTCAGATTGGCCTTGTGGCGGGCGCCATGGCCTTATGGCGGGCGCCACAAGAGGAAACATTTTCCCTCCCATTTTCAAGTTGAAGGGCATCCTTGTCATTTCCATCTTTTTACTTGCTTATAAATAGAAACTCGAAATCACTTTTACAATCATACAAACTTAGAACAGAGGAAAACTCAGAGCAACTTTGTTTCACTTACGCATATATTTAGTATTTTAAAGTGGCAATCGCTTCGCATTGGGGTGTTACCACAATTGTGTAATCGAGTCTGTGATAGAGTCTGTAATCGAGTTTGGAGCACTTTGGAAGGAAGTTAATCCTGCCGCCATTTTCATTTCCGCTTTGCAATTTATTCAACCCTCCGCTTGGAGCAGGTTTTTATTACTTGTCTTTATCTTATTTAATTTCCCGCACTCGCTTTACTTTTATTTATTTCCTCGCACTCGCTTTAAATTATTTATTTCCTCGCACTCACTTTAAATTATTTATTTCCTCGCACTCGCTTTAAATTATTTATTTTCTCGCACTCGCTTTACTTTCGTTTATTTCTCGCACTCGCTTTACTTTTATTTATTTCTCACACTCGCTTTACTTTATTTATTTCTCGCACTCGCTTTATTTTCGTTTATTTTCCGCACTCGCACTACTTTTATTTATTTTCCGCACTAGCACTACTTTTATTTAAATTAATGCACTTTTACTTTACCATGTCTAACTAAATCTATAAGGTTAGAATGTAAGTATCGTAATTGAACCGATAATCCGTACAATTGTTCTAGAAACACTTAAGGGCTATTTTAACTTTCAACTTAAGTTTTCCCGCACTTCAATTCCGTTGGGTAAGATCGAAAGTCGTCCAACGTCTATCTAAACTTAATTGTTTTTAACTATTTTAAAAACAGCGAAAGCGCTTTGTTTAGTTCATTAGGAGTTTTTAATTTAAGAAGAAAAGAGATTTTAAAACTATTTTCGGACGCGTTTATAAGTTTAGAGTCTGGTTCGTGAGAACCTCTTTTGGTTAAGAAATCCAGGTTATAATACTTTTCAACTTAGTCAAGACACTATATTTCTTAAAAATAGGTTTACTACTCTAACGCAATGCGCGCCTTTTTATAAGTGACAATAAGAGGGTTTGATTAGAGAGTACAACTCGGTTCTGAATACGCGAAAGCGACAGTTCCTGTTAAATTAGTTCCTTTCAAAGTAGGAAACATTTCCCATAAGTAGTTCTATTAGCAAGTACTTGGATTATTAATTGATTATGTGAATTACATTCGACCCTGTCTTTATTAATTGAACTTCATTCAATACTTTACTTTTAACTGCACACTCTAAAAACACCTATTTTGATTGCCTTTGATAAACACCATAACAATAGATAATGATATATTGACACTTGGCCTCTGTGGATTCGACAATCTTTTATATTACTCTGACGCGTTCGTATACTTGCGAAAGCACACGCATCAAGTATTGGGCGCCGTTGCCGGGGACCAATTTCGTCAAATTTCATTTTCCTGTTGTTATATCGTTTAGACTTAGGCTATTTCCCGCCGGTCAATGCGAAGAACTCGCAGCACCGGAAGTTTAAGCTTAGTATACCCTCTGGCGGAACCTGAACGTTACGCTCGCGCACGTTTATTCTTTCATAGAATTAAGAGAGCTATGGCCGAAGATCAAAACCAAAGACCTCTTAAAGATTTCGCTCAACCATCCAATGAAGAACCTAGTTCTAGTATAGTAAACCTAACCATCCCAGCTAATAATTTTGAACTTAAACCATCCCTGTTGCAACTAGTGCAACAGAGACAATTCGCAGGTTTCGCTACTTAGAACCCAAACCAACATTTAAAATATTTCTTCAATTAACAGACACTTTTAAAACCAATGGAGCTTCTCCTGGGGCAATACGTTTAAGATTATTCCCTTTTTCCCTCAGAGATAAAGCCCTATCATGGTTAGATTCCCTTCCACCCAATTCCATTACGACTTGGGATAACCTTAGAAGAGTTTTTCTTGCTAGATATTTTCCCCCGAGTAAAACCACTGTTCTTCGAAACCATATAACTAGATTTACCCAAAACCAATGAGAATCGCTGTTCGAAGCTTGGGAGAGATATAAAGAGTTGTTACGAGCATGCCCACATCATGGTTTAGAAAATTGGTTAATCATTCAAACCTTCTATAATGGACTTCACTATAACACAAAGATGACCATCGACGCTGCCGCAGGCGGTGCTCTGATGAACAAACCTTATCCTGAAGCTAGTGCCCTCATCGAAGATATGGCTCAAAACCATCAATCATGGGGAGTCGAACGAGCGACAGTTGAGAAGAAGGAAGCCCAAGGAGGAGTGCATGAACTAAGCTCTATAGACATGATGCAAGCTAAAATGGACGCATTAGCCCTTAAGGTCGAGCATATGTGCATAAACCCGAATACTGTAGCCGCAGTTTCGTCGGATTGTGAAATATGTGGAACCAAAGGACACCAATCTGCAGAATGCAGTCTATTAAACGAAACCCACTCTGAGCAAGTGAACTACACCCAAGGGAACCCATATTCGAATACCTATAACCCTGGATGGAGGAATCACCCGAACTTCTCCTATAAAAACAATAACCCAATCCAAAATAATGCACCCCCGAGACCTAGTTATCAAGCCCCTAGATCAAATCAACCTATGCAACCTGTGCCACCAAAGCCGAGCCTTGAGAAAATTATGGAAAATTTTATCACCGCTCAAACCCAACAAAATAAGGAGTTAATGAACCAGAACATTCATGTTAACGAATTGATTACTCAGTTAGGAACCAAGGTTGACCAAATAGTTACTCATACCAAGATTCTTGAAACCCAAATCTCTCAGGTAGCTTTAAACCAAGCCCCTCAAACTACACCTGGAGGACAATTCCCTAGAAAACCTCAACAAAATCCGAGAGGACAGGCCAATGCCATTACCCTACGAAGTGGGAACGCTTATGATGAGCCACCAAACCCTAGATTGAGTGAACGCGAAACTTCTAAGGAATGTACCAAACCCACGGACGAAGTAAAGGAACCAGAGGAATCTGAAAACCAGGAAGGTCGAGAAAAAGGAGAAGAACCTAAAGATAAAACTTACGTACCACCCCCGCCATATAAACCACCTATACCATATCCGCAAAGACTCAAACAAACCCATATCAATAAACAGTATCAAAAATTTATTAAAGTTATAGAAAAACTTCATGTAGAAATCCCTTTCACAGAAGCCATCACCCAAATACCTTCTTATGCAAAGTTTCTCAAAGACATCCTTACCAACAAACGTAGACTTGACGATCCGAAGCCTTTGGAATGTAATGCTATTTCCGAGGACAAATTAGCAAAGAAAGATAAAGATCCTAGAAATTTCTCCATTCCTTGCCTTTTGGGTAATCATGTCATCGAAAAAGCTTTTCTAGACTTAGGAGCTAGTGTGAGCCTAATGCCTTTAGCAGTTTGTGAGAGGTTAAACTTAGGAGAATTACAACCCACTAAGATGTCACTTCAGTTAGCCGATAGATCTGTTAAATATCCGATAGGCATTTTAGAAGATGTTCCTGTTAGGATAGGTCAGTTATTTATCCCTACTGATTTTGTTGTCATGGACATCAAAGAGGACAATGATATACCAATCCTTCTAGGTAGACCATTCTTATCGACTGTAGGAGCCATAATAGATGTCAAGAAAGGAAAGTTGACATTTGAGGTAGGTGACGAGAAAATAGAATTTATACTTTCGAAATTTCTTATGGAACCTGTGATGGGAGACTCGTGTTATGCCTTAGATATCATTGATGAATGTGTTAGAGAATTAGAACAAAAAGAAATTATAAAAACAATTAAGTTACCATCAACTCTCATAAGGGAAGTGATGACTTTAAGAAACCCTACATCGATGATGACCTTTACGAATGTTTATCCCTTACCCCAGATCCTATGCCATGCCCTAAGAAACCAACCTTAGAACTCAAGGAACTGCCTAAGAACTTGAGATATGAGTTCCTCAATGAAAAGATGAACCGTCCAGTTATAGTCAGTGCTACCTTGAGCCAAGAGGAAACGAACCAACTTTTAGACGTTTTACGAAGATATCCCTCAGCCTTAGGATATAATATCTCTGACCTGAAAGGTATAAGCCCATCCGTATGCATGCATCGGATTTCGCTCGAAGAAGATTCAAAACCCTCCAGAGAACATCAGAGAAGAACAAACCCTATAATGAGTGATGTTGTTAAAAAGGAAGTTCTTAAGTTACTTGAGGCAGGTATAATCTATCAGATCTTGGATAGTAAGTGGGTAAGCCCTGTGCATGTAGTACCTAAAAAGGGAGGCATCACGGTCGTGCAAAACGATAAAGGCGAACATGTAGCAAAGAGTTTAGAAGGAGGATGGCGGATGTGTATAGATTATAGAAAATTAAATAAAGCAACCAGGAAGGATCATTTCCCTTTACCATTTATAGACCAAATGTTGGAGCGTCTAGCCAGACACTCTTACTTCTGCTATCTAGATGGACACTCTGGATTCTTCCAAATACCTATCCACCCCGAAGATCAAGAAAAAACTACCTTTACATGCCCTTATGGAACTTTTGCCTACAGACGAATGCCATTCGGCCTCTGTAATGCCCCGACTACTTTCCAACGATGCATGATGTCAATCTTTGCAGATTACCTTGATGGTATCATGGAAGTGTTTATTGATGATTTCTCGGTTTGCGGATTTGATTTCCACAATTGTCTTGCTAACCTTGAGAAAATCCTGGAGAGATGCGTGGAGGTGAACCTCGTGCTAAACTGGGAAAAGTGTCATTTCATGGTGACCGAAGGAATAGTTTTAGGACATATAGTTTCTGAAAAAGGTATAGAGGTAGATAAAGCTAAAATAGAAGTTATAGAAAACCTAAAACCACCAAAAACCATCAGAGAAGTCCGAAGCTTTCTTGGACACGCTGGATTCTACCGGCGTTTTATTAAGGACTTCTCCAAAATAACCAAACCTTTAACTGGACTTTTAATGAAAGATGCTGAATTCATTTTCGATGAAAAATGTAATGACGCATTTAATCTTTTAAAGCAAGCATTAATCTCTGCACTTATTATGAAACCACCTGATTGGTCAGAACCTTTTAAGATAATGTGTGATGCTAGTGATTATGCAGTTGGAGCCGTTCTAGGACAAAGGAAAGATAAACAATTACATGCCATTTATTATGCCAGTAGAACCCTAGATGCTGCCCAACTTAACTACGCAACAACTGAAAAAGAATTACTCGTTGTAGTTTTCACTATAGACAAATTTAGATCTTATTTAGTAGGAGCAAAAATTATAGTTTACACCGATCATGCTGCCATTCGTTACCTATTAAATAAAAAAGATGCCAAGCCCAGGTTACTCCGATGGATTTTATTACTACAAGAGTTTGATTTAAACATAAGAGATAAAAAAAGGCACTGAAAATGTAGTAGCCGATCACCTTTCTAGGCTAGAACATCTAAAACCAGAACTAGTACCCATAAATGATGATTTCGCCTATGATAGACTGATAGCTAGAGTAGAAACCATTGAAGATAATAACCTAGATCCTTACGAGTACTCCTAAAATTCCTTAGCAATAAGTAACATACCCTGGTATGTAGACTTCGTTAATTACCTAGCTGCTGATATAGTACCCCCTGATCTTGACTACCACCACAAGAAGAAATTCTTCCACGATGTGAGAAACTTCTATTGGGACGAACCGCTCCTTTTCAAAAGGGGTAAAGATGGAATTTTTCGCCGTTGCGTTCCAGAAGAAGAGGTAAATAGTATTATCGAGCATTGTCATTCTGCACCCTATGGTGGACATGCGAGCACCTCTAAGACATACGCCAAGATTCTTCAAGCTGGCCTATTCTGGCCTACCATGTGGCGTGATGTTTATGCTTGCATTGTCAAATGTGATAGATGCCAACGCACTTGAAACATTTCAAGGCGTGATGAAATTCCTCTAAGAAACATTCAGGAAGTAGAACTGTTTGACGCATGGGGTATAGATTTCATGGGACCTTTCCCACCATCCTTAGGAAACAGGTATATCTTAGTAGCTGTAGACTATGTGTCTAAGTGGATTGAAGCTATAGCTGCACCCACAAACGACACTAGGGTAGTAGTCAAACTATTTAAGAACTATATATTCCCTAAATTTGGAACACCACGTTTAGTCATAAGCGATGGAGGATCACACTTTATATCGAGAATATTTGACAAACTTTTAAGAAAATATGGAGTTAGGCATAGAGTAGTAACACCATACCACCCACAGACTAGTGGCCAAGTAGAAGTATCTAATAGGGAGATAAAACAAATCCTAGAGAAAATTGTTTCTATTTCTAGGAGAGACTGGTCTCAGAAGGTTCAAGAAGCATTATGGGCCTATAGAACCGCTTTCAAAACCCCTATAGGAACTACTCCTTACCAACTAGTCTATGGAAAATCCTGTCACTTACCGTTCGAATTAGAGCATAAGGCCTATTGGGCCATTAAAACTTTGAATTTAGACTACCTAGCCGCTGGAGAAAGGCGTACCCTAGGCATTCATAAACTAGAAGAACTTAGGAAATCTTCCTACGAGAACGCAAAAATATATAAAGAGAGAACAAAAGCCTATCACGACAAAAGAATAGTAAAGAAAAACTTCAATGTAGGAGATCCTGTTCTCCTTTTCAACTCTAGGTTACGACTCTTCCTGGTAAAGCTACGTTCAAGATGGACTGGTCCTTTCGAAGTATCCAAGATTCTGAGATCCGGAGCCGTAGAAATCAAGAACGAAACCTATAGTCCATTCATTGTAAACGGACAAAGACTGAAGCTCTACAAAGGAGGAGACATTCCAGCATACTACTCAAGCCACACCCTGATCGATCCACCAATCCCTACTACTACAGGTGTATAAATTCTAAACGTCAAGCTAATGACGTTAAACAAGCGTTGCGTGGGAGGCAACCCATGGTTTTTCTTTCATTTTCCTTTTTCCCATTTATTTAATTTTATTTTTATTTTATTTTATCATATTTTGCATCGAGACTAAATATTTGAATGGTTTGCATTTTCAGGATCACTCTCTTAACTTTTACAGGATGCAGGATTTCGATGATATGCACGTGGCCTATAGAGATAATGCTCAGAGAGAGCGCTACATCGCTCTGTATCAGCGCCCTATGGCACCCACATGTTATCCTGATCAGCACTGTATGGAGGCACTGGGTATCGAGCCGAGTATCTGATTCCTTAGCCACCAGCTTCACTGGGACGAATTTGCCGACGACTTGAGTAACACCTACAGGAACCTGACATTGGAGTTCCTGAGTTCTTTCGACTATGATCCATACTCTGGACCAGATGGGTATGCTGCTTTCAGGCTCTTTGGAGTTGAGTACTCTTTCAGCCAGAAAGAGTTCGGCGACCTTTTGGGTTTCCAGACCACTCCTGATGCTATCCCGGAGACACCTATGGGATATTTTCTAGGTAAGGAGGTAGAGAAGTTTTGGAGTGATATATCAGGTGGTGGAAGCCAAGATCCGTCTACGCAGCTGTCTTATGTTATACATAACCCCGCCTTTAGATACTTTCAGATGATATTGGCACATTCCTTCCTAGGAAGACCGAATGCAGAGACATTACTGAGTGAAGAGGAGATCTTCCTACTATTTTGTGCATCCCAGTCTCGGCCAGTAGCATGCGGGAACTTTTTGTTGTATAGTCTCAGCGGTATCTCCAGATCTACCGAAGGAGTCATCCATGTGGGCGGGATCATCACGCAGATTGCTGTCGCTTTAGGTCTGTCTCACAAGCTGTCACATCTCCGGATCTACTATGGGTACACTACCATGGACATCGACTTCTGTTTGACCAGAGGGTTGATGAGGAGAGCCTCTTTCCACCCATGTCAGTTCCGATTGCTAGTCGACAGCGAGGCTATCCATTATTTCACATTGCCAGATCCTATGATGACCAATGTGCATGATCCAGCGAATTGGAGTTATGCTTTAGAGGGCCAGGGAGAGACCGTCGAGGAGCCGAGATCACCACCCATTGATGAGTACACGCCTACACCTCCTTCTCCCAGGATCACTGTTTTCTCTAATAATCTTTCATTGCAGACCCCCGACATCCGCACCCAGATTGCTGAGTGTCGTAGAGAGATCGCAGAGCTTAGACATGAGGTGGCTGACCTCACTTTACAGATGGGAGTGTCTGATCTCACCCACGCTACCGAAGCCTACTGTTTATATCAGGAGATCGCAGAGCTCAATCAGGAGGTGGCCATGCTCCATGGATCCACTCAGGATGGCGAGGGCACCAGTGGTCAGCAATAGGTTGTCAGGTAACTCTTCCCTTATCTTATTTCGAAACATTGGGGACAATGTTCGATTTAAGTGTGGGAGGAGACTCTATTGTCTTTTCTTTATTTTTTTTCTCGTCTTTTCTTTATCGTTTTTCTTTGCTGTTCTTAGATAGTTTATTTATTTTTAGTTGTTTATTTTGCTTTTTAGTATAATGCATGAGTCTGACGAGTCACCAAATATAGTATATCTTTAGTACAATCTAATCTCCCCATACCTTTAGCCCCACCGAAATTTTTTTTGCAAAAGAAAACAGTGTTATTCCGAAAGTTTTCAGGTTTTAAAGACATGTTTTTAGTAAGGATGCGGTGACTTAGGAGAACTTTGCGAAACATCAGTATTATTTTAGCACCATAGACTTCGTAAATATAGGAACCAATCCCGAAACCCCATATACCATGGCCTTAATCATCATTTATGTATAAGTCCTCAGTAGTTTATCTCAACAGTCAGCTCCGGCCTACGCATCCTCTACGTAGGGGACCGATGCAAATAAGTGAATGATCCAGCAAAACAAAAAACAAAAAAAAAAGCAAAAAGGCAACTCCGGTATAGGTGACCCTCACAAAGTCATTTAAACCAAAGAATTGTAAAAATTTGCTACAAAAAGAAAAAAAAAGAAAAAGAAAAAGAAAAACTTACCCACTATTAGTTGGTTCAGAGGTATCTGGCACTGAACTCGGTAGGGCGGATTACGATCTGATCCCCCACAACTACAGTTGAGTCCAATAAAAGGGTTTACACATATTTATGTGCCAGAAACCCCATGCTCAGATCATAATCACTAACATGCCACTCTACTACGAAGCGTGTACGGATAACGGGCTTAATGTGATTGCGCCTGAATGAAAAGGACACAAAAAGAGATGAAGAGGCAGGCCTAGGTATTGTGGGATAATATGGGTTGGTTAATATAGGAATGAAGTCTATGTCCGTATTTGCGGATTAGTGTCATCATGATACCCTTAGTTCACTCAGTTAGTACCGATCACTGCATCCCGACTTGAACTTAGAACTTTTACCTGAAGCACTCGTTTGCACCAGTTTTTCTTTTATGAGCTTTTTATGTTTTGCTTGAGGACAAGCAAAGGTTTAAGTGTGGGAGAGTTTGATAACACTGAAATATACCGTATTTTCGACTCCGATTTCACATGCATTTTAGTTGTTTTATTGCTATTTTGTTGTGTTATTACTACGTTTTTCTTTGTTTTCAGGTTTTTACTTTAATCGGAGCCCCGATCGAGAAAAGGAGCGAAAAAGAGCCAAAAACCCTAAAATTCAGCATTTTGTACTTGTGACTTTCCCCATGGCTGGCGCCATAGACCCTGCCATGACGTGTCCAAGCTCAACCTCCCTCAACTGCCACGTTCCCCACTACTTCCACTAAGGCGCCTCAGATTGGCCTTGTGGTGGGTGACATGGCCTTGTGGCAGGCACCACAAATGGAAAAGTTTTCCCTCCCATTTTCAAGTTGAAGGGCATCATTGTCATTTCCATCTTTTTACTTGCTTATAAATAGAAACTTGAAATCACTTTTACAATCATCCAAACTTAGAACAGAGGCAAACTCAGAGCAATTTTGTTTCACTTAGGCATATATTCAGTATTTTAAAGTGGTAATCGCTTCGCATTGGGGTGTTACCACAATTGTGTAATCGAGTCTATGATAGAGTCTCTAATCGAGTTTGGAGCACTTTGGAAGGAAGTTAATCCTGCCGCCATTTTCATTTCCGCTTTGCAATTTATTCAACCCTCCGATTGGATCAGGTTTTTATTACTTGTCTTTATCTTATTTAATTTCCCGCACTCACTTTACTTTTATTTATTTCCTCGCACTCGCTTTAAATTATTTATTTCCTCGCACTCGCTTTAAATTATTTATTTCCTCGCACTCGCTTTAAATTATTTATTTTCTCGCACTCGCTTTACTTTCGTTTATTTCTCGCACTCGCTTTACTTTTATTTATTTCTCGCACTTGCTTTACTTTATTTATTTCTCGCACTCGCTTTATTTTCGTTTATTTTCCGCATTCACACTACTTTTATTTATTTTCCGCACTCGCACTACTTTTATTTAAATTAATGCACTTTTACTTTACCATGTCTAACTAAAAATATAAGGTTAGAATGTAAGGATCGTAATTGAACCGATAATCCGTACAATTGTTCGTAGAAACACTTAAGGGCTATTTTAACTTTCAACTTAAGTTTTCCCGCACTTCAATTCCGTTGGGTAAGATCGAAAGCCGTCCAACGTCTATCTAAACTTAATTGTTTTTAACTATTTCAAAAACAGCGAAAGCGCTTTGTTTAGTTCATTAGGAGTTTTTAATTTAAGAAGAAAAGAGATTTTAAAACTATTTTTGGACGCGTTTATAAGTTTAGAGTCTTGTTCGTGAGAACCTCTTTTGGTTAAGAAATCCAGGTTATAATACTTTTCAACTTAGTCAAGACACTATATTTCTTAAAAATAGGTTTACTACTCTAACGCAATGCGCGCCTTTTTATAAGTGACAATAAGAGGGTTTGATTAGAGAGTACAACTCGGTTCTGAATACGCGAAAGCGACAGTTCCTGTTAAATTAGTTCCTTTCAAAGTAGGAAACATTTCCCATAAGTAGTTCTATTAGCAAGTACTTGGATTATTAATTGATTATGTGAATTACATTCGACCCTGTCTTTATTAATTGAACTTCATTCAATACTTTACTTTTCACTACACACTCTAAAAACACCTATTTTGATTGCCTTTGATAAACACCATAACAATAGATAACGATAGATTGACATTTGGTCTCTGTGGATTCGACAATCTTTTATATTACTCTGACGCGTTCGTATACTTGCGAAAGCACACGCATCACCTATGCAGCGCTGTTGACTCAAGTCCATGTAGAACGCGCGCTAGGGACCATCTGATCTGCCAACTCAATTAATTAGGAGATCGGATGGTCCACGTATTTTTGATTTTTTGAATTTTTATTTTAATTGCATTATTATCAATAATTCATATTAAATTCAATATTGATCCAAAAAATATGGGACTTTCACCAAAAAATTTCAAATATTTTTCTCTTTCATATTCTGAATTAAAATTATTTTTTGGATCATTATTAATATTTTTCATGAATTAATTGATTGTTCATTTGTTTTTAATTGTTTAAAAATATTTTTAAATGTCCAAAAATTATGAAATTTTTTTCCCAAGGCCCTTTGACCTTGTTTGACCTATGATAAATCTCATGGCCATTTCTTTGTGTTTTGATGAGATTTTAGGAATTGGACAAAACATATTTGATTTAAATGCACTATTTTATTATTTTTTAATTGAATAAATGCCAATTATTTTTGTTAACCACTTGTATTGACTTGTTTGAGTTTGCTTATTGTTGTTGGGCTTTGGTCAAAGTTGACTGACTTTGTCAAATTAATATCATTGGATTTAGGGGATTGATGGAATGTACATTCCATCTCCCAAAATGAATGAATGATATTAATTTGGTAAAAGTCCTCCTTTGACCAATTTGTGATTTCATTCTTCCCCTCCCCACTTCATCTTATTCCCCTTCTTAATTCATTCATTCCATTTGGCTTATGACATCTCAAAGTCCTAATGCTAGTTGATTGAAAAATTGACATGAGTATGGATGAGATTAGGTCATACCTTTTGCATATTCTTTTTGTGTGTGGTATGTTTCATGAGCATAGTTCATTATACTATGTCTCTAACATGCATTACCACCAAAATTCTATTGCCCGACCTAAAATAGTTGTGACTTCTATATAAGTCCAATTACGATTGCTTAACATAGCGCTAAATTGGTGGCATAAAAGGCATAAGCATTCTAGTTAGTGAGATTGTAAGTCTCCCCAGTTTCATGATATTGTGTGGAAACTTGACTTTCTTTCCTTCCTTTGGAAGATGTTGTGATTCAAGGATCCATGCTTGTGATAAGTGGGTTGAGTGTTCTCCAAAGAATGTCTTGAAATGAAAAGCAAAACAATACTAATTCCTAACCTACTAACTACTAACTTTTAATTTCAAGCTTTTACTTTAATGCAATTTACTTTTAGCATTTTATTTCATTTTCCATTGTTCATATCATTCTAATTGTTTATGTTAAGGTGATTTTCACTTTGTCCATTTGGACCATATTGTGTGATATATTTTGTTTGTGTATACTTTGTTTGTTTGTGTGGTCTTTGACCATTAATGCACATAATAATAACAAAAACCCTAAAAAACTTTTGAGTGGACTGTTGGCTTGATCTTGGACAAATGGACTTAGAATCTAGGCAACATCCCTATGCCAATGGACTTGGCCAATGCCAACTTGTTGAAGAACCAAGTGCTTGCAATTTGAAATTTCATCTGATATATCATTCAAATTCTCTCTAAGTTCATCTGCAACATGATCATTGTGAAGCTGTTATTTTGAACTTGTGATTTGTGAAATTCATCTGTTACATGGGCTATTTTGAAGAAGATCATGAAATGGATAAGCTTGGATGAGGCCATCTTTATTTGATGCATTGCTCTTCAAGATAATATAATTGTGCATTTGTGTGTTGTTTGATTCTAAAAGTCCAAGGGAATTCTGGGTTTCTATTGACATACTTGTCTATTGGATTGCTACCCATTTGGTCAGATCTTTTCAACTCTAAACTTTTAATTTTTGTACATAGGATAGTCTCTTCATCTTCTTCCCATTTCTTTAATTTCAAAATATCTCCCTCCATTTTTAAAAAATCTTCTTTGTGTGAACTACTTTTGTTCTAAACTTTGACCACTTTTGCAAAAAAGATAGAAACTTTGGCCTTATGCCATTGCATTTTCAAACTTCTTTTCTTAAATCAAACTTGTAAATAAACTTAACTATACTTGACTTAAAATTTCAAAAAGCCAAAAAGAACTGACTCATTCAAACCATTTTTAGGACTTTGTGCCTTTCAAACTTAAATTTTGTTAAAATCAACACACCCATTTTGAAATTTGTATCACGAACTACGAGGTTTTGATCCCTCATTTTTATGTTGGTACGTAAGCACAAGAACAAAGGTTTTGTCAAACACAAATATAATTAATGAATTCTTTTCTCATCCCCCCATTCTATTTGTTTGTAAACATCACTTTGTACAAAATACATATGCACACAAAAAGGGCTCCCTAGGAGTACCTAGGACACTTTGGGTGCTAACACCTTCCCTCTATGTAATCAACCCCCTTACCTGTGATCTCTGACTTTTATTAGTTTTTATTTGAAAAATTCTTTTTTTGGGTTTTGTTCATACTTTTTCCCTTTTCCCTTGGAAACAATAAAAGCGTGATGGCGATTCTTGTTAATTGATCTCTAGCTTGTCAATAGCTTGATGATCATGAATTTTCCGCTATAGAAATTAAATGGTGACTCTGTTGGGGAGTAGTCTCCAGTGGGTTTAGCCTATTTTGTGTGTGAATATATTTGTATATATGTATGTGTGATATAATCTTCTTGTTGTGCTTGGTGATCTCTGAGTGGTGAGATAAGTTCTAACCCGAACTTGAGTGCAATTAAGATCGGAGGATGGTATAGTCATGTTCGACTTGTGTGGAGTAGTCCTTAACAAGTTGGATTGAGATCCATCTGCTCAGTGGAGACTTCTTTGGATTTGGATATGTCACACAAGTATTTGTGGTTAGGCATTACTATTTCTAATTGGGTCTGACAAGCTGAGGACCTTAGAACACTTAACCCATCTTGGCCTATTTAGGACATAGTGCGGAAAATGTTCAAGTGTAGACTTGATAACAGTTGTTACGCGATACTACACTCAGACGAGTTTCTCTTGAGAATATTATGGATTGATGAGTCAGTCATCTTAACCTGTAATATCCGATAGATGGAATTAAGACTCTGGGAACTTTTTAGAACATGATCTACAAGTTTTTATCCTTAGTTAACTCCTTTGGGATGATTCTTACCCAGACTCCATGCTCATGACTTGCAACAAACCCTTGATTCTTAGTTGATCCAATCAAGTCTTGTCAACATCTATGGAACTTGGGTGTTGATAAGGTGTAAACCATAATCCACCAAAATGGATGATTGATCTTGACAATGACTTGATTCATCCCTTGACCTTTATTTTCCTTGTGTGTGATCCCTTATTTGTGATTGTTGTATTCATGCATTCATGCGCATCATAACATTCATCACACAAAAATTTCAAGGAACTAAGGTATCATTTGCAAATATTTTCAGACCATGGATTGTGAGCGAAGGAACACTAAGAAGTACAGTTTCAGATGTCCCGACTTGAAAGAGTTAAGTTAGCTAGCATCTTTTGTATTAGATCCTTTGGATTTCAAACAACGTCATGGGAAGCTTCTGTCCATCTTGTTTGCTGATGTGGTTGAAGCTCTTTTGAGTGTGCTAGTACAGTTCTATGATTCTCTCTACCATTGTTTCACTTTCCCAGATTTTCAGTTTGTGCCTACCTTGGAGGAGTATTCTCATCTTTTGGGGATACCTGTTTCTAGTAGAGTGCCTTTTAGTGGATTGGAGGAGATTCCCCGATCTAGTATTATTGCTGAAGCTCTTCACTTGAAGAAGTCTGAGATAGAGGCTCATTGGATGAAGAAAGGAGGGTTATTTGGGTTTCCATCTGTTTTCCTCATCAAGGAAGCTACCATTTTTGCTCAAGCTGGTAGTGTGGACGCTTTTGAAGCTATCTTTGTGTTGCTCATCTATGGATTAGCTTTGTTCCCTAACATTGACGATTTTGTTGATGTTAACGCCATTAGACTTTTCTTGATTGGGAATCATGTGCCTACTTTGTAGGGTTATATGCATTTCTCTTTGCATCTAAGGAATTCTAAAGGTGGTGGAACTATTGTCTATTGTATCCGTCTTCTGTATAAGTGGTTTATTTCGCACTTGCCTCAGACGACTGCTTTTATGGAGAACAAACAATGTCTAAGGTGGTCTTAGAGACTTATGTCTCTCACTAGTGATGATATAGTTTGGTATGATCCATCTTTAAGCTGTTTGGAGATTATTGATAGTTGTGGTGAATTCCCTAATGTGCCTCTTATTGGTACACAAGGGGGAATTAACTACAACCCTGCTTTGACTCGTCGTCAACTTGGGTTCCCCTTGAGAGACAAACCTAATAACATGTTATTAGAAGGTCTTTTCTATCAAGAGGGTAAACATCCCTCAACATTTGAAGCAGAAGATTGTGCATGCTTGGCATAATGTGCATAGGAAAGGAAGATCTGAGCTTGGTCCGTGAAATTGTGTAGCTTTGGAAGCTTACACTCTTTGGGTGAAGAAGAGAGATATGGAGTTGAAGATGCCTTATCCTTGTGAAATACCTATGTTTATGGTTGTGATTGAGCCATTAACTCTCCCTAACCAAGATGTAGAGGAGTTGGAAGACGCACTCATCAAGATGAAGCAAGAAAAGGACATGTAGGAAGAGCGTTTCCGTGCTTTGAGCAAGAAGCATGAAGAGTTGCAGTTGGAGTCTAAGGACAAAGATGCACTTATTGAGCTACTTAAAGATGGAGTGATAAAGAGATAGAGAGAGCCAGAGGTTTCATCTTCTAGCATGCCTCAGCCTTCCGTTGCTTAGAAGAAAATTGTTGATCAGCTTGTCCTCGAGAAGACTCGGATGAAGGCTTCTTTTGAGACCGAGATCCATCGCATTCGGAGGAAGTACGCGCCTTCAGCCAGATCTTCTGACACTGTTGTTAGGGATCCTTAGGATGACTAGTCTCCTTTTCCCTTGTATCTTTTTATTGGTTTCTGAAATTGTACTCAGTGTAATCCTTCCAATTTATATAAATAAAAAGATATTTTTTGGTCATATCAAATTGTTGCAATTACCACTTAAATATATATATTTGCAAATGATATAGTAAGTTCCTTGGAAATAAAAAAATAATCAAGCATCGCATTTCATGCATCATTTGCATAAGCAGGTTTTTTCCAGGTGTCTGATTGGTGTTTCTTTTGTGCTTTAGCCAAGCTGACTCGCCAGTACAACACTAGAGCCAATCATCAGAAAATTATGGAACATCTAGAGAAAGAGAACAGAGAGCTGAAGGACGAGATTGCTCGCCTGACTGCCATGATGGAGTCAGTTCTTGCTGCTCAGAACCAAGCTTCTCCAACGCCTGCAACTCCTCCCGCGAGGATTGTTACTACATAAGTGGTTACCTCTACCGTGCCTGCTGCTACTGCCCACTTCGCGCCGTTCCTGCTTGCCGAATTCCCGTGGGGAATGCCACCCAACTTTGTGCCCAAAAGCTTTGCGCCTACCTTTGCTTCTATGCCGGCATCTAGCCTGGTCATGTCTGTGCCACCTCTAGTTGCGCACACTTTGCCTCGCATAGAGGATACTATCTATCATTCTGAGTTGTCTGAGGGTCCGGATGTTTATGAGAAGATGGACGAAATGAAAGACCAATTTCTTGAGCTGCGCAAGGAATTGAAGACGCTAAGAGGTAAAGACCTGTTTGGGAAGAGTGCTGCTGAATTGTGTTTAGTACCCAATGTTAAAATCCCAGTGAAGTTCAAAGTGCCTGACTTTGAAAAATATAAGGGAACTCTTGCCCGCTCAGTCATTTTGTGATGTATACCTGCAAGATGTCAACTCACATAGATAATGACCAATTGCTTATTCACTACTTCCAGGATAGCCTGACTGGTGCTGCACTCAATTGGTATATGGGGTTGGATAGTGCAAGCATCCACACTTTCAACGATTTGGGAGAGGCTTTTGTGAAGCAATACAAGTACAATATGGACATGGCGCCGGATAGAGACCAGTTGAGGTCTATGTCTTAGAAGGACAAAGAGACATTCAAAGAATATGCGCAAAGATGGAGGGAGTTGGCTGCCCAAATCACTCCTCCTTTGGAGGAGAAAGAGATGACAAAGATCTTCTTGAAAACCATGAGTTCATTTTATTATGAACGCATGATCGCTAGTGCCCCCAGTTATTTTACCAAAATGGTAAACATGGGGATGAGACTTGAAGAAGGAGTCCGTGAAAGACGTTTGTCAAGAGATGACGCGTCAACGAGTAAGAGGTATGGCAATAGTTTCACCAAGAAGAAGGACAGCGAGACAAGCACAATAATCAGTGGGAGGCAGAGGAGGCCTCAAATCAGAAGAAATCAACCACCCCATCCCCATCATCATCATCAAGTATCATCAGTAATTCCGGTATTTTCTAATCAACAAGCAACACCAATTCAACAACAATAACATCAACGTCAACAACAACAACCACAACAAAGAACAAACACCTACAACAACAACAATGCCAACAACAATCATCATCAGTAGAACTTTGAGAGGAATAAGGTCTCTTTTGACCCGATTCTTATATCGTATGCAGAGTCATATCCCTCGTTAGTTCTCAAGAACTTAATTCAACCGAGGAACCCAACGTAGATCCCAGAACCACTTCCCTAGTGGTATAAACCTGAGCTTCGTTGTGCTTTTCATCAGGGTGCACCCGTGCATGACATTGAAAATTGGTATCCATTGAAGTACGAGGTTCAAAAGCTTATGAAGAGTGGTATGGTGTCCTTTGAGGACCGCGCGCCAAATGTGAAAGCTAACCCTTTGCCCGCTCATGGGAACTCTTCAGGGAATATGGTGGACGGTTGTCCTGGAGAATTCAAGGTTTTTGATGTTCGGTTTATCCGAAGATCTTTGGTACAAAGGCACAAGGATATTTGTTTGGTGAGTGACTGTGAACATGACCATGATGGTTGTGTTGTTTGTAGTGTGAACCCAAGAGGGTGCGATGTGGTGAAAAAGGATATCCAGCGTATGATGGATGAAGGCATGATCCAGATTGTTCAATCCCGTCATGTAGATGACGACGTCAATGTCATAGTGCCCGTTTTCAAGCAGTATGAGCGGTTGGTAATTCAATATGATAGCAACAATAATAAGAATGTCAGTCAAAGATCAGTATTACCGTTGGTAATACGGTTAGCGGGCCCAGTCCCGTATTCATCTGATAAGGCTGTATCGTACCAGTACAATGCTACAATGATAGAGAATGGTCAAGAGGTCCCGTTACCTACGGCTAGTTCAGTAGTGAGCATTGCTGATGTGACGAAGGTGACCCGTAGTGGTCGAGTGTTCGTATCGGTGTTCCTAGAGAATAAAGAGGAAACAATTATTGGTAAAAAGGAGGAGGTACCTAATGTAGATCCGGTTGGTTGTTCAAAAGACAAGTCCGGTGAATCCAGCAACTTGAAAGCCAATAATGATGATGAGGTACTCCGATTGATAAAAAGGAGTGAATTTAATGTGGTTGAGCAGCTGCTCCAGACTCCCTCAAAAAATTTCGTGTTGTCTTTGCTTTTGAATTCCGAAGCGCACAGAGAAGCACTGCAGAGAGTTCTTGAACAAGCATATGTAGAGAAAGATGTTAGTGTGGATCAATTTGATCACATTGTGGCTAACATCACTTCATGTAATAATCTGATCTTTTGTGACGAAGAACTCCCTGAGGAGGGAAGAAATCATAATCTGGCTTTGCATATTTCGATGAACTGCAAGGAATATGCTTTGTCAATTGTGCTTGTTGACACCGGTTCGTCACTCAATGTGCTTCCGAAGTTAACTTTGTCAAAGCTATCTTACCAAGGAGCGCCCATGAGGTATAGTGGGATAATTGTCAAAGCCTTTGATGGCTCGCACAAGACAGTAATCCGTGAAGTGGACCTTCCAGTCAAGATAGGTCCGAGTGATTTTCAGATTACTTTTCAAGTAATGGATATTCACCCGGCCTACAGCTGTTTATTGGGAAGGCCATGGATTCATGAGGCAGGAGCTGTTACTTCAACTTTGCACCAGAAACTCAAATTTGTCAAGAATGGTAAACTTGTGATTGTTGGAGGAGAGAAAGCGCTATTGGTTAATAATTTGTCATCTTTCTCGTATGTTGAAGCTGAGGATGAGGTTGGGACTCCGTTCCAAGCCTTATATATTACTGCTGAGAAGAGAGTTTGGGCACCTATGTCCTCGTTGAGAGATGCTCAGAAGATTGTTGAAGAGGGTGATGTTGATCAGTGGGGGCGCATGGTAGAGGTCTCCGACAATAAAGGCAGAACCGGTTTGGGGTTCCAGAAAGGCTCATCAACTGTTAGATCTGAAGATATGCAACTCAGCTTCCGTAGTGGAGGGTTCATTCATGGCAATGAACAACACTTAGCTGATGTGCTAGAGGATGACGAAGAGGAAGACTGCACCAACTTTGTGACGCATGGAAAGACATGCAACAATTGGACTGCTGTTAATATTTACTTTTATATTTTAAAGTCCTTCTCCTATGCCTAAGGGAGAAGTGAACACTGTTTGGGCATTTTAAATTGATCACAATAAAATTAATCCTATTCATCCACATCTTCGATGTTTGTTTTACTTTTGCTTTATTCTGAAAATGGTAATCACAAAAAACATAAATAAACAATATAAATGTCCATCTGCATAATATTTGGTCACAAATTCACTTCTCTAAAATCAAAATATCAAATCATTATGCAGGTTGGTTCCTAACGCCATTGAATACAATGATCCTTCTCCTTCTCCAAATTTTAATCCCTATGTTTGATGCCGAGGAGGAAAGTGATGTAGAAGTGAGTGATGAATTGTCTCGTCTTCTTAAGCTAGATGAAAAGATTATTCATCCATTTGAAGAGCAAATTGAGCTAGTCTACTTGGGGTCCGAAAATGATGTGAAGGAAGTCAAGATTGGGTCTCGACTATGTCCAGATGCTAAGAAGGGGTTGATTGATCTTCTTCGAGAGTATTCAGATGTGTTTTCTTAGTCCTATCAAGACATGCCTGGGTTGGATTTTGAGATTGTGGAGCATAGATTGCCGTTGAAGCCAGAATGCCCGTCAGTTAAGCAGAAGTTGAGAAGAACGCATCATGATATGGCTGTGAAAATCAAAGAGGAAGTTCAGAAGCAGATTGACGCTGGTTTCCTTGTAACCGCTGAGTATCCGCAATGGGTGGCCAATATTGTGCATGTTCTAAAGAAAGATGGAAAAGTCCGCATGTGTGCCGACTATAGAGATTTGAATAGAGCCTGTCCGAAAGATGATTTCCCTCTGCCACACATTGATATGTTGGTAGATAATACTGCTAAATTCAAAGTCTTTTCATTTATGGATGGATTTTCCGGTTATAATCAGATCAAGATGGAACCCGAAGATATGGAGAAGACCACATTCATTACACCCTGGGGAACATTCTGTTATAGAGTGATGCCTTTCGGTTTAAAGAATGCTGGTGCAACTTACCAAAGAGCAATGACTAATCTTTTTCATGATATGATGCATAAAGAGATTGAAGTTTATGTCGATGACATGATTGCTAAATCAATTGATGAAAAGGAACATGTTGAGCATTTGTTAAAGCTATTCCAACGTTTGAGGAAGTATAAACTCTGCTTAAATCCCAATAAGTGTACTTTTGGTGTTCGTTCTAGTAAGTTGTTGGGCTTTATTGTCAGCGAAAAGGGTATTGAAGTTGATCCTGCCAAGGTCAAAGAAATACAAGAGATGCCTGCGCCCAAAACTGAGAAGCAAGTCAGAGGTATTCTCGGCCACTTGAATTATATTTTCATATTCATTTCCCACATGACTGCCACGTGTGCACCTATATTCAAGCTTCTTCGGAAAGATCAGTCTTGTGATTGGACCGAAGACTTCCAGAAAACATTTGATAGTATCAAGGAATATTTGCTTGAACCTCCAATTTTGTCTCCACCTGTTGAAGGAAGACCGTTGATCATGTATTTGACTGTGCTAGAAGATAGTATGGGTTGTGTTCTTGGTAAGCAAGATGAGACTGGAAAGAAATAATTTGCAATTTACTACCTCAGTAAGAAGTTCACCGACTGTGAGACTCGGTATTCTATGCTTGAGAAAACTTGTTGCGCATTGGCTTGGGCTGCTAAGCGTCTGCGTCAGTATATGTTGAATCATACCACTTGGTTGATATCCAAAATGGATCCAATCAAGTATATATTTGAGAAGCCTGCTTTGACAGGGAGGATTGCCCGTTGGCAGATGTTGTTATCAGAGTATGATATTGAATACCGATCTTAGAAAGCGATCAAAGGTAGTATCTTGGCTGACCATTTGGCTCACCAACCAATTGAATATTACCAGTCAGTGCAATATGATTTTCCTAATAAAGAGTTTTTGTACTTGAAAATGAAAGATTGTGATGAACCATTGCTTGAAGAAGGGCCAGAACCTGGTTCCCATTGGGGCATGGTATTTGATGGAGATGTTAATCAATATGGGAATGGCATTGGGGCAGTGATCATTACTCCTCAAGGCACATATCTACCATTTACAGCTAGATTGACTTTCAAGTGTACAAACAACATGGAAGAATATGAAGCTTGCATTATGGGGCTTGAAGAGGCCATGAATCTCAGAATCAAGTATTTGGATGTCTTCGGTGATTCGACTTTGGTTGTGAATCAGATCAAAGAGGAATGGGAGACAAATTAACCCGGTTTAATACCATATAGAGATTATGCGAGGAGGATTTCAACTTTCTTTACAAAGGTTGAGTTTCATCATATTCCTCGAGATGAGAACCGGATGGCAGATGCTCTTGCAACATTAGCATCAATGATTGTAGTGAAGTATTGGAATGAAGTTCCCAATTTATCTGTGATGCGTCTTGATAGGCCAGCTCATGTGTTTGCTGTTGAAGAGATCAAAGACGAGAAGTCGTGGTATTACGTCATCAAATGTTTCCTCCAAAGTCAGATTTACCCGCCTGGGGCATCTTTGAAAGATAAGAAGACTTTGAGAAGATTAGCCGGAAATTTCTACTTGAATGGCGATGTACTATACAAGAGAAACTTCGACATGGTTTCACTCAGATGTGTGGATAGACACAAAGGAAACTTGTTGTGACTGAAGTGCATGAAGGTTCCTTTGGTACTCATTCAAATGGACAGGCAATGGCGAAGAAAATGTTGCGAGTAGGTTACTATTGGTTGACAATGGAATCTGACTGTTGCAGGTTTGTGAAGAAATGCCACAAGTGTCAAATTTATGCTGATATGATTCATGTTCCTCCGAAACTTTTGAATGTTATCTCTTCCCCATGGCCCTTCTCCATGTGGGGAATTGATATGATTGGGATGATTGAGCCCAAAGCTTCGAATGGACATCGTTTCATTTTGGTGGCAATTGAATACTTCACAAAATGGGTTGAAGTGGCATCATATGCAAATGTAACCAAGCAAGTTGGTATAAGGCTTATCAAGAATCAAATCATATGCTGTTATGGTGTGCCAAGTAAGATCATTACTGACAATGGATCGAACTTGAATAATAGTGTGGTGGAAGCTCTTTCTAAATACTTCAAGATTGCACATCATAATTCTTCTCCTTATATACCTAAGATGAATGGGGCTATTGAAGCTGCGAATAAGAACATCAAGAAGATTATCCAGAAGATGGTTGTCACGTATAAGGATTGACATGAGATGCTCCCATTTGCTTTGCATGGGTATCGTACATCTGTTCACACTTCAACAGGGGCAACCCCTTTCTCTCTTATGTATGGTATGGGAGCAGTACTCCCTGTGGAGGTTGAGATTCCTTCATTACGTGTACTCATGGAAGCCAAGTTGACTGAAGTTGAATGGTGTCAGACTAGGTTTGACCAGCTGAATTTAATTGAAGAGAAGAGATTGACTGCCATGTGTCATGGTCAGTTATATCAGCAGAGAATGAAGAAAGCTTTTGATAAGAAGGTCAAACCTAGAGCGTTCAGAGAAGGTGACCTTGTGCTCAAGAAGATTTTATCATTCAAGCCAGATTCCAAAGGAAAATGGACTCCTAATTATGAAGGCCCATATATTGTTAAGAGATCCTTTTCAGGTGGTGCGTTGATTCTTACAACTATGGATGGTGAAGAGTTCACTCGTCCTGTAAACGCAGATGCGGTCAAGAAATACTTCGCCTAAAAAAATAAAAGAACATCTCGCTAAGTTGAAAACCCAAAAGGGCGGCTTAGGCAAAAATGAGCGTCTCGGTGGATTGAAAACCCGAAAGGGCGATCCAGGCAAAATTAGAGACATAAAACAGAAAGAATTTCCCGATAAGTTGAGTACCCCACCTTGGGGAAACTTATGCAAAAATTAGGGATTACGGAAAGTAATTGCATTCTGCTGATCTTCAGTGATTTCGAGGGCTTGTTTGAGCACAAGGGTTGGCATCAGTTCATCATCCAAGCAGCGGTCCAGAGTACAGTGGATATCAAGATTTGGTAGAGGGATTAAGGATCATTTGTATTCAATGTAACCCTTTTCCATGTAAATTTCCATTTTCAACTTTGTAAAATATATGGAGTCTTGTCATTTATAGACTACCATCCCATTAAATAAAGTTGAGCTTTTATCCAATTGATTCTACTCTTATTTACTTCAGCCAATAGTTTTAAATTTTATTATGATCATTTTGAAATTAAATTTTTAAATCAAAATCAAGTTTTCTTTAATATATATAAAAGCAAGAATTTTTCTAAAGCAAGTAAAAAGAATATCAACATCATTTCAATGGATAACAAGTCCTTAAGTGCGAAGCATCAGAGGTTCCCCAAGCAATTAACTCTTCGGGTATCCCTAGACACTAGTGTTGATTCAATTCCCCAGTGGAACTTCTTTCTTTGTCCCCAGCTGAGTTGGTTGATTCAGATACCTTGCGGCGTGTCCTTGTCCCCAACAGAGTTTCGGCCTTCCCCAACGGAGTTGGTGTTTCCTCAGCAGGTGGATCTTCATCAGAGTTGGTCGATCTTCCCCAGTAGATTGTTTTTGATGTCCCCCCCCAATCACCATTTATCTTTGCTCCCTAGCCAGAGTTTCCTCCTGTTTCCTGAGCAGCTGTTGTTGATTATTTCTCTGTAAGGTTGTCTCCCATTTTTATGGTGTTGACCTAAAATTCCCCACAGATTGGATGTTCTATCCTCAGCAGATCTCCTCCGTCCTCAACTAGGGTTGAGCCCTTCGGGATGTTGGTCTCTTTGTTCTCTGGCATTTGTCTCCATATTTTGTGGATTGACCGAGGATAGTACTAGTGGTTCAATTTCTTTGCGACACCTCTGTATCCTTTGTGATCGTTTTGTCAACATAATCATGATATACACATATACATTCATATAATTTCATAATTGGCATATCTCGCATCTTAATATTTGATTTGTTTGAGATTCTCATTCTCTGTTATGGCGGTACCTTATCCCCATACCAAATTTGGTGTTTGTCCTCCTTCAATTGTAGAGTGTCAGCCCCGTAAGCAGAAAGACTTTAACCTTTCTCTGTTTTCCCACTGATTTTGTGTCCCCGTGGATGGTTGTTATTTCAGTTTCCTCTCCAGTAAATTTTCTGGATGGAATTACTCCCCTTGAGTTATGTCCTCATTGGGTTGAGTCTTGATTGACCGTTTTATTTCTAGCTCTTACCTAGATAAATATTTTGGTCCCCTAAGAGTCTATTACCTAGTAACTGGTAATATTCTTCTTAGTTTGCAGTTTGTTACTTCTTGCCCAATACCCGGCAAAAGTACCCTTTTTCTCCTCAGTGGAGTCCCTAGGAAATATATCCTTGATATGTTCACCTTAACCGGTGACGGATATCTTTTCTTCCCCCGCAGGAGTCTATCCTTGATATGTTCACTTTAACCAGTGACGAATATTCTAATTTTTGGTATTCTACCCAGTAAAAGGTAGTTGTAATCCTTATTTTGTTCCTCAGAGAGTTAATCCTTGATATGTTCATCTTAGCCGATGACGAGTTTCCTTCTCTTGGTGGTTTTCTACCTAGTAAAAGGTAGTTGTAAATCCTACTTTTTCCCCTGTGTGGAGATCATCCTTGATATGTTCACTTTAATTAGTGACGGATTTTCTCTTCTTTGGTATTCTATCCAGTAATTGATAGATGTAATCCCTATTTTTACTCCCCTTTTCAGAGTCTATCCCTATTTTTTCTGTTATGATTAAGCTTATATATGACATGTTAATCACTTTGCTAATGATAATTAGGCTTGGCTAATGAAAAGTTAATGAGAAATGAGGTATGATGCACAAATGGTAAATGCACCCTTGCATGGTGAAAATGCACGTGAACAGTGCACATGCATGGTTCTAATCCACTTAAAATCCACTTATGAACATGATGGAATGATCAAAAAGCTTGTAGCATCAACCAATTTCAAATTATGGATTTTCCCTCCAAAAAGCACATGTATGCACCAATGGTCATGTGATATTATTTCATGCAATGCAATGATAGATTTGGAAAATAATGGTCAAGACAAGCATTTTGCAAAAAGAGTGGCTTAAATTGGAGTTTTGGATCAAAAGTTATGGCACTTTGAAGTTTCATGCACACTTGGTGATCATTTGCTCATATCTTCTCAACCCTTCATCAAATGCTCATGATGTTAGACTTTTTGGAAATAGGAGAGAAAGATCTTCAACTTTCATGTTGACCAAAATTTCATTTAAAGCTTCTTTGATGTTGGAAAGTCAAGTTGAATGTGGTCTAAAACTTGCCATTTTTGGAAACTTTGAATTACAGGTCACTTTCCATTTTTGGAAACTTTTGATTTGACTTCAAAATCTTCAAGGTAGATGTTTGTCATGATGAATAAGCCTCTTTTGGACATGAATGAAGTGTCTCAAACCATTTCTCCACCTCCTAGCCCTCAGTTGACTTGCAGTTGACTTTTATGGGCCTCAGATGACCTGGAAGTGCACTGATGACTTTGGGCTTCTGAAACTTGGTAAAATTGCTTCAAAATGATCCTTGGCTCATATAAGCTCTCTAGAATGATCATGTGGCCTTCATCTCAAGGAAAAACGTGTCCTTTTGTACTGATGAATTCTCTTGATGCCAATGCTAACTGCCAAGATGCAATGCAATATGGAATGATAAATGACCTAAAAAATGAAATGAATGCATGAATGGGGGGTGCAAATTTGAGGTGCTACAGCTGTCCCTATTTAATCAACTGTGAACCTGAACGGATGAAAGCAACAACTATCAGACTTTCAAGGTAAATAGGGATTGAATACCAAAAGAACCGTAGAATTTGCACTCTACAGGGGATAAAGCTAAGGAAGCGAGGCTCATTTACCGATGGCGGCTTCCACTGCAGGATTTGATATCTACTGATCCCAAGGAAAGCGAGGCCATTTACCGATGGCGGCTTCAAAACAGTCGACTTGATATTCACTGATATCAAGGAAAGTGGGGCCATTTACCGATGGTGGCTTCAAAACAGTCGACTTGATATGCACTGATATCAAGGAAAGCAGGGCCATTTACCGATGGCGGCTTCAAAACAGTCGACTTGATATTCACTAATATCAAGGAAAGCGGGGCCATTTACCGATGGCGGCTTCAAAATAGTCGACTTGATATTCACTGATATCAAGGAAAGCGGGGCCATTTACCGATGGCGGCTTCAAAACAGTCGACTTGATATTCACTGATATCAAGGAAAGCGGGGCCACTTACCGATGGCGGCTTCAAAACAGTCGACTTGATATTCACTGATATCAAGGAAAGCGGGGCCATTTACCGATGGCGGCTTCAAAACAGTCGACTTGATATGCACTGATATCAAGGAAAGCGGGGCCATTTACCGATGGCGGCTTCAAAACAGTCGACTTGATATTCACTGATATCAAGGAAAGCGGGGCCATTTACCGATGGTGACTTCAAAATAGTTGACTTGATATTCACTGATACCAAGGAAAGCGGGGCCATTTACCGATGGCGGCTTCAAAACAGTCGACTTGATATTCACTGATATCAAGGAAAGCGGGGCCATTTACCGATGGCAGCTTCCACTGGGGAGACTTGATGTTTACGACTGGAACAAGACCAGACGCTTACTGACGACTCTACTGAGGAATTGATATTAGGAGTGAAACAAGACCAGACATTTAACAATGACTGGGAAGAAAGGATACACGACCAGACATTTACCGATGACTGGGAAGAAAGAAACCACGACCAGACATCTACCGATGACTGGGAAGAAACTCGACGTTTACCAACAACGAAAGATGATGTTCAGAAGTGAAACAAGACCAGACATTTACCGATGACTGGGAAGAACTCGTTGTTTACCGACATCAAAAGATGATGTTCAGAAGTGAAACAAAACCAGACATTTACCGATGACTGGGAAGAACTCGATGTTTACCGACATTGAAAGATGATGTTCAGAAGTGAAACAAGACCAGACATTTACCGATGACTGGGAAGAACACGATGTTTACCGACATCGAACGATGATGTTTACTGACACTAAAGAAAGAAGGCCCGACCAGACATTTACCGATGACTGGGAACGAAGAAACCACGACCAGACATTTACCGATGACTGGCGAGAAATGATACACGACCAGACATTTACCGATGACTGGGATGGGACACGATGTTTACCAACATCGAAAGATGATGTTTACCGACACCAAAGAAAGAAAGCACGACCAGGCATTTACCGATGACTGGGAAGGAATAATACACAACCAGACATTTACCGATGACTGGGATGGGACACGATGTTTACCGAAAATGAAAGATGATGTTTACCGACACCAAAGAAAGAAAGCACGACCAGGCATTTACCGATGACTAGGGAGGAATGATACACAACCAGACATTTACCGATGACTGGGAAGGAATGATACACAACCAGACATTTACCGATGACTGGGATGGGACACGATGTTTACCGACATCGAAAGATGATGTTTACCGACACCAAAGACAGAAAGCACGACCAGGCATTTACCGATGACTGGGAAGGAATGATACACAACCAGACATTTACCGATGACTGGGATGGGACACGATGTTTACCGACATCGAAAGATGATGTTTACCGACACCAAAGAAAGAAAGCACGACCAGGCATTTACCGATGACTGGGAAGGAATGATACACAACCAGACATTTACCAATGACTGGGATGGGTCACGATGTTTACCGACATCGAAAGATGATGTTTACCGACACCAAAGAAAGAAAGCACGACCAGGCATTTACCGATGACTGGGAAGGAATGATACACAACCAGACATTTACCGATGACTGGGATGGGACACGATGTTTACCGACATCGAAAGATGATGTTTACCGACACCAAAAGAAAGGACCCACACGGGGATCAACGCGACACTTACTGGTATCGCAAGGACGACATCTACTTATGTCAAACAAGGCAGACACTTGCCAGGGACTACACTAGGGAGTCACGCTTTCCTTTCACGGACGGGTGAGGAAATAAACCTCTCTGGGGATTGTCAATTCTGAATGTTGTCAAGAGCAACCACTGCAAATGTGCCATTCAGATGTTGAAAACTGATCCGCCTCTACTGGGGATACGATCCAAGCCTGCAAGATGCAAGGGGAGAAAAACTCCTGCTGGGAAAGCAAGTGATCCCTTTGTTGAGCACACGATTCCTGATTCGATCTCCCAACTCTGTGGGGAACAGCACTGCTGGGGACGCTTGCTGATCTGTCATTCTCGAAACGGCAGAGAAACCCACTCAACTAGAGAGTCACTTGTTGGGAAAACACCAACCTCTCAACCATGCTGGGGAAACCAATTCTGAAATCGACCCAGATGACCCCACGTCGCGATGCCAAACTCCTCAGAGTAACATCTTCACCAACCAGCTAAACCAATCCTCGAACGGTAACCACGGCTTGGGACTAGCTTATGCTTGTAATGCTGATGCATGAATTTTACAGCGTAATGCTCCACAACCATGGAAATGCTACGCAATTGATGATGCAATATGCTATGCTTTTCTAAATGATGAATGCATAAAAAATATCCCCCTCCGGGGACTCTACTGGAGATTTCGAGGAACTCTGCTGAGGAACTTGATGTCACTCCCATCTCCACCCTACTGGGGAATAGCGCTGCTGCTGGGGAACGGATAATCCTTACTGGGGACGACCTCCGCTGAACTCGATCCGCTTGGGGACTTCGCTGGGGGAAAACAAACAACGCCCACCTCCGCTGGGGAAACAGCAACCTTCGGACTTGCTGGAGAAACAACCCTCTCAACCCTGCTAGGGGAAACAGCAACAGACTAGCTGGGGAAATAACATTCTCAACCCTGCTGGGGATTGCAGCAAACTCCAGGCCTGGCTGCTGAGGGAACGCCGATCTCGAATCCGCTGGGGAGACAAGCTCTGGACTCGACTAGACGACCCAACTTCTCACGCTAATGGACAGTGCCGAAACACCTTTGAACAAGCCGTGGCTCATCTACTTCAGTCAGCAATCAAAGATAGTAACCTGCAAAACGGCAATTCAAACATGCCCCAGGGGATTGTATGGACAAAATACACTCAAGTGTACTCAACATTCAAAATGATTTTCAAATGTTTTATCTTTCCGCACATTATTGTCTAGCCTTGAGGTTTTAGATGCAATGTTTATCAAAAATTCGGACGTTTTTGCAAACAAAACAGTAAAGTAAAAACAAGAGAGCAATTTGACTGAATAACGACTTTTATTGATTGAAAATGGCCTATAAAGGCAAATACATCAGGAAGCAATTCCTAGGAAGAGGTAATTGCGCCAAAAAAGGAAATAAACTACCCTATTGGCAACATGAACACGGCATCCACTATTTTCTAATTCTGTTATGACTCGTATATCCTCAGTTTCCCCAAATTCTTCGCCTTCTGAGAAGAATGATTGGACCGATCACATCCTTCGAGATGGTAGACACTGAAGCGCGATGAAGTACAGATAACTCAGACTGTAGTCTTCACTTTTAATCCCTCTTTTGCCTGGATCGCCTTTTCAGGTTTTCAATCCACCGGGATACCCATTTTTGCCTAAGTCGCCTTTGCAGGTTTTCGACTTACCGGGTGTACATATTTTTTCATTCTTTATCCCTAACTTTTGCCCGAACCTTTTTCTTTTTCTTGGTTCGCCGGGATGCCCTTTTTTGCCTGGACTCTTTTATTCTTTTCGTCCAGCGGGTCTTATGCGAAGTATTTTTTGACTACATCTGAGTTCACAGGGGACGAAAAATCTTCACCATCCATAGTTGTAAGCATCAAGGCTCCACCAGAAAAGACCTTCTTAACAACATATGGACCTTCATAATTCGGAGTCCACTTGCCCCTGTTATCTGTACCTGGAGGAAGGATCCTCTTCAAAACCAAATCATCCGTCTGATAGCTTCGAGGACGCACTTTCTGATCAAAGGCCTTCTTCATCCTTCTCTGATACAGCTGCCCGTGGCACACGGCTGCCAGGCGCTTCTCTTCGATAAGGCTTAACTCATTAAACCTTGTCTGAATCTATTCAGCCTCGTCTAGCTTGACATCCAACAGGACTCTTAGAGAAGGAATCTCCACTTCAACAGGTAGGACTGCTTCCATACCATACACAAGGGAGTAAGGGGTTGCCCCGGTCGACATACGTACTGAGGTACGGTACCCATGCAAAGCGAAAGGCAACATCTCATGCCAATCCTTGTACGTCACGACCATCTTCTGCACAATCTTCTTAATGTTCTTGTTTGCCGCCTCTACAACACCATTCATCTTTGGTCTGTAAGGAGAAGAATTGTGGTGTTCGATCTTGAAATCTCTGCAAATCTCTTTCATCATCTTGTTATTGAGATTCGAACCATTATCAGTGATGATTCTCTCAGGAACCCCATAACGACAGATAATCTCCTTCTTAATGAATCGGGCAACCACTTGTTTGGTAACATTAGCATAGGAAGTTGCTTCCACCCACTTGGTGAAGTAATCAATCGCGACCAGGATGAAGAGATGTCCATTAGAAGCAGTAGGTTCGATCTTCCCAATCATATTGATGCCCCACATCGCGAATGGCCAAGGAGAATTCATAACATTTAGAGGGCTTGGTGGTACATGCACTTTATCTGCATAAATCTGACATTTGTGGCATTTCCGAGCGTATTTGAAACAGTCAGATTCCATGGTTATCCAGTAATAACCGGCTCTTAACAATTTCTTGGCCATTGCATGACCACCAACATGGGTACCGAAAGACCCCTCGTGTACTTCCTGCATTAACATGTCTGCTTCGTGTCTATCCACGCATCTGAGCAGAACCATGTCAAAGTTCCTCTTGTATAACACATCATCTTGATTCAAATAAAAGCTTCCAGCTAGCCTTCTCAGGGTCTTCTTGTCATTCTTTGACGCTCCTTTAGGATACTCCTGGCTTTTGAGGAAATTCTTAATATCAAAGAACCACGGCTTCTCATCAACAACAGACTCGGCTGCAAACACATACGCAGGCCTCTCGAGTCGATTCACAGCAACGTGTGGCACATGATTCTGCCAATGGACCTTAATCATGGAAGACAATGTGGCCAAGGCGTCAGCCATTTGATTTTCATCCCGGGGTACATGATACAACTTCACTGTCTTGAAGAAAGTCAGGATCCTTCTGGTGTAATCTCTATAAGGAATCAAATGCGGCTAATGGGTATTCCAATCTCCGTTGACTTGGTTAATCACCAGAGCGGAATCTCCATAGATGTCCAGAGTTTTGATCCTTAGATCAATGGCTTCCTCAATACCCATGATACAAGCCTCGTACTCAGCCTCGTTGTTGGTTACTCCAAAAGTCAATCTGGCAGAAAAAGGTAAGTGTGCACCTTTAGGATTGATGAGTATTGCCCCAACACCATTTCCATTCACATTAACCGCCCCATCAAACATCAGTGACCACTTGTCATCAGGATCCGGTCCTTCCTCGACAAGAGGCTCTTCACAATCTTTCATCTTTAAGTACATGATGTCTTCATCAGGGAATTCAAACATCATCGGCTGATAGTCATCAATTGGTTGCTCGGCAAGGTAATCAGACAGAATGCTACCCTTGATGGCCTTTTGAGACGTGTACTGGATATCATACTATGTCAAAATCATCTGCCAACGAGCCACTCGTCCGGTGAGAGCCGGGTTTTCAAAGATGTACTTTACTGGGTCCATCTTAGAAATCAACAAGGTAGTATGGTTCAACATATATTGTCTTAGTCGGCGAGCAGCCCATGCCAAAGCGCAGCAAGTTTTCTCGAGTTGCGAATATCTTATTTCACAGTCGGTAAATTTTTTGCTAAGGTAGTATATTGCATGCTCTTTTCGACCAGACTCGTCATGCTGTCCCAATACACACCCCATCGAATTCTCTATTACTGAAAGGTACATTATCAGAGGCCTCCCAGGAACTAGGGGTATGAGAATTAGGGGTTTCTGCAAATACTCTTCTATCTTATCAAAAGCTTTTTGACAGTCATCGTTCCACTTGATTGCTTGATCTTTCCTTAGCAGTTTGAATATCGGTTCACACGTAGCTGTCAGGTGAGATATGAACCGTGCAATGTAGTTCAACCTCCCTAAAAACCCACGCACCTGCTTTTCCGTTCTTGGTTCAGGCATTTCTTGAATAGCTTTTACTTTCTCTGGATCAACCTCAATCCCTTTCTCACTGACAATGAAGCCTAACAACTTTCCGGATCTTACTCCAAACGTACACTTGTTTGGATTCAGCCTCAGTTTGAATTTTCTCAGCCTTTCAAACAACTTCTGCAAATTTACCAAGTGCTCCTCTTCTGTCTGAGACTTGACAATCATATCATCCACGTACACTTGAATCGCTTTGTGCATCATGTCATGAAAGAGAGTCGTCATAGCCCTCTGATAGGTAGCACCGGCATTCTTCAACCCGAATGGCATCACCTTATAACAGAAAGTGCCCCACGGTGTTATGAATGTCGTCTTTTCCATGTCTTCTGGCGCCATCTTGATCTGATTATAGCCAGAAAATCCATCCATGAAAGAGAAAACCGAGGACTGAGCAGTGTTATCAACTAATACATCAATGTGAGGTAATGGGAAATCATCTTTCGGACTGGCTCTGTTTAAATCTCGGTAATCGACACACATCCTGACTTTACCATCCTGCTTCGGCACGGGTACGATGTTGGCCACCCAAAGGGGACAATTGGTAACTGCCAGAAAACCAGCATCCAACTGCTTCTGAACTTCCTCTTTGATCTTGACAGCCATGTCAGGACTAGTTCTGCGAAGCTTCTGCTTTACCAAAGGACAATCTTCTTTGAGAGGTAGCCTGTGCACCACAATGTCTGTATCCAACCCAGGCATATCTTGATACGACCATGCGAATATCTCCATATATTCTCGCAGCATTTCAATCAGCCCTCTCTTGACCTTTTCCTCTAAAGCAGCCCCTATCTTGATCTCTTTCCTGGCGTCCTCAGTACCAAGATTAATGACTTCCAGCTCTTCCTGATGAGGTTGGATGACCCTTTCCTCCTGCTTCAATAATCTGGCCAATTCTTTGGGGAGTTCACAGTCTTCTTCACTCTCCTCTTCGGCTTGGTAAATGGGATTATCGAAATCATACTGAGCCATAACAGAACTTTTTTTAATGGAGTCCGCGAGATCAATTCCTGCACGAATGATGTTTAATGCTTTATTTTAGAAAAGAATTCAAGAAAGTCACAAAAACAAAAAACATTGCCATTTTTATTGTTTTGAAAATGAAAATAAAAACAGAAAGACAGTGAGCACAAATTTGATTGCAAAACGTCCTTTATTAATGATAATCATTGAAAGTTCAAACATGTTGTGGCCCTACAATGAACCACTACGCCCCGGGCAGAGCGTAGGGTTTTTGTGCAAAATGAAAAACAAAAGAAAATTACTCTGTCTGAAGAGTAACTTTGACTATTTCTTCGGCTGTCCAATTGTTAACCATCTCCCCTGGAGCACACGGGCGCACCCAGCTGTCCAGATCACAATCATTGTATCCGTCTTCACTGCCTGCTGCAAAGATGTCACCATGATTCATCAACCCATCGCTGGTGAAGGTACACGGCCCTTTCTGACTCTGAACACCCAGCTCTGACTGAAGAGGCTGATAACCAATGCCAAATTTGTCTTCTTTCACGGGCATGTCAATCATCTTACCCCAGCCTTCTGCATTACCTGAATTAACAACCTCCAGAGCTTGCTTGTAGGACGTAATTGAGACACTTGGTTTCTTCTGCTCAACAAAAGCCACCTTCTCAATATCAATGGTCTCAAAAGCTTGGCGCAGAGTTTCATGAATTTCACCATCCATCTCCACATACTTGAAAGAGGATAAATGGCTCACAAGAATGTCCTCTTTGCCACACACAGTCACAACCTGACCATTCCACACATACTTCAGCTTTTGATGGAGGGTTAACGAAACTGCTTCAGCCCCATGTATCCATGGACGCCCCAACAGACAACTATATACTGGTTGAATATCCATCACATAGAAGATAATATCAAACACTTCTGGGCCAATCTTCACGGGCAACGTGACTTCACCGAAAACAGATCGCTTGGATCCATCGAAAGCACGGACGACAAGATCACTCGGTGTGAGGACAACCCCTTTAACATCAAGTTTAATCAAAGCCTTCTTGGGCAACACATTCAAAGAGGACCCGGTATCAACCAACACGTGCGACAACACCGCGCCTTTGCACTCCATCGTGATATGCAAGGCTCTATTATGATTACGACCCTCAGGTGTCAGATCTGAATCTTTGAACCCCAAACCATGTCTCGTGTTAACATTTGCAATAACACCTTCGAGTTGGTTAACCGAAATCTCTTGAGGCACGTAAGCCATATTCAACATTTTCAGCAAGGCGTTACGATGTGCCTCAGAACACATTAACAGGGAGAGAATAGAGATTTTCGACGGCGTCTGGTTCAGCTGATCCACAATCTTATAATCACTTTTCTTGATGATTTTGATGAACTCCTCTACATCTTTCTCAAAAGACCCCTCAGGCACCTCCTTCTGCACTGGTTCTTCCTCCACCACAACTTGCTTCCCTTTTGCTTTTGCAAGAGCCTCAGCACTGCTATCCCTCAGAGTCTGTGGTGCAAATAAACGACCGCTTCTCGTAAACCCTTTGGGTCCTCCCACATTATCCACATCCGGACCAACAGTTACGGGAGTTTTACCTAGCAAACCAATGGTCACTAGAGCCTGATTTACCGGTCTGATCTGATTCTCTGACCTTCTGTTACTGCGGAAAGCATTGTCATACTTCTAAGGAACTTCTCTACTGTTCTCGACAAGTCTTCCGCCAGAAGCAGCAATGGTGGTAGGAGAGCTGATAGTCACTGGAGCAGTTATGGTCACAGGAGTCCCAACAGTCACGGGCGCATTAACAGTTCTCGGAGCACGTCCAGGCCCTTCTGATGGTTTAAAGTAGATGGTAACCGTTGATACCTCCCCACGATCTTTCACAATTCGACCGAACTGTAAGCAACCCTCATCCATCAATCCCTGGATACCTCTTCTCAACTTCCCACAACCATTCTCTTGATTGTCACAATCTGAGCAAGTCTCATCACAGCCCGGGAACACTCCCCCTTTCAGCAGACGCTCTTTTCCACAAACAGCGAAGTCTGAACATCATCAACATCAACTACCAAATCCACAGCTTCCTCATCTTCCACACTGTTCACTCTAGGCCCACCTTGCTGAGGCATAGGATTATTCACTACATTCGAAACAGGAGCAAAGTTAATTGCTTTAGCATCAATCAAGTCTTGAACCTTATGATGAAAGGACCTACAATTCTCAATGTGATGCCCTGGTGCACCGGAATGAAAATCACAACTGACATTAGCATCATACCCAGCTGGTATCTTCGTTAACGGGGCCATAGTGCGAAACTCAACAAACTTCAACCTGAGCAGTTCAGGAAGAAATTCAGCATAGGTCATTGGCAACTGATCAAAACGACGATCCAACATTCTCTGTCTTGGCTGAAATTGGCGTTGTTGTTGTTGTTGTGGTTGTCCTCTTGGTTGTTGTTGTTGAGGTTGGGGTGCTGGAATAGTCACGGCAGCAACCTGACGATACTGTCCTCTGTTCATATTCCTCCGATGATGCACAACATTTGTTTCGCCCTCTTTCTTTCTGGGTTTCCCAGAAAATGGTTTCTTAGAACTCGAAGAGCTTGAGGAACCAGGATCTTGGATCTTCCCTGCTTTGATAAGACTTTCAGTCCTCTCTCCGCAGATCACAACATCTGAAAAGCTACCAAACGGGCAACTTCCCATACGGTCCATGAACACACCCTGAAGGGTCCCAATGAACATGTCGGTCAGCTCTCTCTCCAACATCGGAGGTTGCACTCTTGCAGCTAATTCACGCCACCTCTGGGCGTACTCCTTGAAGCTTTCACCATTCTTCTGAAACAAGCTCTGCAGTTGAGTTTTGCTCGGAGCCATGTCCATATTGTGCTTATATTGTCTCAGAAAGGCTTCACCCAAATCTCTCCAGCTTCTAACAGATTCTTTCCTCAAGTCCATGTACCAGTCCAAGGAAGCTCCAGACAAGCTGTCTTGGAAAAAGTATATCCACATCTTCTCATCATCAGTGTATGCGGATATCTTTCTGTAATAAGCCTGCACATGAGTGCGAGGACAAGAAGTACCATTGTATTTGTCAAAGGATGGCGCCTTGAATTTGTAAGGGATCCTCAACCCATCAACCAAACCCATATTGGTAACATCGAAGCCCAAAGAATTCTGACATTCCATGGCACAGATCTTCTCAGCAAGGGCGTCCACCTTTCTATCCCTCTCTTCAGTCCTTCCACCTTCATCATCGTCACTGAGGAGCGTGAACATATCTTCCTGTCTGTCAACCAACGGTGCAGGATGGCGGGCTGGAGCACGGGCCACTCGAACATTAGCAGTCTCTGCAGTGATAGGTTGTCCGTTGATTCTGATACCCCTCAATTCATCACCCACAGCATAGTTATTGACAGGAATAGTGGCAGCAATAGTGTCATTAACAGGGGCTACTTCTGGCGAATTCCGACTGACAGGTGGAATCACAGCTTCTTGTCTCTTGGCCAAGGCTCGAAGCTCCTCTTGCCCTTGCACAACCCCTTGCATCATATTCATGAATTGGGCCATGTTAGCCCTCATCTCTGCCAATTCAGCCTGAACTTGATCCATGCTTCTCTGTTGATTCAACCTTGTCGCGTACCGGTGCGGACGATGATCAGCAATCCTGCCTATGTCAGGAACCAGAGTGAGAAATCTTATTCAAGAACACCTGTAATGCAAGAAGGATATGTGTATGATGTGTATGTTGCTTTATCATGAATGATCCTGAAAAAGGATATGCATATGCGGGTTAACTTTTTTTTTCTTTTCTATACATTTTATTTTTTTTGAAAATAAACGTGCTATGATGCAAAATGATGAAGCCATGGCAGGTTGGCTGAGTATCACAAGGCATAGGATCAGAACTTCGGCATCAGAACCCACGGTCATCAACAGAGCAAGTCATCGTCTGAACAAGTACAAACAGATTCAACCCAGGGATCCGAAATAAACGGAACCCGCTGATAAATACCACGGACAAACCTCCGGCGTCCAGAAATAAAGATCCATAAATCCGACTGAAACAATAGTCACCCAGATCAAGAACCGGACCAAATTCACCATCACAGAATCACTGACAGAACCTGTACTGTAGGAATCAACCCTCCCCTCACAGGTGAATTCTACAAGGTCATCCTAAGGTGGATAATGGTCTCGACAATCGGAAAAGATACTCAACGGGTTTGCCCTTTCGGGTGTGCCATTGCAGCTCTCATAAGATCATTTAAACCAAAGATCCGGGAAAGAACGGTCACCGAAGTCAACAGCTCCAAAGAGATAAAACTCAACCATAGTGGAAACTCCACAAGGAAGAGCCCTCTCAGAAGAACCTCGTCCGGCTTGTGGTATGTCACGTCGCAACAATCATGTCAACCCAACATGTGAGGAACGTGAGACCACGCTAATCCTAGGTGTATACTCGGGCCTGGGTTTTAGCCCCACTCAAAACACCCACCCCAAATCAGAGGAACAACCTGTACAGGATCCAGCACAATGATAATATGATGCATGCAAACATATATGCAAATATATACAATCACAGTATAATAATCACAAATGCAATAAATAAAGCAGTAGAAGCAACCAAAACTATCCTAGAGAGCGCTAGGATTGACTCGCTTAGGGAAGATGGACCAGCAAGAGGTCAACTTCTTTTGTATCCCCAGCAGAGTCGCCAGCTGTCGCATACGCGAAAAACAATCGGCGGGAAAAGACACAGAGCCGCCACCGTGCATTATTTATCCCAAAGGAGGGAAAGGAAACGCTCGAAGTAAACCTAGAAAGGAAAGGAATGGTCTTACGACCAAAGATTGCTAGGATCGGGAGTCGGTTACGCAAGGGGAAGGTATTAGCACCCCTCACGTCCGTCGTACTCGACGGGATCCGCGCTCAAAAGAAAAGAATAAGGTTGCTGAATAACTGCTCAAAGAATGCACACACACTGGATTAATAAACAGGATGAAAGAAGACGGAGAAAGCGGACTCGGCAGGATGTCGCATCCTGGGCCTACGTAGTTTTTCAGACACAAACATCATAGTCGACGTAGTTCGGGTAAATGGGGAAACGTGATCGCTAGGACCTCGCATCCTATGCATACATATCTTCTCTAACCATAGTAAGAATCAGAGCACTCGTAGCTCGGCTAACGCACGCCGAAACAAAACGCTGAAAAAAAAGACGCTGAGACGTCGAACGACACACAAACAGAAACAGACTGCCAATGGATGGTCTTACATCTGACTCCGAACAAACAAACACAAATAGGAAACAGAATGCCAATCACTGGTCTTACATCTAACTCCACAAAAGAAACAGGAAACAGATAGCCAATCAATGGTCTTACATCTGACTCCATAAACAAACAAACAAAAGAAGCAGGTGACAAACACACACTAAAAAAATAAAGAGTCTCAATTGCAACTAGGGCAAGAGAAAAGGAAGGTCTCAATCGCAACGAGGGCAAGAGAAAAGAAAGATTAATGTTAGTCGTCAGTCAAACTCGACAAGACATCGCATCTCGTGCCTACGTATCTCACCTGGACATGAGAATCAGAGTTGCCGTAGTTCGGCTAAACTATTTCTGTTTTTTTTGTGATTTTTAGACGGACAACGTTACTACACAATCTACCGGATGCTCGAACTTTGGAGACTTACTCACCTGTAGTAGAAGGAGTCAACGCGTCCTTAAGAAAAGAAAATCAAAGAGTTTGTTTTTGTTTTAGGATGCTCATGCAAAAAAAGGAAGTCCTGGACGAAGGAACCGTGCTACCTTAGTTGACATGCAAACGAGAGACTATACGAAGTCTAGCAATCCTATGGGGATACAATCACACCACACAAAAACATATAACATGAAATAAACACACCAACAAGGGGGCTCAAACATCCAAGGGTAAGGCTTTAGTCAAGGGGTCATATCAACCTCGACAAATAAGCCGGGCTTTAGTCAAGGGGTCATATCAACCTCGAAAAACAAGCCAACTGGAAGGGTATCTGAGGGCTCTTAACCACTGACATTGACCGTCAGGGTGAGCATATGAAAGGTAATGAGGATAAGACCTCATAGCTCTTAACCCGGGCCTGGGTGAGCTTCAAATCAATGAAAACGTGGGGATCCAGAATGAGGGACCCTACTCCACTTGACTGACTCTATATACAAGGATCTTGGGTTAGGTTCAAGAGCCTCAACACGTAGTGAGAGCATAATGAACGACTCAACGATTAACAGGGGACTGACTGCTAGTCCCTTCTATCTGTCAATTTCCTCTTCACTTAGGAGGACTTAAGTCACATGCCTCGACAAGGAGGTCTTTAGCACAAAAGTAAACAATCATAGACATTGCCTCTTAAGGAGGACTTCAGCCAAATGCCTGCCAAAAGAAACGACAGGGCTTCCAGACTACATGGAGTTAGAGAGGTTACCTAAGTGGTATACCAACCACAAGCAAAGCAAAGCTCAAGCAATGAGCTAAGAGCGACTAAAGTACCTGTAAGAAAATCAAACAAGTCAATATCATATTCAGACAAACCAAACAGATAATCAACAGTGGTTCCTCAATATGTACACAATACAAGTCCTATGTGTAAACAACTCAAGTGAGTTCATCACCAAGGGACCTACAACACAACAAAGGTTAGTGGACAAAGCAAACTTGTATCTCAAGTAATGAGATCACATCAACCACTAGAGCTAATTGCTTGAACCTGAAATACAAAGCTCAAAAGGTGAGTACGAACCACTAGTACCAAGACTAGGGTCAAAGGTAAAGCAAAAAGTCAAAACAGAAGTTGATATTCCACATGAAGCACATTTAATCAAGTAAGAACATGTCCTAAAAAGGATCAAACTCAAATCATAAGGCAAAGCCCTCACATGCACAAGATAACGCAAAGGCACACAATGGTGTTCATAATTGGATATCAAGAATGGAAATCCCATATTAAAACAGAAATGAATCTAATGATCATGAAATTTTTTATGTGCACATAACATGTTAAACACAAGCATCACACAAAAAATTGGAATTAGAAAAGCTCAATTGACCTAGGAAATAAAATGAACAAGATCAACATCAAAATGTGTGACACAAATTGTCACACCATACATTCATGTGTCCAAAACAGAAATGAAAAATGCTAAAAATGCCAAATCAATTCTCAAAAATCATTCATCATGTTAGGATTCAGAATACCAAATTTCAAAGCAATTGCAGAAAGTATGAGCATTTCACAAGTCAAATATCACAACATGTCATTTTTTGCATCATGTTCAAATAACTAAGCATATTCAAAATTCCAGCAAGGCACAAATCCAGAATTTCACATCACAAAATAAAAGACATTCAAATGAACATGTAGAAAAAAGTTTGGATTTATTTGGAATCATTTTCTATTTTTAGTGATATTTTGAATTTGATGAAAAATAATGAAATAAATGTGAATCAATTGGAAAATGGAAATTGAACATGAAATTGGAAACTGCATCAGCTAAGAGTTGAACACAGGTCATTAAGGTCACAACAAGAGCGCTACAGTATGAAAATCAATTGGAATAAAAGTGCATTTGCTGAGAATCGAACCCTGGCTTCAGTGGTCATATAAGCGCTCAAATAAAACAATTGAGAAAATGCAAATCAAACGAACGCTGGAATCGAACAGAGGAACGCAGGGTTGTGAGCGTGTTCAATAGTGAAACACAGCGTTCCACTAATTGACGTGGCGCCCAGTCATCAGGTTAAATGCCACGAGGCGCTGGTCAAAGGATGCGGACCAATGGTTACGCCAACAGGCGCATGCGTGGCGCCAGCTAGGAACAAACCCTAGCAATTAATTGCAGACGGCGGCTGGTGGAGGAGCTCAGCCTTCTTCTCCGACGAGACCGGCGGAGGAACAGTGACATTCATCAAAAAATTTCCAGAATTACGCATGGCATATATCATTGGAACCGTCTCGAAGCCAGGAACATGGATCTATTATTATCTAGGCCTATAACTCCATGAATAATGCAAATCGAAGGAAAACATTATGCATGGCAAAACTTTAATCCAACATATCTCATGCAATACTTCACCAAATCCGAAACTATTTATATCAGGATGATCAGTGACAAAAACTCTACACAATTATGGCAATAGAATCAAGAATCATGAGGTTCGAAATCCAACCTTCTTGAAGAGCAGAATGATGAAACAGTGAATTCAAGCTCCAGCAATGTCCATATCTTCTCCTCTACTCTTGTTATGAAGCTTTGTGCATGAAATCTCACTTGAAATAGCTTGGATCTTGATTAATTTCCAACTTCCATGTTCATCTTCATGAGCTTGATGTGCATGAATCTTGGCCAAAATCTTCAAATCAATGCTTGATTCTTCATCAATCACACTCAATGAACACAATTACGCAGTAAAATCAATGAGTTGTGTGTAAAAATTTGAAGTTTCAATTGAGAGAAAATTTGGAGGGAAAGAAAATTTTCTAGATCTAGAAGTTGTAATCTCAACAATTCTGTTATGATTAAGCTTATATATGACATGTTAATCACTTTGCTAATGATAATTAGGCTTGGCTAATGAAAAGTTAATGAGAAATGAGGTGTGATGCACAAATGGTAAATGCACCCTTGCTTGGTGAAAATGCACGTGAACAGTGCACATGCATGGTTCCAATCCACTTAAAATCCACTTATGAACATGATGGAATGATCAAAAAGCTTGTAGCATCAACCAATTTCAAATTATGGATTTTCCCTCCAAAAAGCACATGTATGTACCAATGGTCATGTGATATTATTTCATGCAATGCAATGATAGATTTGGAAAATAATGGTCAAGACAAGCATTTTTCAAAAAGAGTGGCTTAAATTGGAGTTTTGGATCAAAAGTTATGGCACTTTGAAGTTTCATGCACACTTGGAGATCATTTGCTCATATCTTCTCAACCCTTCATCAAATGCTCATGATGTTAGACTTTTTGGAAATGGGAGAGAAAGATCTTCAACTTTCATGTTTACCAAAATTTCATTTGAAGCTTCTTTGATGTTGGAAAGTCAAGTTGAATGTGGTCCAAAACTTGCCATTTTTGGAAACTTTGAATTACAGGTCACTTTCCATTTTTGGAAACTTTTGATTTGACTTCAAAATCTTCAAGGTAGATGTTTGTCATGATGAATAAGCCTCTTTTGGACATGAATGAAGTGTCTCAAACCATTTCTCCACCTCCTAGCCCTCAGTTGAGTTGCAATTGACTTTTGTGGGCCTCAGATGACCTGGAAGTGCACTGATGACTTTGGGCTTCTGCCACTTGGTAAAATTGCTTCAAAATGACCCTTGGCTCATATAAGCTCTCTAGAATGATCATGTGGCCTTCATCTCAAGGAAAAACTTGTCCTTTTGTACTGATGAATTCTCTTGATGCCAATGCTAACTACCAAGATGCAATGCAATATGGAATGATAAATGACCTAAAAAATGAAATGAATGCATGAATGGGGGGTGAAAATTTGAGGTGCCAAGATGATGTTGAAGAGATTCCTGATGAGATCACCCGGCTACTTGAGCATGAAGAGAAGATCATTCAGCCGCACCTTGAGAATCTGGAAACAGTCAACTTGGGGTCTGAAGATTGTGTGCGAGAGGTAAAGATTGGGGCACTCTTGGAAGAATCTGTTAAGGAGGGGTTGATTGAATTGCTACGAGAATACGTCGATGTCTTCGCCTCGACATATGAAGACATGCCCGGTCTGGATACTGATATCGTGCAACATTTCTTGCCTTTAAAACCTGAGTGCGTGCCTGTGAAGCAGAAGCTCAGAAGAACTCATCCTGATATGGCAGTGAAGATCAAAGAGGAAGTTCAGAAGCAAATTGATGCAGGGTTTCTGGTGACTTCTACATATCCTCAATGGGTGGCCAATATTGTGCCCATGCCTAAGAAAGATGGAAAAGTCCGGATGTGTGTGGACTATAGAGATTTGAACAAAGCTAGTCCGAAAGATGATTTTCCACTACCACATATTGACACGTTGGTAGATAATACATCTAAATTCAAAGTCTTCTCATTTATGGATGGATTTTCCGGATATAATCAGATCAAAATGGCACCCAAGGATATGGAGAAGACAATATTCATCACACCTTGGGGAACATTCTGTTATTGAGTGATGCCCTTCGGTTTGAAGAACGCCGGAGCCACGTATCAACGAGCTATGACTACCTTGTTTCATGATATGATGCACAAGGACATTAAGGTATATGTAGATGATATGATTGCTAAGTCAAGAACGGAAGTTGAACATGTAGAGCACCTGTTGAAGCTTTTTCAACGTCTGAGAAAGTATAAGATTCGTCTGAATCCCAACAAGTGTACATTTGGAGTCCGTTTTGGCAAGTTATTGGGCTTTGTTGTCAGTGAAAGAGGTATTGAGGTTGATCCAGCAAAGGTCAAAGCAATACAAGAGATGCCTGCGCCCAAAACTGAGAAGCAAGTCCGAGGTTTTCTTGGCCGCTTGAATTATATTTCCAGATTCATATCCCACATAACCGCCACATGTGCGCCAATATTCAAGCTCCTACAGAAAGATCAGTCTCATGATTGGACCGAAGATTGCTAGAAAGCCTTCGACAGTATTAAAGAGTATCTGTCCGAACCTTCGATCCTGTCTCCGCCTGTGGAAGGAAGACCTTTGATCATGTATCTGACGGTTCTTGAAGACTCGATGGGTTGTGTTCTTGGTCAGCAAGACGAATCAGGGAAGAAGGAGTATGCTATTTACTACTTGAGTAAGAAGTTCACTGATTGTGAGTCTCGATACTCAATGCTTGAGAAGACATGTTGTGCTTTGGCATGGGCAGCTAAGCGCTTGCGCCATTATATGTTAAATCATACGACTTGGTTGATATCCAGAATGGATCCAATCAAGTATATATTTGAGAAGCCTGCTTTAACAGGGAGGATTTCCCGTTGGCAGATGTTGTTATCTGAGTATGATAAGGAGTATCGAGCTCAAAAGGCTATTAAAGGTAGTATCTTGGCTGACCATTTGGCACATCAGCCGATCGAGGATTATCAGTAAGTTCAGTATGACTTCCCGGATGAGGAAATTCTGTATTTGAAAATGAAAGATTGCGATGAGCCTACACTCGATGAAGGGCCAGAGCCTGGTTCTAAATGGAGTATGGTATTTGATGGCGCTGTAAATCAGTTTGGAAATGGTATTGGGGAAATGATTATTACTCCTCAGGGCACACATATTCCTTTTACAGCAAGGATAACTTTCAAATGCACGAATAATATGGCTGAGTATGAGGCCTGTATTATGGGATTGGAGGAATGCATTGATCTCAGGATCAAGCATCTTGATATTTATGGTGATTCGACCCTTGTTGTTAATCAGATTAAGGGTGAATGGGAGACGAATCAGCTTGGTCTTATTCCATACAGAGATTATGCGAGGAGGATTTCAATGTTCTTTACTGAGGTTGATTTTCATCATATTCCTCGAGATGAGAATCGAATGGCAGATGCTCTTGCCACGCTTGCTTTAATGATTGTGGTTAAATTGTGGAATGAAGTTCCCAATATCACTATGATGCGCTTGGATAGACCAACTCACGTATTTGCAGTAGAAGAGGTGAAAGATGATAAGCTGTGGTATTATGATATCAAGTGTTTCCTTCAGAGCCAGATTTATCCGCCCGGGGCATCTGTGAAAGATAGGAAGACTTTGAGGAGATTGTCAGGCAGTTTCTACCTCAATGGCGAAGTGCTTTACAAGAGAAATTTTAACATGGTTCTGCTCAGATGCGTGGATAGACACGAAGCAGACCTGTTGATGACCGAAGTCCATGAAGGTTCATTTGGTACTCATTCCGATGGACATGCCATGGCTAGAAAGATGTTGAGAGCAGGCTACTATTGGCTGACAATGGAGTTTGATTGCTGCAAATATGTGAAGAAATGCCATAAGTGTCAGATTTATGCAGATAAGATTCATATTCCCCCGACACTTCTGAATGTGATTTCATCACCATGGCCTTTCTCCATGTGGGGAATTGACATGATTGGTATGATAGAGCCAAAAGCGTCTAACGGACACAAATTTATTCTCGTAGCAATTGATTACTTCACCAAGTGGGTTGAAGCGGCATCGTATGCAAATGTGACCAGGCAGGTGGTCGTGAAGTTGATCAAGAATCAACTCATATACCGTTATGGTGTGCCAGATAAGATCATTACTGATAATGGATCTAACCTGAACAACCAGATGATGAAGGAACTGTGTAGTGAGTTCAAGATCGCACATCATAATTCCTCTCCTTACAGACCCAAGATGAATGGGGTTGTTGTAGCTGCTAATAAGAATATCAAGAAAATTATCCAGAAGATGGTTGTCACGTATAAGGATTGGAATGAGATGTTGCCATTTGCTTTACATGGATATCGCACATTTGTCCGCACTTCAACAGGGGCAACCCCTTTCTCTCTTGTTTATGGCATGGAAGTTGTACTCCCAGTAGAGGTGGAGATCCCATCAATGAGAGTCTTGATGAAGGCCAAGTTGACTGATGCTGAATGGGTTCAGAGTCGTTATGACCAGCTGAACTTGATAGAAGAAAAGAGATTGACTGCCATGTGTCATGGTCAGTTATATCAACAAAGAATGAAGAAAGCCTTTGATAAGAAGTTCAAGCCTTGTGTGTTCCGAGAAGGTGACCTTGTGCTCAAGAAAGTCTTGTCTTTCGCGCCCGATTCCAGGGGCAAGTGGACTCCAAACTATGAAGGTCCATATGTTGTTAAGAGAGCCTTTTCAGGTGGTGCTTTGATACTGGTAACTATGGATGGGGAGGATTTCACTCGTCCTGTGAATTCAGATGCAGTCAAGAAATACTTCGCCTAAAAAAACAGAATAGCTCGCTAAGTTGAAAGCCCGAAAGGGCGGCTTAGGCAAAAATGAGCATCTCGGTAGATTGAAAACCCGAAAGGGCGGTCCAGGAAAAAGTTAGAGACATGAAAAAATAAATATTTGTATCCCGCTAGATTGAGTACCTCATCCTGGGGCAATCTAGGCAAAAAATTGGGGATTTGGCAAGTAACTCCATCTTCACAAGACTTTGTTCTACATCTGTCATCCGTCAGAGATTCTCGTTCATTCGTCATCAACCGAAGCTTCGAATACATCGAATTCAGAATTGGTGGAGAAATGGTCATTATGTTCAATGTAACCCTTTTCCAATATATATCACCAATTTCAAATTTTGTAAAGATCTGTGGAGTCTTGCCATTTGCAGACTATCATTCCATCAAATAAATTTGAGCCTTTATCCAATTATTTGCACTCTTATTTGTTTCTATTTCAACAAATGTTTCGCATGCTTTTAACTGAGAAAATTTCATTGTTTTGAAAAAATGAATTTTTATAACTTGTTTTTAAACAAAGTGAACATTCACAAAGACGAAAGGATACTTAAGAGATCCCCAGTGCTCTCCCAAGAGTGGTATGATCTCCAACAGGGTAAGACATTCGTTCATATTCCTGGCATAACTGTATCCTCTTCCTCCAGAATATTGTTGTGGTTCATCCCACCGAGTGGAGTTCTTGTTGAGGTTATTTACCTCTCTTCCCATCAGTAGAGCAGTTGTTTCTTTCCTCCTCAGCAAATGTGTTCTCTCTGGAAGACTCGATTTTTTCGTGTTGGGTCTCCAGAATCCCTTTATCCCTAGGATAGATTCCCCAGTATAGTGGTTTATGTGGCAAATTCTACTTGTGCATTAAACTCTTTTTCCCCAACCGAGACTGATGATTCATCCCCTGCAGAGATTTTGTTGTTTCCTGGTATCTCTTATCCCCGGCAGATTGGATACTCTCCGGCAATCCTGGCTTTCCTCCTTGAGGTGTAGTACCGGTTGGTTGATTCCTGGATCCGTTTGTGTTAGATATGGCTGTTTGTCAGCATCCATCATACATAAACCACGCACATACATGCATAATCATAACATTCAGATATTCATGTTGCATTCTTTGCCATATATCGTTGTTTGTTGTCTCCTGCTATTTGGTGATATATATCTCCCCAAGCAGATGTGTGTGTCTGATCTCTCCATATTGAGAGTCGGCTCCATAGGCAGAAAGCGTTTATCCTTTCTTCCATATTCCCCACTGAGCTATATCCTTGTGGATGGTGGTTGTTTCTATTTCCCCCCAACACATATATTGGGATGGGCTTCCCTATTGAGTTATATCCTCATTAGGACGAGTCTTGATTCAGTTTGCCTTTTTGGTTTGATCCTAAATTGGCCCCTTGAAGCTGTTTCCTTTGTTTCCCCGCGGTATAAATGAATAATTGCTCAGTAATTAGTAATCAGTCAACTTATCCCCGACGAAGTCTGTGGTTTTCTACCTTGATACCGGTAGTTGTAAACCCTATTTTTCTCCCCTTTGCAGAGTTAACCTTTGGGTCATCATAATCGATGACGGTTACTTTTTCCGCGGTTTCCTACCTAGTAGCCGGTAGGTGTAATCCCCTCTTGGGTGGTTATCTTCATCCAATATTCAATGTTGACATTCCCTCTTTTGCCTGGATAATTGCCCTGTTTACGCAATTTATCCCCAGCGAGTCATCTCTCGTCTACCCTTTGTTGTTGATGACGATTGTTTCTCCTGAATTGGTCATCATTATATACCTAGTTTCGGTATCCCGATGCCTTTTCTTTTCCGTGAGTTGAAATATACCTTCTAGGTCTTCCTCAGATGATTTGTTTGATTGATATGTCTCACCCTTATACCGGTCTTGGATATTCAGTCTTCCCGAGCATGTTGTATCTCTAACCCTTATGTCGGTGATCAGATCACATGTCTCATTGAGCTTGTTGCCCAGTAACCGGTAACACCTCATCTCACTGCTTCCCCAGGAGAGTCTTTTTAGACATCCCCAGTGATGTCCGTTGTGGATCGTTTTTGCTGTATTGGCATATTCCCCAATACGAGCACCTTTGAGTCAGTTCGGGTCTTTCCATTGGTTTATTCCCTTTGGAATTCTGCTCCCCAACTTTGAGTCGTACCCTGCTCACGCGTTTCTTTCTTATCCCCGTAAGAGTCCCCAAGATTTTGTCCCATTGAATGTGGATTGTCAGTGTCTCCTAATTTGTCTTTACTCCTTTGTGGACATATATCCCCACAAAGTATTATCCTTTTGCATACATACATTTGCATCATGAGGTCTCTTAGGGACCAAAATTCGTCTCTTTGTTAATATTTAAGCCCATTCTACCTCGTCGAGACGAAGATTTTAACCTTCACTTCTCCGGCTAGAATGACCTTAAATAGGGGCATCTTTAAGACCCCAATTTTGTCCCTAAGATCCCTCATGGCATCATAACATTGCATTGCATAGCCTCAAGGATCATTAAGCATCATGGTTCCCTAGCCTTTGGGTGGGACTCTTTGTGAGTAGGTTTGAGATCACCAAACATGCTTGAATTGTATATCATTGCTTTTCTCATTTTATTTACTAACCAAAAGCATAAAAATATGTCACTAACATCTTTTGTTTGTAGCTTGAGCAATCACAAGGTCAAAAGCCTCTAGGAGATCCTTTGTGCAAAGACATGGTCAAGAAGAGATGATAGCCAGCATGGTAATGGTCCCCAAAGCTCTCATCCATCAAATATGCCTCCCTAGCATCTCAATTCATCATTTTGATCAAAGCAAGTCAAAGGGTTTGAGGTCTTGTTCTTCAAGGAAACCCTAATCCATCTGTGCACCACAATGCCTTGCTCATGAAGTAACCTCAGTCCATGGTCAAATAAAATCAAGGGAAGTTATTAAATTCATCATTTCATGCATATTTGAACTTATTTGAGTATCCTCAATCATCAATTCGTCAAGACATGAGGTTTGGACTTGAGAAGTTGATCAGTCAATCCATCTGACTATTTTGAAATACACTGAGACCTAACGTTTTATGTGTTAGTCAAATGGAGATGGTTCCAAAATAAACAATGTTCTTAATGATAATTTGAACAACTTTCATGTTCATCAAAAATTGATTTGAAGCTTGGAAGGCCATCTCCCATTCCAATACATTATAGGTCATTTTGACTGAAACCCTAATTATGGGTCAACTTCCCAAGGACATAACTCATTCATTGTTTATGATCTTGAGGTGGGATCAAATGCATTGGAAAGCTTAAGATGTCTAATTCAAATGTTATGTTGAACAAAATTTCAAAATCTCAAAGTAAATACATGTGATAATGCAAGACATTATAGGTCATTTTTTACCAATTGCATTAAAAGTCAAAAAAGTCCAACTTCAAGTGCCTATAACTCTTTCATAAAAAATCCAAATGATGCAAAATTTAAGTCTATTTTGATTGTATTGGAACGATCTACAACGTTTATGTTGGAGGTTTTTCCATTTGAAGCTTGCATCATCAAAATAGAGGGGCTTGAAAGTTGGCCAAAATTAGAAACCTTGCATTAACATGTTTTGCACATCACACTTTAAACTCAAATTTCATAAATTTCCCCACTCCAAATGAGTTTTTGTCCAACATAACAATTGTTCCTCATACAAAGACCTTTCCAACCATTACCCATATGCCTATGCTTGGATTTTCTAAATGGCACTTTCGAAGAGATGATTGTTTAGGTGCAAATGGAGAATTCACATTGAATCTTGAAATGCAAGCTATTGCAAGGCAAATTACACGTCCAAATCAATTCATTGTGCTATCAGCTTGCAAATCCATCAGCTTTTGGGCCTCACATGCGCCTGTACAGGCCCATGCATGGAGGACCCAAAGCTTCATGCACACGAGTTTCTTCTCATTTTGGCATCAGCTCCAGCTATAAATACCTTGCCATGCTCACTCATTTGGGACGCCAATCTCAACCTGAAATGCTGCAGAAATATTTCCCTAACCATCACTAAAGAAGCAAGGTCACTTTTCTCATTTTTTTTCAGATTTGAAATTCAACTTCATCTGGTTGAATTCTCAGATCTAGTGCTTCTAGACCTTCACCATACACTTCATTGAACTTCTGTTTTGATAAAGCAAGCAAGGCTTCAAGCTCAAATCACCAGAACTCAAACTTGAACTCCAACTGGTATTTTCTTCGATTCTCCTAATCCTTTGACCTATTGGCTGTGGTTTTGTGTTGGCTGAAGTCCTCTCAATAGAGGCATCATGTTTATGCTTTTGATTTTTGCAATTCATTAAGTTCATGATGAACACCAGATTTTTCCAGCTCTGATTTCTCACATTATAGAGATCTAGAAGGAAAATGGATGGTATACGGATGATGTACATCATCCCAGCTTTCTATTGATGTATAGATCGCACGTTTTGGTTGCCTCTTTAATTTCTGCAATTTGGCCGGAATCCTGGAGCTCACTAGAGAAGACGGTGGCTCCGGTGGCTTCATCATCTCCAGATCAAACCCTGGCCATTGGATCTATTTCCCAGATTGAATCTCGTCCCTTGCTTGTTATGACTTCCTATTGTTTCACATGTGCACGCATTGACTTGGATCCATGGTAGGCGCGCGCTTCGTGGCCTCTTGATCTGCCAGCTCAATTAATGAGCTTAGATCAGACGGTCCACGCTTTTTACAATTTCTATTTTCTATTTTATTTTCCTTTTATTTTCTTTAATTCCAATTATTTTGAAATATCAATATCTCTTTCATTTTTTATCCAAAAATTATGGGACCAATTGCATTAGTTCCCAAATAAATTCTAGTTTCTATTTCTGATTTTTAATTTTTTTTTATTTTGTCATTTGATATTTTTTGTGAATTTTCTCTTTTCTGGTTATTTTTAATTCATTTTAAATAGTTTTTGATATTCAAAAAATGCAAAAATATTTTCCTAACCTATTTGAATGATGATGAATCTATGAAAAATATTCTCATCAATTTTTGAATTGATTTGAGATTTATTTGAGATTTTAGTTCAATTAGGTTATTTTTATTCATTTTTAATTGATTAAAAATAGTTTCTGACTTTTAAAAATGCTGAAATTTTTTGTCAAACCTTGTTTGACCTTGTTGAACTTAGGATAAATCACTTGGACCTTTCAAGGTTGATTTGTAGTGATTTTGAAGTTTGACCTTTCCATTTATTTTAATTCAAGTTTATTTTTAATATTAAAAAATGCCAAAAGTATTTTATACTTTTCTTGACTTTCAATCTTCATCCCACTTCTGTTTTTGATTGTTTGACCTTGACCTTCAATGTTATTGGTCAACATATGAGGATTGGTACATGATGTTCCATTTTATGCATTTATATTTCTTTTACCATTTTGTCATTTCCATTTCTCTTATTCATCTCCTTCTTCTACTTCTTTTTTTCTTTTTGATCAATGAGTTGAAGGTTGATAAGTTAGCATTGATTAGAGGGGTTTAACCTTCCTTGATTCAAATCTAATTCATCTTGGTTCACTAATCAAGACTCCTAACTTGTGTTTGTTGCCTACATTATTATTGACCGGCCTCAGATAGTTGTGACTTCTACATAAATCCAATTACGATTGCTTAACATAGCGCTAAATTTGCCTTATGGAACACTAACTACTAACACTAACTATTGACAATTAACATTTACTTTAATGCAGTTTACTATTCTTGCACATATTATCCATTTGCTTTTATCTTTGCTCACTTGAGCACATGTTTATGTTAATGTCATTTCCCTTTTGCTCACTTGAGCACATAATTGTGTATATATTATTGTGCTTGTGTTTTTGTTTTGATTGTTGTGGACCAAATGCAAAAAAATGGAGAATTGGACTTAGTTTCTAGGACCTTCCTTATGCAAAGTTGGAGTAAGAGGATCTTAATGGTGAAGATGGATTAGAAGGACCAAATCTCTAAACTCACTCTTGTCCATTCTTGTTTTACTTTATCGAACTTTTTATGTGTGTGCTTTTGTGCTAGGAGTTCCCATTTGAGCTTAATTGGAGGACCATTGCCATGTTCATCTAAGTGGAAGATACAAGATACATTGAGAATCTCTTGTGAGACTTGATTGATTGCTTATACTTAGTGGTTGCTTGTTCCAAAGGATGGGAGCTATTTGGATCATCAATATGATCTCAAGAGAGGAACTCCTAGTGTGGTTTTGATTTCTTATCCCTCACCTTTTATTTTCCTTAGGACTTAGCCCTTCTTCTTCTTCTCTCCACTCTAACCCAAGCCAAAACTCTTTGTGCAAACATTTAACCATTGGTTTTAAACATTAGAAACCTAAGCCTTATGCTTTTGATTTTCAAACTTTATTTTCATAACACTTATTTTGAATTGAACTTTTAAGTCAACTTTGACCATTTTTGTATATACTTCTAATTGGTAAATATAACCCATTCAAATGTCTTTTATGGTTCCAATGACCACTTTCTTAATCAAAATCTTTCATAACCTTTAGCTATTAGGTTTGAGTTATCCTTGTGGTAGATGTAATACTCACTTATATCCTTAGTGATGGACAATGAGTCTTCCATGCTTATTATAGGGTTAACCCCTCACTAGCATGTTGAAGCTATCCTCACATGATGGATTTGTGGTTTGGTTGAGTTTTCTCCTTTTGATAACAAAAGACCTTAAGGCTTTTGGACCAATCAATTGACCAACTCATTTTGGAATTTTTACCCCGAACTACGAGGTTTTGATCCTAATCTTTTTACAAGATGGTATGTAGGCAATGGGTTTATCCATCCAAACACAAAATGTAAATAACTTGTACATTCTCTTCTCATCTTTCCAATCATGTTTGCACAAAGAAATTTTCACAAAACAATAACCTTACCAAGTATGAAAAGGGCTCCCTAGGAGTACCTAGGATGTTTTGGGTGCCTAACATCTTCCCATTGCATAACCAACCCCCTTACCCAGATCTCTGTTTCTTTTACTAGTTTTTGTTAAAACTATTAGGTTTTTGTTCGCTTTCTAACCATTCCTTTGGATAAATAGAAGTGCGGTGGCTACTCGACTTTGTATGATTTACCTTGGATTTAGTCAATATCTCTAATGGTAACGAATACCCCGCTACAATAGGATAGTCTCTTCATCTTCTCCTCATTTCTTTAATTTCAAAATCTCTCCCTCCACTTTTAAAAAATCTTCTTTGTGTGAACTACTTTTGTTCTAAACTTTGACCACTTTTGCAAAAAAGATAGAAAGTTTGGCCTTATGCCATTTCATTTTCAAACTTCTTTTCTTAAATCAAACTTGTAAATAAACTTAACTATACTTGACTTAAACTTTCAAAAAGCCAAAAAGAACTGACTCATTCAAACCATTTTTAGGACTTTGTGCCTTTCAAACTTAAATTTTGTTAAATTAACACACCCATTTTGAAATTTGTATCACGAACTACGAGGTTTTGATCCCTCATTTTTATGTTGGTACGTAGGTACAAGACCAAAGGTTTTGTCAAACACAAAAATATAATTAATGAATTCTTTTCTCATCCCCCCATTCTATTTGTTTGTAAACATCACTTTGTACAAAATACATATACATACAAAAAGGGCTCCCTATGAGTACCTAAGACACTTTGGGTGCTAACACCTTCCCTCTGTGTAACCAACCCCCTTACCTGTGATCTCTGACTTTTATTAGTTTTTATTTGAAAACTTCTTACTTTTTTGGGTTTTGTTCGTACTTTTTCCCTTTTCCCTTGGAAACAATAAAAACATGGTGGCGACTCTTGTTAATTAATCTCTAGCTTGTCAATAGCTTGATGATCATGAATTTCCCGCTACACATAGGTTTGAAAAAAACAAATCAAACACACACATCAGAAGAAATCATGCTGATACATAACAGACAGGTTCATTACTCCCCCTGTCACACATAATCAGGACTCCCCTCTAGGGAACATTCAACACAATATGACATATCCAAGATTGAAAAATCAAAGGCATATGCAGCAGAAGAAAAATAAGTCTCACACATAAAATAAATACTCAAACAAATTAATGTCAGGACATCTTGTCTGATATCTCTTCATAGTAGTCCAAATGTTCCAGAACAGGGGAACTCCCCCTCAAAAGAAACCAACAATTAGTGGTTAGTGGTTAGATCACATAGACATTACTCCCCATTTTTAGCCATAATATGACAAAGGTAAGCAGCTAACCAAAACAAAGAAGCCACAGTAGCATAAAAAGTTAAGTATCACAAACTAAAATGCCCACAACGGTGCTTGAAATTCTGGTCAGAGACCACAAAACCAAACCAAACCAAAAAAACCAACACTATAATTAGATAACTTCCTGACTATTTGAGTTTGCAGTTGCATACTCCTCTCCTTCAGCTTCTTTATCTTCATCATTCTTAGCGTCATTGCCACCAACATTGTCCTCTACATCAACTCCAACATTGTCATCATCACCATGTTCAACTTCCTTTTCCTCTTCATCCATCAAAGCCTTGATCAATTTTTCAAGCTTTATCTTTGTAGCAATGCTAGACCGGATGGAATCATACAACTCTTTACATGTCTCCTTTAGCTGTGTAATAACACTCTTCTTGAAAGTGGCAGGGCCAGATACCTGAGAAGATATCATGACAATGTCTGGAAAATGTGTTCCAACAAACAATTTGTAATTGAGGTATAAAGAAGATTCCCTTTTCTTCACAGTATCAATAGGAAATAAGACTCCAGGATTTTGGTTCAGGATTATCCCACAGATGAGTGAGGGAAATCAGATAGGCATCTTCACAGCAGTTGAAAAGACGTGCTTCAGAACTTGTTCAAAGATGTACTAGTTTTTGTTAAAACTATTAGGTTTTTGTTCGCTTTCTAACCATTCCTTTGGATAAATAGAAGTGAGGTGGCGACTCGACTTTGTATGATTTACCTTGGATTTAGTCAATATCTCTAATGGTAACGAATACCCCGCTACAGAAAAGTGGCGACTCTGCTGGGGAATATTTGCCTAGTGGGTTTTGCCAACTTTTCATGCTTGTTGTATTGTATTGTTTTGTGACATATTTCTTGTGCAATTTGGGATCACTGTATTGTATGTAATGATTGATTTGCTTGATATTAATTCCTTGTATGCTTGGTGATCTTTGTGAGATGAGTTCTATACCTGGACTCGAATGCACTTAGGATAGGAGAATGGCATAGTCTTGTTGACTTGTGTGGAGTTATTCCTTAGCAAGTTGACTTGCAAGTCTATTCACTTGGTGGAGGTAATGTTGGGATCAATAATGTCACACAAGTAAGTTGTGGTTAGACATTACTCTTTCCAATATAGACCTTAGAAGCCAAGGACCTTAGTTTACCAAGCCCATCTTGGCCTATTTTTAGGATGTAGTGCGAAAATCGTTCAAGTGTAAGATTTGATACGATTGTTACGCGATACTACACTCATAAGAGTCTCTCTTGAGAATATTTTTGGAATACGAGTAGTCGTTTCTCCGATAATATCCGAAAGATGGTATGATGACTATGGGCACCTCTTGTAGAACATGTTTGGCAGGTTTAAACCCTAGTACATTCCCTTTGGGTGGTTCTTAACCGAGACTCCATGCTCGTGACTTGCAACAAACCCTTGATTCATGGTTGATCCGTTCATATATCCTTAATATCAATGGAACTTCGGTGTTGATAAGGTGTAAACCATAATCCACCAAAATGGATGATTGATATTAAGGATAATATGATCCATCCCATGACCTTTGTTTGGTGTGCTTTGCTTGATCCTTGAGCGTGTTTGTTGCATTCATGCATTCATGCACCCATTTGCATCCATATCATCAATAATAAAGGAAATTTCCAAGGAACTTAAGGGGTTTATTTGCAAAATTTTCAGACATGGAAAGACAAAGAAGGAATACAAAGAAGTACAACTTCAGACATCCAAATTTGAAAGAGTTAAGGAATCTGACATCCTATGTACTAGATCCCTTGGGTTTCAAAGCTCGTTTTGGGAAACTTCTTCCTCTTCTGACTACTCAGGTGGACAAAGGATTGATGAGTGTATTGGTGCAGTTTTATGATCCCTTGTACCGTTGCTTCACGTTTCCGGACTTTCAGCTTTTGCCTACCCTTGAGGAGTATGCTTACCTTGTGGGTATACCTATCCTGGATCAGTTGCCATTCAGTGGCTTGGAGAGTATTCCTACTTCTCAAGAGATAGCTGACATGTTGCACATAGATGAATCTCTGGTTGGTGCTCATATGACTATCAAAGGTGGAATTCAAGGTATCCCTTCTGAGTTCCTCATTGCTCAAGCTACTGTTTATGGGAAGGCCATGAGTGAGGATGCCTTTGAGGCCATATTTGTACTTCTCATCTATGGATTGGTATTGTTCCCCAACATCGACAAGTTTGTGGATGTGAACGCTATTAGGATCTTTTCTACTCTTAATCCCGTTCCTACTCTGTTGGGTGATACTTATTTCTCTTTGCATATGAGGAATGCAAAGGGTGGTGGCGCCATTGTGTGTTGTTTGCCTCTGTTGTATAAGTGGTTTATTTCTCACTTACCTCAGACGGTCGCTTTCAAGGAGAACAAGGGATGTCTATGATGGTCCACAAGACTCATGTCTCTCACTAATGATGATATCTCTTGGTATAATCGTGTGTATGATAGTGTGCAGATTATCGAATCTTGTGGTGAATTCTCCAATGTGCCTCTTCTTGGTACATGTGGTGGGATTAACTACAACCCTATTTTGGCACGTCGTCAGCTTGGGTTCCCCCTAAAGGATAAACCTAATAACATTCTGTTAGAAGGAGTGTTCTTTCAGGAGGGTAAAGATCCCCAAGGCTTGAAGGACAGAATGGTACGCGCTTGGCGCAAGATTCATAAGAAAGGAAGGAAGGAGTTGGGTCCTAAGAATTGCATCGCTTTGGAGCCTTACACTGCTTGGGTAAGAAGGAGAGCTTCTGAGTATCTCATGCCTTACGAGTATCCGAGACCTACACCTATGATTATGGCTGGGCCTTCGACCCTCCCTAATCCAGGAGTAGAGGAGTTGAGAGACGAAGACCGTTCACGTGCCTGGATCCGTGAAAGAGAGGAGTTGCTTCAGCAGATTAAGGAGAAGGACGCTTTGATTGAGTTCCTCGAGCATCAGGTTATTTATGATCCTAATGATGCATGGACTTGTCTACTTCCTCAGTCTTCCCGGTTTTGGAAGAGGAAGTACGATCCACTCGCCAAAGAGAAAGCAGATATGGAGGCAGCTTATGAGGAGGAAGTAAATAGGCTTCGCGCATCCTATCTTCCTGTGTCCCGAGCATTAGATGATTGTTTCTAGGGATCCATAGGATGATTATTTTCCTTTCCTCTTGTACATGATTGACATTGTTGTACTTCTTTTCCCTGATATTATTTTATGGGATATTTCTATATGAGATAAATGTTAAATGATTCCAAAATTTGCAAGTAAAACCCTAAAGTTCCTTTGAAATATAAAAACAAATCATGTGCACAAGCATTGCATGCATCATGTGCATAAGCAGGTTTTGTTTCTGGCCTCTTGTCTTGTGGTCTAACTCTGTGCTCTTCATTTATTTTGAAGACAAGATGACTCACCGGTACTACACTAGAGCCAACTCTGCAAGACTGATGGATCAGCTAGAGCAAGAAAATCGTGAGCTCAAGGAGGAAGTGGCCAGACTAAGTGCTTTGATGGAATCGTTCCTGGCTGCCCAGAGCCAGTCTTCTCCGACGCCTTCAACTCCTCCCTAGAGGACAGTTATCTCAGAGATTGTCTCCTCAACTGTGCCTGTAGCCAGTGCACACTTTGTTCCGACAGCCATGCCAGCCGGATTCCCGTGGGGGATGCCTCCTAATTTCATGCCTGAGGGTCCTGCTCCAACTTTTGCTTCTATGTCGGCATCTAGCCCGGTCCTTGCCGTTCCTCCTCCTGTTGTGCATACCATGCCTAGGGTAGACGACACCATCTATCATTCTGAGCCATCTGAAGGCCCAGATGTCTATGAGAAGATGGACGCTATGAATGATCAATTTCTTGAGCTTCGCAAGGAATTGAAGACTCTTAGAGGAAAGGATCTTTTCGGCAAGTCTGCTGCCGATCTCTGCTTGGTTCCCAATGTGAAGATTCCTGTGAAATTCAAGGTCCTTGACTTTGAAAAATACAAAGGAAATACTTGTCCTCTCAGCCACCTGGTCATGTATGCCAGGAAGATGTCTACTCAGACTGATAACGACCAATTGCTCATCCACTACTTTCAGGACAGTTTGTCCGGTGCTGCCCTGAGATGGTACATGGGGTTAGACAGTGCGAACATCCGATCTTTCAACGACCTTGTGAGGCCTTCGTCAAGCAATACAAATATAACGTGGATATGGCTCCCGATAGGGATCAGTTGAGGGCCATGTCCCAGAAAGACAAGGAAACATTCAAAGAGTATGCCCAGAGGTGGCGAGAGGTGGCAGCACAGATTGTGCCTCCGCTAGAAGAGAAGGAAATGACCAAGATCTTTTTGAAGACCTTGAGTTCATTCTATTATATGCGGATGATTGCTAGTGCTCCTTCTGACTTCACCGAGATGGTGAATATGGGGATGCGTTTAGAAGAAAGAGTCAGAGAAGGGCGTCTGACCAAGGAAGAAAGCTCTTCTGCCAAATGTTATGGGGCGTTTGCAAAGAAGAAAGATGGAGAGGCACATGTTGTGACCTCCCATGTAAAACCAAGAAGACCCTCTGTGAGGAGGAAGACTGTACGTCCCGCCAGTAACCAGCACCAGGTGGCTCATATAGCACCTGTGTTCAGAGACAATCAGCAGTATCACCAACATAGCAACAATCAGCAATCACCTCAGCAATATCAACAACAACAACACCGACCGCAACAGCAGGCCTACCAGCCGAGAAATGGTAATCAAACCAGCACAAGTTACGAGAGGAAAAAGGTCACCTTCGATCCTATTCCGATGACATATGCAGAGTTATATCCCTCGTTGATAGAGAGGAAGCTGATTACTCCGAGAGACCCACCAGCTATAACTGCTAAACCCCAATGGTGGTATAAGCCCGAATTGCATTGTGTCTACCATTCTGGTGCTCCCGGCCATGACGTGGAGAATTGTTATCCTTTGAAGACCAAGGTTCAAGACCTTGTGAGGTGTGGCATTCTGTGTTTTGAGGACGTAGGTCCTAACGTGAAGAAGAACCCATTGCCCGTGCATGAGAAATTTGTCAAGATGGTCCAGGGCTGCCCTGGAAAATACAAGGTCAAATATGTTAGTCATATCCGACAGTCTCTGGTCGAGTTGCATCGTTTGCTATGCGAGTACAGTCAATATGAGCACGATTATGATAGATGTCGAATATGCCCTGTTAATAGATTGGGTTGTCGCCAAGTGCACAAGGATCTTCAGGAAATGTTGGACGAAGGGGTCATTGAGATTCTTCAAAATAGGAATGTTGATGAAGATGAACCTGAGGTCAATGTGATTTCCCCAATATTCAGGATGCCCGAACCCGTTACCATTAAGTATGATGGTAGCAGGAAAAAGGTTTCTCCTGTTCTTATCATTAAACCAGCCGGTCCAGTACCGTACTTATCTGAAAAGGCAATTCCCTTTCGTTACAACGCTGTTGCTGTAGAAGATGGGAAAGAAGTGCCTTTGCCTTCCTCATCTGTAGTGAACATTGCTGATGTAAGTGGTTTGACCCGTAGCGGTCGTGTGTTTTCAGCACCACCAAAACCTCAAGCTAATGCTGATTTTGTTGAACGCCCGATTGGGAATGCGGTGAATCCTCTGAATCCGGCACTTGCTGTTAAACCTTCCTCTGTACTGAAAACTCCTACTTCTGTCGGCCCTAGTGGCTATGAGAAAGAAGACTGTGATGAGATGCTGAGGCTCATCAAAAGGAGCGAGTACAATGTTGTAGACCAGCTTCTACAAACGCCATCCAAAATATCCGTGTTATCATTACTTCTGAATTCAGAACCACATAGAGAGGCTCTGCAGAAAGTTTTGGATGTGGCATATGTAGATCATGATGTCACAATAGAGCAATTCGATAGCATTGTTGCAAACATTACCGCTTGTAACAATTTGAGCTTTTATGACTCTGATCTCCCTGAGGAGGGAAGAGACCACAACTTGGCATTACACATCTTCATGAATTGCAAAGACGACGCCATGTCCAATGTGTTGGTGGACACTGGGTCATCCTTGAACGTATTGCCAAAGTCCACTCTCTCGAAACTAGCATATCAAGGGCCTCCCATGAGGCAGAGTGGAGTTGTTGTGAAAGCTTTCGATGGGTCGCGTAAAACTGTGATTGGGGAAGTTGATCTCCCAATCAAAATTGGACCAAGTGATTTCCAGATCACCTTCCAGGTCATGGATATCCACCCATCGTACAACTGTCTCTTAGGCAGACCATAGATTCACGAGGCTGGCGCCGTGACATCCACCCTACACCAGAAGCTGAAATTTGTGAAGAATAAGAAACTAGTAGTGGTAGGGGGAGAAAAGGCTCTCCTGGATAGCCATTTGTCTTCCTTCTCATACATAGATGCTGAGGATGAAGTTGGAACTCCTTTCCAAGCTTTATCTATAGCTGAGCCTGTTGAGAAGAGAACTCCTTCATTTACTTCCTATAGAGATGCGAAGTTGGCCATTGAGTGTGGTGCAATTGCTGGTTTGGGAAAAATGATTGAGTTGGAAGACAATAAGACCCGGGCTAGCATTGGCTTTTCTTCTGGGGTTTTCAACGCGCAAGGGCTATTCAAGAGTGGAGGTTTTATCCACACCGGTCAGGATGAGGAAGTTGCTGCTGTCTTGGAAGAGGATACAGAGGATTCTGACAATTTCATTATCCCTGGAGGGATCTGCAACAATTAGGTCGTTGTGGATGTTCCTACAGTTATCCACAAGTCAACGTAATGATCACTTTGTTTAAAATCCCTTCTCCCATGCCAAAAGGAGGAGTGATGACATTGTTGGCAACATAAATACAATGATATTTTCATTTAATAAATTCATGTTAAATGTTTGTTTTTCCAAATTATTTTTTCTTTTTGCTTTTTGCATGAAATCGGTGATCACATAAAACCCTAAAAAAAAGGAATAAAATCAATCTTTTCATCTGCATAATGATTTTCCTTGTTCGAATTCTAAAGCTTTTCATATCCAAAATCATTATGCAGGTTGATTTCTAGACCCATTGAACATAATGACCCAACACCATCTCCCAATTTTGAATTCCCTGTTTTTGAGGCGGAAAAAGATGATGTTGAAGAGATTCCTGATGAGATCACCCGGCTACTTGAGCATGAAGAGAAGATCATTCAGTCGCACCTTGAGAATCTGGAAACAGTCAACTTGGGGTCTGAAGATTGTGTGCGAGAGGTAAAGATTGGGGCACTCTTGGAAGAATCTATTAAGGAGGGGTTGATTGAATTGCTACGAGAATACGTCGATGTCTTCGCCTGGTCATATGAAGACATGCCCGGTCTGGATACTGATATCGTGCAACATTTCTTGCCTTTAAAACCTGAGTGCGTGCCTGTGAAGCAGAAGCTCAGAAGAACTCATCCTGATATGGCAGTGAAGATCAAAGAGGAAGTTCAGAAGCAAATTGATGCAGGGTTTCTGGTGACTTCTACATATCCTCAATGGGTGGCCAATATTGTGCCCGTGCCTAAGAAAGATGGAAAAGTCCGGATGTGTGTGGACTATAGAGATTTGAACAAAGCTAGTCCGAAAGATGATTTTCCACTACCACATATTGACATGTTGGTAGATAATACAGCTAAATTCAAAGTCTTCTCATTTATGGATGGATTTTCCGGATATAATCAAATCAAAATGGCACCCGAGGATATGGAGAAGACAACATTCATCACACCTTGGGGAACATTCTGTTATTGAGTGATGCCCTTCGGTTTGAAGAACGCCGGAGCCACGTATCAACGAGCTATGACTACCTTGTTTCATGATATGATGCACAAGGAGATTGAGGTATATGTCGATGATATGATTGCTAAGTCAAGAACGGAAGTTGAACATGTAGAGCACCTGTTGAAGATTTTTCAACGTTTGAGAAAGTATAAGCTTCGTCTGAATCCCAACAAGTGTACATTTGGAGTCCGTTCTGGCAAGTTATTGGGCTTTGTTGTCAGTGAAAGAGGTATTGAGGTTGATCCTGCAAAGGTCAAAGCAATATAAGAGATGCCTGCGCCCAAAACTGAGAAGCAAGTCCGAGGTTTTCTTGGCCGCTTGAATTATATTTCCAGATTCATATCCCACATAACCGCCACATGTGCGCCAATATTCAAGCTCCTCCGGAAAGATCAGTCTCATGATTGGACCGAAGATTGCTAGAAAGCCTTCGACAGTATTAAAGAGTATCTGTCCGAGCCTCCGATCCTGTCTCCGCCTGTGGAAGGAAGACCTTTGATCATGTATCTGACGGTTCTTGAAGACTCGATGGGTTGTGTTCTTGGTCAGCAAGACGAATCAGGGAAGAAGGAGTATGCTATTTACTACTTGAGTAAGAAGTTCACTGATTGTGAGTCTCGATACTCAATGCTTGAGAAGACATGCTGTGCTTTAGCTTGGGCAGCTAAGCGCTTGCGCCAGTATATGTTAAATTATACGACTTGGTTGATATCCAGAATGGATCCAATCAAGTATATATTTGAGAAGCCTGCTTTAACAGGGAGGATTTCCCGTTGACAGGTGTTGTTATCTGAGTATGATAAGGAGTATCGAGCTCAAAAGGCTATTAAAGGTAGTATCTTGGCTGACCATTTGGCACATCAGCCGATCGAGGATTATCAGTCAGTTCAGTATGACTTCCCGGATGAGGAAATTCTGTATTTGAAAATGAAAGATTGCGATGAGCCTACACTCGATGAAGGGCCAGAGCCTGGTTCTAAATGGAGTATGGTATTTGATGGTGCTGTAAATCAGTTTGGAAATGGTATTGGGGCAATGATTATTACTCCTCAGGGCACACATATTCCTTTTACAGCAACCCTAACTTTCAAATGCACGAATAATATGGTTGAGTATGAGGCATGTATTATGGGATTGGAGGAATGCATTGATCTCAGGATCAAGCATCTTGATGTTTATGGTGATTCGGCCCTTGTTGTTAATCAGATTAAGGGTGAATGGGAGACGAATCAGCCTGGTCTTATTCTATACAGAAATTATGCGAGGAGGATTTCAACGTTCTTTACTGAGGTTGATTTTCATCATATTCCTCGAGATGAGAATCGAATGGAAGATGCTCTTGCCATGCTTGCTTCAATGATTGTGGTTAAATTGTGGAATGAAGTTCCCAATATCACTATGATGCGCTTGGATAGACCAGCTCACGTATTTGCAGTAGAAGAGGTGAAAGATGATAAGCCGTGGTATTATGATATCAAGTGTTTCCTTCAGAGCCAGATTTATCCGCCCGGGGCATCTGTGAAAGATAGGAAGACTTTGAGGAGATTGTCAGGCAGTTTCTACCTCATGGCGAAGTGCTTTACAAGAGAAATTTTGACATGGTTCTGCTCAGATGTGTGGATAGACACGAAGCAGACCTGTTGATGACCGAAGTCTATGAAGGTTCATTTGGTACTCATTCCAATGGACACGCCATGGCTAGAAATATGTTGAGAGCAGGCTACTATTGGCTGACAATGGAGTTTGATTGCTGCAAATATATGAAGAAATGCCATAAGTGTCAGATTTATGCAGATAAGATTCATATTCCCCCGACACTTCTGAATGTGATTTCATCACCATGGCCTTTCTCCATGTGGGGAATTGACATGATTGGCATGATAGAGCCAAAAGCGTCTAACGGACACAGATTTATTCTCGTAGCAATTGATTACTTCACCAAGTAGGTTGAAGCGGCATCGTATGCAAATGTGACCAGGCAGGTGGTCGTGAAGTTTATCAAGAATCAACTCATATGCCGTTATGGTGTGCCAGATAAGATCATTACTGATGATGGATCTAACCTGAACAACCAGATGATGAAGGAACTGTGTAGTGAGTTCAAGATCGCGTATCATAATTCCTCTCCTTACAGACCCAAGATGAATGGGGCTGTTGAAGCTGCTAATAAGAATATCAAGAAAATTATCCAGAAGATGGTTGTCACGTATAAGGATTAGCATGAGATGTTGCCATTTGCTTTACATGGATATCGCACATTTGTCCGCACTTCAACAGGGGCAACCCCTTTCTCTCTTGTTTATGGCATGGAAGCTGTACTCCCAGTAGAGGTGGAGATCCCATCAATGAGAGTCTTGATGGAGGCCAAGTTGACTGATGCTGAATGGGTTCAGAGTCGTTATGACCAGTTGAACTTGATAGAAGAGAAGAGATTGACTGCCATGTGCCATGGTCAGTTATATCAACAAAGAATGAAGAAAGCCTTTGATAAGAAGGTCAAGCCTCGTGTGTTCCGAGAAGGTGACCTTGTGCTCAAGAAAGTCTTGTCTTTCGCGCCCGATTCCAGGGGCAAGTGGACTCCAAACTATGAAGGTCCATATCTTGTTAAGAGAGCCTTTTAAGGCGGTGCTTTGATACTGGCAACTATGGATGGGGAGAATTTCACTCGTCCTGTGAATTCAGATGCAGTCAAGAAATACTTCGCCTAAAAAAAACATAATAGCTCGCTAAGTTGAAAACCTGAAAGGGCGGCTTAGGCAAAAAATGAGCGTCTCGGTGGATTGAAAACCCGAAAGGGCGGTCCAGGCAAAAGTTAGAGACATGAAAAAATAAATATTTATATCCCCTTAGATTGAGTACCTCATCCTGGGGCAATCTAGGCAAAAAATTGGGGATTTGGCAAGTAACTGCATCTTGACAAGACTTTTATCTACATCTGTCATCCGTCAGAGATTCTCATTCGTTCGTCATCAACCGAAGCTTCGAATACATCGAATTCAGAATTGGTGGGGAAATGGTCATTATGTTCAATGTAACCCTTTTCCAATATATATCACCAATTTCAAATTTTGTAAAGATCTATGGAGTCTTGCCATTTGCAGACTATCATTCCATCAAATAAATTTGAGCCTTTATCCAATTATTTGCACTCTTATTTGTTTCTATTTCAACAAATGTTTCGCATGCTTTTAACTGAGAAAATTTCATTGTTTTGAAAAAATGAATTTTTATAACTTGTTTTTAAACAAAGTGAACATTCACAAAGATGAAAGGATACTTAAGAGATCCCCAGTGCTCTCCCAAGAGTGGTATGATCTCCAACAGGGTAAGACATTCGTTCATATTCCTGGCATAACTGTATCCTCTTCCTCCAGAATATTGTTGTGGTTCATCCCACCGAGTGGAGTGCTTGTTGAGGTTATTTACCTCTCTTCCCATAAGTAGAGCAGTTGTTTCTTTCCTCCTCAGCAAATGTGTTCTCTCTGGAAGACTCGATTTTTTGGTGTTGGGTCCCTAGAATCCCTTTATCCCTCGGATAGATTCCCCAGTATAGTGGTTTATGTGGCAAATTCTACTTGTGCATTAAACTCTTTTTCCCCAGCCGAGACTGATGATTCATCCCCTGCAGAGATTTTGTTGTTTCCTGGTATCTCTGATCCCCGGCAGATTGGATACTCTCCGGCGATCCTGGCTTTCCTCCTTGAGGTGTAGTACCAGATTGGAAACTCTTAGATATGGCTGTTTGTCAGCATCCATCATACATAAACCACGCATATACATGCATAATCATAACATTCAGATATTCATGTTGCATTCTTTGCCATATATCATTGTTTGTTGTCTCCTGCTATTTGGGGATATATATCTCCCCAAGCATATGTGTGTGTCTGATCTCTCCATATAGAGAGTCGGCTCCATAGGCAGAAAGCGTCTATCCTTTCTTCAATATTCCCCACTGAGCTATATCCTCGTGGATGGTGGTTGTTTCTTTTTCCCCCCAACACATATATTGGGATGGGCTTCCCTATTGAGTTATATCCTCATTAGGACGAGTCTTGATTCAGTTTGCCTTTTTGGTTTGATCCTAAATTGGCCCCTTGAAGCTGTTTCCTTTGTTTCCCCGCGGTATAAATGAATAATTGCTCAGTAATTAGTAATCATTCAACTTATCCCCGGCGAAGTCTGTGGTTTTCTACCCTGATACCGGTAGTTGTAAACCCTATTTTTCTCCCCTTTGTAGAGTTAACCTTTGGGTCATCATAACCGATGACGGTTACTTTTTCCGCGGTTTCCTACCTAGTAGCCGGTAGGTGTAATCCCCTCTTGGGTGGTTATCTTCATCCAATATTCAATGTTGACATTCCCTCTTTTGCCTGGATAATTGCCCTGTTTACGCAATTTATCCCCAGGAAGTCATCTCTCGTCTACCCTTTGTTGTTGATGACGATTGTTTCTCTTGAATTGGTCATCATTATATACCTAGTTTCGGTATCCCGATGCCTTTTCTTTTCGGTCGATTTATCCTTTATTAACCCAGTAACCGGTTGTGGATAGTCGTCCATGCGAGTATATTATCTACGTTCCGACGGTAATAGATAATATATCTCATGCACTCTTTGGTCGAAGCCTTTTGTTCTTCCCCAGTAGAGTAAGATTCATTTCCCCTTTGAGGAGTCGAATATCCATCCTATAATCGGGTTTGCTTATAGTCCTCTTTTGGATGATGAGTGTCTTGGGAATATTCCCCAATTCACGCCTCGGTTGGTCACCTATTATATACCCAGTAATCGGTATCCTTGGTGTTCCTCCCTCTCAGCTCCCTATTATGACTTTTGTCCCCTGTGGAGTCAGATTTCCCTGAGTTGAAATATACCTTCTAGGTCTTCCTCAGATGACTTGTTTGATTGATATCTCTCACCCTTATACCGGTCTTGGATATTCAGTCTTCCCGAGCATGTTGTATCTCTAACCCTTATGTCGGTGATCAGATCACATGTCTCATTGAGCTTGTTGCCCAATAACCGGTAACACCTCATCTCACTGCTTCCCCAGGAGAGTCTTTTTAGACATCCCTAGTGATGTCCGTTGTGGATCGTTTTTGCTGTATTGGCATATTCCCCAATACGAGCACCTTTGAGTCAGTTCGGGTCTTTCCATTGGTTTATTCCCTTTGGAATTCTGCTCCCCAACTTTGAGTCGTACCCTCCTCACGCGTTTCTTTCTTATCCCCGTAAGAGTCCCCAAGATTTTGTCCCATTGAATGTGGATTGTCAGTGTCTCCTGATTTGTCTTTACTCCTTTGTGGACATATATCCCCACAAAGTATTATCCTTTTGCATACATACATTTGCATCATGAGGTCTCTTAGGGACCAAAATTCGTCTCTTTGTTAATATTTAAGCCCATTCTACCTCGTCGAGACGAAGATTTTAACCTTCACTTCTCCGACTAGAATGACCTTAAATAGGGGCATCTGTAAGACCCCAATTTTTTCCCTAAGATCCCTCATGGCATCATAACATTGCATTGCATAGCCTCAAGGATCATTAAGCATCATGGTTCCCTTGCCTTTGGGTGGGACTCTTTGTGAGTAGGTTTGAGATCACCAAACATGCTTGAATTGTATATCATTGCTTTTTCATTTTATTTACTAACCAAAAGCACAAAAATATGTCACTAACATCTTTTGTTTGTAGCTTGAGCAATCACAAGGTCAAAAGCCTCTAGGAGATCCTTTGTGCAAAGACATGGTCAAGAAGAGATGATAGCCAACATGGTAATGGTCCCCAAAGCTCTCATCCATCAAATATGCCTCCCTAGCATCTCAATTCATCATTTTTATCAAAGCAAGTCAAAGGGTTTGAGGTCTTGTTCTTCAAGGAAACCCTAATCCATCTGTGCACCACAATGCCTTGCTCATGAAGTAACCTCAGTCCATGGTAAAATACAATCAAGGGAAGTTCTTCAATTCATCATTTCATGCATATTTGAACTTATTTGAGTATCCTCAATCATCAATTCGTTAAGACATGAGGTTTGGACTTGAGAAGTTGATCAGTCAATCCATCTGACTATTTTGAAATACACTGAGACCTAAATTTTTATGTGTTGGTCAAATGGAGATGGTTCCAAAATCACAAATGTTATTAATGACAATATGAATAACTTTCATGTTCATCAAAAATTGATCTGAAGCTTGGAAGGCCATCTCCCATTCCAATACATTATAGGTCATTTTGACTAAAACCCTAATTGTGGGTCAACTTCCCAAGGACATAACTCATTCATTGTTTATGATCTTGAGGTGGGATCAAATGCATTGGAAAGCTTAAGATGTCTACTTAAAATGTTATGTTGAACAAAATTTCAAAATCGCAAAATAAATACATGTGATAATGCAAGACATTATAGGTCCTTTTGTACCAAATGCATTAAAAGTAAAAAAAGTCCAACTTCAAGTGTCCATAACTCTTTCATAAAAAATCCAAATGATGCAAAATTTAAGTCTATTTTGATTGTATTGGAAAGAACTACAACTTTGATGTTGGAGGTTTTTCCATTTGAAGCTTGAATCATCAAAACAGAGGGGCTTGAAAGTTGGCCAAAATTAGAAACCTTGCATTGACATGTTTTGCACATCACACTTTAAACTCAAATTTCATAAATTTCCCCACTCCAAATGAGTTTTTGTCCAACATAACAATTGTTCCTCATACAAAGGCCTTTCCAACCATTACCCATATGCCTATGCTTGGATTTTCTAAATGTCACTTTCAAAGAGATGATTGTTTAGGTGCAAATGGAGAATTCACATTGAATCTTGAAATGCAAGCTATTGCAAGGCAAATTACACGTCCAAATTAATTCATTGTGCTATCAGCTTGCAAATCCATCAGCTTTTGGGCCTCACATGAGCCTGTACAGGCCCATGCATGGAGGACCCAAAGCTTCATGCACACGAGTTTCTTCTCATTTTGGCATTAGCTCCAGCTATAAATACCTTGCCATGCTCACTCATTTGGGACGCCAATCTCAACCTGAAAAGCTGCAGAAATATTTCCCTGACCATCACTAAAGAAGCAAGCTCACTTTTCTCATTTTTTTTCAGATTTGAAATTCAACTTCATCTGGTTGAATTCTCAGATCTAGTACTTCTAGACCTTCACCATACACTTCATTGAACTTCTGTTTTGATAAAGCAAGCAAGGTTTCAAGCTCAAATCACCAGAACTCAAACTTGAACTCCAACTGGTATTTTCTTCATTTCTCCTAATCCTTTGACCTATTGGCTGTGGTTTTGTGTTGGCTGAAGTCCTCTCAATAGAGGCATCATGTTTATGCTTTTGATTTTTGCAATTCATTAAGTTCATGATGAACACCAGATTTTTCCAGCTTTGATTTCTCACATTATAGAGATCTAGAAGGAAAGTGGATGGTATAGGGATGATGTACATCATCCCAGCTTTCTATTGATGTATAGATCACACGTTTTGGTTGCCTCTTTAATTTCTGCAATTTGGCCGGAATCCTAGAGCTCACCGGAGAAGACAGTGGCTCCGGTGGCTTCATCATCTCCAGATCAAACCCTGGCCATTGGATCTATTTCCCAGATTGAATCCCGTCCCTTGCTTGTTATGACTTCCTATTGTTTCACATGTGCACGCATTGACTTGGATCCATGGTAGGCGCGCGCTTCGTGGCCTCTTGATTTGCCAGCTCAATTAATGAGCTTAGATCAGACGGTCCTTGCTTTTTACAATTTCTATTTTCTGTTTTATTTTCCTTTTATTTTCTTTAATTCCAATTATTTTCAAAAATCAATATCTCTTTCATTTTTTATCCAAAAATTATGGGACCAATTGCATTAGTTCCCAAATAAATTCTAGTTTCTATTTCTGATTTTTAATTTTTTATTATTTTGTCATTTGATATTTTTTGTGAAGTTTCTCTTTTCTGGTTATTTTTAATTCATTTTAAATAGTTTTTGATATTCAAAAAATGCAAAAATATTTTCCTAACCTATTTGAATGATGATGAATCTATGAAAAATATTCTCATCAATTTTTGAATTGATTTGAGATTTATTTGAGATTTTAGTTCAATTAGGTTATTTTTATTCATTTTTAATTGATTAAAAATAGTTTCTGACTTTTAAAAATGCTGAAATTTTTTGTCAAACCTTTTTTGACCTTGTTGAACTTAGGATAAATCACTTGGACCTTTCAAGATTGATTTGAAGTGATTTTGAAGTTTGACCTTTCCATTTATTTTAATTCAAGTTTATTTTTAATATTAAAAAATGCCAAAAGTATTTTATTCTTTTCTTGACTTCCAATCTTCATCTCACTTCTGTTTTTGATTGTTTGACCTTGACCTTCAATGTTATTGGTCAACATATGAGGATTGGTACATGATGTTCCATTTTATGCATTTATATTTCTTTTACCATTTTGTCATTTCCATTTCTCTTATTCATCTCCTTCTTCTACTTCTTTTTTTCTTTTTGATCAATGAGTTGAAGGTTGATAAGTTAGCATTGATTAGAGGGATTTAACCTTCCTTGATTCAAATCTAATTCATCTTGATCAATTGATCAAGTGAATGGCTTTGCATTAAGGATAGGTTGTCTTTTAAATCATGCAAAAGGCTTAAACCAATACAAGATCAATTCTCATTTCCTTTTTGGCATGGCAAGTTGTTGGGACTTGGTTCACTAATCAAGACTCCTAACTTGTGTTTGTTGCCTACATTATTATTGATCGGCCTCAGATAGTTGTGACTTCTACATAAGTCCAATTACGATTGCTTAACATAGCGCTAAATTTGCCTTATGGCACACTAACTACTAACACTAACTATTGACAATTAACATTTACTTTAATGCAATTTACTATTCTTGCATATATTATCCATTTGTTTTTCTCTTTGCTCACTTGAGCACATGTTTATGTTAATGTCATTTGCCTTTTGCTGACTTGAGCACATAATTGTGTATATATTATTGTGCTTATGTTTTTATTTTGATTGTTGTGGACCAAATGCAAAAAAATGGAGAATTGGACTTAGTTTCTAGGACCTTCCTTATGCAAAGTTGGAGTAAGAGGATCTTAATGGTGAAGATGGATTAGAAGGGCCAAATCTCTAAACTCACTCTTGTCCATTCTTGTTTTACTTTATCAAACTTTTGATGTGTGTGCTTTTATGCTAGGAGTTCCCATTTGAGCTTAATTGGAGGACCATTGCCATGTTCATCTAAGTGGAAGATACAAGATACATTGAGAATCTCTTGTGAGACTTGATTGATTGCTTATACTTAGTGGTTGCTTGTTCCAAAGGATGGGAGCTATTTGGATCATCAATATGATCTCAAGAGAGGAACTCCTAGTGTGGTTTTGATTTCTTATCCCTCACCTTTTATTTTCCTTAGGACTTAGCCCTTCTTCTTCTTCTCTCCACTCTAACCCAAACCAAAACTCTTTGTGCAAACATTTAACCATTGGTTTTAAACATTAGAAACCTAAGCCTTATGCTTTTGATTTTCAAACTTTCTTTTCATAACACTTATTTTGAATTGAACTTTTAAGTCAACTTTGACCATTTTTGTATATACTTCTAATTGGTAAATATAACCCATTCAAATGTCTTTTATGGTTCCAATGACCACTTTCTTAATCAAAATCTTTCATAACCTTTAGCTATTAGGTTTGAGTTATCCTTGTGGTAGATGTAATACTCACTTATATCCTTAGTGATGGACAATGAGTCTTCCATGCTTATTATAGGGTTAACCCCTCACTAGCATGTTGAAGTTATCCTCACATGGTGGATTTGTGGTTTGGTTGAGTTTTCTCCTTTTGATAACAAAAGACCTTAAGGCTTTTGGACCAATCAATTGACCAACTCATTTTGGAATTTTTACCCCGAACTACGAGGTTTTGATCCTAATCTTTTTACAAGATGGTACGTAGGCAATGGGTTTATCCATCCAAACACAAAATATAAATAACTTGTACATTCTCTTCTCATCTTTCCAATCATGTTTGCACAAATAATTTTTCATAAAACAACAACCTTACCAAGTATGAAAAGGTCTCCCTAGGAGTACCTAGGATGTTTTGGGTGCCTAACATCTTCCCATTGCATAACCAACCCCCTTACCCAGACCTCTGTTTCTTTTACTAGTTTTGTTAAAACTATTAGGTTTTTGTTCGCTTTCTAACCATTCCTTTGGATAAATAGAAGTGCGGTGGCGACTCGACTTTGTATGATTTACCTTGGATTTAGTCAATATCTCTAATGGTAACGAATACCCCGCTACAATAGGATAGTCTCTTCATCTTCTCCCCATTTCTTTAATTTCAAAATCTCTCCCTCCACTTTTAAAAAATCTTCTTTGTGTGAACTACTTTTGTTCTAAACTTTGACCATTTTTGCAAAAAAGATAGAAACTTTGGTCTTATGCCATTGCATTTTCAAACTTCTTTTCTTAAATCAAACTTGTAAATAAACTTAACTATACTTGACTTAAACTTTCAAAAAGCCAAAAAGAACTGACTCATTCAAACCACTTTTAGGACTTTGTGCCTTTCAAACTTAAATTATGTTAAAATCAACACACCCATTTTGAAATTTGTATCAAGAACTACGAGGTTTTGATCCCTCATTTTTATGTTGGTACGTAGGCACAAGACCAAAGGTTTTGTCAAACACAAAAATATAATTAATGAATTCTTTTCTCATCCCCCCATTCTATTTGTTTGTAAACATCACTTTGTACAAAATACATATACATACAAAAAGGGCTCCCTATGAGTACCTAAGACACTTTGGGTGCTAACACCTTCCCTCTGTGTAGCCAACCCCCTTACCTGTGATCTCTGACTTTTATTAGTTTTTATTTGAAAACTTCTTACTTTTTTGGGTTTTGTTCGTACTTTTCCCTTTTCCCTTGGAAACAATAAAAGCATGGTGGCGACTCTTGTTAATTAATCTCTAGCTTGTCAATAGCTTGATAATCATGAATTTCCCGCTACACATAGGTTTGAAAAAAACAAATCAAACACACACATCAGAAGAAATCATGCTGATACATAACAGACAGGTTCATTAATCCCCCTGTCACACATAATCAGGACTCCCCTCTAGGGAACATCCAACACAATATGACATATCCAAGATTGAAAAATCAAAGGCATATGCAGCAGAAGAAAAATAAGTCTCACACATAAAATAAATACTCAAACAAATTGATGTCAGGACATCTTGTCTGATATCTCTTCATAGTAGTCCAAATGTTCCAGAACAGGGGAACTCCCCCTCAAAAGAAACCAACAATTAGTGGTTAGTGGTTAGATCACATAGACATTACTCCCCATTTTTAGCCATAATATGACAAAGGTAAGCAGCTAACCAAAACAAAGAAGCCACAGTAGCATAAAAAGGTAAGTATCACAAACTAAAATGCCCACAAAGGTGCTTGAAATTCTGGTCAGAGACCACAAAACCAAACCAAACAAAAAAAACCAACACTATAATTAGATATCTTCCTGACTATTTGAGTCTGCAGTTGCATACTCCTCTCCTTCAGCTTCTTTATCTTCATCATTCTTAGCGTCATTGCCACCAACATTGTCCTCTACATCAACTCCAACATTATCATCATCACCATGTTCAACTTCCTTTTCCTCTTCATCCATCAAAGCCTTGATCAATTTTTCAAGCTTTATCTTTGTAGCAATGCTAGACCGGATGGAATCATACAACTCTTTACATGTCTCCTTTAGCTGTGTAATAACACTCTTCTTGAAAGTGGCAGGGCCAGATACCTGAGAAGATATCATGACAATGTCTGGAACATGTGTTCCAACAAACAATTTGTAATTGAGGTATAAAGGAGATTCCCTTTTCTTCACAGTATCAATAGGAAATAAGATTCTAGGATTTTGGTTCAGGATTATCCCACAGATGAGTGAGGGAAATCAGATAGGCATCTTCACAGCAGTTGAAAAGACGTGCTTCAGAACTTGTTCAAAGATGTACTTCCTAAAATCAAAATCTCTTCTTGTTCCAATAGCATATATAAACTTCCCAAGCCCAGTAGAGATGGTTGAAGTGTGATTTGTAGGCACCTGTCATACCCCAAAATTTGCTCGTTGATATTACAAAGCATTCCTCAAGACCCTCCGACTTGCTCTGCAAGGCACTGATATCAAATGGACAAAAGCCCAGCTCACAACAGGCCTAATCCAAAAGTGGCCCAAACCAGCTTGCTCGCTAGGCGAGCAATTCCTTCGCCTAGCGAACACTTCATCATGACACTCGCCCAGCGAAGCATCAGATCCAGAAAAAAGCCCAGAATAGCTTGCTCGCTAGGCGAGCAATTCCTTCGCCTAGCGAAGCTTGCGAAAATCTGAAGTTTTGGACCTCATTTTAAGCCCATTAGGTCACCACTACTACTATAAATACCAGCTCTTCAGCCACGAAAAAAGACAGACCCAAAGGGAGAAAGACAGAGGAAGACGGACGGAGAAGGACGGAAACCCTGGTGCAAAAACCCTGCTAACCTGAAGGCCGCCCATCCGCGCCGAAACTACCGCCGCCCAACTCAATCCGGCCTCCAAGCAATCAGTCCCTTTCAATATTGCAACTGCACACAGGTTTGCGTATCACCGCTGTTTTACGTTTCCAATTGATATTCTTTACATACATGATGCATTCCGATTAAAGTTTTGATATGTAATTTGATTGCGTATGTGAATCTAAGTATGAACATCCTGTATAATTGCCTATGCTATGCCTGTGATCAAATGCCATAAGAGTGCAGGTTTTCGGAAGTCATGCTGCTGTCAAACTCCAAACCCGTGGCCGCTCGCTAGCTCATCGCTAAGCGAGCCAGCAGCGAGCATTCGCTGAGCCTTCGCTAGGCGAAGCAGAGGCGAACGGGACAGTGACTGCTTTGTCTCTTTGCTGTTCTATCTTATGCTTATCTAATTACGATTTTTGCATTACTTGGCCTGAACTCATAACTGTTATGTCTATTTTATGGTGCAATTGTCAAATCATATTTTATCTCAATGCTCTAACCCGTGTGTTGAATGGTGTAAAGGCTTCCATATCCTCAGAAGCGGCCGGCTAGGTACTCCACTTTACGTGTGGGAGACCTTCGTGGAGATGGATTCTAAATTACTTCACTTTAATATGAAGATTCATATTGATTGCCTAATTAATTTTAATGTATTAATTTTTAATGTATTGATTTTAATGTGTTGATTTTAATATGGAGATTCATCGTAATTACCTAATGAACGTTAAAATATGGCCTTTAAATACATAATCTCGGACCTCTCTTTATTACCCCACGATTACGGTATTACGGTCATGTCCCGCGAATATGGGGATACCCTTAGCAAAGACCCTTCGGTTAAATCATCATAAAATAAATCATGGTCCCTCGGATGTTGCCTTCGAAATTACGATTTCGTCCCTCGATGACCCTTCGGTGTAGCCTACGGTTAAATGATGATAGTCCCTTCGAATGCTAAGGTATCCTCATAACTGTTGCCTTCAATGACCAATCAACGACCCTACGATGACCCTTCTACATCCCAAGGATAAAACTACTTACTTCTCAATAGTAAGGACAGTTTTACCCTCATAAGGATAGGAAATGCCCGGAAAGACCTCGGACAGGTATAACCCTTAATTGCTCATTCATAACCTAAAATATTTTTCCCACCTTACACATTTCAAACATCCTTTTTGGAAAATCACCACTCAGCATACATCCGTACTAGGATCATTGCTGAGTTATATTTTTCTAAATAACTTTCAAATCTAAATGAGATAACCACTTTGTATACATTCATGCAAGAATCATTACAAAGTTAAATTCTCATTTTCAAAACATTTTTGCACATTTCTCAACCACCTTTTTCAAACTAGAAAAACATAAATGATTGAGCAATTAAGAGCCCATGGATAACCATGGATACAAAGGGTGCTAACACCTTCCCTTTGTATAACGTACCTCCCGAACCTAAGAATCTAAATTAAGGTCTTTCCTGTTCTTTTCCACCTTTCCTTATGGGATAAAAGAAAAGTCGGTGGCGACTCTTGCTAACCGCGACATTGCGATTAAAAACACAAAAAAGTCCAGTTCACCGTATGACAGAACTGGCGACTCTGCTGGGGACATACAAAGAGAGGTCCATCTTAAAAAAAAAAATCATTTATGCTTTCCTAATTATCCCTTCTTTTAAGGGTATTGTTGAGTGAAAGATCCTACACCCGGATCTAGTGTACCTTAGGTAAGTAGCAATAGATCATCGCGACTATCCGGCGTATACTGGAATGGTTAAAATGATGGCTACGGTTAATGTGACACTTTGGATGTCCTGATGTTCCTCATGTTCATTTGAGGAAAAATTTGGCATTCGCGTGGTGTCATCAAAGCATTAACCAGACCTTTAGAACCCTAATTGACTCATCCTAGCCATTAGAAAGTAGTGAGATAACTGGCTTCGGTTCCGACTGAGGTTGGTTGATACTCGATGCTACACTCTTTGAGATTGGACTTTAGGGAAGCTTTGGTCAACCACTTGGTGTTGCACTGAAGTGGACTTAAAAGAAGGTCAATGATTGGAGATCCTTCTAGAACCCGGTTACTATTCTAGGACAGGTTGAACCAACCAAACTTCAGTGGGGAGGGTACTTACCTACGGAATTCATGCAAGCCTTAAAACCTAGGGATGATTGTTGTGTGACTTGTTTATACTTGTTTAACATCATAACATCATGACATCATAACATTGTACTAACCATTTCAAGGACTTAGGGATTTAACTTTGCTCTGTTTTATAAAAAAAAAAAAAAAAAAAAAAAAAAAAAAAAAAGTTTCCCTTTTCGGTAGTTTATGCAAAGTTAAATTCCAAAAGGCCTTGAAAACATTTCATGCATTGCATAACATAACATAACACTGCATAACAGGTATTCTACAAGTTCAATGTTCTCACGGTCTTCATTACAAACAGAAAAATGGATCTCGAACAAACTGTCAAAGATCTCCAGACTCAGAATGCTCGATTCAAGGAGATGATGCTAAGCTTATCCAAGGGGCAGGAGGAACTGAAGGCTCTTTTGCTCGAAAAGAAGAGAGACAAGAAAGCTGTGAGTTTCATTAACCCGGGAAGAAGGCGTAAAGGACAGGCCGCAGGAGTCAAGTTTGGGATCCCGAATGGTCCAGAAGAGGAGACAGAGAATGATTCAGAAGAGGAGAATGTCGATCTCTTCAGCCCTGAGGACGACGATGAAGATTATGAAAATGAACAGTACTCTCCAAGAGATGATAAGTACAAGTTGCTGGAAGAACGTATGCTAACTATGGAGGGTCAGAAGGCGCCCGGTCTGGATTTCGAAAGTTTGGGCCTGGTCTCCGATGTGACCATTCCTCGCAAATTCAAAATCCCCACTTTCACTAAGTACGATGGTGCGTCTTGTCCTCAGATGCATCTGAGAGCTTATGTGAGAAAGATTCAGCCGCATACCACTGACAGGAAGCTATGGATCCATTTCTTCCAAGAGAGCCTGTCTGGCACACAGTTGGAATGGTATTATCAGCTCGAGAGCTCTGACATCCGCACCTGGACTGATTTAGCAACAGCTTTCTATAAACAGTACCAGTATAACTCTGAACTAGCACCTACCCGGCTACAGTTGCAGAATATGACTATGGGATCTAAAGAAAGCTTCAAAGAATATGCTCAGAAATGGAGAGATTTGGCTGGCAGAGTCAAACCCCCTATGACCGATCGAGAATTGGTGGACATGTTCATGAGCACACTGACTGGCCCATTCTACAGCCATCTATTGAGGAGTTCCTCATTGGGTTTCACTGAACTTATATTAACAGGTGAACATGTTGAAAGTGGCATTCGAAGTGGGAAGATACAGGCGACTACCTTTGATCCTCTGGAGACTCCTAATGGCATCACTGCCCCTCTGCCTAATCATGACGAGACTGTCAATGCTGTGGAAGATACTGATAACGATTATGACTTGGATAGCTGGATTTTCCCAATAATTGATGACGGACTCAATAATTGGAAGGCTGAAGACACTATCCCGATTTCCTTTAGTCAGGAGTAATTGTTATTGCTATTTTTGTGTTTCAAAGCATTGTGTCTATACCCGGGGCACAATAGCTATTTTTTTCAAGGGTTTTTGTCATTTTCATAAGCATATTCATATTCAATAAATCAATGGACTTTTTGCATTCAAATATTGCGCTCTTTATCTTTCCTGTCATTTTTCAAACAAGCCATGTTTTCTTGCACACACTCACGTAACAATTTGCCGATCCATATCCACTCTGGATCCTGTTGGTAATGACTCTGCTACTGTTCATTATGACTTTGAAAATCCGATCTACCAAGCCGAGGATGGAAGTGAGGAAGATTGTGAAGTCCCTGGAGAACTTGCCAGACTGGTACTACAAGAAGAAAAGACCATACAGCCGCAGGAGGAGTCAATTGAAATTGCAATGGGTACTGAAATGGACAAGAAAGAAGTCAGAGGCTTCTTGGGGCACTTGAATTACATTGCCCGATTCATCCCACACTTGACTGCTACCTGCAAACCCATCTTCAAATTACTAAAATCAAGAGATGGTATGGAATGATGAATGACAAAATCAAGAAATATCTCCAAGAACCTCCAATTCTGATGTTACCCGTTGAAGGAAGACCTCTCATCATGTATTTGACCGTGTTAGAAAATTCAATGAGGTGTGTGTTGGGGCAACATGACGAGTCTGGTCGAAAAGGGCATGCCATATATTGCCTTAGCAAAAGGTACCGACTGTGAAACAAGATACTCACAGCTCGAGAAAGCTTGCTGTGCTTTGGCTTGGGCTGCTCGCCGACTAAGACAGTATATGTTGAATCATACCACTTTATTGACTTCTAAGATGGATTCTATCAAATATCTATTTGAGAAACCTGCTGTCTCCTGAAAGAGTTATCACTGACAATGGTACTAATTTGAACAACAAGATGATTACTGAACTCTGCATGCAGTTCAAAATAAAACACCATAGCTCTTCTCCGTACCGGCCAAAGATGAACGGCGCCGTGGAGGTTGCTAATAAGAGTATCAAGAAGATCATACAAAAGATGACAGTAACGTACAAAGACTGGCATGAGATGTTACCATTCGCTCTCCACGGTTATCGCACTTCAGTGCGCACTTCGACAGGGGCAACTCCGTTCTCTTTAGTCTATGGAATGGAAGCCATCTTACCAGTGGAAGTTCAGATTCCCTCTCTAAGAATCATGAAAGAGGCGGGCTTAGATGAAGATGAATGGATTCAGACTCGACTCGATCAGATAAGCTTGATTGATGAGAAGAGACTTGCGGCTGTTTGTCACGGGCAGATATATCAGAAGCGCATGACCCAGGCATTTAACAAAAGAGTCAAGAGGCAGGTGTATCAAATTGGCGACTTGGTGATCAAGCGTATCATTCTACCACAAGGGAATCTCAGAGGCAAGTGGACTCCCACATACGAAGGGCCATTTGTGGTTAAGAAAATATTCTCCGGTGGGGCCATGATACTTGCTACAATGGATGGCGAAGACTTCCCGCATCCTGTGAACGCGGACATAGTTAAAAAATACTACGCATAAAAAAAGGACCCGCTAGGTCGACGTACCTAGGCAAAAGTAAGGGCATCCCGGCGAACCAAAAGGGTTCGGGCAAAAATTAGGGATAAACATATAAAGACGTACACCCGACAAGTCGAAAACCTGAAAAGGCGGCTTGGGCAAAAAAGGATATCCCGGTGGACTGAAAACCTGAAAAGGCGGTCCAGGCAAAAATTAGGGATTAAAGCGTATGACTATGTCCCGTTCTCTGTCAGCTTCAATCAAGTTCAAGGGACTGAACAAGCCAATCACCTCTATCCGACAACAGGAGATGAGACGCTTGAAGACATGATGACAGTAGTGGAATTAAAATCAATAAGACTGTTTCTGCATAGCTTTCTCTTTGTTTTCTTGACAATTTCCTCTTACTAGGATTTCTGTCTCCTTGTACACAAATTGCCTGTTTATAGGCCCTCTTTCAAAATCAATCCAATTTTATTTCCAAAAAGATGCTTTTGTTTTACTTCCTCTGTTTTGATTGCATAAACGTCCATTGATTTAATTTGAATTGATATATGCATTTGAATATGATCAATGTTTACAAAAATACGTGCCTAAAATAGAAATAGCGATTGCTACAAGACTTCAGGATCAAGGAGAAGGTCTAACCATGCTTTCCAATGAATCCGTTGTTAATTCGATTCCCCGGCAACGCCAATTATTTCCCAGAAGAGAGTGGCATTACTAGACAAATGGGTCATCTCTTCCATCCCCAGCCAGGCTCTGTTCAGTGTTTCCATCGTCAGAGGGAAATCAAGTATCCCCCAGCCGAGACAGGGTCATCAATGCCAATGTCTCCGACCAGCAGACCGAGATTTATTTCCCCAGTAGAGTTCCCTAGAAGAATGTTCAGACGCATAGTGCATTCATTACATCATTTCATGTTACATACCTGCATACAATGCTCACCTTTACTTCATTCCGCATCATATACTTTACATCGTTTCATAGCATGTATATGCATACCATGTTCGCGAGCATAAAGCATCTCATGCGTCATGACATTGCATGAAACTAACTTTATTTTTCAGGCTGATTATCCTCCTGATCACATTCAAGATTCGAATACAGCTCTCAGATATAATCCATCTGACGAACGTTCTGACATTCTCCCAATGGTGGCATCTCTAAGCCCATCCCAGATATTCACTCCAAATATAACAAAGATTATCAGATACAGCCTAACGTACGGTTCATTCTGATTCAGCCCAACATATGACTCCTTCAGCTCAGATACGGTCTAACGTACGATCCATTCTGACTTTCAACAGCTCCAATACGGTCTAACGTACGACCCATTTGGACCCTCAAATCCTCAGATGCTGCCTAGCGTACGGTACATTCCGGGGTGTAGTCTAGCGTACGACTACTTTCTTTTCAGATACGACCTAACGTACGGTTCATTCTGCAACTCCAATACGGTCTAACGTACGACCCGTTTGGACCTTCAACTCAGATACGATCTAGCATACGATCCACTCTGATCTTCAACAACTCAGATATGGTTTAATGTACGACCAAGTTAGACCTTCATCTGCTCAGATGCTACCTTCGGACAGGTACATTTCTGAATGGTAGTCTAGTATACGACTACTCCCTTTTAAGCAGATTCAGCCTAACGGACGGCTCATTCTGCTACTCAGATGCTACCTTCGGACAGGTACATTTCTGAATGGTAGTCTAGTATACGACTACTCCCTTTTAAGCAGATTCAGCCTAACGGACGGCTCATTCTGCTACTCAGATGCTACCTTCGGACAGGTACATTTCTGAATGGTAGTCTAGTATACGACTACTCCCTTTTAAGCAGATTCAACCTAACGGACGGCTCATTCTGCTACTCAGATGCTACCTTCGGACAGGTACATTTCTGAATGGTAGTCTAGTATACGACTACTCCCTTTTAAGCAGATTCAGCCTAACGGACGGCTCATTCTGCTACTCAGATGCTACCTTCGGACAGGTACATTTCTGAATGGTAGTCTAGTATACGACTACTCCCTTTTAAGCAGATTCAGCCTAACGGACGGCTCATTCTGCTACTCAGATGCTACCTTCGGACAGGTACATTTCTGAATGGTAGTCTAGTATACGACTACTCCCTTTTAAGCAGATTCAGCCTAACGGACGGCTCATTCTGTTACTCAGATGCTACCTTAGGACAGGTACATTTCTGAATGGTAGTCTAGTATACGACTACTCCCTTTTCAGCAGATTCAGCCTAATGGACGGCTCATTCTGCTCAGATACGGTTTAATGTACGACCAAGTTAAACCTTCATCTCCTCAGATGCTACCTAGTGACAGGTACATTTCTGATTTGTAGTCTAGCATACGACTACCCCCTTTCATCATCAGACACAGCCTAACGGACGGCTCATCCTGCAACTCCAATACAGTCTATCATAAGACCCATTTGGATCTTCAACTCAGAGACGATCTAGCGTACGATCCGTTCTGACTTTTCATCCCCGGCAAAGTCATCCGCCTAATGAACAACTCACTCTGGTATTCAGACACGGTCTAACGTACGACCCATTCTGATCCCTTATCCCCAGCAGTATATAACACACTCTGACTCCCCAGCGAAGTCAACAGCATGATGGATGATTCACTATACGGTCTAGCGTATGACCCGGTATGACATCCATGTCTTCAGACATCGTCTAACGGACGATACAATCGGAAGCTCGTCATCAAAATTCCTGGATGGCATCTCTAAGCCCATCTCCATCAAGACTAATGGACAAGCGCAAATTTTCGGGGCATTCTAGTGTTCAATATTCTTTCACCTCCAGACCACGAACGGCACCTACCATTCTACTCTCTCGGTTCAAGAATATTGAACAGGGGCAGCTGTCATACCCCAAAATTTGCCCGTTGATATTACAAAGCATTCCTCAAGACCCTCCGACTTGCTCTGCAAGGCACTGATATCAAATGGACAAAAGCCCAGCTCACAACAGGCCTAATCCAAAAGTGGCCCAAACCAGCTTGCTCGCTAGGCGAGCAATTCCTTCGCCTAGCGAACACTTCATCATGACACTCGCCCAGCGAAGCATCAGATCCAGAAAAAAGCCCAGAATAGCTTGCTCGCTAGGCGAGCAATTCCTTCGCCTAGCGAAGCTTGCGAAAATCTGAAGTTTTGGACCTCATTTTAAGCCCATTAGGTCACCACTACTACTATAAATACCAGCTCTTCAGCCACGAAAAAAGACAGACCCAAAGGGAGAAAGACAGAGGAAGACGGACGGAGAAGGACGGAAACCCTGGTGCAAAAACCCTGCTAACCTGAAGGCCGCCCATCCGCGCCGAAACTACCGCCGCCCAACTCAATCCGGCCTCCAAGCAATCAGTCCCTTTCAATATTGCAACTGCACACAGGTTTGCGTATCACCGCTGTTTTACGTTTCCAATTGATATTCTTTACATACATGATGCATTTCGATTAAAGTTTTGATATGTAATTTGATTGCGTATGTGAATCTAAGTATGAACATCCTGTATAATTGCCTATGCTATGCCTGTGATCAAATGCCATAAGAGTGCAGGTTTTCGGAAGTCATGCTGCTGTCAAACTCCAAACCCGTGGCCGCTCGCTAGCTCATCGCTAAGCGAGCCTGCAGCGAGCATTCGCTGAGCCTTCTCTAGGCGAAGCAGAGGCGAACGGGACAGTGACTGCTTTGTCTCTTTGCTGTTCTATCTTATGCTTATCTAATTACGATTTTTGCATTACTTGGCCTGAACTCATAACTGTTATGTCTATTTTATGGTGCAATTGTCAAATCATATTTTATCTCAATGCTCTAACCCGTGTGTTGAATGGTGTAAAGGCTTCCATATCCTCAGAAGCGACCGGCTAGGTACTCCACTTTACGTGTGGGAGACCTTCGTGGAGATGGATTCTAAATTACTTCACTTTAATATGAAGATTCATATTGATTGCCTAATTAATTTTAATGTATTAATTTTTAATGTATTGATTTTAATGTGTTGATTTTAATATGGAGATTCATCGTAATTACCTAATGAACGTTAAAATATGGCCTTTAAATACATAATCTCGGACCTCTCTTTATTACCCCACGATTACGGTATTACGGTCATGTCCCGCGAATATGGGGATACCCTTAGCAAAGACCCTTCGGTTAAATCATCATAAAATAAATCATGGTCCCTCGGATGTTGCCTTCGAAATTACGATTTCGTCCCTCGATGACCCTTCGGTGTAGCCTACGGTTAAATGATGATAGTCCCTTTGAATGCTAAGGTATCCTCATAACTGTTGCCTTCAATGACCAATCAACGACCCTACGATGACCCTTCTACATCCCAAGGATAAAACTACTTACTTCTCAATAGTAAGGACAGTTTTACCCTCATAAGGATAGGAAATGCCCGGAAAGACCTCGGACAGGTATAACCCTTAATTGCTCATTCATAACCTAAAATATTTTTCCCACCTTACACATTTCAAACATCCTTTTTTGGAAAATCACCACTCAGCATACATCCGTACTAGGATCATTGCTGAGTTATATTTTTCTAAATAACTTTCAAATCTAAATGAGATAACCATTTTGTATACATTCATGCAAGAATCATTACAAAGTTAAATTCTCATTTTCAAAACATTTTTGCACATTTCTCAACCACCTTTTTCAAACTAGAAAAACATAAATGATTGAGCAATTAAGAGCCCATGGATAACCATGGATACAAAGGGTGCTAACACCTTCCCTTTGTATAACGTACCTCCCGAACCTAAGAATCTAAATTAAGGTCTTTCCTGTTCTTTTCCACCTTTCCTTATGGGATAAAAGAAAAGTCGGTGGCGACTCTTGCTAACCGCGACATTGCGATTAAAAACACAAAAAAGTCCAGTTCACCGTATGACAGCACCCAATTGACAGTCCCAATCCTATGAAGGATTGCATACTTGACACTCAGCTTCCTAGCTGACAACTTTCCTCTGTTTGGCCAGTGTTTCACATGCTTGATTGTTATATCCTTGCACACTTGGTCATCTGTAACCTCTAGCTCAACCTAAGGTTCTTCAGTCCTTCTCAAAAACTTATTGATCACAACAGGAGAAAACGTCACGACATTTCCTCTAACATACACCTTCCTGTAGTCTTCACTTTTCACATCATCACACCCATCAGGAATGGTCACCACAAACTCCTTGACTAGACTTTCATAGCAAGGACCAAATTTTTTGACAGTCTCCATCAAACCAGTAACCTCTATAAGCTCCATAACCTCCTTATATTTTAGAGCATCCTTACCCAATTCCCTCTCCAAAGATATCCTTCTTTGAATAACATACTTCCATTTTTCAGCATTCTTCATATAATGTAAAGACACATTGTCTAGTAGACCCTTGGGCACAACAACGTAAGACTTCTTTGGAGCAAATCTTCTCACATGAGTGATGTCCTGGACATAAATAGCGTGATGTGTGTAATGATGAGTGTTAAAAACTTGTCCGACACACATAAATAATTGTAATTGCTATAAATGCCTATAAATAGAAATCCCAAGTTTTCCTCTTGATTTTTCAAACTGAACTGCACCCAAGACTTCGGTAAAAATGTCAGCCAGCTGATTTTCAGTGCTAACATGCTCAAGTGTTATAAATTTGTCTTCAACAAGTTCTCTAATAAAATGATGCCTGATGTCAATGTGTTTAGTCCTACTGTGCTGAATAGGATTTTTGGAGATGTTAATAGCACCCAAGTTATCATAGAATAATGTCATGACATCTTGTGTGACATCATATTCAGTCAACATTTGTTTCATACACATTAGTTGAGGGCAACTGTTACCCACTGCTATGTACTCAGCTTCAGTAGTAGATAGGGATACACAATTTTGTTTCTTGTTGAACCATGAAATCAAATTGTTTCCTAAAAAGAAACATCCTTCAGAGATACTCTTCTTGTCATCACCATTACCAGCCCAATCAGCATCACAATACCCCACTAACATGGAATTTGAATCATGAGAATACAACATCCCATAATCACATGTACCATTCACATACTTCAAAATCTTTTTACTTGATTGATGTGACTCACTTTGAATTCTGCTTGATATCTAGCACAAACTCCAACATCAAAAGTTATATCTGGTCTGCTTGGTGTAAGGTATAGAAGACTACCAATCATGCTTCTATATAAACTTTGATCAACACTAATTCCCTTTTCATATTTAGATAACTTCAAGTGAGTAGGAGCAGGAGTTATTTTATGACTAACATTCTCCAATCCAAATTTCTTCACAATATTCTTTGTATATTTTCCTTGACAAATAAAGATGGAGTCTTCCATCTGTTTGACTTGGAGTCCAAGAAAGTAAGTTAATTCACCTACCAAACTCATTTCAATCTCATATTGCATTTGCTTGACAAAATGTTGGACCATCTCATCTAACATCCCTCCAAATATAATATCATCCACATAGATATGAGCTATCATAAGTTTTCCATCCTTCTCTTTCACAAAGAGAGTCTTATAAATTCCACCCTTTCTATGTCCATGGTTGATGAGAAACTCAGTCTACCTTTCATACCAAGCTCTTGGAGCTTGTTTTAAACCATACAATGTCTTCTTTAATTTGAACACGTGATTTGGGAAAGTAGGATCAATAAATCCTTTTGGCTGTTCCACATACACATCTTCATTTAAATATCCATTTAAAAAGGCACTTTTAACATCCATTTGGAACAACTTGAAATTTAAAAGACATGCCATTCCAAGTAACGGTATGATGTATTCCAAGCGAGCCACAAGAGCAAATCTTTCATCAAAGTCCACTCTTTCATTAGACTTTTTCTTATATTGCCATCTAGTACCAATAACATTTTTCCCTTCTGGTCTTGGTACCAAATCTCAAACCTCATTTCTTTTGAATTGTCCAAATTCATCTTGCATATCATTAATCCAGAACTTATCAGTCAGGGCCTCCTTGATATTCTTGGGTTCAAATTTAGACACAAATCAAGCATTTGACACAACCTCCCTTGATTTTGTAAGTATCCCTTCATTTATATTTCCTATTATATGCTCCTTAGTATGATCTTTCTGAATTCTGATGGAAGGTCCTTTGTCAATTGACTCAGTCTCTGCAGGTTCAGTATTAGTGTCTCATTACGCGAAAAACCGGCGGGAAAATGAAACAACAGAGCCGCCACCGTGCGTTATTTATCCCAAAGGAGGGAAATGGAAATGCTCGAAGTAAACCTGGAAAAGACATGGTCTCGCGACCAGAGAGAGATGGGATCGGGAGTCGGTTATGCGAAGGGAAGGTATTAGCACCCCTACGCATCCGTCGTACTCGACGGGATCCACGCTCAGAAAGAATAGAAGAAAGGTTGCTAGAAACTGCTCACAAACTGCACACACGCTGGAAGGAAACACAGAAAGATAAAAGAAACAGAACTCGGCAGGATATCGCATCCTGGGCCTACGTAGCCTGTCAGACACAGACATCCGAGTCGACGTAGTTCGGGGACAGGGGAAACGTGCTCCCTAGGATGTCGCATCCTATGCATACGTATCTTCTCTAACCAGAGAAGAATCAGAGCACTCGTAGCTCGACTAACACACGCTGAAACAAAACACAAACACAGGAAACCGACTGCCAATCGCTGGACTTACGTCAGACTCCAACAAACAAACAACATGCAAGAAACGGGCTGCCAATCGCTGGACTTACACCAGACTCCACGTAGACAAACACACACAGGAAACCGACTGCCAATCGCTGGACTTACGTCAGACTCCGAGCAGACAAACACACACAGGAAACCGGCTGCCAATCGCTGGACTTACACCAGACTCCACGCAGACAAACACACACAGGAAACCGACTGCCAATCGCTGGACTTACGTCAGACTCCGAGCAGACAAACACACACAGGAAACCGACTGCCAATCGCTGGACTTACGTCAGACTCCGAGCAGACAAACACAGACAGAAGGGTCTCGATTGTAACTAAGGCAAGACAAAGGGAAGGTCTCGATCGCAACGTGGGCGAGAGAAAAGAATTAGTGTTAGTTGTTAGTCAAACTCGACAAGACATCGCATCTCGTGCCTACGTATCTCATCTGGACATGAGAATCAGAGTTGCCGTAGTTCGGCTAAACTATTCTTGTTGGTTTGTGTTTTTGAAGTGGACAACGTCACTACGCAATCTACCGGATGCTCGACCTTTGGAGACTTACTCGCCTGTAGTAGAAGGAGTCAACGTGTCCTTAAGAGGGGATAATGTTTGTTTGTGTTTTTAGGAAAGCTCAAGCAAGAAAGGAAGTCCTATACGAAGGAACCGTGCTACCTTAATTGACATGCAAACGAGACTACACGGAGTCTAACAAACCTAGGGGATAACATCACACCACACAAACACATACAGCATGAAGTAAACTTACCAACAAGGGGCTCAAACAATATGGCTGGGCTTTAGTCAAGGGGTCATGTCAACCTCGACAAACAAGCCAACTGGAAAAGGGTGTTGTTAGCTCTTAACCCTAACATTGAGAGTTAGGGTGAAGCAGATGAAATGGGAATGAGGGGGTGTGCCTCATAGCTCTTATCCCTGGCCTGGGAGAGCTTGAATCAAATAGAATGTGTGGGAGTTCATAATGTAGGAACTCTTCTCCACAAATGACTGACACTATAAGAGTTTGTGTTTTTATTCACAATGCATCAACACATGGTGTGAGCAAGAGGAATGACACACTGAGTAGCAGGGGATGGATTACACATCCCTTTTATCTGCCAATTGCCTCTTAAGAGGACTTTACCTGCTTGGCACAAATTTAAACATCCACAAGCATTGTCTCTTAAGGAGGGCTTCAAACAGGTGCCTACCAATAACAGTAGGTCTTCCAGACTACATGAAGATCAAGGAATTATACCTCAGTGGTATCCAAACCACAAGCAATGCCAAGCAAGTTCAAATGAACTTAAAGCAACTTAGGTACCTGTGGAAACAACTAAACCAATCAGTACACAGTTCAGACAATCAGACAACAGTCAATATCAGACAAACAACCCAATATGCAACACATAAACCATAAGCACAAGTGAATTGTTCTCAAAGCCTACAAAACAAGCAAATGTTAGCCAACAACAACCAATAGTCAAGCTCAAATGAAGGAGCAACATCAATCATGGAGATGCACACTTGAACCTGAAATCACAACTCAAATGGTAAGTAACAAACCACTAGGTCAAAGCCTAGGGTCAAAAGAGGATCAAAAATCCAAAAAAGAACCTCAAACTCAACACAAAGCATGTTTAATCACTCAAGAACAAGTCCTAAAAAGGACCAAATCATAATCAATAAGCAAGTCCATTTCATGTGCAAGATAAATCAAAGACCAATTCAAGGCATCCAAATGATCATCATGAATGAAAATTCTCAATCAAAACAGAAATGATTCAAATAATTCTGGAAAAATTCATGAGCAATCAATACATCCACAACATCCATCACAAAAAAAATCAGAAACATTGGAGATCATTTGGCATGGAAATCACATTGTACAAGTTAGACAACCAAATGTGTGACACAAATTGTCACACCATACTAACACAATCATAAAACAGAATTGGTACATGAGAAAAATATCAAACCAAAACCAAAACATCCATCAATGTGTCTAGAATCAGCATGCAAAATTTTAAGTTCATTGGATTAAAATCAAGCATTTCACAAAGGAAAGAGTAAGGCAAGGTCACAAATGGATACATGCTCACATAACCTAGCACCAAATAAAATCCAGTCATGCACAATTTCGGAAATCATGATCATTAAAAACTAGACAGAACAAGGAGCATTTTGCAAAAAATTGGGATTAAATTGGATGATTTTTCAATTTGTTATGATTTTATGAAGTTTGGAAAAATTTGAAGTTCAAAAATGTACATGGCATGAAATAAGGAGGGAATATGTGAAAAATAATGAATATTTGAATAAGCGCGCTCGGCCAGGATCGAACCTGGTCCACATTCAAATTTGCGCGCTTCACCAAAACGACAGCGTTTTGGTTTAAAACCCTAAACCTGGCGCAATTTCCAGAATTTCGTAGGTAATCATGGACATTCGTAGCAAATCATGCAGAATTCGTAGCAAATCTGGAAACGCTCATGATCTTCATCTTCTTCCTCTTGAAGACGATGAACATATTTCCAGATTTTTCAAAACCATTCCGGAAATCAGAAATAATTACATCAATCGAATCCTTGTTCCATGTACATTAAAGATCCACAATCAAATCATGCTAAAACATCCTAACAAGCTCAGATCGAAGAAAATCAAAATTGACATCAAACTTTCAAACACGCATAACTTCATGGATAATGCACCATTTCACTCAATTTTTATATCAGAATCATTACCAAGCAAAGATCTACACAAATATCATAATGAATTCAAGAATAATTGAGATCGAAACAAGACCTCTTGAAGAACAGCAAGTGGAAACTCGTGCTACAAGGCTCAACAATGGTCCAAAACTCTTCTACAATGCTTGTTGAGGTGATTGATGGAGTAATTGAAGCTCAAACAAGCACGAATCCAGTAGAATTTGAAACTTCCATTAATGCTTCAAGCTTCATGTATGGTCAAAACTGGGATGAATTCCTCCAAATCCACGTCCAAACTTACTCAGAAACACTTCATGATCATGATTCCAACAAGAGAAATGGTCTTTGTGTGAAGAAATTGAAAGTTCTTTTTGAGAGAAAAATTTGAAAAGTTTCTAGATCTAGATCTGAAAACTGTTGTTAATGCCAAATGCAGTTGTGATTATCATTATATATGCCTTGCTAATCATTTTGAAAACATGTTTAAGCCAAACCTAAGTGAGATTAGCAAGTTGCAAGGTGTGTGCACAAATTGGATTTTCACCTCATGCATGAGATGCATGCGTGAACAGTGCATTGTGCTGACCCAAATCCACTTAAAAAAGGCCCATGCACACTTTGGAATTGGTATTTCATGCATATGATCACCCAAATTGATTTTATTAATTTTCCTTCAAAAAACTTCATGAATGAGCATATGATCATGCAAAGGAATTTCATGCCATGTAATGAGATATTTGGAAAGTGCATGTCATGATGAACAAAATGCAAAAAGAACCACCAAAATTGGAGCCTTGGTTCAAAAGTTATGGCCATTTGAATTTTTAAGCATACTTTGCCATGATTGGATCATATCTCCTCAACCACACATTAGAAATCCATGATCTTGGACTTTTTGGAAATGGGAGGGAAAGATCTTCAACATTAGTGTTGGACAAAATTTCATTTGAAGCTTCTTTGATGTTGGAAAGTTGAGTTGAAGTTGGTCCAAAAACTTGCTATTTTTGGAAACTTGAAAATTACAGGTCATTTTCCATTTTTGGAAACTTTTGTTCTTGCTTCAAATTCTTCAATGTGAGTGTTTGAAATGTCAAATGAGACTTGTTTGAACATGAATGAAGTATCTCTAATCACTTCCCACCTCCAAATCCACAGTTGACTTTTTTGGGCCTTAAATGATTTGATCATGCACTGTGGGCTTTGAGCCTTCAACACTTGGCCAAGTTGCTTCAAAGTGATCCTTGGGTTATGTAAGCTCATTGGAACCACCATAGGGCTTTCATCTCATGGAAAAATCCTAGCTCTCTTGCACAGTTGAATCTCCTGACCAGTCTTGACTGATGAGATGCAGTGGTCTATGCAATATGAATGCAATGTTAATGATCTAAAAATGAAATGTATGTACAAATGGGAGGTGCAAATTTGAGGTGCTACAGCTGCCCCTATTCAATCAACTGGGAACCTGAACGGATGAGAGCAACGGCTGTCAGACCTTCAAGGTAAACAGGGATTGAATACCAAAGAACCGGAAAAATTTGCAATCTGCGGGAGATAAAGCAAAGGAAAGCAAGGCCATTTACCGATGGCGGCTTTACTGGAAACTTGATATTTACCGATATCAACGTCAACGAGGCCATTTACCGATGGCGGTTGGGAAACAGATGTCACATAAAGCGAGGCCATTTACCGATGGCGGCTACACTGGGTATGCGATATTTACCGATATCGAAGAAAGCGAGGCCATTTACCGATGGCGGACAAGCTGGGGATTCGATATTTACCGATATCGAAGAAAACGAGGCCATTTACCGATGGCGGCTTGGGAATAGTCGACTTGATATACAACTGATATCAAGGAAAACAGTACCATTTACCGATGGCAAACTCCGACTAGGGAGGAAAAAGATATTCTCAACTGGAATCAGACAAAATGCTTACCGACGACTCTACTGGGGATTTGATAGAGAAATACTTCACAACAAGGCAATTACTGATGACTGGGGAAAACTTGATGCTTACCGACATTGAAAGATGATGTTTACCGACACCCAAAAAAAAGGACGACCAGACATTTACCGATGATTGGAAAAAATATATACAACCAGACATATAACGATGACTGGGATGAGACTCGATGTTTACCGACATCGAAAGATGATGTTCAGACATCAAAGAAAAAGATGACCAGACATTTACCGATGACTGGGATGAGACTCGATGTTTACCGACATCGAAAGATGATGTTTACCGATATCAAAGGAAAAGATGACCAGACATTTACCGATGACTGGGATGAGACTCGATGTTTACCGACATCGAAAGATGATGTTTACCGACATCAAAGGAAAAGATGACCAGACATTTACCGATGACTGGGATGAGACTCGATGTTTACCGACATCGAAAGATGATGCTTACCAACATCAAAGGAAAAGATGACCAGACATTTACCGATGACTGGGATGAGACTCGATGTTTACCGACATCGAAAGATGATGCTTACCGACATCAAAGGAAAAGATGACCAGACATTTACCGATGACTGGGATGAGACTCGATGTTTACCGACATCAAAGAAAGAACACACACGGGTGTTTATATGACACTAACCAGTATCACAAGGATGACATATACATGTCAAGATAGGGCAGACACCTGCCAGGGACTACGCTGGGGGAGTCAATCAAAACTTTTCATTCACGGACGAGTGAGGAAATAAACCTCTCTGGGGGATATCAATCCTGAGTGCTGTCAGGAGCAACTGTTGCAAATGTGCCATACAGATGTTGAAATACGATCCGCCTCTGCTGGGGATATGATCCAACTGGTGTAACATATGTATGCATATGTTTGAGTTTTTATGGTGTAATGCTCCATATTGAGTGGAAATGCTACGCAATTTGAGGATGCAAAATGATGATTACTACATGCAAAATGCAAATGGAGAAGAACTCCTGCTGGGAAAGCACACGACCGCTTCCGAGCAAACAACTCTGATTTGATCTTCCAACTCCGTGGGGAAACGCACTGCTGGGAGTGCTTTGCTGATCTGACACTCTGGGAACGACAGAGAAACTAAACCAACTGGGGAGTCATCCATTGGGAAAACACCGCCTCTCAGTGGGGGACAACACTGCTGTTGGGGAATATATGATCCTCGTTGGGGATGACCTCTACTGAACCCAATCCACTTGGGGATTCCGCTGAGGAAATAACACTGCAGACTTCCGCTGGGGAAACTGTCAACTCAACCCTGATGGGGATTACAGCACTTCAAACCTGGCTGCTGAGGAACTATCCATGGATACCTCCGCTGGGGAACAATAATCTCCCGACTCGCTGGGGAACTACCAGTCCTCAGACCTGCTGGGAAAATACTCTTCACGACCCTACTGGGGCTTTGCAATCAACTTCAGGCCTGCCTGCGACAACCCAACCTCTCACACTACTGGACAGTGCTGAAATTCCTTTTGAACAAACTGTGGCTCACCTGCTTTAGCCAGCAATCAAAAGATAGTGACCTGCAAAACAGCAAGACATACATGCCCCAGGGGTTTGTACAGACAAAATACACCCAAGTGTAATCAACATTCAAAATGATTTTCAAATGTTTATCTTTCTGCACGTTATTGTCTAGCCTTCATGTTTTTATATGCAATGTTTTATCAAAAATTCGGACGTTTTTGCAAACAAAACAGTAAAATAAAAACGAGAGAGCAAATTATCTGAATAACGACTTTTATTGATTGAAAATGAGCCTATAAAGGCAAATACATCAAGAAGCAATTCCTAGGAAGAGGTAATTGCGCGCAAAAGGAAATAAACTATCCTATTGGAAATGTGAACACGACATCCACTTTTTCCCAATTCTGTTATGACTCACAGATCTTCAACTTCCTCCCCAAATTCCTTGCTTTCTGAGAAGAATGATTGGACCGATCATATCCTTCGAGATTGTAGACGTTGAAGCGCGATGAAGTACAGATAACTCAGACTGTAGTCTTCGCTTTAATCCCTCTTTTGCCTGGATCGCCTTTTCAGGTTTTCAATCCACCGGGATACCCATTTTTGCCTAAGCCGCCCTTGCGGGTTTTCGACTTACCGGGTGTACATATTTTTCATTCTTTATCCCTAACTTTTGCCCGAACCTTTTTTCGCTTTTTTTTCTTGATTCGCCGGGATGCCCTTTTTTGCCTGGACTCTTTTATTCTTTTTGTCCAACGGGTCAATTTATGCGAAGTATTTTTTGACTACATCTGAGTTAACAGGGGACGGAAAATCTTCACCATCCATAGTTGTAAGCATCAAGGCTCCGCCGGAGAAGACCTTCTGAACAACATATGTGAAATTCTAGTTATCAGACTTTAGATGTCACACGGGTTGTTATGACATCCCATTCTGCACAGACAAGAATTATGCAGAACTTAAAAGTAAGTGCAGTAAATAACACAAGTAATTGTTTACCCAGTTCAGTCCAACATGACCTACATCTGGGGGCTACCAAGCCAGGGAGGAAATCCACTATCAGTAGTATTAATTCAAAGCTAAACTCACCTGTTTACAACTTGTCACTTAATCCCTACCCAATGCAATTTCAATCTTACTCTAAGATCAGAGTTCCTACTCACTCCCCCTCAATCACCTCAGTGATTACTACCTTTAATCAATATTAAAGACAACTTTGAAGTCACACTTCAAACAACTTTTGATTGTGCTTAACAGCTTTAATCAAGATACACAACACTCACGCTTAAAAGCTTTGAGCGACACAACACTTACACCTCAATGAACACCCTATGCCAACGCAATCATCAACGTGATAAAGGCTTGGCTTACAAGATATGTCTAATACAAGACTCACAAAAATACAGCAGTGAAGTATGATGGACACACTAAATCTTCACGCCTCAAAATCCCCAAAACTGAATGAAGGAACGACTTCCTTTTATATTGCAGTACCTGGGCTTTTGCACTTGTATTCTCCTGAATTTAAGGTCACGCGAGTTCCCATAAATTTAACATCTAGGTTACTAACAAATAGGCTATTTGTTAGGTTCATTAAATGTAGCTTGGTTGTTGATTTCCTGGATTTTCTCTAAGCTGTTGAATCCCTGAAGAATAGCCTGAGAAAAAGCTGAAACAGAAAACTGAACAACCTACAATATAACATATGCTGTCAGGAATGAATGTCACGACATTCCGCTTGACATCAAGGATCACATGCTGAGTCTGTTTTTCCAGAAAACAGACTGTACAATTTTGCTGATCTGTATATGACCAAAATGACCATACTACAGTAACAACTTACATTAATAGATGTCAAAGTATCCAATTTGACATTTACACATCTGGCCTTAAGTCAGTTTTGTTATCCTCTTGAAGAACAGACTAAGTAACATGCTGAAGTATAGCAGAACACCACTATGTCTACTGTTCAGTCTATGATGAATGTCATAACATCCAGTTTGACATTCAGTCAGTAGGCCTTATGCCAGGTCTGGTCTTTTCTTGATAACCAGACTGGAAATAAATACTAAGTTCTAACAGAACACAAGCTGTTATATTCCTTAGTATCTGCTGACAGGTATAAATGTCACATCATCCAGTTTGACATTCAATAAATCCTGTATTAGCTAATCCTGCAGTAACTACTCAAGTGTGTCATGACATCGGTCAAGACATTAGAGTACAGTTAGATATTCTAACCTACAATGCAGTCACACATACACACCATGTCATGACATCAGTCAAGACATTAGAATCCAGCTAGTGTTTTACCATATAATGCAGCCAATCAAGGACCTCCAAACTCCCCCTTTGGCAAATTTTTGGCTAAAACACTTTGATCCCCATAACAGAGTTCATAGCAGTGGAATCACACATCTAGCAGCAAATAAACCTAGCTAATACACTCAGAGTGGCAACACACTCACACACATGGAAGTTAAATAAAAACTTCACAAAACAGCACACAGACAGAAGTTAAATAAAAACTTCATCACACATCAGCTGCAGGGGAAGGAAAATCTTCAAATCTGTCACGAGTCTGTTGTAACAGACCAATCTGTTGTCTGGGGTATCCTGTTACTGTTACTCCCCCTTTTTGTCAAAAATGTTGCCAAAGTCAACAATATCAACAGAAAAAATGACAGAATTACCAACTTGGTTTTACTTCACAGTTTCAACAAAGTTAGCACCCACTTGATCTTGCTTCACAGTAGGTACAACCATATCAGGTGCCATGACTTTGTTTCTGACATCCAGAACCACTCCTGCATGAACATCGTCCTTGAATTCCTGCAGGTGCATAGGCCTTCTCATGTTAGGGTGTCTCCTTACCCTCTTGTTGCCACACTTGTTGCAAGTGGTATAGCTATGATCTGTTGACCAATCAGAACATAGTTCCAATAAATACATTCCAAACATCATTGGTTGCTATAAGGTCTCAGAGAGACATATTCCCAGTTTGCCCCTTAAATTTTCAAACTGAGTAGCATCCAGAGCCTTTGTAAATATGTCAGCCAGTTGCAGTTCAGTGGCTACATGTTCCAAAGTAATCACCTTGTCTTCCACCAGATCTCTGATGAAGTGATGTCTAATGTCAATATGTTTGGTCCTGCTGTGTTGGATGGGATTCTTGGAAATATTGATGGCACTGAGATTATCACAGAATAATGTCATGACATTTTGAGTGACATTGTACTCAGTGAGCATCTGCTTCATCCACACCAGTTGGGAACAACTGCTTCCAGCAGCTATGTATTCAGCCTCTGCAGTGGACAGGGATACACCGTTCTGCTTCTTGCTGAACCAAGATATGAGATTGTCTCCCAAGAAGAAACATCCTCCTGATGTGCTTTTTCTGTCATCGGCACTTCCAGCCCAGTCAGCATCACAGTACCCAGATAGGACAGGCTCAGACCCATGTGAGTATAGCATCCCATAGTCACAAGTCCCATTGATGTACTTGAGAATCCTTTTGACTTGATTCAAGTGGCTCACCTTAGGCTCTGCTTGGTATCTCGCACACACTCCAACTGCATAAGAAATGTCAGGTCTACTTGCAGTTAGATATAGTAGACTGCCTATCATGCTTCTATACAAGCATTGATCAACACTAGGCCCTCCATCATCTTTGGTTAACTTCAGATGAGTAGGAGCAGGAGTCCTTTTGTGCCTAGCATTATCCATACCAAACTTCTTAACGATGTTTTTGGCATACCTGCTTTGGGAGAGAAACATAGAGTCCTCCATTTGGTTGACTTGCATTCCAAGAAAGTAGGTTAGTTCCCCAACCAGACTCATTTCAAACTCAGATTGCATCTGTTGAACAAAATGTGTTACCATTTGTTCTGACATACCACCAAAGACTATATCATCCACATAGATTTGAGCAATCATGATTTTGCCGTCTTCATCCTTCACAAACAAGGTTTTATCTATTCCACCTTTTCTGTATCCATTTGAGGTCAGAAATTCGGTCAACCTTTCATACCATGCTCTAGGTGCTTGTTTCAACCCATACAAGGCTTTCCTCAACTTGTATACATGCTTAGGTTGGTTAGGATCACAGAACCCTTTAGGTTGTTCCACATAGACTTCTTCATTCAAGTAGCCATTCAAGAATGCACTCTTCACATCCATTTGGAATAGTTTAAACTTCAGAATGCATGCTACCCCTAACAACAATCTGATGGACTCAAGCCTAGCCACAGGAGCAAATGTCTCATCAAAATCAACCCCTTCAACTTGAGTGTATCCTTGAGCTACTAGTCTTTCTTTATTCTAGTAATTACTCCTTTCTCATCAGATTTGTTTTTGTAGATCCACTTGGTACCAATGATGTTGGTCCCTTCAGGTCTTGGAACTAGCTCCCATACTTCATTCCTTTTGAACTGCTCAAGTTCCTCTTGCATGGCATTGATCCAGTATTCGTCAGTTAGGGCTTCCTTCACATTCTTTGGTTCAACCTTGGATATAAAACAGGAATTTGAGCTTATTCCCCGTGACCTGGTAGTCACACCACTATTAGGATCCCCTATGATAAGATCCTTAGGGTGGTCTTTCTGAATTCTGATAGATGGCATTTTGGTGGTTGCATCTACTTCACATTTAGGAGGAGGTTCCTGTACTTCTTCAGACTTGACTGGAATGTCAGTTGAACTGTCAAGGAATGTTTCAACATCCTCTATGACATCGATCCCTTCCTCTTTATCATCCAAAATAACATTTATGGATTCCATCAGGACATTGGTCCTATAGTTGAACACTCTGTAGGCTCTGCTGTTAGTGGAGTATCCCAGAAATATCCCCTCATCACTTTTGGGATCCAGCTTCCTTCTCTGTTCACGATCTATGAGAATGTAGCATTTACTTCCAAAGATATGAAAGTACTTCACTGTGGGTTTTCTGCCTTTCCATATTTCATATAGAGTGGAGGAGGTTCCTTTTCTCAAGGTGACTCTGTTGTGAACATAGCACGCGGTATTCATCGCTTCAGCCCAAAAGTGCATGGGGAGCTTCTTTGCATGAATCATTGCTCTGGCAGATTCTTGAATAGTTCTATTTTTTCTTTCAACTATCCCATTCTGCTGGGGAGTTATAGGGGAGGAGAACTCATGACTTATTCCTTCAGACGAGCAAAACTCATCAAACTTGGAATTCTTGAACTCCGTACCATGATCACTCCTAATCCGGACCACACAACTGTCCTTTTCCCTTTGAAGTCTGATGCACAAGTCTTTGAAGACATCAAATGTATCTGACTTCTCTCTAATGAAGCTTATCCACGTGTATCTGGAATGGTCATCAACCACCACGTAAGCATATCTCTTCCCACCAAGACTTTCGACCTGCATAGGTCCCATTAAGTCCATGTGCAACAGTTCCAGAACTCTGGAAGTTGTAGGATGTCCCAGCTTCGGATGTGATATCTTGGTTTGCTTGCCCATCTGGCATTCTCCACGGACTCTTCCTTCATCAATAAGCAGCTTTGGAATTCCTCTGACTGCTTCCTTGGATATAATCTTCTTCATTCCCCGTAAGTGGAGATGTCCAAGACGTCTATGCCACAGCTTCACCTCCTGTTCTTCCTTGGCTGAGGAGCATATTGTGGAAAAGTTAGAGACTTTAGGTTCCCACAAATAACAGTTATCTTTGCACCTGGTTCCTCTCATAACTTCCTGATTGTCACCATTTGTCATAATGCACAGCTCCTTAGTAAACTGAACATAGAATCCTTGAGCACACAGCTGGCTTATGCTGATGAGATTTGCAGTCAATCCTCTTACTAACAGCACATTATTCAGTTTTGGAACTCCATAGCAGTCCAGCTTACCCACACCTTTTATTTTTCCTTTGGCACCATCACCAAAGGTCACATAGCTGGTAGTGTGAGGTTGAATATCCACCAGTAGATTTTCCATACCAGTCATATGTCTTGAGCATCCACTGTCAAAGTACCAGTCTTCTCTGGTAGAAGCCCTTAGAGCTGTGTGCGCTAACCTAGCATACCATTGTTGCTTCTTGATGGGGACATAACGCTTATATGTCTTATGCTTAGGCCTGACATGTGAGGCTTGGTTAGGGAAACCATGAAGCCAGTAGCAGAAGGCTTTTATATGTCCAAGCCTACCACAGTGGTGACATCTCCACTCCTGGTATTTCCTCTTCTGATGATTATTCATCTTAGTTCCCCGATGTTGAGACATTGGCTTTGACTTCCGCTTGAACTTCTGAACTTTAGCCTTTGGGCATTTGTGTTCAGCTGAGGATCTTTTCCCAAATCCTAGGCCAGATTTGGTTCCAGACTTCTGTCCCATGCTTCTGTCTCTCATCTTCCAGTTCCTTGATGAGTTTCTTCTACTTTTCTCATTGTGCACGAACTTCTGTACTGGTGGTACACAGCTTCTTATAGGCTGCAGCAAGTTCATCAAAGGTCAGTTCATCTGCACTTGAGTCATCATCAGAGGCACAAACACTGGTTAGTGCAGTGACATGTTTGGCAGATTCTCCTTCAGATTCACTTTCAGAATCCCCTTCAGACCATGTGATAGTTAGCCCCTTCTTTTGCATCTTGAGATAAGTAGGACATTCAGCTCTGACGTGTCCATACCCTTCACAACCATGACACTGGATACCCTTGCCTTGGTTGAACTTTTCTTCAAAAGTTGATCTTTTCCTGATGTCAGACGGGATGTTCTTGACATTAGGTCTCCCTCTTTGATCAATCTTCTTCACGAACTTGTTGAACTGTCTCCCAAGCATGGCTAAGGCTTCTGATATACTTTCATCACCTTCAGTATATCCTGCTTCTGACTCTTCTTCAGCATTAGATACAAAAGCTACGCTTTTGTTCTTCTTTTCAGCATTCTCACACAAGCCCATTTCAAAGGTTTGGAGAGAACCAATGAGCTCATCCACCTTCATATTGCAGATGTCCTGCGCCTCCTCTATGGTTGTGACCTTCATAGCAAATCTCTTAGGCAAGGACCTGAGAATCTTTCTTACAAGTTTCTCTTCAGCCATTTTCTCACCTAGTCCACTAGAGGTGTTTGCAATTTCAAGAATATTCATGTGAAAGTCATGAATAGTCTCATCCTCTTTCATCCTCAGATTTTCAAACTTGGTGGTCAGCATCTGAAGTTTGGACATCTTCACCTTGGAAGTACCTTCATGAGTTACCTTGAGGGTATCCCAAACTTCCTTAGCTAGTTCACAGTGGTGCACCAGCCTGAAGATGTCCTTACTGATTCCATTGAACAATGCATTCAAGGCCTTGGAATTTCCAAGAGCTAATGCCTCTTGCTCCTTGTCCCACTCTTCTTCAGGAATCTGCACACTGACTCCATCTTCACCTGTCTTCTTTGGATGTTCCCATCCTTTGTTGACAGCTCTCCAGACTTTGCTATCTAGAGACCTTAAGAAGGCTATCATACGAGGCTTCCAGTCATCATAATTAGAGCCATCCAACATGGGTGGTCTATTTGAGTGTCCTATATCCTTGTCCATGGTACTAGAAAGTAACTTCCCTAGATCTCACCCAGAAATTTACAGGCAGGGTGCCTGCTCTGATGCCAATTGAAATTCTAGTTATCAGACTTTAGATGTCACACGGGTTGTTATGACATCCAATTCTGCACAGACAAGAATTATGCAGAACTTAAAAGTAAGTGCAGTAAATAACACAAGTAATTGTTTACCCAGTTCAGTCCAACATGACCTACATCTGGGGGCTACCAAGCCAGGGAGGAAATCCACTATCAGTAGTATTAATTCAAAGCTAAACTCACCCGTTTACAACTTGTCACTTAATCCCTACCCAATGCAATTTCAATCTTACTCTAAGATCAGAGTTCCTACTCACTCCCCCTCAATCACCTCAGTGATTACTACCTTTAATCAATATTAAAGACAACTTTGAAGTCACACTTCAAACAACTCTTGATTGTGCTTAACAGCTTTAATCAAGATACACAGCACTCACGCTTAAAAGCTTTGAGCGACACAACACTTACACCTCAATGAACACCCTATGCCAACGCAATCATCAACGTGATAAAGGCTTGGCTTACAAGATATGTCTAATACAAGACTCACAAAAATACAGCAGTGAAGTATGATGGACACACTAAATCTTCACGCCTCAAAAACCCCAAAACTGAATGAAGGAACGACTTCCTTTTATATTGCAGTACCTGGGCTTTTGCACTTGTATTCTCCTGAATTTAAGGTCACGCGAGTTCCCATAAATTCAACATCTAGGTTACTAACAAATAGGCTATTTGTTAGGTTCATTAAATGTAGCTTGGTTGTTGATTTCCTGGATTTTCTCTAAACTGTTGAATCCCTGAAGAATAGCCTGAGAAAAAGCTGAAATAGAAAACTGAACAACCTACAATATAGCATATGCTGTCAGGAATGAATGTCACGATATTCAGCTTGACATCAAGGATCATATGCTGACTCTGTTTTTCCAGAAAATAGACTGTACAATTTTGCTGACCTGTATATGACCAAAATGACCATACTACAGTAATAGCTTACATTAATAGATGTCAAAGTATCCAATTTGACATTTACACATCTGGCCTTAAGTCAGTTTTGTTATCCTCTTGAAGAACAGACTAAGTAACATGCTGAAGTATAGCAGAACACCACTCTGTCTACTGTTCAGTATATGATGAATGTCATAACATCCAGTTTGACATTCAGTCAGTAGGCCTTATGCCAGGTCTGGTCTTTCCTTGATAACCAGACTTGAAATAAATACAAAGTTCTAACAGAACACCAGCTGTTCTATTCCTTAGTATCTGCTGACAGGTATAAATGTCACAGCATCCAGTTTGACATTCAATAAATCCTGTATTAGCTAATCCTGCAGTAACTACTCAAGTGTGTCATGACATCGGTCAAGACATCAGAGTACAGTTAGATATTCTAACCTACAATGCAGTCACACATACACACCATGTCATGACATCAGTCAAGACATTAGAATCCGGCTAGTGTTTTACCATATAATGCAGCCAATCAAGCACCTACAATATGGACCTTCATAATTCGGAGTCCACTTGCCCCTGTTATCTGTACCGGGGGGAAGGATCCTCTTCAAAACTAAATCACCAGTCTGATAACTTTGAGGACGCACTTTCTGATCAAAGGCTCTCTTCATCCTTCTCTGATACAATTGCCCATGGCACACAGCTGCTAACCGCCTCTCTTCGATAAGGCTCAACTCGTTAAACCTTGTTCGAATCCACTCAGCTTCGTCAAGCTTGACATCCAACAAGACCCTCAGAGAAGGAATCTCCACTTCAACAGGTAGGACTGCTTCCATACCATACACAAGGGAGTAAGGGGTTGCCCCGGTCGACGTACGTACTGATGTACGGTACCCATGCAAAGCGAAAGGCAGCATCTCATGCCAATCCTTGTACGTCACGACCATCTTCTACACAATCTTCTTGATATTCTTGTTTGCCGCCTCTACAGCACCATTCATCTTTGGTCTGTAAGGAGAAGAATTGTGATGTTCGATCTTAAAATCTTTACAAAGCTCTTTCATCATCTTGTTATTGAGATTCAAACCATTATCAGTAATGATTCTCTCAGGAACCCAATAACGACAGATAATTTCCTTCTTGATGAACCGGGCAACCACCTGCTTGGTAACGTTAGCATAAGAAGCTGCTTCCACCCATTTGGTGAAGTAATCAATCGCAACCAGGATGAAACGATGTCCGTTAGAAGCAGTAGGCTCAATCTTCCCAATCATATCAATGCCCCACATCGCGAACGGCCAAGGAGAATTCATGACATTCAGAGGGCTTGGTGGTATATGCACCTTATCAGCATAGATCTGGCATTTATGGCACTTCCGAGCGTACTTGAAACAATCGGATTCCATAGTCATCCAGTAATAACCGGCTCTCAACAATTTCTTGGACATTTCATGACCACCAGCATGGGTACCAAAAGATCCTTCATGCACTTCTTGCATCAACATGTCTGCTTCGTGTCTATCCACGCATCTGAGCAGCACCATGTCAAAGTTCCTCTTGTACAATACGTCATCCTGATTCAAATAAAAGCTTCCAGCTAGCCTTCTCAGGGTTTTCTTGTCATTCTTTGACGCTCCTTCAGGATACTCCTGGCTCTTGAGGAAATTCTTGATATCATAGTACCACGGCTTCTCATCAACAACAGACTCGGCTGCAAACACATACACAAGCCTCTCGAGTCGATTCACCGCAACATGTAGTACATGATTCCACCAATGGACTTTGATCATAGAAGACAAAGTAGCCAAGGCATCAGCCATCTGATTCACATCTCGGGGGACATGATACAACTTTACCTTTTTGAAGAAAGTCAGGATCCTTCTGGTATAGTCTCGATAAGGAATCAAATGCGGCTGGTGAGTATTCCAATCTCCATTGACCTGGTTAATCACTAGAGCGGAATCTCCATAAATGTCCAGAGTTTTGATTCTTAGATCGATGGCTTCTTCTATCCCCATGATACAAGCCTCATACTCAGCTTCGTTGTTGGTTACGTCAAAAGTCAATCTGGCAGAAAAAGGTATGTGAGCCCCTTTTGGATTAATCAACACTGCCCCAACACCGTTGCCATTCATATTAACAGCCCCATCAAACATCAGTGTCCACTTGTCATCAGGATCCGGTCCTTCCTCGACAAGAGGCTCTTCACAATCTTTCATCTTAAGATACATGATGTCTTCATCAGGGAATTCAAACATCATCGGCTGATAGTCATCAATAGGTTGCTCGGCAAGGTAGTCTGACAGAATACTACCTTTGATGGCGTTCTGCGACGTGTACTGGATATCATATTCTGTTAGAATCATCTGCCAACGAGCAACACGTCCGGTGAGAGCCGGCTTCTCAAAGGTGTATTTCACTGGATCCATCTTAGAAATCAATAAGGTAGTATGGTTCAACATATACTGCCTTAGTCGGCGAGCAGCCCAGGCCAAAGCACAGCAAGTTTTCTCGAGCTACGAATATTTTATTTCACAGTCGGTAAACTTTTTGCTAAGGTAGTATATGGCATGCTCTTTTCGACCAGACTCGTCATGCTGTCCCAATACACACCCCATCGAGTTCTCAGTCACTGATAGGTACATTATCAGAGGCCTCCCAGGAACTGGAGGTATAAGGATTGGAGGTTTCTGTAAATACTCTTTTATCTTGTCAAAAGCTTTCTGACAGTCATCATTCCACCTGATTGCTTGATTCTTTCTTACCAATTTGGATATCGGTTCACACATGGCAGTTAGGTGAGATACAAACCGTGCAATGTAGTTCAATCTCCCTAAAAACCCACGAACCTGCTTTTCTGTTTTTGGTTCAGGCATCTCTTGTATAGCTTTTACTTTTGCTGGATCAACCTCAATCCCCTTCTCACTGACAATGAAACCCAACAGCTTACCGAATCTCACACCAAACGTACACTTGTTTGGATTCAACCTCAGTTTGAACTTTCTCAACCTTTCAAACAACTTCTGCAAGTTTACCAGGTGCTCCTCTTCTGTCTGCGACTTCACAATCATATCATCCACGTACACTTCAATCTCTTTGTGCATCATGTCATGAAAGAGAGTCGTCATAGCCCTCTGATAGGTAGCACCGACATTCTTCAGCCCAAATGGCATAACCTTATAGCAGAACGTGCCCCATGGTGTAATGAACATCGTCTTTTCCATGTCCTCTGGCGCCATCTTGATCTGATTATAACCAGAGAAACCATCCATGAAAGAGAAAACCGAGGATTGAGCCGTATTATCAACCAATACATCAATGTGAGGTAATGGGAAGTCATCTTCCGGACTAGTGTAGCACCTCAAATTTGCACCTATCATTGTACATACATTCTCATATTAGGTCATAGCATAACATGATCCACTGCATAACATTGCATTGTCCCATTTGCCTCAAGTGCAAGCCCATCAAGAAATTAGGTCAAACTGATCAGGAGATCAGTCAACCAAGCAAGCAAGTGTGTTTCTCAAGGAGCCAAGGCCCTAGGGTTGGTCCAATTTGTTCACATGACTTGGAGGTCCATTTGAAGTGTTTAGGTCAAAGATTGGAGGCTCAGAGGTCATCAGTCAATGCACAGTCAGTCAGAAACCCTAGAAAGTCAAACTTGGTCAACTGTGGTTGATTTTATGGTTTTGATGGATGGATTTGGTTTGAGAGAGTTTATTCATGTCCCAATAGGCCTCATATGTCATGGCAAACAACATCATTGAAGAATTTGAAGCAAAATAAAAAATTTCCAAAAATAGAAACTGGACCTGTAATTTTAACTACCAAAAATGGAAACTTCTTGATCCCAAACTTACATCATGATACAAGATTCAAATGAATTTTTGCCCAACATGAAAGTGGAAGATCTTGTTCTCCCATTTCCAAAAAGTCCAAGAACTCTCAATTCCCATGTATGGTTGGCAAGATATGATCAATTCATTTTCAAATTTTCTTGAACTTCAAAAGGCCATATCTCTCAAACCATTTGGCCAAAATTGGTGGGGTTTTTTCCTACAAGTCCTATTTAATCCCCTCTTTCCAAAAATGTCATCCTCATGTACCAAAACCTTACCATGCAAAATGGCCTTTTTGGACTTGTCTTAATTAAATTCAAGTATGGTGCAAAAATGACTTTGTGAAATAACCATTTTTAGGACATTTGGCCAATTGGAACTTGTTTGAATTGTTATTTGAAGCTTGCCCAAGGCCCAAACTCGGGCAGACCACACACCTCCATGTGCATTGGTTCCAAAATTAGCAAATTGAGCAAATGGTTTCATTTGAGATAATCATGTTTAGCACTCTTACTTAGCTCATTAAACAGAAGTATTTAAACATATTTCCTGTCATTTACAAACCCTAGAGCTAGCAGCAGCCATCATTTTGAACACAGAAAAATTCTCTTCTCTCTCAAAAACAGAATTTCTTCACCTTGAATTCTGGTTGAAAATTGCAAAGGACCACGAGCTAACTTGTTTACTTTATCATTTACCATCACTCTTGAGCCTATTTGAAGCACCATTTCCCAACTGGAAGCATAGAACACAGACTGTTTTCAAAGAACCCTTCCATGGCAGTTTGGAGTTAGAGTTGAATCGAGCAAGTTTGAGCTTAAATCCTTCCACCATTTGTCATTTGAAGCTTGAAGCAACAACTGTTTTTGCTATTTGGAACCAAACAACAATCACATCACGACTGTTCTGCAAAATAGGTGAGTTTTCGATTTCAACCTTTTCCAAAACCATGATATGCTTATGATAGGTCTCCTTGCCATGAGCATTTTGAACTTTGAACCCACAAAAATGGTTAAGTATACTGAAAGTTATGTTGAATTGAAATCTGGCATATGATTATGTTTCTGTTTGATGCTTCTTTGTTGGTTCAAATTGATGCTGATAATTGTTGGATTTGTGATGCATGATGCTTGCTGAGTCCATTGATATGTTGTTTTGCCATTTCTGGAAAATAATTTCGCATGATGATGATGAACATGAAGATGAAATACTGCAGCTTGCATAAACCCTAAACATTTTCCAGATTTTCTTTAAATCGTGTTTGGTCTTTGCTTTGGAATGATGTTGCATGAATATCACTGTTTCATTGCCATGCTGTTTGTGCAATTCTGGGTGAAATTCGTTTTTTATGATGATGAACAAGATGATGAATACTGTACTGTAGCAAACCCTAGAGTTTTTCCAGAACCGCGTTTGACTACTTCTGTTTGCATGAGTTCCACTGTTTCATTGCCTGGCCAATCACAACATTTCATGTGTCTCACCAATACGCTGCGTTTTACTAAATGTTCCAGCAAATTACAAAAATGCCATTCTCATTTCATTTAATTCAAATTAATTCATTTAATTTCATATTTTATTTCATTTGGCATGGCTCACTTGCAAAATTCATAATTCAGTCATTTCAATTCCAAATTTCATGGGAATTTTTGCATCATCTTCATCATGATCCCTAGTTTTTTATCATAATTTTTACTGATTTTTTGGGTGAGTAAATTTTAAATGGCATTAGGGTTTGTAGAATGTGACCAAATATTGTACATCTTACCAAATCAATTGTGAAATTGTGATGCTTTGTCCATTTGATCTGAAATTTTTTGTGCTTAATCTACACTCATCCATGTTTATTTTGATGTAAAGATCATGAATTTATCTTATGTGGTTTGAGAGTTGTGAATTTTTGAAGTAGGGTGTGACAACTTGTGTCACACCATTGATGTGCAGTTTGCTGATTTTTGTATCCATGCTTTTTGACCTCTAAATGAACTGATTTTTTGCATGAACCTACTCTTATATGTCTAGTTCACTTGTGATTTTTCTTGGAATTAATTATGCCATTTCCTAATTGTTTGAGATTTTCTCCCCTGTTTGACCAAAATGTGGACTTATTGTGATGCATGTTGCCATTTCATTTGTGAAATTCTCATACTTTATTAGATGGACATGAAATTTTACATGAGATAACTAGACATCCTCATCTTTGCCTTGGTTTTAGTCCCATTCATTTATCACATGCCATCTCTGATTTATGAATTTTTCAAGTTGATACATGTTTGGTTGACTTCTTTGGGCATGTTCAAAATTGCTTTGACTTTCTGATTTTCATTGACTGCCTTCCACTTGTCCAAATAAGATGAAATTTGACATGCTTACCATGCTATGTGTTAGGATTGTTCATGATTTATTTGGTGATTTTTGGAAATGTTTGAGATGACTTTTGATGCATGTCTTTCTGTTGACTCCTATGAGCTTCTGTTTGCAATGCTTTGACTTAAATTGTTCATGAAATGATGATAGTGATTGATATGAATGTGAACCCAATTGGGATTGTTTCTTGATTGATTAAAACATGATTTTGAATGCTTGCCCTTTGCTGTTTTGACTTTTTTATTCTCTTTTGACCCTAGGCTTGCCCTAGTGGTCCTGTTACTCACTTTTGAGCTTGTGTTTTCAGGTTGACCAACAAATGACCAATGAGGCCAATTCTTTTGATTGAGTTTGCTTGAATATCATTATTTAACTTGTTGTTTTGTAGGTGGCTTGGCTCTCAAGCCTTAAGCCTTGTGCCTTGCACATTCATTTGCTTCTGACTAACTGTTAATGTCTGTTTCCTTTTGCTTTGATTTGAGTTGCGTACTAACATCTGCTTGACTATTTCAGGTGCTTTTAGTTGCTTAGTTCCTTGTGAACTTTTTGCTTTGCTTTGCTTGTATAAGCAATTTGCATTGAGGTATATCCCTTAATCTTCATGTAGTCTGGAAGACCTGGCCTGTTACTTGGCCAGGCAACTGTCTGAAGTCCTCCTTAAGAGGCAATGTTTGTGTATGTTTAATTTGTCCTTGTACATAGTCAAAGACCTCCTAAGTGAAGAGGCAATTGGCAGAATCAAGGGATATGCAACCTATCCCCTGCTATTCTGTGTGTCTTCTGCTTTGCTCACACCACTGTGTTGATGCATTGCAGATACAAACCCAAGATCTTGTACAATTGTACAGTTGAGTCAGTATCAAATGTGTAGAAGGGTTCCCACTTTCTGAACCCACACATTCTTGTCAAATGCTCTCCCTGGCCAGGGATAAGAGCAATGAGGCACACCCCTCATCTCCTTTCATCTGCTTCACCTTAGCCCCTCAATGGCAAGGTTAAGAGCACCATTAACCCAGTTCCAGAGGTTTGTTTGTTGAGGTTGATATGACCCCTCGACTAAAACCTAGCCTTGATGTTTGAGCCCCCTTGTTGGTGTGTTTATTTTACGCTGTATGTGCTTGTGTGGTGTGATTGTATCCCCTAGGTTTGCTAGACTCCGCGTAGTCTCGTTTGCATGTCAATTAAGGTAGCACGGTTCCTTCGTATAGGACTTCCTTTCTTGCTGGCGCTTTCCTAAAACACAAACACATTATCCCCTCTTAAGGATACGTTAACTCCTTCTACTACAGGTGAGTAAGTCTCCAAAGGTCGAGCATCAGGTAGATTGTGTAGTGACGTTGTCCACTTAAAAAACACAAACCAACAGTAATAGTTTAGCCGAACTACGGCAACTCTGATTCTCATGTCCAGATGAGATACGTAGGCACGAGATGCGATGTCTTCTCGAGTTTGACTAACAACTAACACTAATTCTCTTCTCTCGCCCTCGTTGCGATTGAGACCTCCCCTTTCTCTTGCCCTAGTTGCAATCGAGACCCTTGCTTCCTGTGCAAGTTAGGTTAGGTGTGGCTTGCTTCCTGTGCAAGTCATGTTTAGGATAGGCTTGCTTCCTGTGCAAGTTAGCTAGAAACCTTAACTTAGGGACGATTTTGCATGACAACATCTAGGCTCGAGTCGTAGTCTCCCTAGTGTTGTGTCTCCCTCTGTTATCTGGTTAGGCTAGTCCTTTTTCCCTGCTTAGGGGAACTACATCGCCCTGATCTTCATACCAGATGAAGTATGTAGGCAGGAGATTGAGCTGATCTCTCCGGGCGCCCTTTTGTTTTGTTTGTGTGAGTTGTTTCTCCTTTTCTGGTTGGAGTCCGACGTAAGTCCAGCGATTGGCAGTTGGTTTCCTATGTGTGTTTGTCGGTTCGGATGCTGATGTAAGTCCAGTGATTGGCATTCGGGCTTCATGTTTGCCTCTGTGTGTGCCTTGTTTGTGTTTGTGTGCGTGTCAGCCGAGCTACGAATGCTCTGATTCTTCTTTCGTCCAAGAATATACGTATGCATAGGATGCGACATCCTAGCGAGCATGTGTCGTTTCCCCGGTCTGAACTACTTCGACTCTGATGTCTATGCCTGATAGACTAAGTAGGCCCAGGATACGATGTCCTGCCGAGTCAGTTTCAGTCTGTTTTCTTGTGTCTCTTTCAGCCAGTGTGTGTGTGTTTGAGCAGTGTTTTAGCAACCATTTATCCTTCCTTTTGTGCATGGATCCCGTAGAGTACTACGGATGCGTAGGGGTGCTAATACCTTCCCTTCGCATAACCGACTCCCGAACCCATTCTCTTTGGTCGCGAGACCATGTCTTTTCCAGGTTTACTCTGAGCGTTTCCTTTCCCTCTTTTGGGATAAATAACGCACGGTGGCGGCTCTGTTGTTTCTTTATTTCCCGCCGGTTTTCGCGTAATGCGCCAGCTGGCGACTCCACTGGGGACATAGAGAAGTTGACCTCTTGCTGGTCCATCTTCCCTGAGCGAGTCTCTCCTAGCGCTCTCTAGGTTAGGGTTTTGGTTGCTGTTTGTTGTTGTATTTATTGCATTCATTTGTATATATTTGCATTTACTGTTTGCATTTATTGTTTGCATTATTGTTTGCATTCATTCATATTCATTTGCTGGCTGTGCTGTGTTTCTCTGTTTGGGGTGGGAGTTACTCGAGGTAAAAGGCCCAATACCCAGGCTATGAGTGAAATCTAAGATACCTAGGAATAGAGTGATTCATGGGAAGCGGGTGGTATTGCGCCACTCAGCGGAACATTGATATCACGAGCAGTTCAGACCCTGGTGGGATATTATCGGTGCATACATCGGGTGTGCACAGGATGATATTCTGTGAAAGGTTATTTATGCTGCGTTTCTCTCGACCTTACCCTGGCCTAGATGACACCCGTGAGCGGGGCGGGATTGATCATTTTAACAGGTACAGTTGGTGACTCCCGGTAACGATGGTGACTGTGAATTCTGGACATTTATTTCTGGGACGCCGGAGTTCTGTCCGTGGTTTATCAGCGGGTTCCGTTTATTTCGGATCCCCGGGTTGAATTTGAGAGTACCTGTTCAGAGGAGCTGGCTGTCATCCGTTCAGTGGATGTTCCTGTGATGATAGTGATGTAATCTCCAGTTTCGTTTATTTCGGAACTCCCCAAGTCGGATTTATGGTGACTCGGTTCTCCAAATTTGGGTTCAGATTCTAGTTGATCAGATTGACTTTGGATTTCAGATGTTTGTGATCAGAGTTCAAGCCGAAGCTTTGACCCTGTGCCTTGAGACGCACAACCGGACCAGTCATGTTCACATCATTTGCATCATAGCATGTTTATTTTCCAAAAATAGTAATGCATGAAAATGAAAAAAAAAAAGTTAACTCGCATACTCATATCCTTTTCAGGATCATTCATGATAAAATAGCATCCGCATCATACGCATATCATGTACATATCATCCTTGCATTACAGACATGTTTGGAGACGTGACTTCTCACTTTGGGTTCTGACTGAGACAGGATTGTTGATCATCGTCCGCACCGCAACCAGACCAAATCAACAGAGGAGTATGGACCAGGTTCAAGCTGAGCTAGCTGAGATGAGGGCGAACATGGCCCAGTTCATAACAATGATGCAAGGGGTCGTTCAGGGGCAAGAGGAACTGCGTGCCTTAGCCCAGAGACAAGAAGCTGTGATTCCAACTGCCAACCGTGCTTCACCAGTGGGTGTTCCTGTGGATGATAATGTTGCTGTTGCCGCTCCCGCCAGTAATTTTGATGGGGTTGATGAGTTGGGGGGCACCAGAATCAATGGACAATCTCTTGCTACAGGGGTCAATGCCAGAGCTACCCGGGCTCCGTTTCGTCATCCTGCTCCAATTGTTGACAGACAAGAGGACATGTTTACTCTCCTCAGTGAGGACTATGACGTTGTGAAAACCGAAGAGAGGGATAGAAAAGTGGATGCTCTTGCTGAGAAAATCCGAGCCATGGAATGTCAGAACTCCCTTGGGTTTGATGTGACCGACATGGGTCTGGTGGAAGGGTTGAAGATTTCGTACAAGTTCAAGGCACCCTCTTTCGACAAATACAATGGCACCTCCTGTCCTCGCACCCACGTGCAGGCTTACTTCAGGAAGATCTCTGCTTACACTGACGATGAGAAGATGTGGATGTACTTTTTCCAAGATAGTCTATCTGGGGCATCTTTGGACTGGTACATGGAATTGAAGAGAGAATCAGTCAGAAGCTGGAGAGACTTGGGAGAAGCCTTTCTGAGGCAATACCAGCACAACATGGACATGGCGCCGAGCCGAACCCAATTGCAGAGTTTGTATCAGAAAGATAAGGAAAGCTTCAAAGAGTATGCCCAGAGATGGCGTGAACTAGCCGCAAGAGTGCAACCTCCGATGCTGGAGAGAGAGCTGACTGACATGTTCATTGGAACCTTACAAGGTGTGTTCATGGATCGCTTGGGAAGCTGCCCGTTCAGTAGCTTTTCAAATGTTGTTATCTGTGGGGAGAGAACTGAAAGCCTTATCAGAGCAGGAAGGATACAAGATCCTGGCTCTTCAAACTCTTCAAATTCTAAGAAGCTATACTCTGGGGCACCTAGAAGGGGAGAGGGTGAAACAAATGCTGTGCACCGTCGAAGGAGTGCAAATAGAGGACCATATCGTCAAGTGGCCGCTGTGACTATTCCAGCAACTCAACAACAACAGAGAAGACCAGCTCAACAGCATCAGCGTCCACAACGTCATCCTCAGCAGCAGGCTTACCAGCCTCACAAGGGTAATCAGGCCAGTACTAGTAATGAGAGGAAGAAGATCATTTTTGATCCAATCCCCACGTCCTACGCCGAACTGTATCCCTCTCTGTTAGAGCGGAACTTGATTACTCCCAGAGACCCGCCGGCTATACCCGTCAACCCTCGGTGGTGGTATAGGCCTGAGTAGCATTGTGTGTATCACTCGGGTGCTCCTGGTCATGATGTGGATAGTTGTTTCCAGCTGAAGATGAAGGTTCAAGACCTCATGAGGTCAGGTATTCTGAACTTTGAAGACTTGGGCCCCCGTGATAATCAAGCTTGAAGATAACAAGTCCTGGGCTGGCGCCGACTTTTCTTCAGAAGGGTTGTTCAGAAAACAGAAGCTGCTGATGCAAGAGATACTGACAGCTGTCATCCCCGGTGGGATCTATCACAATTGGGTCACTGTGGGCGTTCCTACAGCTGTTCATAAGTCAGAGCAATAATCACTTTGTTTAAAAACCCTTCTCCCATGCCAAAAGGAGAAGTGATGACATTGTTGGCAACATTTTGTGCAATGATATTTTCATTCAAATAAATTCATGTTAAACATTTGTTTTTCCATTTGTTTTTCCTTTTTGCTTTTTGCATGAAATTGGTGATCACAAAAAACCTTTAAAAACAAGAATAAAAGCAATCTTTTCATTTGCATAACGATTGTCTTGTTTGATTTTCAAAAAGCTTTTCATATCAAAATCATTATGCAGGTTGTTTCTTAAACCCATTGAACATAATGATCGGACGTCATCTCCCAATTTTGAATTCCCTGTATTCGAAGCGGAAGAAGATGATGTTGAAGGGATTCCTGACGAGATCTCCCGACTTCTTGAGCAAGAAAAGAAGATCACACTCAGCTGCATCTTGAGAATCAGCAGAACAGCCAACTGGGCATTAATCAAAAAAAAAAAAAAAGAGAAAAAAAAAAAAGTCAATAAAAAAAAAACAACAAAGAAAGAGAGGGTGCAAAATCAAAAGAAATCAAAAGAAAGAAAAAGAAAGAAAGAAATAAAAGAAAATAGCACCCTCAAAGTCCCAAGTTGACTGATGCTGAATGGATTCAGAGTCACTATGACCAGGTGAATCCAATCGAAAAGAAGAGATCAACTGCCATGTGTCATGGTCAGTTATATCAGCAGAGAGTGATGAAAGCATTCGACAAGAAGGTCAAGTCTCGTGTGTTCCGAGGGACCTTGTGCTCAAGAAAGTCTTGTTTTTCGTGCCCGATTCCAGGGGCAAGTGAATCCCAAGCTATGAATGTCCATATGTTGTCAAGAGAGCCTTTTCAGGCAATGTTTTGACGCTTACAACAATGGATGGAGAAGTTCACTCGTCCTGTGAATTCCGATGTAGTCAAGAAATACTTCGCCTAAAAAAAAAAAAAAAAAGAATAGCTCGCTAAGTCGAACACCCCAAAGGGCGACTTAGGCAAAAAAGGAGCGTCTCGGTGGATTGAAAACCCGAAAGGGCGATCCAGGCAAAAGTTAGAGACATTGAAAAAAAAAAAGGAATTTGCATCCCGCTAGATTGATCACCTCACACTGGGGCAATCTAGGCAAAAATTAGGGATTTGGCAAGTAACCGCATCTTGACAAGACTGTGCTCTATATCTGTCATCCGTCAGGGATTCTCGATTCTTCATCGACTGAAGCTTTGAATACATCGAAAATTCAGAATGGTAGAGGAAAGGTCATTATGTTCAATGTAGCCTTCTCCAATATATGTCACCAATTTCAAACTTGTACAGATCTATGGAGTCTCGCCCTTTGCAGACTACCATTCCATTACATCTATTTGAGCTTTTATCCCATTATTTGCACTCTTATTTGTTTTCAACTCAACAAATGTTTTGCACGTTTAACTGATAAAGCATCATTGTTTTCAAAATAAACAAATTTTTCAAAAAAAAATTGTTCTTAAACAAAGTGAACATTCATGATGATGGAAGGATACTTAGGAGATCCGCAAGTGCTCTCCCGAGGGTGGTATGATTACCAACAGGTAAGACATTCGTTCGTATCTCGAGCATAACTTTATCTTTCTCCTGTCGAACTTCTTTGGTTTCTCCTCAGCAAGGTTGCTCGGTGCAGTGTCGGTTGAAGTTTGTTCATCTTCATGTTCCCGGCAGTACAACACTCTTCCTCCAAGTCCCTCTTAGCCCTATTGTGGGGCATCTCCAGTATAGGGTTGTTTGAGCCCTACCGTGGGGCATTCCCAGCAAGGTTGCTGTTGAAATACTTTTGTGGGGCAGTTCCCCAAGCAGAGTGTTTACTGAAGACTTTAACTTTCATCTCTCCAGCAGAGTAGTCTTCCTCTCTCCCCCAGTATGGGTGCTTTTCTTGGAAGATTCAATATTCGGTGAATTGACATCCCAGTACTCCATCATGTCCTCAGATGGATCCCCAGCGGAGTTGTTGGCATGATGAGCTTTATCAATGCCTATGTATCCTCATCAGAGATCTGGTTGCTTCTTGGTATCCCTGATTTCCAGCACAAGTTGTTATGGCGCATCCGCCTGTATGTTGAACTCTTTTCTCCGGTTGTGACCGACGATCCCTCCGGAAACCTCTGGTGGTCTTTCTCCCCTGCAGGATGATGATTGTTCCCTATTGTCCCAGCCTCCAGTGGATTTTCTTGGCTCTATGGTGACTTTGGTTTTCTCTCCGGACGGTTGATTCCCGGACCTGCGTGTTGAGCATGTCTGTTTGTCAGCATTCATCATACATTTTTAGATACTGCATACATGCATAATCATATCATTTGGATACTCATGATGCAGCTGTTGCCGTATATCTGTTGATGGTTGTCTCCTGCTATTTGGTGATACAGATCTCTCCAGTAGATTTTCCCCTAGCAGATGTTGGGTGTGTCTGATCTCTCCATGTAGAGCCAACCCCTTAAGCAGAAAGTGTCTATCCTTTCCTGCCATTTCCCCACTGAGATACATCCTCGTGGATGACGGTTGTTTCCGTTCCCTCCCAACACACATTGGGATGGGTTTTCCCTATTGAGTTCTTTCCTCATTAGGATGAGTCTTGTTTCAGCCTGCCTTTTTGGATCGATCCTAAATTGGCTTCCTGTTGGCTGTCTCCTGTGCTTCCCTGAGGCATAAATGAATAGTCGCTCACTAACCGGCACTCATTCATCTTATCCTCAGCGGAATTTGTTGGCCTCTACCTACGACCCGGTAGTTGTAAGTCCTATCTTTGTGGTTTTCTACCCACTAGCTGGTAGTTGTAAAATCCCACTTTCATCCCCTTGTTGGAGTTAACCCTTTGTGCTCATCCTATCGATGACTGGTTACTTTTCTGTGGTTGTCTGCCTACAAACCGGTAGATGTAATCCCCTCTCTGTGGTATTGATATTCTTTCCCCTTTGGATACTCGCTTTGATCAAGCAGTATTGTCCCCATTGGGTCTGCCCTTTCTTTTTGGATACTTGCTCCGAGTTAGCAACTTTATCCTCTTTTGATTGGTCATCTTTGCATACCTAGTCCTGGTACCGATGCCTTTCTTGTCGGTCGATTATTCATTTAACAACCTACAACCCGGTTATGGATAATCTTCCATGCGAGTGTATTATCTACGTTTTGACGGCTATAGATAATATGTCTCATGTTTTTCCCGGTATTCAGACCGAAGAAGTTTCCGACGATCAGGTCGATGTACTTATGTTTTTCCCGGTATTCAGACCGAAGAAGTTTCCGACGATCAGGTCGATGTACTTATGTTTTTCCCGGTATTCAGACCGAAGAAGTTTCCGACGATCAGGTCGATGTACTTATGTTTTTCCCGGTATTCAGACCGAAGAAGTTTCCGACGATCAGGTCGATGTACTTATGTATTTTCCGGTATTCAGACCGAAGGAGTTTCCGACGATCAGGTCGATGCACTCATGGCACTCAGGCCAATTTTCCGGTATTCAGACCGAAGGAGTTTCCGACGATCAGGTCGATGTACTCATGGCACTCAGGCCAATTTTCCGGTATTCAGACCGAAGGAGTTTCCGACGATCAGGTCGATGTACTCATGGCACTCAGGCCAATTTTCCGGTATTCAGACCGAAGGAGTTTCCGACGATCAGGTCGATGTACTCATGGCACTCAGGCCAATTTTCCGGTATTCAGACCGAAGGAGTTTCCGACGATCAGGTCGATGTACTCATGGCACTCAGGCCAATTTTCCGGTATTCAGACCGAAGTGGCGTTCAGGCCAATTTCCGATTTTCAAATCGAAGAAGTATTCCTCCTCTCCGTTGGTGTCGATAAACGTCGAGTTTTTCCCAATCATCCGCTGATGATTTGGTTGTGTTCACTCTCTCCAGTAGAGTTTCCTCCTCTCCGTTGGTGTCGATATACGTCGAGTTTTTCCTAGTCGTCCTATGACGTCTAGTTGTACCTGTCCCCACGTGGATTTACCTCTCCGTTGGTCTTGGTAAACGTTGAGTTTTTCCTATTCGTCCTATGACGTCTAGTTGTACCTGTCCCCACGTGGATTTACCTCTCCGTTGGTGTCGATAAACGTCGAGTTTTTCCTATTCGTCCTATGACGTCTAGTTGTACCTGTCCCCACGTGGATTTACCTCTCCGTTGGTCTTGGTAAACGTCGAGTTTTTCCTATTCGTCCTATGACGTCTAGTTGTACCTGTCCCCATGTGGATTTACCTCTCCGTTGGTCTTGGTAAACGTTGAGTTTTTCCCATTACGTCCGCTGACGTATGGTTGTATCCCTTCCAGTCATTCATTGATGTCTGGTTACCTCTCCGTTGGTCTTGGTAAACGTTGAGTTTTTCCTAGTTGTCCGTTGGCATCTAGTTGTGGTTTCTTTTCCCATTCATCATCGTTGTGATGTCTGGATGTGGCCGTACCCTTTGAAAACAAAAACCAAAAAATACCCAGTAATAAAGATCAAATCCCAGTGGACGTTTCCATTGGTGGATTCCTGTATTGTGCAAATTCTACGGTTCTTAGTATTCAATCCCTGTTTACCCTAAAAGTATGACAGCCGCTGCTATCATCCGTTCGGGTTCCCAGTTGATTGAATAGGGGCAGCTGTAGCACCTCAAATTTGCACCTATCATTGTACATACATTCTCATATTAGGTCATAGCATAACATGATCCACTGCATAACATTGCATTGTCCCATTTGCCTCAAGTGCAAGCCCATCAAGAAATTAGGTCAAACTGATCAGGAGATCAGTCAACCAAGCAAGCAAGTGTGTTTCTGAAGGAGCCAAGGCCCTAGGGTTGGTCCAATTTGTTCACATGACTTGGAGGTCCATTTGAAGTGTTTAGGTCAAAGATTGGAGGCTCAGAGGTCATCAGTCAATGCACAGTCAGTCAGAAACCCTAGAAAGTCAAACTTGGTCAACTGTGGTTGATTTTATGGTTTTGATGGATGGATTTGGTTTGAGAGAGTTTATTCATGTCCCAATAGGCCTCATATGTCATGGCAAACAACATCATTGAAGAATTTGAAGCAAAATCAGAAATTTCCAAAAATAGAAACTGGACCTGTAATTTTAACTACCAAAAATGGAAACTTCTTGATCCCAAACTTACATCATGATACAAGCTTCAAATGAATTTTGGCCCAACATGAAAGTGGAAGATCTTGTTCTACCATTTCCAAAAAGTCCAAGAACTCTCAATTCCCATGTATGGTTGGCAAGATATGATCAATTCATTTTCAAATTTTCTTGAACTTCAAAAGGTCATATCTCTCAAACCATTTGGCCAAAATTGGTGGGGTTTTTTCCTACAAGTCCTATTTAATCCCCTCTTTCCAAAAATGTCATCCTCATGTACCAAAACCTTACCATGCAAAATGGCCTTTTTGGACTTGTCTTAATTAAATTCAAGTATGGTGCAAAAATGACTTTGTGAAATAACCATTTTTAGGACATTTGGCCAATTGGAACTTGTTTGAATTGTTATTTGAAGCTTGCCCAAGGCCCAAACTCGGGCAGACCACACACCTCCATGTGCATTGGTTCCAAAATTAGCAAATTGAGCAAATGGTTTCATTTGAGATAATCATGTTTAGCACTCTTACTTAGCTCATTAAACAGAAGTATTTAAACATATTTCCTGTCATTTACAAACCCTAGAGCTAGCAGCAGCCATCATTTTGAACACAGAAAAATTCTCTTCTCTCTCAAAAACAGAATTTCTTCACCTTGAATTCTGGTTGAAAATTGCAAAGGACCACGAGCTAACTTGTTTACTTTATCATTTACCATCACTCTTGAGCCTATTTGAAGCACCATTTCCCAACTGGAAGCATAGAACACAGACTGTTTTCAAAGAACCCTTCCATGGCAGTTTGGAGTTAGAGTTGAATCGAGCAAGTTTGAGCTTAAATCCTTCCACCATTTGTCATTTGAAGCTTGAAGCAACAACTGTTTTTGCTATTTGGAACCAAACAACAATCACATCACGACTGTTCTGCAAAATAGGTGAGTTTTCGATTTCAACCTTTTCCAAAACCATGATATGCTTATGATAGGTCTCCTTGCCATGAGCATTTTGAACTTTGAACCCACAAAAATGGTTAAGTATACTGAAAGTTATGTTGAATTGAAATCTGGCATATGATTATGTTTCTGTTTGATGCTTCTTTGTTGGTTCAAATTGATGCTGATAATTGTTGGATTTGTGATGCATGATGCTTGCTGAGTCCATTGATATGTTGTTTTGCCATTTCTGGAAAATAATTTCGCATGATGATGATGAACATGAAGATGAAATACTGCAGCTTGCATAAACCCTAAACATTTTCCAGATTTTCTTTAAATCGTGTTTGGTCTTTGCTTTGGAATGATGTTGCATGAATATCACTGTTTCATTGCCATGCTGTTTGTGCAATTCTGGGTGAAATTCGTTTTTTATGATGATGAACAAGATGATGAATACTGTACTGTAGCAAACCCTAGAGTTTTTCCAGAACCGCGTTTGACTACTTCTGTTTGCATGAGTTCCACTGTTTCATTGCCTGGCCAATCACAACATTTCATGTGTCTCACCAATACGCTGCGTTTTACTAAATGTTCCAGCAAATTACAAAAATGCCATTCTCGTTTCATTTAATTCAAATTAATTCATTTAATTTCATATTTTATTTCATTTGGCATGGCTCACTTGCAAAATTCATAATTCATTCATTTCAATTCCAAATTTCATGGGAATTTTTGCATCATCTTCATCATGATCCCTAGTTTTTTATCATAATTTTTACTGATTTTTTGGGTGAGTAAATTTTAAATGGCATTAGGGTTTGTAGAATGTGACCAAATATTGTACATCTTACCAAATCAATTGTGAAATTGTGATGCTTTGTCCATTTGATCTAAAATTTTTTGTGCTTAATCTACACTCATCCATGTTTATTTTGATGTAAAGATCATGAATTTATCTTATGTGGTTTGAGAGTTGTGAATTTTTGAAGTAGGGTGTGACAACTTGTGTCACACCATTGATGTGCAGTTTGCTGATTTTTGTATCCATGCTTTTTGACCTCTAAATGAACTGATTTTTTGCATGAACCTACTCTTATATGTCTAGTTCACTTGTGATTTTTCTTGGAATTAATTATGCCATTTCCTAATTGTTTGAGATTTTCTCCCCTGTTTGACCAAAATGTGGACTTATTGTGATGCATGTTGCCATTTCATTTGTGAAATTCTCATACTTTATTAGATGGACATGAAATTTTACATGAGATAACTAGACATCCTCATCTTTGCCTTGGTTTTAGTCCCATTCATTTATCACATGCCATCTCTGATTTATGAATTTTTCAAGTTGATACATGTTTGGTTGACTTCTTTGGGCATGTTCAAAATTTCTTTGACTTTCTGATTTTCATTGACTGCCTTCCACTTGTCCAAATAAGATGAAATTTGACATGCTTACCATGCTATGTGTTAGGATTGTTCATGATTTATTTGGTGATTTTTGGAAATGTTTGAGATGACTTTTGATGCATGTCTTTCTGTTGACTCCTATGAGCTTCTGTTTGCAATGCTTTGACTTAAATTGTTCATGAAATGATGATAGTGATTGATATGAATGTGAACCCAATTGGGATTGTTTCTTGATTGATTAAAACATGATTTTGAATGCTTGCCCTTTGCTGTTTGACTTTTTTATTCTCTTTTGACCCTAGGCTTGCCCTAGTGGTCCTGTTACTCACTTTTGAGCTTGTGTTTTCAGGTTGACCAACAAATGACCAATGAGGCCAATTCTTTTGATTGAGTTTGCTTGAATATCATTATTTAACTTGTTGTTTTGTAGGTGGCTTGGCTCTCAAGCCTTAAGCCTTGTGCCTTGCACATTCATTTGCTTCTGACTAACTGTTAATGTCTGTTTCCTTTTGCTTTGATTTGAGTTGCGTACTAACATCTGCTTGACTATTTCAGGTGCTTTTAGTTGCTTAGTTCCTTGTGAACTTTTTGCTTTGCTTTGCTTGTATAAGCAATTTGCATTGAGGTATATCCCTTAATCTTCATGTAGTCTGGAAGACCTGGCCTGTTACTTGGCCAGGCAACTGTCTGAAGTCCTCCTTAAGAGGCAATGTTTGTGTATGTTTAATTTGTCCTTGTACATAGTCAAAGACCTCCTAAGTGAAGAGGCAATTGGCAGAATCAAGGGATATGCAACCTATCCCCTGCTATTCTGTGTGTCTTCTGCTTTGCTCACACCACTGTGTTGATGCATTGCAGATACAAACCCAAGATCTTGTACAATTGTACAGTTGAGTCAGTATCAAATGTGTAGAAGGGTTCCCACTTTCTGAACCCACACATTCTTGTCAAATGCTCTCCCTGGCCAGGGATAAGAGCAATGAGGCACACCCCTCATCTCCTTTCATCTGCTTCACCTTAGCCCCTCAATGGCAAGGTTAAGAGCACCATTAACCCAGTTCCAGAGGTTTGTTTGTTGAGGTTGATATGACCCCTCGACTAAAACCTAGCCTTGATGTTTGAGCCCCCTTGTTGGTGTGTTTATTTTACGCTGTATGTGCTTGTGTGGTGTGATTGTATCCCCTAGGTTTGCTAGACTCCGCGTAGTCTCGTTTGCATGTCAATTAAGGTAGCACGGTTCCTTCGTATAGGACTTCCTTTCTTGCTGGCGCTTTCCTAAAACACAAACACATTATCCCCTCTTAAGGATACGTTAACTCCTTCTACTACAGGTGAGTAAGTCTCCAAAGGTCGAGCATCAGGTAGATTGTGTAGTGACGTTGTCCACTTAAAAAACACAAACCAACAGTAATAGTTTAGCCGAACTACGGCAACTCTGATTCTCATGTCCAGATGAGATACGTAGGCACGAGATGCGATGTCTTGTCGAGTTTGACTAACAACTAACACTAATTCTCTTCTCTCGCCCTCGTTGCGATTGAGACCTCCCCTTTCTCTTGCCCTAGTTGCAATCGAGACCCTTGCTTCCTGTGCAAGTTAGGTTAGGTGTGGCTTGCTTCCTGTGCAAGTCATGTTTAGGATAGGCTTGCTTCCTGTGCAAGTTAGCTAGAAACCTTAACTTAGGGACGATTTTGCATGACAACATCTAGGCTCGAGTCGTAGTCTCCCTAGTGTTGTGTCTCCCTCTGTTATCTGGTTAGGCTAGTCCTTTTTCCCTGCGTAGGGGAACTACATCGCCCTGATCTTCATACCAGATGAAGTATGTAGGCAGGAGATTGAGCTGATCTCTCCGGGCGCCCTTTTGTTTTGTTTGTGTGAGTTGTTTCTCCTTTTCTGGTTGGAGTCCGACGTAAGTCCAGCGATTGGCAGTTGGTTTCCTGTGTGTGTTTGTCGGTTCGGATGCTGATGTAAGTCCAGTGATTGGCATTCGGGCTCCATGTTTGCCTCTGTGTGTGCCTTGTTTGTGTTTGTGTGCGTGTCAGCCGAGCTACGAATGCTCTGATTCTTCTTTCGTCCAAGAAGATACGTATGCATAGGATGCGACATCCTAGCGAGCATGTGTCGTTTCCCCGGTCTGAACTACTTCGACTCTGATGTCTATGCCTGATAGACTAAGTAGGCCCAGGATACGATGTCCTGCCGAGTCAGTTTCAGTCTGTTTTCTTGTGTCTCTTTCAGCCAGTGTGTGTGTGTTTGAGCAGTGTTTTAGCAACCATTTATCCTTCCTTTTGTGCGTGGATCCCGTAGAGTACTACGGATGCGTAGGGGTGCTAATACCTTCCCTTCGCATAACCGACTCCCGAACCCATTCTCTTTGGTCGCAAGACCATGTCTTTTCCAGGTTTACTCTGAGCGTTTCCTTTCCCTCTTTTGGGATAAATAACGCACGGTGGCGGCTCTGTTGTTTCTCTATTTCCCGCCGGTTTTTCGCGTAATGCGCCAACTAGCTCTGTTTAAATCCCGGTAATCGACACACATTCTGACTTTGCCATCCTTCTTCGGCACGGGAACGATGTTGGCCACCCACGGGGGATAAGTAGTAACTGACAGAAAACCCGCATCCAACTGCTTCTGAAACTCTTCTTTGATCTTGACAGCCATATCAGGACTAGTTCTCCGAAGCTTCTGCTTGACTGACGGACAATCTTCCCTGAGAGGTAGCCTATGCACCACAATATTTGTATCCAACCCAGGCATATCTTGATACGACCAGGCGAATATCTCTACATATTCTCTCAGCATTTCAATCAGCCTTCTCTTGACATCTTCTTTCAAAGCGGCCCCGATCTTGATCTCTCTTCTGGCGTCCTCAGTACCTAGGTTAATAATCTCCCACTCCTCCTGATGAGGTTGGATGACCCTTTCCTCCTGCTTCAACAATCTGACCAGTTCTTTAGGGAGTTCGCAGTCTTCCTCACTCTCCTCTTCAGCTTGGTAGATGGGATTATTGAAATCATACTGAGCCATAATAGAACTGTTTATAGTGGAGTCCGTAAGATCAATTCTGCATGTTTGATGCTTTATTTTAGAAAAAGAGTTCAAAAAAAAAAGTCACAAAAACAAAAACATTTCCATTTTTATTGTTTTGAAAAATGAAAAACAAAACAGAAAGACAGGGATCACAAAATTGTTTGCAAAACGTCCTTTATTAATGATATCATTGAAAAACATGATGAGGCCCTACAATGAACCACTACGCCTTGGGCAGAACGTAGGGTTTGGTGCAAAATGAAAAACAAAAGAAAATTACTCTGTTTGAAGAGTAACTTGGACCACTTCTTCAGCTCTCCAATTGTTGATCAACTCCCCTGGAGCACACGGTCGAACCCAGTTGTTCAAATCACAATCACTCTCCTCGTCTTCACTACTGGCTGCAAAGACGTCGCCGTGATTCATCAGCCCAGCGCTGGTGAAGGTACTCGGCCCCTTCTGATCTTGAACGCCCCAACCTTCTGCATTGCCCGAATTGACAACCTCCCTAGCCTGCTTGTAGGATGCAATTGAGGCACTTGGCTTCTTCTGCTCATCGAAAGCCACCCTCTCAAGAGCAACGGTCTCAAATGCCTGGCATAGAGTCTCAATGGATCTCGCCATCCACCTCCACATACTTGAAAGAGGATAAATGACTGACCAGAATGTCCTCCTCGCCGCACACAGTCACAATCTGACCGTTCCAAACATACTTCAGCTTCTGGTGGAGAGTTGACGACACTGCTCCAGCCCCATGTATCCAGGGACGCCCCAAAAGACAACTATATATTGGTTGGATATCCATCACATAGAAGATAATATTGAACACCTCCGGGCCAATCTTCACAGGCAACGTGACTTCACCAAAAATAGATCGTTTGGATCCATCAAATGCACGAACAATAAGATCGCTTGGAATGAGGACAACCCCGTCAACATCTATCTTGCTCAAAGTCTTCTTGGGCAACACATTCAAAGACGAGCCAGTATCTACTAACACATGCGACAATACTGCGCCTTTACACTCCATGGTGATATGCAGGGCTTTGTTATGGTTGCGACCTTCCGGCGTCAGATCCAAGTCTGTGAACCCCAAGCCATGCCTCGTGGTCACATTAGCAATAACACCCTCCAACTGGTTGACAGAGATCTCCTGAGGCACGTAAGCCAGATTCAACATTTTCAGCAAGGCATTACGGTGTGCCTCAGAGCAGAATAGCAATGAGAGTATAGAAATCTTGGACGGAGTTTGATTCAGCTGATCTACAATCTTGTAGTCACTCTTCTTAATAATCTTCATGAACTCCTCCATGTCCTTCTCAAATGAGCCCTCAGGCGCCTCCTTCTGTACAGGTTCTTCTTCAACCACAACCTGCTTCCCCTTTGCTTTGGCGAGAGCCTCAGCATTGTTGTCTCTCAAAGGTTGCGGTGCAAACAGACGACCGCTTCTAGTGAAACCTCCAGGAACTCCGACATTGTCCACAACTGGACCAACAATCACAGGAGCTCTACTCGGCAAACCAATAGTTACGGGAGCTTGATTCACTGGCATGATCCGACTTTCTGCCCTTCGGTTGCTGCGGTAGGCATTATCATACTTCCACGGCACGGCCCTACTGTTCTCAACAACCCTTCTACCAGACACAGCAACAGTAGTGGGAGCACTGATAGTTACTGGAGCAGAAATGGTAACAGGAGTACCAACAGTTGTGGGTGCATTGAAAGTTCTTGGCACACGTCCGGGACCTTCAGACGGTTTGAAATAAATGGTGACAGTTGACACCATCCCACATTCTTTCACAACCCTAGCAAACTGCAAACAGCCCTCATCAATCAAACCCTGGATACCATTCTTCAACTGCATACAACCATTCTCCGAATCACAGTCTGCACAGCCCTCATCACGGCCCGGGTACACTCCCCCATTCAGCAGACGCTTTTTTACAACCAGCAATGGCGTCTGAATCTCATCAACGTTAGCCACCAAATCCAAGGCTTCCTCACCTTCCACATTATTCACCCTATGCGCACCATGCTGAGGCATAGGATTGTTCACAACATTAGGCACAAGAGCAAAATTGATTGTTTTGGCGTCAATCAAGTCCTGGACCTTATGATGAAAAGCCCGACAGTTTTCAATATGGTGCTCCGGTGCACCGGAATGGAAGTCACAACGAACGTTGGCATCATACCCAGCAGGTATCTTCGTCACCGGACCCATAGTGTGTAACTCAACAAATCCCAACCTGAGCAATTCTGGCAGCAACTCAGCATATGTCATAGGTAACGGGTCGAAACGGCGATCCGGCATTCTCTGGCTGAAACTGGCGTTGCTGTTGTTGTTGTTGTTGTGGTGCTCTTTGTTGTTGTTGTTGTCGTGGTTGAGGTGCTGGGATGGTTACAGCAGCAACCTGACGGTAATATCCGCTATTCATATTTCTTCTGTGTTGCACAGCATTGGTCTCTCCCTCCCTTCTTCTGGGTGCCCCAGAAAATGGCTTCTTTGAAGATGAAGAACCAGCACCCTGAATCTTTCCAGCTTTGATGAGGCTCTCGGTTCTCTCTCCACAAATCACCACATCAGAAAAGCTACCAAACGGGCAACTTCCCATCCGGTCCATGAACACACCTTGTAAAGTCCCTATGAACATATCGGTCAACTCCTTCTCCAGCATCGGAGGTTGCACCCTTGCAGCTAATTCCCGCCATCTCTGGGCGTACTCTTTGAAACTTTCTCTTGATTTCTGACATAATGAGAAGTCTTGTTCAAGAACACCTGTAATGCAAGAATGATATGTGTATGATGCTAATGATGCGTATGATGCACATGATATGTTCATTCCTCAAGCATTCAAGAGCCTAGTTCATCTTTCAAAAGATGGCAACCTGCAACAATGAACAACACAGAAGCAGACTACATAGGATAAAGAACAAAAGGTGAAACATCAACAACCTCATCTATAGATGTGAGCACAAGGATCATACAACAATATTCAAGCAAAGATCCAAATGATAAGAGTACAAGGAATCCCATCCAACAACCCTGGAGGTGATTCTCAATATAAACAACAGATACAAGCTAAGAAAGATGCCCTCCAGGAATGAGAGTCTTCAGATACCGGCACTGGTCTATCACTCAGGCAGAGGAGTGATCTTCTCCTTCAGTTGTCTTCTGAGCTCTACAACTTCTCCTCCAAACTGACTCTCTGATGCATGTCTCAAGTCTACCTCCTTCTTCAATTGGATGTCTTTGTCTTTGAGCTGCTTTTCCAGGTCTCTTATCTTCTTCTGATAATTGGCTTCCGCTCTTTGCAACCTCAAACGCTCACGGTGTTCTCCATCCAACATGGCTTTTATCTCCTCATAGGACCTCTTCTTGCTTCTCAATCTGCTAGCATCTTCACCTTGCACTCCTTTGAGCCTGTGAGCCAAGTTCAACTTATCAGCTTTGGCTTTGTAAAGCTCCATCTGGGTATCTTGTTCCTTTTCTTTCAACCGACGATTCTCCATCAAGGCTTGTTTGTAGTGCTCAGCAGGCACACTATCAGAAAGGATCAAAGGTGGTTGCTCTTGCAATGAATCCATCCTATCATAGGGTAACAACAAAGTCTCAACTTTATTCCTGACCCAATCAATGTAATCAGGCATAGCAATGGCAAACTTCTTCCCTAGCACAGCTCCATCCTTGACACCAATAGTCTTCCAAGCTCTTCCTACTTGCTCCAACCTAACTGAGTCACTTTACTTCTCAAAATACACACTCTCTACTACCTCAGCATCTAGTGGTCTTACATTCATCACAAACCCCAACTGGCGAAGAGAAAGAACCGGGTTGTAATTGATGCAACCCTTAGTCCCTATGAGTGGCACGTTACGAAACTCCCCATAACTCATGATAACATTGCGCACATTCATCCTGTAAGCTTGCCACCTGATATCATAGGATGTGAGAGACATGATCCTCTGAGTCCACTTATGAGTGTTCTGAGTATCCACAAAAGGTCCACTGGTTGGCAGAAAGGACAAGAACCATCTGAGTAGCAACGGAAGACAACACCTGATAGCTCCACCCTTACCATGCCTATTATGGATAGCATAATAAGTGTCAGCTAACAAGGTAGGAACCATATTTCCTCTGATGAAGATAGTAATTGCTGCAAGATCCACGAAATTAGGCATGCTAGGAAACAACACCACTCCATAGATCATAATGGCCAACTGAGCGTTGAAAGCTTCCCAATTCCCTTTTTTCGCTTCTTCCTTAGCCATGCTCACCAAGAACTTCAAAGACAAACCCACAACCTCACCACTTGGTTTCCAATTATCACTCACCTCCTTAATACTCAAATAAAGAGCCTTAGCAACCACCCTGAAATCAACCTCCTTTGGCACATCCAGGAAAGGCACCTGGTACTTGATCGGGACATTCATCAGGATAGAATACTCTTCGAGAGTGGGCGCTAACTGATAATCCTGGAAAGTGAAGCAACGGAGCTCTGGATCATAAAACTGTAGGAGAGTCTGCAACGGTACTGGATCTACCACCGCCTTCAACAGCAACAGAATATCCCCATACTGGTCAACAAACACCTTCTGATTACCGCCGGTCACAAGATTGCTCAGCTCTATCAACGATGTCAATGGCTCACGGTGAAAACTGTAGGTGCACGTCTTCCTCTTCGACCCTGGAATGGTTGCCATCTCTCCCAGTGAATAGACTCCTGAATGAACCTGAGAAATGATATGCATGAGGAGATTAGTTTTTTTTTCTTTTCTTTTCTTTTCTTTTTATCATCATTTTTTTTATTGCATTATTTTTTTTGAAAATAAACATGCTATGATGCAAATGATGCAATTATGACTGGTTGGCTGTGTGTCTTAGGAGCACAGGTTCAAAGTTTTGGCATCGGAACCACAAAGTCATCTGGAACCCCAAAGTCATCTGAGACCCATATAACAAGAACCAAGTCACCAACAGGACCCAAGAGTCACAAACAAGTCACCAACAAGTCACCAACGGTACCTGTAATGATTCAATTCCCTCCCCACTCACGGGTGTCATCTAGGCCAGGGTAAAGTCGAGAGAAACGCAGGATAAATAACCCTTTCAAGAATATCATCATGTACACACCAGATGTATGCAACGATAATACCCCATCGGAGTCTGAACTGCTCGTGATATCATGTTCTGCTAAGTGGCGCAATACCACCCGCTTCCCATGAATCACTCTATTCCTAGGTGTCCTAAAGTTCACTCATAGCCTGGGTATTGGGCCTTTTACCTCTTGTAACTCCCACCCCACAGAGAGACAGACACACAGCCAGCACAATGAAAGCATGATGAATGCAAACATAAATACAAACATCAACCAATAAATGCAATAAATGAAACAGTAAAAGCAACCAACACTATCCTAAGGAGCGCTAGGATTGACTCGCTTAGGGAAGATGGACCAGCAATAGGTCAACTTCTCTATATCCCCAGCAGAGTCGCCAGCTGTCGTATTACGCGAAAAACCGGCGGGAAAACGAAACAACAGAGCCGCCACCGTGCGTTATTTATCCCAAAGGAGGGAAAGGGAAACGCTCGAAGTAAACCTTGAAAAGACATGGTCTCGCGACCAGAGAGAGATGGGATCGGGAGTCGGTTATGCGAAGGGAAGGTATTAGCACCCCTACGCATCCGTCGTACTCGACGGGATCCACGCTCAGAAAGAATAGAAGAAAGGTTGCTAGAAACTGCTCACAAACTGCACACACGCTGGAAGGAAACACAGAAAGACAAAAGAAACGGAATTCGGCAGGATATCGCATCCTGGGCCTACGTAGCCTGTCAGACACAGAAATCAGAGTCGACGTAGTTCGGGAACAGGGGAAACGTGCTCGCTAGGATGTCGCATCCTATGGATACGTATCTTCTCTAACCAGAGAAGAATCAGAGCACTCGTAGCTCGACTAACACACGCTGAAACAAAACACAAACACAGGAAACCGACTGCCAATCGTTGGAATTACGTCAGACTCCAACAAACAAACAACATGCAAGAAACCGGCTGCCAATCGCTGGACTTACACCAGACTCCACGCAGACAAACACACACAGGAAACCGACTGCCAATCGCTGGACTTACGTCAGACTCCGAGCAGACAAACACACACAGGAAACCGACTGCCAATCGCTGGACTTACGTTAGACTCCGAGCAGACAAACACAGACAGAAGGGTCTCGATTGCAACTAAGGCAAGAGAAAGGGAAGGTCTCGATCGCAACGAGGGCTAGAGAAAAGAATTAGTGTTCGTTATTAGTCAAACTCGACAAGACATCGCATCTCGTGCCTACGTATCTCATCTGGACATGAGAATCAGAGTTGTCGTAGTTCGGCTAAACTATTCTTGTTGGTTTGTGTTTTTTAAGTGGACAACGTCACTACGCAATCTACCGGATGCTCGACCTTTGGAGACTTACTCGCCTGTAGTAGAAGGAGTCAACGTGTCCTTAAGAGCGGATAATGTTTGTTTGTGTTTTTGGGAAATCTCAAGCAAGAAAGGAAGTCCTATACGAAGGAACCGTGCTACCTTAATTGACATGCAAACGAGACTACGCGGAGTCAAGCAAACCTAGGGGATAACATCACACCACACAAACACATACAGCATGAAGTAAACACACCAACAAGGGGCTCAAACATCAAGGTTGGGCTTTAGTCAAGGGGTCATGTCAACCTCGACAAACAAGCCAATTGGAAAAGGGTGTTGTTAGCTCTTAACCCTAACATTGAGAGTTAGGGTGAAGCAGATGAAATGGGAATGAGGGGTGTGCCTCATAGCTCTTATCCCTGGCCTGGGAGAGCTTGAATCAAATAGAAAGTGTGGGAGTTCAGAATGTAGGAACTCTTCTCCACAGATGACTGACACTACAAGAGTTTGTGTTTTTATTCACAATGCATCAACACATGGTGTGAGCAAGAGGAATGACACACTGAGTAGCAGGGGATGGATTACACATCCCTTTTATCTGCCAATTGCCTCTTAAGAGGACTTTACCTGCTTGGCACAAATTTAAACATCCACAAGCATTGCCTCTTAAGGAGGGCTTCAGACAGGTGCCTACCAATAACAGTAGGTCTTCCAGACTACATGAAGATCAAGGAATTATACCTCAGTGGTATGCAAACCTCAAGCAATGCCAAGCAAGTTCAAATGAACTTAAAGCAATCAGAGTCGACGTAGTTCGGGAACAGGGGAAACAGCAAAACCAATCAGTACACAGTTCAGACAATCAGACAACAGTCAATATCAGACAAACAACCCAATATGCAACACATAAACCATAAGCACAAGTGAATTGTTCTCAAAGCCTACAAAACAAGCAAATGTTAGCCAACAACAACCAATAATCAAGCTCAAATGAAGGAGCAACATCAATCATGGAGATGCATACTTGAACTTGAAATCACAACTCAAATGGTAAGTAACAAACCACTAGGTCAAAGCCTAGGGTCAAAAGAGGATCAAAAATCCAAAACAGAACCTCAAACTCAACACAAAGCATGTTTAATCACTCAAGAACAAGTCCTAAAAAGGACCAAATCATAATCAATAAGCAAAACCATTTCATGTGCAAGATAAATCAAAGACCAATTCAAGGCATCCAAATGATCATCATGAATGAAAATTCTCAATCAAAACAGAAATGATTCAAATAATTCTGGAAAATTCATGAGCAATCAAGACATCCACAACATCCATCACACAAAAAATCAGAAACATTGGAGATCATTTGGCATGGAAATCACATTGTACAAGTTAGACAACCAAATGTGTGACACAAATTGTCACATCATACTAACACAAGCATAAAAGAGAATTGGTACATGAGAAAAATGTCAAACCAAAACTAAAACATCCATCAATGTGTCTAGAATCAGCATGCAAAATTTCAAGTTCATTAGATTAAAATCAAGCATTTCACAAAGGAAAGAGTAAGGCAAGGTCACAAATGGATACATGCTCACATAACCTAGCACCAAATAAAATCCAGTCATGCACAACTTTGGAAATCATGATCATTAAAAACTAGATAGAACAAGGAGCATTTTGCAAAAAATAGGGATTAAATTGGATGATTTTTCAATTTGTTATGATTTTATGAAGTTTGGAAAAAATTTGAAGTTCAAAAATGTACATAGCATGAAATAAGGAGGGAATATGTGAAAAATAATGAATATTTGAATAAGCGCGCTCGGCCAGGATCGAACCTGGTCCACATTCAAATTTGCGCGCTTCACCAAAACGACAACGTTTTGGTTTAAAACCCTAAACCTGGCGCAATTTCCAGAATTTCGTAGCTAATCATGGACATTCGTAGCAAATCATGCAGAATTCATAGCAAATCTGGAAACGCTCATGATCTTCATCTTCTTCCTCTTGAAGATGATGAACACATTTCCAAAATTTTCAAAACCATTCCAGAAATCAAAAATATTTACATCAATCGAATCCTTGTTCCATGTACATTAAAGATCCACAATCAAATCATGCTAAAGCATCCTAACAAGCTCAGATCGAAGAAAATCAAAATTGACATCAAACTTTCAAACACGCATAACTTCATGGATAATGCACCATTTCACTCAATTTTTATATCAGAATCATCACCAAGCAAAGATCTACACAAATATCATAATGAATTCAAGAATAATTGAGATCGAAACTTGACCTCTTGAAGAACAGCAAGTGGAAACTCGTGCTACAAGGCTCAACAATGGTCCAAAACTCTTCTACAATGCTTGTTGAGGTGATTGATGGAGAGATTGAAGCTCAAACAAGCACGAATCCAGTAGAATTTGAAACTTCCATTAATGCTTCAAGCTTCATGTATGGTCAAAACTGGCACGAATTCCTCCAAATCCACGTCCAAACTTGCTTAGAAACACTTCATGATCATGATTCCAACAAGAGAAATGGTCTTTGTGTGAAGAAATTGAAAGTTCTTTTTGAGAGAAAAATTTGAAAAGTTTCTAGATCTAGATCTGAAAACTGTTGTTAATGCCAAATGCAGTTGTGATTATCATTATATATGCCTTGCTAATCATTCTGAAAACATGTTTAAGCCAAAGCTAAGTGAGATTAGCAAGTTGCAAGGTGTGTGCACAAATTGGATTTTCACCTCATGCATGAGATGCATGCGTGAACAGTGCATTATGCTGACCCAAATCCACTTAAAAAAGGCCCATGCACACTTTGGAATTGGTATTTCATGCATATGATCACCCAAATTGATTTTATTAATTTTCCTTCAAAAAACTTCATGAATGAGCATATGATCATGCAAATGAATTTCATGCCATGTAATGAGATATTTGGAAAGTGCATGTCATGATGAACAAAATGCAAAAATAACCACCAAAATTGGAGCCTTGGTTCAAAAGTTATGGCCATTTGAATTTTTAAGCACACTTTGCCATGATTGGATCATATCTCCTCAACCACACATTAGAAATCCATGATCTTGGACTTTTTGGAAATGGGAGAGAAAGATATTCAACTTTCATGTTGGACAAAATTTCATTTGAAGCTTCTTTGATGTTGGAAAGTTGAGTTGAAGTTGGTCCAAAAACTTGCTATTTTTGGAAACTTGAAAATTACAGGTCATTTTCCATTTTTGGAAACTTTTGATCTGGCTTCAAATTCTTCAATGTGAGTGTTTGAAATGTCAAATGAGACTTGTTTGAACATGAATGAAGTATCTCTAATCACTTCCCACCTCCAAATCCACAGTTGACTTTTTTGGGCCTCAGATGATTTGATCATGCACTGTGGGCTTTGAGCCTTCAACACTTGGCCAAGTTGCTTCAAAGTGATCCTTGGGTTATGTAAGCTCATTGGAACCACCATAGGACTTTCATCTCATGGAAAAACCCTACCTCTCTTGCACAGTTGAATCTCCTGACCAGTCTTGACTGATGAGATGCAGTGGTCTATGCAATATGAATGCAATGTTAATGACCTAAAAATGAAATGTATGTACAAATGGGAGGTGCAAATTTGAGGTGCTACAATTAGCACTTGAGTCTGCAACATCTTCAGGAACATCATTCATAGATGTTTCTGTTGGTGTAAGCCCTAGAGGCCAATACTTTTGGTACTTGTATCGAATTATTTATTAATAATAAAAGGCTTTTTCTTTATTATGTTTGTTTAATAAAGTCCCTAGAATAGATAGTCTGTTTAATGTATCAAGTGTGACTTAATCATGAGATCACATTAAACATAAGGACACTATTCTTAAAGTATCCGTAGTTGAGCTTTATTGTGAAGTGGGATAACATTAAAGCATTAAGACTATTATGTATATAGACTGATGATCACATCTCATGGATCATCGATAAGGAGTTATCAAGTCTTAAACATAGGTATGAATATTAAGAGTAATATTTATACTGGATTGACCCGCTATGAGAATACTATATAGAATGTTATGCAAAGTGTCATAAGTTATTCTCATGGTGATAATGGTGTATCCACCCTTCGACCTGAAACCACTATGGACCCTAGATGTAGAGTCGAGTTCCTTATTGCTGATCAAACGTTGTCCGTAATTGGATGACCATAAAGACAGTTGATGAGTACTCCACGAAGCATGCTAAGGGACATGAGTGACCTAGATGGAATTTTCCCATCCTGCGTAACAGGATAAATGTCTATGGGCCCAATATTGAACTGGACAAGGATGAGACAGTCTATGCCTTGTGTTCAATATAGACATAAGGGCAAAAGGGTAATTGTACACATAAGTATTATCACAGAAGGATTTGTCAGATCACATGACATTTTCGTGTCTTGGGTAGCAGTGATGTGTTGCTAGATACCACTCACTGTTTATTATGTTAAATACGTGATTTAATATAATTGTCAATGCCGCGAAAACCTAAAGGGTCACACACAAAAGGACGGATTAATGAGAGATAGAGTAACTAAGGAATACCATAATGTATGATGCACTTAAGTGAATTGTAGAACATCGTAAGGTACGGTGTACTTAAGTAGAATACGAAATATGGGAAGGTACCACGCGCTTAAGTGATATTGGCATATTATAAGATATGGGCCACATACACTTGAGTGGGATTTTTAACTTGTAGCCCACATAAGTGGTTCTATAAATAGAAGCCTTGTGTAGAAACATGTGTGTAGTTGCAATTTCGTTTCTCTCTCTCTCTCTCTCACTCAAAGCCTTCATTCGTAGCAGCTAGCAGTGAGATTGAAGGAATCTGTTCGTGTGGACTGAGTAGAGGCATTGTCATCGTTCCACGTTCGTGATCGCTCTGTAGATCTGCATCAAAGGTTACAATCACCACAGGAGGTAACGATTCGATCACTGATCATGCCCATTCGTAGGGATCACTAAAGGAGAAATTTAAATTCCGCTGCATTTTGGATCGCCCTTATCCTTCAGTTTCGACATCATCTATGACATCAACTTCTTTAGTTGAGTCATCAACAACAATATTAATGGATTCAATCATCACCTTAGTTCTGGAGTTGAATACTCTGTACGCTCTACTGTTTGTAGAGTATCCCAGAAAATTTCCCTCATCACTTTTAGGATCCATTTTTCTCCTCTGCTCATGATCTGCCAGAATGTAACATTTACTTCCAAAAACATGAAAATACTTCACAATTGGCTTTCTTCCTTTTCACAGTTCATAAAGTGTAGCAGATGTACTAAATCTGATAGTCACTCTATTAAGGATATAGCAGACAGTGTTCATCGCTTCAGCCCAAAAATGATATGGCATTTTCTTAGCATGTAGCATGACCTTGGCACATTCTTAAATAGTCATATTCTTGTGCTCAACCACACTATTCTGTTGAGGGGTGATGGGTGAAGAGAACTCATGACTAATACCTTCAGAAGTGCACAATTCATCAAACTTGCTATTTTCAAATTCCTTCCCATGGTCACTTATAATTCTAACAATACCACAATCCTTCTCTCTTTGAATCTTTTGATAAAGTTCTTTAAATACTTCAAACACTTTTGACTTCTCTTTGATGAAATTAACCCAGGTGAACTTTGAGAAGTCATCAACAACAACATAGGCATACCTATTTCCTCCAAGACTTACAACCTGCATTAGTCATTTCTTCAGTTTTGGGCCTTGTCCGACACACATAAATAATTGTAATTGCTATAAATGCCTATAAACAGAAATCCCAAGTTTTCCTCTTGATTATTCAAACTGAACTTCATCCAAGACTTTGGTAAAAATGTCAGCCAGCTGATTTTCAGTGCTAACATGCTCAAGTGTTATAAATTTGTCTTCAACAAGTTCCTTAATAAAATGATGCCTGATATCAATGTGTTTAGTCCTACTGTGCTGAATAGGATTTTTGGAGATGTTAATAGCACCTAAGTTGTCATAGAATAATGTCATGACATCTTGTGTGACATTATATTCAGTCAACATTTATTTCATCCACATTAGTTGAGGGCAGTTGTTACCCACTGCTATGTACTCAGCTTCAGTAGTAGATAGGGATACACAATTCTGTTTCTTGTTGAACCATGAAATCAAATTGTTTCCTGAAAAGAAACATCCTGCAGAGATACTCTTCTTGTCATCACCATTACCAGCCCAATCAGCATCACAATACCCCACTAACATGGAATTTGAATCATGAGAATACAACATCCCATAATCACATGTACCATTCACATACTTCAAAATCTTTTTACTTGATTGATGTGACTCACTTTGAATTCTGCTTGATGTCTAGCACAAACTCCAACATCAAAAGTTATATCTGGTCTGCTTGGTGTAAGGTATAGAAGACTACCAATCATGCTTCTACATAAACTTTGATCAACACTAATTCCATTTTCATATTTAGATAACTTCAAGTGAGTAGGAGCAGGAGTTATTTTATGACTAGCATTCTCCAATCCAAATTTCTTCACAATATTCTTTGTATATTTTCCTTGACAAAGAAAGATGGAGTCTTCCATCTGTTTGACTTGGAGTCCAAGAAAGTAAGTTAATTCACCTACCAAACTCATTTCAATCTCATATTGCATTTGCTTGACAAAATGTTGGACCATCTCATCTAACATCCCTCCAAATATAATATCATCCACATAGATATGAGCTATCATAAGTTTTCCATCCTTCTCTTTCACAAAGAGAGTCTTATAAATTTCACCCTTTCTATGTCCATGGTTGATGAGAAACTCAGTCTACCTTTCATACCAAGCTCTTGGAGCTTGTTTTAAACCATACAATGCCTTCTTTAGTTTGAACACGTGATTTGGGAAAGTAGGATCAATAAATCCTTTTGGTTGTTCCACATACACATCTTCATTTAAATAGCCATTTAAAAAGGCACTTTTAACATCCATTTGGAACAACTTGAACTTTAAAAGACATGCCATTCCAAGTAACGGTATGATGGATTCCAAGCGAGCCAAAAGAGCAAATGTTTCATCAAAGTCCATTCCTTCCATTTGAGTGTATCCTTGAGCAACAAGTCTGGCTTTGTTTCTGGTAACAACACCTTGTTCATTAGACTTTTTCTTATATAGCCATCTAGTACCAATAATATTTTTCCCTTCTGGTCTTGGTACCAAATTCCAATCCTCATTTCTTTTGAATTGTCCAAGTTCATCTTGCATAGCATTAATCCATAACTTATCAGTCAGGGCCTCCTTGATATTCTTGGGTTCAAATTTAGACACAAATCAAGCATTTGACACAACCTCCCTTGATTTTGTAAGTATCCCTTCATTTAGATTTCCTATTATATGCTCCTTAGTATGACCTTTCTGAATTCTGATGGAAGGTCCTTTGTCAGTTGACTCAGTCTCTGCAGGTTCAGTATTAGCACTTGAGTCTGCAACATCTTCAGGAACATCATTTATAGATGTTTCTGTTGGTGTAAGCCCTAGAGGCCAATACTTTTGGTACTTGTATCAAATTATTTATTAATAATAAAAGGCTTTTTCTTTATTATGTTTGTTTAATAAAGTCCCTAGAATAGATAGTCTGTTTAATGTATCAAGTGTGACTTAATCATGTGATCACATTAAACATAAGGACACTATTCTTAAAGTATCTGTAGTTGAGCTTTATTGTGAAGTGGGATAACATTAAAGAATTAAGACTATTATGTATATAGACTGATGATCACATCTCATAGATCATGGATAAGGAGTTATCAAGTCTTAAACATAGGTATGAATATTAAGAGTAATATTTATACTGGATTGACCCGCTATGAGAATACTATATAGAATGTTATGCAAAGTGTCATAAGTTATTCTCATGGTGATAATGGTGTATACCACCCTTCGACCTGAAACCCCTATGGACCCTAGATGTAGAGCCGAGTGCCTTATTGCTGATCAAACATTGTCCGTAATTGGATGACCATAAAGACAGTTGATGGGTACTCCACGAAGCATGCTAAGGGACATGAGTGACCTAGATGGAATTTTCCCATCCTGCGTAACAGGATAAATGTCTATGGGCCGAATATTGAAGTGGACAAGGATGACACAATCTATGCCTTGTGTTCAATATAGACATAAGGGCAAAAGGGTAATTGTACACATAAGTATTATCACAGAAGGATTTGTTAGATCACATGACATTTTCGTGTCTTGGGTAGCAGTGATGTGTTGCTAGATACCGCTCACTGTTTATTATGTTAAATACATGATTTAATATAATTGTCAATGCCGCGAAAACCTACAGGGTCACACACAAAAGGACGGATTAATGAGAGATAGAGTAACTAAGGAATATCGTAATGTATAGTGCAATTAAGTGAATTGTAGAACATCGTAAGGTATGGTGTACTTAAGTAAAATACGAAATATGGTAAGGTACCACGCGCTTAAGTGATATTGGCATATTATAAGATGTGGGCTACATACACTTGAGTGGGATTTTTAGCTTGTAGCCCACACATGAGGTAACGATTCGATCACTCATCATGCCCATTCGTAGGGATCACTAAAGGAGAAATTTAAATTCCGCTGCATTTTGGATCGCCCTTATCCTTCAGTTTCGACATCATCTATGACATCAACTTCTTTAGTTGAGTCATCAACAACAATATTAATGGATTCAATCATCACCTTAGTTTTGGAGTTGAATACTCTGTACGCTCTACTATTTGTAGAGTATCCCAGAAAATTTCCCTCATCACTTTTAGGATCCATTTTTCTCCTCTGCTGATGATCTGCCATAATGTAACATTTACTTCCAAAAACATGAAAATACTTCACAATTGGCTTTCTTCCTTTTCACAGTTCATAAAGTGTAGCAGATGTACCAAATATGATAGTCACTCTATTAAGGATATAGCAGACAGTGTTCATCGCTTTAGCCCAAAAATGATATGGCATTTTCTTAGCATGTAGCATGACCTTGGCACATTCTTAAATAGTCATATTCTTGTGCTCAACCACACTATTCTGTTGAGGGGTGATGGGTGAAGAGAACTCATGACTAATCCCTTCAGAAGTGCAGAATTCATCAAACTTGCTATTTTCAAATTCCTTCCTATGGTCACTTATAATTCTAACAATACCACAATCCTTCTCTCTTTGAATCTTTTGATAAAGTTCTTTAAATACTTCAAACAATTTTGACTTCTCTTTGATGAAATTAACCCAGGTGAACTTTGAGAAGTCATCAACAACAACATAGGCATACCTATTTCCTCCAAGACTTACAACTTGCATAGGTCCCATCATATCCATATGAAGTAGCTCTAGAACTTTTGAAGTGGTCAGATGTTGGAGCTTCGTATGTGACATCCTTGTTTGCTTCCTAATTTGATATTCACCATAAATTCTTCCTTCATTAATTTTCAGCTTGGGAATGCCTCTGACTGCTTCCTTTGACAAGACTTTCTTCATACTTTTCAGATGTAAGTGACCAAGCTTTTGATGACATATATTAGCTTCATCTCTTTTGACATCAAGCATGTGGAGAAACAATCTATTTCTTGAGGAGTCCACAAATAGAAATTATCTTTTAATTTGGATCCCTTCATAATAATTGTATTCTTCTTATTTGTTACCAGGCATTCATATTTAGTAAAGTTAACTTTGAGACCTTAGTCACATAGTTGACTAATACTTATCAAATTAGCAGTAATCCCTTTAACAAATAGTACATCATCAAGACTAGGCAGTCCAGGATTGTCCAACTTTCCAACACCCTTTATTTCACCTTTTGATCCATCTCCAAAAGTGACATAGCTAGTGGAGTATGATTTAATATCCACCAAGAATTTCTTGACACCAGACATGTGTCTAGAACAACCACTATCAAAATACGAATCCTCTAGAGCAGAGGCTCTGAGAGAGGTGTGAGCTATAAGTCCAGACGTGCCATTTCTAGGAATCCATTTTTTCTTTGCTTCAACAATAATTTGTTTTCTTCTGGGTTGTGAAATAGGTTTGGGATAGTCATGAAGTTTGTAATAGTAGGGTTTTATGTGACCAAACCTTCCACAGTAATGACATCTCCATCGTTGGGTCTTGCTTCCTGAGTAATCATATTGATGTCTTTGCTGATATTAAGACATTTGATTTGACATATTTTGTTAATGTTTTGTTTTAGGTTGAACAAAATTCATTGCAGACCCTTTTCCTTTGCTCATCACAACTTGATTTTCATAACCAAGATCTTTAACATTTCCAGCATTCTTACCAGTTTGAAGAATCTCATCCAACACATAAGAACTATTGTTAAGCATTCTTACAGACTTAGTCATATTGTCAAGTTTTGAATTGAGCAATACAACTTCATCCTTTAGATCAGAGATGATATACATATGCTCAACTTTTTCAACCTGTAGTTGGGCAATGAATTTCTTTTGATCTTCTCCCAGTTGACACACTTATTCACTTCTGAGGCGCAACTCCTTGTATGAATCAACAAGTTCCTCAAAAGTGAGTTCTTCACAATTTGATTCTTCATCAAAATCACAAATTCTAGCCAAGGCAATAACCTGTTTGTCAGGTTCTACTTCAGGATCACTTTCAGAAACATCTTCTGACCATGACACAGACAACCCCTTCTTATGCTACTTAAGATAAGTGATACACTCAGCTCTTATGTGTCCAAACTCTTCACATCCATGACATTGGAGTCCTTTTCCTTGGTTAGTCTTTTATTCAGTTTTGGGCCTTCTCCCCAAATCCTGATTGAAGACCTAATTTTATGTAGTAAATGGAAAAGAATGAAAATGGTAAGGATGTTGATGTCAAGAAGTATAGAGGTATGTGTACATCCCGTAAAATTATTTGACCAACCGAGGTATGAGATCGAATAATCCTATTTGAGGTCGAGTTGGCATGACAAACGAGTATGGTAAGGTTAGCAGACTGGATAGTTAGGTTGTCATCCATTAATCGAAATTCGGTTAGGATATCAGAATAAGAAAGATGGAGTCGGCCTCCTATAAGCTAGGAATGATCAGTTTATTACAAGTCGGATCCGATGACGAGGCTAAGATGTCATCTGAAGGGTCATAAGAAATGGTTACAAGATGATGTATTATGAAAATGGAGTTATATTTAGTGAAAATGTGGATGTTATATGGAAATTATAAGGAGGCAGACGTTGTTTCTAGAAGGATTTATGAAAAATATGGAGAGTCAAGAAAATGGGAAGGGAAGGAGATGGAGACCTATAAATAGAAGGATGTATGGAGGGTAAGGGATAAGAAAGAAACGAGACAAACACACATAACAGACACTCCAACCATTCATTTTAGGCTCTCCTTGACTTAAAATAAGGAAGTCATGCTTTTAGTGTTTTTTAGCAAGAACATTTAGCGTCCACCGTGGGGACTCGGTAAAACTTGCCCAGGACGCACAAAACCATCATAAAAAGTGTTAATACTTCAGTTGGACAATGTCAGGATCATCTCCCAGTTGAAGCGATCCACCCCCGCCACCAGATATGAATTAGTTACTCGCGGTGGTGCAATCACTTCATCAGCAAAATGAAGCCTTACAAGACAATGTCCAAGTCTTACAAACACAAAGTGTTTTGGAATGGGATACAAATGAGGAGCCTTTGGACTCTCAACCTTTATCTGAATCTATATGGGATGATTAAGTACCAAAGAACTTTAAGCCATTGTTGCTAGTGACTTTCAATGGTAAAATCAATCCATAAGAGAATATTATTGCCATCAATAATCAGATGGAAATAGTAAGGGCTTCTAAATCACTCAAGTGTAACCTCGTGGCCAAAACATTTAAAGAGGGTGCTTTGAGGTGGTATATGATTCTACCCAGATTCTTGATCATCAGCTACCAAGACTTAACCAAGAAGATAGTACAACACTTTTTCGGCAAATAAGCATAGGAAAGTGTCGACTACTAGTCTATTTAAAGTTCATCAAGGGAACATGGAGTATCTTCGTGAATATGTGGAAAGATTAAATTAAGAAACAATTAAGGTATCTCACCCGAATCAGGAAATGTTTGTCAGAGCATTTCAGCACGGCCTCATAGCCGAGCAGTTCAAACAATCTTTAGCACAAAATTCGGCATCTAACATGAATGAGGTTATTACCCGAGCGTAATTTTGCATCAAAGGAGAGGAAAGTAACATGGAAAAAAATATCTTGAGATGCAAAATAAAAAGTGTGGACTAAGGAGGAAGGAGTTGGGCATAAGAAAGAATACTTTAAGCCGGGACCCAGAGATCGGCCAATAACAAGACTACCCCGATGACCGTTTGAAAAAGAGCAGGAGTACACACCACTAAATTCTAGGAGTGAAGATATCCTAAAATAAGTTTATCACCTCATGTTACTTATCAGACCCGAAAGGCTAAAAGGGGTATATGCACTGATGGGGAAAGATGGTAATGCATGGTGCGCCTACCATCGAATCCAAGGACACCGTACAGAAAATTGTAATCAACTAAAAAATAAATTGAGGCCTTAATTCAAATAGGTTAGTTGTTGTCCTATGTTAGGGACGTAGAAGGGAAGTCAGGGAAAATGAGTCCTCCCTGATAAGACGTCAGCTCAGACAACCATATGCAGAAAAAGGGGAAGAGTGTAGATGAAGTACACATGAATCGTCGCACATTAAACACCATTGCTAGAGGCTTTTCAAGTGGAGGAGAATCCAGATCGGCTAGAAAAAGATATGCCTGGATAGTGATGCATGTCGGGAAGGAGTCGCCCTTAGAAGATACCGATAATCGGGCCATAATTACCTTCTTAAAAACGGACACCGGAGGATTGTTGCCTCACGAAGATACCCCGATGGTGATCAAAGTGTCAATTCAAAATTGGAACGTGAAACATGTTTTAATTGACCCGGGAAGCTCGGCGGATGTTCTGTACTGGGAGGCATTCAATGGAATGAACTTTGAAATCACTGAGTTGTTGCCTTTTAAGGGTTCATTAGTTGGATTCTCAGGGGAACCAGCGCAGGTGCTGGGACACTTGCCCATGATGACTACTTTTGGTAATGGGAAAATGCAAAAAAGTGTTCTGGTGAGGTACTTAATCATTAACGCTACCTCTCCATACAATGTTATTATGGGCATACCCTCCTTCAATACTCTAAAGGTAATGTTGTCCACTCAGATCAACTCACACTGAAATACCTCACACTGAAATACCATTTGCAAGATGGAGAAGTAGGAATAATAAAAGGTGATCAAGGTATAGCAAGGAAATGTTAGAAGGATAGTTTGAAGCTTAAGAAGAGAAGTCATGATGATGAGTCAGTCAACAAAGATCAGGTAAAAGTGAATTTAGTTGACATCGACCCAACGGAGGATTCGATAGAGGAGAGTCTTACACCTATTGAGGATGTGAAGACAATACATATTGGTGCTTAATCATCACGAATAACTCAGATCGACTCTAGTCTATCCACTAAGGAGAAGACGAAATCATCATAATATTATGGCACAATATGGATCTGCTCGCATGGAAGTCATTTGATATGCTCGGTATTGATCCCAACATAGTTTGTCCCCATCTAGGACTAGATCCAACCATCAAACCAATATCACAGAGAAAGCAGAAAGAAGGAGAATAAAAGAGAAGGGTTGTAGAAGATGAAGTCGAAAAGCTTATGAAAGCCGACTTTATTAAGGAGATCAGATACCCAACTTGGTTAGCTAACATAGTTATGGTAAAGACGAAATCAGGAAAATGGCGAATATGGGTAGACTTCAGAATTGAATAAAATGTGTCCAAAAGATCCTGACCCGATTCCTCACATTGATTGACTCGTTTATGGGGCTTCCGATTTTCGCTTTCTTAGTTTTTTAGATACCTACTCGGGATATGACCAAATTCGAATGAATCTGTTAGATGCCCCTAAAATGGCATTTATGACCAACATGAACAATTACTATTACGAGGTGATGCCCTTAGGGATGGAAAACGCAGGGGCTACCTACTAGAGACTAATGGACATGGTGTTCGCCTCATAGATAGGACGAAACCTGGAGGTGTATGTGAATGATATGGTAGTAAAAAACCCCAGAAGATCGGAAGCATGTCGAAGACTTAGAAGAAACATTTTCATCAATTCTAAGTTACAATATGAGGCTGAACCCGGACAAATGTACATTTGGAGTACAAGAAGGGGAATTCCTGGGATTTATGTTAATCAATCGAGGTATATAAGCGAACCCGGATAAATACCACAAAATTGTTAACATGAGGAGTCCGTCGACAGTGAAAAAGGTACAATAGTGTCGCATTACGCGAAAAACCGGCGGGAAAACGAAACAACAAAGCCGCCACCGTGCGTTATTTATCCCAAAAGAGGGAAAGGAAGCGCTCGAAGTAAACCTGGAAAAGACATGGCCTCGCGACCAGAGAGAGATGGGATCGGGAGTCGGTTATGCGAAGGGAAGGTATTAGCACCCCTACGCATCCGTCGTACTCGACGGGATCCACGCACAAAAGACAGGATAAGGTTGCTAAAACTGCTCACAAACACCACACAAGGCTGGAAGGAAATGCAAGAAAACAAGAGAAACTAACTCGACAGGATATCGCATCCTGGGCCTACGTAGTTTGTCAGGCACAGACATCAGAGTCGACGTAGTTCGGGACAGGGGGAAACGTGCTCGCTAGGATGTCGCATCCTATGCATACGTATCTTCTCTGACAGGAGAAGAATCAGAGCACTCGTAGCTCGGCTAACGCACACCAAACAAAACACAGACAGGAAACCGACTGCCAATCGCTGGGCTGACGTCAGACTCCACATAAACAGGCAAACATAGAAACCGAATGCCAATCGCTGGACTTACATCAGACTCCGAACCAACAAACACACACACAGGAAACCAACTGCCAATCGCTGGACTTACGTCAGACTCCAACAAGCAAACAAGACACGGGAAACCAACTGCCAATCGTTGGACTTATGTCAGACTCCAAACACACACAAAGGGTTGAAAAAGAAAAAGGGCGCCCGGAGAGATCAGTTCATCTCCTGCCTACGTACCTCATCTGGTATGAGGATCAGGGCGACGTAGTTCCCCTACGCAGGGACAAAGGACTAGCCTAACCAGAGACTGGGAAATGACAAACTAGAAGGGAGACTGACTCGAGCCTAATAGTTATCATGTAAATTCACCATGGTCTTGGGTTGAGGTTTCTATCTAACTTGCACGGGGAGCAAGTTATCCTAAACAGCACAAGCAAAGCAAACATACACACAAATAGCACACACTATATACAGACAAAGTGGGCTCACACAAGGTTAGGCTGTGAAACACAAGCCAACTGGAATCGGGTGTAGTTAGCTCTTAACCCTAACATTGAGAGTTAGGGTGAAGCAGATGAAATGGGAAGTGAGGGTAAGACCTCACAGCTCTTATCCCTGGCCTGGGAGAGCTTGAATCAAATAGAAGGTGTGGGAGTTCAGAAAGTAGGAACTCTTCTATCCACATATGACTGACACAACAAAGATCTTGGGTTAATATCCACAATGCATCAACACAAGGTGTGTGAGCAAAGTGGATGACACACTGAATAGCAGGAGATGGATTACACGTCTCTTGTATCTGCCAATTGCCTCATAAGAGGACTTTTCCTGCTTGGCAGAAAAGTAAACAAACACAAGCATTGCCTCTTAAGGAGGACTTCAGACAGGTGCCTGCCCAAGTAACAGGACAGGTCTTCCAGACTACATGAAGTCAGAGAGTTATACCTCAAATGGTTAAGCAACCAAGCAAAGCAAAAGCAAGTTCGAAATAACTTAAGCAACTTATATATCTGAAAAAAATCTAACTCAATCAGTATACAAGTCAAACAATCAAACAGACAGTCAATCACAATCAGACAGACAAGCAAGCAATGCAACAGTGTGCAAGGCATAAGCCAATGAGCACAACACAAGTAACTTGGCATCAACCTACAAAACAACTTCAAATTAGTCAACATCTAAAGCAAGCATCAATGCTCAAGTGAGGAAGCATCATCAACTATGGACTTGGATGTGTAAACCTGAAATCAAAGCTCAACTGTGAGTTACAAACCACTAGGTCAAGGCCTAGGGTCAAAAATGGAGAAAAAATTCAAAACAGAACATGAAATTTAACACGAATCAAATTCATTCAATCCAGAACACATTCCAAAAGGTCCCATATCAATATCATTAACCAAAAGCATTTCATGAATCAAACATGGCAAGGTATGCAAGTTGTAACCACATTGTGACATCAGAATGAACAAATGCACATTAATTCAAAAATGATTCAAATAATCTAAACAAAATTCATGATTAAACAGGACATACAACATGATCATAACACAAAAAAGTAGAGGCATTGGACAACATTAAGCATGGCAATCACATTGCATAAGTCAAGGCAAACATAACAAGCACATGTGTGACACCAATTGTCACACCAACTTAGCATAGGCCTAAAACAGAAATGAAACATGGTAAAAACCTCAAACTAAAGCCAAAACAACCTTCAACATGTTTAGAAACAGTGTGCAAAATTTCACATTCATTGGATAAAGAACAAGCATTTCACAATCCAATGAAAATCAATACAATTCAAAAGTTCAAATGTGACCATCCAGAATGAAAAATATCAATTAAATCAAACATCAATCCACAAATTCCAACAAATATCATGAGCAATCACAACATCCATATCAAGCATCATGCAAAAAATCAAGGCATTTGGATAACATTTGGCATGGCAAATTAATCACATAAGATGACCAAGCAAAGGTGTGACACAAATTGTCACACCTACCTTAACATGATCATAAAACAGAAACCACAAATGGAAAAAATACCAAATCAACACCAAAATGTCAAGCAAAGAGTCTAGTTTAAGCACGTAAAATTTCAGATCCATTGAATAAACAACCAGCATTTCAAAAATGGAGAAGCAAGGCAAGGTTCAAAATGGACATGTGTACACCAACCCTAGGCAAAATTATTTTCCAGCCATGCACAATTTATGGAAAAATGATGATAAAATACTAGACACAAAATGGAAGGCAATGCAAAAATCCTCATATTTTTTGGAGCATTTATCAATTATTTATGAATTTTGGAAGTGAGAAAAAAATATAAAAAACATGAAGCAAGCATATGGAAATGGCATGGAGGGAAGTCAAATAATATGAAATGACATTTGAATAAAAGTTGTGGCTGGGAATCGAATTGAGTTACAATTCAAACACTGAGCGCGCCAAGCTGCAAATGCAGCGTTTCATTAAACTAGTTGGCAAGGTCAACACAAGTCAATACGCGAGGACCAATCACAAGCCAGCATGGGAAACGCATGCACCAATCAGTAACAAGCTTTTCACAAACACATGCAACATGCAGGGAAAGGATTTTGAAGATCAAAACAAATTCTGGTAACGCAAGTTCATCATGAACAGTACCATGCTCAAGAACAAAAGTTCTCAGAAATTAAAATCCAACATATCATGGTGTAGATCTTGCAACATACAACACAAATCCATGCATGGTTTAACCTAATTCTAACTAACAAGAGCAACTCGAAGCAAACAAGTTTCACATGTGAATCTTCAAATCAGCATAACTAACTCAATTTGGCATGGAATTTAATGATTCAAAGCTCAGTTTACTCAACAATGCAAGATCTACAACAATAGCATAATGAATTTAAGAATTAAAGAGATCGATTCAATGACCTCTTGAAGAAACAGAACTGGAATTGGTGGATCCAAGGCTTTGCAATGCTCCAGACTTCTTCTACAATGCTAGTATGATTGAATGGATGAAGAATGGAAGTTCAGATGTGCGCGATCTCTCCAAAATCCGATTTCACCATTGATGCATCAAAGCTTCAAGAATTCTTCAATGCTGCACGATTTGTTGTGGATCTAGGTTCAATAATGCTCAATAATGCTTCCAGATGATGAATGAATCAAGAAAAGTGCAATGTGTTTGAAGAATTTGAAAGAAAAAAGTGAGAGAAAATTTGAAGAATTTTTCTAGATCTGAATTTGTGAATGTTTTAATCATGAAAACAGTTATGATTTGTCTTATATACTCTCTCTTAATCACTCTCCTAAACATGTTTAAGCCATTGGTAATTGGATTAGAAAAATAGGAGTGCACATGCAAATTGGACATTTCACCTTATGCATGGAAAATATGAATGGAACAGTACACGAGCTGCATTTTAATTCACTTGAAATTTCATTCTGAAGCCAATGCAAGTGGTAGAATGCTCAAATATTTGACCAATTTCAAACTATAATTTTTCCCTCCAAAAATCAAGTGAAATATCAAGTGTTCATGTGATGAGAATTGGTGTAATACAATGCATGATTTGGATAGTATAGGTCAAAATATGAACATTTCAAAAAGAACCACTCAATTTGGCCTTTTGGTTTGAAAGCTATGCCTGTTTGAAGTTCAAGTCACACTTGGCCATGATTGATCCATATCTCTTCAACCACACATGAGAAATTCATGATCTTGGACTTTTTGGAAAGGGGAGAGAAAGATATTCAACTTTCATGTTGGGAAAATTTTCATTTGAAGCTTTCTTGATGATGTAATCTTGAGTTGAAAACCTTTTCATTTGTGGCAATTTCAAATTACAGGTCACTTACTATTTTTGGAAATTCTTGATCTGACCTCAAATCTTCCAATGTTGATGTTTGAAATGTCAAATGAGACTTGTTTACACATGAATGAGACTTCTCTAACCATCTCCCACCTCCAAATCCACGGTTGAACTGACAGTTGACTTCTGTTGACTTTTTAGGGTTTCAGATGAATTGATCATTAACTGATGAACCTTGAGCCTTCAATGCTTGACCAAATCACTTCAAAATGATTCTTGGATCACATAATCTTATTGTACCAACCCTAGGGCTTTGATTCCATAGAAAATGCACTTGCTTGCTTGCACAGTTGAATCTCCTGACCAGTCTGACTGATGACATGCAATGAACTATGTAATGAACAATGCAATGTTAATGACCTAAAATGAAAATGTATATACAAATGGGAGGTGCAAATTTGAGGTGCTACAAATAGTTAACATGGTGTTTGGCCACCTTATCTCATTTTTATCTTGTGTAAGGGATACGTTGATCCATTTCTTTGTTGCAGTGATAAAATCAACGAAATTCCAGTGGACGGAGGAATGCGAAGAGGCTTTTAAAGAGGTAAAGTATTTCTTATCCAAACCCCGATTCTTGGTACGACCTAGGGAGAATCAATCACTTATCATATACTTAGCAGTATCAGAAAAAGCTATGAGTTCGGTATTAGTTCAAGAAACCGAGAAAGGAGAAAAACTAGTACATTTTGTTAGTAAGGTGTTGAAAGGGACATATTTACGTTACCATAATATTGAGCGTCTCATGTTGGCAGTGGTGATAACAACCCGAAAGCTGAGGTATTATTTTCAAGGACATCCCATTGTCATCAGGACCAATTATCATATTAAATAAGTCTTAAGAAAGTTGAATTGCATGGAAAGAATGGTTGCTTGGGCGATAGAGCTGTCAGAATATGATATAAAATTTGTGCCTCGAAGTAGCATCAAGTCTCAAATCCTTGTTGATTTCTTGAATGAATTAAGTGCTCTGGTTTCAGAAGAATCATCGTGCAAATGGACTTTGTCTGTTGATGGATCCTCTAATCTCAAAGGAAGCGGGGCTGGGATAGTGCTCAAAGGACCGAGAGACTTAATTCTTGAATACTCTTTGTGTTTTAATTTTTAGGCTAGTAACGACCAGGAAGAATACAAAGCTTTAATTGCTGGAATAAAGTTGGCGAAAGAGGTCGAAGTGACGCATTTACTTGTCCAAACTGACTCTCAGTTGATCGCCAGTCTATTCAAGGGAGAAGTTCAGACAAAGGATTCGCCATTGATCAAATATCTACAAAAAGCTATTAAGATGTTCCAAACATTCGAAGAGTTCGAGATAAATCACATCCCTATGGGAAAGAATACCAGAGCCAACATCTTTGGCACGACTAGCAAGTACCAAAGGCATCAGGTTAAACAAAAAAGTAATTTAAGAAACCCTAGAAACACCAAGTACCTAAGTAGAAGAGGTCATGACACTTAATGATGCTAGGGGCTGGACAACGCCTATGATTCGATATTTAATTCAGAATTAACTACTTGAAGAAGAAAGAGAAACCAAGTGTATTAGAAGGATATCCGCGAGGTACCTCATTATGGTTGATCACCTGTATAAGATAGGTAGATCGACTCCTATGTTGAGGTGCATCTCGGAGGAGGACCCAATTTTTTTCATGAAGGAGGTGTATGAAGGAGTTTGTAGCAGTCATATAGGAGGAAAGGCATTATCAGGAAAGATATTGAGAGTAGAATATTACTGTCCAAACATGTTGCAGGATTGTGCATAATTTGTAAGCCGGTGTGAAAAGTGTCAGATGTTTTCTCCTTTTATTCATTGTCCTACAGAAGCGTTGCATTCAATGTTTTCACCATGGTCGTTTTATCAATGGGGGCAAATATCTTAGGTCCATTTTCTGTGGCATTTGGACAACTAAAATTCTTAATATTGGTTGTTGATTACTTCACTAAATGGGTGGAGGCAAAAGATTTGGCACGAATCACAATAGAAATGGTACGCCGGTTTTGTTGGTGAAACATCATATGTCGCTTTGGTCTGCTTGAGGTTATTGTATCTGGAAATGGCGCTCAATTTGCTAGCACCTGAATTTTTGAATTCTGCAAAGACTTGAGAATACAAAATTAGTTCATTTAGGTAGAGCATCCTTAAGCCAACAATCAAGCAGAAGCAACAAATAAAATCATTTTGTTGGGGATGAAGAAGAAGTTGGAAGAAGCCAAAGGATTGTGGCCCAAGTACATGCATGAAAATTTGTGGTCTTACCACACTACACCATATTCAACTACTCGTGAGACTCCTTTCATAATGTTTTATGATGCTTATGCAATGATACCGGTTGAGGTCAATACACCTACATGGAGACGTCTAGCTTTTGATGAAAGCGTCAACTCGGAAGGTTTGAACATTTCAGCGGACTTGTTGGATAAAATCAGGGAAACGACTCACATCAAAGAATTCACAGCTAAACAAAGAATTGCTTACAGGTTCAATATCAAAGTGAGGCGAGGGGATTTCACGAGGGTGACTTAATGGTCAAAAAAGTGACTGGTCCCACGAAGAGAGGCAAATTGGCTCCAAATTGGGAAGGACCCTACCGTGTTCATCAGAGGTTAAATAAAAGGGCTTATAAGTTAGAGACTTTAGAAGGTGTTGAAATACCTAGGACTTGGAATGTAACTAGTCTTAAATTTTAGCTCAGTTAGATTGTGCAATAAATATATTGAATAAAAGTTATGGGGGTGCACTCTTTCACCTTGAAAGGGAAAGGGTTTTTAATGAGGCACCCATAGTTAAAACAAATGTATTTATAAACAAAATCCTAGGACATGATCCAGGAAAAAGTCCAAGGAAACTTGAATCCTCTAGCATAATCGGCTTCGGTCGGGTAACGTTTAATAAAACCTATGGCCTAACTGAAGTCCAAGTGAACTTGAAGCCTCTGGCATAATCGGCTTTGGTCGGGTAATGTTTAACAAAACCTCTAGTCTAACTGAAGTCCAAGAAAACTTCAAGCCTCTGGCATAATTGGCTACGTCCAGGTAACATTTAATGAAACCTTTGGCCTTACTGAAGTCCAAGCGAACTTGAAGCCTCTAGCATAATCGACTTAGGACGAGTAACGTTTAATAAAACCTCTGGCCTAACGGAAGTCCAATAAAACTTGAAGACTTTGGCATAGTTGGATTCGGCCGGGTAAGATTTGATAAAACCTCTGGCCTAATTGAAGCTCAAGGGAACTTGAAGCCTCTAGCATAATCGGCTTCAACCGGGTAACGTTTAATAAAACCTCTGGCCTAACTAAACTCCATGTAACTAAGGGCTTCTAGCATATCGGCTATGGCTAAGTGATGTTTAACTCAGGGCTTCATGCGCGTCACCCACTTCAAATAAACCCCTAGTCATAACAATATACCTCATCAAGTATGCCCCGAGATTTTGGGTTAATTGTTGGGCACCAATAGACTTTACGTTTTAAATATAGAGGAACCTCAACCCATCAAAACTATTGGACCAAAACTTGAACTCAGAAGAGGATTTGGATTGATGACTACTACCTGAATTTTGCATGAGAGTGGTAATTTTCAAGTCATCTTGACTGTCATCATCGTTCATCAAGCTTTTCATTTTCTTTGGAGAAATAGGTTTTGGCTCCTCTAAGGTAGGGATAGATGTTGGTTGGGGGTCTAATATGACGAAAGCCCCTTTAGCAATATCCAACTTATTTCTTTTAAGGGATCGGGTCTGAATGCATGTAAGGTCACTCTTATAAGAGGATTGATATCCACACCTTGCTCTAGCCTCAGCCATCAACTTCTTCTATTCTGAGAGTTTAAGGTTTATCATGTTGGCTGAAATAAAAAGTCTGGATCAGTAAAAAGGATGATTAATGACATCATACTAGAGTGATAAGCAAACATATGAACGATTACCCAAAAAGTTAGAAATGTTTTTAGGGTCACCAATCATTTGTAAAATATATTTGACTTTCACTACCCGAAAAGCATCCAAGATGGCCAAAGATCAAATTTCCAAATCATTTAATTTCTCATAGTCAAAGCTAGAAACCGGTAAAGGGTCGTCCGACCAGTAGATCGAGAAATGATGGTTCCCATCTAAATCATACATAACCTGGGGACATATTGTCCCAGTTTTAATTCGAAGGAATTTGTCTTTAAATCTCTTATAGTTAGTAGTGTAAGCTTGCAGAAAGCTTTTTCCATGAATTCCACTAAGGGAAACCCAACCTCCTCTTTCTGCACCTTTTAACTCGAAGAATGATAAGAATAAACCTAATGTCAGCATTATGTCTATTGTGTCGCAAACAATCTCAAAAGCCTTAATAAATCCCCATCTATTAGGGTGTAATTGTAAGGGAGCTATGTTTAGGGTTTTAAGAAGGTCATATTCGAAATCGGTAAATGGAAAGCGAACTTTAAAATCTTCAATGACTCATGAATACAAATAAAAATATTTATTCGACACTTATTTGGGACGAATAGTGCACACCCTTTTACCAGTTACACAGGGCTCCAAAATTACGTCCTCTTCATTTTCAGTAGAAGAGACTAAAGTAGTGGAACGAAGCTTCGAGATATAGCTTTCGTCAATAATACTATGGTTGTAGCTCAAAACCTCTTTGTCTATCAAAGATCATATTGCTTCCATCTGAATATTTGAAATACCTAATGAGGAAGACTCCAAATCAACGTTACTAGTGGGTGAAGGGATTTCGTCGTAAACTTCTCTAACAATTCCGTCAAAATCTGCTATATTCAAATAACCCTCACATTCTCGCATGCATGCATTCCAAATCATATTCCTATCACTAGCAGTGAGAATGGTTGAATATGAAAACATAATAATAACAAAGAAAAAAGAAACATATAAGTATTGATACCTGAAGTTTGAAGGTTGGAAGACCAGTTGATAGATACTCTAGGAGATATATATTTAGAAGAGATATTTGAATAAAATAAAAAAAATTAAAATAAATAAAGTTGTAACGGTCAAGAATTTGTAGCAAAAGGCAAATGATGAAGTGAGAGTTACCATAAAAGTCATCATGATGAGGAGAGAGAAAAACTTATCATCATTAAAAAGTAGCTGGTGAGAACCGAGTACCACATCATAGAGAGGTCGTGGAAGGCTTTGACTCTAAGTAGAAAGGGAATTTTGGGCTTTTCTTGTCTAAACACATCGATCTTTCTGACCTCATGCTCAGGGGGCTTATGTACATCCCGGAAAATCAGTTGACCAACTGAGATAGGAGATCGATGAAGCCTATTTGAGTACATGAGTTCTTTGAGGCTGAGTTGACATGATAACCGAGTATTGTAAGGTTAGGAGACCGAATAGTCGAGTTGTCATCTATTAATCGGAATGTGGTTAGGATATTGAAATAAGCAAGACGAAGTAGGGATCCTATAAGTTGATAATGATCCATTTAGTGCAAGTCGAATATGATGACGAGGCTAAGATGCCATCTGAAGGGTCATAAGAAACGGCTACAAGATGATACATTATGACAATGGAGTTATATTTAGCGAAGAGGCGGTCGTTACATGGCAATTATAAGGAGGCAGACGTTATTGCCTGAAGGATTTATGAAGAAGATGAAGAGTCAAGTAAAGGGGAAGGGAAGGAGATGGAGACCTGTAAATAGGAGGATGTTTGGAGGGTAAGGGATAAGAAAAAAACGAGACAAACACACAAAAAACACTCCAACCATTCATTTTAGGCTCTCATTGACTTAAAACAAGGAAGTCAACCTTATAGTGTTTTTTAGCAAGAACAATATGATTGGTTCTCTTTAATATATTACTGAATCTAGATTGGACATTATGTTTAGTGTGTGTATGTGCACTCGTTATCAATCGACTCCTAAGGAATCACATTTAAAACCCTTAAAATGCATTCTTAGATATATCCATTGTACATCTAAGTACGGGCTTTGGTATTACAAGGGAAACGATTGTAATTTGGTTGGTTATATTGATTCTGATTTTTCCGGTTGCAAATAGGATAGAAATAGTACTAGTGGAACTTTCCACATGTTTTCAAAGTCCTTAGTAAGTTGGCATAACAAGAAACATGTTTCTGTTACTTTGTTAACTGCCGAGGCAGAATACGTAGCATCTGGTAGTTGTTGTGCTCAAATTTTCTGGCTCAAACAACAACTACTTGATTTTGGTATTAAACTACAATGTATTCCTATTATGTGCAACAACACTAGTGCTATTAATCTAACCAAAAATCCAATGTTACACTCTCGCACTAAGCATATTGAGATCCTCCACCACTTCCTATGTGATCATGTTGAAAAAGGAGACGTCGTATTTGAGCATGTTGATAGCAAAAATTAATTTGTGGGTATCTTTACAAAATCTCTTACAACTGAACCGTTTTTCAACATTCGAAGGGAATTAGGGATACTTGATATCTCAAATCTTGCCTAAATATGATTTGTTGCATGCACTTTATATACTTTTGCTTTAACAATCCTTGGAAGTTCAATCATCTATAAGTGTATTCATTATCAGATCATAAGCGAGGTAATATTGTTCCATTTTACCTCTATAAAAGTAAGCTTTTACTTTTGCATGTTGTTTATATTCCAAATGCTTGATATTCTTGATGTATGAAATAGTACATGAATGTTCACTTCCAAAAATTTCTATCGATATATGTCAATGTATATGCTTATAGTGACTTTATGCAATTCTTCCCTCCTACTTGAAATATGTTCTTGGTGCATAAGCTTGTTATATATTCCAACATGAAAATGTTTGAACACGTTATAATGTTAGCAAAATTCTTGTAGTGTGTCATTTTTATGATAACATCTCTGTTTTTGGTTTGAGTGGTGGTAAATCTATATATTGTCTTACTAGAGAACATGTGTGTGCAACATTTCGGGAGCACCAAAATTATATGTCACGTAATCATGCCGCTTTTGTAACAACTCAAGAGATTTTGATTGAATTGTATCCTTCATCTTTCATGTTTATTGTGTATGTTACTTGACATAAGTTATGGCAACCATGTTATATTGTTTCTTTGAATGCTTTTATTTATGTTTAAGCATTCATTTTTGATATGTAGATCATTCTATGTAAGTGTTGTGTTATTGATAATCTTGTCTTGGCAAACGCCTATGTGTGTTATATTGATATATGTGTGATATAAGATATTTCCCATGGATTGTTTTGTGACACTAAGTCACTCGGGAAGAACTGTATATAGCCAACTGATGAGACTATAAGTCACTCAGGAGAGGCATTCAACCTACTTGGATTGGATTTCCATCGATCCCTTAGGAAAGACTTGTTATCAAGTCTCTTAGACTGGATGTTTGTCGCGCCTCTTAGGTGTCTGATGAAAATTTGCTATAAAGTGTACTAGCATTGTAACCCAAATAATAAAATAAAATTTTCTCCACAGGGATTGCAAATTTAGAACAAGGAATATTATACGATGTATGTAAAAATAGTAAACAGGGGGTTTTTCAGGTTGCTTGGTCGAAAACACATGAGATAAGTTTTAATAACAATGATGATAAAGGCGGTCTGGTCTTATTATCAGAATACCTAATTTCTACTTGATTGATGAAACACATGTTAACCGACATGCAATAACCATATAGTTACACGATATACTAACTCCACCATGACACAATCCTTTGGTGTGCAACTCATTAGTCTAGACATCAATTCCCCGATCCATCAGGCCAATTGTATCGTCAGACCAGGCAACAAAGTGCATTAGTTCCTAAATCCCAATTTCTAATTATACTACCCCTAGTCAATTAGAGAATTCAACAGTTATACTAGTTCACATAAATATCCCTAGAGTCAATAGTCACTACTTATCAAAATCAAATCGAATGTCGTAACAAACAATAGGCAATTAGCACATTCTATAACTGAATAATAATATAGAGTTAAGACAATTACATTAACATCATCCGATCATATATCCCAATCAAATACAAGTAGGTTCATTATCAAATAAGACATAACCTAAGAGAAATCTAGCTACTCATGTTGAAATTAATCAATACCATAAGTGTAAACTCAAAGATCACGAAGAATCATCAAAGAATAAGCTCTCCAATGGTTCCAATGGCCTCCACAAGCTCTAAAATCACCCAAATATGTCACTCTCTCTCTAGGAAATCAAACTGCCTTTTTGTTCTCCACTTTTCCTTTTAAATCCCCAAAAAGCATGTTAGGAAAGCATCCTAACAAGGTCGCGCTGAGAAACAATGTGGGCCCATTGCATATTGAAGGTGAAAATGCGAGTGTGTTCTGAAGTGGCACGGGTGTGTTAATTCTAGTGGCTACAGGGTGATTTTGTTCCTTTTTTTCCAAATATTTTCACATTAATTCCTTTTCTTCCCCCTTTTTCATGTTTCCATGCTTTTTTCACACTTTTGTTTCTCTAACTTGCTCATTTTTAGTCCAATTTGTCCAATTTTTCTTGCTAAATGACGTGCAATGATAGCAGGTCATTACAACCCCAAATTTGTTTTGTTACTTATCCTAAAGTAAACTTCCTACACTATGAAACTTTGTCAGAAATAAATCACAAACCTTACCAATTTAATGTCACTTACTTTTGTTGATCGAGACATATGTTCCCTACTTTGATCCAATCAACTCAAATCAGTTCTTCCAACACTAGTACTCAACTCATCTCTGAACTCTCCATAATGCACTCAATTGCAAGGGTGTTAACTCAATCAACATACAAGAGTAAAAAATTAATGAATTTGTAAGTTATCTACAAAATCAGTCAAATGATATTTAAACACACACATTTGAGGACTTTTAAGGTTGTAACGTGGCTTATGTCAAGGTAGCATAATTTTTGGATAATATGCTTAAACCTTGGTTTTGTGTACCTCTTTGTCCTTGTGTTATCTTATTTCTTTCATATCACTCTTTCTTTAATATTGGATACTAGAGAGTTTTCTTATTTTTGGTTCTATTTTTGTTTTCTTCTTCTTCTTTTTTTGAAAATGTCATGTTTTGGCATCTTATTTTTCTCTTTCTTTTTCCTTTTCTTTTTCTTTGGCCATTTTTTCTAGTACCCTCAACCCTAAACTTTAATGTTTTTAACTTTCAAGAGCAACCCCAAACTCAGTGATTAGCATATACTGGAAATGAAATCTATCTACCTAACTCCCAAGAGGGTGTAAATATTTTATTTTTCTAGTCAAAGGCTCTCAATTGGATAAGTCATCAAGGAAAGGTTAAGGATCAAATTGGTTAACAAGGGATATCAATTATCATGCAAGGGTAGGTTACAAGGCCGCATAGTTTTCAAAAACAACGGCCTCTATGTATGTTTATTAGATCAACTAATTAAAATAAATAAAAAGAAAATTCTAGATATTATGAATGCATGGATACACTTAGAAAAATAAATAAATAAACAATGGAAATATTTGGGCTCATCACTTAGCTCATGAAATTGATTACAAGCAGTGGTGTCCTTTTTCTTTATCAATCATCACTTAGCTCATGAACTTCAGTCGGTCACTTTATTCACTTTTTTTGTGTGACTGCTTTTTTATTAAATGGCAAGGTGGTAACCCTACTGAAAAAGAAATAGGCACAAACAAATTCGTTAGTCGGAGAGAATAAAACATTACAAAATTTGGGGCATATCAATTTTTAGTAGCTCCTCCTCTTCATCATATTGTTACATATGGGACACAAAACAAAAGGAAATACAACTAAAATTGTTGAATAATATACTATCGTTTGGGCAGTAGAAATCACGAAGTCGGTTAATCTAGTCCTAGTATTTTTTATCTTGCCTAGCCCAGATGGTCCCCATTTTTATTCTCCGGTTGGCCAAGGCTCAATCTTGCTCCGAAAAGTAGGATTTCATGGCTGCTGAAGAAGGAAACATTTACCTTAGATTTTGGACCAGTACATGATCTATGTGGTCATCATAAAATCTTGGGTACCCGACTTCAAATTTAGGGGGGTCAATGCACAAATTAGGCGAAGGTTCGGTTGCCCAAGTAGTGATGCCAAAGAAAATTCTTCCCACTGTTGCATCTAATCTAGAGCTTGTTGATGATGATGGACCTTATCGAGGGGTTGTTGTTGTACCTCAGGACAATAGATATCTTCCTCTCTCTGCTTTTCTTGCCCTATTACCGGATGCGGTGTGTAAAGGGTCTCACGAATAGAGTTTCTGGTGATTCATTGTATTGGACTTATAATCACATCCTCTGTGTGAATAGGAACTCCGACTAGCCTGCACAGATCATTAATAACACAAAAGTGCCCCCGAGTTCTTTTGGGGGTGTCAACCATATAATTTATGTTATTTGGAATAAATAAACCCATATCAATAGGTTACTCGTTTAGGATCAACATGAGGTCATGACATATTTTCATAGTAAACTCTGATTAGTTTGACACCACGTCTAAGGTTTGGATTAAGCTTGATGGGTTTCTCCTACACCATCACCCACTCAGCCCTTAGGTTATAAAACTCCTTTAGAATTAACTGACTCATCTTATTATACAAATAAGAACTCCTCCTATTTTATATACTGCATCTAGGGGGAGCTTGAAGATGAAGAAGATTGTTAATAGTTATAAGCGAGTAATCGATAAGTTTACCCCAAACATATGATGTATAGTCCTTAATGTCTTGGTTGGCGGTATTTGAATATAGCTCAAACTTGATGGATTGGTTGGTGTCCTTGATCAAATCATTTAGGTATGTTCATCCTCTCGTCTCTAGCATGAGGCTTGGCTCCTCGTCCCCACTGAGATTTGTCACATCAAAAGTGCATTCCTTTACTATCGTGTACTCTTTGATTTGCATAAATTTTTCTATGCTAGCTTGAGATTAAAAAGGTATATATGATATTCTTGAATAGTTTAAGGATGAAGGGGAGTAGATGATGTTGATGCATTGAAGGTGCATATTCTCTTTGGTTCCATTTTCTGCAAAAGAGGTGAAAGAATACAAAGAGGATTCAAAAAGTAATGAGAAAAATTAAGGAGAGAGTTTGAGCTTGTATGAAAACGTTGGGCAAAAATCCATTTATATAGACTCTGAAAGCATTGAATGCGCCTACTTTGGAAGCAACGTGTCTTCATTGCCAAACGGTAGGGACAATAGTCAAATGTACAACATTCATATCCATTAACGGTCATAACGCATTTGCGTTAAGCAATAGGGTGTCCATGTTAGAAGCTAACACGCCCGCCTTAATTCTAGGGGCGAATTTCCCTTTTCTTTCACAAAATTCTACTAAGACTCTTTCCTCAATGCTACTTTATGCTTCCACTTCCCTTTAGATTTTCTACACATTCAGCATACTCAATGCTACTAAAAACTCAAAATGTTCTAAAATTTAAAATTGAAGGAAATTAAATTCGCTCGGCTAAAAATAAAATATGTTACCAAATTGTGGGTTGCCTCCCATATAATACTTGTTTAAGGTCACTAGCTAGACTCTAGAGCCTAAAGCTCTTCGAGCACCAGAGGCACCCTTGTGAAACTTTTTTTACAGGCGATATGCTTTTAAAAAAGGACATAAACTTTTGATGATGACAACTAAAGTATTTCGATAAGTCAAGCATGAACAATTAGACGAATAAAGATGCAAAGCTATCTTTAGGGTTTGATAAACTTGATGATTCGATGATAGAAAGCAAAGAATAATATAAAGCCTCATCTTAAACCTACTCAAGTATGTGTCAATATAAGGACAAGTATATGACAAAGGCTTGAAGCAATATTTGGTGATCTCCTAACTTAGCATTAGTGATCTCCTATTTTAGTAACGAGCAGACATTTTTAACGGCAAAAGGACTTTATCATAAAAGTATGAGGCTAAAGTACACACATATACAAAACCCTTTTCAAAATACTTTAGCAATAGAAAATACTTTGAAAAATATATAGAAGTTGTGTCAAATGAATTAAGAGATGTCAAAATAGCTACAAGCTATTTTTTGACTTAGTTAATCGATTAGAGCATTTTCTAATCGATTAGAAATGTTCAAACTTAAAGTCCGAGCTATCTTTAAGGCACATTGATTTTGTGCAATGACTAGAAATCTTAAACTTCTTTTTTTTAAAACTTACAAATGATTATTTAAATCTTCTAATGGATTAGATATATGTGTTAATCGATTAGATTGTTACACAATGTGTTTACTAAAAATCCATTTTTGAGCCAACCTCAGGCCTATAAATAGTGGTTTCATTTTTCATTTCAAATCATCCATAATCATGTTTTAACCCTTTCATATCTCTCTCTCTCTCTCTCTCTCTCTCTCTCTCTCTCAATATTTATTTAACTTTCTCTCACTATGTTTTTAGCCTAAGTGCTTTTGTGAGAAAAGTCCTTTTGTGAGTGAGGTCATTTTTGTAATTTTTTAATGGGTAGAATTGTAAAATTCACCAAAAGAACCTTTTGTGTATACTGTAACACCCTACTTCACAACTCGACAAATAATTACATATAACATGTATAACACATAAATCGTTCAAGTAGGGTACTACTCATGCATCATCAAAACATACATGAACCACATAATTGAAAACTGAATTATTTGATAAGCATCGGAAATTATAAAATAGTAGGCATAAAAAGCCTCAACAATAATAAGTTTGAAAAATGGTTCAATATACAAATAAAGAAAAAATATGCAACATAAGAAAGACAAGTAAAAGAATGCCTTGTTTCCCTCGTGTTACATATCAGAGCGACTCTAACTATAAACTCTATCAATAGGAAACTAAAGAGGCACAACAACATCCTATATATCAAGCTCATACCCAGGTACCTGATTGTCTGTACTCCAGAGGAGCACATACGCAACACGACAAAAGGAGGTGAGAATACATTCAAATAATAATTGGTGCACAAAACAATTAGGGTAGATTCACACATCACAAATCCTACACATCTCTAACATACACCACAATATCAAGTTTCAATGTGTCAATTGATTAACAATTGGTGTCAATCGATTAACAATGTTATTTTTTTCATAAATTTTAGTTTTAAATCACGTTTCAGCAATGGTTATCCCTTCCAAACCTCATCCAAACATATCCTAACATACTTAAACATCCATAATTAATATACACACATTTACCACATATTATCATATTGACTCTCATCAATTTAACATGTTATTCCATCAATTAATCACCAAAAATCATATTTATGATAACGAACAAAATCCATCAATTTCAACACAAACACTTCATTCATGAGAAATTTAACATGAACAATAATCCATACAACATCAAGCATGAATTTCAATCAACTCATTACATAAAAACATAATCACAATCATCATTTATCATATTAACATCAAACAATAGAGAATAGAGAATCCTATTAGAGGTTAAGGGAAACCTCTCTACCCTTTCATGATTAAGGCACCCTTAGATGAATAATCCCTCTTTACCTTATAATTCCAGCAAAAGCAATAAGCAACCTTCTATGTGATCTCCTTCCTAAAGCCCTAACTCTCTCTCCAAAAGCTCTTGCTCTCCTCATTTCTTTTCATGTACTGAAAGATGCACTAAAAAACCCTTATATCTTTTATTTCTCTTAATATATATTATAACATGATTAAATTTCTCTTAATTCAATTATGGCCCAAATAAAACATACGCTCTCCCCACTAACTCACTATTTTTGTTTAATTACACTTTTTACCCCATCTCTTACTAACCTTCCAATTTCTAATTAATTAATTAATTAAATTCCACTAAAATCTAATTAATTAACACGTTTCCCCAAAATCGCTACTAACCGGCCAAAATTACACAATAATATTTAAATTAATTAATTAAATAAATCAAGAAATAAATAAACAACTAATTAAATCGGGGTGTTGCATATAACTTGGTTGAATACTGTCAACTAGGGATTTGATTGGGTTATAGTTGTACTTGTAAAAAGCTTATGTTTGAGAAACCCCAAGAAAGGTACCCATATTTGGTGATAATGTTCTAAGAAAATCTATCCTATAAAGATGGAATTATCTCCTCCTAAGTCAAGAAACATCCTATCACCCTTTCTCTTGAAGACTTTCCTCAAATCTACAACCTTCCTTTCATAGGGGAAGATTATAATCAAATGGATCTTAAAGGTAGTGAATTCAACCCTGAGACTCTTGCTCACTCACTCCTCATTGATTTCACTTCCATCATTCCATCTCCCTTCAATATTGGACTCCTTCTTCCAAACATTAGGTTAATTCACTATAATATGACCCACATTTTATTCCCAAAAAAGGGAAACTATAGCACTATCCAAAAGTCAGACATTCTTGTTGTCTGGTTCTTAGAAAACCAAGTTCCGAAGAATTTGGAAGATGCAACCCTTCACCATATGATAGAAAACAAAAGAAAAAATAACTCTCTACTCTATGCCGAACTCATCACAAAAATCCTACACTAGACCAACTATCCTTTTGTAGAAGAAGAACCTACCTATATACACAGAAAGATAAGACAACCCGCTATAAGCAAGATAAGATACGCAATTCAGGAAGGAGAATTCATCCCTTTTCAACCAAGAAGAATAAGGGAACAAAAAATCTCTCATCCATCCAGCTCTAACAATTAAATTAGAGATGAGAAAAGGAAAATGAATGCTAAAATTAACTTGCTCATTGAGAAAATGGAAAAAAGAAACCTTATCTCTCAAATGGCTTCAAGTGAGGATGATGATGACATGAATTAGGAGTCTCTTGGATGTTTTGTTTTGCATTTCCTTCCTTGTATTTTAAATTTCCAAAAACTTTCCCGTTTGTATTATGAATTCCTAAATATGAGTGTCATGTTTTCCCATTTTCTAAAAAAATGTCTAGTTTGGCCTTGTATGCATATTTTTTTTCTTTTTCTCAATACGTCTTTACCCATCTTTTTTATTTTGACAAAGGGGGAGAAGTATAATCTTAGGGGGAGTAGGTTATACTCTCTATCTAACTTAGGCGGAGTAATCACTCCAAATATATATATATATATATATATATATATATATATATATATATATATATATATATATATATATATATATATATATATATATATATATATATATATATATATATATATATATATATATATATATATATATATATATATATATTTCTTTTAACAGCTCCTCTAAGAGATATGTTGTCATCATCAAAAAGTTGGAGAATGTGGAACCTTGTTTTGTAGGTGATATAATTTTAAACAAGGACATCATATTTTGATGATGGCAACTAAATTATTAAGATAAGTCAAACATTAACAATTAAATGGATAAAGATGCAAACCTATTTTTAGGGTTTGATAAACTTGTTGATCCGATGATGGCAACCAAAGAATAATCTAAAGCCTTCTCTTAAAGCCACACAAGCATGTATCAATATAAAGAGAAGTACTCGACAAAGGCTTGAAGGAATATTTGATGATATCCTAAACTAGCATTAGTGATCTCCTATTTTAGTAATGAGAGAACATTTGTAAAAGCAAAATGAATTTATCATAAAAGTATGAATTTAAAGTACACACACACTAAACCCGTTTCAAAATACTATACTATAGCGGGGTATTCGTTACCATTAGAGATATTGACTAAATCCAAGGTAAATCATACAAGTCGAGTCGCCACCGCACTTCTATTTATCCAAAGGAATGGTTAGAAAGTGAACAAAAACCTAAAAGTTTTATCGAATCAAAAACTAGTAAAAAAGTCAGAGATCTGGGTAAGGGGGTTGGTTATGCAATGGGAAGGTATTATGCACCCAAAGCATCCTAGGTACTCCTAGGGAGCCCTTTTCACATTTGTTGCAAAGGTTGTTGTTTTTTTTTGAAAATTTATTTGTGCAAACATGATTGAAGGGATGAGAAAAGCGTGTATGTTTATCTAATGTACTACTTACTAAAAGAAGGGTCAAAAGAAAATGACTCGCACGGACGTCGCATCCACTGCATACGTATCTCATCTGAATCGGAGAATCAGAGTCTTCGTAGCTCGGCTACCTATGGGTTAAAGAGGAGTGTGCTCGCTAAGACATCGCGTCTTATGCCTACGTATCTCATCTGGGATGAAAATCAGAGCAAAACGTAGTTTGACCACCTATGGGGTAAGGGTTGTGTTTTGGGGTGAACGACGTTACTACGCAATCTACCGGATGATCGACCTTTGGAGACTTACTCGCCTGTAGTAGAAGGAGATAATGTGTTCTTAGGAGAAGAAAAATCAATGAGTTTGGGGTGTTTAGGGATGCTAATGCAAAAAGGCAGGCCTAGATGAAGGAATCGCGCTACCTTAAATGACATGCCACGAGAGGCTATACGAAACCTAAGAAACCGGTAACATGCGGGAAAAGTAAAGGGATCGAGAGATCTACCGTACGGATAAAGATCCGAAGTAACAGCAATTAGATAAATAAGAAACCCAAAGACTCTTCCAAGCTAAACATCATCAAAGAAAGCGAGTCAGTACAGGTAATCGGAATAGACCTCCAGGTGGTACCCCACAAATAAAGTGGAACACCAAGCAAGCTATCCCTGCAAGAGTATGTGAGCCCTCAAAAAAACTCAACAAACAGGTTAGAGTAATATGACGGAATTACGAGAAAACAATGCCATAACAAACACAAAAATGGTTAGAGCAAACAGGAAAAAACAACTACTGCCGCGATCGTTGCTGCATCGCCTAGCGAAAGCTTAGCGAAGCTTCGCTGCAGGCTCACCTAGCGAAGGTGCTAGCGAGCGCCTGCGGGTTCTGGATTTCCCATTGATAACAGTACGATTTTAGGGACTCCAAACCCTATGGCATCCATCTCAGAAATTAAGTGATCAAAACATTCAAGGTATTGTTTACACATTCATGCATATCTAAACCCGTGGGCAAAAACTGAACGACACCTCACACATTCAGAGTATTCAAATTAAAAGCATAGAGTAATGGGGATAAGGGCAAACCTGATTGGAGAGACCGATGAAATTGAATGGCACGGTTGGGTTTGCAAAGCACTCTTAGGGTTCATCTGAGAGGGAATTGGTTCTTTGCCGATGAGTTCCCTTCAGTCTCTGGAGGTTGCTCTGAACTCTGTTAACTCTTCTCTCACTATCTTTTTCCTTGCCAGGGTAATAGGAATAGAATTCTTTTGTTTCACTGAAACTCTGAATTTATAACCTGATTTTTGTGGACCTGTGGGCTCAAATGAGAGAGGCCCAAGTCCAAAAAAATTCTGTTATATTTTATTTATTTATTTATTATTTTATTTTATTTTTTTATGTTCGTTTTTCGTGTTTTTTTAAACACGTGGGCTTCGCCTAGCGAGCATGACAGTTCAAGAAATTCCTCTGAGCGTAGGTGATTCTGGTGGCTTTTCTTGGGACTCGCTAGGCGACCCATTCTGCTCGCCTAGCGAGCATGACAGCTCATGAACAAACTTTTGCTCCTTCAAGATTAACGTTTTGACTGACGAATAGACCCCATTTGAACCTGTTGGAAGTATCTCAAGCCATTCCCTTGTGTTGACTGATCATCTAAATAGAACCCACAAAGTGTCTTGGATGATACTCAAACTTCAAATAAAAGATGTTAGTGACACATTTTTGTGCTTTTGGTTAGTAAACAAAAGTAAGAGAAACAATGATGTATAATTCAAGCATGCTTGGTGATCTCAAACCAATCATAAGGAGTCCCACCCAAAGGCAAAGGGAACCAAGATGCTAAAGATCCTTGAGGCAATGCAAATGCAATATTATGATGTCATGAGGGATCTTAGGGTCAAAATTAGGGTCTTACAGATGCCCCTATTTAAGATCATTCTAGCCGGAGAAGTGAAGGTTAAAATCTTCGTCTCGACGGGGTAGAATGGGCTTAAATAATAACAAAGAGACGAATTTTGGTCCCTAAGAGACCTCATGATGCAAATGTAGGTATGAAAAATGGTAGCACTCTGTGGAGATATGTGTCCACAAAAGCAAAGAAATCAGAAGCCACTGATAATCCATATGAGCAATTCACTCCATGGGACCAAGACCCTGGGGACTCTCCTGGGGATAGAAAAGGGATAAAAATGCGTGAGCAGGTCACGACTCAAAGCGTGGGGAACAGAATTCCAAAAAGAAATGATCCAATAGAAAGACTCGAGCCGACTCGAAGATGCATGTATTGGGGAATATGCCAATACAGCAAAAAACTATCCACAGCGGATACTTCGGATAAAATCCGGATGAAAACAATCCACTAAGGGACTTCGCTGGGGATGTCCACAAGGACACTCCTGGGGAAGCAGCGGGACGAGGTATTACCGGTTACTGGGTAATAAGCTCAAGGAGACATGTGATCTGAACGCCAGGTATGAGGGTGAGAGATACAACATGCTCAGGAAGAGATGAATATCCAAGACCGGCATAAGGGTGGGAGATATAAAAACTTCAAAACGTCTGAGGAAAACCTAAAAGGTATACTTCAACTCAGGGATTCTGACTCCACAGGGGACAAAAAGTCATAATAGGGAGCAGAGAGGAAGGAACACCAGGGATACCGGTTACTGGGCATATTATAGGTGACCAACAAGGGCGTGAATTGGGGAATATTCCCAAAACACTCATCATCCAAAAGAGGGCTAAAAGCAAACTCGATTAAAGGATGGATATTCGACTCCACAAAGGGGATACAAATCTTACTCAACTGGGGAAGAACAAAAGGCTTCAGACCCGAGAGTGCATGAGATATACTATCTATTACCGTCAGAACATAGATAATATCCTCGCATGGATGATTATCCACAACCGGTTACTGGGTTAATAAAGGATAAATCGACCGAAAAGAAAATGCATCGGGATACCGAAACTAGGTATATAATGATGACCAATTCAGGGGAGAAACAATCGTTACCAACAACAACAAGGTAGACGAGAGATGACCCGCTGGGGATAAATTGCATAATCAGGGCAATTATCCAAGCAGATGAGGGGATATCATCACCGAATATTGGATGAAGATAACTGTCACCAATTAAAGATGAGCAAAAATAGTTACTTTGCAAAAAGGGAAGAAATAGGGTTTACAACTACCGGTATGAGGGTAGAGAAACACAGACTCCGCCGGGGATAATAATTACAAATTATTGAGCAATTATTCATTTACCACGGGGAAACAGGAAAAGAGTCTCAAGAGACCGATCTAGGATCAAACTAGATAGGCACACCAAATCAAGACTTGTCCCGGTGAGGATATAACTCAATGGGGAAAACCATCCTAGTATATGTGTTGGGAAGGAACAAAAACAATCAACATCCACGAGGATATAACCCGGTGGGGCATATGGAAGAAAGGATAGATGCTTTCTGCCTATGGAGCTGACTCTATATGGAGAGATCAGACACACACGTCTGCTTGGGGAAGTATATCACCAAATAGTAGGAGACAGCAAACAACAATATATGGCAAAGAATGCAACATGAATATCTGAATGTTATAATTATGCATGTATGCGCGTGGTTTATGTATGATGTATGTTGACAAACAGACATATTTAACACAACCAGGTCCAGGAATCAACCACCTGGTACTACATCTCAAGAGGGAAAGCCAAGTTCACCGGAGAGTATCCGATCCGCTGGGGATGAGAGTTACTAGGAAGCAAAGAACTCTGCAAGGGATGAATCATCAATCATTCCAGCTGGGGACGAGAGTTATCACAGACAAGGTCCACCACACCAACAACTCTACTGGGGAATCTATCCGAGGAGATAAAGGATTTATCGGGATCAACCACCAAATACAGCTCTTGCCCAAAGAGATCCAAGCTACTGAGGAAGAAAGATTGCTACTCTGCTGAAGGGAAGAGCGGTGACTCTCAAAAGGGCAATCCACTTGGTAGGATAAACCACAAGGGGTTCCGGAGGGAGGAGATACAGTCATGCCAGGAATATGGACAAAAATCTTACCCTGTTGGGGATCGTACCACCCTTGGGAGAGCACTGAGGATCTCCTAAGTATCCTTTCGTCATTGTGAATGTTCACTTTGTTTAAAAATAAATTATAAAAAATTTGATCGTTTAAAACAATGATATTTTCTTAATCAAAACATGCAAAACATTTGTTGAATAGAAACAGATAAGAGTGCCAATAATTGGATAAAAGGCTCAAATTTATTTGATGGAATGGTAGTCTGCGAATGGCAAGACTCCATAGATCTTTACAAATTTGAAATTGGTGATATATATTGGAAAAGGGCTACATTGAACATAATGACCATTTCTCCACCAATTCTGAATCCGATGTATTTGAAGCTTTGGCTGATAATGAGCAAGGATCTCTGACGGACGACAGTTGTAGAACAAAGTTTTATCAGGATGCAGTTACTTGCCAAATCCCTAATTTTTGCCTAGATTGCCCCAGGATGAGGTACTCAATCTAGCGGGATACATATATCATTATTATATATTTTTTGTGTCTCTAACTTTTGCCTGGATCGCCCTTTCGGGTTTTCAATCCACCGAGACACTCATTTTTGCCTAAGCCGCCCTTTCGGGTTTTTAACTTAGCGAGCTATTTAGTTTTTATTTTTTTAGGCGAAGTATTTCTTGACTGCATCTGAATTCACAGAACGAGTGAAATCCTCCCCATCCATAGTTGTAAGTATCAAAGCACCGCCTGAAAAGGCTCTCTTAACAACATATGGACCTTCATAGTTTGGATTCCACTTGCCCCTGGAATCGGGCGCGAAAGACAAAACTTTCTTGAGCACAAGGTCACCTTCTCGGAACACACGAGGCTTGACCTTCTTATCAAAAGCTTTCTTCATCCTCTGCTGATATAACTGACCGTGGCACATGGCAGTCAATCTCTTTTCTTCTATCAAGTTCAGCTGGTCATAACGACTCTGAACCCATTCAGCATCAGTCAACTTGGCCTCCATCAAGACTCTCATTGATGGGATCTCCACCTCTACTGGGAGTACCGCCTCCATGCCATAAACAAGAGAGAAAGGGGTTGCCCATGTTGAAGTGCGGACAGATGTATGATAGCCATGCAAAGCGAATGGCAACATCTCATGCCAATCTTTGTATGTAACAACCATCTTCTGGATAATTTTCTTGATATTCTTGTTAGCAGCTTCAACAGCCCCATTCATCTTGGGTCTGTACGGAGAAGAATTATGATGTGCAATCTTGAATTCACTACACAGCTCTTTCATCATCTTGTTATTCAAGTTAGATCCATTATCAGTAATGATCTTATCTGGCACACCATATCGGCATATGAGTTGATTCTTGATAAACTTCACGACCACCTGCCTGGTCACATTTGCATACGACGCCGCTTCAACCCACTTAGTGAAGTAATCAATTGCTACGAGAATAAATCTGTGTCCATTGGACGCTTTCGGCTCTATCATGCCAATCATGTCAATTCCCCACATGGAGAAAGGCCATGGTGATGAGATCAAATTCAAAAGTGTCGGGGGAATATGAATCTTATTAGCATAAATCTGACACTTGTGGCATTTCTTCACAAATTTGCAGCAATCAGACTCCATTGTCAGTCAATAGTAGCCTGCTCTCCACATCTTTCTAGCCATGGCATGTCCATTGGAATGAGTACCAAATGAACCCTCATGGACCTCAGCCATCAACAGGTCTGCTTCGTGTCTATCCACGCATCTGAGCAGAACCATGTCAAAATTTCTTTTGTAAAGCACTTCGCCATTGAGGTAGAAACTGCCTGACAATCTCCTCAAAGTCTTCCTATCTTTTACAGATGCCCCAGGCGGGTAAATCTGGCTCTGAAGGAAACACTTGATATCATAATAACACGGCTTATCATCTTTTACTTCTTCTACTGCAAATACATGAGCTGGTCTGTCCAAGCGCATCACGGTGATATTGGGGACTTCATTCCACAATTTAACCACAATCATCGAAGCAAGTGTAGCAAGAGCATCTTCCATCCGATTCTCATCTCGAGGAATATGATGGAAGTCGACCTCAGTAAAGAACGTTGAAATCCTCCTCGCATAATCTTTATATGGAATGAGACCAGGCTGATTCGTTTCCCATTCACCCTTAATCTGATTAACAACGAGGGCCGAATCACCATATACATCAAGATGCTTGATCCTTAGATCAATACATTCCTCCAATCCCATAATACAGGCCTCATACTCAGCCATATTATTCGTGCATTTGAAAGTTAGCCTTGCTGTAAAAGGAATATGCGCGCCCTGAGGAGTAATAATCACGGCCCCAATACCATTTCCATACTGATTTACAGCGCCATCAAACACCATACTCCATCTGGAACCAGGCTCTGGCCCTTCATCAAGTGTAGGCTCATCGCAATCTTTCACTTTCAAATACAGAATTTCCTCAACCGAGAAGTCATACTGAACTGACTGATAATCTTCAATAGGCTGATGTGCCAAATGGTCAGCCAAGATACTACCTTTAATAGCCTTCTAAACTCGATACTCAATATCATACTCAGATAACAACATCTGCCAACGAGCAATTCTCCCTGTTAAAGCAGGCTTCTCGAAGATGTACTTGATTGGATCCATTCTGGATATCAACCAAGTCGTATGATTTATCATATACTGGCGTAAGCACTTAGCAGCCCAAGCCAAAGCACATCATGTCTTTTCAAGCATTGAGTATCGAGACTCACAATCAGTGAACTTCTTACTCAGGTAGTAAATAGCATACTCCTTTTTCCCTGATTCATCTTGCTGACCAAGGACACAACCTATCGAGTCTTCAAGAACAGTCAGATACATGATCAAAGGTCTTCCCTCTACAGGCGGAGACAGAATCGGAGGCTCAGACAGATATTCTTTAATATTGTCGAAAGCTTTCTGGAAATCCTCGGTCCAATCATGGGACTGATCTTTCCGGAGGAGCTTGAATATAGGCGCACATGTGGCAGTCATGTGGGATATGAATCTGGAGATATAATTCAAGCGGCCAAGAAAACCTCGGACTTGCTTCTCAGTTTTGGGTGCAGGCATCTCTTGTATTGCTTTGACCTTTGCAGGATCAATCTCAATACCTCTTTCACTAACAATGAAGCCCAATAACTTGCCAGAACGGACCCCAAATGTACACTTGTTGGGATTCAGACGAAGCTTGTATTTCCTCAAACGTTGGAAAAGCTTCAACAAATGCTCTACATGTTCAACTTCCGTTCTTGACTTAGCAATCATATCGTCAACATATACCTCAATCTCCTTGTGCATCATATCATGAAACAAGGTGGTCATATCTCGTTGATACGTGGCTCCGGCGTTCTTCAAACCGAAGGGCATCACTCGATAATAGAATGTTCCCCAAGGTGTGATGAATGTTGTCTTCTCCAAATCCTCAGGTGCCATCTTAATCGGATTATATCCGGAAAATCCGTCCATAAACGAGAAGACATTGAATTTAGTTTTATTGTCTACCAACATATCAATATGTGGTAGAGGGAAATCATCTTTCGGACTAGCTTTATTCAAGTCTCTATAGTCCACACACATCCGGACTTTTCCATCTTTCTTAGGCACGGGCACAATATTGGCCACCCATTGAGGATATGTAGAAGTCACCAGAAATCCCGCATCAATTTGCTTCTGAACTTCTTCCTTGATCTTCACTGCCATATCAGGATGAGTTCTTCTGAGCTTCTGCTTTACAGGCACACACTCAGGTTTCAAAGGTAGGAAATGTTGCACAATATCAGTATCTAGACCTGGCATGTCTTCATACGACCAAGCAAAGACGTCGACATATTCTCGTAGCAACTTAATCAACCCCTTCTTAACAGATTCTTCCAGAAGTGCCCCAATCTTTACCTCTCGCACACAATCTTCAGACCCCAAGTTGACTATTTCCAGATTCTCAAGATGCGGCTGAATGATCTTCTCTTCATGCTCAAGTAGCCGGGTGATCTCATCAGGAATCTCTTCAACATCATCTTTCTCTGCCTCAAATACAGGGAATTCAAAATTGGGAGATGGTGTTGGGTCATTATGTTCAATGGGTTTAGAAATCAACCTGCATAATGATTTTTGATATGAAAAGATTTAGAATTCAAACAAGGCAAATCATTATGAAGATGAAAAGATTGATTTTATTTTATTTTTTAGGGTTTTATGTGATCACCAGTTTCATGCAAAAACAAAAAGGGAAAATAAATGGGAAAAACAAACATTTAACATGAATTTATTGAATGAAAATATCATTGTACTTATGTTGCCAACAATGTTATCACTCCTCCTTTTGGCATGGGAGAAGGGTTTTTAAACAAAGTGATTATTACGTTGACTTGTGGACAACTGTTGGAATATCCACAGCGACCCAATTGTTGCAGACACCTCCAGGGATGATGAAATTGCCAGAATCCTCTGCATCTTCTTCTAAGACAGCAGCAGCCTCCTCATCTAGACTAGTGTGGATGAAACCTCCACTCTTGAATAACCCTTGATTGTTGAAAGTACCAGAAGAAAAACCTATGCCAGCCCGGGACTCGTTGTCTTCTAACTCAATCATTTTTCCTAAACTAGTGGTTGCACCACGCTCAATGGCCAGCTTTGCATCTTTGTAGGAAGCAAATGAATGAGTTCTCTTCTCAATAGGCTCAGTAATAGATAAAGCTTGGAAAGTAGTTCCAACTTCAACCTAAGCATCTATATAAGAGAAGGAAGACAAATGGCTAACCAGGAGAGCCCTTTCTCCCCCTACCACCACCAGCTTCTTGTTTTTCACGAATTTCAATTTCTGGTGTAGGGTGGACGTCACGGCGCCTGCCTCGTGAATCCATGGTCTGCCTAAGAGACAACTATACGATGGGTGAATGTCCATAACCTGGAAGGTAATCTGGAAATCACTTGGTCCGATCTTGATTGGGAGATCAACTTCCCCAATCACAGTTTTGCGAGACCCATCGAAAGCCTTCACAATTACTCCACTCTGCCTCATGGGAGGCCCTTGATATGATAGCTTTGAGAGAGTGGACTTTGGAAATACGTTCAATGATGACCCGGTGTCCACCAGCACATTGTACATGGCGTCGTCTTTGCAATTCATAGATATGTGTAAAGCCAAGTTGTGGTCTCTTCCCTCCTCAGGGAGATCAGAGTCACAAAAGCTCAGGTTGTTGCAAGCAGTAATGTTTGCAACAATGCTATCGAATTGCTCCAAAGTGACATCATGATCTACATATGCCACATCCAACACCTTCTGCAGAGCCTCTCGGTGTGGTTATGAATTTAAGAGTAAGGATAACACAGATATTTTGGATGGCGTTTGTAGAAATTGGTCTACAACATTGCCACTCGGGCCAACAGAAGTAGGAGTTTTCAGTACGGAGGAGGGCTTAACAGCAAGTGCCGGATTCGGAGAATTCACAGCGTTCCCGATCGGCCGTTCAACAAAATCAGCATTAATTTGAGGCTTCGGCGGTGCTGAAAATACACGGCCACTACGGGTCAAATCGCTAACATCGGTAATATTCACAACAGAAGAAGAGGGCAAGGACACCTCTTTCCCATTCTCTACTGCTACGGTGTTGTAGCGATAGGGAACTGCCTTTTCAGAAGAGTAAGGCACAGGACCAGCAGGCTTAATGATCAGAGCGGGAGAAGCCTTCTGCTTGCTACAATTGTACTTGATGATAACAGGCTCGGGTATCCGGAACACTGGGGAGATCACATTGACCTCAGGCTCATTTTCATAAACATTCCTGTTTTGAAGGATCTCAATGACTCCTTCGTCCAGTATTTCCTGAACATCCTTGCGCACCTGGCAACAACCCAATCGGTTAATAGAGCAAACTCGGCATCTATCATGGTCATGCTCATAATGACTGTAGTCACAGAACAAACGATGCATCTGGACCAGAGACTGTTGAATATGACTGACATATTTGACCTTGTATTTTCCAGGGCAACCCTGGACCATGTTGACAGGTTTCCCATGTTCGGGTAATGGGTTCTTCTTCACATTAGGGCCTACGTCCTCAAAATATAGAATACCACACCTCACAAGGTCTTGAACCTTGGTCTTCAAAGGGTAACAATTCTCCACGTCGTGGCCGGGAGCACCAGAATGGTAAACAAAATGTAACTCAGGCTTATACCACCACTAGGGGTTAGCAGGTATAGCCGGTGGGTCTCTCGGAGTAATCAGCTTCCTTTCTATCAAAGAGAGATATAACTCTGCGTACGTCATTGGAATAGGATTGAAGGTGACCCTTTTCCTCTCGTAACTCGTGCTGGTTTGATTACTGTTTCGAGGCTGGTAGGCCTGCTGCTGTGGTCGGTGCTGTTGTTGCTGATATTGCGGATGTGGTTGCTGATTGTTACTTGTAAGACCCCAATTTTGACCCTAAGATCCCTCATGGCATCATAACATTGCATTTGCATTGCCTCAAGAATCTTTAGCATCTTGGTTCCCTTTGCCTTTGGGTGGGACTCCTTGTGATTGGTTTGAGATCACCAAGCATGCTTGAATTATACATCATTGTTTCTCTTACTTTTGTTTACTAACCAAAAGCACAAAAATGTGTCACTAACATCTTTTATTTGAAGCTTGAGTATCATCCAAGACACTTTGTGGGTTCTATTTAGATGATCAGTCAACACAAGGGAATGGCTTGAGATACTTCCAACAGGTTCAAATGGGGTTTATTCGTCAGTCAAAACGTTAATTTTGAAGGAGAAAAAGTTTGTTCATGAGATGTCATGCTCACTATGCGAATCCCACGTGTTTAAAAAAAAATAAAAAAATAAAAAAAATAAAAAACGAAAAACGAAAAACGAAAAAAAAACGAAAAGTAAAATAAAATAAATAAATAAATAAAATATAATAGAAAAATTTTGGACTTGGGCCTCTCTCATTTGAGCCCACAGGTCCACAAAAATCAGGTTATAAATTCAGAGTTTCAGTGAAACAAAAGGCAATTCCATTCCTATTACCCTGGCAGGGAAAAAGATAGTGAGAGAAGAGCTAACAGAGTTCAGAGCAACCTCCAGAGACTGAAGGGAACTCATCGGCAAAGAACCAATTCCCTCTCATATAAACCCTAAGAGTGCTTTGCAAACCCAACCGGGCAATTCAATTTCATTCGATCTCTCCAGTCAGGTTTGCCTTATTCCCATTACTTTATGCTTTTAATTTGAATGCTCTGAATGTATGAGGTATTATGGATGAATTTGATACCCTTTTGATGCATGTGTTTGACAAGAGGTTTAGGCCTCCTACCCTTGGTTGCTTTTTGTGAATTTTAATGGCATCATTCATGTGGTTACATTTTGATTTGGGGGCAACTCTTGATTACTCTATCCTGTTTGCTCTAACCTGTTTTGTGTTTGTTATGGCATTGTTTTCTCCTAATTCCGTCATATTACTCTAACCTGTTTGTTGAGTTTTTGTGAGGGCTCACATACTCTTGCAGGGATAGCTTGCTTGGTGTTCCACTTTATTTGTGGGGTACCACCTGGAGATCTATTCTGATTACCTGTACTGGCTCGCTTTCTTTGATGGTGTTTAGCTTGGAAGAGTCTTTGGGTTTCTTATTTATCTAATTGCTGTTACTACGGATCTTTATCCGTACGTGCGGTGGCGACTCGACTTGTATGATTTACCTTGGATTTAGTCAATATCTCTAATGGTAACGAATACCCCGCTACATTACTATGTTGCTGATACTGTTGATTGTCTCTGAAAACATGTGCTATATGAGCCACCTGGTGCTGGTTACTGGCGGGATGCACAGTCTTCCTCCTCACAGAGGGTCTTCTTGGTTTCTCATGGGAGATCACAGCATGTGCCTCTCCATCTTTCTTCTTTGCAAACGCCCCATAACGTTTGGCAGAAGAGCCTTCTTCTCTGGTTAACCGTCCTTCACGGACCCCTTCTTCTAGACGCATCCCCATATTCACCATCTCGGTGAAGTCAGAAGGAGCGCTAGCAATCATCCGCTCATAATAAAAAGAACTTAAAGTCTTCAAAAAGATCTTAGTCATCTCTTTCTCTTCTAGCGGAGGCACGATCTGTGCTGCCACCTCTCGCCACCTCTGGGCGTACTCCTTAAATGTTTCTTTATCCTTCTGGGACATGGCTCTCAATTGATCTCTATCGGGAGCCATATCCACGTTGTACTTGTACTGCTTGACGAAGGCTTCGCCGAGATCATTGAAGGATCAGATGTTCGTGCTGTCTAAACCCGTGTACCAATGCAAAGCAGCACCGGACAGACTGTCCTGAAAGTAGTGGATGAGTAGTTAGTCATTATCGGTTTGAGTCGACATCTTCCTGGCATACATGACCAGGTGGCTGAGAGGACAAATATTTCCTTTGTACTTTTCAAAATCAGGGACCTTGAATTTCACAGGGATCTTCACATTTAGAACCAAGCAGAGTTCGGCAGCAGACTTGCCAAAAAGATCCTTCCCTCTGAGAGTTTTCAATTCCTTGCGAAACTCAAGAAATTGATCGTTCATAGCATCCATCTTCTCATAAACATCTGGACCCTCAGACGGCTTAGAATGATAGATGGTGTCGTCTACCCTAGGCAAAGTATGTACGACAGGAGGAGGAACGACAAGGACCGGGCTAGATGTCGGTAGAGAAGCAAAGGTGGGAACAGGACCCTCAGGCATGAAATTGGGAGGCATCCCCCACGGGAACCCGGTTGGCATGGATGTTGGAACAAAGTGCGCACTGGCAGCAAGCACAGTAGAGGAGACAATCTCGGAGATAACTGTCCTCTGGGGAGGAGTTGAAGGTGTCGGAGAAGACTGGCTCTGGGCAGCCATGCGTGACTCCATTAGGGCAGTCAATCTGGCCACTTCCTCTTTCAGCTCGCGGTTCTCTTGCTCTAAGTGATCCATCAGTCTTGAAATATTGGCTCTAGTGTAGTACCGGTGAGTCAGCTTGTCTTCAAAATAAATGAAGGACACAAAGTTAGACCACAGGGCAAGGGACCGGAAACAAAACCTGCTGATGCATATGATGCATGCAATGTTTGTGCATATGATTTGTTTTTTATTTCAAAGGAACTTTAGAGTTTTATTTGCAAATTCTGGAAATATTAAGCATTTTATCACATATGGAAATATCTCATCAAATAATATCAGGGAAAAGAAGTGCAGCATCGTCAATCATATACAAGAGAAAAGGAAAATAATCGTCTTATGGATCCCTAGAAACAATCATCTAAAGCTCGGGACACAGGAAGATAAGATGCGCGAAGCCTCTTCACCTCCCTCTCGTAGGCTGCCTCCATATCGGCCTTCTCTTTGGCGAGTCGATCATACCTCCTCTTCTAGAACTTAGAAGACTGAGGAAGTAGAGAAGTCCATACATCATCAGGGTCATCAATAACCTGATGCTCAAGAAACTCAATCAACGCATCCTTCTCCTTAATCTGCTAAAGCAACTCTTCACGTTCACGGATCCAGGCACGTCTTCGTCTCTCAACTCCTCTGCTCCTTGATTAGGGAGGGTTGAAGGCCCAGCCATAATCATAGGTGTAGGTCTCGAATACTCGTAAGGCATGAGATACTCAGACGCCCTCTTCCTAACCCAAACAGTGTAAGGCTCCAAAGCGATGCAATTCTTAGGACCCAACTCTTTCCTTCCTTTCTTATGAATCTTGCGCCAAGCGCGGACCATCCTAGCTTTCAAGCCTTGGGGATCTTTACCATCCTGAAAGAATACACCCTCTAACAGAATGTTATTGGGTTTATCCTTTAAGGGGAACCCAAGTTTCCGACGTGCCAAAACAGGATTGTAGTTAATCCCACCACATGTACCAAGAAGACGTACATTGGAGAATTCGCCACAAGAGTCAATAATCTGCACACCATCATACACATGGTTATACCAAGAGATATCATCATTAGTGAGAGACATAAGTCTTGTGGACCACCGTAGACATTCCTTGTTCTCCTTGAAAGCGACCGTCTAAGGTAAGTGAGAAATAAACCACTTATACAACAGAGGCAAACAACACACAATGGCGCCACCACCCTTTGCATTCCTCATATGCAAAGAGAAGTAGGTATCGCCCAACAGAGTCGGAACGGGATTAAGAGTAGAGAAGATCCTAATAGCGTTCACATCCACAAACTTGTCGATGTTGGGGAATAATACTAGCCCATAGATGAGAAGTACAAATATGGCCTCAAAGGCGTCCTCACTCATGGCCTTCCCATACATAGTAGCTTGAGCAATGAGGAACTCAAAAGGGAGACCTTGAATTCCACCTTTGGTAGTCATATGAGCACCAACCAGAGATTCATCTATGTGTAACATGTCAGCTATCTCTTGAGAAGTAGGAATACTCTCCAAGCCACTGAACGGCAACTGGTCTAGAATAGGTATACCCACAAGGTAAGCATACTCCTCAAGGGTAGGTAAAAGCTAGAAATCCAGAAACGTGAAGCAACGGTACAAGGGATCATAAAACTGCACCAATACACTCATCAATCCTTCATCCACCTGAGTAGTCAGAAGAGGAAGAAGCTTCCCAAAACGAGCCTTGAAACCCAAAGGATCTAATACATAGGATGTCAGATTCCTTAACTCTTTCAAATCTGGTTTCCTGAAGCTGTACTTCTTTGTATTCCTTCTTTGTCTTTCCATGTCTGAAAACTTTGCAAATAAACCCCTAAGTTCCTTGAAAATTTTCTTATTTATTGATGATATGGATGCAAATGGGTGCATGAATGCATGAATGCAACAATCACACTCAAGGATCAAGCAAAGCACACCAAACAAAGGTCATGGGATGGATCATGTTATCCTTAATATCAATCATCCATTTTGGTGGATTATGGTTTACACCTTATCAACACCCAAGTTCCATTGATATTAAGGATTCATGAACGGATCAACCATGAATCAAGGGTTTGTTGTAAGTCACGAGCATGGAGTTAGGTTAAGAACCACCCAAAAGGGAGTGTACTAGGGTTTAAACCTGCCAAACATGTTCTACAAGAGGTTCCCATAGTCATCATCCCATCTTTCGGATATTATTGGAGAAACGACTACTCGTATTCCGAAAATATTCTCAAGAGAGACTCTTATGAGTGTAGTATCGCGTAACAATCGTATCAAATCTTACACTTGAACGACTTTCGCACTACATCCTAAGAATAGGCCAAGATGGGCTTGGTAAACTAAGGTCCTTGGCTTCTAAGGTCTATATTGGAAAGAGTAATGTCTAACCACAACTTACTTGTGTGACATTATTGATCCCAACATAACCTCCACCAAGTGAATGGACTTGCAAGTCAACTTGCTAAGGAATAACTCCACACAAGTCGACAAGACTATGTCATTCTCCTATCCTAAGTGCACTCGAGTTCGGGTATAGAACTCATCTCACAAAGATCACCAAGCATACAAGGAATTAATATTCAAGCAATTCAATCATTACATACAATACAGTAATCCCAAATTGCACAAAAATATGTCACAAAAAAAATATACAATACAATACAACAAATATGGAAAGTAGGCAAAACCAACTAGGATGTTTCGTCCCCAGCAGAGTCGCCACTTTTCTGTAGCGGCGTATTCGTTACCATTAGAGATATTGACTAAATCCAAGGTAAATCATACAAGTCGATTCGCCACCGCACTTCTATTTATCCAAAGGAATGGTTAGAAAGCTAACAAAAACCTAAAAGTTTTATCGAATCAAAAACTAGTAAAAAAGTCAGAGATCTGGGTAAGGGGGTTGGTTATGCAATGGGAAGGTATTAGGCACCCAAAGCATCCTAGGTACTCCTAGGGAGCCCTTTTCACATTTGTTGCAAAGGTTGTTATTTTTTTTTGAAAATTTATTTGTGCAAACATGATTGAAGGGATGAGAAAAGCGTGTATGTTTATCTAATGTACTACTTACTAAAAAAAGGGTCAAAAGAAAATGACTCGCACGGACGTCGCGTCCACTGCATACGTATCTCATCTGAATCTGAGAATCAGAGTCTTCGTAGCTCGATTACCTATGGGTTAAAGAGGAGTGTGCTCGCTAAGATATCGCGTCTTATGCCTACGTATCTCATCTGGGATGAAAATCAGAGCAAAACGTAGTTCGACCACCTATGGGGTAAGGGTTGTGTTTTTGGGTGAACGACGTTACTACGCAATCTACCGGATGTTCGACCTTTGGAGACTTACTCGCCTGTAGTAGAAGGAGATAACGTGTTCTTAGGAGAAGAAAAATCAATGAGTTTGGGGTGTTTAGGGATGCTCATGCAAAAAGGCAGTCCTAGATGAAGGAACCGCGCTACCTTAAATGACATGCCACGAGAGGCTATTCGAAACCTAAGAAATCAGTAACATGTGGGAAAAGTAAAGGGATTGAGAGATCTACCGTACGGATAAAGATCCGAAGTAACAGCAATTAGATAAATAAGAAACCCAAAGACTCTTCCAAGCTAAACACCATCAAAGAAAGCGAGTCATTACAGGTAATCGGAATAGACCTCCAGGTGGTACCCCATAAATAAAGTGGAACACCAAGCAAGCTATCGCTGCAAGAGTATGTGAGCCCTCACAAAAACTCAACAAACAGGTTAGAGTAATATGACGGAATTAGGAGAAAACAATGCCATAACAAACACAAAACAGGTTAGAGCAAACAGGAAAAAACAACTACTGTCGCGATCGCTGCTGCATCGCCTAGCGAAAGCTTAGCGAAGCTTCGCTGCAGGCTCGCCTAGCGAAGGTGCTAGCGAGCGCCTGCGGGTTCTGGATTTCCCATTGATAACAGTACGATTTTAGGGACTCTAAACCCTATGGCATCCATCTCAGAAATTAAGTGATCAAAACATTCAAGGTATTGTTTACACATTCATACATATCTAAACCCGTGGGCAAAAACTGAACGATACCTCACACATTCAGAGTATTCAAATTAAAAGCATAGAGTAATGGGGATAAGGACAAACCTGATTGGAGAGACCGATGAAATTGATTGGCACGGTTGGGTTTGCAAAGCACTTTTAGGGTTCATATGAGAGGGAATTGGTTCTTTGCCGATGAGTTCCCTTCAGTCTCTGGAGGTTGCTCTGAACTCTGTTAGCTCTTCTCTCACTATCTTTTTCCTTGCCAGGGTAATAGGAATAGAATTCTTTTGTTTCACTGAAACTCTGAATTTATAACCTGATTTTTGTGGACCTGTGGGCTAAAATGTGAGAGGCCCAAGTCCAAATTTTTTTCTGTTATATTTTATTTATTTATTTATTTATTTATTTATTTATTTTGTTTTTTTTTTTGTTTTTTTTTTCGTATTTCGTTTTTTTTTTCGTTTTTCGTTTTTTTTTAAACATGTGGGCTTCGCCTAGCGAGCATGACAGTTCAAGAAATTCCTCTGAGCGTAGGTGATTCTGATGGCTTTTCTTGGGACTCGCTAGGCGATCCATTCTGCTCGCCTAGCGAGCATGACAGCTCATGAACAAACTTTTGCTCCTTCAAGATTAACGTTTTGACTGACGAATAGACCCCATTTGAACCTGTTGGAAGTATCTCAAGCCATTCCCTTGTGTTGACTGATCATCTAAATAGAACCCACAAAGTGTCTTGGATGATACTCAAGCTTCAAACAAAAGATATTAGTGACACATTTTTATGCTTTTGGTTAGTAAACAAAAGTAAGAGAAACAATGATGTATAATTCAAGCATGCTTGGTGATCTCAAACCAATCACAAGGAGTCTCACCCAAAGGCAAAGGGAACCAAGATGCTAAAGATCCTTGAGGCAATGCAAATGCAATGTTATGATGTCATGAGAGATCTTAGGGTCAAAATTGGGGTCTTACATATACCAAAAGAAAATACTTTGAAAAACATCTGAAAGTTGTGTCAGATGAATTACAAGCAGTCAAAATAGATACAAGATTTTTTTTGACTTAGCTAATCGATTAGAGCATTTGTCTAATTAGAAATGTTCAAACTTAAGGCCCAAGTTGTAACACCCCAGTTTTAATTATATTTCCAGTATTATTTTAATATTTTTAATAATATTATTTTATAATTATTTGAGTTTTGGATATGCTTTTATTTAATTAAATAAGTATTATTTTTAATTATTGAGTGGTTGAGTTTTAGTTTAATCATTTTAAATAATAGAAATATTAGATTACTTGGTTTTGGGGCAAGAATTAGTTTTTTTTATAAAATACGGGGAAGATGTGGTAATAATAGAAATAAGTGGAATTAAAGAAACTATTAAAAACTAAGAATAAGTTTTTTTAAAGGAGAATTTGATTAGACTTTTAGTTAGATCGTGAAATTGGAGAAAAAACTGAGAAAGAGACAGAACGGGACCTAGGAGATTGTAAGAGGAACATAGAGAAATCCAAAAAGGAAAAGTTTATCGCTCTGCAAATTTTGAGGTAGGGGGCTTATTCATATATGGGTGGCTAGACATGGAGATAATGAGGGTTCCTTGCCCTCATATCTTCTCCCTTTTTCCTGTAATCAGTCATTTATGTTTTGTTCGTGGCCAAAAGGGGTTTGGGCAAAACCCTTTGAGATGATCAATTGATAATGTTTTTCCTCTTGAATAATATGGTATGTATTCTCATTTGATATGTCTTTATGCCTTATTAGTAACATTGTTGATGCCTTGCTTGTGTATGTCGGTTGTCTGTGAGTCATAGATATGCTCAATAGGGAGAAATCATAATAGTAAAAAAATATTTAAAAAATAGGAAAGAGTTTAAAATCGGAAAAAAAAAACGAGAGTCGGGTGGGGTGGGGAGATGGGGTGTCGCGCCATTAGTGGATTGGAGGAGATTCCCAGATCTCATATCATAACTGAAGCTCTTCATTTGAAGAAATATGAGATTGAGACTCATTGGATGAAGAAAGGAGGAATGTTTGGGTTAACTTCTGAGTTCCTCATTGGTAAAGCCACTGTCTTTGCTCAAGCCGGCAGTGTGGATGCTTTTGAAGCCATCTTTGTGTTTCTCATCTACGTTTTGACTTTGTTCCCTAACATTGATGATTTTGTTGATGTTAACGCCATTAGAATCTTCTTGATTGGGAATCTTGTTCCTACTCTGTTGGGTGACATGTATTTCTCTTTGCATTTGAGGAATTCTAAAGATGGTGGGACTATTGTGTGATGTGTTCCTCTTTTGTACAAGTGGTTTATTTCGCACTTGCCTCAGACGTCTGCTTTCTTGGAAAACAAACAATGTTTACGGTGGTCCCAGAGACTTATGTCTCTCACTAATGATGATATTGTTTGGTATGATTCTGCATTGAGTGGTGTGGATATTATTGATAGTTGTGGTGAATTCTCTAATGTACCTCTCATTAGTACACAAGGAGGAATTAACTACAATCCTGCTTTGGCTCGTCAACAACTTGGGTTCCCCTTGAGAGACAAACCTAATAACACTCAGTTAGAAGGTCTTTTCTATCAAGAGGGTAAAGATCCCCAACATTTGAAGCAGAAGATGATACATGCTTAGCATAATATGCATAGGAAAGGAAATCCGAGCTTGGTCCGTGCAACTGTATAGCTTTGGAAGCTTACACTTTTTGGGTGAAGAAGAGAGCCTTGGAGTTAAAGATGTCACGTGCTTGTGAAAGACCTATGTCTTTGGTTGTGGCTAAGCCATCAACTCTCCCTAACCAAGATGTAGAGGAGTTGAAAGACACGCTCACTAAGATGAAGTAAGAGAAAGAGATATGGGAAGAGAGGTTCCATGCTTTGAGCCAAAATCATGAGGAGTTGCAGCTTGAGTCGAAAGACAAGGACGCGCTTATTGAACTTCTTGAAGACCGAGTAGTGAAGAGACAGAGAGAGCCAGAGGGTCCATCTTCCTCTAGTATGTCTCATCCTTTTGGTGCTTGGAAGAAGATTGTTGATCAGCTTGTCCTTGAGAAGGTTCAGATGAAGACATCTTTTGAGTCTGAGATTCGACGCATTCGAAGGAAGTACGCGCCCGCAGCCAGATCATCTAACACTGTTGCTAGAGGATCCTTAGGATGATAAGTTTCCATGTCTCTTATTTGTACTTTGGTTTCTGAAATTGTAGTCAATGTAATCCTTCCAAATTTTATGAATAAAAAGATATTTTACGGTCAATCAATTTGTTACTATTGTCATTATTTAATATTTGCAAAATAGAACTTCGTATGTTCCTTGAAATTAAATAAACAAAAACATTGCATTTCATGCATCATTTGCATAGCAAGTTTTCTTCTGCCAGATGTCTTATCGATTATTCGTTTGTGCTTCAGCTAAGTTGACTCACCGATACAACACTCGCGCCAATCAACCCAAGATCATGGAACATTTGGAACAAGAGAATAGAGAGCTGGAGGATGAGATTGCACGGTTGACTGCTATGGTGGAGTATGTTCTTGCTATGCAGAATCAGTCTTCACCAACTCCTGCAACTCCTCCCCAGAGGACTGTCATTTATGAGGTTGCTACCTCAGTCATTCCTGTTACTGCCAGCCAATCCGATCCTTTCATGCCTGCTGGATTCCCGTCGGAATGCCGTCCAACTTTATGCTTGAAGGGTTTGCACCCACCTTTGTCTCTATGTCGGCATCTAGCCCGGTTAGTTCTTCACCTGCTCCAATTGTTCATACTTTGCCTCGTGTTGAGGATACCATTTATCATTTTGAGCCATCTGAGGGCCCATATGTATACGAGAAAATGGACGAGATGAAGGATCAGTTCCTTGAGTTGCGAAAAGAGTTGAAGACTCTAATAGGAAAGGATTTGTTTGGGAAGAGTGTTGTTGAGCTCTGCCTGGTACCGAATATGAAGATCCCAATGAAGTTCAAAGTCCTTGACTTTGAAAAATATAAGGGAAATACTTGTCCACTAAGCCACCTTATTATGTACGTTAGAAAGATGTCAACTAAAACTGATAATGATCAATTGTTGAGTCACTACTTTCAAGACAGCCTGACTGGTGTTGCTTTGAGATGGTATATGGGGTTGGACAGTGCAAGTGTCCATACCTTCAATGATTTGGGTGAAGCTTTTGTTAAACAGTAAAAATACAATATGGATACGGCGCCTGATAGAGACCAGTTAAGGTCTATGTTTCAGAAGGATAAAGAGACATTTAAAGAGTATGCTCAGAGGTGGAGGGAACTTGCTGCCCATATTAATCCTCTATTGGAAGAGAAAGAGATGACAAATATTTTCTTGAAGACCCTGATTTCATTTTATTACGAACGTATGATTGCCAGTGCCCCAATGACTTTACCGAAATGGTAAATATGGGGATGAGGTTAAAAGAGGGAGTCCGTGAAGGACGTCTGTCTAAGGAAGAAGCATCGTCTAGTAAGAAGTATGGGAGTGGTTTCTCCAATAAAAGTGAGGGGAAACTAATTTAGTATCTATGGGGAGGCAGAGGAAGCCTCATGTCAGAAGGATTTCTCAACCGCGTCAACATCAACATTAAGTTTCTTCAGTGATTCCTGTATTTTCCAACAATTCCAACAATCAATTTGTTCCGATTCAACAACAACAACAACCACAACAAAGAACCAACTACAACAACAAAAATTTGATAGGAAGGTCTCCTTTGACCCTATTCCTATGTCTTATGCAGAACTATATCCATCTTTGGTTCTCAAGAACCTTATTCAACCCAAATATCCACCTCAAATTCACGAGCCACATCCATGTTGGTTCAAACCTGAACTCCATTGTGCCTTTCACCAGGGAGCCCCTGGCCATGACATTGAGAACTGCTACCCGTTGAAATATGAAGTAAAAAATCTTGTGAAGAGTAGGATGGTGTCCTTTGAGGACCGTGAACCTAATATGAAAGTTAATTCATTGCCCGCCCATGGTAATGCTTTTATTAATATGGTAGATGGTTATCCTTGAGAGTATAAGGTTTATGATGTCCTCCATATCATACAGTCTTTGGTTGCAATTCATAGAGATATCTGTTTGGTCAGTGATTGTGAGCATGACCATGATGGTTTTGTGATATGTAGCGTGAACTCTAGAGGATGTGTTATTGTCAAGAGGGATATTCAGAGGTTGATAGATGAATGGATTATCCAAATTTGTCATTAGAGAGATATAAATGATGTGAATGTGATTGTTCCTATGTTCAAGACCCCTGAGCGGGTAGTAATCCAGTTTGACAGCAGCAGCCACAACAACGTTAATAGATCGGTATCGTCGTTGGTAATACGGTTAGAGGGCCCTGTCCCGTATGCATCCGATAAAGTTGTGCCTTATCAGTATAAAGCCACCATGGTGGAGAATGGTCGAGAGATTCCTTTACCAGTAGCAGATTTTGTGGTGAATATAACTGATATTGCAAAGGTGACCCATAGTGGTCGTGTTTTCGGTCCGATCTTTCCGAAAGAGGTAGAAGATGTTACAACCAGTAAGAAGGTGGATATGCTAGTAGTAAATCCATTTAGTACTCCAGTGTGTCAGTCTGGTGAATCCAGTAAACTGAAGACTAACGATGATGATGAGGTATTACGTCTAATTATGAGGAGTGAGTTCAATATGGTGGAGCAACTGCTCCAAACCCCGTCAAAGATTTCGGTGATGTCTCTATTGATTAATTCTGAGGCACATAGAGAGGCATTGCACAAAGTGCTTGAGCAAGCCTATGTTGAGCATGATGTGACTGTGGATCAGTTTGACCATATTGTTGCTAACATCAATTCTTGCAATAATTTGAGTTTTTATGATGAAGAGCTTTCTGAGGAAGGTAGAAATCACAACCTAGCACTCCATATTTCGATGAACTGCAAGGAAGACGCTTTTTCCAATGTGTTGGTGGACACTGGTTCGTCTCTAAATGTGTTTCCAAAGTCAACTATGTCCAGACTTTCTTATCAAGGTGCCCCAATGAGGTACAGTGGCGTGATTGTCAAAGCGTTTGATGGTTCTCGTAAATCCGTCATTGGTGAAGTGAACCTTCCGATTAAGATAGGTCCGAGTGATTTTCAAATTACTTTACGAGTAATGGATATCTACCCGTCTTATGTCTGTTTATTGGGAAGGCCGTGGATTCATGAAGTTGGAGCAATGACGTCTACTTTACACCAGAAGCTTAAATTTGTGAAGAATGGCAAGCTTGTGGTTGTTGGTGGAGAGAAGGCGCTTTTAGTGAGCCATCTGTCATCCTTTTCTTATGTTGAAGCCGAGGAGGAGGTTGGAACTCCATTCCAAGCCTTATCTATTGCTGAAGTGAAGAAAACAGGGGTACCCATGTCTTCTTTGAAGGATGCTCAGAAAGCTATTGAGACTAGCAACACTGATTAGTGTGGTCGTGTGATAGAGATTGCTGAGAACAAGAATAGGGCAGGATTGGAATTTCAACTAGGGTCGTTCAATGTCAAAACTGAAGATGTACAACCGAGTTTCTGTAGTGGAAGGTTCATTCGTGGTAATGATTAATACTCAGCTACTGTGGTCGAGGATGATGAAGACGAAGCTTGCGCCAACTTTGTGACGCATGGCCAGACTTGTAACAGTTGGGTTGTTGTTGATGTTCCTATTGTTGTTCATCAATCTAAGTAATTTTTTGTTCATTTTTTCAAGAAAAATCATTCTCCTATGCCTAAGGGAGAAGCGAACATTGTTAGGCATTTTAATTATCATCAATGGAATACAATTTTATTCATCTACATCTATGATGTTTTATTTTTTCTTTTTGTTTTTCTGAAAATGGTAATCACAAAGAACATAAATAAATAATAATTGTCCATCTGCATAATATTTGGTCACAATTCACTTCTCTAAAATCAAAATATCAAATCATTATGCAGGATGGTTCCCAACCCCATTGAATAAATGATCCTACTCCCTCTTCAAACTTTGATTTCCCTATGTTTGAGGATGAGGGAGAGACTGATGATGAAGAAATATCTAATGAATTATCTCGTTTGCTTGAGTATGAGGAAAAAGCCATTCAGCCATTTGAAGAGTAGATTGAACTAATCAACTTGGATTCCGAAGATGATGTGAAGGAAGTCAAGATTGGGTCTCAACTGTGTCCAGAGGCTAAGAAGGGGTGGATTGATCTTCTTCGAGAATATGCAAATGTGTTTGCTTGGTCCTATCAAGACATACCTGGTTTGGATTCTGAGATCATGGACCATACATTTCCGTTGAAGCCAGAATGCCCATCAATCAAGCAGAAGTTGAAGAGAACTCATCCTGATATGGCAGTAAAGATCAAAGAGGAAGTGCAGAAGCAAATTGATGCTGGTTTTCTCGTAACCTCCGAGTATCCGCAGTGGGTGGCCAATAATATTGTGCTTGTTCCTAAGAAGGATAGAAAAGTCTGCATGTGTGTCGATTATAGAGATTTGAACAAAGCTAGTCTGAAAGATGATTTTCCTCTGCCACACATTGACATGTTCGTAGATAATACAGCTAAATTCAAAGTCTTTTCGTTTATGGACAAATTTTCTGGTTATAATCAAATCAAGATGGCACCTGAAGATATGGAGAAGACCATATTCATTACACCTTGGGGAACATTTTGTTATAGAGTGATGCCTTTCGGTTTAAAGAATGCTGGTGCAACGTACCAGAGAGCTATGACCACTCTTTTCATGATATGAGGCATAAAGATATTAAAGTCTATGTTGATGATATGATTGCCAAATCAAGTGATGAAGAAGAACATGTTGAGCATTTGTTGAAGTTATTCCAACATTTGAGAAAGTATAAACTCCGCTTGAATTCCAATAAGTGTACTTTTGGTGTTCGTTATGGTAAGTTGTTGGGCTTTATCGTCAGTGAAAAGGGTATTGAAGTTGATCCTACCAAGGTCAAAGAAATACAAGATATGCTTGCACCCAAAATTGAGAAGCAAGTCAGAGGTTTTCTCGGCCGTTTGAATTATATCTCAAGATTCATATCGCATATGACTGCCACATGTGCACATACATTCAAACTTCTTCAAAAATATCAATCTTGTGATTGGACCGAGGGTTTCCAGAAAGCCTTTGACAGTATCAAAGAATATCTGCTTGAGACTTTGATTCTGTCTCCGCCTATTGAAGGAAGACCTTTGATCATGTATTTGATTATGCTCGATGAGAGTATGGGTTGTGTTCTTGGTTAGCAAGATAAATATGGAAAGAAAGAATATGCAATTTACTACCTCAGTAAGAAATTCACTGACTGTGAGACTCGGTACTCTATGCTTGAAAAAACTTGTTGCGCATTGGCTTGGGTTGTTAAGCGTCTGCGCCAGTATATGTTAAATCATACTACTTGGTTGATATCTAAAATGGATCCAATCAAGTATATTTTTGAGAAGCCTGCTTTAAATGGGAGGATTTCCCGTTGGCAGATATTGTTATCTGAGTATGATATTGAATACCGATCTCAAAAGGCGATTAAAGCTAGTGTCTTGGCTGACCACTTGGCTCACCAACCAATTGAAGATTACCAATCAGTGCAGTATGGTTTTCCTGACGAAGAGATTTTGTACTTGAAGATGAAAGATTGTGATGAACCATTGCTTGAAGAAGGGCCAGAACCTGGTTCCCGTTGGGGCATGGTATTTGATGGAGTTGTTAATTCGTATGGTAATGGCATTGGGGCAGTGATTATTACTCCTCAAGGCACTCATTTTCCATTTACAGCTAGATTAACTTTCTAGTGTATGAACAATATGGTTGAGTATGAAGCTTGCATTATGGGGCTTGAAGATGCCATTAATCTCAGAATCAAATATCTTGATGTCTATGGAGATTCAGCTTTGGTTGTGAATCAAATCAAAGGTGAATGGGAGACGAATCAACCCGGTTTGATACCATATAGAGATTATGCGAGGATGATTTCAACTTTCTTTACAAAGGTTGAGTCTTATCATATCCCTCAAGATGAAAACTGGATGGCAGATGCTCTTGCAACGTTGGCTTCAATGATTGTGGTGAAATTCTGGAATGAAGTTCCCGATCTGACTGTGATGTGTCTTGATAGGCCAGCTCATGTGTTTGTTGTTGAAGAGGTCAAAGATGAAAAGCCGAGGTACTTTGATATCAAGTGTTTTCTCCAAAGTCAGATTTACCCACATGGAGCATCTTTGAAAGATAAGAAGACTTTGAGGAGATTAGCTGGAAACATCTACCTGAATGGTGATGTGCTTTATAAGAGAAACTTCGATATGGTTTTGCTCAGATGCATGGACAGACACGAAGCAGACTTATTGATGGCTGAAGTCTATGAAGTTTCCTTTGTACTCATTCCAATGGACATGAAATGGAAAAGAAGATGTTGAGAGCAGGTTACTATTGGCTGACAATGGAATCTGACTGTTGCAAGTTTGTGAAGAATTGCCACAAGTGTCAAATTTATGCAGATAAGATTCATGTTCCTTCGACACTGTTGAATGTCATTTCCTTTCCATGGCCCTTCTCCGTGTGGGGAATTGATATGATTGGCATGATTGAGCCTAAAGCTTCAAACAGACATCGTTTTATTTTGGTGGTTATTGATTACTTCATAAAGTGGGTTGAAGCGGCATCGTATGCAAATGTAACCAGGAAAGTTGTTGTTAGGTTTATCATGAATCAGATTATATGTCATTATGGTGTGCCAAGTGAAGCTAGCAGAAATATATTTGAATGCATCGCACGCTCGAACATACAATAGAATCCCCGCCGAAATTTATTTATCCCCAAAAGGAAAGGAAAACATCGATAAAACCCGGGGGAAAGAGATATACTGGGTAAAGAAGTCGGTTATGCAAGGGGAAGGTATTAGCACCTCAAACATCCATGGTACTCGATGGGAACCATTTTGATTGTCTCGCTTGAATAAGTGTGATATCTAAGATTACTCGCAAAAGAATGGGAAAGGGAGAGAAATAGATAGAGTGCTCGGTGAGGATTGGGGCCCTCATGCCTACGTATCCTCATAGTGCAATGAGGAATTCAGAGTTTCATAGTTCAAGGAACTAGAAGTGGGAGGTGGAAAGAAATGTGATAGAAAGCATGGTTTGAATCAAAGAATAGTGTTTTGAACTCCAACAGGGGTGAAAAGATGAACCCAAGAGTAACGTGGCTATTACCAATACGTGGACCAGCAGGCCGCCACTATAGGGTAAAACTGAAAAGAAGAAGAAATAGGTGTTTGGGCATAGTCCCAAACATCTCTTGGTTCACAAGGTGGCACAAGAAGGAGCACAAAGAGGTGGTGTATTTGGCTCAAAGAATAACTGGTATATCCCGTGGAATGAGTGAAGGTAGAATACGATTGTATCATGGAGATGAACGGAATGAAGTGACCGAAGTCACCGAAATTGAATATTTGGTGACAAGCGAATGAAGTAGTATTGTTTGAAATCAAAAGGTGAAAGTGTATTGGAATGCATAAGAGAACTGAAATTCATACCATATATGGAAACAGCTTTAACCGATATGTGGACCAGTAGGCCGCCACTATAGGGTGTTTAGCCAAAAAAGAAGGAATTAAATGTTTGAGGTTGTATCCCAAACAACTCTAGGTAGAAAGGCAGACTATATTAGATGTCCTAAAAGGGTATATATGGAATTCCAAAAAAAGTGTATTTCGATGTCAGAGGGATAATATGTCACTGGGTGAACGATTTATGATCGAAGGTAGATAATGGATTATGAAAGATATGAGTGATGCCCTAAGGAGAAGGAGGAATAGTTAGAAGTATGTTTGCCAAGGATTCACATCCTCGTGCCTATATATTCTTATTATACAATGAGAAAGTCAGAGCAATCGTAGTTCGGAACCACGAGAAATAGGGAGAAAGGACAATTGTCTAAGCAACGAGGGCTCACAAGACAAATACCATTTTCAAGGAATGATTGTAGTACGAAGAATGGTATCACTTGCTGGGGAAACAAACAGTTCGAGATCAAATAAGAATAGTATCGTGGATCCAAGAAGGAGATAGACTCTTAATCGAAGAGCCAGGTAGACATTTATCGATACATGGACTAGTAAGACCGCCACTATAGGGTAAAGCCTAAAAGAAAGACTGAATTAAGTGTTTGGGCAAAGCCCCCAAACACCTCTCGATTGAGGAGATGGATTATTGTTAAGACATCCTAAAAGGATAGACAAGGAGTCCAGGGAGAAGTATGATTGATCTCAAAAAGATGGTATAGATTGAATGAGTGAAAAATGATTAATTGATAAATAGGGTAGAAATAGATAAGGTAGATTGATAAATAAGATAGCTCGCAAAGAATCTGGATTCTCCTGCCTATGTATCCTTATAGTGCAATAAGGAAATTAGAGCATTCATAGTTCAGCCTACTACGACGGAGAAGAAGAGGATTTGATAGGATTTCCCAGAGGCGAGGTAGATTGCTTAACAAGCAAGGACACGGTATTAACCAAATATGGTGATCAATCACAAGGACAAACGAGGTTTAGCCAGAGTCCGAACTCCATAAGGAAATAATGCTAAGATCTATATCTTATGGGCAAAAAATAAAGCCAGAGTCTGAACTCCATGGACTGAAGGAGTTTGCCAAGGTCTGCACCTTGAGGCAAAGGATCAAGCCAGAGTCTGAACTCCACGGGCTAGAAGGAGTTTTCCAAGGTTTGCACCTTAAGGCAAAGGATCAAGACAAAGTCTGAACTCCATGGGCTAGAAGGTTGCCAAGGTCTGCACCTTGAGGGAAATCAACAAAGTAAGCCATAGTCTGAACTGATAGGAAATGCCTAAAGCTATTGATTGAGAAATGGGTATGTGACCCTTAGATAATAATCCCAAGAGATACATGAACTTAATGAGGATTGAATGATCAGAATTGAGGTGATATGAACGAAGAGAGAAGAATTTTTGTTGTCGCTTGTTCTGCCGAAGACCTTATCAATCGTTCGATTCGAGGTGTGTTAAAGTCTATGAATATAGGTGAATACGATGAGCGATGGGTCATTCGTCCCATACCCAAAGATACTCAAAATGGGGGTAGTAATTCTCCAATCCCATTCCTTCTCCATTGCTTAAGGCTTGTGTCGTACAACTTGATCCATGATTGATAAGTTGTTGATGTAGTCCTTGCTTGTTGCATGATGCTTTGTGAAGGGAGAAAGACTCGTCGATCGTATGATTAGGATTGTGCTAAAGTCTATAAATAAAGGTGAATACGATGAGCGTTGGGTCATTCGTCCCATACCCAAAGATACTCAGAACGGGGGTAGGAATTCTCCAGTCCCATTCCTTCTCTATTGCTTAAGGCTCGTGCCACACAATTCTAACTTTGATTTGACAAGTTCTTGAAGATTCCACCTTTGATATGCTTGTATTATCCACTGCTTGGTATGACTGAGGATGCCTTGATTGAAGATCTTGACTTGAGGCCTCGGGTTCCACAGCTTACAGGAAAAGTCTTATTAAGTGACCAAGGGTCTTTTGGTCACTCAAATTAGACTGTGGGATTATACAAGTTCAAAGGATTTAATTAATCAAAATTGATTTTGATCAATTTAATCATGGATTTGTTTTGGTTTAAAAAATTGTGATTAATTAAATCATGGATTTGTTTTGGTTTAAAAACTAGGTTAACACCTAATCTAATGGTTAGAAATAATTACAAGTTAATCCTAAGGGATCATGTCATGGTTAATTGAAAATTCTATGTTAGCAATCCTAAGGGACCATATCATAGTTAAGACTTTTGGATTAGAATTCTAAGTCAAATTCTATTCCTAAGGGAGCATGTGACTATATGAGTGAAATGTCCAACATTACTCTTAAAGGTTAAAATGGTCTTCCAAAAGTATCAAATCATGAACACAAATTTAGAAAACTATATAAAACTTCAATTAATTATAATTAAAGTCCAAAGCCTAATTGGACCTAATTAAAATGTTAACAAGACAATTAGTAAAATTACTAACACAAAGCAAACTTAGAATTGAAGGTAATTGAAATGGTAATTAATGTGTTGGGCAAAGGGGGTGCAGGCCCTGAATAAAGAATGCAGAATTCAGCAATGGGGGCTTTGGGCCTAACAGGATAAGCCCAAATACTAAAAATGTAGTTGGATTCAACAATTATGCTGCCAAGCAAAACAGGGGTGTAGAAAGCAGAGTATTGGGCTTAATGGCTAAGCCCAATAGAAATTGCAAAGAGACATGTGGAAAAATCAACACTCACTCCCTCATCTCTACACATCATCTTCCAATTTTCATGTCAAACAGAACCACCACCGGAGTTCCGACACCACCGCGTCGAAGGCGGCGGAGCTAGCCGGAATCATGAAAAAGCACCAATTTCTTACTCCTCTCAACTTCTTCTATCCTAACCACTCATCCATTCTAACCACAAATTAACTAATTCTGGAAATTGAGCCAATAAAGTCAAGAACCCTAAGCACAAAATCTAAAGTTAAATGGAGATGGAGAAAAATCATATCATCAAACCTTAGGGTTTTGATTCTCTATTATACAAGCTACCATGTGGTATAAAAAATCCAGCAAACAAGCAAAGATGAAAGATGAACATTCACCAACCTGCAAGACGGAGGATTGTCTTGGAATTTGTTGAAACTTAGAAGTGATGAAGATGAAGAAGAGAAAACCAGAGATACGCTACTTTGAACATTTAATCTTCTCCTTCCACTATGAACTCCTCCTCTTCAAGAATCAACTTTGAAGAATTCTGAATTGAATTATTATTGTTGATGTGAATGTAGGGATGATTATTGAGTGCAAGAGGTTTAGCTCAATTGATAGCAAATTTCAATGTGAAGCTTGCTTCAATGGTGGTTTGAGCTTTGGTGTAGGGTGAAGAAATGAAGAAGATGAAGTGAGAAAAGTTGAAGGCGATGTTTATAGAAAAGGTGAGGACCCTGAAATGATGATGAAGATGAGAATTTATAGTGATTGGGATTGGGATCAATATGGCTTAGAGTTAGGCTTGGAGTTAGTTAAAAGAGGTCTGGAGTTAGTTGGGATGAACTCAGTGAGTTTAGGTAGTTAACTCACTGAGTTAGAAGTTAGTTAATTGGTTAATTTAGTGGAAATGTGTTCATGTGATGTTTTATGACTGGCTAGTGCAGGTGAAAATTTGAATGAGATTAGCTTTGATGTTAGCTAAGGCACAAGATATAACTATCATGACTTGCAACTGTAGGTTAACAGTGGTTGTGTTGTGTTTGTGCAGGTTCAAGTGTTTGTGAATTTTGCTGCGTCCAACATGTGTGTGGACTACCAAACCTTGAAATGTCGTCGAGTGCTCACGGTTTTCCTGGTGTTCATGCAGGTGTACATTGGTCTTGGATTGCAAGCTTCAATGATGAAGGATCATGCATCAACCCAAAAGTTCCCTTCTCACATTAGTAGTGCAAAAATTCTGCAAAACAAGATATGAGTCGACTCAAACAGGGAATGAGTCGACTCAAACAGTGATTTTTCCGGGGTTGAGTCGACCTGGGAGTCGACCTGTCCGGACCCGCGATGAAATGATTGAAAGGAAAATTGGAAATGAATCGATGCAAGGGACGGGTGAGTTAACTCAATCAGGAATTCCCAGAATTGAGTCGACCTGTTCTGACCCGAGGGAACAAGGTTCAAAGACAAAAGATGAATGAGTCGACGTGAAGGGTGAGTGAGTCGACTCACTCAAGTTTCCCAGAATTGAGTCAACCGGTGGGTCGACCTGTTCGGACCCGGGGGTTTTGCGCCGAGTCATGAGTCGACTCACAGAGCTAAAAACCTCCAAAAATGAGTTTTTTCCAATGTAATACCCTTTTTGCACCCTTTTTTATATGTAATGAATATTTTAGGGATGAAAATGAAAGGAAATTGCCAATTGAATGAAAATGAATCAACTTAATACATGAACATGACCATAAACCCAAATTCAACATCTATAACTGACACATGAAAGCGGGGAACGTGACCCTATGGACCAAGCAATAGTGGGATGACGATGGTCAAGTGAATGAGTGAAAGTGGATGGAAGTTATGAGAGCAAGGACTCAGATTATGACCAATAGACTCGAGCACCGAGGGGAAAAAATGGACGGACCAAGTACCGGATGTTGAGTGTGATACACTGAGATCACCTGAGATTAGGGTTTTTGAGGCCTCGGTGCCTCGGGGCAAGTCTAAACCAAGCGTTCCTAGTCATTGTACCGACAAACCAAAGCCCTGCAAGCCAAACACTTGAAATCCATGGTGATTGTAACACCCCAAAATTTGCCCTCCTCATTCATGCATTCATTTAGCATTTCATATTGCATTTCATCATGTCAATCAGAACTAGATCCAAGAAACTTTATTTAAAAAATAAAAAAAAATAAAAAAAATAAAAAAAAACGAAAATAAATAAATAAATAAAATAAAATAAAATAAAATAAAATATAATAGAAAAAAAACTTGGACTTGGACCTCTCTCATTTGAGCCCACAAAGCCATGAAAATCAGGTTATAAAAGAGGGAGATCAGACAGAAAAAGGAAGAGAAGCAAAATACTCTGAGGTTTCCTTGGAACAAAACCCTTGACAAAACCTGGAGAGAAACCTGACAGAGAACTCAGAGCAACCCCCAGGCAGCTCTGAAAAATTCAATCTGACTCACATACTTTCATCTCACGCAAACCCTAACATTGCCTTGCAAACCCAGCCATGCCATTTGATTTCAACCGGTCTCTCCCATCAGGTTTGCCTCATTCCCATGATTTTATGCTCTTAATTTGGATCATTTGAATGTGTGAGGTATGATGGATGAATTTCATTATGTTTTTGCCCACGGGTTTAATTATGCATGAATGGGTGAAACCTATGCCTTGAATGTTTAATCACATGATTTCTGAAATGTATGCCACAGGGTTTGAGGTTTCTGAAACCATACTGTTATCCATGAAAAAAATGCTTATCGTGTTTCACTAACCCTTTTGTTGAGTTTTTGTGAGGGCTCACAGACTCTTGCAAAGATGGTTTGCATGGTTTTCCCACTTTATTTGTGGGATACCCCCTGGAGGTTCATTCTGATTACCTGTACTGACTCACCTTTCTTTGATGGCATTAGCTTGGGAGATCCCTGGGTTTCTTACTCCTTTAATTGTTGTTACTTCGGATCTTTATCCGTGTGGTACTTTTACCTCTTTTTCCGCATTTTATTGCTTTCTTAGCTGAAAGACCTCGATAGGAGGCATTTGTTTTCTTTTGTTTATTTACTTCTTAGCCCCTTGTTGGCATGTTTACTTTATACATGTTTGTTTTGTATGTGTTCGTATCCCCACAGGTAGCGCGGTTCCTTCGTCGAGGACTGCCTTTTTCCCTTGAGCATCCCAAACCCTAACCCTTCATTGATTTTTCTTCTCCTAAACACACGTTTACTCCTTCTACTACAGGTGAGTAAGTCTCCAAAGGTCGAGCATCAGGTAGATTGCGTAGTAACGTCGTTCGTCCAAAACCCACTCCATAACCCCGTAGTTAGCCGAACTACGGCTTGCTCTGATTCTCATTCCAGATGAGATACGTAGGCATAAGACGCGATGTCTTAGCGAGCACACATCCCCCCAACCCATAGGTCAGCCGAGCTACGAAGACTCTGATTCTCATATTCAGATGAGATACGTATGCAGTGGATGCGGCATCCGCGCGAGTCATTTTCATTTAACCCTTTTTTTTTGGTAAACAGCACAAGATAAACTCACACCCTTTAGACAAGAACTACAAAAGTGGATCCCATAGAGTACTACGGATGCGTAGGGGTGCTAATACCTTCCCTTCGCATAACCGACTCCCGAACCCAAGATTTGGTTGCGAGACCCCGTCTTGTCCTTTCCTTTTTCAGGTTTACTTCGAGCGTTTCCTTTCCCTCCTTTGGGATGAATAACGCACGGTGGCGACTCTTCTGTCATTTTCTTTCGCCGGTTGTTTTTTTTTGCGCACTGTATTTTTCAGGTTGCGACAGTGATGAATGGTGCTTATGCATGAGTTAATAATGCATGCGAATGAACCCTAGTCAAACGGTTAGATGGAGATGTGAATAAAAGGGGAGGGCAAATTTTGGGGTACAACACCAAGTAAGATCATTACTGATAATGGATCTAACTTGAACAACAATATGGTGGAAGCTATTTGCAAAGACTTTAGAATTGCACATCATAATTCTTCTCCCTACAGACCTGAGATGAATGGGGTTGTTGAAGCTACAAACAAGAACATCAAGAAGATCATTCAGAAGATGGTTATGACATATAAGGATTGGCATGAGATGCTTCCATTTTCTTTGCATGGGTACCATACATCCATCCGCACTTCAATAGGGGCAACCCATTTCTCACTTGTTTATCGCATGGAAGTTGTGCTCCCAGTAGAGGTTGAGATCCCATCATTGCGTGTCTTGATGGAAGCCAAGTTGACAGAAGCTGAATGGTGTCAAACCAGGTATGACCAGCTGAATTTGATTGAAGAGAAGAGGTTGACTTCCATGTGTCATGGTTAGTTGGTTCAGCAGAGAATGAAGAAAGCATTTGATAAGAAGGTCAGGCCTCGTGTGTTTAGAGAAGGTGACCTTGTGCTCAAGAAGATTCTATCTTTCAAGCTAGGCACTAGGGGCAAATGGACTCCTAATTATGAAGGTCCATATGTTGTTAAGAGAGTCTTTTCAGGCGGTGCTTTGATTCTTATAACTATGGATGTTGAAGAGTTAACTCGTCCTATGAACGCCAATGCAGTCAAGAAATACTTCGCCTAAAAAGAAAAGAACAGTTCGCTAAGTTGAAAACCTGAAAGGGCGACTTAGGCAAAAATGAGCGTCTCGGTGGATTGAAAACCCGAAAGGGCGATCCAGGCAAAAGTTAGAGACATAAAAAACAGAAAATTAATCCCGATAGATTGAGTAGCCCGCCTTGGGGAAATCTATGCAAAAATTAGGGATTATGGCAAGTAACTGCATTCGGTCGGTCCCTAGCCATGGTAGCAGTTTTGAGCAAGCCAGTCAGTTTTGATTCATCATTCTCAACTGAAGCTAAGAGCGCAACAGATATTGAAGTTGGTAGAGGGATTAGTGATCATTATGTTCAATGTAGCCTTTTTTCCATGTAAATTACCATTTTCAACTTTTGTAAAGATCTATGGAGTCTCGTCATTTACAGACTACCATTCTATTAAATAAAGTTGAGCTTTTTATCCAATTATTTATACTCTTATTTACTCTTCAGCTAAATAGAATTGAATTTTATGATGATAATTTTGAAATAAATTAATAAATAAAAATCCTTTTTTCTTAAAAATATGAAAGCAATTACTTTTAAAAGCAATCAATTTCAGTAAGGAATATCAACAACAATCTGAGAGAAAGTGAGTTCTAAAATGCGAAGCATTGTTGGTCTTCCCAAGAGGTTGGTTTGGTAACTTTTTCCTCCCCAAAGTCAGGTTTCCCTAGCTGTGTTTGTGGGTCACCGCCATTGTTGATTTGTAGGCTCACATCTTCAGCAGTTTGGCTCAGATCCCGTACATAGTTTTATCTCCTTTAGTCCCGAGCGGAGTTCATTCCTGATTCCCGGTAGTGATGATTTTGAGCAATGTTTGATTTAGTCCCTTACGAGGTTGTCTCTGATATGGTGTTGACCTAAAATTCCCCACAGAGTTGACAGTTCAGATCCTCAGCAAATCTTCTCTCTTTCCCAGCCAGGTTTAAGATATTCAGAGCCAAATGATTTGTATCCATCCCCCATCACGTTTCTTTAGTTGGTGTTTCCATCTTGTCGAGATTAACTGAGTGTTGTAGCAATGATTCAAATCTGTGACATTTGTATCCTTTGTGATAGTTTTGTCAGCATAATCATCAATTATGCACATACATATTCATACATCAGACATTTCATTATGCATTTTTATCGCATTTAATTTCATTATTCAATTTCCCTATTTTGGTGACATTATTTCCCTATACAGGCTTGGTGCGTCTGTCCTCTTACAATTATAAAGTGCCAGCCCCTTAGGCAAAAAGAGTTTAACCTTTCTCATTCCCCACTGAGCTATTTTCTCGTGGATGATTATTATTTCAGTTTCCTCCCCAGTTAATCATCTGGATGGAACCACTCCCCCTGGGTTGTATCCTCAATGGGTTAAGTCTTTGTTTGACCGTTTCTTTCTAGCTCTTACCTAGATAGATACGTTTGGATCCCCCAAGAGTCTATTGCCTAGTAACTGGTAATATTCTTCTCGATTTGTGAGTACTTCACTTTTTCCCAATACCCGGTAAAAGTAATCTACTTCCTTTATTTTCCCCAGCGAATTCTTTTTCACATTTCCCCAGGTAGTCTATCCTTGATATATTCATCCTAACCGATGACGGATATTCTCCCTTGTGGTTTTCTACCCAATAAAAATGTAGTTGTAATCCCTATTTCATTCCCTAGGGAGTAAATAGATAATATACTTTTGGTACTCCTGTGTTGAAGTTCATTCTTCCCCAGTTGAGTTTGAGTGCATATTTCCTTAGTGAAGGCGCCATTCCCTGCTTGGTTCGATTATTTCAGGTTTGTTATGATTTACCCGTTTCCTCTGCAGATTTTCCTTATGCCCTTCTGAGTCCTTCCATTGATTTATTTTCGTGGAATTCCCTCGTTGTCTCCAGCAATTTTCAAGTCGTAGCCTGGCCTACGCACAACAGTTTATCCCCAGAGTCTCTGTCCCCCCCAGTGAGCTTTTCCTTATAGAATGCATTATACTCTTGTGGACTTTCAGTCTCTCTGGATTCTTTTCCTTTGTGGCAATCTATTCCCCACAAAGGTTGTTTTAACATTCATATCATATGCATCACGAGGTCTCTTAGGGACAAAAGTTTGTTTCTAGATGTTGTTATTTAAGTCCATTCTACTAAGTTGATACGAATATTTTAACCTTCACATCCTCAGTTAGAATGTCCTTAAATAGGGGCAGCTGTAAGACTCCAATTTTGACCCTAACATCCCTCATGATATCTCATCATATGCCTTGGCTTTGGGATCACACCTTGGCATCCTCCTTACCCCTCATTCATTGGGTTTGCATTGGGAGAGTTCACCAAGCATATTTGATTCTATCATACTTTGTTTTTCATTATTTACTAACCAAAATACCAAAAATATGTCAATGTTTAGTTTGTTTCTTTTGTATGTAGTATGTGTGTTCACTCATGCTCCATCAAAGTCATATATAGGGTTTAAGACCCTCAATGCAAAGATACTAATCAAAAGATTGTTCACATTGACTTTAGAAATCATATATGGGTCCCCATGATCTTCACATATCATTTTTATCAAGAAATCATCAAGAGTTTGAAGTTTGTTTGACTTGGAAACCCTAATTGATCTGGGTATCTTGTGTGACTTCCTCAAGCAAGTTTCTTCAACATTTGATTAAATATTTCAATGTATACTTCATATTACATCATCTTATGCATATATTATCCTCCATGAGTCCCAAAAAATCAAGAGAATGTCAAGCTAGCAAGTTGGTTCATGGTGGTTGACCAGAGAAAGTCAACTGGTCAAAACTGGGGTTCCTTAGACCCTATCTCCCATAATTTTTGTCATATTAAAATGATTCAAAGAGAAACCTTACTCATAATTACATTCCAAACAACTTTTATGTTTAAGTCTATATCTAGTTTTTCTTGGAAAGTCATTTTTTATGGTGAACGATTATAGGTCATTTTGTCTGAACCCTAGTTAGGAGGTCAACTTCCCAAGACCATAACTTTCTAAATTTTCATGAGATGAAATCCATTCAAATTCCACGATCTAATTCAAGACGTCCTCTTCAACTTTTATGTTTGGAATAAGTTCAAATTCAACTTGCAAATGCATGTGCCAAGAAGAAACATTATAGGTCATTTTGGGCCATTACCATTGAACACGTGATTTTCCTCAAATTCTAAAATGCATAACTCCTTCATGCCAAATCCAAATGAGGTCAAATTTGTGACCAAATTAAAGAGGTTTGAAAGTTATACAACTTTTATGAAGTAAGTTTTTCCATTTGAAGTCCATAACAAAAGTTATTCAAGGTGGAAGAAGTGAACATTTGACTTGGTACTTAGAAAATTTTCATTTATGTTTGATTTTCCAAACTTCCACCTCAAAATTAATAATGATCCAAGCTTCAAATGGAAAAGTGTTCAACATAAAAGTTGTTTCCCTTGATCTCACCTTTCCAAAAAGTCCAAGATCATCTCATTTGGATCAATATTGAAGGACGTGCGCATGGGTGTAATGCTTGGTACCATTTGGAAGTTTCTCATGTTCAATTTTATTTCATCATTGCATGGCTTAATGCATTGCTTTCAGCATAACATGTGCACGATTTTGTACCTTTTCCAATCATTGTTTGGGCTTTGTACACGCCCATGCAAGCTCATGATGCAAATTTCTATTTTTGGATTTCAAATGAAAGTGTGTAGAAAGCATTTGAGTTGGCTATAAATACAAATGCAATGAGCTCAGAACTTCATCAATACATTGTCCAAGCTTTTCCAAGACGATCCAAACCCTTCACTCCATAGAAATTCTTGAAGATTTCATTGAAATCGAGTTTGAATTTCACCTTCTATTTTGAAATTAAAACTCCAAGAATTCATTTCCCTTTCCATCTCAATTTTTCACTGCAAGCAAGAGGAAGAGGAATCAAGCAAATCTAGATCAAGATCAAGCAAATTTGAAGCATCCCGAAGGTGAAAATTCAAAAACTTCATCTCTTCGGTTCACTCTTAATTCTTCACTATTCTTTGTGATTTTTGGTTTGCTAAAGTCCTACCAATGTAGGCAGTAAGATTGAGTTGCTTTGAGGTTAAATCGAAGCAACTCAGATCATGAACCTCAAATTTCAAATCCACATATCTTTCAATATACTTGGAATTGGAAGAAATGAAGGTCAGATTCGTGCTCCTGAGCATTTTTTCTTCGTATTAGTGTATTCATTTTTTCATTTTTCATTTTTCATGAAGTTTTGGTTGGACCAGTCCGGTGGTCCTCATTGGAGAAGATGACCAGAGTTAGGGCTCCGGTGGTGTGTTGGCTGCTTCCCAACCATCTCATCTTGATTCCACGTTTTAATCCTGACCTTTGTTTTGTTTGACTGATGTTGCAGCGCGCTTGACTCATGTGGTTGGTGCACCTTAGCGCGTTGCCATCAGATCTGCCACCTCAATTAATGAGGGAGATCTGATGGCCCTTGTTTTTTTGAATTTCTTTTTATTTTCTGATTTTTCATTTAATCTTTTTTTGTTTAACTCATATTAATTTCATTTTTAATCCAAAAAATATGGGACTTTCACCAAAAATCTTTAAATATTTTTCTCTTTCATTTTTTGAATTAAAATTATTTTTTGGATTAATTTTGATATTCTTCATGAATTAAATGTTTTTGTGCATATTTTTAATTGTTTAAAAATACTTCTGACTTTTCAAAAATCATGAAATTTTTTGTCTAAGGTCCTTTGATCTTGTTTGACCTACGATAAATCTATTGGCCATTTATTAGGTGTTTTGAAGAAGTTTTAGGTTTTGACCAAACTAATTTGTATTTTAATGCATTTTTAATTTGATTTTTAATTGATTAATTGTGTAAAAATTATGTTGAGCCATTTTTATGGTCTTGTGATGTTTGACTATTTACTTGGGCCTTGGTCAAGGTTGATTTGACTATTATTGAATTAAAATCATTGGATTTAGGGGATTGATGAAATGTACATTTCATCTCCAAAAATGAATGAATGATTTTAATTTGATAAAATTCCTCCCATGACCAATTGTGTTTCTCTCATCTCCTCTCCCTCTTCATTTTGACCCCTATTCTTTCCCATCCTTTTCATTGACCAATGAAGTCTCAATATCCTAAGGCTAATTGGTTCATTAATGACCTTGTGTCAGATGGACCAATATAAGTCTGGATGAGATAAGTTCATCCCTTGTGATCTTTTCTTTTAGTGTGTGGTATATTTTAGGAGTTTGGTTCACTATACCAAATCTCTAACATGTATTAGCACCTAAGTTTTTATTGTCCGGCCTCAGATAGTTGTGACTTTTACATAAGTCCAATTATGATTAATTAACATAGAGATAAATTTGACCCTAAAGGCATAGCATTCTAGTAAGTGAGATTGTAAGTCTCCCATCTTTCATGGTATTGTGTGGAAACTTGGTCTTTTTTCCTTCTTTTGGAAGATGTCTTGGTTCAAGGATCCATGCTTGTGAATAGATGGTTGAGTGTTCTCCAAAGAATGAGTTAATCAATTGAAAAGCAAAATACTACTAACATTTAATTAACTTTGACTAACATTTGACTAATTCTTATTAATATTGCTTTACTTTCAAGTCATTTACTTTATGCAATTTAATTTCAAGTCATTTACCATTCATTGTCATTTACATATCATTTAACTTGTTTATGTTTATGCCATTTTCACTTTTCTCATTTGAGTCATATATTGTGATTGTATATATTTGTTTGTGTATTTTGTTTGTGCTTGTGGTCTTAGGACCTTAAAATACCTACTAAACAACAAAAAAATCTAAAAAATGTTTGGTGGATTGTTGATCTTGATCTGAACTTTTGGACTTAAGATTAGGCAACATTCCATATGCAAAAGGATTTGGCCAATGCCAATATTTTGAGACCAAGTTATTGTGATTTGACCCTTCATCTGATGCAAGTATTGGGATCTATTTGAACTTATCTGCTACATGGCCATGATACAATTGTTATTTTGATCTTGTGTCTGATGCATTATTTTGAGTTGGTCAAGGAGTATTTCATCTGATACATGAGAAGACAAAGAAGACTGCTAGCTATGGATTTTCTTGCTTGGATGTGGATATCTTTATTTGATGCCTTGATCTTCATGATGCTTGATATTTCTAATTTCTTGTGGATAATTGCTTGATTCAAAGTCCAAAGGTAAAATGGGTTTTCTATATGACATTCTTGTCTGTTGGATTGTATCACATTGGTCAGATCTTTTCAACTCTTAACTTTTAATTTTATGCTTAGGATTAGTCTCTTTATCTCCTCCCACTTCTTAAATTTCAAAATCTCTCCCCCTTTTCAAAAACTTTCTTTGCTTGTGATTTCAAACTAAGACCTTATTTCAAATAGAAACTTTGGCCTTATGCCATTGAATTTTCAAACTCTTTTCATAAATCAAACTTGTAAATAAATCTAATCATGTTGGCTTAAAATTTCAAAAGACAAAAAGAACTAACACTCATTCAAACTTTTGGCCCCTTTGTGCCCTTTTTTAAAACTTTTGATTAAAAGCAACTCACCCATTTTGAAATTGTTATCACGAACTACGAGGTTTTGATCCCTCATTTTTATGTTGGTACGTAGGCACAAGTCCGAAGTTCTTGTCAAACACAAAAATATAATTAATGAATTCTTCTCTCATCCCCACACTCTATTTTTCTCAAACATCTTTTATACCAAAAACACATACACACATAAAAAAGGGCTCCCTAGGAGTACCTAGGACACTTTGGGTGCTAACACCTTCCCCCTGTGTAACCAACCCCCTTACCTGTAATCTCTGACATTTCATTAGTTTTGATTTGAAAACTTCTTATCTTTGGGTTTTGTTCGGACTTTTCCCTTTTCCTTTAGAAACAATAAAAGCACGGTGGCGACTCTGGTTTTATTGACGCTAAGCTTATCCATAGCTTGATGGTCATGAATTTACCGCTACACATGTCATTAAGAAAAATGGAACTCTCAGAATCTGTATAGATTTTAGAGATTTAAATAATTCTACTCCAAAGGATGAGTATTCGATACCCGTGGCGGAGATGCTAATTGATTTGTCCGCATGATTTGAATATTTGAGCATGTTTGATGTCTATTATGGCTATAATCAAATTCTCATAGCAGAAGATGATGTCCCCAAGACGGTGTTTCGATGCACTGGAGCTTTGGGGATATATGAATGGGTTGTGATGTCGTTTGGTCTAAAAAACACGGGAGCAACCTATCAAAGAGCCATGAATGCCATATTCCATAATTTCATTAAAACATGTATGCAGGTATACATTAATGATATTGTGATAAAATCGTCATCTCAAAATGATCATCTTGATCACCTTTGGTGCTCATTTGAGAGAATGATAAAATATGGATTAAAAATGAATCCATTAAAATGTGCTTTTGGTGTACATGTAAGAGACTTCTTGGGTTTCGTGGTACACAAGAAAGGCATCGATATCAATCAAAATAGACAAAGGCGATTTTGGATCTCAAGCCTCCTTCGACAAAGAAACAACTCCAGTCTTTGTTGGGGAAGATAAACTTCTTGAGAAGATTCATATCAAATCTAAGTGGCAAGACGAAGGTTTTTTCACCACTCCTCAAGATCAAGAAGGAAAGTGATTTTCACTAGGGACAAGAGCAGTAAGAGGCTTTCGACGCAATCAAAGAATACCTTACTAAGCCTCCCATTTTGTTACCTCCCAGTAGGAATAAAAATATGATTTTGTATATTGATGCGTCAGATATGACCATAAGAAGTGTGTTAGCTCAAGAGGATGCCAGTGGGGTCGAAAGACCCATATACTACCCCAGTCGAATTTTGATAGATACCGAAACTAGGTACAGTCTGAAAGAAAAATTGTGTCTATGTATGTACTTCTCATGTATGAAATTAAAGCAATATATAAACCAATTGATATTCATGTTTCATCTCATTATGATGTTATTAAACATATGTTGTTTAAACCTATTCTACATAGTCGGATTGGGAAATGGGCGCTAGTTTTAACAGAGTTTTCTTTAATGTATAAGCCTTTAAGGGCTATGAAGGGCCAAATAATGGCAGATTTTATAGTAGATCATGCCATAGTCGAACCTTCACTAAAAATGGTTGACACGAACTCTTGGCGGTTATATTTTGATGGGCCAAGCCATCAAGATGGAACAGGAGTTGGGGTTTTAATATTACCCCACGAGATATTCTGATAAGGTTCAACTGTAGAATCAACGAAAAATGTTCTAATAACGAAGCAGAATACGAGGCCCTAATAACTAGTCTTAGAATCCTGAGAGATTTAGGGGCCAAGAAAATAAAGGTGAAGGGAGACTCGAAATTGGTGATTAGAAAAATCACACGAGAATACAAGTGCATTAAAGAAAATTTGTTAAGGTATTTTGTGATGGCGACACATCTATTGGAGTGCTTCGAGGTCGTCAGCATTACACATGTGCCAAGGACGGAGAACCAAGAAGCCAACGATTTAGCCCAAATCACCTGTGTGTACAAGATATCGAAATCAAGACTCAAGGAGATTTTGAGATACAGGAAAAGATGGTGTCGAACGTCCCGCCATCACCTAATACGGGAATCCCAAAGACGGGGGGAGGAGATAACCTCGACGACAGTGTCAGCTACGACGAAGGTCTCGACGACAAATGTCTCGAAAATTTCGCAAGACACGAGGTTTTCGCTATTGAACATTTATAACCATCAGGTTGGAGAAAACCAATCATAGAGTACTTAGAGAATCTGGTCGGAAACACTGACAGGAAAATCAAGTACAAGGCTCTAAGTTATATACGCCTGGGAAACGAATTGCTGAAGTAAACTCCAAAAGGAGTATTTCTCAAGTGTCTTGAAAATACAGAAGCATACTTGGCCATATCTGAAATACACAGTGGAACCTGTGGTGCACACCAAGCAAGCCATAAGATGAAGTGGTTGTTATTCCGACAAGGTGTTTATTGGCCCAATATGTTGAAGGATTGTATTGAGTTTGCCAAAGGGTGACAAGAATGTAAGATGCATGCGAGCGTTCAACATGTACCAGCAAGTGAATTGCACGCAATTATCAAGCCTTGGCCTTTTCGGGGGTGGGCGCTGGATGTCATCGGTAAAATTCGACTGGCCTCATTGAAGCAACAAAAGTTTATCATAGTCGAAGTATACTACTTTATAAAATGGATAGAAGTTATCCCTTTGGTGAAAGTGGATCAGGAGGTTGTGATTGAATTCATTCAAAAACACATCGTATATAGGTTTGGCATTCCCGAAACCATTACCACAGATCAAGGTTCAGTTTTTGTGGGACACAAGATGCAAAGATTCTCTGTTGAAATAGGCTTCAAATTGGTGACTTCTACGTCTTACTACGCCCAAGCAAATGGTCAAGCCGAAGTAGCCAACAAGGTGATAATTAGTTTAATCAGAAAACATGTTGCCAAAAAACCAAGAAATTGGCATAAGACATTTGACCAAATTTTGTGGGCTTGTCGAACATCCCTAAAAGAGGCGACGAATTCGACGCCTTTTCTTATGACATTTGGGCACGATGTTATGTTTCCAGCAAAGATTTGTTAACAATCAGTCAGGGTGCAACACCAGAATGATATTCAGTCAGAACAATATTTGGAAATGATGTTCGACAAACTAACTGAGTTAGACGAAGAGAGGTTGGCCGCAATGGACGTATTGATACGACAAAATATGCGTGTGGCCAGAGTGTACAACAAAAGGGTTAAAACAAAAACCTTTGCAGTAAATGATTATGTTTTGAAATTAATTCTACCTATGGATCGAAGAGATCGAACCTTAGGAAAATGGTCTCCAAAATGGGAGGGACCGTTCCAAATAATCTGAACATTTACAAACAATGCCTACTAAATTCAGGAACTGGACATGGATCGAAGGATCTTAAGGGTAAATGGGAAATATTTGAAAAAATATAAACGGCCGGGATGGCATTACAAAATGGTTGGCCGAACTTACAAGAACCGCTACAAAAAAGGAAAAGTCAAGCGGGAAATCTAAATTTAAAATCCTCAAAGAAGGTCTTCTCATGACCAACTCGACTATCAAGAAGGATTTTTCTCCCCGTAGCTGCTTAATACTGGCCTCAATCTTAAGGGCTCTTTCTCCATGTGAAATCCCTTTCAGAACTTCATGGTCGACAGGATCTTGGGTGGGAAGTGCTTCAGTTATATCTAAGGAAGTTTTTTGCGCTTCCACTTCAGCAATTTTCTTAGTAAGTTCTACTATTTGAGCTTGGTAGTCCAAATTTGTTGATCGAAGGCTTGTTGTTGGCAGAGACCCTCCTGTTTCTTGGCCTTGAAGTCACTGAGTTTCTTCTCGCACGATTCACTGAAATCCCCCTTAAGCCTCATTTCATTAATCTTGGTCTTGATCTGAAAGTCAGCATTTCGACGAAGGGCAAGATCCTTGACCAAATGGGTAAAAAAAGCCTCAAACTAAATTAAGTATTTACAAGTCGGGGCAGGAAGCTTATGAAGCGCAACTTCGTCAAGAAGCTTAAAGACGTCGCGGGCCAGACCCTCTTCTTTTTCGAGGACGATTAAGAATTCATGCTCAAACAGTAAGTCTTTAAACTGTTGAAGTTTGAGAGTGGCGGCAACATCCATCTCTGGAGAAGGTGCAACAATCAAAGAAGAAGGAGATGCCTCAGTCGAACTTTGACGTAGTTGCTGCAGTTTTCTTAAAGTATATGTCGTTTTGTCTTTGAGGGCTCAAGATAGCCTCAGATGCCTGATCGACGACCCTCACTTCAACCATGGGTTCACTAGAGTCGAGTCGGCCACATGTTCCTAGGATAAAAAAAAGTCAGAACCCATGTCGGAAATTAAGTTCGTGAGTTGGTAAAAAACTAAGGAAGACGAATACCTGAGAAGCCACATGAGTTGGAGAAACAGGAGGACTTCTTTCTGGACCATGGGGGGCAAAGATCTCACCAAGGTCATATGGAACTATGGGGTTCGTGGTCGAAGGAGCGACCTTTGAGGGGGTTTTCTTAGCTTGGACTTTCCTTTTTCGAGCTGGAGTAGGGGGATCGTTGGTGGCACTTTTGATATTGGGAAAATGTGTGAATGTGTATTGCCATCGGAATCCTCATTATCGACCAAAATGACCTCTTCAGGAACCTGAGTCATAGGATAAGTGAGAGGGGTACGAAATTGTAAAAATATAAAGCCGCATGGAAATAATGGCACTGAATACCTTCGGTTTTGGAGTCAATGGCACCCTTTGCCTCTTTGAAGGTTTTCCAGGGGCTGATTCAGTTGTCGGAAACCTTTTTCGACCCTAACAACAGAGAGAAGGAGTGTTGAATTTTCTCTTTCTATAAATAGAGGAAAGGTGAAAGAATAATAGTTACCTTTTTTGGGACTTCATCAGCATTGGTAGTTTGGATATTGGCGTCGGGAGCATCGTTAGACATTGGTGGAGGCGGCATTTCTCTAGTGAGGATGGAAAAGGCATCAATCATGTGTTGAAGAAAGAGGTCACTAGAAAAAGCTTGACGTTGGTAGTCGGCCCACCATTCTTCAAAATCGGCAGTTGTTAAAAAAGATTATTGGAAGTTGAACACGGGTAGTTCGAAGCATTGAGCGGACTTGTGAAAATGCAGGCAAGCTTTGTGGCCGTCAGCATTCAAGGATCGACCAGACCATATGATGTCAGTCGAATGTGACACCAAAGGTTTCAGGAGCATTTGACTAAGGCCGAGTTGTCGAGCCACTAAGTTGGGTTGGTAACTCATAAAGCCATATCCCTTAGACCCCACTTAGATCCTAAAGGATAGAAATGTAGGGGTCAGAAACACCCTTATACGACATTTGAGAACGCTGAAACCTGAGGGGATTCACCTGGAAAAGGATCTTTAAACCATTTCGGACCAAAGCATCGATCCATGAACGGAGCCATACTTGGGGAAAACTTGTCGGCCTTGATGAACATATTGAGGTACTTCATGAAAAGATGTTTGTTGGGAAGTTCTTGATAGGTCATCAGGGTAAGTCTTGCTCCTTCGATGGGTCGATCCTCATTTAAACGAAGTATGCGCTCTAATCTGGGTAGCCTAACTAATATTCGAAAGTGGCATTCAACTAGTGTTGCAAGAGCCATATGGGACCCGACAGGTTTAAAGCCTTGTTAGTCGAATGGAGGTACTTTAATTTCAGAGTAGCGAGCCCCACATAATGGTACCAGGAAGCCAGTAGAATCTTACCTGGAGAGACCTGTCGACCCTCATGGATCTGGATCACTGGACTTATATAACTTTTGGCTATCTATAAAGATCCAGGACAGAACATATAATATGAAAGCCATAACGTTAGAAAAGCGATATCCTCTTCGTCAGAAACTTCGACAAAATCCTTACCATGATGATCCTCGATGTAGTTTCGGAGACTAGCACAACCAAACAAAAAAGCGGTCTATGTCGGAAGGGTGGGGTCGAAAGTGTCGCCCAGTGGAGATAAACCTGTAATATTCGCTACATCGAAGAGAGTTGGCATCAACATGCCACATGGAAGCTAAAAAGTATTGGTCGAACTTTTCCAAAAGTACATCAAAGCCAGCAAAATACAAGGACTGATTCAGTGGGCATACTTGGAGATCTGGATAGCGACGAAGATCCCCACGCTTCTCCATTGATCTTGGCATTTTCGTTGAACTTTGTTGAGCCAAGCCAAGTACTCTTTGTTGTTTGGGGTAGGCATCGACCTGAAAACCCGTGCTTTTGGATCCATGAATCTAACGTCGATAGTTCAACCTTTGTCGAAAGCTTTAGGAGCAGCAGGAGTGTAACCAGGAAAATGGCATTGAACTACTTTGGGTATGGATTTTGAGTCTAGGAAAGGTCCATGAAATGTGACTAGTTTGTTGTCAATGACAAAGGGAATGAGCATCTGGCGTTGCTAGATTTTTATCATTGCTTCATCAGCAGAAACAGGTTGAGGAATACGCTTCATGCTTTCCATGGCAGTAAGTTGAAATGCAATAGGGTTGTTTCCAGTGTTGAAGGAATTAGCATTTTTGGTACGAGTGGAGGAGGCCATTGTTAGGAAGAATGAAGAAAAAATCGTTAAAACAGGGATTGCTGTGAAAAGTTGCAGAAGAAATATGCAGATGGAAACGCTGGAAGAAAATTTTGAGGGTAAAAAATGTTTATTTATAGGCAAACTAAGGGATGATCAAGTGTCAGTCGACTGACAACTGTCCAGCTATGAGGTAGTGAGAGAGTTGGTAGCTTAGTTGAGATCCCACAATCTAGGAAGTAGCTCGTAATGATGACAATTTGTTTGGGAAATTGCAGCGCAGGAAAACCATTATTGCACACGAAAGCATCATTAACGATTAGATGGCCAGCCGAATTTGGAAAGTCAAAAGTCAAGTTTCTCGGTCGAAGCGCCTAAGTCGAAACCAGCCTTTTGGGGGGAGGGGGGGAATTTATTAGCTATCAAATTTCGACACATGAAGTACGAGACCACATCGACAGATGGACAATCGGAAGCGGGGTCGACGAGGGAGAAAGCTGAAAAGGTTAAGTAGACGAAAGAAGAAGCTTGTCGAAGTCGATGGTCATTGTACCATGGTGGGAATTAATCGTGGAAGAAGAGCGTGAGAAGTTACCAACAAACGTGGGAGATATGCTCTAACACGTGTCATCTCATGAATGGGTCATAACCTCCCAGCAGTTATTTTTTTACTACTATTTAAACAGATGTAATTTTCATTTTCAAGGGTGGCATTTTTAGCATTGCAATAGGAAAACACTTGAAGTATCAAGCAGAGAAAAAGTTAGCTTCCTACAAAATATACTTTTGCTTCCACCTTTATCTTCAAGTCATTTAACTTGTCAAATTATTTTCATTTTTTTTCGCTCATTTACACTTTATATCCTGTCTTATATCATGCCCTACTTTTATATGTACTTTTAGTTTACAAAACATCTCACTTACTACTCTAATATTTCAAACATCTTGCCATTTGAAACAATCATATACTTAACACGCATCAGTCTAGGATTTTATAGCCGATCCTTAAAGCAAACTTTTTTAGGAAGGTTAGAGATTGTTGCACGAAACAATATCTGAATAAGAAATAAAGATAATAATCTATATCAAAAGTTTCAGTAGATTAAAATATTAAATTATTTTATAAAAAATTTAAGAGTTTGATTATAAAAGAGACTTTTTTCCCCATATGCCCCAAAGCTGAAATTAAATTCCCACTTTGCCCCACTCTTTAAAAAAATTCTCAATTTGTCCCCTTTTTCTTATTGGGCTCATCCATCCATTGGACGAGGGTATGAAGGCCCATTTCGCCTTGTGTAGGCTCAGCCAATCAATGGCCGAGGGTATGAAGGAAGTTTTTTATTTAATATTTTAAATACTTTATTAAATAGTTTTCTAATTATTATTAAATAGTTTTTTAATTAATTCTATATTTAATTAATATAATTGATTTTTTTTAAAAATAATAATAATATTTTTATAAAAATATTTAAAATAAAATGTAAATAATAATAGTTTTTTATAATAATAAAAAAAATTGATATTGTTTTTTTTTAAATATTAATAATAAAAATGATTATTTTTTAGAATATTAATAATAGAAATAATTAATTTTTTTTAAGAATTACAATGGAAGAAATATATTTTATTGATATAATGGGAGCAATATATTTTATTTATAGTGACCGCCTGTTCCACATCTTGTGCCAACTTTTTTGCGTTTTCCCTTGCCCAAGTCTTCTTGTCTTTGTCTTGCAGGAGACGGAGATGAATCGGAAGACAATTCATCAAGGGCGTCTTGTTGTTGATGTTGTTGACTTTGATGTTGTTGTGATGTGTTTGGAGGCATATCCATACCGTCGAGTTCTTGAATGCAAAAAGAAGGCATACTCATTAGATGGTCATCGGTGAGGTCAAAGTTGGGTAGTGAATGTGTGGCTTGTGTGTAGGTTTCGGGTTGGGTGTGTTGGATAGGAGGATAATAGACATCATCAGGGTTGTATGTGGGAGTGGGATGTGCGAATGTGGTGTTAGAAGGTTGGGGTTGAGAATGAGGGTTTGAGTATTCAAAGTTGGGTTGAGGAATTGGAGTGTATTGTATGGGTGGGCGTATGTTGGTTTGTTGTTGATATTGTTGGTTGTAATAGTAGTTTGTTTGAGGGAATGGAGTGTGGGGATTATGGTGTTGGGTTGAGGTGGAATAAATTGTGTGTTGTTGTGTGGTCTGGGTGTGTTGGTAAGTTTGTTGAGCTGAGGATGATGGTTGGTTCTGTTGTTGCGGGGGTGATGTTGTTTGTTGGGTTGAAGAAGCTACACGTTGACGGGGATCATTCAAAAACTGTGTCGGAGCAACGTGCATAAAAAGAATTGATAAAAACCAATTCATGTATTCTCTACCCGACTTAGACTCACCAATTACCGAGTTTCCTTGTAACACCAAATGCCTTCTTCTTTTCCATTCTTTTAGCTCTTCTTTATTTAAATCTTGCCAATGCGTGTCCCAAGCTTGGACCATAGTCATGTTATGGTGTTCACTTAGACATCTTGGCTGAGACGGTATTTGTTGTTCAAATCCAAATTGGAGTTTGACTCGATCCGTCTGATGCATCTCAACAGTAAAGAAACATATCATATATGTTGTTGCACTCCAGACCCGGCTGTCATTATAATCAGGCATTGGATATTGTATGTACGGCCTCCAAATAAACTGTTAAAAGAAATATAACTATTAGAATGTATAAAATAAATTTAAATAAGTTTAATATTATAATTAATCATTCTTACATCGTTTTCTTCCATGTGTTCTATTGCAACACGGTACCCTCGTAGATGATGACGAGGATTATTTCCATAATTCATACCTCGTTTGCACCATCTTGCATATTAAAAAAAAATACGTTAAAGCGACGTATAAATAATTTTGATAAATATAAATTGCATTTAAATGAAAATCGTTACCTTAATGCATAAGGATGTGATGGAACCTCGTTACTAACCGGGGCTAACAAGGGTATGCGTGTGAATGCCCATACAGTTAGTAATACAACACAACCTCTTATGCTCTTGACTCCTTTATGGGCCGCCTTGCACATACGTCTATATAGAGTCGCCAAACAAGCAGAACCCCAACTGTATGTATTACATTTTTCAAGATCTCCTACTAAAGGTAACCAAGAAGAATGCAACAAATTATGACTCTTATCTGGCATTAAAAAAGTAGCAATTAAAAGTAAAATATAAATTTTTGCATGTAGAATATTTTCTGCCTCAGACGGGTTAGGGTTATTTTTGAGTTGTGTTAATACTGCTTCTAACCAAACTATTTTGATAGAAGCCCCATTTTTATCCGAAGCTGTTGGTTTGATGCCCAAATTTTCCATGTAAACATCATTGGTTACGTTTGTTGGGCCATTAACAGCTTTACCATGGATTCGGAGACCGAGTAACATACTCACATCCTCTAGTGTGATAGTACATTCACCTGTTGGTAAATGAAAGGTATGTGTCTCCGGTCTCCATCTCTCTAACAATGCAACAATTAGTTTAGAGTCTACTTTTAGACTTGCAATCTTGGCCACATTTGCAAAACCTGCTAGTTCCAAATACAGTATTATAACCACACTTGGTTGAATGTATGTATGCGAATGGACCCGAAACCTATCGTCTTGCTGAAATTAAAATAAAAAAAGGTAATGAATATTTGATCTGATATTTACATATTGAATTTGTGAAATAAATTTGAGAGAGACTTACGTATTCGGCAATGTTTGCCGCCGTCCCACGGTGTGATTCGCCCATCCATAACAAAGACATCTTGGAAGGAAGTGTAGAAATTGAAGAGAGTAAATATTTGAAGAGAGTAAGAATTTGTGAAATAGAAATTGTAGGTAGATGATGAGAAGGAAGTGTAGAGGTATGGATTATTTATAGTGGTAAAATATAATAAATATATTGGTTAAGATTTTAATGGGGGATTTGACATTGCATGGAATGCATGCAAATTTTTTTTGTAAGGAATCTTGCAAGATGAGATTCCCACGCTGATGGGAAGTTGCACTGCGCAAAAGCCTGTCTTAAGGCTCGTCACTTTGATGGACGAGTCATGCTTTGGTCTTTGTGAGCTCGTCCAATGGAATGACGAGATGATGCGTTTGCCGTATTGACTCGTCCAACGGAGTGACGAGGTTACTCTTTTAGGGTTTTGGCTCGCCCAATGAATGGACGAGCTAGTACAACCTAGGGATCGCGCCTTCTCTCCTTCTCTCTCTTCCTATTAAATGAATATCAACATGTGATTTGTATAGGATGGTTTACTATAAATACCAATAACATCTTCATTCATTCTCACCAAACCAAATATACATTCATATCTCCTAAACTAAATCAAATATTCTACATCCATGGCTCAAAGAAATTTAATTGTTTTTATCCATTCCGAAGGGTCCCTTTTCACAGATCCAAGTGAGGGATTCTCATTTTGCAATACAAATTTAACTATGTTCAAAATCCACATCAACTCCAACTTTCATCATTTAAAAGACTGTATTGAAAAAAAGTTGCAACGTTATGTTGAAGACATCATTTATCGTCAACCATTATTTAATGGAGATGATGATACCGTCTTTTACATAATGACACCCATTGAGACCGACGAAGATGTCTAGTCGATGTTTCAATGTCATGTAACATTATCTCAATTACCTAGCATTGAGATATATGTTCGTCTAGTCGATAATCTTGAAGAACAACCGAGTCACAATGAAGATGTTGAAGAACAACCGACTCACAATGAAAATCTCGATTATCCAACGCAATCTGTACAGTCACACGACTATGGAATGAGTCAAGCCATTGACGAAGAGCCGACTCAAAATAATGAACCTTTCATACCAAATGAAGAGGTAGGCGAGAATAGTGAGGATGATCTTGAGGAGGTTCGATTTGAAGATCTATTTGGTGTTAGCGATGACGATGGCAATGAGGACATATTCGACACACCGACCGTTGCACTAACACTACTAGAAAAACTGTTTTTAGCGTCGGCCATTTACAGACGCTAATGGTGAAAAAACAGACACTAATATGTGGTTAGCGTCGGTTTAGCGTCGGTGTCGGGCCTTGAATAAAAGTTGCGAAGCTACTGTGTAACGTCGGCTAAAGATACACCGACGCTACGTAGCCTCGGGGAGACGGAGGCTAAAGCGGACACTAATGGAACCGACGCTATGTTGTTTCAAAACCATGAAAAGTCAATATTATGTTTAGCGTTGGCCGGTCCGACTCTAAAGTCAACAAAAAAAGTCAACAGATAGCGTCCGTGTCACCGACCCTAAAGTCAACATAGAAAAGTCTATACTAATATTTAGCCTTGCATACACCGACTCTAAAGTCAACAAAAAAGGACAATAACGGGTTGCAACATGACAACCTCACTCGAACAAATTTTTTCAATCCACAATATCATATTTATGGTAAAACATTTGGAAACAATTTTAAACATTCGTGAAAGTAACTACAAAAGTTCTACCCACATTAACTTTCAAAAAACATACACAAAAAGTAATCACATCCGAGATTAATTCGTTCTACTAAAAGTACAAGATCAATCTTCATCTAATGATTGATCATCCAAATCGTCATCATAATGATGAGAATGTGATACAAAAGTTGAAGTGTCAAATTTCTTCATCATAAATTCCTTTCAAGCATTCATCTCCCTCTCCATCCTTTGTGCAGTCTCGGTAGCAGCTTTTGCAGCCTCGGTAGCAGCTCGCATTGCTTCGTTAGCCTCTTGTAATTGGGTCGTTGCAGCCTCGGCAATTTGTTCAGCTCTAATTCTAGCTGCTCTTTCAGCTTCTAATGACATCCCAAACATAGAGTGTTGAGGAGTTTGAGATTGTTGGGTAAAACTTTTTTATCCACGTTTTAGATTAATAGCTAAATCTGCAGCGCCATAAACCCGACCACGGTTACGGCCCCCAGCAGCCTCTGTCCATAGCTTATTTACACGCTCTCCATCTAACACCTGAACAACCTCTCCGTTCCCTTCTTCAGTTGGCTGAAGTTCTGCATCAAACTTCTCTTTAAAAGTCTTCTGCATAACACAACATTATAATGCTAAGTTAGTGCTCTGTTAAGAATTTAGAGATGATATGTTGGTTAGAAGTTAGTGCTCTGTTAAGAATTGTTAGAATTTGTTAAATGTTGTTAAAAGGTTGAATCAGTTAACTATTTATAATGCTAAGTTTGTTTGAGTTACATAGTTAGTAATAGTTAGTTTCCTAATTGATTTTTCAACATGCGTTTCAATTTCATAAAAAACTGCAGCAACAACAACTTAACCAAATTTGTTCAATCACATTCATTTCCTAATTGATTCAATAACTTCGTAATTCAATAAAATGCCAACAGTAATAACCATCCTATTTAATATTCAAATAAGTGTGACAATAATGCATAATCAATTAACAGTAGGTTTTCATAAATCATGAATCAAATCAATTTGCACCACAAGATTGCTAGCATTTTCATGTGACTGAACCAATTAAGCTAGTTTCCATTTGATCAAAATCGACTTAGTAAACTCATGCATCTAGAAGGTAATATATGTGACAGAATTTCATTTTCAATGGAATCGATTCCCTAGCAGAATTCAACTTGTCCAAACATCTAACAAATTAACTCTAACCGAATTAACATTCCAACTGTCATCTAACAGAAGTTATAATTAATTGCATTTTAACAACTCTTTCCTAACTTCACTCACAGTGTAACAACCAAACAAAAAAACTAATAAAAAATATTACTAACTATGCTCCTTGTTGATTAATAGAACGAATTATCACAAAAGTTAGAGTTAGTTTACATGGATAGAGTTAGCAGTTTTGAAACTCTATTAGAATTATATACCAACCTTAATTGGACTGCAAGTAAAAAAAATAGTTTGAATTAGTGGTTAGCATATGGTTAATTGAATGTTTGATTTCTGTTAGTGTTAGGAGTCGGATTAGTGAGTAATGTTGAGTTGTTAGCACGTCACTGTCAGTAGGTTGAAAAAGTAAGGAATATTTAACAGCAAGATAACACAAGCAGGAATTTCAAACTGATTGCAGGAATTTCAAACTGATATCAAACAGCACAGCAAATATTGATGCAGGAATTTCAAACAAATATCAAACAGCACAGCAAACTGATTGCAGGAATTTCAAACTGATAGTTAAACATAGGACTTGTGCTATTATATCTAACTTACATTAGACTATAAAAATGGATAACTAGATCCTTTTTGGAGAGTTTAATTTGAATAAGTCTGCTTCTGAAAGCATGGATGCAAATATTGATGCAGTAAAATTTACGAGAACTTACATAAGTAGATGCAGCACGACTGTCAACCCATTCACCATTTTTCCTCTTGTGTGTTTTTAAAAATAACTCATCGGGACGCAGATCCCTTTGAAGTTCACGTGACTACAAAAATCAAATAATCCAATAATCAATACAGAATACGAGTAAAACTGTCAAGATATAAAGAATCTTCATAATAATAATAATTTGTTAGGATTTTATTACTTACAAGTTGAAGTGCAACATCAATATGAGCCTTACGGCCTGTGGTGTGGACTGCTCCGCCTCTTGCGGAAGCTCGATTGGTCTTGTTTTGAGAAGACACAGCCAAAAACTCGGTCTTTTTCCAATAAGTTTGAAGTTCAACCCAAGCATCATCACCAATCCATGAAGGTCGAGTCCCTTTTCTCCTCGCCTTCCCCAACATGTCGTTTAATCGTTTTCTTCCTTTTTTTTCAAATGCGCTATAGACAAATGCATGATCGAAAGGATCCCACGAAACCTTCTCCTAAAATAATTAAAATCACATAATTAATATTAATAACCAATTAGTTACTTTTTTAAATATAATTTGATCAACTTAAGTGACAAAAGTCAATAAATACTTACTCCAAACAACTTAAACCAATCAGCTTTCGTATCAGGATCGAGTGCAGACCAATGATGTATAGGTTTATAAAATTGTTTGCGTATCGCATAATTAATGGCACCAGCAACTTCTTTGGCAGGAACTAGCCTACAAAATACAATAATAAAACTACTAAATTATTAAGAATCATATGGATAGTAATATTCTCAACTTTCTTAACAGGTTATATATATTTTAGACAAAATACAATAATAAAACTACTAAATTATTAAATTATGAGAATATATATGACTTACCCAGTACCAGATGGTTTTATAATAACTTTCCCATTCTCATCTATTGTTGGCACAAGAGGGGTAATAGTTTCTTGACCCACCGCCTCATCCTCATCAGCATCCACATCTTCCTCCTCTGCCAAATTTGAAGGGCTAGCCATTGTTTGAAGGTTTATACTTTGAGGGCCAGCCATTGTTTGATGGCTTAAAGTTGGAGTAGGCATAAAACTGAATTTCTCAGAGGTAGTGGCATGAACAGGTACTACAGTTGGAGCTGGTGTTGGCATCGACGATGCAGCCTGCACAGACGATGCTGCCTGAGCTGGTGTTGGCATCGACGATGCAGCCTGCACGGACGATGCTGCCTGAGCTGGTGTTGGCATCAACGATGCAGCCTGCACACACGATTTTTTAGAAGCTGATGTTGGCATTGATGATGCAACCTGCACGGACGATGCTTCCTGAGCTGGTGTTGGCATCGACGATGCAGCCTGCACAGATGATTTTTTTGAAGTTGATGTCGGCATCGAGGATGCAACCTGCACGGACGGTGCTGCCTGAGCTGGTGTTGGTGCCGATGATGCATCCTGCATAGACAATGTTGTTTGAGCAGGTTTCCTAACGATATGCTTCTTGTTAATTATGCGATTTCGTTCTTCTTGAAGTTTTCCTGGTGCTAATACCTTAGCTTTTCCACCTCTTTTAGTCATCTGTTGTCATAAAAATAAAAGGATTAGTCAGTCTCACACTCTTAACAGTATCATAACATTATCAAATGCAGTTTCTGATAAAATTAAAAGTAAAAGAAAAGATGTGGCGAGTATAATATTAAATTAATTTTAGTTCAACAAATGCATAGTAAAGTCACTGCAAATTATTTCATCAATTGTGAAAGCATCACTTCTGAAAACAACAAAAAGCACACATCCTGCAAAATATCTTGGGTATGTGCATAGAACTACATAGAAGATACCATAGACATTTTGGAAGATGCAACAAAGGAGCGTGAAAACTATCATGTTGGAAAGAATGCATAAGATACATTTACACAACAGTGGATATGATAATATAAAATAATTCCTCGCAAATGTAATTTAACAGTCTATACTTGGCAGCATCAAGTTACAATGATATATCAAAATGAAAAGTTTAGTACGATATCCTACCTGCATCTGATTGAAGGAAAAGGTTGCAAAGTGGGAAACAGAAATGCAACCGAAAAAGGACAAAATAGAAAGTACTCACAAGTCATCAGAAAATCAATTAATCAAGGAAATCTACAGTGTTCAAATATTCCATTATAGAAACCCTGTAATCATATCATACATACCAGTATTTTCAGGTTCACCAATATCAAAAAAAGTGTTGAGTAATTCAAGGATGCAAATATCTGCCTAAGCATCAAGTAATTCAAGGATATTAGAAATGGAGCCATTTCAAATACAAAGGAATGCTGCTAACAAAGGAGGGGTAAACAAAGAAAAAGTTCTCTACAGGGAAAAGATAAATGCACAGCGACTTAATTTATCTTCATCAATGCCCTCTATCTGCTTCACTAGTAGAGCAATCAAAAATCTCTTCAAACACATCTAATTGTGACATGTCACGCAAACAAGATATTGCTTCAATTTCTACATTGGGTAGCGCCGGTAACATCCCATCAGATTGATAAGGTACTTCATCCTCTATGTTGTCAATCTCTACGCGACCCCTTGGTTTTGTGGTGATTGCCGCACACCATCCACGCATATCTCTACACATTTCTGGATATGGGACATAATACACTTGTCTTGCATTTTGCGCAAGGATGAAAGGATCATAAGGACGATAACGTTTATCCATCTTAATATCCACAGTTTTATATTGTGGGTGAACCTTTGTGCCCGTATTCCTTGTTGGATCAAACCATTCACAATAAAAAACTGGAATCTTATGCTTCAGACCAAAGTAATCTAGCTCAAAGATATCTTTGATTATTCCATAAAAATCAGTATTTCCTCCTTCTGCAAGACCTTTCACGTGCACACCACAATTGCTAGTTTTTCTACCTTTGCTCCATTCTTCAGTATGAAACTTGTACCCATTGATAAAATACATGTTCCATGATATGGCCATTGATGCAGGACTGCGAGACAAGGCAATTATATCTTGGTTAGTAACTCCATTTGTCTCCTCATTTACATATTTCTTCAGCCATATGGGAAACTCTATATGTATGCGCCCAGATGAATCTTCTATATCTAGAGAGTGGTTCTCTAAGAATATGCTGAAATAAATCACACGATTCATAAGTAAATATCTATTATGATATGCATCAATAATTTGATTGAATATATTATGATGCACACTTACTCAAGATATGGTTTAACCTCATCACAATTTATCAAGACATGCACATGTGAAGACTTCCATTCCTTATCAGATAGAAAATATTTTCGTGACTTCCCACTTGGTCGACCGCCACTTTGTAGAATGGACATTGTAGGTAGAATGTCATCATTGTCTAAATGAGGTTTGTTACTAAGATTTATGGTTGGCAACAAACGGAAAGAGTTGAAATAATGAGAGCAAAAGTAATTTGTCTCGCGATGTATATAATCACTGCATATGGAACCTTCAACTCTAGCCTTATTTGTCACTGCCCTCTTTGAGACTCCCATAAATCTGCACATTCAATCATTCCACGTTTATTAATTTATGATAAACATGCAATAACTTAATAAAATCAACCACAACAATTACCTTTCGAATGGATACATCCATCGGTACTGTACTGGACCACCTAGAATTGCTTCTTTGGCAAGATGGATTGGAAGATGCTCCATTGAGTCAAAGAAACCTGGTGGAAAAATCCTTTCCAACTTGCATATGATAATTGGAATATTCTCATCCAACTTAATTAAGTCGTCCATCCTCAATGTATTGCAACAAAGATCTTTAAAGAATCGACTTAGCTCAGTTAATGGTTTCCAAACCAAATCTGGCAATGAATGGAATGCAATTGGGAGTAAACATTCCATGAAAACATGACAATCATGGCTCTTCATCCCATGCACCGTACCCTTTTCTACATTGGCACACCTACTGAGGTTTGAAGCATAGCCATCTGGCATTCTCAATTCCTTAAGCCATTTACAAACCAACTTGGCTTCAAATTTGGTTAGAGTGTAACTAGCCTTTGGTTTACCATTCTTTCCGTTTTCTAAGGGTTGGAGCTCCAAGTCCCCGCGAAAGCATAATTTAGCCAAGTCTTCTCTTGCCTTTTCATTATCCTTTGTTTTATCCTTAACATTCATGACAGTATTAAATATATTATCGAAGACGTTTTTTTCTATGTGCATCACATCGAGGTTATGCCTTAACAAGTTATCCTTCCAATATGGGAGATCCCAAAAAATACTTCGCTTTTTCCAATTGTGATCCACTCCATACCCTTCGAATTCTTTCCATTTCGCCTCCCATCCAATTTCAGTAACTTTTGGAAAATTACTTATTACCGCCCATATATCTTTCCCTGTGGAAATGGGAGGTGGCTCATTGGTCACAACCCTATTTTTTAGGAAACTTCTTTTACTCCTTCTGAAGGAGTGATTAGATGGCAAGAAACGACGATGACAGTCAAACCAGGAATTCTTATGGCCACTTTTCAAGGTGAAAGCATCAGTGTGTTCCATACAATGAGGGCATGCCAATTTACCTTGTGTTCCCCATCCAGATAACATACCATAGGCTGGAAAATCATTAATTGTCCACATCAAGCAGGCTTTCATGATGAAGTTTTATTTTGTAGATATATCATAGGTCAATATTCCATTGGACCACAATCGATGTAGATCATCAATCAATGGTTGCAAGTAGACATCTATCTTTAATTTAGGGTTTTTAGGTCCGGGTATGAGGCATGCCAAAAACAAGTATGGTTTGGTCTTGCACATTTCAGGGGGGAGATTATACGGAGTAACTATTATTGGCCAACATGAGTATGGAGAAGCAGACGCTTGAATGTAAGGAGTAAAACCATCTGAACACAGACCCAACCTTACATTTCTGGGTTCCCTAGAAAAGTCAGGATATACACTATCAAAATGTTTCCATGCTTTTCCATCTGACGGGTGACGAAGGATGTTGGAACTATTTTTGTTCATGTGATGCCATCTCATTTCACTTGCCGACTCAGTTGATGCATACAATCTTTGTAATCTGGGAATGATTGGGAAGTAGAACATTCTCTTCACTGGGATATCTTTGTACTTTCCCATGCCAGTCTTGCGAGGAATGAACCTAGGAGCATTACAAAATTTGCACTCTGATAGATTGCTATCATCCTTGTAATATAACATACAACCATTCTTACAACAATCAATCTTCTCAACCTTTAGCCCTAACTTAGATACCAACTGTGTTGCTTGGTAATAGTTATCGGGCAAGCATTTTTGAACTGGACATACACTTTTAAGCATTTGTGCAACAAAATCTAAACCTTTTTGTGGTACATGCCAATTAGACCTAATTTCAAGAAGTTGAGTAGATATTGATAATATTGATTGGGTAGCTCCCTCATAAATGGGCTTGTTGAAAGATATCAACTTGTCATAAAATCGTTTGGCATCTTCGTTGGGAAACTCATCCTCCGTATATTCCTCAACTTCTATGTTATCATTCACGTGAGAGAATACTCCATAAGGCCTAAAAGCATCATACACCATCTGATTCATTGCCTCAATTTGGTCATCATGATGCACATGCTTACTACTATTTGAATCATTCCTTGTATTAACATTGAGCTCTACTTCTCCATGTTGAGTCCAAATCCAATAGTCTGGTTGAAATCCATCTCGATACAAGTGAAGTCTAACATTAGTTGGTGTTCTTATCTTGAGACACTTGCAATTTATACACGGACACCTTATCCCTCCCTCAGATTTACAAATAGGTTGTTTCAAAGCCCTCTTTACGAAGTCTTTAACCCCGCGAACATACTCTTCTTTCAATCCGTGTCTATTGGAATATACTCTATCGTACATCCAAGTACGATCCATTTTCTATAAGGCAAACAATTAACTCGTCAACCACTGAAAATTAAAACATATATTAGACAAAAATGAATGGCTGATAAGTTCCTAATGGGTATTAGGAGAAAATCAGATAACTTCCTAATGGGTATTAGGAGAGAATAGAATACATGCATTCCAAGGGATTTTTATTTTATTTTCAGTGGTTCAAAAATTAAACATGACGAACATACCAAATTTTAATACTATTGTACATTATTATTTCAGACCGTAAACAAAATTGCTGCACAGATTTATAAATCTATTAAACTGCTGTATATTTTAACAAATCCAATAAGCTATTGTACTCACTTCCTGAAATCTAACTAAAACAATGTAAGCCTTAATTCTTAGTTTATTTTTTAATGTAAACCGAACCAAAACTACATGTTAATGGAAATAACTAACAACTTGCAGTATGTAGTCACTATATAGACTGTCATGTACAGTAGTACCAAATTATTATCATGCCAACACAAATCAACATACAAACCAAAACAAAACTTCTACCTACAAACATACGCAACCAAAACGCATAAGCTAGCCGATACACAAAGCAACCGCCTCGAAACCAGAAAAAAAAACACAACACTGGGACAGTGATCACAACAACAGAATAGAACTTAATTTGAAATATAAACAAAATCTATGCGAATCAAATGCCACAAAGGTGAAAGGTTATATCCCGATGCTAGAATTTCATTTACAACATAACCAATTCGCAATCCAAGGGAAACCGAAAAGAGAAAAACACAACATAGCCAATGCGTGTTCGAAATCAAAATAAAGTTCAAAAATTTGTAGGGTTCACAATTCCACGAATTCGCGATATAGGGTTCGAAGAGGTTAGAATGGTGATTTATGTTAGAACGTTCGAAGAAGCCGCAAAGTTATGAGAGAGTGAGGTTATAGTCATTTTTCAATTCTGTTTTCCTAACTAATTAACTCTCACAATTTTCACTTAACCGAAATTTAACAAACATTAACAGTCATAACAGAATTCAAAACAACCTACTAACTGATAGCAGACTTAACTCAAGTAAGAAATCTAACAGAAACTTAACTCCATCCTAACAGAAATTCAGTAATCACCAAACAGTTCGCTAATAGCAGTCCACAATAAAAGCATATCATGGTTTCATTTAAGTCATAACAACTCAACATTAACATTAACAGAAGCAAACTATTAGACTTTCAACAATAGTTCACAGCTGACATTACTAATAAGTAATAACACATTCAACTAATTAATTTCCTAACACTTAATTAGCTAAGAAGTTCATAACAGAAACTGTGCAGCAATTTTGTTTCTGTTAGAGGTTATTAGTTAGTTAGGATCTGTTATGAGAAGTTATAAAATCTGTTAGAGGTGGATTTGGTGAGTGAAATGTTTAACTCAAATTCTGTTTTGAAATTAAATTCCATTGTAAATTCAGTTAGTTTAGAAATTCAAAAGTTAGTTGAATCGAAATTGAGATTTAAGTGGAATGTAACTGAAATGAAAATTGTAAAATTTTCCCTCCTTGTTTTATGTGAATGTAGTTATGCAGGTTAATTTCAGTTAGTAAAAAAAGACTGTGAGGATGTTAATTTGTTAAAATTCCTGTTAGGACACTAAGAAACAGTTAAGTGGAAATTTGGAACTGTTATTGAAATGATTGGGTTAGTGACTTCCTGTTATTAAAAAATATTAGTAATTATTCTCCCTGTTAGTCTATGTTAGTTTTTTTATTTGTTAATTTGCTTATGTGAAATGCTTGAAATTCCGGTTATATTGTCGTTAAAAGCTTGTCAATGTATGATGCGGCATGTTAATTAGCAAGTCAGTTAGAATACACTTGGATTTCTTGTACATTTCCGTTAAAACCACTGTAATTGAATTTTGGTATTAGTAATATTAATTCAGTTAGTTCCTATTGGTTTCTCCACAGGTTTGTAAACCACACTGACTTATTGTTATTTTCGTATGAATGTCAATGAGACGCACGGTTTTGAAAGCATCCCACTTTCACTAATAACTAACTTTGTTAATAGAAACTGAACCTCACTAACCAACTTCTAACTTCCAGGTTTCTTCAACAACCGCTCCGAAAATAACAAACTTCAAAACTCCTCTTCCCAACCTATAACAGAACTGAACCTTCACTCTTCACAACTAACGGAACCAACTAACAGAACCATCATTCTCTCATGACCAAAATCAACTAACCGAATTTCACAACAAATTCTAAACCGTTACCTAACAACTTTTCCCAACAAACTTCTCAAGCAAATCACCTGCAAACAGAATTGAAAAATGACTATAACCTCACTCTCTCATAACTTTGCGGCTTCTTCGAACGTTCTAACATAAATCACCATTCTAACCTCTTCGAACCCTATATCGCGAATTCGTGGAATGCACAACAGGACAACAACACAAGACAGAACAAAGGAACACTTCTCAATTGCAGTCACTAGAAGCAAGCAAAGCACTAACTAAGACACATCAACAACAGTTAGAAAACAAGCACTAATAATCAGGTCACAACAGCCAGATAATCAAGAACAGGATAATTCAAGAAGCAGATAATTCAGTTATGGAATGCAGGCACAGCAGATAATTCAAGAAGCACAACAGCCAAATCAGGTGGCACAATGAAAACATCACCTTCAGCCTGAAGCAAGGAAGGCTCAACAACAAATATCTCATCAAGAACAGGACAATCTAGAGCATTAGAGGACATACATCAAGCAACAAAAGGGAAACTAAACTACAGATATGAGTTCATCTATAAAGCACTCAAGCAGCCGCATCATCAATACACAATGCAACAACTGGAAATTACTCGGAGGCAACATCATCAAGAGAACCACATGAAGGACATTCAAGATAAGAGGAAGGATGAAAACATGCATCAATATCATCAACATACCAGAAACCTTGGTTCCACAAAAACAAATCTAAACCAGCACAAACTTTTTCAGCTCTTTTAGTTTGACCCCATAAGAAATAATTAAGCAGAACTTAGGAAATTCCATAGCCTCCTCATAACCACAAAATCAATTCATAAACAATTCTCAACCTTGAGAAATACTAACTGATGCAAACACTAACTATTGCAAACACTAACAGTTCAGTCTGGTTCCAAATTAACATAGGGATGACTAACCTTGAGAAAGAGTTGTCTTTGCAAAATCCCGGATGATATAGTGCTTCGGTTCCAAATTAACTTGCATTCAACAACTGCTTACTGCCTCCACTAAGTAAGATGAGCATTCTTGAAAACCTACATTCAGAAAACCAATTAGCAAATAATTTGATTTTTGTAGTTTCAGACTTAAAGGAGACTTTAAACATATTTGGAAACAATACTAAACTTGCAAAGAAAAGTTGATTCCAGCATCCACAAAGCCGATAGTTCTGGAAAACCTACATTCAGAAAACATAAAACATATGACTATCTCATACTCATTAAACCAAAACTCCATGGAAATCACTTGAGATGAATATGCATTACCTTTGATGATTCAGAAACCCTTTAACGAGGGATTTTGAATTAGGGATTCTTCAATGGATTCACGGATTAGGGATTCACGAATCGGTTCACGAAATTGGAAAAAAACGGATTCACGATTTAGCATGGAATTAGGGTTTTCGTGTTGTGAAATGAAATGGAGGGAGAGTGAAAAATGACGAGGGAAAAGGAAAGAGGGAAATAAGTTGTCGCACAATTTTTGGTCAGAAATAGAAAATTCCATAGCGTCCGCCAAGCGGACTCTAATTAATAAATAAAATACTTAAACCTTAAATATATATACATATTATAGATAAATAAATGGAAAATGTATATGTTATAAGAATAGCGTCGGCTACGCGGACTCTAAGTAAATAAATACTAATTAAAAAATAATGCTACTAGATAGAGTCGGTCACACCGACTCTAAATAAATTAATCAAACATTCTTCAAAGGTAACATAACAAGTAGTGTCGGTTTTGCCGACACTGATAAAAAAAATAACTTGTCTTAAAAGATGTACGTAGATAGAGTCCGTTAGTGTAGGCTTAGCCGACACTAATAGTGTCCGTGTCGGTGGCCGACTCTAAACTAGGAGGCTAAAATGACTTATTCTAGTAGTGTAAGAGCGCAACCATTTAGTTTGTACAACCCACCAGCACACATGCAAAACATAAGTTTGGATGATGCTGAACCAATCTCCGTTTTCGGCAGTTTCATACCAACTCACAATTCTGACGAAATAGAGGAGGGCATCGAGTATGAAGATAAGGAAGAGTGTGTTCTAGCATTGCAACAATGGCATATAAAACGTAGTCTAGATTTTTCTGTGGTTAAATTTGAAAATGTACGTTTTGTCATCAAATGTAGAAATTCAACATGCAATTTCAAATGCAGGGTCTCTTTGCATAAGGGCAACTCAAGGTGGAGAGTTGGTAAGTCTAGTGGGCCTCATACGTGCACAACCACTTCCATGTCACAAGACCATACAAAACTCAGTTCAGAAATGATTAGCAAGAGCATAATGGAGCTTGTAAGTCGGGACGCTTCTCTTAAGGTGAAGGTTATCAATGCTCATGTTGTTGAGAAATACAGGTATATCATATCATACAAAAAGGCATGGGTTGCAAAGTGTAAGGCAATTGAGTCGCTGTATGGAAATTGGGAGACATCTTACAACGATCTTCCGTAGTGGATACTGGTAATGAAAACATATCTACCAGGTACCATTATAGAATTACAATCTTTACCTGTGATTTCAAATGATGGTTCATACTTGGGTGACCAAAGGATTTTTCATCGTCTGTTTTGGGCGTTTAGACCATGTATACGTGGTTTCGCGTATTGTAAACCAATTGTGCAGGTTGATGGAACTTGGTTGTATGGCAAGTACAGAGGGACTTTGTTGATGACTGTGGCACAGGATGGGAACGAGAACATATTTCTGATAGTGTTCGCATTGGTTGAAAGTGAGACAAAGGAAGCCTGAAGTTTCTTTCTTAAGAATTTGGGAATGCACGTTACCCCCCAAGAAAATCTATGCCTAATATCAGACAGACATGAATTGATAAAGAGTGCATACAACAACCCAGAAAATGGATGGCAGTTTCCTCCTTCATCACACGTCTATTGCATTAGACACATCGCACAAAACTTCATGCACGAGATTAAAGACAAGGATCTGCACAAAATAGTTGTTAACATGGGTTATGTGTTAACAGAGGCAACATTTAACTACTATCGGGGGGAAATCCGAAGAACAAACAACGACGCTTTATCATGGATAGACAACATCCCTCGGGAGAAGTGGGCAAGGGCATTTGACGGGGGGCAACGTTGGGGTCACGTGACAACTAGCCTAGCAGAAGCAATGAACTCGGTGCTAAAAGAAACCCGAAACCTTCCAATCACTACATTGGTCAAATCTACGTACTATCGTTTAGGATCACTATTTGGTAGAAGAGGCCATCAGTGGACAAAAATGTTAGCCTCTGGGTAGGTTTTCATTGATAACTGCAACAAGGGGATGGCTGAGGAAGTCATCAAAGCTAACACGCACAATGTCATGCAGTTCGATCGAGAGAGATTTTATTTCATTGTCCAAGAGAAGATTAATCATAACGACAGTCGACCAACCAGAACATTCAGCGTTGATCTGAGGAAACAACACTGTGACTGTGGGAAACTTCAGGCATTTCACTTACCTTGCTCCCATGTAATCGCAGCATGTTCGAGCATACGCCAGGATTATTCCATTCACATTCCAGACGTCTTTAAAATTCTTAACGTCTTCAAGGTCTATCAGGAGAGTTTCCTAGGACTTCCCCATGAGGAGAATTGGTCACAATATGAAGGATTTACTCTTTTCCACGACAACTCTATGAGAAGGAGGGAGAAAGGACGCCCAAACAGCACCAGGATTAGAACCGAGATGGATGACGTTGAGAAGGAAAAGAGAAGGTGTGGAATTTGCCATGAAATAGGACATATGCGTAGGAAATGTCCTAATGTTGCAGGACCATCCCAGCGACCATCCAAATGATTATGTTGTTGTTTTAAATATCCGTCCAGATGATTATGTTTTTTTTTAATTATTAACAACTATGCACGTAATATATATAAACCATTGTGTATTTCTAATGTCTTTTGGGAACAAACAATTATGAAATACATTTGATAATCAAAGGCTTATGGTTACAAAGTACGACCACATTAACTAAACAACAACAACAACCAACACAACTGGTAATTAAAAAACTAATCAACAACAACAACCAACACAAGTGGACCTTCAACTCCTCTATTAACTTCACCACTATATGCCGAAAACATACACTGGACATCTTCATCATTTTCTATACGATCCAGGTAATACATCTACGTATCATCAGGGCTTGCATCAGTCAACGTTATGTATGGACAACGATACTCTACTTTCCTCACCTTCATACGACGCCCGCCCAACTGTCAGAAGCCAGTGTGGATGGCTGAAATCAGTGTTCTGAAATTCCATTGCGGATCAAGACAAACACTCATTTTTCACCGTGTCCATTGTTAGACTATGGCACGGATCTAGAAGGGGGGGTTGAATAGATCCCAATTAAAATCTTGAGTCGGCGCTACCAATTTAAAAGAAAATTGGTTTTAAAAATTGTTTTTAAGTGCGGAAGCAGCCGAGGAAAATTTAGTCTAAAACGAACCGTTATTGGAAAACCGGATATGCGTTAAGCTAATGGATTTGAGATAAAATGAAATACTAATTACTACACTATTTGCACACTCAATTGATATATTTCACTAACTAGCAAGCCTAGTTCCAATGATACAAAATACCAAATTAAACTGAATGTAAACTTAAGACAACTTTGGCTTATGCAAATTCACAAACACTTGGTGTGCATACACTCCAAGAGATATTTGAGTTGAGTAAGTAATTCAAATTTATCTAGTACAATACACTATTGTACTTTGTATTCAAACAGCAGTTTTAATCTCTTACTCAACTTATATCAACGTTTGGTAAAATTGCTTAAACTAAAATCACTTAATTTTTAAGCTGAAAAACAGATTATGCAGAAAATTAAAGAAGACAGAGATTTGATGAGGCAGTTCCCCCGCCGTCCTCGCTTCGGGGTACGTCTGCCCTCAATTCTAAAACTAGAATTGAGATGATTAATTAGATATCACCTGTGAAATTTAATCGTTTATACAAGGATTGCAAAGCATGTAAACAACAAAACTTCCAATGTGTTGAACGATGCTTCCTATCCTTGCTCCTTGATTCAAGATGAATCAAGACCTTCGATCGTTGATGCTAGACCTCCGATTCTAGCCCCTTTGTTGAAGAATCTTCCGTTCTTCAAACCCTCGGCCCGGCTGATCTCAAACACAACGAGTCGAACCCGAATCCTTCACTTCAATGCCACCGAATCCGCTACTAGACTGATGAATACTTTCCTCTTCTCAATCACCTTCGCTCGGCTGAATATTGAAGAACGATTCGTCCAAAAACCCCCAAACACAAACCCGTATTGGAGGACAAAACCCTAACGGTTTTATTCAAGAAAGAACCTGCCACAAGCTTCAACCCGAACTGGATTCTTCGATCACAGCTTCGAACCTTATCACCTTTAACCGAACACGAAGCACATCAAAAATGGTTGTGTGTAGTTGATGTGTTGTGAGATGTTGAAGATGAAGATGATGAATCTTGGACACCTATTTCACTCTTTCTTGTTTCCTTGAACACTTGAATTCAAATTAGCAAATGTTAGTTGATACAAGTGTTTTGACTTGTATATATAGTAACTGACAAAACCAATCAAACATAATAGAATTTCAAACAGTGGAAATAACTCAGAAAACTGAGTTTACGCGCGAGCGGTCGACCATAGGTCGGCGTGTGCTAAGCCGTGAGCTTTGAGCTGACCCTTATGGTCGACTCAAAGCTTCCATGAGCTGACCTGTGGTTGACTCAAAGCATCATGCGCTGACCCGTGAGCTTTGAGCTGACCCTTATGGTCGACTCAAAGCTTCCATGAGCTGACCTGTGGTTAACTCAAAGCATCATGCGCTGACCCGTGAGCTTTGAGTTGACCCTTATGGTCGACTCAAAGGTTCCATGAGCTGACCTGTGGTTGACTCAAAGCATCATGCGCTGACCCGTGAGCTTTGAGCTGACCCTTATGGTCGACTCAAAGCTTCCATGAGCTGACCTGTGGTTGACTCAAAGCATCATGCGCTGACCCGTGAGCTTTGAGTTGACCCTTATGGTCGACTCAAAGGTTCCATGAGCTGACCTGTGGTTGACTCAAAGCATCATGCGCTGACCCGTGAGCTTTGAGCTGACCCTTATGGTCGACTCAAAGGTTCCATGAGCTGACCTGTGGTTGACTCAAAGCCTTCAAACCTGCAAAAATTCGTATTTTGTGATTTTCATGCATTTCGTCATGATCACACTTTGTCCACATATGTTTTTAAGAATTATAACAGATTTAGATAAGCATAGGAAAGGATATGATAGGTGATGTGTTGCATTTGTTTGTAGACATGCATGGTGGTCATTTGTCATCATCGAAACTTGCGATCGTATGTTGTCTGACACTTTGCCCTTACATACTCCCCCTTTTTGATGATGACAACCTGTGCACAGCCAAAGAGCAAACAACATGCAGTATATGCAGTATTTACACACATTGTGCACACTCCCCCTTTATTTTGTAATCTAACGCTATCTGCAAAACCGACTGTTAATTGTGTCGAACATTTTGGCTGCTTGTACTCTTCTCCCCCTTTGACAACATCAAAAAGAGACAAGGAACAATTATTCAACATAACAAAAAAATTCACAGGAAATAACACAAACAGATAATAATATCACACCAATATCATTACTGAATGATAATCATTAATTAAAAGAACATTAATCATTAAAATGGATTGAGCACAAACAAGCATAACAGAGAAATGAATACAATCAAACAATAAGCAAAGATTTCAGTTTTACATTTTTCTGCACATATGTTGACAAGTTTGATGCATAGATAGAATGCCATACGTCAGTAAACATCCAAGGAGATACATCATGCATATATATACAATATCATTATGTGGTATAGCTATGTTAATCATGAAACTTTGCAGAAAGAGAGAGAGAAGGGAACAATATCACCTTGATGCCGGAGTGACTTGGTGAACACTAAACTTGTGCTTGCAACAACATCAACTTGTTAGAAGTACAAGATTATAGTCTTAAGTGGAATAAGGTAAAACAGCAGATTATAGTGCCCGTTCCGAAATATCGAGAATACCAAGTTCTCGGCGGATATGAAAGAAAGGTTCAGTGGCTAACGGCTTTGTGAAAATGTCCGCTAGTTGATTTTCAGTATTAATATGTTCGAAAACAATGTCACCTTTCTCTACATGATCCCGAAGAAAGTGGTGTCGAATTTCGATATGTTTGGTGCGAGAATGTAGCACAGGATTCTTGGTCAGGTTAATGGCACTTGTATTGTCACAAAAAATGGGAATACGTTCAAGTTTGAGGTTAAAATCCAATAGTTGTTGCTTAATCCATAGGATTTGGGCACAACAACTACCGGCGGCAACGTATTCCGCTTCGGCGGTTGACAAAGCAACAGAAACCTGTTTCTTGCTATGCCAACTGACCAAAGAGTTTGAAAATAAGTGACAAGTGCCACTGGTGCTCTTCCTATCCGATTTGCAACCGGAAAAGTCGGAATCGGAAAAACCTACCAAAGAACAATCATTACCTTTGGAATACCACAGTCCATACTTCGGAGTACCGGATAGGTATCGAAGTATTCGTTTGACGGCTTTTAAATGGGATTCCTTGGGACATGATTGATATCTTGCGCACATGCATACGCTAAACATAATATCGGGACGAGAAGCAGTAAGATAAAGGAGTGAACCAATCATACCTCTATACCGTTTTACATCTACTTCCTTACCGTCTTCATCTTTGTTCAAGTTTGTACACGTAGGCATGGGGGTGTCTATGGCCTTTGCTTTTGCCATGTCAAATCTCTTGATAAGGTCCAAACAGTACTTTGTCTGGCTCACGAAAGTTCCTTCTTTGAGCTGTTTGATTTGCAGACCGAGAAAGTATGTGAGCTCCCCCATCATACTCATCTCGAATTCACCCTGCATAAGGTCAGAAAACTCTCTCACAAGATTCATGTTAGTAGATCCAAATATGATATCATCTACATAAATTTGCACTAATATCAAGTGCTTTCCTTGACGTTTAATGAAGAGGGTTGTGTCAACCTTTCCTCTTGAGTATTTTTGATCGAGTAAGAATTTGCTTAGTCTCTCATACCAAGCTCTAGGAGCTTGTTTGAGGCCATACAAAGCTCTTTTTAGTTTATAGACATGATCAGGATACTCATGGGATTCGAAACCCGGAGGTTGTGCGACATAAACCTCTTCATTTATGTGACCGTTAAGGAATGCACTCTTGACATCCATTTGGAATAGCTTAAAGTCTTTCGCACAAGCGAAAGCAAGGAGAATGCGTATAGCCTCGAGTCGGGCAACCGGCGCATAAGTTTCCTCATAGTCGATGCCTTCCTCTTGGTTATACCCTTGCGCGACTAAACGCGCCTTATTACGGGTTATTACCCCGTTTTCGTCCAGCTTGTTCCTAAACACCCATCGGGTGCCGATTACTCGATGATCTCGCGGAGGAGGGACGAGGTCCCAAACCTCATTTCTGGTGAACTGATTAAGTTCCTCCTGCATTGATAAAAACCAGTGTTCATCGAGTAGGGCTTCTTTAGGGTTTTTAGGTTCCATCTGCGAAACGAAAGCGAAGTGATAACAGAAATTACTTAGCTTAGATCGAGTTGTTACACCCTTTGAGATGTCCCCGAGAATGTTGTCGATTGGATGGTCTTTGGAAGACTTCCAAGCTTGAGGGAGATCATCGTTTGAAGGCGGATGAACTGCCTCGGTTTCCTCATGTTGTACATCTTTGTCCTCCTCAATTTTGACTAAGTCGGGTTGATCAATCCCCGGCTCGCAACCTTTGAGTATGTCTTCAGTAGATGTACCTGCACCATGAAAAACACTACCCTTTCCGACGTTTCTCGGATTGGATTCATCAAAAGTAACATGTACAGACTCTTCTACAGTAAGTAATCGTTTGTTGTATATTCTATATGCTTTGCTAGATTGAGAGTATCCGAGGAAGATACCTTCGTCGGCCTTGGAATCGAATTTCCCTAAGTTTTCCTTTCCATTGTTCAATACAAAACATTTGCAACCAAAGACATGTAAGTGAGAAACATTTGGCTTTCGCCCTTTTAAAAGTTCATACGGTGTTTTGTTTAGAATGGGGCGAATGAGCACCCTATTCAAAACGTAACAAGCCGTACTAATGGCGTCAGCCCAAAAATATTTTGGTAAGCCACTTTCATTTATCATTGTTCTTCCCAATTCTTCCAAAATTCGATTTTTACGCTCCACAACCCCATTTTGTTGAGGAGTACGTGGAGCGGAGAAGTTATGATCAATACCATGGTTACCGCAATATTCTTCAAATAAGTGATTTTCAAATTCACCTCCATGATCGCTTCTAATTGCAACAATGTTTGTATTTAGTTTATTTTGGGAAAGCTTAGCAAATCGTTCAAAGGCGGCGAATGTGTCACTCTTACTTACTAAGAAAATAGTCCAACAAAATCGAGAAAAGTCGTCCACTATTACGAAACCGTAATAGTTTCCTCCTAGACTTTTAATCCTAGATGGCCCAAATAGATCCATATGGAGAAGCTCGAGAGGTCTCGTTGTTGAAACGATATTTTTGGATTTAAATGAGATCCTCGTTTGCTTCCCCTTTTGACAAGCATCACAAAGGTGATCCTTGGTGAACTTAATTTTGGGGAGACCTAGGACTAGATCTTTTGAGACTACTTTGTTGAGTAAGTCAAAGTTAACATGTGCTAAACGCCTATGCCATAACCATGAATCTTCACTCATTGTTACGAGGCATTTGTCACTTGTTAACGATACTTCATTTAAGTCAAGCATATAGACATTGTTCACACGAAGACCATTAAACATACTCTTCTTATCATCATTATGTACAATTTTGCAACAATCTTTTGAAAACGATACATTGTATCCTTTGTCACATAATTGACTGATGCTAAGTAGATTGTGTTTAAGACCTTCGACAAGCAACACATCAGAAATAGTAGTAGAGGAGGGATTACCTACACTACCTTTCCCAAGTATTGCTCCACGGTTGTTGTCACCAGAAGTTACATATCCCTTCTTCTTAGCCACAAAATCAATGAAGAGAGATATGTCACCTGATATGTGCCTTGAGCATCCACTGTCGAGAACCCATCTTCTCTCGGTAGTCTCGAGGCATTGTACCTGTGACAAGATAATTAACAAGAGAAGGTACCCAATTGCTTATTGGATCCTGAGTGGTGAGGAACGAAATGGTTGCATTTGGGCATCCATTGATAAATGCCTTTAGGAACTAAAAACCTCCTAAATCTACATTTAGCAATGGAATGGCCTTTCTTGCAACAATAGAGACAAGAGAAAGTTACATTTGGATTGCTTTTGCTATCTTCATCTTTTATAACATATTTATATTTTTGATATGGATTAACCATACTTTTTCGAAAATTAGATTTGTTGATAGCAAAAGTAATCTTGGGCTCAAGAGCCTTGTCAAGTTTGGCTTTTAGGTTTCTTACTTCACCTTGCCAAATGTAACAAGTATCACACCCAAAGTTCATCATTCTACTTTTAAGGTCCTCATAACTTGTTTTTGTGCTTTCCACTATGGAAGCTTTAAGAGCCTCAAGTTTCCGTTCGGATTCTTGGATTTTATGTTCCAAATGAGAAAAGATTTTCTTATTTGAGGCAAGCCTTTTAAAGGCTTCTTTCGCTTCATAGTGTAAAGTATCAAAAGCAGTTTGCAATTCATTATGAGACATACTAGAGGATTTTTCATATTTAGCATGTCGTACCTGTTTCTTTTTGTTCTTTTGATGAGCAGAAAGACATAGATTTGCATTTTCATCTTCATCACTAGAGCTTTCATCATCAGAGGAGTCGCTATCGCTTTCCCAAGCGATGTATGCTCTCCTTGGCTTTGATGGTTTCTTGTGTGATTTGTATGAGTCTTTTTCTTTTGTCTTTTTGTTCATCGGACAGTCCGGTTTGTAGTGACCCGGCTTTCCACACTTATAGCACGACCCTCTAGTTGTTTTTCCTTTTGAGTCATCATTTTTGGAGAACCTAGATTGCTTCCGGAAGTTTACTAAGTTCTTCTCGGAATGTTGGATGTCGTTCTTTCTCACGTAACGGTTGTAGCGTTTGACGAACAGCCCCATATCTTCACTCTTGTCCTCTTCTTCTTCGTCACTCGATGAATAATCACTTTGCTCTTTTGCTTGAGACTTTGAGGAGGAAGTCTTTAGAGCTATTGTTTTCTTTTCACTCACCTTTGCTTTGTCTTTCTTGTCTTTCTTTTCGTGTTGTTCCAGGCTTAAGAGAACTTGTTCGTGCTCTTGTAGTTTACCGAACAATGTTGTCAAGTCCAATGTGGTAAGATCATTTGCCTCTTTTATGGCGGTCACTTTCGGCTGCCATTCCCTGTTAAGACATCTTAAGATCTTATTAGTAGCAATATCATTGGGAACAGGCCTACCAAGTGAATGTAATCGATTGATGAGATGAGTGAATCTCTTTTGCATGTCGGCAATGGTTTCCCCTTGCTCCATGAAAAAGAGATCAAACTCTTGTGTTAGTGTATTGATTCTAGCCAATTTAACATCATTTGTCCCCTCATGGGCAATTTGTAGTGAATCCCACATAGCCTTAGCAGTAGGACAATGGGATACACGATAGTATTCATCTACGCCTAATGAGGAGATTAGGATATTTTTGGCTTTCCAATCATAATTGTATTTCTTTTCATCATCATCGGTCCATTGTGCTTCGGGCTTAGGCACAACTTCGTTGTTCTCATTGGTCATGGTTATTTGAATTGGACCATTGAGAATAACATTCCATATTTTTCTATCTATGGAATTTATGTGCACCCGCATACAGTCTTTCCAATAACTATAATTTTCACCATTGAAAACGGGAGCTCTATTGTAAGCCCCTTTAGGTTCGTTAGCCATTTTCTATCAACGTTGTATTTTGAAGCACGGAGTGAACCGGAGCTCCTGATATCACTTGTTAGACTATGGCACGGATCTAGAAGGGGGGGTTGAATAGATCCCAATTAAAATCTTGAGTCGGCGCTACCAATTTAAAAGAAAATTGGTTTTAAAAATTGTTTTTAAGTGCGGAAGCAGCCGAGGAAAATTTAGTCTAAAACGAACCGTTATTGGAAAACCGGATATGCGTTAAGCTAATGGATTTGAGATAAAATGAAATACTAATTACTACACTATTTGCACACTCAATTGATATATTTCACTAACTAGCAAGCCTAGTTCCAATGATACAAAATACCAAATTAAACTGAATGTAAACTTAAGACAACTTTGGCTTATGCAAATTCACAAACACTTGGTGTGCATACACTCCAAGAGATATTTGAGTTGAGTAAGTAATTCAAATTTATCTAGTACAATACACTATTGTACTTTGTATTCAAACAGCAGTTTTAATCTCTTACTCAACTTATATCAACGTTTGGTAAAATTGCTTAAACTAAAATCACTTAATTTTTAAGCTGAAAAACAGATTATGCAGAAAATTAAAGAAGACAGAGATTTGATGAGGCAGTTCCCCCGCCGTCCTCGCTTCGGGGTACGTCTGCCCTCAATTCTAAAACTAGAATTGAGATGATTAATTAGATATCACCTGTGAAATTTAATCGTTTATACAAGGATTGCAAAGCATATAAACAACAAAACTTCCAATGTGTTGAACGATGCTTCCTATCCTTGCTCCTTGATTCAAGATGAATCAAGACCTTCGATCGTTGATGCTAGACCTCCGATTCCAGCCCCTTTGTTGAAGAATCTTCCGTTCTTCAAACCCTCGGCCCGACTGATCTCAAACACAACGAGTCGAACCCGAATCCTTCACTTCAATGCCACCGAATCCGCTACTAGACTGATGAAGACTTTCCTCTTCTCAATCACCTTCGCTCGGCTGAATATTGAAGAACGATTCGTCCAAAAACCCCCAAACACAAACCCGTATTGGAGGACAAAACCCTAACGGTTTTATTCAAGAAAGAACCTGCCACAAGCTTCAACCCGAACTGGATTCTTCGATCACAGCTTCGAACCTTATCACCTTTAACCGAACACGAAGCACATCAAAAATGGTTGTGTGTAGTTGATGTGTTGTGAGATGTTGAAGATGAAGATGATGAATCTTGGACACCTATTTCACTCTTTCTTGTTTCCTTGAACACTTGAATTCAAATTAGCAAATGTTAGTTGATACAAGTGTTTTGACTTGTATATATAGTAACTGACAAAACCAATCAAACATAACAGAATTTCAAACAGTGGAAATAACTCAGAAAACTGAGTTTACGCGCGAGCGGTCGACCATAGGTCGGCGTGTGCTGAGTCGTGAGCTTTGAGCTGACCCTTATGGTCGACTCAAAGCTTCCATGAGCTGACCTGTGGTTGACTCAAAGCATCATGCGCTGACCCGTGAGCTTTGAGCTGACCCTTATGGTCGACTCAAAGCTTCCATGAGCTGACCTATGGTTGACTCAAAGCATCATGCGCTGACCCGTGAGCTTTGAGCTGACCCTTATGGTCGACTCAAAGGTTCCATGAGCTGACCTGTGGTTGACTCAAAGCATCATGCGCTGACCCGTGAGCTTTGAGCTGACCCTTATGGTCGACTCAAAGGTTCCATGAGCTGACCTGTGGTTGACTCAAAGCCTTCAAACCTGCAAAAATTCGTATTTTGTGATTTTCATGCATTTCGTCATGATCACACTTTGTCCACATATGTTTTTAAGAATTATAACAGATTTAGATAAGCATAGGAAAGGATATGATAGGTGATGTGTTGCATTTGTTTGTAGACATGCATGGTGGTCATTTGTCATCATCGAAACTTGCGATCGTATGTTGTCTGACACTTTGCCCTTACATCCATAAAATACAAGACCACAAACAGACATTCTGACCAAAAGAAAGGATTTTGTGATCTGAGTTACATTTCTACAAGTTCTGCTATTTATAGAAAATTAATACTTGAATACTCGGCCAATCATTGGCCGAGACAGTACAAACACAAAATCTTTTTGGCGGGAAATATATCATTCCCAAAAAATTATTGAAATTTTGGAGGGAAACATATCAATTTTATTATTAATATATAAGAAAAAAATTATTTCTATTATTAATATTCTAAAAAATAATCATTTTTATTATTAATATTTAAAAAAAAACAATATCAATTTTTTTTATTATTATAAAAAACTATTATTATTTACATTTTATTTTAAATATTTTTATAAAAATATTATTATTATTTTTAAAAAAATCAATTATATTAATTAAATATAGAATTAATTAAAAACTATTTAATAATAATTAAAAAACTATTTAATAAAGCATTAAAAATATTATAAAACAAAAACTTCCTTCATACCCTCGGCCATTGATTGACCGAGCCTACACAAGGCAAAATGAGTCTTCATACCCTCGTCCAATGGATGGACGAGCCCAATAAAAAAAGGGGACAGATTGGATTATTTTTTCAGAATGAGGGAAAGTGGAAATTTAATTTCAACTTTGGGGCATATGGGAAAAAAATCTATAAAAGAATGAGGATAATACAAATTTAACATAAAAAGCGACCAGAATGCAATTTATTAATCTTAAACAAAGAATATAATCTTTTTTATAATTATTTTTGGCGAATAGAGAAGGAGAGAGTATGATTTAACCTAAGAGAGAATGTTAGTGTAATATGAGCATATAGAGTGTAATTTAGAATCATTCCTGTATTAGCAACAAAAATAATACACTTTTAAATTGGTTCACCTTATGCAATTAAAATTATTTTTTTAAAATTATTGAAGTTTCCAAAATGAATAGTATAAGAGAGTGTGTTACTAAATTATGATATAACTTTTCAAAAACAAAAAAAAACTAATTATACAATTTTTTAAAGAATAAAATAAAAAACAAATCAGAAAATGCACACGAGGAAGTCACACGAAGAGATTGAAAAATTTGAAATATACCCGCTAAAATTTGAAAGCAAGTAGAGAAACGGAAACAGTGTGAAGCTTTTCTCTAACTAACAATGTCTTCCTTTCCAAATTCTGAAGAACTAACAGTTGCATCTGCGATGATTCTTCTTCACACAAAACCAAGGTAATTCATACACTCTCCTTCAACATTCATGTTTCTATTTTCTTCCTTTTTATATCTTCACTCTGATTTGGAATTTTTTTAATCTAAAGGTTTCATTCAAGTTCCGATTATGGAGTTCCTGGAGAAAGAAAGAGCATCAGTTGCAAGCGTTTCAAAGCGAGTTCCGTTTCTACTGTTTCGAATAGATCTTCAGCTTCGTCCTCCGTTTTGATCATGGATGATTCTTCAGATCAGAGCGAAGAGATGAAGTCATATCCTGTTTCGTTCTTTTCTGCTACTCATCGTTATCATCAGATGAAGTTCAAGGTTGATTTTATTTATTTCGTTTTCGCTTTTTTGTTTTTTGTTCCTTTCTGTTTCGTTGTTACTGTTTTTTGAATCCGTTTGAATGATATTGAAAAATCGTTGAAACTTGAAAATTTGAATTCAGATCTGCGGAGATTCTTTTGCTGTTTTTTCTGTTTGAATTGATTTCACAATGTTCTAATAAAATTGAATCTAAGCATGTTTAGTATTGAAGAACTGAGACGTTTGATATTTTCGTTTTGAGTTTTTTGATTATTTTTCAGTTTTGAGTTTTCGATCCTTTCAAATCTGATTAAACTATGAATTTTGGTTTCTGAAAGATTGCGAGAAAGATTAGGTCGAAGGTAATGTGGTCATCCTCTTCCTGCTCCGTCGACCGGAAAGTGAAAACATGCACCACTACAAAAATTTCTCCGGCATCTGCGTCCGGAGAGGCGACGTCGTGTTTGTCAACCACCTCAAGCTCGCGAAGCTTGCGTTATGCTAACAGAAGTAGATCTGCGAGTGGAACAGAGAATGTAATCCAACGCAACACACTGCCTTCGGTGGCTAAGAACCGCGTGAAGCCTGTTAGTGGAACGCCGCACCTGCGTCGGCGAAGCGAAGCAATATTGAAGTTTCTCTCTCATGGCGGTTCTTCTGAAGTGAGGATCCGTCAAATGCTTGGTGATAGCCCTGACACAAGCAAAGCTCTCCGAATGTGATATTCTATAGCTCTTTTCTTTCACATCGACGCATGAACTCACACACGAACAATAGATTTATTTTGTTTTCACAAAAATCAGAGGAAAACTTTGGTTATATTTTTGAAATCGTGATTCAAATCGTTGTGTGCAGATTGCTTAGGGCTGATGCTGTGAAAAGATCAGGCTCAGGCGGCCGTCATGATCCCTTCGTTTATTCGGTATGCGTACATGTTTATTTATTGTTCATTAACTAATTTCTCAGTTTGGTTTTAATTGTATAATAAATTCAGGATTTATATTTATATTAAAATAATGAATTACTAATACATCTAGTTAACTTATGTCCTTGAGCCACAAGTTAAGGTTACTATTATTATAAATTTTGTGTGGAATGAAACAAAATTTTAAATTTCAAGAAATCAAATACACGCATTTCATTCCAAGAGAATATTTCTATAAATATATCATTAACTTGTGTCTTTGGGACATATGTTAGCATTATCCTTACTATAATAAGTTGATACTTTATGATACTTCCCCTAGTCTAAAATTAAAGAAATCAACAAGTCGCACCCTTTATGGGTTGATTAACTGTTAAATTTTTTTTTAATGTATTAAAAAGTATTTGCATTATTCAAATTACCCTTTATTAAAAAAATTATTCTAAATTAGTTTAAGAGCATTGTGCAAATAATACCCTTTTATTTTGAAGCACCAAAATTGGGTTTTTATTATTTATATTTGAGTAGGAGCTAGTAACATTTAATTGATATCAAAGACGATTTATAAAGAAAAATGAGAAATGAAGTGGAAGATGATTTTGAAAAGCATTTATAGTACTAGAATATAAGAATTTCACACTTCTACTTTTTTCATATCCTTTTAGATTTTTTATTGACACATTTTCATATCCTTTTAGATAAGTTGCTTAATAGATGATTCTCTCTAACATGGGGTTTTGGCTTTTAATTCCACTTCACAATTTCCCTTTTGTTTTTGAAAAACAAATAATTTTCTGACAGGTAAGTGGATGAAGTTGGCAACAGAAGGTAAGCTAGATGATATAACGCATTACACGGATAAAGACTCAGGTATATATATATATCCCTATATAGCAGGGAAATTTTGTCGCATCCCATTTATTATGTAATCATCTATAGTTTTTTATGATATTCATTTATAAGATACAATTTTATTGCCACCACCGGAGTACATATTGGCTCACTTTTTGATATGGTCAACGTTCAAAATATGTTTTCTATTTTATAGAATGTGTGTTTTATACTTATTTAGAATGAAAATTTATATCTTGAGAGCGGTACAAAAGAATATGTATTGCAAATAATGTCAAGTGGGTAACTCATATCACCAACGAATCTATCTTATATGGAAATGTTTGGTTGATTTGAACTTCTACATGTCAAAAGTTTTTTTTTTGCTAAAAAAGTGAAGAATATGAGCAATGTGAAAATTTGCGTCAAAAAAGGTGGCAGTGGAAAAACAAGTAAAATAAACTACTATTAATGTAGAAATTAGAAAATTATTACTCATTAAGCAATGTTGTAGTATACAATTGACGTGGACATTTTGCTTAAACATTTCTATATATACTAGTATTTATTTGTCTTCTCTTTCGAAAAATGTATTTATCAACTAGTATAAATTTGTTATGTACTTTAATCTTATATTAGATAAAATAAACGTACGTGATCTAATTATTGAAAATGTAAAATAGATATAAATTAGTCGAATTCAGTTTATTTAAAAATAGTGCTTCAATAGTTTTAATAATAATAATAGAATATCACCATCAACTTTTATGAATAAAAAATGTGGTCAGGAAAACATATTACTAAAAGTAACAAATTATTGATAAAATTGATAGATTATGTTTACATATTTATGACATAATACGAAAGAATATAAAACAAAAGTGACAAACTAAATGGTCAATTTAACTATGGAATAAAACAGATTTAAAAAACAACTATGGAATAAATCTCGAAGTAGTATGTGTTCGATGCAATAATCACATTTCAATTGAAGAGTTTCCGTAATTGATGAAATATTTGCTTTCCTACATACAAAATAAGTACAAGAACAAAAAAAAAAAAATATATATATATATATATATATATATATATATATATATATATATATATATATATATATATATATATATATATATATATATATATATATATATATATACACACGTATCAAGGATAACATTGAAAATAAACAAAATATTCTAACGACTTCTAACTGTTTCTCTAACCAACTATTATATACTTAATTAGTTAGGTTGATACCTCTCCATAAGTTGGAATATGTAAGTTATATAGTCTTAATTTGGACAAAAAGGAATCGAATAAAGGAGCATGTAATGGTTTGGTCAAAATATCAGCCAGTTGAGAAAGAGAAGGAACTAGAAGTAGATGAATCAACTTGGACTCCAATTTCTCCCGAATAACATGACAGTTAAGTTCAATGTATTTGCTTGCTGCGTTCGTGAAAAATGGGATTGTGAGCAAGGTAGATGGCTGATTTGCTGTCGTGGTATAACGATGCAGGTGTAGAAAACTTGATGTTGAAATCTGCAAAAATGTAAGACAATCATTGTTTTTCACAGGTTATGGATGCCAAGGCCCGATATTCTGCCTCAGTTGATGAACGAGAGACGATGTTTTGCTTCTTTGAGCGCCACAATATTAAGAAATTACCAAGGAGAGCACAATATCCAGTAACAAATTTGCGAGAGTCCGGACATCTGGCCTAGTTAGAGTTGGAAAAACCATGCAACTTTAGTGGACTGGAACTAGAAAACAATATGTCTTGTGTAGGAAAAACCTTCAAATATTTGGGGACTCGAGTAGCAGCTTTGTAATGAGAAGCAAAAGGATTAACAACATATTGGCTAAGGTGTTGTATTGAGAACGAAATGGCAGGCCGCATATTAGTAAGGTATAGTAATCAACCAATGAGTTTGCGATATGATGAAGGGTCATCCAAGAGAACACCATTTTGAGAAGAGTGTTTCAAGGTAGGCTGAAGAGAGGTAGAGGCAGGTTTGGCACCAAGAAAACATGTATCTTCAAGGAGCTCTAAGACATATTTTCTTTGATTGAGAAAAATGATAGGGGTGGAACGAGCAATTTCAAGGCCAAAGAAGTATCACAACTGCCCAAGGTCCTCGATGCGAAACCTGTTGTGTAAGAAAGCCTTAACATTATTGATTTCCACAAGGGAATCACCTGTTAATACAATATCATCAACATACACTAAAAGTGTAGTGAACCTGTGAGAAGTGTGTTTGGTGTAAAGTGAATGATCAGCCTCAGATTGTGTGCAGCCTAAAGAGAGTAAAGCAGTAGAGAGCTTAATATGCCATTGCCTACTGGCTTGTTTCAAGCCATACAGGGATTTGTTGAGCTTACAAACCTTATTGCAACCAGTAACATTATATCCAGGAGGGAGAGACGCATACACTTCATCATTGAGACCTCTATAAAGGAAAGTGCCGTACCTTGGAAAATGAGAACACGACGCTCGCGAAGCGCGATGGCACGGTCGTGGAATGGACTTAACAGATTCACCACCAAACTTTATTTATTCTCAAAGAGGGAAAGGGAAAATATTAATAAAACCCCTAAAAGAACAATAATGACTATGGTCATCGCAACCAAATCGGGGTCCAAGAGTCGATTACTCAAGGAGAAGGTATCAGCGTCCTCCATGTTCGTTGTACTCAACAAGAACCGTTTGGTTAGTTGTGCGCGTTAGGATTAACTTTGAAAATGTTAGGCTTCTCAAGTTATTAAAAGGAAAGAAAATGAGAAAAATGTTTATTTTTTATTAGGGTGCCTGAAGAGACTTTGAATCTCGCTCCTACGTATCTTTGAGTGCAATAGAGAACTCAAGGCTTACGTAGTTATGGATAAAAAATATGTGTTTGTTGGTCGATTTTAGTGAGAGCTATTTTGTATCAATCGATGAAAAACATTACTTACCCAAAATAGGTGATGAGCGAATGTTTGCATCACATTGAATGGATTTACAATTCAACATTCACGGGAAAACGCCACTTATCTCAACTCACACGATTGTGGACGAAGCATTGTTTGGCATCGTCTCGAGACAAAATATTTTTCGTTTGTGAAAAGGGTTTGAAAGTTATCGCACATCCACCACATTCCTTTTCCATCTTATTTACAAAAAGGATTTGATATGTTTAGATGTTTTGAGGTTTGATTGAGAAAGATTTTGAAGAAGTCGCACTGGAAGTTTTTATAGATGGAGAGAGCTTGGATGGGTGAGATATCCATCTCGAATCCTGACATATGGAGCTCGTGCTATCCATCATGTTTCTTTTACATCTTTATTGAAAAGTGCTTACCAAGAATTAGTTTTTTTTTTAATTTGGAAAAATGGTTTGACGTTGGATGAAACATTTGATTATGATACGGAAATGAAAAAAAGGTTAGAAAGTTTGAAATGGTTTGAAATGAACGATGAAGACATGGTATTGACCAATTTTTTTTTTTGAAAGATTGATTTTATATTTTTGTTGTTTATTTTATTTTGTTTTATCTTATTTTACTTATTACCTAAATAATTAATCTATCTAATTAAAATCAAGAAAAAAAAGCAAATAAATACAAATTACAATCAAATGGGATATGATAATTTATTTTGGAGAATAAGATAAATATAATAACCAAAATAACAAATACAACTATAAGAGCAATAGACAATTGAAATAAACAAACTATAGAACAATAAAAAAGAAATAAAAAATATAAACAAAAATCAAATAAGTTAAATCAAAACAATCAATCTTTTTTTGTTTGAAATTTTTTATACTTTTTATAAGATAAATAAATCTAAAATAAATAAATAATAAATAATAATAAATAATAAAAATATAATGTTTTTTTAATCAAGGAAGAATTCATTTATTTTTTATTTTTTATTTTTAGGAAAAAAATATTAAATAGAAAAAATAAAAAAGAGAACAAAAAAATGAAGGTAAAATGGGCCTCGATGGGGTGGGGGGTGTTCCGCGCCCAGAAGGAGGTGTGGATAGAAAGAGAGAGTTCTGGGCCTACAACAAAGGCCACTTGGTCTCCACCCAATGAGGAGAAAAAAAGAGGTCAAAACAAATAAAAACAGAATACCCTAGTTCTTCAAAGGGGGCGGACGCCCAAGTCCTCAATGTCAAAGATGCTTTTTCAAAATTTTAAAAAACCTGACCAACCGACAACTGCCACATGGTGCTGGAAAAGAGGAAACGAAAATGGAAATACACGCTTCCCCTTCCCCATATGCACTGACTTTACTATATTTTTTTAATAAAAAAAACAATCAAAGTTAATTAATGTATATTAATCAGATTTTAAAATAAACAAAGAACAAATAACACACTAGTTCCTAATGAACAGAAACGTTGAACAGAGGAATGTAAGTTTCTCTCCTCATAGTGGCAACTAACCCAGGGGGAACCCGACCGACCCAATGGCGGCGACCTCCCTTTTTTCAAAAATCTTACATAGTTTCTCTCATCTATCTCTTATTTCTCTCTTCCACTCTCCAAAATCGACCCAAAACCTCTCTCAAACCTCCATTAAAGGCGTCCTAACAACAACAAAACAAACCTAAATACCCAAATGATTCTAAATCGTAACACATATCAAACAAACAAATCGAAATCTCAGACTCAAACAAACCAAAATCCCTTTCGATTTTTTCAATGAGTTCTAACAGTTATGAGTAAAACAGGGGTATGAGTTCAAAAGATCGTATCTGTCATGAGTTAAACAAAAAGCAAAACCAATTGTTTCAATGTGGCACGATAATGGAGATAGTGAACTACTGTCATACCCTAATTTTTAACCCTAAGATCCCACATCTGATTTGCATTTTTTTCATACAAACAAGGTCACATTTTGATCCTTCCCCTTTATCCATCTTTAGGTTTGCTTCTTGCTGGGATCACCAAGCACCTCTTTCTTTTACTTTTGTGTTTATTTGATTCATTGCTTATGTAACCACTAATCAAAATGCCAAAAATATGTCTTGTTTCCCTTGATTTTATTGTGCAAGGTAGGGCTTTTCAAATCAAGAGCATCTCAAAGTTTGGTGGCTTACTTCTCAAGAAAAGTCAAAGGTTCGTGTGTTTATTTCCATGTCTTCTTCAACAAGCAAATTCAAAATTTGAGCAATCTAATCAAGAGGAAATCAAGTACACATTATCTTGAGTTCATATGATCAACCATGTGCTTTGAAGTGCAAGAAAAGTTCAAATACACAAGCTTGTTCCAAGTGGTTTGACCAAAAAGTTAACAATTTTAAGTCAAAGTTCCAAGGATCACAACTCCTTCAATTCTTAACATTTTTTAATTCTTCTTTTTGCATATGAGTCTTCTCAACACCCTCTACAACTTCTCTTTACATGACAAAATCCAATTATGCTTGGAGGATCATCAAAAGTTTAGAGACATTATAGATCATTTGTGGACTTAGTGAAATTTGACCTATTTTCAAGTGATTTTTTCCTAACTTTCAAGGATCATAATTTATTCAATTTCCAACATATGAAGCTGATTATTTTTTTGAAATATCATTTGTGGTTCCCTCTACAAATTTGCAAGGTCAGAAAATGCTTGGAAGGCCATGGAATTCATTGAGACATTATAGGTCATTTTCAGCCATGAAGCACTCAAATTTTTTCTAAGTTACATAACCCGTTTTTCATGCCAACTTCAACATGCCATAAATTTGTGCTCAAACATCCAAATGCAACATTTATTGGCACATTGTAATCTTGGCCATGATGTTAACACATTGCAAAAAGAATGGGAGCAAAAAGCCTATTGAGTAAGATGCCCGAATGAGTTGAACATGGTGACTTGTAACTGAAGAAATCACCATTGCCCCAAATTTGATCATGACTAATCTCAATTCCAAACCAAATTAGCAAGTGTTTTGGTACTAAACATATTTTAACAAGCCTCCAGAAGTTAATTGACCTTTGAAACGCATCAATTGGTTGTGTTTTAATGAGTTTCAAGTCACACTTGGATCAAGTTCGTTTTGCACGAATTCTGCATCATTCCACACGTATTTGGATCCAAACACATTCCCTATAAATAGAGGAAGTTATTTCATTCATTTCCTAGATTTGGATAGCCAAGAAACCCCTGCTGCAACTTGAAATTTATCCAGACAATTCAACTATCGTGTTTTGAGTTTCAACTCGTTTCAATCCAATTTCCTGATTCCATAAGCTCCATAGGCATCCTCTAAAACTTTTGAAACAATTCCCAACCTCTAATACCTTCTGAAGTGTTCTAAACAGATCGAGCTTCATCAACTTCTGATCACCATCTGGACAAGGTAGTTATGAGCATCATTTGAACTCAAACAAGTTACCACAATGTAGTCTTTCACTCTCTGATGCCTTCCCCTAACTTATCTGGAGTTGATTGATCGTGTTCATCATTTAATTTAATTTTTCGCGGTTTGCTTGAATTTACCAAATGATGAAACTCCAGTGAAAGCTCACCGAAGAAGACGACCGGAGTTTTCCTCAGGTGGTCTGAGTTTGAACCAGATATGTTGGCAAAATGAAATGTTTTGATTGGTTGAATTTAAATTGTATCCTATGTTTGTGTTGCAGCGTGTTCCATCGTGCATTCTAACCTTTGGAGTGTTGGATCTGTCATGTCAATTAATGAGGGGTGATCCAACGCTCTGTGTTTTTTCTGATTTTAATTCTTTTTCTTTAAAAATTTCATAGTAATTTCATTTTTCATTAAAAAACCCCAAAATAAATTCTAAAATTCTCTTTTATTTTTCTTCATCTAATTTTTTTTCCACATTTTTTTTTCATTCATTTTCTATTTTTCATGAATTTTCTCTTTTCTCCTTTGTTTTAATTGGTTTAAAAATACTTTTGTGCATTTTAAAATTCTGAAAATTTTATTATATGTTTCTTATGTTATTTTCAACCTTCCATAATTTTCTTGACCATTTATTTGGTGTTTTGAAGGATTTTATGGATTTTCCATTTTATTTCTCTTTTAAAAATCATTTAAAAATATCTTTGATGCATTTTTATTTCATTTAATTGCATTTTATATTTGTGTGGCCTTGTGAACTTCTGTTGGCCTTGAATCATGATGGTTTGGACTTCAAGTCTCATCAAACTCAATGGATCTTGGGTCTTGATGGGGTGAAAACCATAATCCACCAAAATGGATGATTGATTTTGATGATGACTTGATCAAACTTTTGGTCCAATTTAGGTTTGACTTCTCTTGATTCTTTCTTCGTCATCTCCTTCTTTTCCCTTTGATCAATTGGATGACTTGTGTCCATCTTGTTCATGATGTAGAGATTGGTACTTGATGAACTTTCATCATTTCAAATCTACCTTCTAAGTGATCATGGATCATTTAAGATACTTTGGATTGATGCATAAGTTTGTCCTAAGTGTCATGAAGTGTGGATTGAAGTAATGGACCATCCTCCTAGCCTTTTTGCTTGATCATCCCCTTCCTTTCTTTTTTTGTGTGGCATGGATTTAGGAGAATGATTTACATATCATTTCTCTAGCATGTATTAACACAAACATTATTATTGACCGACCTCAGATATTTATGACTTCTACATAAGTCCAATTACGATTGCTTAACATAGCGCTAAATTTGTCCCAAAGGCAATGGAATTTTTATAAGTGAGATTGTAAGTCTCATATTCCTCACGGTATTGTATGAAAATTTTGCTTCTTTTCCATTTGTGAGGGTCAGTGTCATACTTATTGATTTTATCCTAGTTGGAGCCCTTCTCACAAATGATGTATAGGTTCATATTTTCATGCTTGTGAGTGGATAGTTGAGTGTTATCCAAAAAAATGACCAAAAACATCTTTTCATCTTCACTAATATCCCTTACTAACTTTTCGCTTGTATTAACTTCTATTTTAATGTCATATACTTTATGCCTTTATGTTACATCATTTACTTTATGCCTTTATTTTATGTCATTTACTTTATACTTTATGTTTAGCATTACATATCATATTGTTTGTGATTATGTCATTTTGTTCTTTATCCATTTTGACCTTTCTTTTATATTATTGTAAAGAGAACACTAAAAAAAAAACTAAAAGGATCTCATTCCCCCTAACTCATGGACTTGTGGTTACTATTATTGGCATCATTGTGGAGTTATGGACTTAGAATTAGGATCTAGACCTTTGCTTTGGGACTTGTGATTTTGAGACCTTGGAATTCATCTGATACCTATGACTTTGGACTTCTCTGTGAAAACTTGGCTTGGTTACTTTGGTTTCATCTGATACATGAATTATCATTTGCTTATTTTGACTTGCTTGAGGCTTAATCCAAAGGAGATAATTCTTGCTTGACTTATGTCATAAAGCTTGTTATCTCTTGGTTAGATCTTTCCTCCCTAGCTTTTACTGTATGCGTTAAGATAGTCTCTGCTTCTCCACCCCTTCTTTAATTTTCATCTTCTCTCTTTTTCAAAATCTTCTTGCTTTTTTAACTTGAACCATTTTCTCAATAAACCTTGAATTTTGTCAAGTGATTTTCAAAACCTCTTTCCTAATAAATGCTAATTCATCTTAAACATATTCAGACCAATTTCAAAAGACTAAAAATGCCTAACTCATTCAAACCATTTTGTGCCCTTGTGCATTTTTCCTTTTAAAAAATTTCTCAAGGCATTAGACATGAGTCATTTCCATAGTTGAGATATAATTTTCCTATCTCCATAGTATTAATGATAATTCTTTTCCATCTGTAGGAGCTAATGGCATACTTATTGATCCTTATCCAAGTTGGAGCCTTTCTCATGATGATGCAAAGTTCTCATACTTGTGGGTGACTCGTTTAGTATTCTCCTTAAAATGATAAAATGTATTTTCCCTAAAAATGAATCAAAATAAACCCCTTTTTATTTTATTTTTACCACGAACTACGAGGTTTGATCCTCCATTTCACTTTATTGGTACGTAGGCATGAGACTTCAAAAGTCATGGCAAACATAAAAATAAGAGAAGTTCTTCTTTTTCCCATCCCTCCAATCTTTTAACAAACAACACATTTTTCAAACCAAAATGTACATATATTCAAAGAGGTTCCCATGGAGTACCATGGATGTTTAGAGTGCTAATACCTTTCCTTTACATAACTAACCCCCGGGCCCTTTTTCTCTTTTTATTAGTTTTATTTTAAAACTTCTTTGGGTTTTATTCGTACTTTTTCCCTTTTCCTTTGGAAACAATAAAAGTGCGACGACGACTTTTGCTTTGTGAGATAAGTTAATCAATAGCTTAATCTCAAAATTTTTACAGCTACAGAAAAGTGGTGAATCTGCTGGGGAGTAGTCCTAGTGGGTTAAGCCCATCTTTGTTTTTGTGTATATATTATGTTTGTTGTTATTTGTTATTATTTGTTCTGTCTGGTGCTTGGTGATCTCTATGTTGAGATAAGTCATATACCCAAACATGAGAGCTCTTATGATAAGAGGGTGGTATAGTCATGTTTGTCTTACATGGAGTTAATCCTTAATAAGCTGACTTGAGATCCCCCACTCAGTGGAGGCCCCTTTGGAATTACTGATGTCACACGAGTAGTTGTATTTGGCATTACTTTTTCTAACCTGGGAATCCGAGAAGCTAAGGACCTTAAAACCCTTAACCCATCTTGGCCTTTTAGAACGTAGTGCGGTGGCTATTCGGGTGTAGGTTTGAATTAGTTGTTACGCGATACTACATTTGGACGAGTTTCTCTTGAGAATATTATTGGTTGACGAGTAGTCGTATAAACCGATAATATCCAAAATATGGAATTACGACTCTGGGAACTTTTTAGAACCTTGTTCTACAGATGATTGTACCCTTATTACATACATTATGGGTTGGTTCTCCCCCTTGGCTCCACGCCCGTGACTCCGAACCTTTGGACCTTGTTTGTGTGCTTTGTGTGATCTTGTTTGTGGTTGTTGCATCATGCACTCATGGAATTCATAAGAATTTTACTCAATCTTCAAGGAACTTAGAGACTCTTATTGCAAACATCACATATATTTTGATCATGGATATTGGAAGGAGAAATACTCATAAATACAGTTTCAGATGTCCCAATCTCATGGAATTAAAGGAAGCTAGCATCTTTGGAATTACGACTCTGGGAACTTTTTAGAACCTTGTTCTACAAATGATTATACCCTTAGTACATACATTATGGGTTGGTTCTCACCCTTGGCTCCAAGCTCGTGGCTCCGAACCTTTGGACCTTGTTTGTGTGCTTTGTGTGATCTTGTTTGTGGTTGTTGCATCATGCACTCATGGAATTCATAAGAATTTTACTCAATCTTCAAGGAACTTAGAGACTCTTGTTACAAACATCGCATATATTTTGATCATGGATATTGGAAGGAGGAATACTCATAAATACAGTTTCAGATGTCCTGATCTCATGGAATTAAGGAAGCTAGCATCTTTGATGGATGATCCTAAGGGTTTCAAAGACCATTTTGGAATACTTTTATTTGTGCTATCTAGTGATGTTGAGGATGGTCTTCTTTGTACTTTGGTTCAGTTCTATGATCCCGTCTACTGGTGTTTCACTTTTCCTGATTATCAGTTGTTTCCTACCATGGAGGAGTATGGTTATCTTTTGGGTATACTAGTTTCTGATGGAGTTCCTTTTAGTGGGGTGGAAGGAATTCTTGAATCTCGAGTTATTACCTAAGCCATTCATCTGAGGAAGTCCAACATAGATTCCAATCTCATTGTCAAAGGAGGCATCAGAGGGTTGACTTTCAAGTTTCTATTGGAAAGGCCTTTTCTTTTACTAATGCTAATAGTATGGTGGAATTCGAGAATGTTCTTGCCTTACTCATCTATGGTTTGGTCTTGTTTCATAACATTGACAATTTAGTTAATGTTAATGCTATGAGGATCTTCTTGATTGGGAATCCGGTTCCAACTCTGCTCGGTGATACTTATTTCTCCATTCATCATAGGACTTCTAAAGGGGGTGGAACTATTGTCTTCTGTGTGCCTTTACTGTACAAGTGGTTTATTTCGCGCTTGTCGCAGTATCCTACCTTCCAAGAAAATAAGGATTGATTAAGGTGGTCTCGGTAGCGGGAAATTCATGATCATTAAGCTATTGACAAGCTAAAGATCAATTAACAAGAGTCACCACTACGATTTTATTGTTTCCAAGGGAAAATAGGAAAAATGCTAACAAAACCCAATTAGTAAGAAGTTTTCAAATAAAAACTAATAAAAATCAGAGATCACAGGTAAGGGGGTTGGTTACACAGAGGGAATGTGTTAACACCCAAAGCATCCTAGGTACTCCTAGGGAGCCCTTTTTGTGTGCATATGTATTTTGTACAAAGTGATGTTTACAAACAAATAGAATGCGGGGGATGAGAAAAGAATTGATTAATTATATTTTTGTGTTTGACAAGACTTTCGGTCTCGTGCCTACGTACCAACATATAAATGAGGGATCAAAAGCTCGTAGTTCGTGCTAGAAATTTCAAAGTGAGTATGTTGGTTTTTAATAAAAAATAATTTTGAAAGGCACAAAGGCCTAAAAATGGTTTGAATGAGTTAGTTCTTTTTTGGCTTTTTTGAAAGTTTAAGTCAAGTATAGTTAAGTTTATTTACAATTTTGATTTAAGAAGGCAAGTTTGAAAATGCAATGGCATAAGGCCAAAGTTTCTACCGTTTTGTAAAATGGTCTAAGTTTAGAACAAAATAGTTCACACAAAGAAGGTTTTGAAAATGGAGGGAGAGATTTTGAAATTAAAGAAATGGGGAGAAGATGAAGAGACTACCCTAGATACAAGAAATTTAAAATTTTAAAGTTGAAAAGATTTGACCGAATGGGAGCAATCCAATAGACAAGTATGTTAATAGAAACCCAGAATTCCCTTGGACTTTTTAAAATCGAGCAACACACAAAGGCATAAATATATCAATCTTGAATAGCAAAGGCATCAAATAAAGATGGCCTCATCCAAGCTTCTCCACTTCAATGATCTCCTTCAAAATAGCCTATGTAGCAGACGAATTCCTCAAGTCACGGGTTCAACATAACAGCTTAACAAGGATCAATGTTGCAGATGCATCTGGAGAGATCTAGAATGATGTATCAGATGAATTCAAACTTGCAAGTTCTTGGTCTTTCAATAAATTGGCATTGGCCAAGTCTAATAGCAAAGGAATATTGCCTAAATTCTAAGTCCAATTGGGGAGATCAAAACAACAGTCCACTGAAATTTTCTTTTAGGGTTTTTGTTATTATTATGTGCATTAATGGTCAAAGACCAATCAAACAAACAAAGCAACAAACTATATCACACAATATGGTCCAAGTGGATAAAGTGAAAATTGCATAAACATAAACAATTAGAATGATATGTACAATGACAAATGATAATAGAAATAAATTGCATTAAAAGTAAAAGCTTGAAAGTAAAAGTTAATGGTTAGTAAGTTAATAGTTAGTTTTGTTTTGCTTTTTGATGTCAAGACATTCTTTGGAGAACACTCAACCCACTTGCCACAAGCATGGATCCTTGAACCAAAACATCTTCCAAAGGAAGGAAAGAAGGCCAAGTTTCCACACAATACCATGGAAGAGGGGAGACTTATAATCTCACTAACGGAATGCTTATGCCTTTGTGTCACAAATTTAGCGCTATGTTAAGCAATCGTAATTAGACTTATGTAGAAGTCACAACTATTTGAGGTCGGGCAATAAACTTTTGGTGTTAATGCATGTTGGAGACATAACATTGAGAACTATGCTCATTAAACATACCACACACACAAAAAATATGCAAAGGTGTGGTCTAATCTCATCCATACTCATGTTAATCTTTCAATGAACTAGCATTAGGATTTTTGAGATGCCATTGGTCAATTGAAAATGAATGGATGAAGAAGGGGAATTAGATTAAGAGGGAAATGGATGAATGAGATCACAAATTGGTCAAAGGAGGACTTTTACCAAATTAATATTATTCATTCATTTTGGGAGATGGAACGTAGATTCCATCCGTCCCCTAAATCCAATAATATTAATTTGACAAAGTCAAATCAACCTTGACCAAGGCCCAACAACAAATGAGAAACTCAAATAAGTCAATACAAATTGTCAACACAATTAAAATGGCATTTATTCAATTAAAAGTATTAAAATAATGCATTAAATTCAAATATGTTTTGTCCAAATCCTAAAATCACATTAAAACACCAAATAAATGGCCATGTGATTTATCATAGGTCAAACAAGGTCAAAGGACGTTGGACAAAAAATTTCATAATTTTTGGACACTTAAAAATATTTTTAAACAATTAAAAACAAATTAAAAATCAATTAATTCATGAAAAATATTAATAATGATCCAAAAAATAAGTTTAATTCAAAATATGACAGAGAAAAATATTTGAAATTTTTTGGTGAAAGTCCCATATTTTTTGGATCAATATTGAATTTAATATGAATTATTGAAGAAAATGAAATTAAATGAAAAATCAGAAATTGCAAAAATACGTGGACCATCAGATCCCCCTGATTAATTGAGATCGCAGATCTGATGATCCACGGCGCGCGTTCCACCAACACCTTAGTCAAGCGCGCTACAAACTTGGTAATCACAATGCACGATCAAGATTAGAACGTAAGAGCTGGGTCACACGGTCTAGACTTGAGACAACTCATCACCGGAGCCAGAGCTCCAGTTGTCTTCTCCGGCGAAGCTCGTCGGACTGGTCATCATCAACCATCACCAAATTTTCAAACAGGGACATGATTTTAAAGAGAAAACATCACTAAGCACGAATATCACCTCCATTTCTTCCAATTCCAACTATATTGAGAGATATGTGGAATTGAAAAATGAGGTTCATGATCTAAGTTGCTTCGATTCATCATCAAAACAACTCATACACCCTGCCTACATTGGTAGGACTTCAACCAACACAATAATCAAGAGAATTGAGTAAGAAACAAGGAGAATCGAAGAGATCAAATTTTCTGCAAAATACCTTCAATGGAGGTCTAAGCTTGCTAGATCTTGATCTGAATCGTGCTTTGCTTCACTCCAATTGCTTGCAGAAGTGGAATGGAATGGCTTAGAATCAAAGGACTCCTGGAGAATTGAATTCCAAAACAGTGGAGATTCAAGCTCAAATTCAACAAAAATTTTTCAGGTTTATCCTCTCAATGTGAAGGGTTTTCTGTGGGGAATCAAAGCTTGCGCAATGTGTGTGTTGATTATGAGCAATTGAGCTTCAATTTATAGAGGATTCCAATGATAACTGCACACTCCTTTCAAGTTTCCAAAATTGGCAAAGTGAGGTAAGCAGCTGCATGGGCGCGCATAGGCCCATCAAATGATTGCTCATAAGTCCATAATGAAGTTCAGATATGTTGAAGCAAGCTTGGAATGCAAGGCAATTAAACATTGATACTTGAAGTTTGATCCATGACACATGATACCAGCCTGTTTAAGCCATGCGCAGCCTATGCATTTCTCATCCAAAATGCATGCATTTTATCTCTTTGGAAAGGTGAGATCAAGGGGAACAAGTTTGATGTTGAACATTTTTTCATTTGGAGCTTGGAACTTGGAGATATTTGAGGTGGAAGTTTGTAAAAATTTGACATATTGAAAATTTTCTAAGTGTCAAGCCACATGTCTCAATATTCCACCTTGTTTAACTTTTTATGGGAGCTTCAAATGAGGAAAGTGTATTCATCAAAGTTGTATCTCTCTCAAAGACCTTCAAAATGGTCACCAATTTAATGTCATTTGGATTTGAAATAATAGAGTTATGCATTTTTGAAGTTTGGCAAAATCACTTGATCAATGGTATAAGTCAAAAGTGACCTATAATGTAGCCTCATATCACATGTGCAAAGAAGTTGAATTAGATCTTACTCCAAACATAAAAGTTTAAGTAGACACATTGAATTTTAGTGTGCAACTTGGAAATCTTTCATCTCATAAAAATTTAGCAAGTTATGGCCTTGGGAAGTTGACTTTCAAATTAGGGTTTAGACAAAATGACCTATAATGTTTCAACATAGAAAATGATTTTCCAAGCAAAACTAGCTCTAGGTCTCAACATGAAAGCTATTTATAATGTCATTTAGAGTAATATTTCTCTTGGAATAATTTTCATATGGTGAAAATTGTAGGAGATAGGGCCTAGGGAGACCCAGTTTTGATCAGATGAACTCATATTCTGCCATGTTGTTTGTACACTTGAAAGTCAATCTAGCTGTAAATGGTAGATGCGTGCCTTGAGGAGTAATAATTACTGCCCCTATGCCATTTCCATATTGATTAATAGCTCCATCAAATACCATGCCCTAAACCAGGTTCTAGCCCTTCTTCTAGCAATGGTTCATCACAATCTTTCATTTTCAAGTACAAAATCTCTTCATCTGGAAAATCATACTGTACTGACTGGTAATCTTCAATCGGTTGGTGAGCCAAATGGTTAGCCAAGATACTACCTTTATTATCCTAGAGGCCAATACATTTTGGTACTTGTATCGAATAATAAAAGGCATTCTCTTTATTATGGTTGATTAATAAAGTCCCTGGAATAGATAGTCCGTTTAATGTATTAAGTGTGACTTAATCATGAGAACACATTAAACATAAGGACATTATTCCTAAAGTATCCGTAGTCGAGCTTTAGTGTGAAGTGGGATAACATTAAAGCATTAAGACTATTATGTTTGTAGACTGATGATCACATCTCATGGATCATGGATAAAGAGTTATCAAGTCTTAAACATAGGTATGAATATTAGGAGTAATATTTATACCGGATTGACCCGCTATGAGAATACTATATAGAAAGTTATGCAAGGTGTCATAAGTTATTCTCATGGTGATAATAGTGTATTCCACTCTTCGACCTGAAACCACTATGGACCCTAGATGTAGAGTCGAGTGCTTTATTGCTGATCCAACGTTGTCCGTAACTGGATAACCATAAAGACAGTTGATGGGTACTCCACGAAGCATGCTGAGGGACATGAGTGACCTAGATGGAATTTGCCCATCCTGCATAACAGGATAAATGTCTATGGGCCCAATATTGAACTGGACAAGGATGACACTGTCTATGCCTTCATAAGTGTTGTTCTAGTCTAAAGGGTGTAGGTATATCTAAAGTACTATTTACTAAAAGGAAGGTTAAAAGAAAATGACTCGCAAGGATGTCGCATCCACTGCCTACGTATCTCATCTGAGTATGAGAATCACAGTCTTCGTAGCTCAGCTACCTATGGGTTAAAGAGAAGTGTGCTCAGTAAGACGTCGTGTCTTACGCCTACGTATCTCATCTGGAATGAGAATCAGAGCAAAACGTAGTTCGGCTAACTAGGGGTTAAGGATTGCCATCTGAACATGGACTTACAAAAGAGGACACCGGCTATGTCAAAGGAGGGTGGGCAGTGTGTTCAACATCCTAGCAGTAGGTGTCGCAGCTCGCTGAATCGAGTCTTAGGCAGTTACCACTTTACAATAGAACGGACTGACATGCCACAAGATCGGAGACGCACAGAAGGTCTAAAAGTGGGGAGGCTCTGCTCTAGAGTTGTCATGCAATATGGACCTATGTGTTAGGATTTACAAAGGGGAACATCTACCTAATGTTAGCATGCAAAGAATAGGGGAATTTTACCTATGTTATCATACAAAGGGTTCTACCTAATGGGTGCTACCTAAATGAAACAAGAGTCGACGGATGGAGCGCGGAGAGGAGTTACAGATAAGGGTAGATGGCGATGCCGGAGGCAATCGACTTACAGGTAGATGGCGATGCCTGAGGCAATCGACTTACAAGAGGATGGATGAATGCGTGCTGGTTCTGTTAAGTTTTGAAAATGATTACTCGACGTTGGTGTAGCAACCTGTAAAATACAGTGCGCGAAAAAACAACCGGCAAAAGAAAATGACAGAAGAGTCGCCACCGTGCGTTATTCATCCCAAAGGAGGGAAAGGAAACGCTCGAAGTAAACCTAAAAAAGGAAAGGACAAGACGGGGTCTCGCAACCAAATCTTGGGTTCGGGAGTCGGTTATGCGAAGGGAAGGTATTAACACCCCTACGCATCCGTAGTACTCTACGGGATCCACTTTTGTAGTTCTTGTCTAAAGGGTGTGAATTTATCTTGTGCTGTTTACCAAAAAAAAGGGTTAAAGGAAAATGACTCGCGCGGATGTCGCATCCACTGCATACGTATCTCATCTGAACATGAGAATCAGAGTCTTCGTAGCTCGGCTGACCCGGATTGGGGGGATGTGTGCTCGCTAAGACATCGCGTCTTATGCCTACGTATCTCATCTGGCCTGAGAATCAGAGCAAAACATAGTTCGACTAACTACGGGGTTATGGAGTGGGTTTTGGACGAACGACGTTACTACGCAATCTACCTGATGCTCGACCTTTGGAGACTTACTCACCTATAGTAGAAGGAGTAAACGTGTGTTTAGGAGAAGAAAAATCAATGAAGGGTTAGGGTTTGGGATGCTCAAGGGCAAAAAGGCAGTCCTCGACGAAGGAACCGCGCTACCTGCAGGGATACAAACACATACAAAACAAACATGTATAAAGTAAATGTGCCAACAAGGGGCTCAGAAGTAAATAAACAAAAGAAAACAAATGCCTCCTATTGAGGTCTTCCAGCTAAGAAAGCGATATAATGCGGAAAAAGAGGTAAAAGTACCACACGGATAAAGATCCGAAGTAACAGCAATTAAAGGAGTAAGAAACCCAGGGATCTCCCAAGCTAATGCCATCAAAGAAAGGTGAGTCAGTATAGGTAATCGGAATGAACCTCCAGGGGGTATCCCACAAATAAAGTGGGAAAACCACGCAAACCCTCTCTGCAAGAGTCTGTGAGCCCTCACAAAAACTCAACAAAAGGGTTAGTGAAACACGATAAGCATTTTTTTCATGGATAACAATATGGTTTCAGAAACCTCAAACCCTATGGCATACATTTCAGAAATCATGTGATTAAACATTCAAGGCATAGGTTTCACCCATTCATGCATAATTAAACCCGTGGGCAAAAACATAATGAAATTCATCCATCATACCTCATACATTCAGATGATCCAAATTAAGAGCATAAAATTATGGGAATGAGGCAAACCTGATGGGAGAGACCGGTTGAAATCAAATGGCACGGCTGGGTTTGCAAAGCAATGTTAGGGTTTGCGTGAGATGAAAGTGTGTGAGTCAGATTGAATTTTTCAGAGCTGCCTGGGGGTTGCTCTGAGTTCTCTGTCAGGTTTCTCTTCAGGTTTTGTCCAGGGTTTTGTTTCAAGGAAACCTCAGAGTATTTTGCTTCTCTCCCTTTTTCTGTCTGATCTCCCTCTTTTATAACCTGATTTTCATGGCTTTGTGGGCTCAAATGAGAGAGGTCCAAGTCCAAGTTTTTTCTATTATATTTTATTTATTTTTTTATTATTATTTTTATTTATTTATCTATTTATTTATTTTTCGTTTTATTTTTTTAATTTTTTTTTAATTTTTTTTATTTGGATCTAATTCTGATTGACATGATGAAATGCAATATGAAATGCTAAATGAATGCATGAATGAGGAGGGAAAATTTTGGGGTGTTACAACTGCCCCTATTCAATCATCAGCTAACCCGAGCAAGGTGAAAGCGAACAGCTTATCAGACAAAAGGGGTGAGCTGTGATTGAATACCAAAGACAAACCGAAAATTTGCGCTCCGAGAACACCACAAAAACGCGGAAATACACCGCGCTGTTTATTTTTTCTTCCGATCCTCTGGCTGGATCTGAATTAGTCTTCTGGCTTAATCTGGAGTTTCGATCCTCTGGATGAACCTATACTCAATTTAGTCCTCTGGTTGGATATTAATTTTGATCCTCGGGCTGGATATGATTTTGATCTTCTGGCTAGATCTTCTTCGATCTTCTGGCTAGATCTCATTCGTTTCAATTCTCTGGCTGAATCTATTTCGATCTTCTGGCTAGATCTTCTTTGTTTCGATTCTCTGGCTGAATCTACTTCGATCTTCTGGCTAGATCTGGATTGTTTTGATGATAAATTCCCATCATTAGGATCCCGCATCTGAGGCATGCGCTGGTTGACCCTCTTTTGAAATCTACACCCAACCTTCATATTAGATATGCAGCTTCGAGAACATTTCACTTTTGGGCTTCGTACATATTCTTCGGGCTAGAACATGTTGTAACGACTCCTCAATTGGGCTTGCTGGGGAAATAAAGCTTGTAGGCGACTTCACTGGGGAATCTTCAAATTGAGCCTTAGGTTGGCTTACTGGAACACGATTCTCAGACTGAATCTTCGAAATGACCCTCAGGCTGGAACACTGGAACACGATTCTCAGGCTGGATCACTGGAACACGATTCTCAGGCTGAATCTTCAAAATGAACCTCAGGCCGGATCACTGGAAAACGATTCTCAGGCTGAATCTTCGAAATGACCCTCAGGCTGGATCACTGGAAAACGATTCTTAGGCTGAATCTTCAAAACGACCCTTAGGCTGGATCTCTCACGCTTGATCCTCTAGCTGGATCTCATGACCTTGGTTGTAAAGTAGTTCTTTAGTCTGCTTGGAAGAACCTGTTTATCAGCTTATGTGTATGCTTGATATGATATGCATGCAAATGCAAATGTTATGCATGGTGTAAAAAGAAATCTGTTTGGGGAAGCAAACTCCGGTAGGGAACAGATCGCTGTATCAATCCTTGAATGCTCTGTGGGGAATGATCCGTCTGCCGGGACCAATGAGCCACCAAAAATAAATTGGCTGCTTGAAAAGTTGACCTTGCGGGGGGAGTATCAACTATGGAAACTTTGTTCGGCGAGGCTCTGTGAGGAGAGTCTGTGGGGAAAACACTTCCTGGGGAAATGTCGTAGGAAACGACCTTTGCTGGGGATATGAACTTGCTAATCGCCCTCAAGCTGGGGATTAACAAATCTGTTAAAAATAATCTGCTGGGGAATGAGATGAACACTGGGAACACCACCCTCTCATCTGTTGGTTATGCAACCACTCCGCTGTTGCTAGGAAGATACAGTCTGACACTGTCAACTCCGCTGGGGATATATAGTCTGGATACTGTCAACTCTGCTGGGGAACATGCTCTGCTGAGGAGAGACTTTGTCAACCGCTTGGGGATAAGGATTCATGACTTGGCATCCGGTTCCTGTGACCTGCAACCAAAATACACGTATGCCTCGGGGGAATTTCTCGGTTTGAATTCACCGTCCGGGATTAAGCACATTCAAAGCAATTTTAAATGTTTTCCTGTGCAAATCATCTGCAAAAGCCACCATTATGTTCATATGCAATATGTTTTATCAAAAATTTGGACATTTTTGCAAACAAACTGATAAATGAAAAATAAAGAGGCTCTTTAACTGAATTATTCGACTCTTACTGGGGAGAAAATTTGTGCCAGGAATAGGCGAGGGTATCAGGAAGCTGATCCCTGAAAAGAGGTGATCGCTATAAAAAGAGAACTATCCTAATGGCAATGGGGATACGGGGTCCCACCGAGTTTCGACTCTGCTATGGCTCGTATGTCCTCAAGACGCTCTGCTCATCTTGCTTTCTGAAGTGGATGATTAGTCGATCTTTAACCTTCGAAGATTGCCGGATTGAATGAAACGGTGATATAACACTGATGAACTCAGATCACAGTCATTCGCTTATTCCCTAACTTTTGCCTGGATCGCCCCCTTTTCGGGTTTTCAATCCACCGGGATACCCTTTTTGCCTGAGCCGCCCTTTCGGGTTTTCGACTCACCGGGTGTACATTTTTTATTTTTATATCCCTAATTTTTGCCTGAACCTCTTTATTCTTTTTTTTTTGGTTCGTCGGGATGCCCTTTTTTTGCCTGGATTATTCTTTTTATCGTCCAGCGGGTCTATTTTATGCGAAGTATATTTTTTTTAACTGCGTCTGAGTTAATAGGGGACGGGAATCCTTCGCCATCCATGGTTGTTAGCATCAAAGCTCCGCCATAGAAAATCCTTTTAACCACGTACGGACCCTCATAGTTCGGTGTCCATTTGCCCCTGTGATCTGTGTTGGGAGGAAGAAATCTTTTGAGTACCAATTCAACGACTTGATACTCCCGAGGGCGCACTTTCTGACCAAATGCTTTCTTCATTCGTCTCTGACCGAGATACGTCAATTCTGGGTACGTGGTTCCAGCATAGCACCTTAATCATCGAAGACAAGGTAGCCAAAGCATCAGCAAATTGGTTTTCTTCATGAGGAATGTAATACAGCCTCACCGTCGTAAAGAAAGTCAACCATCTTCTCGTGTAGTCTCTGTAAGGAGCCAAATGAGGCTGAGGTGTATATCATTTCCGGTTGGTTTGATTGATGACCAAAGCTGAATCCCCGTATACATCCAGGGTTTTAATCTGTATATTGACGGCTTCCTCAAGTCTTAGGATACAAGCTTCGTATTCGGCTTCATTGTTGGTGCAGGGAAAAGTTATTCTGGCACCAAATGGCATATTAACCTCCTTCCGGTGTGATCAACACTACACCAAATCCGCGACCATTGACGTGGACCGCCCCATCAAACATCATAACCCATTTGGATTCAGGGTCAGGCCCCTCCTCCGGGAGTGGTTCCTCTCAATCTTTCGATTTGAGAAACATGATGTCCTCATCAGGAAAGTCAAACCTCATAGGTTGGTAATCATCAATCGGTTGCTCTGCAAGATAGTCTGACAAGACACTTCCCTTGATGGCTTTTTGTGAAGTGTATTGGATGTCATACTCTGTCAGTATCATTTGTCACCTAGTAACCTTTCCGGTAAGTGTTGGCTTTTCAAAAATATAATTGACTGGATCCATTTTTGATATCAATAGAGTCGTGTGAGTCAACATATACTGTCTTAGTCGGCGAGCAGCCCATGCCAAAGCGCGGCAAGTTTTCTCGAGCAATGAGTATCTTTGTTCACAGTCGGTAAACTTTTGCTAAGGTAGTATATTGCATGCTCTTTTCGACTTGACTCGTCATGCTGACCGAGCACACAACCCATTGACCTTTCTAACACAGTCAAGTACATGATCAACGGTCTTTCCTCTCGGCCTGTAGACTTGCCCCGATCTTGATCTCTTTCTTGTCGTCTGCGGTACCGATGTTGACGGTCTCAATCACCTCCTGATAAGGTGTAATAGCTCGGTCCTCCTGTTTCAACAATCTGGCTAACCCTTCAGGCAATTCACAATCTTCCTCAACCCCTTCTTCGGCTTAATAGATAGGATTGTCGAAGTCATACTTGGCCATAGCAGTGTCGTTAGTAGTGAGATCCGGGTGGTCCGCTCTGCATGATGGAGGATCATGCTTTACCTTAGAATGAGAGATTTTTTTTGGAAAGAAAGAAAAAACGAAAAAAAGAAACATTGCCATTTTTTTTTTGTAAAAGTAAAAAAAACTGAAAGAAAGAGAACACAAAATTGTTTGCAAAAGCCGTCCTTTATTGATGATAAAAATAATTGCGAAATGTAACTAAATGGATGGCCCTACAAATGAGCCGTTACACCTTGGGCAAAGTGTAAGACTTTATTATGCATGTAATAAAGGAAAACAATAAAAATCACTCTTTCAGTAGAGTAACCCGGACGGTTTTTTCAGACGACCAATTGTCGAGCTTTTCTCCCGGGACACTTGGGCGAATCCAGCTATCTAAGTCACAGTCGCTGTCAGCCTTGTCTTCATCTGCAGCATTGATGATGTAGGGAGAAACCAAACCCCCGCTGGAGAGAGTACCGGTTTCATTCTTCTGAGATCCCGGAGCATACCCCAATCCAAACTTGTCTTCTTTGATGACTGGCTCCACAAATTTTCCCCAGCCTTGGGCATCACCAGCTTTAACCACTTCGACAACTTGCTTGTATGAAGAGATAGAAGTCCCGACCTTCTCAAACTCAGGTGAAAAGACAGCTTCGGGCGCGACCTCATTGATGTTTATGGCTTCAAAGCCCTGACACAGCATCTCGTGCATCTCGCCGTCCATCTATACATACTTAAATGTAGACACGTGGCTAACAAAAATATCCTCTTCACCAAAGACAGTGACGACCTGACCTTCTAGTTCATATTTGAGCTTCTGGTGGAGGGTAGAAGTAACAGCACCGGCAACAAGAATCCAAGGCCGACCTAGCAGACAACTATAGGCAGGCTGGATATCCATCACGTAAAAGGTGCTCTTGAACACCTGCGGTCCAATCTTAACTGGCAACTCAACTTCGCCAAAGACAGCTCTCTTAGAGCCATCAAAAGCCCTTACAACTAAATTACTCGGCCTCAGGGTGGCGTCATCGCAATCCAACTTCATTAAGGCTTTCTTTGGAAGAACATTCAGAGAAGAGCCTGTATCAACCAAAACATGGGAAAGCATCACCCCTTTGCACTCCATTGTGATATGCAAGGCTTTGTTGTGATTCCTGCCCTCAGATGTCAGGTCATTATCGGTGAAACCTAGTCCCCGGCTAGCGTTTACATTGGAAACTACCGACTCCAGCTGGTTAACAGTTATCTCCGGTGGAACATAGGCCATATTCAGTACTTTCAACAAGGATGCTCTGTGCGCCTCAGAGCACAGCAATAGTGAGAGAATGGAGATCTTTGAGGGTGTCTGATTTAGCTGGTCGACTACCTTGTAGTCACTTTTCTTGATAATCCTCATAAACTCATCCACTTCCTTCTCGAAAGCGGTCTTAGGAGGATCTTCCTCAGTAGTAACCTCTTCGGCGACCATCTGTTTCCCTTTAGCCTTGGCAGCTGCCTCGGCTTCAGTATTCGCGCGTAATGTTGATGGTGCAAATAGGCATCCACTGCGAGTGAAGCCACCAACCCCTCCAACATTGTCTACAGCGGAGCTACCAATGTCAATGTCTTCTTCGTTAACTTTCTGCCCCTGGCAGTAGATATCAGCCCCATAGTGCCACGGGATAGCACTGTCTTTCTCATACGGAACGGGTCCTGGTATTGTGATGGTGATCAGACCAACCAAAGTCGGTTGAGGGCTGTCAGAGTAAATTGCAACTGGTGCTGAACTTTCGATGTTCACCGCTGCTGGTTCTGTACTTTCTGGGAAATATATTGTTGTCGGAGCGAGTCTCTCGGGAACATATATTTCTTCAGGAGTGAAATAAAACGTCACCGTCGATACATCATTCTTCACTGGATGGGCCTGATCGAACTGAAGACAACCTTCATCTATCAGTTGCTGAATACCCCTTCTCAAACTGTCACATCCGTTTTCGGCAGCTTGACAATTTCTGCATTCTTCCCCACAGCCCGGGAAAATCTGTCCTTTCAGAAGTCGGTCTTTAACCCCCGATAGCGAAGTCTTCACCTTAGTCACATCAGAAACCAAATTCAAAGTTTCCCCACTATCAATAACATTAATCCTCTGCCCGCCGTGAGCCGGCATCAGATTCTGGATAACATTAGGCATCGGAGCAAAATTGATAGCCTGGGCATCTCTCAAATCTTGTACCTTTAACTGGAGAGCCTTGCAATTATCTGTAGTATGGCCAGGTGCGTTGGAGTGAAAAGCACATCTGGCGTTGACATCATAACCTCTAGGCAAATTATTGGGATCGATTGGTGGGGCCAGAGTTCTCAACGTAACCAGACTCATGTCAATCAGCTTGGGAAGTAATACTGAATAAGGCATTGGGATTGGCTCGATGACCCGGTCCATCTGCCTTGGACGTTGTTGATAGTGTCTCTGCTGACCCGGATTACCTCCTTGTTGTTGATTGTTGTACCTGGGTTGTTGTTGCGGATGATATTGCGGTTGAGGAACAGGTGTTGGAATAGTGACGGCGGCCACTTGATCTTGATAATAATTAGGGCGTCCTCTACCCCTGCCTCTGCCGGCATACACAACGCTTGCCTCGCCTTATTTTCTTCGCTGACCGTTACCAGCAAACGGTCTCTTGGGACCTGATGAGTTGGAAGCACTATTGTCTTGAATTCGGCCCATCTTCAACAGACTCTCGATTCTTTCTCCAGCAATTACTATCTCTGCAAAGCTGATTGACGGGCAAGCAGCCAATCTCTCAATATAATTGCCTTGAAGGGTGTTCATGAACATGTCCGCCATCTCCCTTTCAGACATAAGAGGTTGGACGGACGCAGCAATCTGTCTCCAACGCTGAGCATACTCTCTAAAGGTTTCCTTGGCAGTCTGAGACATACCTTGCAACAAGGTCCGATTTGGAGCCATGTCCAAGTTGTATTGATATTGCTTGACAAAAGCCTCTGCCAAGTCTTTCCAGCTTTTGATGGTAGTACGAGACAAATGAGAATACCATTCACGAGAAACTCCAGTTAGACTGTCTTCAAAATAGTACATCCACAGCTTTTCATCTTCCGTATGAGCTCCCAACCTTCCCAGATAAGATTGGAGATGAGTGCGTGGGCAAGAAGCCCCGTTGTATTTCTCAAAAGTAGGGGGTTTGAACTTGTGAGGAATTCTTACTCCCTGAACCAGACCAAGATTTGTGACATAAAAGCCTAAGGAATTTTGAGACTCCAAAGATTTGAGCTTCTCAGCAAGCTCATCCATACGGCGAGTGGTCTCGTGAGCTTCGTCGTGCAACGAGAATTGATCATACTGATAATCTTCAGTAACGGGGCGCCCGTTAATCCGAATTCCTTGATTCACATTGTACCTTCCGCCAATACCATTTCCAACATTCCCTGTGTTGCCAACATTACCCGGGTTTCCATCAGCATTTGCGTTACCCGCGTTACCAGTGTTCACAGGGTTATCAGCGTTCCCAGGGTTACTAGGGTTTCCCTTAGCATTTGGTATCTCCACCTCCGGATCGGGTCTCGGTTGCTCAACCAATTCCCTCAGCTTTTCCTGGCCTTCTGCCATACCAGTCATCAATGTCATGAACTGATCCATCCTTTCACGCATATCAGCCAGCTCTTTCTGTACTTGGTCCATCGCTAGCTGTGGACGATTTTCCTTTGTCGGGTACCTGTGGACTCGCTTGGGACCAATAACTGCCTGATACAGGGAACAAACATTAGACACTGCGGTGACACCTGCAAAACAGACAAGGGTTAATATGCATGGTATGCGATGCACTGCTTGTTCAGTTTTAAGGCACCCCCGTTTTGAAAGGGAATACCCTGCAAATGAATAAGCATGAGATGTTGGATGCAAATATGCAGATGATGTTATGCAATGCAAAGGCATGTCAATCAGAATTGATGGATCCGCTTGAACATCTGTCAGGTTGCACTGCCTGGAGAGAAATTCACTGAGGAATATAATACAAGACCAAAACTCTGCTCCAGAAAACCGGGTTGGTTGGAGGTTAAGGTTTCCTGAATTTAGCCCGCCCCTCACTGGTAGGTTCTAAGAACAGAAGTTCGTCAGCTTCAGCCCTTCAGTCGCGAATAATACGTTTACCACTGAAGGTTTGGTATTATTACGGGACAAAAGACCTCCATTGACTCCCCTCAACAGGACATCCTAATAGCAAGTTCCCAGTCTCGGGATCCTCGGATTGAGCAGCAAGAATGAGCCCACCAGAGCTAACATAATCACGTCTCAGAGGAGAGGTCTCGACTTAGTTCTCGGGAAATGGTCACCAGAGTCGACGATTTCTAGAGGAACATCCTGCCGTTACGGAACACCCGTAAGACATAATATATCCAGAAGAAACCTCGTCTGGGTGTGGTTCTTCACGAACGACTTAACGTAGCAACACGCCACGCAAGCCTCATGATTATCCACTCTAAAACCGGTGTGTATACTCAAGTCTGGGTAATGGGCTTATCTCTCATAGAACACCCAATCCCAACAAACAAACAAACAGATCCAACAGACACAACAGATGCATGCAAGCAGGTAAGCAAATAAATGTACAAAAGCATGAACACCCAATAAACAAGAAATCACACAAGCTAGGAGGGACTCGCTTAGGGAAGATGGACCAGCAAGAGGTCAACTTCTTTCAATCCCCAGCAGAGTCGCCAGCTGTAGCAACCTGAAAAATACAGTGCGCGAAAAAACAACCGGTGAAAGAAAATGACAGAAGAGTCGCCACCGTGCGTTATTCATCCCAAAGGAGGGAAAGGAAACACTCGAAGTAAACCTGAAAAAGGAAAGGACAAGACGGGGTCTCGCAACCAAATCTTGGGTTAGGGAGTCGGTTATGCGAAGGGAAGGTATTAACACCCCTACGCATCCGTAGTACTCTACAGGATCCACTTTTGTAGTTCTTGTCTAAAGGGTGTGAGTTTATCTTGTGCTGTTTACCAAAAAAAAAGGGTTAAATGAAAATGACTCGCGCGGATGTCGCATCCACTGCATACGTATCTCATCTGAACATGAGAATCAGAGTCTTCATAGCTCGGCTGACCCGGATTGGGGGGATGTGTGCTCGCTAAGACATCGCGTCTTATGCCTACGTATCTCATCTGGCCTGAGAATCAGAGCAAAACGTAGTTCGGCTAACTACGGGGTTATGGAGTGGGTTTTGGACGAACGATGTTACTACGCAATCTACCGGATGCTCGACCTTTGGAGACTTACTCACCTGTAGTAGAAGGAGTAAACGTGTGTTTAGGAGAAGAAAAATCAATGAAGGGTTAGGGTTTGGGATGCTCAAGGGCAAAAAGGCAGTCCTCGACGAAGGAACCGCGCTACCTGCAGGGATACAAACACATACAAAACAAACATGTATAAAGTAAATGTGCCATAAAGGGGCTCAGAAGTAAATAAACAAAAGAAAACAAATGCCTCCTATCGAGGTCTTCCAGCTAAGAAAGCGATATAATGCGGAAAAAGAGGTAAAAGTACCACACGGATAAAGATCCGAAGTAACAACAATTAAAGGAGTAAGAAACCCAGGAATCTCCCAAGCTAATGCCATCAAAGAAAGGTGAGTCAGTACAGGTAATCGGAATGAACCTCCAGGGGGTATCCCACAAATAAAGTGGGAAAACCACGCAACCCCTCTCTGCAAGAGTCTGTGAGCCCTCACAAAAACTCAACAAAAGGGTTAGTGAAACACGATAAGCATTTTTTTCATGGATAACAGTATGGTTTCAGAAACCTCAAACCCTGTGGCATACATTTCAGAAATCATGTGATTAAACATTCAAGGCATAAGTTTCACCCATTCATGCATAATTAAACCCGTGGGCAAAAACATAATGAAACTCATCCATCATACCTCATACATTCAGATGATCCAAATTAAGAGCATAAAATTATGGGAATGAGGCAAACCTGATGGGAGAGACCGGTTGAAATCAAATGGCACGGCTGGGTTTGCAAAGCAATGTTAGGGTTTGCGTGAGATGAAAGTGTGTGAGTCAGATTGAATTTTTCAGAGCTGCCTGGGGGTTGCTCTGAGTTCTCTGTCAGGTTTCTCTTCAGGTTTTGTCCAGGGTTTTGTTTCAAGGAAACCTCAGAGTATTTTGCTTCTCTCCCTTTTTCTGTCTGATCTCCCTCTTTTATAACCTGATTTTCATGGCTTTGCGGGCTCAAATGAGAGAGGTCCAAGTCCAAGTTTTTTCTATTTTATATATATATATATATATATATATATATATATATATATATATATATTATTATTTATTTATTTATTTATTTATTTATTTATTTACTTTTTCGTTTATTTTTTATTTTTTTATTTTTTATTTGGATCTAATTCTGATTGACATGATGAAATGCAATATGAAATGCTAAATGAATGCATGAATGAGGAGAGCAGATTTTGGGGTGTTACAGTTGGGTCGAGCTTTTGATCTTATTTTGAAATGGTTATCGGATGTTCGTTTTAATTCTTGTATTAACAGGTGAATAAAGAAATAAGGAAATAAATATTATACACTTTATGGGAGAGGGGTACATTTGTTATGAATGGGGATTGTTCATGGCAAACAAACAATAAGAATATATGCCTCATACATCATACAAGTAGGCAACATTTATCATCAGATCAGATAAATAAACAATATATAATCAAACCAAAGAGTCAAATAATGGAGCATTTAAACAACGCATGGGAGTATGAACATGTTAAATAATCAAGTAATAGAAAGCATGAATGAGAGAAACAAGTATAAAAGATAACAGATGAATCAAACAGATGAAAATATACACACGAAGGGTCAACTGAATAATTTAATCAGGAAATGAGGTAAGGACCAAATAAAATCAAGGTAAAAGGCCTTTAATACATGGCATATGAGATGAACAAGGGAGGATCAAAAGATCTCTTCAATTGCCATAAGCAATCCCTAAGTCAAACATCGATCATAAAGAAGTCAACTGAAAATTCAAGTCAACTTAAAAAATAATAAATAAATAGCAAATTAATCAAGAAAATTATGAAAAATTAAACTAAGTAAGGTGGGGTCAGAACATTATCATCCCCCAAAAAGATTTTAAACATAATGAAAATTGCACGTGAATTAATTAAAACAAAACATAGGTCAAACCAAAAGTCAATTATTAAGACTAGGTTAGAAATAAATCAAGAATAAATAGTAAATTAATCAAGAAAATTATGAAAAATTAAACTAAATAAGGTGGGGTCAGGACATCATCATCCCCTAAAACGATTTTAAAAATAATGAAAATCGGTATGTGAATTAATTAAAATAAAACAGAAGTCAAATTAAAAGTAAACCAACCAAACTAGGTAAAAAATAAATCCAAAATAAATTTAAAATGTGAAATAAAATTCCAATAAAAGTCAGGTTGACCATGAGACAGTGGTCAACCTTCATCCCAAAAATCAAAAGCTAAAAATAATTTTAAGTCATGAAAATAAAATCAATAGAAATACGTGTGTTGAAATGGACCATTTAGAATAAAGAATTAAAATAAAATATTAATATTAAATAAATAAGAAAATAAATATTAAATAAAATTAAACAAGACATTAAGAAAAGTGAAAAATATTTTTGGGTAATTTTATGGACGAAGAAAATATTTTAAATAAGAAAAAGAAATATGAAAACGGAAGGATTAATGGTGATGAACATGGTAAGCAAGCATATATATATCAAAACATGGCCATGGGAAAGATGATTACCTAATGGTAAATAGAAGTGGAATAGAATCTGATATGTGATGAAGTTTTTCCTCCTTGCCATGAAATTCCAATGCTCTTTTAGGGTTAGGGTTTCTGCTTCTTAAATAGGGTGGATTAGGTGTTCTCATGGGCTTTTTAATAAGTGATTTATCCATAAGAATAAAAGTGTGAAGTGAGGTGTAAAATATTATTATTTTGGGCCAAACTTAAGTGAATGGATGTCCAATGCATGGCCAAAAGAGGTAAAAAACGTGAGTGGTTTGTGCAATATGCTTAGAAAATCTGATTGGGCCAGCCAGACCCAAAATCTGCCTAGAAAATCAAGTCATGGTGCCCACTTTAAATGAATGTATCTCTCAAACCATGGATCCAAATGAGATGATTCCAAAAGGATGTGAAAGAGGACATGGAAAGGTACAATTGTTGTGAAGAAAGTATTTTCAAATAATTCCTTGAAGTGCAAGAAAACTGGCCAAGAAGTCTTGACAAATTTTGAAGATTTTGGACATGGAAATTTTTCTAAGTGTCCTAAAAAAATGTCTCACTTCGACTAAGAATAACTTTCTCAATTCTAATCCAAATGGAGAAAACTTTATATCTCTAGAATGCTTGGAACAAGAGGGACAACTTTCATGTTGGAGAAATGTTCAAATGGAGCTTTTATCTTGATGCAAAATGGGCTTAAAGTGAGTGCAACGATCATGAAAACTTGCCCTAAATGGAAAGTCAACCATTTCCAAATTAAGTAACTTTTCCAATTCCTGATTAAATGATGAATCCATGATCCAACCTTGATCAAATTTCACATGTAGGATACCCTAGGCATGGATTTTGAGATTCCACTCTCAAAATGTCAGGAGTTGACTTTTCTGGCACGGCTGGGTTTGCAAAGCAATGTTAGGGTTTGCGTGAGATGAAAGTGTGTGAGTCAGATTGAATTTTCAGAGCTGCCTGGGGGTTGCTCTGAGTTCTCTGTCAGGTTTCTCTTCAGGTTTTGTCCAGGGTTTTGTTTCAAGGAAACCTCAGAGTATTTTGCTTCTCTCCCTTTTTCTGTCTGATCTCCCTCTTTTATAACCTGATTTTCATGGCTTTGCGGGCTCAAATGAGAGAGGTCCAAGTCCAAGTTTTTCTATTTTATATATATATATATATATATATATATATATATATATATATATATATATATATATATATATATATATATTTTATTTATTTTTATTTATTTATTTATTTATTTACTTTTTCGTTTTTTTTTTATTTTTTTATTTTTTATTTGGATCTAATTCTGATTGACATGATGAAATGCAATATGAAATGCTAAATGAATGCATGAATGAGGAGGGCAGATTTTGGGGTGTTACAGTTGGGTCGAGCTTTTGATCTTATTTTGAAATGGTTATCGGATGTTCGTTTTAATTCTTGTATTAACAGGTGAATAAAGAAATAAGGAAATAAATATTATACACTTTATGGGAGAGGGGTACATTTGTTATGAATGGGGATTGTTCATGGCAAACAAACAATAAGAATATATGCCTCATACATCATACAAGTAGGCAACATTTATCATCAGATCAGATAAATAAACAATATATAATTAAACCAAAGAGTCAAATAATGGAGCATTTAAACAACGCATGGGAGTATGAACATGTTAAATAATCAAGTAATAGAAAGCATGAATGAGAGAAACAAGTATAAAAGATAACAGATGAATCAAACAGATGAAAATATACACACGAAGGGTCAACTGAATAATTTAATCAGGAAATGAGGTAAGGACCAAATAAAATCAAGGTAAAAGGCCTTTAATACATGGCATATGAGATGAACAAGGAGGATCAAAAGATCTCTTCAATTGCCATAAGCAATCCCTAAGTCAAACATCGATCATAAAGAAGTCAACTGAAAATTCAAGTCAACTTAAAAAATAATAAATAAATAGCAAATTAATCAAGAAAATTATGAAAAATTAAACTAAGTAAGGTGGGGTCAGAACATTATCATCCCCCAAAAAGATTTTAAACATAATGAAAATTGCACGTGAATTAATTAAAACAAAACATAGGTCAAACCAAAGTCAATTATTAAGACTAGGTTAGAAATAAATCAAGAATAAATAGTAAATTAATCAAGAAAATTATGAAAAATTAAACTAAATAAGGTGGGGTCAGGACATCATCATCCCCTAAAACGATTTTAAAATAATGAAAATCGGTATGTGAATTAATTAAAATAAAACAGAAGTCAAATTAAAAGTAAACCAACCAAACTAGGTAAAAAATAAATCCAAATAAATTTAAAATGTGAAATAAAATTCCAATAAAAGTCAGGTTGACCATGAGACAGTGGTCAACCTTCATCCCAAAAATCAAAAGCTAAAAATAATTTTAAGTCATGAAAATAAAATCAATAGAAATACGTGTGTTGAAATGGACCATTTAGAATAAAGAATTAAAATAAAATATTAATATTAAATAAATAAGAAAATAAATATTAAATAAAATTAAACAAGACATTAAGAAAAGTGAAAAATATTTTTGGGTAATTTTATGGACGAAGAAAATATTTTAAATAAGAAAAAGAAATATGAAAACGGAAGGATTAATGGTGATGAACATGGTAAGCAAGCATATATATATCAAAACATGGCCATGGGAAAGATGATTACCTAATGGTAAATAGAAGTGGAATAGAATCTGATATGTGATGAAGTTTTTCCTCCTTGCCATGAAATTCCAATGCTCTTTTAGGGTTAGGGTTTCTGCTTCTTAAATAGGGTGGATTAGGTGTTCTCATGGGCTTTTTAATAAGTGATTTATCCATAAGAATAAAAGTGTGAAGTGAGGTGTAAAATATTATTATTTTGGGCCAAACTTAAGTGAATGGATGTCCAATGCATGGCCAAAAGAGGTAAAAAACGTGAGTGGTTTGTGCAATATGCTTAGAAAATCTGATTGGGCCAGCCAGACCCAAAATCTGCCTAGAAAATCAAGTCATGGTGCCCACTTTAAATGAATGTATCTCTCAAACCATGGATCCAAATGAGATGATTCCAAAAGGATGTGAAAGAGGACATGGAAAGGTACAATTGTTGTGAAGAAAGTATTTTCAAATAATTCCTTGAAGTGCAAGAAAACTGGCCAAGAAGTCTTGACAAATTTTGAAGATTTTGGACATGGAAATTTTTCTAAGTGTCCTAAAAAAATGTCTCACTTCGACTAAGAATAACTTTCTCAATTCTAATCCAAATGGAGAAAACTTTATATCTCTAGAATGCTTGGAACAAGAGGGACAACTTTCATGTTGGAGAAATGTTCAAATGGAGCTTTTATCTTGATGCAAAATGGGCTTAAAGTGAGTGCAACGATCATGAAAACTTGCCCTAAATGGAAAGTCAACCATTTCCAAATTAAGTAACTTTTCCAATTCCTGATTAAATGATGAATCCATGATCCAACCTTGATCAAATTTCACATGTAGGATACCCTAGGCATGGATTTTGAGATTCCACTCTCAAAATGTCAGGAGTTGACTTTTCTGGCACGGCTGGGTTTGCAAAGCAATGTTAGGGTTTGCGTGAGATGAAAGTGTGTGAGTCAGATTGAATTTTTCAGAGCTGCCTGGGGGTTGCTCTGAGTTCTCTGTCAGGTTTCTCTTCAGGTTTTGTCCAGGGTTTTGTTTCAAGGAAACCTCAGAGTATTTTGCTTCTCTCCCTTTTTCTGTCTGATCTCCCTCTTTTATAACCTGATTTTCATGGCTTTGCGGGCTCAAATGAGAGAGGTCCAAGTCCAAGTTTTTTCTATTTTATATATATATATATATATATATATATATATATATATATATATATATATATATATATTATATTTTATTTATTTATTTATTTATTTATTTATTTACTTTTTCGTTTATTTTTTATTTTTTTATTTTTTATTTGGATCTAATTCTGATTGACATGATGAAATGCAATATGAAATGCTAAATGAATGCATGAATGAGGAGGGCAGATTTTGGGGTGTTACAGTTGGGTCGAGCTTTTGATCTTATTTTGAAATGGTTATCGGATGTTCGTTTTAATTCTTGTATTAACAGGTGAATAAAGAAATAAGGAAATAAATATTATACACTTTATGGGAGAGGGGTACATTTGTTATGAATGGGGATTGTTCATGGCAAACAAACAATAAGAATATATGCCTCATACATCATACAAGTAGGCAACATTTATCATCAGATCAGATAAATAAACAATATATAATTAAACCAAAGAGTCAAATAATGGAGCATTTAAACAACGCATGGGAGTATGAACATGTTAAATAATCAAGTAATAGAAAGCATGAATGAGAGAAACAAGTATAAAAGATAACAGATGAATCAAACAGATGAAAATATACACACGAAGGGTCAACTGAATAATTTAATCAGGAAATGAGGTAAGGACCAAATAAAATCAAGGTAAAAGGCCTTTAATACATGGCATATGAGATGAACAAGGGAGGATCAAAAGATCTCTTCAATTGCCATAAGCAATCCCTAAGTCAAACATCGATCATAAAGAAGTCAACTGAAAATTCAAGTCAACTTAAAAAATAATAAATAAATAGCAAATTAATCAAGAAAATTATGAAAAATTAAACTAAGTAAGGTGGGGTCAGAACATTATCATCCCCCAAAAAGATTTTAAACATAATGAAAATTGCACGTGAATTAATTAAAACAAAACATAGGTCAAACCAAAAGTCAATTATTAAGACTAGGTTAGAAATAAATCAAGAATAAATAGTAAATTAATCAAGAAAATTATGAAAAATTAAACTAAATAAGGTGGGGTCAGGACATCATCATCCCCTAAAACGATTTTAAAAATAATGAAAATCGGTATGTGAATTAATTAAAATAAAACAGAAGTCAAATTAAAAGTAAACCAACCAACTAGGTAAAAAATAAATCCAAAATAAATTTAAAATGTGAAATAAAATTCCAATAAAAGTCAGGTTGACCATGAGACAGTGGTCAACCTTCATCCCAAAAATCAAAAGCTAAAAATAATTTTAAGTCATGAAAATAAAATCAATAGAAATACGTGTGTTGAAATGGACCATTTAGAATAAAGAATTAAAATAAAATATTAATATTAAATAAATAAGAAAATAAATATTAAATAAAATTAAACAAGACATTAAGAAAAGTGAAAATATTTTGGGTAATTTTATGGACGAAGAAAATATTTTAAATAAGAAAAAGAAATATGAAAACGGAAGGATTAATGGTGATGAACATGGTAAGCAAGCATATATATATCAAAACATGGCCATGGGAAAGATGATTACCTAATGGTAAATAGAAGTGGAATAGAATCTGATATGTGATGAAGTTTTTCCTCCTTGCCACGAAATTCCAATGCTCTTTTAGGGTTAGGGTTTCTGCTTCTTAAATAGGGTGGATTAGGTGTTCTCATGGGCTTTTTAATAAGTGATTTATCCATAAGAATAAAAGTGTGAAGTGAGGTGTAAAATATTGTTATTTTGGGCCAAACTTAAGTGAATGGATGTCCAATGCATGGCCAAAAGAGGTAAAAAACGTGAGTGGTTTGTGCAATATGCTTAGAAAATCTGATTGGGCCAGCCAGACCCAAAATCTGCCTAGAAAATCAAGTCATGGTGCCCACTTTAAATGAATGTATCTCTCAAACCATGGATCCAAATGAGATGATTCCAAAAGGATGTGAAAGAGGACATGGAAAGGTACAATTGTTGTGAAGAAAGTATTTTCAAATAATTCCTTGAAGTGCAAGAAAACTGGCCAAGAAGTCTTGACAAATTTTGAAGATTTTGGACATGGAAATTTTTCTAAGTGTCCTAAAAAAATGTCTCACTTCGACTAAGAATAACTTTCTCAATTCTAATCCAAATGGAGAAAACTTTATATCTCTAGAATGCTTGGAACAAGAGGGACAACTTTCATGTTGGAGAAATGTTCAAATGGAGCTTTTATCTTGATGCAAAATGGGCTTAAAGTGAGTGCAACGATCATGAAAACTTGCCCTAAATGGAAAGTCAACCATTTCCAAATTAAGTAACTTTTCCAATTCCTGATTAAATGATGAATCCATGATCCAACCTTGATCAAATTTCACATGTAGGATACCCTAGGCATGGATTTTGAGATTCCACTCTCAAAATGTCAGGAGTTGACTTTTCTGGCCCCACACAGTTGACTTTTCCTAAACTGTCTGATTCCCGATTCCATTGATCAATTGAGGCACTTCTAGCTCAAATAAAGAGCTGATTTTTTGTATGTAGACCCTTGTGGACATATGAAGGGCCATGGAAAAGAGTTTCACCCAAAGAATAAAAAATAAACTGATTTTATACCAAACCCTAGTTTTAGGGCAAAATGATTAGGAACTGATTGCACTGATTGCCAATGGATCTTTCTGAGATAATTGTGAATCTTCCTAGGCCAAGATGCCTCTCTAATCATGACATGGATGAGCTCCTCTACTTACAACCAAACATTTCCTGTTGCAGGTAGCCATGAAACCCTAATTTCTGATTAAATCCAGATGAACACTCTGATAGCTTTGAATCCTTCACTAATGAACTGAGGACCATAATAAGATACTTGGACCCCCTTGAGACGCTTGAGACTTGTATACTTAGAAAATGAAGTCCAATTCTCAATCTTGCTTTGTGTGGGCCCCTTCTGTTAAGGAGTGATCGATCAAAACCTGATCTCCATGTCACTAATGCAGTATGCAATGAGTATGACCTAATGTGATGCTAATGAAGTGTAAAACATAATCCCATGCTTCCAGGAAAAATGAAGGGTAAATTTTAGGGTATTACAACTGCCCCTATTCAATCCTGGAAACCCGAAATGAAGATAGCAACGGCTTTCGCACTTTCACGGTCTCAAGTGATTGAATACGATAAAAGCCCGAAAATTTACACTGAAGTGAAAAATGAAGAAATAATGTCTGTCAGGATCGGCAAAGAGGTGGTATTGAAAAAGAATCCGTCTGGTACGGTGAGAGTCGGTCTGACCACCGAAACAAGGAATGTTAGCCTGAATACCAAAATAAATGGTAACACAGAAATAACCATGGCCTGAATGTCGCTCATCAATCTGAATACTGGAAATGACTTCAATCTGAGCATCGGACGATACTTGATTATCAAACATCGGTCTGAACACCGGGAAACTGGCTTGAATGTCACTTCGGTCTGAAAACCGGAAACTGGCCTGAATGCCACAAGTTGCGTCGACCTGAACGTCAGAAACTTCTTCGATCTGAACATCGGAAAACTGGCCTGAACGCCACTTCGGTCTGAATACCGGAAACTGGCCTGAATGCCATAAGTTGCATCGACCTGAACGTCGGAAACTTCTTCGATCTGAACATCGGAAGATATTAGATTATCAAACATCGGTCTGAACACCGGGAAACTGGCCTGAGCGTGTAACACCCCGATAAAATAAGATAATTATTTAATTTAAGTTAATAATATATTTATTAATTTAATTAAATAATTGAAATATTATTATTGGAATAATATAAATTGGAATAATAAAGTGGGAATATATATAAGAGTTCCACTTGGTAAAGAAAGGGTTTTTTCACGTGAAACAGAGAAGCGATTGGAAAAGTGAGAGAAGGGCAAAGAGGAAGAGCAAGAGCTGAAGGTTGAAGAAGGAAGAGCTTGAAGCTTTAGGATTGCCGGATTAACTCAGGTAAGGGGGGTTTATCGTCGTTTAATGGGTATTATGGGTTAACATGTAATGGGTAGTGATAAGCCGTTGAATTGACCCTAATTGGGATGTTAAATGCTGAAAAATTGAGAGGAATAAGTTATGTTAAAGCTGTAATTGAATCTGTAATTGGATGAGTCTTGATTCTCCGAAAGTGTAGCTTTTTACGGAGTTGGAATCGGAGGTCCAGAAGTCCTCCAACGGCGGAAAATACGGAGAATTCTGCATTCTGCTTCGTGTTAGCGCAGGAACAGCTTTCTGTCTTGCGTTAACCGGTTAACCCAGGGTGTTAACCGGTTAACACTGTTATGAATTGTGAAATATTGTTGATTGTCTTGCGTTAACCGGTTAACCCAGGGCGTTAACCGGTTAACCCAGGGCGTTAACCGGTTAACACTGTTGTGAATTGCCAGGAAGCGTGTTCTGTTGGCGTTAACCGGTTAACCCAGGTGCGTTAACCGGTTAACACTGTTGAAAAAGTGAAAAATGGACATTTAAATGTTGTGTGTGTTTTAGAATGGAATTATGTGATGATTGGCCTATAGTGGTGAATGATATGTCGTATGTATGATATAGTAGGGATCATTTTCCCGATTGTTTTGAGCAGTGTAGGTATTAGTAGAGTGTGCTAATACTGTGATTGATTATGTGGCATGACATAATATGATTCTGTGATAATTGTATTGATGATGTACGATGGTGTGCATAATACTGTGAATATATCTATTATGTATGCAATTGTGGATGGACTGTTTATGGCTTAGAGTGTGAGCATATGTCCATTGTGAGTTGTTGTTGATGTTTGCATTGCTAGGTGATTTAGCGTGCATAATATGGCCTTTATGGTGGTAGCTAATTCCCATGGTGAGGAATTAGTGAGTGAATTATTGTGGATTGTTGTTGATGTTTGCATGCTAGGTGATTAGCGTGCATAGCATAGCCCTTGGGGTTGTAGCTAATTCCCATGGTGAGGAATTAGTGAGTGAGTCACTAGGTCTCAAATGAGTGGGACTAGTGAGCTTGGTAGCCGTATCTGGATTTGATCGGTGAGGTTGAACTATATGTTCACGAATAGTCGGTACCGCATGCATGGAGTCTCATTGCATAATGTATGTATGGCATATAATATGAATGGATGTATTCCAATATTATACGTGTGTTTTGTGGTTGTGTTGAGTATGAGTATGAGTATGAGTATGATTATGAGTTGATGTTGCCGTTGCTGAATGTGTGATCTGATTAGGGTGATTAATGTGTTAAATTACTTAACATGACATGATATTTTATAATGCTTATTATATCGATTGAGGAACTCACCCTTACAACTATGTTTTCAGGTAACGAGCAGTGATTGAGTAGAAGCTAGTCCTTGGAGTCTAGTGTAGTTCCTTAGTGGGTCATGCTCTGGTAGATGTAACATCGGGACGGGATGTTTTACCTTATTTTCATTGTTGGTTGTTGAATGATCTTACCTGTAATGTGGTACATGGTTTGCATGATTGATAGATCTCTATCCGCTGCGTATTGTGCAATGTTTTATTTTGATAAACAAATGAGTATGACCAGATATTTTGGAACATGGTGTGAAGTGTCAAGTGTGACACCCTTAATTGCATATTTACTCTGATTTATATTTTGTTGTTTTAACTAATTATTGGGGTTTTTTAGAAGGGTGTTACATTAGTGGTATCAGAGCATAGTCGGTCGAGTCGAGTTGTAATTATTCCGTTCCCTGTACGGGATAGGTGTTGTGTAACCCTATCAGTACTTATTGTTTAGCTTGTTGGGTTTTCAGAATAGAAATGGCTGGAAGAGGTAGAGACGATGCTGCGATTGCTGAGGCTCTGGGTATGCTAGCTGGAGTACTTGGAGGGAATCCGAATGTTGTGGGAATAGGAGCTGCTCGTCAACTGAGTGAGTTCCAGAAGAACAATCCTCCAATGTTCAAGGGAGCATACGATCCAGATGGCGCTCAGAAGTGGTTGAAGGAGATCGAGAGGATCTTCCGAGTGACTGAGTGTGCCGATAACCAGAAGGTCAGGTTCGGTACGCATATGCTGTCAGAGGAAGCAGATGATTGGTGGGTTGCTACCCGCACTGAGTTAGAAGCTGCTGGGAATGCTGAGATCACTTGGGCGGTGTTCAGAGAGAGATTCCTGAGGAAGTACTTTCCAGAGGATGTCAGAGGAAAGAAAGAGATAGAGTTCTTAGAATTGAAGCAGGGCAACCGGTCTGTTACTGAGTATGCTGCTAAGTTCACAGAGCTGTCGAAGTATTACACTCCCTATGATGAGGCTACTGGGGAATTTTCAAGATGTGTGAAGTTTGAGAACGGGTTACGTCCCGAGATAAAGCAGGCTATTGGGTATCAGCGGATCAGAGTGTTTTCTGACTTGGTTGACTGTTGCAGGATTTTTGAACAGGATACCAAGGCCAGAGCGGAGAGCTATCAGCAGAGGGTTGATAGGAAAGGCAAGAATCAGAATGATCGTGGGAAGCCGTATGCAGTTGGCAAAGGTTTCCAGAGACAGAGTGGGATGAAGAGACCTAGTGGGGGAGACTCCAGTGCCCCTGCTAAATGTTTCAGATGTGGTCAGGCTGGACATCGTATCCATGAGTGTACCAGTAATGAGAAGAAGTGTTTCAAGTGTGGAAAGGGTGGTCACTTGGCTGCAGAGTGCCGGTTGAAGACTGTGACTTGTTTCAACTGTGGAGAGGTGGGTCATACTAGCCCACAGTGTCCTAAGCCGAAGAGAGAGAACCAGTCGGGAGGCAAGGTCTTTGCTTTATCGGGTTCTGAGACTTCTGCAGATGATCGTTTGATCCGAGGTACGTGTTATATTAATGGCTTTCCTCTTGTAGCTATTATTGACACAGGTGTGACTCATTCCTTTATATCTTTGGATTGTGCTGTGAAACTTAAATTAGAGATATCTGAGATGCATGGTAGTATGGTGATTGATACTCCTGCGAAGGGTTCAGTGACTACTACTTCAGTTTGTTTAAATTGTCCTTTGAGTATTTTTGGTAGAGACTTTGGGATGGACCTCGTGTGTCTTCCACTAGTGCAGATTGATGTTATCCTGGGTATGAACTGGTTGGTGTTTAACCGAGTTTATATCAACTGTTGTGATAAGACTGTGATCTTTCTTGAGAGTGAGGAAGGAAAGAGTTTGTTTCTATCAGCAAAGCAGGTGAATGAGGCAGTAGCAGATGGGGCAGAGTTGTTTATGCTGTTAGCGACTTTGGAGGCTAAAGATAAACTGGTGATTTGCGATCTAGCTGTGGTGTGTGATTTTCCTGAGGTGTTTCCTGAAGAAGTGAATGAATTACCGCCAGAGCGTGAAGTTGAATTCTCGATTGATTTGGTACCTGGTACTAGGCCGATATCGATGGCTCCTTACCGTATGTCTGCTGTTGAGTTAACTGAATTGAAGAGTCAGCTGGAAGATCTGTTCGATAAGAAATTTATTCGTCCGAGTGTGTCGCCGTGGGGTGCACCAGTGTTATTGGTTAAGAAGAAAGAAGGTACTATGAGGTTGTGTGTGGACTATAGGCAACTGAATAAAGTGACGATCAAGAATCGATATCCTTTGCCGAGGATTGATGATTTGATGGATCAGTTGGTTGGTGCGAGTGTGTTCAGTAAAATAGATTTGAGATCGGGGTATCATCAGATACGTGTGAAAACTGAGGATATTCAGAAGACTGCTTTCAGAACAAGGTATGGACATTATGAGTATTCTGTAATGCCTTTTGGTGTGACTAATGCGCCTGGAGTATTTATGGAGTATATGAATAGGATTTTCCATCCGTACCTAGACAAGTTTGTTGTGGTGTTTATTGACGATATTTTGGTGTATTCGAAATCTGAAGAAGAGGATTCTGAACATTTGAGAGTGGTTTTAGGAGTTCTACGGGAAAAGAAGTTATTTGCTAAACTGCCCAAGTGTGAATTTTGGTTAGAAGAGGTTAGTTTTCTTGGTCATGTGATTTCAAGAGGTGGTGTTGCTGTTGATCCTTCTAAGATAGAAGCGGTATCTAAGTGGGAAGCTCCGAAGTCAGTTTCTGAGATAAGGAGTTTTCTTGGACTTGCAGGTTATTATAGGAAATTCATTGAGGGATTTTCTAAGTTGGCGTTACCGTTGACGATGTTGACTAGAAAGGGGCAAGCGTTTGTTTGGGACTCAAAATGTGAAGAAGGTTTCCAAGAGTTAAAGAGAAGGTTAACTACTGCTCCTATTCTGATATTACCGAGTCCGTCAGAACCATTTGAGGTTTACTGTGATGCTTCATTGTTGGGTTTGGGTGGTGTTTTGATGCAGAATAAGCAGGTTGTAGCTTATGCTTCGAGACAACTGAAGGTTCATGAGAGGAACTATCCGACACACGATTTAGAGTTGGCAGCTGTAGTATTTGTTCTGAAGTTATGGAGGCATTACTTGTACGGGTCAAGATTTGAGGTTTTCAGTGACCATAAAAGTTTAAAGTATTTGTTTGATCAGAAAGAGCTGAATATGAGACAGAGGAGATGGTTAGAGTTTCTGAAGGATTATGACTTTGGTTTGAATTACCATCCGGGTAAAGCAAACGTAGTGGCTGATGCATTGAGTCGGAAATCATTGCATATGTATATGTTAATGGTTAAGGAATTGGATTTAATTGAGCAGTTTAGAGACTTGAGTTTGGTGTGTGAGAGTACTCACAATAGTGTTAAATTGGGAATGTTGAAGTTAACGAGTGGTATTCTGGATGAGATTAGAGAGGGTCTGAAATCCGATGTGCTTTTGGTTGATAAGTTGACTCTAGTGAATCAAGGTCAAGGTGGTGAATTCAGAGTTGATGAGAATGGTGTTTTGAAATTTGGTAATCGGGTGTGTATTCCGGATGTTATCGAACTTAAGAAGAGTATTCTTGAGGAAGGACATCGTAGTGGCCTGAGTATTCATCCTGGAGCTACGAAGATGTATCATGATTTGAAAAAGTTATTTTGGTGGCCGAGAATGAAAAGAGAAATTGCGAGTTTTGTTTATTCTTGTTTGACTTGTCAGAAGTCAAAGATTGAGCATCAGAAGCCGTCTGGGCTAATGCAACCTTTGGCTATTCCAGAGTGGAAGTGGGACAGTGTCAGTATGGATTTTGTTTCTGGTTTACCGAGGACAATTAAGAGTTTTGAAGCTATTTAGGTGATTGTTGACAGATTGACAAAATCGGCTCATTTCATTCCGATCAGAATGGATTATCCGTTAGAGAGATTAGCTGAGTTGTATATTGAGAAAATTGTAAGTTTGCACGGTATTCCGTCGAGTATTGTTTCGGACAGAGATCCTAGATTTACATCGAAGTTCTGGGAAGGTTTGCAGAGGGCTTTGGGAACTAAGCTGAGATTGAGTTCTGCATATCATCCGCAGACTGATGGTCAGACTGAGAGGACGATTCAGTCACTGGAGGATCTTTTGAGGGCTAGTGTTTTGGAAAAGGGAGGTGCTTGGGATTGTTATTTACCTTTGATTGAGTTTACCTACAACAATAGTTTTCATTTGAGCATTGGTATGGCACCGTTTGAAGCTTTGTATGGTAGGAGATGTCAGACACCTTTATGTTGGTATGAGTCCGGTGAGAGTGCTGTGGTTGGACCGGAGATTGTTCAACAAACTACGGAAAAGATTAAGATGATTCAGGAGAAGATGAGGATTGCTCAGAGTCGTCAGAAGAGTTATCACGACAAGAGGAGGAAGTCACTTGAGTTTCAAGAGGGAGATCATGTGTTTCTTCGTGTTACTCCGATAACTGGGGTTGGTCGAGCTTTGAAGTCGAAGAAGTTGACACCTCGATTTATTGGTCCTTATCAGATTTTGGAGAGGATAGGAGAGGTAGCCTATCGTATCGCTTTACCGCCGTCACTTGCGAATTTGCATGAGGTTTTTCATGTGTCTCAGTTGAGGAGGTACATTCCTGATCCGTCGCATGTAGTCCAAGTAGATGATGTACAGGTGAGAGATAACCTGACTGTTGAAACATCACCTATGAGGATCGAGGATCGAGAGTTGAAGCAGTTGCGGGGTAAAGAGATTGCTTTGGTGAAGGTAGCTTGGGGAGGACCAGCAGGTGGCAATGCGACTTGGGAACTTGAGAGTCAGATGAAGGAGTCTTATCCAGAGTTATTCGCTTGAGGTATGTTTTCGAGGACGAAAACTCTTTTAGTGGGGGAGAGTTGTAACACCCCGATAAAATAAGATAATTATTTAATTTAAGTTAATAATATATTTATTAATTTAATTAAATAATTGAAATATTATTATTGGAATAATATAAATTGGAATAATAAAGTGGGAATATATATAAGAGTTCCACTTGGTAAAGAAAGGGTTTTTTCACGTGAAACAGAGAAGCGATTGGAAAAGTGAGAGAAGGGCAAAGAGGAAGAGCAAGAGCTGAAGGTTGAAGAAGGAAGAGCTTGAAGCTTTAGGATTGCCGGATTAACTCAGGTAAGGGGGGTTTATCGTCGTTTAATGGGTATTATGGGTTAACATGTAATGGGTAGTGATAAGCCGTTGAATTGACCCTAATTGGGATGTTGAATGCTGAAAAATTGAGAGGAATAAGTTATGTTAAAGCTGTAATTGAATCTGTAATTGGATGAGTCTTGATTTTCCGAAAGTGTAGCTTTTTACGGAGTTGGAATCGGAGGTCCGGAAGTCCTCCAACGGCGGAAAATGCGGAGAATTCTGCATTCTGCTTCGTGTTAGCGCAGGAACAGCTTTCTGTCTTGCGTTAACCGGTTAACCCAGGGTGTTAACCGGTTAACACTGTTATGAATTGTGAAATATTTCTGATTGTCTTGCGTTAACCGGTTAACCCAGGGCGTTAACCGGTTAACACTGTTGTGAATTGCCAGGAAGCGTGTTCTGTTGGCGTTAACCGGTAAACCCAGGGCGTTAACCGGTTAACACTGTTGAAAAAGTGAAAAATGGACATTTAAATGTTGTGTGTGTTTTAGAATGGAATTATGTGATGATTGGCCTATAGTGGTGAATGATATGTCGTATGTATGATATAGTAGGGATCATTTTCCCGATTGTTTTGAGCAGTGTAGGTATTAGTAGAGTGTGCTAATACTGTGATTGATTATGTGGCATGACATAATATGATTCTGTGATAATTGTATTGATGATGTACGATGGTGTGCATAATACTGTGAATATATCTATTATGTATGCAATTGTGGATGGACTGTTTATGGCTTAGAGTGTGAGCATATATGTCCATTGTGAGTTGTTGTTGATGTTTGCATTGCTAGGTGATTTAGCGTGCATAATGTGGCCTTTGTGGTGGTAGCTAATTCCCATGGTGAGGAATTAGTGAGTGAATTATTATGGATTGTTGTTGATGTTTGCATGCTAGGTGATTAGCGTGCATAGCATAGCCCTTGGGGTGGTAGCTAATTCCCATGGTGAGGAATTAGTGAGTGAGTCACTAGGTCTCAAATGAGTGGGACTAGTGAGCTTGGTAGCCGTATCTGGATTTGATCGGTGAGGTTGAACTATATGTTCACGAATAGTCGGTACCGCATGCATGGAGTCTCATTGCATAATGTATGTATGGCGTATAATATGAATGGATGTATTCCAATATTATACGTGTGTTTTGTGGTTGTGTTGAGTATGAGTATGAGTATGAGTATGATTATGAGTTGATGTTGCCGTTGCTGAATGTGTGATCTGATTAGGGTGATTAATGTGTTAAATTACTTAACATGACATGATATTTTATAATGCTTATTATATGGATTGAGGAACTCACCCTTACAACTATGTTTTCAGGTAACGAGCAGTGATTGAGTAGAAGCTAGTCCTTGGAGTCTAGTGTAGTTCCTTAGTGGGTCATGCTCTGGTAGATGTAACATCGGGACGGGATGTTTTACCTTATTTTCATTGTTGGTTGTTGAATGATCTTACCTGTAATGTGGTACATGGTTTGCATGATTGATAGATCTCTATCCGCTGCGTATTGTGCAATGTTTTATTTTGATAAACAAATGAGTATGACCAGATATTTTGGAACATGGTGTGAAGTGTCAAGTGTGACACCCTTAATTGCATATTTACTCTGATTTATATTTTGTTGTTTTAACTAATTATTGGGGTTTTTTAGAAGGGTGTTACAGAGCGCCACTTCGGTCTGGATACTGGAAAACTGGCCTGAATGCCACAAGTTGCATCGACTTGAATGTCGGAAACTCCTTCGATCTGAACATCGGAAAACTGGCCTGAATGCCACTTCGGTCTGAATACCGGAAACTTGGCCTGAATGCCACAAGTTGCATCGACCTGAACGTCGGAAACTTCTTCGATCCGAACATCGGAAAACTGGCCTGAATGCCACTTCGGTCTGAATACCGGGAAACTGGCCTGAATTCCACAAGTTGCATCGACCTGAATGTCGGAAACTCCTTCGATCTGAACATCGGAAAACTGGTCTGAATGCCACTTCGGTCTGAATACCGGAAACTTTCATGCCTGTCAGCATCGGCAGAAATAGGGAAAATGATAATTGAGGTGGCGCGTGGGCCAACGACCCCTGCTGGGAATAAGAAAGATGAGTTCATGAACAATCTTCAGTCTGAGTACTGGAAACAACTTCTGGCTTATCACTTGGGATACCGAGAATGCCTTATGCTTTACATGCGTATGTTTGAATTTTTCAATGGCGTAATGCTCCATGAAAAGGGAAATGCTACGCAATTTGGGAGGATGCAATGCAATATGATTCTACATGCAGAGATACAAAATGCTTGATTAGAGAGAACGCCAAGCCGAGGCAAGGAATTATGTTGGGGAAATGATCACAATCTTTTGGACCCTGGCAAGGCTGTTGGAGATGCACAACACAAAGAACTCTGTGGGGAAGTGACCCGCCACACGGTGTTTTGGCAAATAACAAAATATCGAGGCTCTTACTGGGGAGAGAATGGCACTGAAAACTTGCTGCTGAGGAAAGCGACAGTGGTTCTGGCAACCATAATCTGCGAGAGAGACGACTCAGCAGGGGAAGCAAACACTGATACGGTATCGAGATTATGCTTCAAGGAAAGAGGCCATGGGTCTAGCGTCGAGATCATCGATCTGGCATCGAACTCTGAGGAGCAGCCACTTCTGCTGGGAAGATACAATTTGGCACTGTCAACTCCGCTGGGGATATACAATCTGACATTGTCAACTCCGCTAGGGATATACAGTCTGACACTGTCGACTCTACTGGTGAATGTATAATCTGAAACAAATGCTTGGGGAAATACATCAGTGAAAGCCTGCTAGGGATTGAAGAATCCAACGCTCGGACCAGCTCTGCAGGGATAAGAAACCAAATTCCAACTGTTGAGGAAAAACATCCGCGATCATTTGATGGGGACCTTAAGGAAATGCCCCGAGTGTACATGTTCTGAATAAACGATCCAAAGCACTTAAAATTTACAACAATTTTCAATGTTTATTAAGCACGTACCTGTAAAGCTCTTATGTTTCATGATGCAATGTTTATCAAAAATTCGGACGTCATTTTTGCAAACAAAATAGTAAAATGAAAATGAACACAAAGATGTACTGAATAACATGATTTCATTGATTGAGTAGCCTCTGAATAGGTATTTACATCAGGAAGCAATCCCTGGAAAAAGGTAATTGCACAACAGATAAAAACAGAAATTAATCTAATGGCAATGTGAAATGGATTTCTATCGGGTTCCAATTCTGCTATGATTCGATCGTCTTCAAGATCCTCCAGATGATCAGCTTTCCGAAAAAGGTGATTGGACTGTTTCCTATCCTTCGTAAGTTTCCGGTTATCGATACGAGATGATATTCAGAACTACTCAGAATGCAGCCATTCGCTTAATCCCTAACTTTTTCCTGGATCGCCCTTTCGGGTTTTCAATCCACCGGGATACCCATTTTTGCCTAAGTTGCCCTTTCAGGTTTTCAACTTACCGGGTGTACAATCTTTTCATTTTTTAATCCATAACTTTTTCCCAAACCTTTTTCATTTTCTTGGTTCGCCGGGATGCCCATTTTTTTGCCTGGACTATTCTTTTTATCGTCCAGCGGGTCTATTTTATGCGAAGTATTTTTTAACTGCGTCTGAGTTCACAAGGGAAGTGAAGTTTTCACCATCCATAGTTGCAAGCATTAATGCTCCACCATCAAAAACCTTGGTGACAATATACGGTTCATCATAGTTAGGCGTCCACTTGCCCCTGTGATCTGTCTGAGGAGGAAGGATCCTTTTCAACACCAAATCTCCGACTTGGAAGCATCGAGGACGCACTTTCTGATCAAAGGCTCTCTTCATCCGAATTTGATACAACTGCCCATGACAAATGGCTGCCATTCGCTTCTCTTCGATAAGACTCAACTCATTGAACCTTGTCCGAACCCATTCAGCTTCGTCTAACTTGACATCCAGCAGGACTCTTAGAGAAGAAATCTCCACTTCAACAGGTAGGACTGCTTCCATACCATACACAAGGGAGTAAGGGGTTGCCCCGGTCGATGTACGTACTGAAGTACAGTACCCATGCAAGGCAAAGGGTAGCATCTCATGCCAATCTCTATACGTAACGACCATCTTCTGCACAATCTTCTTTATGTTCTTATTTGCTGCCTCAACAACATCGTTCATCTTAGGACGATAAGGGGAAGAATTATGATGTTGAATGTTGAAGTTCTTGCACAACTCCTTCATCATTTTGTTATTGAGGTTAGAGCCATTATCAATAATGATTCTTTCGGGAATCCCATAACGACAAATGATTTCTTTCTTAATGAATCGGGCAACCACATGTCTGGTGACCTTCGCAAATGACGCTGCTTTGACCCATTTGGTGAAATAATCGATAGCAACAAGGATGAAGCGATGCCCATTGGAAGCAGTCGGCTCAATCCTTCCAATCATATCAATGCCCCACATAGCAAACGGCCACGACGAAGACATCACATTCAGAGGATTTGGTGGCACATGCACCTTATCATCATAAATCTGGCATTTATGACACTTCCGAGCATATTTGAAACAATCAGATTCCATGGTCATCCAGTAATAACCCGCTCTCAATAATTTCTTAGCCATTGCATGTCCGCCGGCATGAGTACGAAGGAGCCTTCATGAACTTCCTGCATTAACATGTCTGCTTCGTGTCTATCCACGCATCTGAGCAAAACCATGTCGAAATTCGTCTTATACAGCACATCGTCTTTGTTCAAGAAGAAGCTGCATGCCAATCTTCTCAAAGTTATTCTATCATTGTTGGATGCCCCTGCAGGGTACTCTTGATTCTTCAGAAAGCACTTGATGTCGTGGTACCAGGGATTGTCATCAACTACCAGTTCAGCAGCAAACACATACGCGGCCCTATCAAGGCGCATAACATCGATCTTAAGAACATGGTTCCACCGAATCGCCTTGATCATGGAGGATAGAGTAGCAAGAGCATCTGCCATCTGGTTCTCGTCACGAGGTATATGATATAGCTTTACTGTTGTGAAGAAAGTCAACAGTCTTCTCGTGTAATCTCTGTAGGGGACCAGATTAGGCTGGAGAGTATTCCAATCACCATTCACTTGATTGATCACTAGAGCTGAATCTCCGAAGATGTCCAGAGTCTTGATTCTCAAATCAATGGCTTGCTCGATACCCAAGATACAGGCCTCATACTCAACTTCATTATTGGTGCATTCAAAAGTCAGACGAGTGGTGAAAGGCATGTGGGCACCTTTCGGAGTGGTAATGACAGCACCAATTCCACTTCCTTTGGCATTGTCGGCCCCGTAAAACATTAAAGTCCACTTTTCATCTGGATCAGGTCCCTCCTCAACAATTGGCTCTTCACAGTCTTTCATCTTGAGGAACATGATGTCTTCATCCGGAAAATCAAACTTCATCGACTCATAATCATCAATCGGCTGCAAAGCAAGATAGTCTGACAGAATACTCCCTTTGATGGCTTTCTGGGATGTATACTGGATGTCGTACTCTGTCAGTACCATTTGCCAACGAGCAACCCTTCCGGTGAGAGCTGGCTTCTCAAATATATATTTGACTGGATCCATTTTGGAAATCAGTAAGGTTGTGTGAGTCAGCATGTATTGTCTCAATCGCTTAGCAGCCCATGCAAGTGCACAACATGTCTTTTCAAGCATTGAGTATCTCGACTCGCAATCTGTGAATTTTTTACTCAGGTAGTAGATGGCATGCTCTTTCCTACCTGTCTCGTCGTGTTGACCGAGAACACAACCTATGGAATTATCAAGTACTGTCAAATACATAATCAGCGGTCTCCCTGGGACTGGAGGCATAAGGATTGGAGGATTCTACAAATACTCTTTTATTTTCTCGAAAGCCCTTTGGCAATCATCATTCCACCTGATAGCCTGATCTTTTCTCAACAATTTGAATATTGGCTCACACGTGGCTGTTAGGTGAGAGATGAACCTTGCAATGTAGTTCAACCTTCCTAAGAAACCACAGACTTGTTTTTCTGTTCTTGGCTCAGGCATTTCTTGTATCGCTTTCACTTTGGCCGGATCCACCTCAATCCCTTTTTCACTAACAATAAAACCCAGCAGTTTTCCAGATCTCACCCCGAAAGTACACTTGTTCGGATTAAGCCTCAGCTTGAATTTCCTCAAACGCTCAAACAGTTTCTGCAAATTCACCAGATGTTCTTCTTCCGTCTGAGATTTAGCAATCATATCATCAACATAAACCTCGATTTCATGATGAATCATACCATGGAAAAGAGTTACCACAACTCGTTGATATGTTGCCCCAACATTTTTTAGACCAAACGACATCACCTTGTAGCAGAAGGTGCCCCATGGGGTTATGAAAGTTGTCTTCTCCATGTCTTCTGGTGCCATCTTAATTTGATTATAGCCAGAAAAGCCATCCATGAAGGAGAATACCGAGAACTGAGTCGTGTTATCCACCAAAACGTCGATGTGAGGTAATGGGAAATCATCTTTAGGACTAGCTATGTTCAGATCTCGGTAGTCAACACACATCCGTACCTTTCCATCCTCTTTAGGTACTTGAACGATATTTGCAACCCATGGCTGATAATTTGTAACTGCTAGAAACCCTGCATCCAACTGTTTTTGCACTTCTTCCTTTATCTTGACAGCCATCTCTGGTCTTGTTCTTCTAAGCTTCTGCTTGATCGGAGGACAATCCTCTTTGAGAGGCAAACGGTGTACCATAATGTCTGTGTCAAGCCCTGGCATGTCCTGATAAGACCAAGCGAAGATGTCAACATACTCTTGTAGCAATTCGATCAAACCATTCTTCATATTATCTTACAAAGCAACCCCTATCTTGATCTCTCTCTTGACCTCCTCGGTGCCGAGATTAATCACTTCAGTAGACTCTTGATGCGGTTGAATGACCCTTTTTTCCTGTTTTAATAACCTGGCAAGTTCTTCAGGGAGTTCATAATCTTCATCACCCTCTTCTTCAGCTTGAAAGATTGGATTTTCAAAGTCGAAGCGAGCCATAGCAGAACTGTAATCAATAGGATCCGATGATGTGCATCTGCATGAGTGATGGTATGTGCTTATGAGTGTGAACAAGAAGTCAAAACTAAACAAAACATTGCCAAAATATTTTTTTGATTTTTTTGAAAACTGCAAAAATAGAAAGACAGTGAACAAAATATTTGAATGCAAAAAAGACGTCCTTTATTTATGATAAAAAATGCAGGTATTCACATAGATGAGCCCTACAATGAGCCATTACGCCCTGGGCGGAACGTAAGACTTGGATATGCATGAATAAACAAATAAAATTACTCTTTAAGAAGAGTGACTTGGATAATCTCTTCAGAAGACCAGTTGCGGAGAACTTCACCCGGGACCTTTGGACGCACCCAGTTGTCAATGTCGCAACCATTATCCCCATCTTCTTTGTTGATTGCAGAGACCTGGCCGTACTGAATGATGCCAGCACTGGAGAAAGTAATCGGCCCCTGACGAGTCTGAGGCGTTGAAGTTGTAGAAGTCAATGTCGGTTGATACCCAATCCCAAACTTGTCTTCCTTTATAGGTAAATCCACCAGACGTCCCCAACCGGGCGCAACACCTGAATTTACCAAGGCCTGTGCCTACTTGAAGGACAAAATAGAGGCACCTGCTTCAACCTCTCCCACTGGAGCTGCATCCTTGACTTGAACTGCCTCAAAGGCCTGACACAGGGTCTCATGAATCTCACCTTCTACCTCTACATACTTGAATGTAGACAGGTTACTGACCAGAATATCCTCCTAACCACAGACAGTGATAATTCTTCCGTTGACCGGAACTTGATCTTCTGATGCAAGGTCGACGAGACTGCCCCAGCATTGTGGATCCAAGGATGACCCAGCAAGCAGCTATACGAAGGACTGATATCCATCACATAAAATACGGTGTTAAAGGTTTGTGATCCAATCTGAATTGGCAATTCTACCTCTCCGAACACCGACCTCTTAGAACCATCGAAGGCTCTTACCACAAGATCGGAAGGCTTCAAGATCAAACCTTCTACATCTAACTGTAGCGGTGTATTCGTCGCTATATGATTTATTGATTAAACCATAAGCAAAGTATACAATGAATCGAGTCGCCACCGCACTTTTATTTATCCTAAGGATTGGTTAAAAAGCGAACAAAAACCTAAGAAGTTTTACACGTAGAAAACTAATAAAAAGATCAGAGAATCTGGGTAAGGGGTAAATTACACAATGGGAAGGTGTTAGGCACCCAAAACGTCCTAGGTACTCCTAGGGAGCCCTTTTCACACTTGTTGTATAAAAAATGTTTATTTGTTTATGACATATTGTGCAAACATGAATGGGATGATGAGAAAAGAATGTACGTTTTTTATTATTTTTGTGTTTGAACGGATGAACCCGTTGCCTACGTACCTTCCATCAAAGGTAAGGATCAAAACGCCGTAGTTCGGCTAAAAGATTTCCAAAAATTAGTGAGTTCATTTTAAAACACAAGCATTAAGGCTTTTCATTACCAATGGGAGAAAACTCAACCTGAATCAACAATCCACCATGCGAGGACGACTTCGACATACTAGAGGGGTTAACCCTGTTTTCAGTACGGAAGTCTTACAATCGACTCACTAAGGATAAGGTAAGATTTACATCAACCGCTATGGTAATTGAAACCTATGGCTAATGTATGAAAACATATTAACAATGGACAAAGCCACAAAACAATTGAATGTGTGAGGTTAATTGATTATGAGTATTCACAAAATATGGTCAAGGTTATGATTAAGATTGATTCAAAGAAGTGTTATGAAATGGAGTTTGAAAAGTTAAGGACTTATGGTCCAGGTTTCTAACTTGAAAAGACATGAAGATGTTTGCACAACAAGTCAAAGTTTTTGAAAGCAAAGTGTGAAAAGGTTTAGGACAAAGAGGGTATGGATGATGGAATGTAAAACTTCTTAGAATGGTTCACCTCTTGAGATCATATAGAAGATGATTCAAGTGTGTCCTTAGGAATGAGGTAACGAGCAATAACAAATAAAAAGCAAGGTGATACCGGATGCCATCAATGGACTTATACCAATCTCACAACCGAAAGCGGATATCGGATACCAATAAATGGGTTTACACCAATCTCCTAAAACAAAACAATGATACCGGATGCCATCAATGGACTTACTCCAATCTCACAAAGCAAAAGCGGATACCGGATACCAATAGATGGATTTACACCAATCTCCTAAGGTAAAACAAAACTTGGATGTCAGATGCCAATCTGTCTGGACTTATACCAACCTCCAAAGGATGATCATGGGAGTACAAATGCCAACAACATGGTCTTACAATTGCATCCTCACATACAACAAACAAACAATGCACTAAGCAATGGACATGAGTGACCAAGTGAAATGGTCTTGCACTCTATCCCTTCCAAATCATAGGAACAATGGCCAATGAATGAACTTACAGTTGTCCTCAATGGGTAAACTCAAACATGGATCACAGAGATATGCAATGATGATCATGCAATAATGAACAATCAATGATGATAAGTGCACAAAGGTATGCAAGAAAACATGTACATATGAAGCAATCAATCAAACAAACAAAGTCATTTAGCACCCACTATAACCAAACAATTAGGCTCAATCAAAGGGTTAGACTTAAAAGTCAACTGGAATAGGGTAAATGGTGCTCTTAACCTTGACATTGAGAGCCAAGGTGAAGCAGATGAAAGGATATGAGGGGTGTGCCTCATCACTCTTATCCCTGGTCAGGGAGAGCATTGAATATCAGAAGGTGTGGGAGTTCAGAAAGATGGAACTCTCTCCACAAATTAAGGACTCGATAGATCTTGGGTTTTTACTCACTATGCATCAACACATGTGGTGTGAGCAAGGTGAGTGACTCACAGAATAGTAGGAGATAGGATACATATCTCTTTTGTCTACCAATTGCCTCATATGAGGTCTTTTCCTGCTTGGGGACAAAGTTAAACAATCACAAACATTGCCTCATAAGGAGGACTTCAGACAGGTGCCTGGCTAAATAACAAGCCAGGTCTTCCAGACTACATGGAGACAAGAGAGTCTAGCTCAATGCTTAAGCAAAGCAAAGCAATAGCAAGTTCTCAAAGGAACTAAAGCAACTATGGTACCTGAAATCAATCAAATATAATCAGTATACTAATCACAAAGTCAAAACAGACAAGTTATAAACCAATAGTCAACACAATCAATCACATGTGCAAAGCACAAACTCAAATCAAATGAGTTAGCATCCTACAAAACAAACCAAGTTAGTTCATGATAATCAAATAAACCAAAATCAATCAACTTGAATTAATCTCCTTAAAGCAATTGCTTCTTTAACCTGAAAACAAACTCAAATGTGAGAAGTGAACCCTTAGGCCAAAGCCTAGGGTCAAAGGAGGAGAAAAATTTTAAAAAAGAACATGAAACTTGATCAAAATCAAGATTTATCAAATAAGAACAAAGTCCAGTTGGTCCCATATCAAAACTATTCACCAATTGCATTTCATAAGCAAATCATGTCAAACTAGGAAAATTGAGAACTCAATGATGTAAACAGAATGAACACAAGCATATCAATACCAAAATGGCTCAATAAATTCCAGGAAAAATCATGCTTAACCGAAACACATTGAATGAGCTACATACCAAATTTCATGTCATTTGGATAAAGGGAAGCCATTCAATTAAAATCAACAAGTCAAAGCATGCATATACAAGCTCATACAAGGCCACAAGTGATGCACCAACTTCAAGCAATCATAAAACAGCAACCAAACATGATAAATGAATGCAATCAAAGCCATGGCAACCTTTAAGATGTCTACAGTACACATGCCAAATTTCAAAGTCATCCAACAAACCACAAGGATTTCACAAATCATGTAAATTGAACACTCAAGAAAAGTTCACAAATGACCAAACAGAGGGAAAATTATCACACAAATAGAAAAATGCATTCCAAAATTCCAGGAAAAAATCACAAGCAAGCTAGACATCCCTAAGTATTAGCATGCAAAAATCCAGAGCAATTGGCATAGCATAAGCATGGAAAATAAAATCAGGAACATGAACAAGACATGGTGTGACATACATTGTCACACCTCTAAAGATCACATCATATCTCCCAATCCAGAAATGCAAAATTAGCAAACCATATACCAAAATCACCAGGAATGAGTCTAAATCATGCATATAAAATTTCAAGCATTTTGGAGCAAGCATCAAGATTTCATGAATGAAATGGAAAAACATATGCAAAAACATACATGAACAAAGACATTAGACCAAAATAAAAAACCAGCCGTGCACAACTTGTGTTATCATGCCTATAAAAAACTAGATGAAAAATGGAGATGAATGCAAAAATTTCCAACCAATTTGGATGCTCCATGAATTATTTATGATTTTTTGAAGTTTCATGATAAAATGAAATAAACATTTAACAATTATCATGAAATAATATGGCGCAATGGCATTGTGGTAATTATGTTGCTCACTTAATGAAACTCTGCGTTTCATTAAGTGAGGTGTCACGCGGCTATTGGTGGCATGGCGGAAAAACAACGGAGCGCATGCAAACACGAAGCAAATTGGATCAAACTGAAATCTGGACATGAAATTGAACGCGTTCATCACACATTCAAGCTGTTCATCATGGTCAAGAACAAAATCTTACAGAAATGCACAAACTACATATGGATCGAACTGTCTCACTTCGTAGATCAACAATATCATCATGATTTATCCTAATTCTATGCATGGCAAGAGATTCGATCAAAAGAAGTTTTGTCATCAAGATTTCAAACTAGCATAATTTGCTCAAAACCTAATGGATTCACGCGATTCAAGTTGCAGAATGATCTACGTAACCAGATCTACCAAAGGCACATTCTAATTTCAAGAATTGAGATGGTTGAATTCCTACCTCTTGGAGATGCAGATCCTGTTATCGTGCTCTTCAAGCCTTGAAAGTGTAAAACAGATAGCCTGTGATGATGAGAAAGATGTATGGAATCAATAACTCAGCTCGAAACCTCTTGGATTAGCCTGGATCTTCAACTTCCATGCGTAAGCTCAAGATGCAACAGCCACGATTTAGCCAAGTTCTTCTACAATTCTTCTTCAACAGTTGTTCAATAGTACCTGCAAGTGAAGATCAACACGAGAGAGAGCACAAAGAATGAAGAATTTTGAAGAACCAAGTGAAAAAGTTTGGAAAATTTTGAGAGAATTTAGAGAATTTTTGATTTGGATCTGAGATTGTGATTGTGGATCCCGAAAATCTGTTATGATTAGGACTATATAGTCCTTGTTAATCACCTGTTAAACATGATTAGCAACAAATGCAAATGGATTAGTGGATGAAGCTTGTTATGCAATTTGGCAAAATTGCCTTTCTCAATTAGAACCAATGGAACAGTGCACAACCAGTTTAAGCAAACCCAATTTTCTGTTTAAAAGCTATTGGAATTGATTTGGCATGAAAATCATGTGTATTTTTCAAATTCACTATTTTTCCCACCAAAATGCAAAATGGTTCACTTGAAAAATGACCTTTTTATGTGATGATTTTTGATGAAATGTAATGATGCATTATGATAGTACATGTCAAATGGAGTTTGCTCAAAAAAGAATCACCCAAATTGGCCAAATGGTTCAAGAGTTATGCCTCATTGAAGTTCAACTTTTTCTGAAAATGATTTGATCATAACTTGCCAACCACACATGAGAAATGAGTGTTCTTGGACTTTTTGGAAAGGCAAGAGCAAGATCTTCAACTTTCATGTTGGACAAAATTTGATTTGAAGCTTGCTTGAACATGTAAATTTGAGGAGAAGGACTTTCCATTTTGGGCAGTTTGAAATTACAGGTCCTTACTATTTTGGGAAACTTCTTGTCTGACCTCAAATTCTTCAATGATGATCTTTGAAATGTTAATTGAGACTTGCATGGACATGAATGAGACCTTTCTAACCATCTCACACCTTTAAATCCCTGATTAAATGCACAGTTGACCACAATTGACTTTGCTAGGGTTTTGGTTGACTGAGCCCTGCTTTGATGAATTTCAAGCCTCTTTCTCTTGAGATCTTGATTCCAAATGATGTCACAACTCATATGAACTCTTAATGAATGATCATGGTGCCCAAATTCTGCAAGAATGGCCACCATCCATTGCTCAATGAATGATTTGACTGTTTTGACCTAGTTTGCTTCATCTGCAAGTAACAAGGTTAGATGACAATATTTTTGTACTTTTGGGTTAGTAAACAAATGAAAAGCAATGATATACAAATGCTAAACATGCTTGGTGATCAAGAACCACACTCACAAGATACCCACCCACTAGGAGGGAAGCAAAGGTGCACAACGATCCTTGAGGCAATGATATGATATGATATGATGCCATGAGGGATCTTAGGGACAAAATTGGGGTCTTACAGATGCCCCTATTTAAGGTCATTCTAGCCGGAGAAGTGAAGTTTAGAAATATTCATATCGACGCGGTAGAATGGGCTTAAATAACAATAATGAGACAAATTTTGGTCCCTAAGAGACCTCATGATGCAAATGTATGCGTGTAAAAGACACAAACTCTGTGGGGAATATAATTCACACAGAAGAAAAGACGATCCATCGGAGTAATACACTCACCAGGCACAAAGCCATTAACAAGACTCTCATGGGAATTCTTATTGGGGATAATGAAAGAAAAAGAATGCGTGAGCAGGTCACGACTCTGAGTTGGGGAACACAGAAAACAGACTGGAGACCTTACTGGGGAAGTAAAAGACTCAAACTGGGGAGAGAGAGAAATTCCAAATGAAAACACATCCATTGGGAAGACTCAAGCTGACTCACAAAATGCATGTACTGGGGATAACACCAATACAACAACACGAATAGGAACACGACCCCGCTGGGGAAATCTAGAAAAGACTTTCCAGGGGAAACCAAAGGATGAGATGTTACCGGTTAGTGAGTAACAAACTCAGGAAGAATGAATATCTAAGACCAGTATACGGGTGAGAGATATCAATCAACCAATCATCTGAGAAAGACCTGAAAAAGGTACATAAACTCAGGGAAATCTGACTCCTCAGGGGACCAAGGTCATAATAGGGAGCAGAAAGGAAGGAAACACCAGGGATACCGGGTTGTAGGTATGTAACAGGTGACCGACCAAAGCGTGAATTGGTGTGTGTTCCAAAACACTCATCATCCTGAAGACAGCTAGAAAATCAAACTTGTTTATAGGATGGACATTTGATTCTGTAAAGAATGCAAATCTTACTCAATTGGGGAAACAAACAAAGGATCCGACAAAAGAACGCATGAGACATATTATCTATAGCCGTCAAAATGTAGATAACATACTCGCATGGAGATTATCCTGAACCGGGTTGTAGGTTGTTTATAGGATAAAAATCCGAAAATGTGAATCGGTTTGTGTTCCAAAACACTCATCATCCTGAAGAAAGCTAGAAAAGCAGACTTGTTTATAGGATGGATATTCGATTCCACAAGGAATACGAATCTTACTCTGCGGAGAAAACAATCAAAAGATTGACCCAAGAGCGAAAGAGACATAATATCCATTACCGTCAGAACGTGGATAGTACACTCAAAAGGAAGATTATCCTGAACCGGGTTGTAGGTTGGTTATAGGATAAAGATCCGAAAATGTGAATTGGTTTGTGTTCCAAAACACTCATCATCCTGAAGAAAGCTAGAACAGCAGACTTGTTTATAGGATGAACATTCGATTCCACAAGGAATACGAATCTTACTCTATTGGGGAAGATCAACAAAGGATTCCACCCAAAGAGCGCATGAGACATATTATTCATTACCGGCAGACCGTGAATAATATACTCGAAAAGGAAAAGACACCAGAGATACCGAAGTATATAATAGGCGACTAACCAAAAAGAGAGACAATCGATACCAAGCATCCGGGTAAACGAAAGACAACTCAAAGGGATAAATTGCAAGCATCCGACAATTATCCGAAACAACAAATATTTGATTCCGCAAGAGGGAAATAACGAATCTTACTCGACTAGAGAAACACAAAAGGTTTCAACTGAAGAGTGAATAAGATATATTATTCATAGCCGTCAAAACGTGAATAATAACCTCTAGAGGAAGATTATCCTGAACCGGGTTGTAGGTTGTTTGTAGGATAAAAATATGAAAAGAAAGGCATCGGGATACCAAACTAGGTATATAAAGATGACCAATCAAAGGGAGCAACAGACATTACCAACAAGAGGGTAAATGAAAGAAGACTCGCTGGGATACATTGATGAAAATCAATGATCCGGGGAACACAATCACTGACAAACGGTGAAGGGACCCGCTGGGGATAAAATTGCTAGCGTACGGCAATTATCCGCAAAAGATTTGCTGGGGATATAAGTGCTTATTCAAGCGACTCATCCAAGCGAAGGAAAATCAACATCAAGTACTAGATGAAGATAACCACAAAGGGGGAACTTGTCATCGGTTGGGATGAACAACAAAGTTGACTCCGTTAGGGGAGAAAACGGGGTTTATAACTACCGGGTAGTAGGTAGAAAACCGCAAAGATAGGACTTACAACAGCTGGTTTGTAGGCAGAAGGCCAAAACATTCTGCTGAGGATAAGATGAATGAGCGCCGGTTTGTAAGCAACTATTCATTTATGCCACAGTGAAGCGCAAGAGACAGTTGAAAAAGGCCAATTTAGGATCAAACCAAAAAGGCGGACTGAATCAAGACTCGTCCTGATGAGGATATAACTCAAAAGGGTAAACCCGCCCCAATGTGTGTTGGGAGGGAACGGAAACAACCGTCATCCACGAGGATGTATCTCAGTGGGGAAATGGCAGGAAAGGATAGACACTTTCTGCTTAAGGGCTGACTCTATTTTGAGAGATTAAACACTCGACATCTGCTTCGGGAAATCTATAAAGGAGATCCATATCACCACAGCAGGAAACAACAAACAAAAGATATATGGCAAAATATGCAACATGAATATCTGAATGTTTATGAGTATGCATGAATATGCGTGATTTATGTTTGATGAATGCTGACAAAACAGACAATTCTAACACAAACAGGACCAGGAATCAAACATCCGGTATTATACTTCCAGGAAAAACCAAGGAGGTCCAACTGGAACGCCAACTTGCTGGAGATCTTCAAGTTGAAAAGCAAAGATCTGCGGGGAAGCAGAAGATCGGAGATATCACAAAATCTCTGAGTGATGGATCAGTAATCAACCCAACTGGAGTACAGAAAGTCATAACAGGCAATAACGGCCACAAAGACAAATCTGTTAGGGAATGGGATAAATCCCAAAATATCTGCAGGGGAACAAGAGCTCACTGCTATGAAAGCAACTCTACATAACTCCACTAGGGAACAACCCACAAAGGGAGAACAGATCATCCACGTAGAATCTGGCTGCACAAGCAACTCTACCTGGGGATAATGCAAATATCCATTCCATTGGGGAACAACCCGCTGAGGAGGAAGAAAAGATCACACCAGTAGATTCTGCGACAAGCCACTCTACTGGGGATCAAAAGCAATCAGGGGATCAACCCAAATCCATGGATGATAGATCACCCACCGGTCCTACTGGGGAAAACAGAGGTTTCCGACTCTGGCGGAGATGCTGAGGGGGATGTCACGGATGCAATCCTGACTCTGTTGAGGAAAAAATCCACAACTGCTGAGGAGGAACACAATCACTGCCCTGCTGAAGGAATAAGCGCACTGACGAGGAGATATAGCAACTCCGCTGGCGACGTGGCCGGGGAAGAGAGTACTACTGGAGCAAACAAAGTCTTCCACAACACTCTGCTCCGGGGATTTATCACAGATCCCACTAGCGACTGTGATGAGGAAAGATAACAACAATCCTGCTTACGACAATGCTGGGAAAGCGGTAAAGTACCGTGATGTCAATCCACCAACCATTGAATCTTCAAAGGGAAAGCATCCATGCTGAGGATAAAAACCATAACTCCGCTGGCGATCGCATTGGGGAGAGCGATAGGGTACCGGGGTCTCAAACCACCCACTACCGAAACTTCCAAATGGGAAACACCCATGCTGGGGGAGAATACCGCTGGAGAAGAAAACGAAGTCTTCAACAACATTCTGCTTAGGGAACAACCCTAACAAAAGTTCTGCTTGGGGAACAACCCCAACAAAAAGCAGGATAAGGAGGATACAACCAATGCCAGGAATATGAACCAATGTCTTACCTGTTGGGAATCATGCCACCCTCGGGAGAGCACTGAGAGATTCTTAGGTATCCTTTTGTCATTGTGAATGTTCACTTTGTTTAAAACAACAATTTGAAAAATTTATTTGTTTAAAACAATGACATTTTATCAATTAAAACATGCAAAACATTTGTTGAACTGAAACAAATAAGAGTGCAAATAATTGGATAAAAGCTCAATTTATTCGATGGAATGGTAGCCTGCAAATGGCAAGACTCCACAGATTTGTACAAATTTGAAATCAGTGATATATATTGGAAGAGGGCTACATTGAACATAATGATCCTTTCTCTACCAATGTGAATCTCGATGTATCCGAAGCTTCAGTCGACGACGAATCGAGAATCTCTGACGAAAAGACGGCTGCGGAACAGAAAGTCTTGTCAGGATGCAGTTACTTGCCAAATCCCTAATTTTTGCCTAGATTGCCCCAGGGTGAGGTACTCAATCTAGCGGGATGCAAATTCATTTTTTTCAAGTCTCTAATTTTTTCCTGGATTACCCTTGCGGGTTCTCCACCGAGACGCTCATTTTTGCCTAAGCCGCCCTTTCGGGTTTTCAACTTAGCGAGCTATTCTGTTTTTCATTTGCATATACCTTTTTTTTAGGCAAAGTATTTCTTGACTGCATCTGAATTCACAGGACGAGTGAAATCCTCCCCATCCATTGTTGTAAGCATCAGAACTTCGCCTGAAAAGGCTCTCTTAACAACATATGGACCCTCATAGTTTGGGGTCCACTTGCCCCTGGAATCGGGCGCGAAAGACAAGACTTTCTTGAGCACGAGGTCTCCCTCTCGGAACACACGAGGCTTGACCTTCTTATCGAATGCTTTCTTCATTCTCTGCTGATATAACTGACCATGGCACATGGCAGTTAATCGCTTCTCTTCAATCAGATTCAGCTGGTCGTAACGACTCTGAATCCATTCAGCATCAGTCAACTTGGGCTTGAGGGTATGCTTTTCTTTTGTCTTGTGAAATTTTTTTTCCCGATTTTTGATTTTTTCATCTTTTTCCCCCTCTTTTTTTTTTTTTACATTACATTTGTAATGCCCCAGTTTGACTGTTCTGCTGATTCTCATGATACAGCTGAATGAGCTTCTTTTCGTGCTCAAGAAAAATGGGAAATCTCGTTAGGAATCCCCTTCAACATCATCTTCCTCTGCTTCGAATACAAAGAATTCAAGATTGGGAGATGGCGTTGGATCATTATGTTCAATGGGTTTAGAAATCCCTGCATAATGATTCTGGATAATGAAAAGCTTTTGAATTTAAACAACCAAATCATTTATGCTGATGAAAAGATTGTTTTCTTGTTTTTCATGGTTTTTTGTGATCACTGATTTCATGCAAAAAGCAAAAAGTGAAAACAAATGGAAAAACAAATGTTTAACAATGCATTAACTGAATGAAAACATCATTGTATTAAATGCTGCCAACAATGCCATCACTTCTCCTTTTGGCATGGGAGAAGGGTTTTAAACAACGTGAACAATTACTCTGATCTATGGATGACTGTAGGAACATCTACAGCGACCCAATTGTGGCAGACACCACCAGGAATGACGAAATTATTCAGGTCCTCTGCATCCTCTTCCAAGATAGCAGCAGCTTCTTCATCAGGTTGATCGTCGTGGATGAATCCTCCACTCTTGAACAAACCTTGCTCATTACATGCCCCAGAACAGTAACTAATGCCAGCCCGGGATCTATTGTCTTCAAGCTCAATCACCTTCCCTAAACCAGCTACTGCACCACATTCAATGGCCAGTTTCGCATCTCGGTAGGAAGAAAATGAAGGAGACTTCTTCTCAATCGGTTCATCAATAGATAAAGCTTGGAACGGAGTTCCAACTTCATCCTCAGCGTCAATATATGAGAAAGAAGACAAGTGGCTAACCAGGAGAGCCTTTTCTCCCCCCTACCACAACCAATTTCTTGTTCTTCACAAATTTCAGCTTCTGGTGTAGGGTGGATGTCACGGCGCCAGCCTCATGAATCCATGGTCTGCCTAAGAGACAGCTATAAGATGGGTGGATATCCATAACCTGAAAGGTAACCTGGAAATCACTAGGTCCAATTTTGATTGGGAGGTCAACTTCCCCAATCACGGTCTTGCGCGACCCATCAAATGCTTTCACAACAACCCCACTCTGCCTCATGGAAGGACCTTGATATGACAACTTGGAGAGTGTGGTTTTTGGCAATACATTCAAGGATGATCCAGTGTCCACCAGTACGTTGGACATGGCATCAGATTTGCAATTCAGGGAGATGTGTAAAGCCATGTTGTGGTCTCTTCCCTCCTCAGGGAGATCAGCGTCACAAAAACTCAACGTGTTGCAAGCGGTAATGTTTGCAACGATACTATCGAACTGCTCGATCGTGACGTCGTGATCAACATACGCCAAATCCAAAACCTTCTGCAGAGCCTCCCTATGGGGTTCTGAATTCAACAGCAGAGATAGAACGGAAATCTTGGATGGCGTTTCTAGAAGCTGGTCTACAACATTGTACTCACTCTTTTTGATGAGCCTCAGCATCTCATCAGATTCTTCATTCACAATGCCGCTAGGGCCAACTGAAGAAGCAGGAGCCTTTTGTACAGAGGAGGAGGGTTTGGCAACAGGTGCCGGATTCTGAATATTAACCGCCGTCCCAACCGGACGCTCAGCAGTATCAGAAGCAACAGGAACCTTGGGAGGTGCAGAGAATACTCGACCACTACGGGTCAACCCGCTCACATCAGCAATGTTGGTTACAGACGTTGAAGGCAAAGGCACTTCTACCCCATCTTGCACAGCAACAGGGTTGTATCTGAATGGCACAACTCTATCTGAAGCATAAGGCACAGGGCATGCAGGCTTGATTGTTAGGGAAGGAGAGACCTTCGGCTTGCTGCTATCATAGCGGATAACAACAGGCTCGGGTAATTTGAACACCGGAGATATCACATTAACCTCCGGTTCATCCTCGTCAACATTGCGATTCTGGAGGATCTCAATGGTTCCCTCATCCAGCAATTCTTGAAGTTCTCTTCGTACCTGATTGCAACCCAGACGATTGACTGAACAAATACGGCATTTGTCGTGGTCATGCTCCATGTGGCTGTACTGACACAACAACCGATGTAATTCGACCAACGACTGTCTAATATGGCTGACATATTTGACTTTGTACTTCCCGGGGCATCCCTGGACCATATTAACAGATTTCCCATGCGCGGGCAATGGGTTCTTGGTAACGTTCGGGCCTGAATCCTCAAAACACAGAATACCGCATCGCATCAGATCTTGCACTTTGGTCTTCAGCTGAAAACAGTTCTCTATATCATGGCCCAGAGCGCCAGAATGATAGACACAGTGCAGGTCAGGCTTATACCACCACTGAGGGTTGACCGGTATAGCCGGAGGATCTCTTGGAGTAATCAGCTTCCGCTCTATTAGAGAGGGATACAACTCTGCATACGACATGGGAATCGGATCGAAACTGATCTTCTTCCTATCATAGTTCATGTTAGCTTGATTACTGGTACTACCACGAGGCTGGTAGGCCTATTGCTGTGGACGAGACTGTTGTTGACGATACTGTTGAGAAGATTGTTGTTGATTGTGTTGCTGCTGCTGATATTGCTGATGTTGTTGAGGTTGCTGATATGGAGCGCTGTCTCTGAATACAGGTGCTATATGAGCCACCTGGTGTTGATTGTTGTTATGCCGTGCTGGCTTCCTCTGAACAGAGGGTCTCTTGGATTTGGTATGGGATTGCACAACATGTGCCTCCCCATCCTTCTTCTTGAACGCCCCATACCGTTTAGAAGAGGAACTCTCGTCCTTTGCTAAACGTCCTTCACGGACACCTTCTTCAAGTCGCATCCCCATGTTCACCATCTCGGTGAAATCAGAGGGAGCACTTGCAACCATCCGCTCGTAATAAAATGAGCTAAGAGTCTTTAAGAAGATCTTAGTCACTTCTTTCTCCTCTAGCGGTGGAGTAATTTGAGCAGCCAGCTCTCGCCACCTCTGGGCGTACTCCTTGAAAGTTTCCTTGTCCTTCTGGGACATGGCCCTGAGCTGATCACGGTCAGGCGCCATATCGACGTTGTACTTATATTGCTTGACGAAGGCTTCGCCAAGATTGTTGAAGGATCGGATATTAGCGCTGTCCAAACTCATGTACCATCTGAGCGCAGCACCGGACAGACTGTCCTGGAAATAATGGATCAGAAGCTGATCATTATCAGTTTGGGTTGACATCTTCCTGGCGTACATGACCAGGTGAGCAAGTGGACAGGTGTTCCCTTTATATTTTTCAAAGTCAGGCACTTTGAATTTAATCGGTATCTTCACACCGGGAACAAGACATAACTCGGCAGCAGACTTGCCGAAAAGATCTTTACCTCTGAGGGTCTTCAATTCCTTCCTCAGCTCAAGGAATTGGTCATTCATAGCGTCCATCTTCTCATTAACATCCGGGCCCTCAGACGGCTCGGAATGATAGATGGTGTCGTCTACCCTCGGCATGGTATGCACGACAGGAGGAGAAGCAACAGGGACCAGGCTAGATGCCGACATATGAGCAAAGGTTGGAGCAGGGATATCAGGCATGAAACCTGGAGGCATTCCCCAAGGGAACCCGACTGGCATGGCGTGAGATGCGAAATGAGTACTGGCAGCTGGCACAGTCGGAACCACAATCTCTGAGATAACTGTCCTCTGGACAGGAGTTGCAGGCGGTTGAGCAGGTTGATTCTGAGCAGTAAGAAGTTGCTCCATCAAAGCGCCAAGTCTGGCGACCTCTTCTTTCAATTCACGGTTCTCTTGCTCTAGCTGATCCATAACTCTTGCAGAATTGGCTCGAGTATAGTACCGGTGAGTCAGCTTGTCTTCAAAATAAATGAAGAACACAGAGTCAGAACAAGAAGACCAGAAACAAGGTACCTGCTTATGCAAAATGATGCATGAAATGCTCGTGCATATGCTTTGTTTTATTTTCAAGGAACCCTTAGGGAATACTTTGCAAAAAAAAATTTTTTAAAAATTTTAAAGCATTTACTGTCATTATGGAAAATATCTCATTCAATACATTTTGAACAAAGAAGTACAACATTTTTTTTTTATCATATTACAAAGAGAAAAGGAAAATAACATCCTATGGATCCCTAATAGCTCGGGATGCTGGAAGACGAGAAACACACAGCTTCTTGATCTCTCTCTCATAGGCAGCTTCCATATCTGCTTTCTCCTTAGCAAGCTGATCATACTTCCTCTTCCAGAACTTGGAAGACTGAGGAAGCAAGTAAGTCCAAGTATCGTTCGGATCGTCGATCACCCGATGCTCGAGAAATTCAATCAGAGTGTCCTTCTCCTTAAGTTGCTGAAGCAATTCCTCTCTTTCACGGATCCAAGCACGTGAAAGGTCTTCTTCTCTCAACTCCTCTACACGTTGGGTAGGGAGGGTTGAAGGCCCAGCCACATCCAACGGTGTAGGTCTCGGATGGTCATATGGCATAAGGTATACGACAACTCTCTGTCTAACCCAAGAGGTATAGGGCTCCAAAGCAATGCAATTCTTCGGACCCAATTCGTTCCTACTCTTCTTGCAGATCTTGCACCAAGCGCGGACAAATCTGGCTTTCAGGCCTTGGGGATCTTTACCCTCCTGAAAGAACACACCTTCTAACAGAATGTTATGAGGTTTATCCTTTAGGGGGAACCCAAGCTGACGACGTGCTAGAATAGGGTTGTAGCTGATCCCACCACATGTACCAAGAAGAGGCACATTAGGGAATTCACCACAATAATCAATGATCTGGACGGTATCATACACGCGATCATACCAAGAGATATCATCATTAGTGAGAGACATGAGTCTCTGAGACCACCGTAGACATCTCTTGTTCTCCTTGAAGGCAAGAGTCTGCGGCAAGTGCGAAATAAACCACTTGTACAGCAGAGGTAGACAGCAGACGATAACTCCTCCACCCTTTGCATTCCTCAGATGCAAAGAGACATATGCATCACCCAACAAAGTCGGAACGAGATTAAGAACCGAGAAGATCCTAATGGCGTTCATGTCCACAAATTTGTCGAAGTTGGGGAATAAGACCAATCCATGGATGAGCAGCACAAATAAAGCCTCAAAGGCATCCTCACTCATGGCCTTCCCATAGATGGTAGCTTGAGCGATGAGGAACTCGGAAGGAAAACCCTGAATTCCACCTTTGGTAGTCAGATTAGCTTTAATCAAAGCTCCATCTATGTGCAACAAATCTGCAATCTCTCGAGCGGTCGGAATACTCTCCAAGCCACTGAACGGCACCTGATCCAGAATCGGGATCCCAATTAGATGAGAATACTCCTCCAAGGTAGGCAACAACTGGAAGTCCGGGAAGGAGAAGTAGTGATACAGAGGATCATAAAACTGAGCCAAGGTGCTCATCAAACCCTCATCAACCTGAGTAGTCAACAGAGGCAGAAGCTTCCCATAGCGAGCCTTGAAACCCAAGGGATCTAATACATAAGATGTCAGATTCCTTAACTCTTTCACATCAGGTTGTCTAAAGCTGTACTTCTTTGTATGCCTTTTCGGTCTTTCCATGTCTGAAAATTTTGCAAATAAACCCTTTAAGTTCCTTGAAAATTTTCTCTTTTTCTGATGACATGAGATGCAGATGAATGCATGAATGCATGAATGCAACAATCACACTCAAGGATCAAGCAAGTCACACCAAACAAAGGTCATGGGAAAGCTCATTGTATCCCTAATATCAATCATCCATTTTGGTGGATTTAGGTTTTCACCTTATCGACACCCAAGTTCCATTGATATTAACGGTACATGAACCGGCTCTAACATCCTTAATATCAATAATCCATTTTGGCGGATTATGGTTTACACCTTATCGACGCCCAAGTTCCATTGATATTAACGATGTTTGAACGACTCAACCACGAATCACGGGTTTGCTGAGAGTCACGAGCATGGAGTCCTGGTTAAGAGCCACCCAAAGGGAGTGTACTAGGGTTTAAACCTGCCAGACATGTTCTACCAGAGGTTCCCATAATCATCGTCCCATCTCTCGGATATTATCGGAGGAACGAATACTCGTATTCCAAAAATATTCTCAAGAGAGACTCTTATGAGTGTAGTATCGCGTAACAATCGTATCAGAACTTACATCTGAACGACCTCCGCACTACGTCCTAAAAATAGGCCAAGATGGGCTCGGTAAACTAAGGTCCTTGGCTTCTAAGGCACATGATTGAACGAATAATGCCTAACCACAAATGACTTGTGTGACATTATTAATCCAACATGACCTCCACCAAGTGAATGGACTCGCAAGTCAACTGGCTAAGGAATACTCCACACCAGTCAACAAGACTACGCCATTCTCCTATCCTAGAGTGCACTCGAGTTCGGGTATAGAACTCATCTCACAGAGATCACCAAAGCAAACAACAATTGTATATCAAGCAATTCAAGCATTACAATCAATACAGTTATCCCAAATTGTACAAAAATATGTCAAATAACACATAAACAAGTATCATACAACAAGGGTGAAAAGTAGGCAATACCACCAGGGAAGGTCTAATATTTTCCCCAGCAGAGTCGCCACTTTTCTGTAGCGGTGTATTCGTCGCTATATGATTTATTGATTAAACCATAAGCAAAGTATACAATGAATCGAGTCGCCACCGCACTTTTATTTATCCTAAGGATTGGTTAAAAAGCGAACAAAAACCTAAGAAGTTTTACACGTAGAAAACTAATAAAAAGATCAGAGAATCTGGGTAAGGGGTAAATTACGCAATGGGAAGGTGTTAGGCACCCAAAACGTCCTAGGTACTCCTAGGGAGCCCTTTTCACACTTGTTGTATAAAAAATGTTTATTTGTTTATGACATATTGTGCAAACATGAATGGGATGATGAGAAAAGAATGTACGTTTTTTATTGTTTTTGTGTTTGAACGGATGAACCCGTTGCCTACGTACCTTCCATCAAAGGTAAGGATCAAAACGCCGTAGTTCGGCTAAAAGATTTCCAAAAATTAGTGAGTTCATTTTAAAACACAAGCATTAAGGCTTTTCATTACCAATGGGAGAAAACTCAACCTGAATCAACAATCCACCATGCGAGGACGGCTTCGACGTACTAGAGGGGTTAACCCTGTTTTCAGTACGGAAGTCTTACAATCGACTCACTAAGGATAAGGTAAGATTTACATCAACCGCTATGGTAATTGAAACCTATGGCTAATGTATGAAAACATATTAACAATGGACAAAGCCACAAAACAATTGAATGTGTGAGGTTAATTGATTATGAGTATTCACAAAATATGGTCAAGGTTATGATTAAGATTGATTCAAAGAAGTGTTATGAAATGGAGTTTGAAAAGTCAAGGACTTATGGTCCAGGTTTCTAACTTGAAAAGACATGAAGATGTTTGCACAACAAGTCAAAGTTTTTGAAAGCAAAGTGTGAAAAGGTGTAGGACAAAGAGGGTATGGATGATGGAATGTAAAACTTCTTAGAAAGGTTCACCTCTTGAGATCATATAGAAGATGATTCAAGTGTGTCCTTAGGAATGAGGCAACGAGCAATAACAAATAAAAAGCAAGGTGATACCGGATGCCATCAATGGACTTATACCAATCTCACAACCGAAAGCGGATATCGGATACCAATAAATGGGTTTACACCAATCTCCTAAAACAAAACAATGATACCGGATGCCATCAATGGACTTACTCCAATCTCACAAAGCAAAAGCGGATACCGGATACCAATAGATGGATTTACACCAATCTCCTAAGGTAAAACAAAACTTGGATGTCAGATGCCAATCTGTCTGGACTTATACCAACCTCCAAAGGATGATCATCGGAGTACAAATGCCAACAACATGGTCTTACAATTGCATCCTCACATACAACAAACAAACAATGCACTAAGCAATGGACATGAGTGACCAAGTGAAATGGTCTTGCACTCTATCCCTTCCAAATCATAGGAACAATGGCCAATGAATGGACTTACAGTTGTCCTCAATGGGTAAACTCAAACATGGATCACAGAGATATGCAATGATGATCATGCAATAATGAACAATCAATGATGATAAGTGCACAAAGGTATGCAAGCAAACATGTACATATGAAGCAATCAATCAAACAAACAAAGTCATTTAGCACCCACTATAACCAAACAATTAGGCTCAATCAAAGGGTTAGACTTAAAAGTCAACTGGAATAGGGTAAATGGTGCTCTTAACCTTGACATTGAGAGCCAGGGTGAAGCAGATGAAAGGATATGAGGGGTGTGCCTCATCACTCTTATCCCTGGTCAGGGAGAGCATTGAATATCAGAAGGTGTGGGAGTTCAGAAAGATGGAACTCTCTCCACAAATTAAGGACTCGATAGATCTTGGGTTTTTACTCACTATGCATCAACACATGTGGTGTGAGCAAGGTGAGTGACTCACAGAATAGTAGGAGATAGGCTACATATCTCTTTTGTCTACCAATTGCCTCATATGAGGTCTTTTCCTGCTTGGGGACAAAGTTAAACAATCACAAACATTGCCTCTTAAGGAGGACTTCAGACAGTTGCCTGGCTAAATAACAAGCCAGGTCTTCCAGACTACATGGAGACAAGAGAGTCTACCTCAATGCTTAAGCAAAGCAAAGCAATAGCAAGTTCTCAAAGGAACTAAAGCAACTATGGTACCTGAAATCAATCAAATATAATCAATATACTAATCACAAAGTCAAAACAGACAAGTTATGAACCAATAGTCAACACAATCAATCACATGTGAAAAGCACAAACTCAAATCAAATGAGTTAGCATCCTACAAAACAAACCAAGTTAGTTCATGATAATCAAATAAACCAAAATCAATCAACTTGAATTAATCTCCTTAAAGCAATTGCTTCTTTAACCTGAAAACAAACTCAAATGTGAGAAGTGAACCCTTAGGCCAAAGCCTAGGGTCAAAGGAGGAGAAAAAATTTAAAACAGAACATGAAACTTGATCAAAATCAAGATTTATCAAATAAGAACAAAGTCCAGTTGGTCCTATATCAAAACTATTCACCAATTGCATTTCATAAGCAAATCATGTCAAACTAGGCAAATTGAGAACTCAATGATGTAAACAGAATGAACACAAGCATATCAATACCAAAGTGGCTCAATAAATTCCAGGAGAAATCATGCTTAACCAGAACACATTGAATGAGATACATACCAAATTTCATGTCATTTGGATAAAGGGAAGCCATTCAATTAAAATCAACAAGTCAAAGCATGCATATACAAGCTCATACAAGGCCACAAATGATGCACCAACTTCAAGCAATCATAAAACAACAACCAAACATGATAAATGAATGCAATCAAAGCCATGGCAACCTTTAAGATGTCTACAGTACACATGCCAAATTTCAAAGTCATCCAACAAACCACAAGGATTTCACAAATCATGTAAATTGAACACTCAAGAAAAGTTCACAAATGACCAAACAGAGGGAAAATTATCACACAAATAGAAAAATGCATTCCAAAATTCCAGGAAAAAATCACAAGCAAACAAGACATCCCTAAGTATTAGCATGCAAAAATCCAGAGCAATTGGCATAGCATAAGCATGGAAAATAAAATCAGGAACATGAACAAGACATGGTGTGACATACATTGTCACACCTCTAAAGATCACATCATATCTCCCAATCCAGAAATTCAAAATTAGCAAACCATATACCAAAATCACCAGGAATGAGTCTAAATCATGCATATAAAATTTCAAGCATTTTGGAGCAAGCATCAAGATTTCATGAATGAAATGGCAAAACATATGCAAAAACATACATGAACAAAGACATTAGACCAAAATAAAAAACCAGCCGTGCACAACTTGTGTTATCATGCCTATAAAAAACTAGATGAAAAATGGAGATGAATGCAAAAATTCCCAACCATTTTGGATGCTCCATGAATTATTTATGATTTTTTGAAGTTTCATGATAAAATGAAATAAACATTTAACAATTATCATGAAATAATATGGCGCAATGGCATTGTGGTAATTATGCTGCTCACTTAATGAAACTCTGCGTTTCATTAAGTGAGGTGTCACGTGGCTATTGGTGGCATGGCGGAAAAACAACGGAGCGCATGCAAACACGAAGCAAATTGGATCAAACTGAAATCTGGACATGAAATTGAACGCGTTCATCACACATTCAAGCTGTTCATCATGGTCAAGAACAAAATCTTACAGAAATGCACAAACTACATATGGATCGAACCGTCTCACTTCGTAGATCAACAATATCATCATGATTTATCCTAATTCTATGCATGGCAATAGATTCGATCAAAAGAAGTTTTGTCATCAAGATTTCAAACTAGCATAATTTGCTCAAAACCTAATGGATTCACGCGATTCAAGTTGCAGAATGATCTACGTAACCAGATCTACCAAAGGCACATGCTAATTTCAAGAATTGAGATGGTTGAATTCCTACCTCTTGGAGATGCAGATCCTGTTATCGTGCTCTTCAAGCCTTGAAAGTGTAAAACAGATAGCCTGTGATGATGAGGAAGATGTATGGAATCAATAACTCAGCTCGAAACCTCTTGGATTAGCCTGGATCTTCAACTTCCATGCGCAAGCTCAAGATGCAACAACCACGATTTAGCCAAGTTCTTCTACAATTCTTCTTCAACAGTTGTTCAATAGCACCTGCAAGTGAAGATCAACACGAGAGAGAGCACAAAGAATGAAGAATTTTGAAGAACCAAGTGAAAAAGTTTGGAAAATTTTGAGAGAATTTAGAGAATTTTTGATTTGGATATGAGATTGTGATTGTGGATCCCGAAAATCTGTTATGATTAGGACTATATAGTCCTTGTTAATCACTTGTTAAACATGATTAGCAACAAATGCAAATGGATTAGTGGATGAAGCTTGTTATGCAATTTGGCAAAATTGCCCTTTCTCAATTAGAACCAATGGAACAGTGCACAACCAGTTTAAGCAAACCCAATTTTCTGTTTAAAAGCTATTGGAATTGATTTGGCATAATCATGTGTATTTTTCAAATTCACTATTTTTCCCACCAAAATGCAAAATGGTTCACTTGAAAAATGACCTTTTTATGTGATGATTTTTGATGAAATGCAATGATGCATTATGATAGTACATTTCAAATGGAGTTTGCTCAAAAAAGAATCACCCAAATTGGCCAAATGGTTCAAGAGTTATGCCTCCTTGAAGTTCAACTTTTTCTGAAAATGATTTGATCATAACTTGCCAACCACACATGCGAAATGAGTGTTCTTGGACTTTTTGGAAAGGCAAGAGCAAGATATTCAACTTTCATGTTGGACGAAGTTTGATTTGAAGCCTTCTTGGACATGTAAATTTGAGGAGAAGGACTTTCCATTTTGGGCAGTTTGAAATTACAGGTCCTTACTATTTTGGGAAACTTCTTGTCTGACCTCAAATTCTTCAATGATGATCTTTGAAATGTTAATTGAGACTTGCATGGACATGAATGAGACCTTTCCAACCATCTCACACCTTCAAATCCCTGATTAAATGCACAGTTGACCACAGTTGACTTTGCTAGGGTTTTGGTTGACTGAGCCCTGCTTTGATGAATTTCAAGCCTCTTTCTCTTGAGATCTTGATTCCAAATGATGTCACAACTCATATGAACTCTTAATGAATGATCATGGTGCCCAAATTCTGCAAGAATGGCCACCATCCATTGCTCAATGAATGATTTGACTGTTTTGACCTAGTTTGCTTCATCTGCAAGTAACAAGGTTAGATGACAATATTTTTGTACTTTTGGGTTAGTAAACAAATGAAAAGCAATGATATACAAATGCTAAACATGCTTGGTGATCAAGAGCCACACTCACAAGATACCCACCCACTAGGAGGGAAGCAAAGGTGCACAACGATCCTTGAGGCAATGATATGATATGATATGATGCCATGAGGGATCTTAGGGACAAAATTAGGGTCTTACACTAACCTTGACATTGCTCTCTTGGGTAGCACATTGAGAGAGGAACCTGTATCCACCAGAACATGGGACAATACAGTATCTTTACACTCCATCGAAATGTGCAAAGCCTTGTTATGATCGCGTCCACCTGGTGTCAAGTCAGAATCGGTAAAACCCAGCCCGTTTCTTGCATGAACATTTGCAACGATCCCTTCTAGTTAGTTCGCTGAGATCTCCTGAGGCACATATGCAACATTAAGGACCTTCAAGAGTGCCTCCCTGTGTGCCTCCAAACACAACAGGAGTGAGAGAATAGATATCTTGGACGGCGTCTGATTCAACTGATCAACTATCTTAGACAGATGAAATGATGTGTATGAATGCATGAATGCATAGATGCATCAATCACACTCAAGGATCAAGCAAATCACACCACACAAAGGTCATGGGATGGATCAAGTCATCCTTAATATCAATCATCCATTTTGGTGGATTATGGTTTACACCTTATCAACACCCAAGTTCCATTGATATTAAGGATACACAAGAACAGATCAACCACGAATCAAGGGTTTGTTGCGAGTCGCGAGCATGGAGTCTTGGTTAAGAACCACCCAAAGGGAGTGTACTATGGTTAAACCTGACAATCATGTTCTACAAGAGGTTCCCATAGTCATCGTCCCATCTTTCGGATATTATCGGATAAACGACTACTCGTATTCCAAAAATATTCTCAAGAGAGACTCTTATGAGTGTAGTATCACGTAACAATCATATCAAATCTTACACTTGAACGATCTTCGCACTACGTCCTAAAAATAGGCCAAGATGGGCGTGGTAAACTAAGGTCCTTGGCTTTTAAGGCATATATTGGAAAGAGTAATGCCTAACCACGACTACTCGTGTGACATTATTGATCCCAACATAACCTCCACCAGGTGAATGGGCTTGCAAGTCAACTTGCTAAGGAATAACTCCACACAAGTCAACCAGACTATGCCATTCTCCTATCCTAAGTGCACTCGAGTTCGGGTATAGAAATCATCTCACAAAGATCATCAAGCATACAAGGAATTAATATTCAAACAATTCAATCATTACATACAATACAGTAATCCCAAATTGCACAAAAATATGTCACAAAGCAATATACCATACAATACAACAAATATGAAAAGTAGGCAAAACCGACTAGGCAAATGATATTCCCCAGCAGAGTCGCCATTTTTCTGTAGCGGGATATTTGTTACCATTAGAGATATTGACTAAATCCAAGGTAAACCATACAAGTCGAGTCGCCACCGCACTTCTATTTATCCAAAGAAATGGTTAGAAAGCGAACAAAAACCTAAAAGTTTTATCGAATCAAAAACTAGTAAAAATGTCAGAGATCTGGGTAAGGGGGTTGGTTATGCAATGGGAAGGTTTTAAGCACCCAAAACATCCTAGGTACTCCTAGGGAGCCCTTTTCATAAGTGTTGTTCTGGTCTAAAGGGTGTAGGCATATCTAACTATTTACTAAAAGGAAGGTTAAAAGAAAATGACTCGCAAGGATGTCGCATCCACTGCCTACGTATCTCATCTGAGTATGAGAATCAAAGTCTTCGTAGCTCGGCTACCTATGGGTTAAAGAGAAGTGTGCTCGGTAAGACGTCGCGTCTTATGCCTACGTATCTCATCTGGAATGAGAATCAGAGCAAAACGTAGTTCGGCTAACTAGGGGTTAAGGATTTCCATCTGAACATGGACTTACAAAAGAGGACACCAGCTGTGTCAAAGGAGGGTGGGCAGTGTGTTCAACGTCCTAGCAGTAGGTGTCGCAGCTCGCTGAATCGAGTCTTAGGCAATTACCTCTTTACAATAGAACGGACTACATGCCACAAGATCGGAGACGCACGGAAGGTCTAAAAGTGGGGAGGCTCTGCTCTAGAGTTGTCATGCAATATGGACCTATGTGTTAGGATTTACAAAGGGGAACATCTACCTAATGTTAGCATGCAAAGAATAGGGGAATTCTACCTATGTTATCATACAAAGGGTTCTATCTAATGGGTGTTACCTAAACGAAACAAGAGTCGACAAATGGAGCGCGGAGAGGAGTTACGGATAAGGGTAGATGGCGATGTCGGAGGCAATCAACTTACAGGTAGATGGCGATGTCTGAGGCAATCGACTTACAAGAGGATGGATGAATGCGTGTTGGTTCTGTTAAGTTTTGAAAATCATTACTCGACGTTGGATCGAGCTTTTGATCTTATTTTGAAATGGTTATCGGATGTTCATTTTAATTCTTGTATTAACAGGTGAATAAATAAATAAAGAAATAAATATTATACACTTTATGGGAGAGGGGTACATTTGTTATGAATGGGGATTGTTCATGGCAAACAAACAATAAGAATATATGCCTCATACATCATACAAGTAGGCAACAGTTATCAATCAGATCAGATAAATAAACAATATATAATCAAACCAAAGAATCAAATAATGGAGCATTTAAACAACGCATGGGAGTATTCACATGTTAAATAATCAAGCAATAGAAAGCATGAATGAGAGAAACAAGTATAAAAGATAACAAATGAATCAAACAGATGAAAATATACACACGAAGGGTCCACTGAATAATTTAATCAGGAAATGAGGTAAGGACCAAATAAAATCAAGGTAAAAGGCCTCTAATACATGGCATATGAGATGAACAAGGGAGGATCAAAAGATCTCTTCAATTGCCATAAGCAATCCTAAAGTCAAACATCGATCATAAAGAAGTCAACTGAAAATTCAAGTCAACTTAAAAAATAACAAATAAATAGCAAATTAATCAAGAAAATTATGAAAAATTAAACTAAGTAAGGTGGGGTCAGGACATCATCATCCCCCAAAAAGATTTTAAAAATAATGAAAATTGGCACGTGAATTAATTAAAACAAAACATAGGTCAAACCAAAAGTCAATTAATAAGACTAGGTTAGAAATAAATCAAGAATAAATAGTAAATTAATCAAGAAAATTATGAAAAATCAAAATAAATAAGGTGGGGTCAGGACATCATCATCCCCCAAAAAGATTTTAAAAATAATGAAAATTGGTACGTGAATTAATTAAAATAAAATAGAAGTCAAATTAAAAGTCAAACAACCAAACTAGGTCAAAAATAAATCCAAAATAAATTGATCATGTGAAATAAAATTCCAAGAAATGGTAAGGTTGACCATGAGCCAGTGGTCAACCTTCACCCCAAAAATCAAAAGCTAAAAATAATTTTAAGTCATGAAAATAAAATCAATAGAAATAAGTGTGTTGAAATGGACCATTTAGAATAAAGAATTAAAATAAAATATTAATATTAAATAAATACGAAAATAAAAATTAAATAAAATTAAATAAGACATTAATAAAAGTGAAAAATATTTTTGGGTAATTTTATGGACGAAGAAAATATTTTAAATAAGAAAAAGAAATATGAAAACGAAAGGATTAATGGTGATGAACATGGTAAGCAAACATAGATATATCAAAACATGGCCATGAAAAAGATGATTACCTAATGGTAAATAGAAGTGGAATGGAATATGATATGTGATGAAGCTTTTCCTCCTTGCCACGAAATTCCAATGCTCTTTTAGGGTTAGGGTTTCAGCTTCTTAAATAGGGTGGATTAGGTGTTCTCATGGGCTTTTTAATAAGTGATTTATCCATAAGAATAAAAGTGTGAAGTGAGTTGTAAAATATTGTTATTTTGGGTCAAACTTAAGTGAATGGATGTCCAATGCATGGCCAAAAGAGGTAAAAAAACGTGACTGGTTTGTGCAGTATGCTTAGAAAATCTGATTGGGTCAGCCAGGCACAAAGTCTGCCTAGAAAATCAAGTCATGGTGCCCACTTTAAATGTATGTATCTCTCAAACCATGGATCCAAATGAGATGATTCCAAAAGGATGTGAAAGAGGATATGGCAAGGTACAATTGTAGTGAATAAATTATTTTCAAATAATTCCTTGAAGTGCAAGAAAACTGGCCAAGATTTTGGACTTATAATATTTTCTAAGTGTCCTAAAAAAATGTCTCACTTTGACTAAGAATAACTTTCTCAATTCTAATCCAAATGGAGCAAACTTTATATCTATAGAAAGCTTGGAACAAGAGGAACAACTTTCATGTTGTAGAAATGTTCAAATGGAGCTTTTATCTTGATGCAAAATGGGCTTAAAGTGAGTGCAACGATCATGAAAACTTGCCCTAAATGGAAAGTCAACCATTTCCAAATTAAGTAACTTTTCCAATTCCTGATTAAATGATGAATCCATGATCCAACCTTGATCAAATTTCACATTTAGGATCCCCTAGGCATGGATTTTGAGATTCCACTCTCAAAATGTCAGGAGTTGACTTTTCTGGCCCCACACAGTTGACTTTTGCCAAATTGTCTAATTCCCGATTCCATTGATCAATTGAAGCACTTCTAACTCAAATAAAGAGCTAATTTTTTGTATGTAGACCCTTGTGGACATATGGAGGGCCATGGAAAAGAGTTTCACCCAAAGAATCAGAAATAAACTGATTTTATACCAAACCCTAGTTTTAGGGCAAAATGATCAGGAACTGATTGCACTGATTGCCAATGGATCTTTCTGAGATAATTGTGAATCTTCCTAGGCCAAGAATGTCTCTAATCATGACATGGATGAGCTCCTCTACTTCCAACCAAACATTGCCTGTTGCAGGTAGCCATGAAACCCTAATTTCTGATTAAATCCAGATGAACACTCTGATAGCTTTGAATCCTTCACTGATGAACTGAGGACCATAATAAGATACTTGGACCCCCATGAGACCCTTGAGACTTGTATACTTAGAAAATGAAGTCCAATTCTCAATCTTGTTTTGTGTGGGCTCCTTCGGTTAAGGAGTGATCGATCAAAACCTGATCTCCATGTCACTAATGCAGTATGCAATGAGTATGACCTAATATGATGCTAATGAAGTGTAAAACATAATTCCATGCTTCCAGGAAAAATGAAGGGTAAATTTTGGGGTATTACAAAAGGCACAAAGGCCTTAAAATGGTTTGAATGAGTTAATTCTTTTTTGGATTTTTTGAAAGTTTAAGTCAAGTATAGTTAAGTTTATTTATAAGTTTTATTTAAGAAGGTAAGTTTGAAAATGCAATGGCATAAGGCCAAAGTTTCTACCTTTTGTAAAATGGTCTAAGTTTAGAACAAAATAGTTCACACAAAGAAGGTTTTGAAAATGGAGGGAGAGATTTTGAAATTAAAGAAATGAGGAGAAGATGAAGAGACTACCCTAGATACAACAAATTTAAAAGTTTAAAGTTGAAAAGATCTGACCGAATGGGAGCAATCCAATAGACAAGTATGTCAATAGAAACCCAGAATTCCCTTGGACTTTTTAGAATCGAGCAACACACAAATCCACAAATATATCAATCTTGAAGAGCAAAGGCATCAAACAAAGATGGCCTCATCCAAGCTTCTCCACTTCAATGATCTCCTTCAAAATAGCCTATGTAGCAGATGAATTCCTCAAGTCACAGGTTCAACATAACAGCTTAACAAGGATCAAAGTTGCAGATGCATCTGGAGAGATCTAGAATGATGTATCAGATGAATTCAAACTTGCAAGTTCTTGGTCTTTCAATAAATTGGCATTGGCCACATCCATTAGCAAAGGAATGTTGCCTAAATTCTAAGTCCAATTGGGGAGATCAAAACAACAGTGCACTCAAATTGTCTTTTAGGGTTTTTGTTATTATTATGTGCATTAATGGTCAAAGACCAATCAAACAAACAAGGAAACAAAGTATATCACACAATATGGTTCAAGTGGACAAAGTGAAAATTGCATAAACATAAACAATTAGAATGATATGTATAATGACAAATGATAATAAAAATAAATTGCATTAAAAGTAAAAGCTTGAAAGTAAAAGTTAATGGTTAGTAAGTTAATAGTTAGTTTTGTTTTGCTTTTTGATGTCAAGACATTCTTTGGAGAACACTCAACCCACTTGCTACAAGCATGGATCCTTGAACCAAAACATCTTCCAAAGGAAGGAAAGAAGGCCAAGTTTCCACACAATACCATGGAAGAGGGGAGACTTACAATCTCACTAACTAGAATGCTTATGCCTTTGTGTCACAAATTTAGCGCTATGTTAAGCAATCGTAATTGGATTTATGTAGAAGTCACAACTATTTGAGGCCGGGCAATAAACTTTTGGTGTTAATGAATGTTGGAGACATAACATTGAGAACTATGCTCATTAAATATACCACACACAAAAAAATATGCAAAGGTGTGGCCTAATCTCATCCATACTCATGTTAATCTTTCAATCAACTAGCATTAGGATTTTTGAGATGTCATTGGTCAATTGAAAATGAATGGATGAAGAAGGGGATTTAGATGAAGAGGGAAAGGGATGAATGAGATCACAAATTGGTCAAAGGAGGACTTTTACCAAATTAATATTATTCATTCATTTTGGGAGATGGAATGTACATTCCATCCATCCCCTAAATCCAATAATATTAATTTGACAAAGTCAAATCAACCTTGACCAAGGCTCAACAACAAATGAGAAACTCAAATAAGTCAATCCAAATGGTCAACACAATTAAAATGACATTTATTCAATTAAAAGTATTAAAATAATGCATTAAATTCAAATATGTTTTGTCCAAATCCTAAAATCACATCAAAACACCAAATAAATAACCATGTGATTTATCATAGGTCAAACAAGGTCAAAGGACCTTGGATAAAAAATTTCATAATTTTTGAACACTTAAATTTTTTTTTAAATAATTAAAGACAAATGAAAAATCAATTAATTCATGAAAAATATTAATAATGATCCAAAAAATAATTTTAATTCAGAATATGAAAAAGAAATATATTTGATTTTTTTTGTGAAAGTCCCATATTTTTTGGATAAATGTTGAATTTAATATGAATTATTGAAGAAAATGAAATTAAATGAAAAATCAGAAATTGCAAAAATACGTTGACCATCAGATCTCCCTGATTAATTGAGGTCGCAGATCTGATGATCCACAGCGCGCGTTCCACCAACACCTTAGTCAAGCGTGCTACAATCTTGGTAATCACAATGCACGGTCAAGATTAGAACGCAGGAGCTGGATCACACGGTCTAGACTTGAGATAACTCATCACCGGAGCCAGAGCTCCGGTTGTCTTCTCCGACGAAGCTCGCCGGACTGGTCATCATCAACCATCACCAGAATTTCAAACAAGGACATGATTTTAAAGAGAAAACATCACTGAGCATGAATATCACCTCCATTTCTTCCAATTCCAACTATATTGAGAGATATGTGGAATTGAAAAATGAGGTTCATGATCTGAGTTGCTTCGATTCATCATCAAAACAACTCAAACACCTTCCCTACATTGGTAGGACTTCAGCAAACACAATAATCAAGAGAATTGATTAAGAAACAAGGAGAATCGAAGAGATTAAATTTTCTGCAAAATACCTTCAATGGAGATCTGAGCTTGCTCGATCTTGATCTGAATCGTGCTTTCCTTCACTCCAATTGCTTCCAGAAGTGGAATGGAATGTCTTAGAATCAAAGGACTCCTTGAGAATTGAATTCCAAAACAATGGAGATTCAAGCTCAAATTCAACAGAATTTTTCAGGTTTATCCTCTCAATGTGAAGGGTTTTCTGTGGGGAATCATAGCTTGTGAAGTGTGTGTGTTGATTATGAGCAATTGAGCTTCAATTTATAGAGGATTCCAATGATAATTGCACACTCCTTTCAAGTTTCTAAAATTGGCAAAGTGAAGTAAGCAGCTGCATGGGCGCGCATAGGCCCATCAAATGATTGCTCATAAGTCCATAATGAAGTTCAGATATGTTGAAGCAAGCTTGGAATGCAAGGCAATTAAACATTGATACTTGAAGTTTGATCCATGACACATGATACCAGCCTGTTTAAGCCATGCGCAACCTATGCATTTCTCATCCAAAATGCATGAATTTTAGCTCTTTGGAAAGGTGAGATCAAGGGGAACAAGTTTGATGTTGAACACTTTTTCATTTGGAGCTTGTAACTTGGAGATATTTGAGGTGGAAGTTTGGAAATATTTGACATATTGAAAATTTTCTTAGTGTCAAGCCACATGTCTCAATATTCCACCTTGCTTAACGTTTTATTAGAGCTTCAAATGAGGAAAGTGTCTTCATCAAAGTTGTAGCTCTCTCAAATACCTTCAAAATGGTCACCAATTTCATGTCATTTGGATTTGAAATGATAGAGTTATGCATTTTTGAAGTTTGGCAAAATCACTTGATCAATGGTATAGGTCAAAAGTGACCTATAATGTAGCCTCATATCACATGTGCAAATAAGTTGAATTAGATCTTACTCCAAACATAAAATTTGAATTATACACATTGCATTTGATTGTGAAACTTGTAAATCTTTCATCTCATAAATATTCAGCAAGTTATGGCCTTGGGAAGTTGACTTTCAAATTAGGGTTTAAACAAAATGACCTATAATGTTTCAACATAGAAAATGATTTTCCAAGCAAAACTAGCTCTAGGTATCAACATGAAAGTTGTTTATAATGTCATTTAGAGTAAGTTTTATCTTGGAATAAGTTTCATATGGTGAAAATTGTAGGAGATAGGGCCTAGGGAGACCCAGTTTTGATCAGATGAACTCATCTGGCCAACCACCATCAACCAACTTGCTAATTTCCAATTCTCTTGACTTTCTTGGCCCATGGTAGATCATATATGCATAAGATGATGAATTTTTAAGTGTCCCTTGAGAAATTTAATCAATTGTTGAGATAGCTTATTGGAGAAGTTACTCATGATACCCAGTCAAACTAGGGTTTCCAAGGCAAATCACCCTCAAACTCTTGAAGCACACTTGATCAGTATAACATGTAATAGCAATTGGGACTCATACATGATGCTCATAACCATTCTTGAATCAATTCTTGATGGTGCTCTTTGTTCATGAGGGTCTCAAACCCTAGATGTGATCAATGAATCAAGGAAATCATGTCCCTTACCTACAAAAGAGTTAGTCAACTACAAAGACATATTTTTTTGGTATTTTGATTAGTAAAATGATAGTATACAAGTATGATATAATCACATAGTGCTTGGTGATCTCTCCCCAAACAAACCCAAGTGAAGGAGGGGTAAGGAGGATACCAAGGTATGATCCCAATGTTAATGCTTATGATGGAATTGCATGAGGTATCTTAGGGTCAAAATTGGGATCTTACAGTCTCAAAGACTCATGTCTCTCACCAATGACGACATTACTTGGTACTCTTCTGTTTACAATGACGTCGATATTATTGATAGCTGTAGGGAGTTCTCTAATGTACCTTTTTTGGGTACACAAGTGTAGTGAGGTTTTCGTTACTTTTAGGTTTATTGACTAAACCAAAAGTCAACATACAATTCGAGTCGCCACCGCACTTTTATTTGTCCAAAGGAAAGGCTAAAAAGCGAACAAAATCCAAGTAAGAAGTTTTTCAAATAAAAAACTAATAAAAATGTCAGAGATCTAGGTAAGGGGTTGGTTATGAGATGGGAAGGTTTTACACACCCAAAACATCCTAAGTACTCTAAGGGAACCTTTTTGCAAATATGTGTTGTAGGTTGGCATTTGTGAAAATATTTGAGTAAAAGATTGGAGGGATGAGAAAAGAATATATTATATTTACAAATTTTATTGTTTGAATGGATGAACCCATTACCTACGTACCATCACAAAAGGAGGACCAAAACCTCGTAGTTCGTGGTAAAAATTTCAAAGATTGGCGAATTGATTTTAATCAAAAGCCTTAAGGTCTTTTGTTATCAAAGGGAGAAAACTCAACCTAAACCAACAATCCACCATGTGAGGAAGGCTTCAACATGCTAGTGAGGGGTTAACCCTATAATAAGCATGGAAGGCTTATAATCCAATCACTAAAGATGAGGTGAGATTTACATCAACGACTATGATAACTCAAACCTATGACTAATGTTTTTGAAAAGGGTTTAACAAGTGGCCATTAGAACCACAAAAACAACTTGAAATGAGTTATATTTACAAGTTAAATTTATTTACAAAATCAGGTCAAAGTTGGATTAAAGTTTATTTACAATGATTATTTATGAAAATGGTTTTGAAAAGTCAAAGGCCTAAGGCCTAGGTTTCTAATTTGAAATAAAGTCAAAGCTTTGAAAATGATTTTTGGCTTGGTTTGAGTGGGGAGAAGAGAGAAGGGCTATTCCTAAAGCATACAAAGATAAAAGGGGAGAGATAACCCTTGGAGTTCCTTTTCTTGGAATCATATAGAGATGACTCAAGATGCTCCTTTCCTTTGGATTTAGCACACAAACAAGCAATCAATAATTTGAATTCAAGCTCCTAGGATCTCCATTTGGCTTGACTCTTAACTTGGCTACTCATGACAATGGTCCTCTTTTCACAATCTTAAGATGAGGTTCCTATCACACAAAAGCACACATCAAAAAGCTCACAACATAATAAAGGGAATGGACAAAGAATAAGTTTGAGTAGAAGTTCTTTGAGGTCAACTTTGAATTTTAGCATTCTAAAGGCATGAGGCCTAGTTGCTCTTCAACAAATTTTGCATTCTAAAGGCATGAGGCCTAGTTGCTCTTGAACTCCTTTAAGAAAGGGTAAATCCTAATTCTAAGTCCTTTCTACTTTTTTGCATTTTTGTTCACATCAAAACAAACACAAACAACACAAAATATCAATATATTTATGTAAATAATGGGCTCAAATGAGCAAAAGAAGAATGGCGTAAACATAAAATATGTGCTCAAGTGAGCAAAGATGAAAATCAAGATGAATAATGAGCAAGAAATAAATGACATTAAAAATAAATGACAAGAATTTAAAAGTTCAAATTAAACTTAGTAGTTAGTAGAGTTATGTTAGCTTGTCATAAGACAATATAGCGCTATGTTAAGCAATCGTAAATGGACTAATATAGTAGTCACACCTATCTGAGGCCGGTCAATAAGAATATAGGCAAATAACACAAGTTAGAGGTCATGACTAGTAAGCCAAGCTCCATAAACTTGCCATGCCAAACAAAAGGGGAAGGGCCTTGTATTGACTTTTAGCTATTTGCTTGACCAAGAAGTAACCTATATTTGACACAAAATAACTCACTTGATCATGGATCAAGTTGAGTTTGGTTTGGATCAAAGAAGATTAAACTCCTATTTGTCAAGACCAACCTCAAGACTTTAACTCATTGGCCATTGAGGGAAAGAAAGGGATGAAGATGAAAGGGAAGGGGTAAGAAGACAACAACCAATCCCAATTGATCAAGGGATAACTCATCCTTAATCAAATTCATTCATCTTTCTAGGTGATGATCCTTAAGGATTCTCAAACCACAAGATCCAATGAATTTGATCAAAGTTAAACCAATTCAACCTTAATCAACACCACACAGAAGAGGAATGGATATAACAAGTCAAGAAGTCCACAATATTTTTTTGGTATTTTTTGAATTAAAAGAAAATACAAATAAAAAATAAACAAACAAAGTTAAACCTCAAATTCAATTCAAAACAACTCCAATGAGTCTAATTAAATTCTCATAGGTTCAACATAGTCAAACAAACTATGACTAATTTTCTCACAAATTTTTAAAGTCAGAAAGTAATTAATATCAATTAAAAACAACCAAAAATAGCATAATATAAATTAAAATCTCAAATAATCTCAAAACAAACAAGAAATTGTTGAGACTATTTTTCATTGACTTATCATGATCCATAGATGCTATGAAAATATTTTTGTATTTTTTAAAAGTCAGAAAGTATTTTAAAATGAATTAAAATCATTAAAAACCAAATAATCCATGAAAAATATAAAATGAAGTCACAAAAATAATTAAAAATCATAAAATGAAACTAGATTTTTCAAGAAAAATTTCAAAGTTGGTCTCATATTTTTCTGACTTCATATGAATTTTTAACGAATTTTTGAAAATAGAATGAATTAACAGAAAATAAAAAGAAAATGAAATAAGCGAAAAATGTTGAGCCACTAGATCCAATTCATTAATTGACGTGGCAGTGGTGCACGACTTGGATCTGAGGACACACAATACACTCAAGTCAACAGCGCCACATGATGAATTAAAACAAGTAATTAAAACGGACGCGTGAGATTAGATCGTGAGGGAGAGATCTAAGGGCCATAAGCATGCACACGTGGTGGTGGTGGTGGAAACCATCATCTTCTCCGATCAACCAACGGATTCCGGCCAGAATTGCAGGAAAATAAACCTCAACGAAAATGAAAAACAAGGACATGGAAATAAAGCTCTTGTGATGTAGATCATCAATGTACCATTGGATTTCTTTCATTCTTCCTATATTGAGAGAAAGATGAAGGAGAAAATCATGGTATCCACACGGATTGTTCATGAAATGGCAAATTGAATACACCAAAAGCTTGCCTCAAGTATGAGGACTTCAGAGAACCACCAAAACACAAGAAAACTACATTGAATTAAGAGTTCCAGATCCAAACAGTTTGAGTTGATACCTTCAAATTGGTGAGCTTCTAGCCACGAATCCTTCAAACTTTTTGCTCCTCTTTGATCTCTGAGTGTAAGGAAGATGATTGGCTAAGGAATCTAGCTTTAAAACTCAGCTAATGTTGCTGAATTTCAAGCTCGAAAAATCTGAAAAATGGTGAATGATTCCTTTGGTGAGGGTGTGGTTTTAGTTTTGCAGCATAAGGGATCTCCAAAAGGTTGTGAAATGAAGCTCACGAGGCCTTTATTTATAGCTGAATGTATCTGAATTCACACTTTGCTCATGTGCATGGGATTTGAAAATTTGAGTGCATGGGCCTTTGTGGATGTGTGAGAGGCCCATGGATGGCTGAAGAAGCTTGCTGAGTTCACATAGAAGGCATGTGGTCGTGTACATTGGATGGAAAGGACTTGCATTTCAAGTTTCAACATAAAATCTCAAGAATGCACATAAATGAAAAGAAATTCGAAACTCAAAAATGGTAGACCCCAAGGACTATTGTGAGTAATTGTTGGAAAGCTCTTAAAATAAGGAGCAAAAGTCATGTTGGGCAAAAACTAATTTGGCATGTGAAAATTGATCAAAACTGGCTTGGAAAGTTCAAGTGTAAAACATATTCAAATCACTTTGAAAAAGTTAACCAAATGTAAGCTTAATCAAACCCCTTTGTCTTCATGATACAATCTTCAAATGAAAACATCTCCAACATAGAAGTTGTATATCTTTTCAATATGGTTAATATAGACTCAAAGTTTGCATCATTTGGATTTTCTATGACAAAGTTATGGGCATTTAAAGTTGGGTACTTTTTCAAATTCAATGAATTAGGTCCAAGATGACCTATAACGTTTTGCATTATCACATGTATTTCCTTCAGTATTATGAAGTTTTCTTGAACATAACATTTTAATTAGACATCTCAAGCTTTCCAATGCCTTTGGTCGCACCCCAAAATCATAAAAATTGAGAAAGTTGTGCCTTTGGCAAGTTGACCCAAAATTAGGGTTTCAGTCAAAATGACCTATAATGTTTTGAAATGAATGATGAACTTCCAAGCTTCAAATGGATTTTTTATGAACATTAAAGTTGTTCATATGGTTCTTAGGAACATATTTTCTCTTGGGGTCATCTTTATTTGACAAACACATCAAAGATTATAGCTCATTGAACCTCAGCTTAGTCAAATGACTTGATTGGTCGACTTTTCAAAATCAAACTTACAATCTTGATGAACAAATGATTGAGGGGCCTCAAATAGGCTCATATATGCATAAAATGACAAATTAAAGAACTTCCCTTGATTAAATTTGATCATAGGTTGAGATTGCTTCATGGGCAAGGCACAGTCAAAGCACAGTGAAATTAGGGTTTCCTTGGGAAACAATCTTCAAGCCCTTTGGGTTATCTTGATCAAATTGGAAAATTGAGATGCTTGGGAGACATGTATGATGATTAGGAACTTTGTGGACCATTGTCATGTTTTTTCTCATCTTCATCTAGCCATTGCATTGGGCTTAGGAGCCTCCTAGGAGCATTGTGGAGCACATGATCACTTGAGCTTCAGAACAAAAAGAGTTAGTGACATATTTTTGTGCTTTTGGTTAGTAATCAAATAAGAAAAGCAATAACATACAATACAAGCATGCTTGGTGATCTCAAACCACTCAAACAAGTCCCAACCCTAGGGTTAAGGAGCCAAACATGCTATGATCCTTGAGGCAATGAACTTGTGCAATAACATGATGCCATGAGGGATCTTAGGGTCAAAATTAGGGTAAAAATAACTTTCTGGGAGACACGAAGGGATTCCACGAATATAAATCGATGGAAAGACTCGAGCTGACGCAAAGATGCATGTATTGGGAAATATACCCATACAACACAACTATCCACAAAGGATACATCGGATAAAAAATTCGGACTCAGACGGGGATGTCCATAAAGGACTCAGCTGAGGAAGAAACAACGAGATATTACCGGTTACTGGGTAATAAACTCAGAGAGACATGTTATCAAAACACCAGTTACTAGGTGAGAGAACAACACGCTTAGGGAGAAAGAATATCTAAGATCGGTATAAGGGTGAAAGATATCAATCATCCGAAACATCTGAGGAGGACCCAAAAGGTACATCTCAACTCAGAAGAATCTGACTCCACAGGGGACAAAAAGTCATAATAGGGAGCAAAAGGAAGGAACACAAGTGATACCGGTTACTAGGTATATAATAGGTGACCAACTAGGCGTGAATTGGGAACATATCCAAGACACTCATCATCCGAAAGGAAGACTGAAAAAGAAAACTCGACTTACAGGATGGACATTTGATTCCACAAGGAAATACGAATCTTACTCGACCGGGGAAGAAAAAGACTTCGACTGAAGAGCGCATGAGATATATTATCTACTACCGTTATATGGGTAAAAATGTAGATAACATACTCGCATAGAAGATTATCCACAACCAGTTACTGGGTTAATAAAGGATAAATTAACCGAAAAGAAAGGACATTGGGATACCGGTTATTGGGTATAAAATGATGACCAATCAGAAGGAGAAACAATCATTACCAAACAAGGGTAAATGAAAGATGACTCGCTAGGGATAAATTGCCTGACAACAACAATTATCCAAGAGATATATCACCGGTTACTGGGTGGTATAGTCAAAAGTGAAGGAATATCAATACCAATTACTGAGTAAAGATAACAAACAAATAGGGGATTACATCTACCGGTTACTGGGTAGAAAACCACAGAAAAGGGCTTACAACTACCAGTTACTGGGTAGAAGGCCACAAAATCCGCTGGGGAAAGGATGAACAATTACCGGTTACTGAGCAATTGAACAACTAAACCACAGGGAATTGCAGGGGATACCAAGAAAGGAAATCAATCTAGGAACAAACTAGAAAGACACAATCAAACAAGACTCAACCCAATGAGGATACAAGTCAGGGGAGTAATTCCATCCCTATACACAACTGGGGAGGAAACTGAAACGATAATCATCCACGAGGACATAACTCAGTGGGGAAGAAAGAAGGAAAGATAGACACTTTCTTCCTATGGGGCTGACTCTATATGGAGAGATCAGACACAAACATCTGCTTGGGGAAGAACATTTCACCAATAGCAGGAGATAACAAGCAATGACATATGGCAAAGAATGCAATCATGAATATCTGAATGCTATGATCATGCATGTATATGCATGATTTATGTATAATTAATGTTGACATACAGACATATCTAACACAAAAAAGTCCAAGAATCACGAACAGACACTCGACAAACGTCTCGACAAGAAGGGCGAAGCCCACTGGAGAATTCAGCTTGGGAGTAACCTGAGAGGGATGAAAATAAATCATCGGGGATATCAAACCCTATCCCAAAGCTACACTCGTCGAGGATACAAAGAAGATGTATTCAGGAGCAGTGGAAGAAGATGACCAAACAGAGAACTCAAACTCTGATGGGGATTATCTCTAGAATAAGAATAAACAAGGGAAAACTTTAACCATAGTTGGGAATAGGCAAAGTCAAAGCTTCCAACTGCAGGAGATAACACTCTGCACAAGAGAAATCTTCCTGGGGCAAACAATCCTGACATAAGGAAGATGCAGAAATCTATCGGGGAGTTTCCATCAACTCTCTTAGGGACAGGTGGTTTAATAACAATAAGATCCACTGGAGAAGAAACTCTACTGGGGAAGCTTATTAAGGAATGATGTGAAACTCCATGGGAAATAACCACCAATCAGATGTACATCAATTAAAACACTCCCTTCTATCTGTCGGAGAGGAAACTCTGCAAAGGGGAATAATAGCGATTTGCTCCACTAGAGAAGGAAATAAACATCTTCACCACTAGCTCTTAATGCTAGAAGAAATCTTCAGATTCAGAGGAGATACAAACATCAAACTCTAATCTGGAAACCCTACTGGGGACAAGCTGTAAATGCTCTTGAGGAAACTACCCTTGCTGGAGAAATTGGGAACGAATCCTTCATCAACAAGCGACATACTGGGTATACCTCTTTTCAAAATAAATGAAAAGGGAAACAAGCCCTCCATCAGTTGCACTAGGAAACTTCCTCTTGAGGAGTCAATTATCTGGAAAGGTGGCTCTACAGGGAACACATGCTTACTCCGCTAGAGATTCTTACTAAGGTTGGGGAAAAACAACCTTCCTCGTGAGTAGACAGTTGAGACAAGGAATATTTCCAACTTAAAGCATATCAACTTTTATCAATCTATAAGGGATTTTAGGTCAATCCACACAAGGGATGACAACCATACAAATGATAAAACACAAATGCTAGTGCCTGTTATAGAGGGATACACGTCTATAAAGTATCGAGGCAAAAATGGAAAAGAAGGGATCATTCATATATCAATCATATACCGATCACAGATTGCTAAAAAACTCCGCGGGAGCAACAATTATGTATACACAAACAAACTATCGGGAATGCGTTGGATGAAAATCCAACTAGGGGAAAGCAATCCATAAGACAGATCAATCCACTGCCATCAAGGAGAACTTCTCATACCAGACTCTCTAGGAAGCTGATGATGAGGATATAAGGAGCGAGAATGCCAGAAAACGAACAAATGTCTTACCCTTTGGTGATCATACTATCCTTGGGAAAGCACTGAGGACATTCCACTTATCCTTTCAGTCATTGTGAATGTTCACCTTGTTTAAAACAGTTTATTTATGAAAACATTATTTGTTTAAAACACTGATATTCATCAATTAAAACATGCAAACATTTGATAAACAGAAACAAATAAGAGTGTAAAGAATTGGATAAAGGCTCAAATTTATTTATGAGAATGGTAGTCCGCAAATGGCGAGACTCCATGGATCTTTACAAATTTGAAATTGGTGATATACATGGAAAAGGGCTACATTGAACATAATGACCGTTGCTCCACCAACTCTGAATCCACTGTATTCGAAACTTCAGTTGATGATGACTGAGCGAGAATCTTTGACAGACGACAGTTCTAGAACAAAGTCTTGTCAGGATGCAGTTACTTGCCAAAATCCCTAATTTTTTCTTAGATTTCCCCAGGGTGAGGTACTCAATCTAGCGGGATATATATTAATTTTTTTCATGTCTCTAACTTTTGCCTGGATCTCCCTTTCGGGTTTTCAATCCACCGAGACGCTCATTTTTGCCTAAGCCACCCTTTCGGATTTTCAACTTAGCGAACTATTCTGTTTTTACTTTTTAGGCAAAGTATTTCTTGACTGCATCTGAATTCACAGGACGAGTAAAATCCTCCCCATCCATAGTTGTGAGCAACAGAGCATCGCCTTAAAAGGCTCTTTTAACAATGTATGGACCTTCATAATTTGGAGTCCACTTGCCCCTGGAATCGGGCGCGAAAGACAAGACTTTCTTGAGCACGAGGTCACCTTCTCAGAACCCACGAGGCTTGACTTTATTATCAAAATCTTTCTTCTTCCTTTGTTGATATAACTGACCATGGCACATGGCAGTTAATCTCTTCTCTTTAATCAAATTCAGTTGGTCATAGCGACTCTGAACCCATTCAGCCTCAGTCAACTTGGCTTCCATCAAGACTCTCATTGATGGGATCTCGACCTCTACGGGGAGCACAACCTCCATGCCATATACAAGAGAGAAAGGGGTTGCCCCTGTTGAAGTGCGGACAGATGTGCGATATCCATACAAAGCAAATGGAAGCATCTCATGCCAATATTTGTACGTAACAACCATCTTCTGAATAATCTTCTTGATGTTTTTGTTAGCAGCTTCAACAACCCCATTCATCTTGGGTCTATAGGGAGAAGAATTATGATGTGCAATCTTAAACTCGCTACACAACTCTTTCATCATCTTATTGTTCAAGTTAGATCCATTATCAGTAACGATCTTGTCTGGCACACCATATCGGCATATGAGTTGGTTCTTGATAAACCTCACAACCACCTGCCTGGTCACATTTGCATATGATGTCGCTTCAACCCACTTGGTGAAGTAATCAATGGCTACGAGAATAAAACGGTGACCGTTTGACGCCTTAGGCTCAACCATGCCAATCATGTCAATTCCCCACATGGAGAAAGGCCACAGTGAGGAAATAACATTCAGAAGCGTCGGGGGAATATGAATCTTATCCGCATAAATCTGACACTTGTGGCATTTCTTTACAAACTTGCAGCAGTCAGATTCCATTGTCAACAAATAGTAGCCTGCTCTCAACATCTTATTTGCCATGGCATGTCCATTGGAATGAGTACCAAATGAACCCTCATGGACTTCAGTCATCAACAGGTCTGCTTCGTGTCTATCCACGCATCTGAGCAGAACCATGTCAAAATTCCTCTTGTAACGCACATCACCATTAAGGTAGAAACTGGCAGATAATCTCCTCAAAGTCTTCTTATCTTTAACAGATGCCCTAGGCAGGTAAGTCTGACTTTGGAGAAAACACTTGAGTTATCATAATACCACGGGTTATCGTCTTTTGTTTCGTCAACTGCAAACACGTGAGCTGGTCTATCCAAGGCATTACAGTAATCCTTGGGACTTCATTCCAATAATTGACAGTAATCATTGGAGCAAGCGTAGCGAGAGCATCCGCCATCCGATTCTCATCTCGAGGAATATGATGAAAGTCAACTTTAGTAAAGAAAGTTGAAATCCTCCTCCCATAATCTCTATATGGGACGAGGCCAGGCTGATTCGTCTCCCATTCACCCTTAATCTGATTAACAACAAGGGCCGAATCGCCATAAACATCAAGATGTTTGATCCTAAGATCAATACATTCTTCCAAACCCATAATACAAGCCTCATACTGCGCCATATTATTCGTGCATTTTAAAGTCAGCCTTGCTGTAAAAGGAAAATGTGTGCCTTGAGGAGTAATAATCACTGCCCCAATACCATTTCCATACTGATTGACAGCGCCATCGAACACCATACCCCATCGGGAACCAGGCTCTGGCCCTTCCTCAAGAAATGGTTCATCACAATCTTTCATTTTCAAATACAGAATCTCCTCATCAGGGAAGTCGTATTGCACGGACTGATAATCTTCAATTGGTTGATGCGCCAAATGGTCAGCCAAGATACTACCTTTAATAGCTTTTTGAGCTCGATACTCAATATCATACTCAGATAACAACATCTGCCAACGGGAAATTCTCCCAGTTAAAGCAGGCTTCTCAAAGATATACTTGATCGGATCCATTTTGGATATCACCCAAGTTGTATGATTCAACATATACTGGCGTAAACGCTTAGCAGCCCAAGCCAAAGCACAACAAGTCTTCTCAAGCATTGAGTACCGAGACTCACAGTCGGTGAACTTCTTACTCAAGTAGTATATTTCATATTCTTTCTTTCCTGATTCATCTTGCTGACCAAGGAAACAACCCATGGAATCATCAAGCAGAGTCAAGTACATAATCAATGGTCTCCCTTCAACAGGCGGAGACAGAATCAAAGGCTCGTACAAATACTCTTTGATACTATAAAAGGCCTTTTGGCAATCCTCGGTCCAATCATGATGCTGATCTTTCCAGAGGAGCTTGAATATAGGCGCACATGTGGCAGTCATATGGGATATAAATCTCGAAATGTAATTCAAGCGGCCAAGAAAACCTCGGACTTGCTTCTCAGTTTTGGGCGCATGCATCTCTTGTATTGCTTTGACCTTAGCAGGATCAACTTCAATACCCTTCTCGCTCACAATAAAGCCCAATAACTTGCCGGAACGGACTCCAAATGTACACTTGTTCGGATTCAACCGGAGTTTGTACTTCCTCAAATGCTGGAAAAGATTCAATAAGTGTTCTACATGCTCAATTTCTGTTTTCGACTTTGCAATCATATCATCGACATACACCTCGATCTCCTTGTGCATCATGTCAAGAAACAAGGTAGTCATAGCATGTTGATACGTGGCTCCGACATTCTTCAAACCGAAGGGCATCACTCGATAACAGAATGTTCCCCAAGGTATGATGAATGTTGTCTTCTCCATATCCTCGGGTGCCATTTTAATCTGATTATAACCAGAAAATCCGTCCATAAATGAAAAGACATTGAATTTAGCCGTATTGTCTACCAACATATCAATGTGTGGTAGAGGAAAATCATCTTTTGGGCTAGCTTTATTCAAGTCACGGTAATCCATACACATTCGGACTTTTCCGTCTTTTTTAGGTACAAACACAATATTGGCCACCTATTGAGGATATGTAGAAGTCACCAGAAACCCCGCATCAATTTTCTTATGAACTTCTTCTTTAATCTTCACTGCCATATCAGGATGAGTTCTTCTGAGCTTTTGTTTCACAGGCACACACCCAGGCTTCAACGACAAGAAATGTTGCTCGATATCAGTATCTAGACCATGCATGTCTTCATACGACCAGGAAAAGATGTCAACATATTCTCGTAGCAACTCGATCAACCCCTTCTTAACAGACTCTTCCAGGAGTGCCCCAATCTTCACTTCACGAATGCAGTCTTCAGACCCCAAGTTGATTGTTTCCAAATTCTCAAGATGTGGCTAAATGATCTTCTCCTCGTACTCAAGCAGACAGGTAATCTCATCAGGAATCTCTTCAACATCATCTTCTTCTGCCTCAAATACAGGGGATTCAAAGTTGGGAGATGGTGTTGGATCATTATGTTCAATGGGTTTGATTAACCTGCATAACGATTTTGAGTATTAAAGAAATTTCAGAATTCAAACACGGAAAATCATTATGTAGATGAAAAGATTGATTCTATTCTCTTTTTTAGGGTTTTATGGTGATCACCAATTTCATGCGAAAAGTAAAAATGAAAAATAATTTGGAAAACAAACTTTTAACATGTGATTATTGAATGAATATCATTGTATTAATCAATTATGCCAACAATGTCTTCACTTCTCCTTTTGGCATGGGAGAAGGGTTTTAAACAGGAATGAACATATTACGTTGACTTATGGATAACTGTTGGAACATCAACAGTGACCCAATTATTGCAGATCCCTCCAAGTATGACAAAGTTACCGAGGTCTTCCTCTTCATCTTCTCCAATGATGGCAACAGCTTCTTGATCTCCATCGGTGTGGATGAAACCTCCACTCTGAAACAGCCCAAGATCATTAGAAACACTAGAAGAATACCCTATACCAGCTGTAAGACCCTAATTTTGACCCTAAGATCCCTCATGGCATCATATCATTGCTCAATGCATTTGCCTCAAGGATCATAGCATGTATGGCTCCTTTACCCTAGGGGTGGGACTTGTGTGAGTGGTTGAGACCACCAAGCATGCTTGTATTGTATGTTATTGCTTTTCTTATTTGTTTACTAACCAAAAGCACAAAAATATGTCACTAACGTCTTTTGTCTTGAAGCTCAAGTAATCATGAGATCCCCTGCTCCTAGGAGGCTCCTATGCTCAATGAAGTGCCTAGATGAAGATGAGAACAAGCATGACAATGGTCCAAAAAGCTCTTAATCACCATATATGTATCTCAAGTATCTCAATTTTTCAATTTGATCAAGACAACCTAAAGGGCTTGAGGATTATTTCTCAAGGAAACCCTAATTTAGCTATGCATTGACTATGCCTTGCTCATGAAGCAACCTCAACCTATGATCAAATTCAATCAAGGTAAGTTATTTCATTCATTATTTTATTCATATATGAGCCTATGTGAGTATCCTCAAATCATTCATTCATCAAGATTTGAAGTTTGGCCTTGAGAAGTTGACCAGTCAAGTCACCTGACCAAACTGAGATCCACTGAGACACAACTTTTGACGTGTTTGTCAACTGAAGATGACCCCAAGAGAAAATATGTTATTAAGAACCATATGAACAACTTTAATGTTCATCAAAAATCCATTTGAAACTTGGAAGGTCATCATTCATTTCAAAACATTATAGGTCATTTTGACTGAAACCCTAATTTTGGGTCAACTTCCCAAGGATCTAACTTCCTTAATTTTTATTATTTTTACGTGAGACCAATTTCATTAGAAATATTAATATGTATAATTCAAATGTTATGTTGGACAAAATTTCATAATCCTAAAATAAACACATGTGATAATACAAAACATTATAGGTCACTTTGGACCAAAACCATTGAATTTGAAAAATGTCCAATTTCAAGTGCCTATAAATTTCTCATCAAAAATCCAAATGATGTAAAATCTAAGTCCAAATTAATCATCATGAAAATATATACAACTTTGATGTTGGAGGTTTTTCCATTTGAGGCTTGCATCATTGAAACAGAAGGGCTTGAAGTTGATCACTTTTGGCAAAAAAATTCAAAGGAAACCTAGACATGTTTTGTACCTCAAACTTCAAAGCCAGTTTTCATAAATTTCCAAACTCCAAATGGATTTTTGCCCAACATAGCTTTTGTTCCTTACGTCAAGAGCTTTCCAACCATTACTCACACCACCAAGTTTGGATTTTCCATATGGGACTTTCGAAGAGATGAATGTTTATGATCAATTATGAAATTCACATTGAAACTTGAAATGCAAGCTAATGCCAGGCCTTGTGCATGTCCATTTCAACTCCAAATGATCTCCTCTTGCAATTCCATCCACTTTTGGGCCTCACATGCGCCTGTACAGGCCCATGCATGGAGGACTCAATCTTCATGCACACGAGCAAATCACCTCCTTGCCTTCAACTCAGCTATAAATAGAGGGCCTTGCTCATTCAAATTTCAACCTCAAGGTGATCTGAAAATCTGTAGAATTCAAAACCTAACCTCACTCAAAGGAATTTCAATTTTTCATTTCTCAATTTCAAGCTTGAATTTCAACATCCTTAGTTGATCTTCAAGTCTTAATTCCTTAGCCTTGCATCCACATTACCTCAAGATCAAATTGGAATCAAAAGCTTGAAGAGATCGTGCTGTTTAAAGCTACACTTCAAAGGCATAACACTAAACTGTTTTGATCTGGATCTTGAAATACAATGTGAATTGCTTTGATTGGAACTGTTTTCTGAAGTCCTCGAGCAAGAGGCAGGCCAGTGGTGGTCTTGATTTCATGAATTGAGACATTTCAGTTTGTGCACCTTGATTTTCAAGCTCAGATTTCTCATTAAATAGAAACATTGAGGAAAATCCAAGGTTACAGGGGTGATGTACATCACCCCAGCTTCATTTTGGTGCCATTGTTTTTCATTTTCATTAAGCTTCAAAAACCTGCGCGTGGTGGCCGGAGTTTGTTCTCTGGCCGGAGAAGATGGTGGTTTCCACCACCATCCCCACGTGGATGCCTCTGAGCCCTTGGATGATGCTCAAACGTTTTAATCATGGTCATGCGTTCTGTTGACTTATTTTAATTCATTGTGTAACACTCTTGACCAAGGCCTATGGTATGACAACGCTTCTGGACCGCTTGATGGTGCCACGTCAATTAATGAGACTCATCCAAGCGCTCCTGATTTTTGACATTTTTTATTTTCTGTTTTAAATTCTTTTAATTTCTTTTAATTTCTTTTATTTTCCAAAATTCATAACTATTTTATTTGAAGTCACAAAAATATGAGATCAATAGCAAAAATTTTCTTGAAAAATCTAGTTTCATAATCTGATTTTTAATTATTTTTGTGACTTCATTTAATATTTTTTGTGAATTATTTTGTTTTTAATAGTTTTTAATTCATTTTAAATATTTTTTGATATCTGAAAAGTCCAAAAATATTTTCTTAACACATATGGATCATGATGAGTCAATGAAAAATAGTCTTATCAATTTCTTAATTGATTTGAGATTTTAATTCATTTATGTTATTTTTCATTGTTTTTAATTGTTTTAAAATAGTTTCTGATTTCAAAAATTGTTGAGAAAATTTGTCAAACCTTGTTTGACCATGTTAGACCTATGAAAATTTAATTGGACCTGTTTAAGTTGATTTGAATTGAATTTGAGGTTTGACCATATTTTGCCCATTTTAATTTTTCATTTATTTTAATTCCAAAAATACAAAAAAATATGTTTGACTTGTTGACTTCTAATCTTCATTTCTCTCTAGTTTTACATTGGTCGATGATGATTTGATTCACATTTGATCATTGTGTTTTGATATGTCATTTGAATCCTCCTTTTATTCATTTCATCTTCATCTCTTTTCTTCTTTTTATTTTTGCCAATGAGTTAATGATTTGTTGTTGGTCTTGACATATGAGAGGCTTAACCTTTTTTGATCAAAATCAAACTCAACTTGATCAAAGATCAAGTGAGTTGTTTTGTGTTTAAGATAGGTTGCTTCTTGGTCAAGCAAAAAGCCTAAAGTCCATACAAGACCTTCCTCTTTTCTTTTGGAATGGCAATTTTTAGGAGCTTGGCTTACTAGTCATGATCTCTAACTTGTGTTTATTTGCCTATAGTTTTATTGACCGGCCTCAGATAGGTGTGACTACTACATTAGTCCACTTATGATTGCTTAACATAGCGCTAAATTGTCTTATGACACACTAACATAACCACTAATTACTAACTTTAATTTGAGCATTTAATTTCTTGCAATTTACTTTAATGCACTTTATTTCTTGCTCATTTATTCATCTTGCTTTTTACTTTGCTCACTTGAGCTCATATTTTATGTTTATGTCATTTTCCTTTTGCTCATTTGAGCTCATTATTGTATATAAATATATTGTTGCTTTGTATTTGTTTTGTCTTTGTTTGTGTGAACCCAATGCAAAAAAGGAGAAAGGACTTAGAATTAGGACCTTACCTATGCTTAAAGGAGTTCAAGAGCAACTAGGCCTCATGCCTTTAGAATGCTAAATTTGTTGAAGAGCAACTAGGCCTCATGCCTCTAGAATGCTAAACCTTAAAGTTGACTTCAAAGGACCCCTAATCTAAACTCATTCTTTGTCCATTCCTCTTATTGTATGGTGAACCTTTTGATGTTTGTTCTTGTGTGATAGGGACTCCATCTTGAGATGGTAAGAAGGACCATTGTCATGAGTAGCCAAGTTATAAGAGACAAGCCAAATGGAGATCCTAGGAGCTTGAATGAATATTTGTTTTGATTGCTTGTTGCTTTCTAAGTCCAAAGGAAAGGAGCATCTTGAATTATCTCTATGATTTCAAGAAAAGGAACTCCAAGTGTTTTATCTCTTCTCTTATCTTTTTATGCTTTAGGACTAGCCCTTCTCTTCTTCTCTCCAGTCTAACCCAAGCCAAACTCATTTTGTGCAAACTTTGACTTTGTTTCAAACTAGAAACCTAGGCCTTATGCAGTTGACTTTTCAAACTCTTTTCATTAATACTCATTATGAATGAACCTTAAGTCAACTTTGACTTCATTTTGTAAATACTTCTAACTTGTAAATACAACTCACTTCAAGTTGTTTTTGTGGTTCCAATGGCCACCTTTGTTAAAACCTTTTCATAAACATTAGTCATAGGTTTGAGTTATCATAGTGGTTGATATAAACCTCACCTTATCCTTAGTGATTGGACTATAAGCCTTCCATACTTATTATAGGGTTAACCCCTCACTAGTATGTTGAAGCTCTCCTCACATGGTGGATTGTTGGTTTAGGTTGAGTTTTCTCCCTTTGATAACAAAAGACCTTGAGGCTTTTGATCAAATCAATTCACCAATCTTTGAAATTTTTACCCCGAACTACGAGGTTTTGATCCTACCTTTATGATGGTCAGTAGGCAATGGGTTTATCCATTCAATCAATAAATTTGTAAATATAATCTATTCTCTTCTTATCCCCCCAATCTTGTTTGCATAAATATTTTCACAAATACCAACCTACAACACACATTTGCAAAAAGGGCTCCCTTAGAGTACTAAGGATGTTTTGGGTGCTTAAAACCTTCCCATTTAATAACTAACCCCCTTACCCAGATCTCTGACATTTTTATTAATTTTTTATTTGATAAAACTTCTTACTTGGTTTTTGTTCGCTTTTTAACCTTTCCTTTGGATAAATAAAAGTGCGGTGGCGACTCGAATTGTATGCTTACTTTTGATTTAGTCAATAAATCTAAAGGTAACGAATACCCCGCTACAAAAAAGTGGCGACTCTGCTGGGGAAGTAACATCATCTCTAGTGGGTTTAGCCTACTTTTTGCTTATGTGTGTTATATGTTTATATTTATTTGTGACATATTTTTGTGCAAATTTGGGATGACTGTATTGTTTGTAATGTATGAATTGCTTGATATATTACTTGCTTGTGTGCTTGGTGGTTTCTTGTGAGATGAGTTCTATACCCGAACTCGAGTGCAGTTATGATAGGAGAATGGTATAGTCTTGTTGACTTGTGTGGAGTTATTCCTTAGCAAGTTGACTTGCAAGCCCATTCACTTGGTGGAGGTCTTGTTGGGATCAATAATGTCACACGAGTAGTCGTGGTTATGCATTACTCTTTCCAATATAAACCTTAGAAGCCAAGAACCTTAGATTACCTAGCCCATTTTGGCCTATTTTAGGACGTAGTGCGAAGGTCGTTCAAGTGTAAGATTTGATACGATTGTTACGCGATACTACACTCATAAGAGTCTCTCTTGAGAATATTTTTGGAATACGAGTAGTCGTTTTATCCGATAATATCCGAAAGATGAGATGATGACTATGGGGACCTCTTTTAGAACATGATCGTCAGGTTTAACCATAGTACACTCCCATTGGGTGGTTCTTCACCGAGACTCCATGCTCGTAACTTACAACAAACCCTTGATTCGCGGTTGATCCGTTCTCGTGTATCCTCAATATCAATGGAACTTGGGTGTTGATAAGGTGTAAACCATAATCCACCAAAATGGATGATTGATATTGAGGATGACTTGATCCATCCCGTGACCTTTGTGTGGCGTGACTTGTTTGATCCTTGAGTGTGATTGTTGCATCCATGCATTCATGCATTCATTTGCATCCATATCATTAACAATGAGAAATTTTTTAAGGAACTTAAGAGGTCTATTTGCAAATTTTTAGACATGGATAAGCAAAGAAGGAATATGAAGAAATATAGTTTCAGACAACCCGACTTGAAAGAGTTAAGGAGTTTTACATCTTATGTATTAGATCCCTTGGAGTTCAAAGCTCGCCATGGGAAGCTTCTGTCTATTCTTGCTACTCAGGTGGATGAAGGTCTAATGAGTGATGAGTGTGTTGGTGCAGTTCTACGATCCTCTGTATCAGTGCTTCACTTTTCCAGATTTCCAGCTTTTGCCTACATTGGAGGAGTATGCCTATCATGTGGGTATACCTATTCTTGATCAGTTGCCATTCAGTGGTTTGGAAAACATTCCGTCTTCTCAAGAAATTGTTGACATGCTTCATATGGATGTATCTGATATTGTTGCCAATTTGACTACCAAAGGCGAAATTCAAGGTCTCCCGTCTGATTTTCTGATTACCAAAGCTACTTTGTTTGGGAAGGCCATGAGTGAGGACGCCTTTGAAGCCATATTTGTACTCCTCATCTATGGGCCAGTGTTATTTCCCAACATTGACAACTTTGTGGATGTGAATGCTATTAGGATTTTCTCTACTCTTAATCCCGTTCCGACTCTATTGGGTGACACTTATTACTTTTTGCATATGAGGAATGCGAAGGGTGGTGGTTCCATTGTGTGTTGTCTGCCTCTGTTGTACAAGTGGTTTATTTCGCACTTGCCTTAGACGCTTGCCTTCAAGGAGAACAAGGGATGTCTACGGTGGTCCACGAGACTTATGTCTCTCACTAATGATGAAATCTCTTGGTATAATCGTGTTTTCGATGGTGTAAAAATTATTGATTCTTGTGGTGAATTCTCCAATGTGCCTCTTCTTGGTACGTGTGGTGGAATTAACTACAACCCTATTTTGCCTCGCCATCAATTTGGGTTCCCCTTAAAGGATAAACCTAACAACATTCTTATGGAAGGCTTGTTATTTCAAGAGGGTAAAGATCCCCAAAACTTGAAGGGAAGAATGGTCTGCGCCTGGCGCAAGGTTCATAGAAAGGGAAGGAAAGAGCTTGGTCCGAAGAATTATATTACTTTGGAACCCTACACCGCTTGGGTGAGGAGGAGAGCGCTTGAGTACCGCATGTCATATGACTATCCGAGACCTACCCATATGGTTATGGTTGGGCCTTCAACCCTCCCTAACCAAGGAGTAGAGGAGTTAAGAGATAAAGATCGTTCGCGTGCTTGGGTTCGTGAGCGAGAGGAACTACTTCAGCAACTCAGAGATAAGGATGCTGTGATAGAATTTCTAGAGCATCAGGTTATTGATGAGCCTAATGATGTGGTTACTTCTCTTCTTCCTCAGTCATCCAAGTTTTGGAAGAGGAAGTATGATCGACTCGCCAAGGAGAAGGCTGATATGGAAGCAGCTTATGAGAGAGAGGTGAAGAGGCTTCGTGCAGCTTATCTTCCGATCTCGAGAGCTTTGGAAGATTGTTTCTAGGGCTCCCTAGGATGTTTATTATCCTTTTCTCTTGTATTGTATTTGGTTACCAAAACTGTACTACTTCTTTGGTGTAAAAAATTTCCAAATATTATTGCTATGAGTATTCCCTATATATTTTCAAATATTTGCAAATAGATCTCTATAAAGTTCCTCAAATAAAAATAAATCATATGCACAATCATTGTGTGCATCATATGCATAAGCAGGTTTTATTCAGCCCAGTGGTCTAACTCTTTACTCCTCATTTATTTTGAAGACAAGCTGACGCACCGGTATAACACAAGAGCTAATCTTCCGAGGATAATTGAGCATCTGGAACAAGAAAACCGGGAATTGAAAGACGAGATAGCTAGGCTGACTACCATGATGGAGTCAGTGTTGGCTGCTCAGAGCCAATCGTCACCAACTCCTGCCACTCCTCCCGTGAGGACTGTTATATCTGAGACCGCTTCTTCAACTGTGCCTGCTACAACTGCCCACTTCACTCCAACTATGCCAGTCGGATTCCCGTGGGGAATGATCTCCAACTTTTTTCCTGAGGGTTTTGCTCCAACTCTCGCTTCTCTGCCGGGATCTAGCCCGGTCCTTTCTGTGCCACCTCCCGTTGTTCACACCTTGCCAAGAGTTGAAGACACCATTTATCATTCCGAACCGTCCGAGGGTCCGGATGTATATGAAAAGATGGATGAAATGAAAGACCAATTCCTTGAGTTGCGCAAGGAACTGAAGACTCTGAGGGGTAAAGACCTCTTTGGTAAGAGTGCTGCTGAGTTGTGCCTTGTGCCCAACGTGAAGATCCCCATAAAAATCAAAGTACCTGACTTTAAGAAGTACAAGGGAAACATATGCCCTCTCAGCCATCTTGTGATGTATGCTCGCAAGATGTCAACACAAACTGATAACGATCAACTGCTTATCCACTACTTCCAGGATAGCTTATCAGGTGCCGCTCTCTGTTGGTACATGGGTCTGGATAATCCGAACATCCGCTCTTTCAACGATCTTGGCGAGGCCTTCGTCAAGCAATATAAATACAATGTGGATATGGCTCCTGATAGGGACCAGTTGAGGGTGATGTCCCAGAAAGAGAAGGAAACCTTCAAAGAGTACGCCCAGAGATGGCGCGAGTTGGCAGCTCAGATAGTGCCACCCCTAGAGGAGAAAGAGATGACGAAGATCTTTTTGAAGACATTGAACTCTTTCTACTATGAGAGGATGATTGTTAGTGCTCCCTCGGACTTCACTGAAATGGTGAATATGGGAATGAGGCTAGAGGAAGGGGTCCGTGAAAGGACGCTTGTCTAGGGATGACAGCTCTTTAGCAAAGAGATATGGGAGCTTTGCAAAGAAGAAGGAGGGAGAGGCACATGTTGTGTCTTCCCATATCAAACGAAGTCCATCTGTGAAGAGGAAGAATATTCGCCCTGCCGTCAGCCAACACCAGGTGGCTCATATAGCACATGCCTTTAGAGAAGTTCATCAACAACAACAACAACAACAACATCAACAATATCAACAACAACATCGTCAGCAACAACATGCCTACCAGCCTCAAAACAATAATAACACCAGCACCAGCTACGAGAGGAAGAGAGTCACTTTTGACCCGATTCCGATGTCATATGCTGAACTTTATCCTTCTCTGATCGATAGAAAATTGATTACTCCACGAGACCCTCCTGTTGTACCGACCAACCCTCAGTGGTGGTACAAGCCTAAACTACACTGTGTATATCATTCCGGTACCCCCGGACATGATGTGGAGAATTGCTATCCCCTGAAGACCAAGGTGCAAGACCTTGTGCGAAGTGGGATTTTGTTTTTCAAGGACGTAGGTCCTAATGTGAAGAAGAACTCATTGCCCGAGCATGGGAAAGCTGTTGTGAATATGGTCCAGGGATGCCCTGGCAAATATAAAGTCCTGTATGTTAATGATATCAGACAATCTTTGGTCGAGATGCATAAACTGTTGTGTGGATACAATCACTATGAGCATGACCATGATAGGTGCTAGGTGTGCACTATCAACGAAAGAGTATGCCGACAAGTAAGGAAGGACATCCAAGAGATGCTGGATCAGGGAATGATCGAAATACTTCAGAATCGTAATGAGGATGAAGTTGATGTTATCTCTCCTGTATTCAGAATGCCATAGCCTGTTGTCATCAAATATGATGGCAGCAAGAAGAAAGTATCACCATCTCTTGTGATAAAGCCAGCGGGCCCTGTCCCGTATGTATCTGATAAAGCTGTTCCCTACAGATACAATGTTGTGATGCTAGAAGATGGGAAGGAGGTGTCGTTGCCCTCAACTTCTGTAGTAAGCATCTCTGACGTCAGTGGTGTGACCCGTAATGGTCGTGTTTTCTCGGCTCCGCCGAAACCCCATGAAGACGTTGTAGGGAAAGCTGTGGTTAATCTTGCTTGTTGTGAAGGGTGTTGACCCTAATGTTGTTAAGAACACTCCTATCCTGGTTGGCCAGCATGGCATTTTGAAAGAGGATGGTGATGATATGATGAGGCTCATCAAGAGGAGTGAATATAACGTTGTTGACCAGCTACTACAAACTCCATCAAATATATCAGTGTTATCTTTGCTGATGAATTTTGAGCCACACCGTGAAGCTTTGCAGAGGGTGTTGGACATGGAATACGTGGATCACAATGTCACCATTGAACAATTTGATAACATTGTTGCAAACATAACTGCTTGTAACAATTTGAGCTTCTGTGATGCTGATCTTCCCGAGGAGGGAAAAGACCACAATTTGGCTCTACATATTTCTATGAACTGCAAGGATGGTGCCTTGTCCAATGTATTGGTAGACACAGGATTATCACTTAATGTGTTTCCAAAATCCACTCTAGCCAAACTTTCTTACCAGGGGCCTCCCATGAGGCAGAGTGGAGTGGTTGTGAAAGCTTTTGATGGATCGAGGAAAATTGTGATCGGTGAAGTAGAGCTCCCGATCAAGATTGGACCTAGTGATTTCCAGATCACTTTCCAGGTCATGGATATCCATCCATCATATAACTGTTTGCTTGGCAGACCATGGATTCACGAGGCAGGCGCCGTGACATCCACCATACACCAGAAGTTGAAGTTTGTTAAAAATAAGAAGTTGGTGGTGATAGGGGGAGAGAAGGCTCTCTTGGTTAGCCATTTATCTTCCTTTTCCTATATTGACGCTGAGGATGAGGTTGGGACTCTGTTCCAAGCTTTGCTTATTGCTGAGCCTTCAAGGAAAGGACCTTCTTCATTTGCTTCCTACAATGATGCGAAGTTGGCCATTGAGCATGGTGCCATTACTGGTTTAGGACAAATGCTCAAGATGGAAGATAATAAATCCCGAGCTGGCATAGGGTATTCATCAGGTATTTCCAATGAGCGTGGGTTGTTCCAGAGTGGTGGTTTTATCCACACCGTTGAAGATCAAGAGGTTGCTGCCATTGTTGAAGATGATGAAGAGGAAGACCTTGGCAACTTCGTCATACCTGGTGGAATCTGCAATAATTGGGTCGTTGTTGATGTTCCAACAGTTATCCACAAGTCCACGTAATATGCTCATTTTGTTCAAAAACCCTTCTCCCATGCCAAAAGGAGAAGTGATGACATTGTTGGCATATTTGATTAATACAATGATATTCATTCAATAATTACATGTTAAATGTTTGTTTTTCCAAATTATTTTTTCCTTTTTTTGCTTTTTGCATGAAATTGGTGATCACCATAAAACCCTAAAAAGAGAATAAAACCAATCTTTTCATCTGCATAATGATTTTCCTTGCTTGAATTCTGAAATCTCTTTTATACTCAAAATCATTATGCAGGTTGGTCAAACCCATTGAACATAATGATCCAATGTCATCTCCCAACTTTTAGTTCCCTGTATTTAAAGTAGAAGAAGATGATGTTGAAGAGATTCCTGATGAGATTACCCGTCTGCTTGAGCACGAGGAGAAGATCATTCAGCCACATCTTGAGAATCTGGAAACAGTCAACTTGGGGTCTGAAGATTGTGTTCGTGAGGTGAAGATTAGGGCACTCCTGGAAGAATTTGTTAAGAAGGGGTTGATTGAGTTGCTACGAGAATATGTCGACGTCTTTGCTTGGTCGTATGAAGACATGCCTGGTCTAGATACTGATATTGTGCAACATTTCCTGCCTTTGAAGCCTGAGTGTGTGCCTGTGAAGCAGAAGCTCAGAAGAACTCATCCTGATATGGCAGTGAAGATTAAAGAATAAGTTCATAAGCAAATTGATGTTGTGTTTCTGGTGACTTGTACATATCCTCAATGGGTGGCCAATATTGTGCCCGTGCCTAAGAAAGATGGAAAAGTCTGAATGTGTGTTGATTACCGTGATTTGAATAAAGCTAGTCCGAAAGATGATTTTCCTCTACCACGTATTGATATGTTGGTAGACAATACAACTAAATTCAATGTCTTCTCATTTATGGACGGATTTTCCGGTTATAACCAGATTAAAATGGCACCCGAGGATATGGAGAAGACAACATTCATCACACCTTAGGGAACATTCTGTTATCGAATGATGCCCTTCGGTTTGAAGAACGCAGGAGCCACGTATCAACGCACTATGACTACCTTGTTTCATGATATGATGCACCATAAGATCGAGGTGTATGTTGATGATATGATTGCAAAGTCGAGAACAGAAGTTGAACATGTAGAACACTTGTTGAAGCTTTTTCAGCATTTGAGGAAGTACAAACTCCGCCTGAATCCGAACAAGTGTACATTTGGAGTCCGTTCCAGCAAGTTATTGGGCTTTATTGTCAGTGAAAGAGGTATTGAAGTTGATCCTGCCAAGGTCAAAGCAATACAGGAGATGCCTGCGCCAAAAACTGAGAAGCAAGTCCGAGGTTTTCTTGGCCGCTTGAATTACATTTCGAGATTTATATCCCACATGAATGCCACATGTGCGCCTATATTCAAGCTCCTTCGGAAAGATCAGTGTCATGATTGGACCAAGGATTTCCAGAAGGCCTTTGATAGTATCAAGGAGTATTTGTCCGAGCCTTTGATTCTGTCTCCGCTTGTTAAAGGGAGACCATTGATTATGTACTTGATCGTGCTTGATGACTCCATGGGTTGTGTATTGGGTCAGCAAGATGAATCAGGGAAGAAAGAATATGCTATATACTACTTGAGTAAGAAGTTCACTGATTGTGAGTCTTGGTACTCAATGCTTGAGAAGACATGTTGTGCTTTGGCTTGGGCCGCCAAGCGTTTACGCCAGTATATGTTAAATCATACAACTTGGTTGATATCCAAAATGGATCCAATCAAGTATATCTTTAAGAAGCCTGCTCTAACTGGGAGGATTGCCCATTGACAGATGTTGTTGTGTGAGTATGATATTGAGTATCGAGCTCAAAAAGCTATTTGTAATACCCCAAAATTTACCCTTCATTTTTCCTGGAAGCATGGGATTATGCTTTACACTTCATTAGCATCATATTAGGTCATACTCATTGCATACTGCATTAGTGACATGGAGATCAGGTTTTGATCGATCACTCCTTAACAGAAGGAGCCCACACAAAGCAAGATTGAGAATTGGACTTCATTTTCTAAGTATACAAGTCTCAAGGGTCTCAGTGGGGTCCAAGCATCTTATTATGGTCCTCAGTTCATCAGTGAAGGATTCAAAGCTATCAGAGTGTTCATCCGGATTTAATCAGAAATTAGGGTTTCATGGCTACCTGCAACAGGCAATTTTTGGTTGGAAGTAGATGAGCTCATCCATGTCATGATTAGAGAGGCATCTTGGCCTAGGAAGATTCACAATTATCTCAGAAAGATCCATTGGCAATCAGTGCAATAAGTTCCTGATCATTTTGCCCTAAAACTAGGGTTTGGTATAAAATCAGTTTATTTCTGATTCTTTGGGTGATACTCTTTTCCATGGCCCTCCATATGTCCACAAGGGTCTACATACAAAAAATCAACTCTTTATTTGAGCTAGAAGTGCTTCAATTGATCAATGGAATCAGGAATCAGACAATTTGGGAAAAGTCAACGGTGGGGCCAGAAAAGTTAACTCCTGACATTTTGAAAGTGGAATCTCAAAATTCATGCCTAAGGGGGCCTACATGTGAAATTTGATCGAGGTTGGATCATGGATTCATCATTTAATCAGGAGTTGGAAAAGTTACTAAATTTAGAAATAGTTGACTTTCCATTTAAGGCAAGTTTTCATGGTTGTTGCACCCACTTTAAGCCCATTTTCCATCAAGATGAAAGCTCTATTTGAATATTTTTCAACATGAAAGTTGTTCCTCTTGTTCCAAGCTTTTTAGAGATATAAAGTTTGCTCCATTTGGATTAAAATTGAGAAAGTTATGCTTGGTCAAAGTGAGACATTATTTTAGGACACTTAGAAAATTTTCTAAGTCCAAAATCTTCAAGATTTGTCAAGACTTATGGGCCAGTTTTCTTGCATTTCAAGGCATCTTTTGAAAAAACTTTCTTCACTACAATTTCACCTTGCCATGTCCTCTTTCATATCCTTTTGGAATCATCCCATTTGGATCATTGGTTTGAGAGATGCACTCATCTAAAGTTGGCATCATGGACTGAATTTTTAGGCAGCATTTAGGCCAAACTGGCCCATCCATTTTGCAGTTATGGAACCTGAACTTTATGGCCATTTTTCACCTCTTTCCACTCATCATTTCAACTTGTGTTCAACATGAAAGATGTTAAGCTCCATGCACTCTTCCTACAGTTTGCATTGCCTTGCCATTTGGTCACATACTCATCAAGATACAAAGCCTCAAAGTCACCGTGTTGGATTATTTTCTTGCCAGACCAAGACAACCAATAAAGCTGCAAAATCAACCAACCCTCTCTCTTTACCTCATTTGGCCATTTGATTTTGTTTCACTCATTTAAGTTTGTCTACAATTAGAGTTTCCTTTCACACCTCACTTTTTACACATTATGCACATAAACAAAACCAAACACTTTCAGCCCATTAAACACTTTAAACCCTACATACTTAAGGCTTTGAAACCCTAACATGAAGAGTGGTGGCTGCAAAAGTTCAGAGCAAGGCAAGCAAAAGATTTTTCATTCCTTTCCATTTTCATAAGTTCTAAAAGTTCTCAAAGCACAAGCAGCAGCATTATTCCTCTTCTATCTTCTCCAACACCAAGAGGTAGTGAACCTTGCATCCACTAGGTAAACCTTTACTTCTCCATTTCCATGGCCATATATTCATGCTCACCATCAATACTTACCTTGCTTATGCTTGCTACTGTTTTTTTTCCATGCCATACCATGCTTGTTTCATGTTACTTTCTTATGTTAACAATATGATATGCATGCTTATGAACCCCTCAACATGAGGCATTGCTTTTAACTTTGAGTTTGTGACATTATTTTCGGTTGTATCCATGTTCATGAGGCCATCTTGTTGTTCACTTTTCTTCATGTTAAGGCCATTATTTTCATCGAAACAAGATACCATGATGTTCCTCCCATTTCGTACTTGAGTTTTGCTTTTTATACCATGTCATTTGGTGCACTACATTGTTAGCATTGTCGTATGGAAGAATGAAAGAATATGTTGTGTATGTCGCGTTTTTTGTTCACTGCATGGGCCTAGGGTTAGTTTGCATGAAGAAGAAATACGTGTCCCTCTCACAACAGCTAGATCACGCGCGGTCTTTCTGATCTCGTTCATTCGCCATCTTTTTGTCCTATAGCGTTTAAAATCCAGCGGACCGGTTGATGCATTGTTACATGGCCTATTTTAATAAATTGTTACTTTATATTTTGTCACGTGCTGGAAATCTCATGTGGACCGGGCCTGTACCAGCGCTCGCTATACACACCCCCTTTCTTCCAGGCCCATCAGCAATGTTTCATTTTATTTTCATTTCTTTTCTTAGTTCATTTTTATTTTCTGTTTTGCTTTTTAATTAATAAAAATATTTTATTTATTCATAAAAATACCAAAAAATATTTTTCACATTTCTTAATGTTTTATTTAATTTATTTTAATTTTAATTTTCATATTTATTTAATGTTAATATTTCATTTTAATTGTTTATTCTAAATGATTCATTTTGACACACTTGTTTTTATTAATTTTATTTTCGTAGATTAAATTTATTTTTAACTTCTGATTTTTGGGATGAGGGTTGACCAATGTCTCATGGTCAACTTGACCTTTTATTGGAATTTTATTTCCCATTTTCAATTTATTTTGGATTTATTTTTGACCTAGTTTGCTTGGTTGACTTTTCATTTGACTTCTGTTTTATTTCAATTAATTTATACACTAATTCACATTATTTTTAAAATCATTTTGGGGGATGATGATGTCCTGACCCCACCTTAGTTATTTTAATTTTTCATAATTTTATTGATTAATTTACTATTTATTCCATATTTTTTAAGTTGACTTGACTTTACAGTTGACTTTTCTATGATTGATGTTTGACTTAAGGGATTGCTTATGGAAATTGAAGAGATCTTTTGATCCTCCCTTGTTCATCTCATATGCCATGTATTAAAGGCCTTTCATCTTGATTTTATTTGATCCTTGCATCATTTCCCGATTAAATTATTCAGTGATCCTTTGTGTGCATAATTTCATCTGTCTGATTCATCTGATATTTTTTATACTTGTTTCTTTCATCCATGCTTCTACTGTCTGATTGCTTAACATGTCTATACTTCTCATGCATTGTCTAATGCTTCATTATTTCATTCTTTAATTCTTTGATTTGATCATATACTTGATTGCTTATCTGATTGTTTGATAATTGTTGCCTACTTGTATGTTGTATGAGCCACATATTACTATTGTTTGATTACCATGAACAACCCCCATTCATAACAAATGTACCCCTCTCCCATGAAGTGTATAATGTTTATTCTTTCATTCTTTATTCACCTGTTAATACAAGAATTAAAACAAACATCCGATAGCCATTTCAAAACAAGATCAAAACCTCGATCCAACGTCGAGTAATCATTTTCAAAACTTAACAGAACCATCACGTATTCATCCATTCCTTTTGTAAGTCGATTGCTTCATGCATCACCATTTCTCTTGTAAGTCGATTGCTTCGTGCATCGCCATCTACCTCTTGTAAGTCGATTGCTTCAGGCATCGCCATCCACCCTTATCCTCTCCTTGCTCTATCCGTCGACTCTTGTTCCGTTTAGGTAGCACCCATTAGGTAGAACCCTTTGTATGATAACATAGGTATAATTCCCACATTCTTTTGTATGATAACATAGATAGAATTCCCTTATTCTTTTGTGTGATAACATAGGTAGAATTCCCTTATTCTTTGCATGCTAACATTAGGTAGATGTTCCCATTTGTAAATCCTAACACTTAGGTCCACATTGCATGACAACTCTAGGGCAGAGCTTCCCCTTTTCTTAGACCTTCCGCGCGTCTCCGATCCTGTGGCATGTCACTCCGTTCTATTGCAAAGAGGTAACTGCCTAAGACTCGATTCAGCGAGCTGCGACACCTGCTACTAGGACGTGAACACATTTCCCACTCTCCTTTGACACAACTGGTGTCCTCCTTTGTAAGTCCATGTTCATATGGCAATCCTTAACCCCTAGTTAGTCGAACTACGACAACTCTGATTCTCATGTTCAGATGAGATACGTAGGCACGAGATGCGATGTCTTGCCGAGTTTTTTGACTGACAACTAACAACTAATCCTTGTTTGCTTTCGCCCTTGTTGCGATTCTTTTCTCTCGCCCTCGTTGCTATCGAGACCTTCCCTTTCTCTTGCCCTAGTTGCAATTGAGACCCTTGGTTCCCGTAGTTAGCTGAACTACATTTTGCTCTGATTCTCATTCCAGATGAGATACGTAGGCATAAGACGCGATGTCTTAGCGAGCACACATCTCTTTAACCCATAGGTAGCCGAGCTACGAAGACTCTGATTCTCATTCCAGATGAGATACGTATGCAGTGGATGCGACATCCGTGCGAGTCATTTTCTTTTGACCCCCTTTTAGTAAATAGTACATTAGATATACACACACCCTTTAGACAAGAACAACAAGAGTGGATCCCGTAGAATACTACGGATGCGTAGGGGTGCTAATACCTTCCCTTCGCATAATCGACTTCCGAACCCAAGATTTGGTTGCGAGACCTTGTCTTTTCCTTTCCTTTCTCTAGGTTTTCTTCGAGCGTTTCCTTTCCCTCCTTTGGGATAAATAACGCACGGTGGCGACTCTTCTGTCATTTTCTTTTTCGCCGATTGTTTTTTCGCATTTATATTATTTTAAGTTGCGACAACTGGCGACTCTGCTGGGGACTATCATTTGCCTAATGGGTTTTGCCTACTTTTCATATTTGTTGTATTGTATGGTATATTGCTTTGTGACATATTTTTGTGCAATTTGGGATTACTGTATTGTATGTAATGATTGAATTGTTTGAATATTAATTCCTTGTATGCTTGGTGATCTTCGTGAGATGAGTTCTATACCCGAACTCGAGTGCACTTATGATAGGAGAATGGCATAGTCTTGTTGACTTGTGTGGAGTTATTCCTTAGCAAGTTTACTTGCAAGCCTATTCACTTGGTAGAGGTTATGTTGGGATCAATAATGTCACACGAGTAGTCATGGTTAGGCATTACTCTTTCCAATATATGCCTTAGAAGCCAAGGACCTTAGTTTACCACGCCCATCTTGGCCTATTTTTAGGACGTAGTGCGAAGATCGTTCAAGTGTAAGATTTGATACGATTGTTACGCGATACTACACTCAAAAGAGTCTCTCTTGAGAATATTTTTGGAATACGAGTAGTCGTTTATCCGATAATATCCTAAAGATGGGATGATGACTATGGGAACCTCTTGTAGAACATAATTGTCAGGTTTAACCATAGTACACTCCCTTTGGGTGGTTCTTAACCAAGACTCCATGCTCGCGACTAGCAACAAACCCTTGATTCATGGTTGATCCGTTCTTGTGTATCCTTAATATCAATGGAACTTGGGTGTTGAAAAGGTGTAAACCATAATCCACCAAAATGGATGATTGATATTAAGGATGACTTGATCCATCCCATGACCTTTGTATGGTGTGATTTGCTTGATCCTTGAGTGTGATTGTTGCATCCATGCATTCATGCATTCATACACATCCATATCATCAACAATGAGAAAAGTTTCAAGGAACTTAAGAGGTTGTAGCGGGGTATTCGTTACCATTAGAGATATTGACTAAATCCAAGGTAAATCATACAAAGTCGAGTCGCCACCGCACTTCTATTTATCCAAAGGAATGGTAAGAAAGCGAACAAAAACCTAAAAGTTTTAACAAAAACTAGTAAAAGAAACAGAGATCTGGGTAAGGGGGTTGGTTATGCAATGGGAAGGTGTTAGGCACCCAAAACATCCTAGGTACTCCTAGGGAGCCCTTTTCACATTTGTTGTAAAGGTTGTTGTTTTGTGAAATTTTGTTTGTGCAAACATGATTGAAGAGATGAGAAGAGAATATACAAGTTAATTTACATTTTGTGTTTGAATGGATAAACCCATTGCCTATGTACCATCTTATAAAAGGATTAGGATCAAAACCTCGTAGTTCGGGGTAAAAATCTCAAAGAAGTTGGTGAATTGATTGGTCCAAAAGCCTTAAGGTCTTTTGTTATCAAAGGGAGACAACTCAACCAAACCACAAATCCACCATGTGAGGATATCTTCAACATGCTAATGAGGGGTTAACCCTATAATAAGCATGGAAGACTCATTGTCCATCACTAAGGATATAGGTGAGTATTATATCTACCACAATGATAACTCAAACCTAATAGCTAAAGGTTATGAAAATTTTGATTAAGAGAGTGGCCATTGGAACCACAAAAAGACATTTGAATGGGTTGTATTTACCAATTAGAAGTATATACAAAAATGGTCAAAGTTGACCTAAAAGTTCAATTCAAAATAAGTGTTATGAAAAGAAAGTTTTAAAATCAAAATCATAAGGCTTAGGTTTCTAATGTTTGAAAACAATAGTTAAATGTTTGCACAAAAGGTTTTGGCTTTGGTTAGAGTGGAGAGAAGAAGAAGAAGGGCTAAGTCCTAAGTAAAACAAAAAGAAGGGATACGGAAATGAACCACATTAGGAGTTCCTTTCTTGAGATCATATTGATGATCCAAGTAGCTCCCATCCTTTGGAACAAAGCAACCACAAAGCAAATATTTCAAGCAATCAATCACAAGGTCATGCTCCTTAGAATCCTTCAATGGCTTTGGCATCTCTTTCTTTAGATGAACATGGCAATGGTCCTCCAATTAAGCTCAAATGGGGACTCCTAGCACAAAAGCACACACATCAAAACTTCCATGAAGTAAAACAAGAATGGACAAGAGTGAGTTTAGAGATTTGGTCCTTCTAGCCCATCTTCATCATTAAGATCCTTTTACTCCAATTTTACATAAGGAAAGTCCTAGAATCTAAGTCCAATTCTCCATTTCTTTGCATAGGGGAAGTCCTAGAAACTAAGTCCATTTCTTTGCATTTGGTTCACAACAATCAAAACAAAACACAAGCACAATAATATATACACAATTATGTGCTCAAGTGAGCAAAAGGCAAATGGCATTAACATAAACATGTGCTCAAGTGAGCAAAGAGAAAAAAACAAATGAATAATATGTGCAAGAATAGTAAATTGCATTAGAGTAAATTGCATAAAGTAACTGTTAATTTTCAATAGTTAGTGTTAGTAGTTAGTGTGCCATAAGGCAAATTTAGCGCTATGTTAAGCAATCGTAATTGGACTTATGCAGAAGTCACAACTATCTGAGGCCGGTCAATAATAATGTAGGCAACAAACATAAGTTAGGAGTCTTGATTAGTGAACCAAGTCCCAACAACTTGTCTTGCAAAAAAGAAGAAGAGAAATGATCTTGTATTGGTTTAAGCCTTTTGCATGATTTAGAAGACAACCTATCCTTAATGCAAAGCCATTCACTTGATCAATTGATCAAGATGAATTAGATTTGAATCAAGGAAGGTTAAGTCCTCATAATGAATGCTAACTTATCAACCTTCAACTCATTGATCAAAAAGAAAAAGAAGAAGAAGAAGAAGAAAAAGATGAATAATGGAGAATGGAAATGACAAAATAAAATGCATTAAATGGAATAAAATGTATCAATCCTCATATGTTGACCAATAACATTGAAAGTCAAGGTCAAACAATCAAAAACAGAAGTGAGATGAAGATTGGAAGTCAAGAAAAGAATAAAATATTTTTTGGCATTTTTAATATTAAAATAAACTTGAATTAAAATATTAAAGAAAGGTCAAACTTCAAAATCACTTCAAATCAACCCTGAAAGGTCCAAGTGATTTATCCTAAGTTCAACAAGGTCAAACAAAGTTTGACAAAAATTTTCAGCATTTTTAAAAGTCAGAAACTATTTTTAATCAATTAAAAATGAATAAAAATAACCTAATTGAACTAAAATCTCAAATAAATCTCAAATCAATTCAAAAATTGATGAGAATATTTTTCATAGATCCATCATCATTCAAATAGGTTAGAAAAATATTTTTGTATTTTTTGAATATCAGAAACTATTTAAAATGAACTAAAAATAACCAGAAAAGAGAAAATTCACAAAAAATACCAAATGACAAAATTAAAAATATTAAAAATCAGAAATAGAAACTAGAATTTATTTGGGAAATAATGCAATTAGTCCCATAATTTTTGGATAAAAATGAGAGAGATATGATTTTTTGAAATAAAAGGAATTAAAGAAAATAAAAATAGAAATTAGAAAAATGCAAAAAAACGAGGAGCGTTGGATCTGAACTCATTAATTGAGCTGGCAGATCACACGCTCCTAAAGCGCGCGCCTATGGTGATCCTCAGTCAATGCGCTCACATGGAAAACAAATGAAAGTCATAACAAGCAACGCTCCTGATTGCATCTGGAAATTAGATCACACGGCCAGGATTCAAATTGGAGATGATGAAGCCACCGGAGCCACCGTCTTCTCTCGTGAGCTTCCAGATTCCGGCCAAAATGCAGAAATTAAAACCTTAACCAAAACGTGCGATCTATACATCAATAGAAAGCATAAACATGATGCCTCTATTGAGAGGACTTCAGCCAACATAAACATGATCCATTTTCATTCTAGATCTCTATGATTTGAGAAATCAGAAGTTGAAAATTCTGGTGTTCATCATGAACTCAATGAATTACAAAAATTAAAAGCATAAACATGATGCCTCTATTGAGAGGACTTCAGCCAACACAAAATCACAGCCAAAAGGTCAATGGATTAGGAGAATCGAAGAAAATACCAGTTGGAGGTCAAGCTTGAATTCTGGTGATTTGAGCTTGAAACCTTGCTTGCTTTATCAAAACAGAAGTTCAATGAAGTGTATGGTGAAGGTCTAGAAGCATTAGATCTATGAATACAACCAGATGTAGTTGAATTCGAGATCTGAAAATTTTAAGAGAAATGAAACTTGCTTCTTTAGTGATGGTTAGGGAATGAATTCTGCAGCATTTCAGGTTGAAATTGGGTGTCCAATGGAAGCTCACATACCATGTATTTATAGCCAATGCCATGCTTAAAGTGTGATTTCAAACTTGCATGAATGAAGGGGGCCTCCATGCATGGGCCTGTACAGGCGCATGGAGGGCCCAATTCCACATGGATTGGCAAGCTGAGATCATGAGTGAATGAAATGGACGTGCAATTTTGATGCAATAAGCTCATGCATGGTAATTGAATCAAGCTTCCCAAAAATGCACTTAAAGTTCTTCTCTTCGAAAATGATATTTGCCAAATCCAAATGTAGCCATGTGAGTAATGGTTGGAAAGGTCTTTGTATGAGGAAAAAATGTTATGTTGGTCAAAAATCCATTTGGAATGTGGAAATTTATGAAATTTGAGTTTAAAGTGTGATGTGCAAAACATGTCAAGGCAAGGTTTCTAAAATTGGCCAACTTTCAAGCCCTTATGTTTTGATGATTCAAGATTCAAGTGAAAAAACCTCCAACATCAAAGTTGTATATATTTTCAAGACATTCAAAATGGACTTAAATGTTGCATCATTTGGAATTTTGATGAAAGAGTTATGGGCACTTGAAGTTGGACTTTTTTTTACTTTTAATGCATTTGGTCAAAAAGGACCTATAATGTGTTGCATTATCACATGTATTTTATTTGAGATTTTGAAATTTTGTTCAACATAACATTTGAAGTAGACATCTCAAGATTTCCAATTCATTTTATCCCACCTCAAAATCATAAAAAATGAATGAGTTATGTCCTTGGGAAGTTGATCCAAAATTAGGGTTTCAGTCAAAATGACCTATAATGTATTGGACTGGCAGATGGTTTTCCAAGCTTAAAATCAAATTTTTATGAACATTAAATTTGTTAATATTGTCCTTAAGAACATGTTTTCTTTTGGAACCATCTCCATTTGACCAACACACAAAAAGTTAGGTCTCAATGCATTTCAAAATAGTCAGATGATTTGACTGATCAACTTCTCAAGTCCACAACTCATATCTTGATGAATTGATGATTGAGGATACTCAAATAAGTTCAAATATGCATGAAATTAAGAGTTAAAGAACTTCCCTTGATTGTATTTGACCATGGGTTGAGGTTGCTTCATGAGCAAGGCATTGTGGTGCTCAGATGATTAGGGTTTCTCTGAAGAACAAGACCTCAAACCCTTTGACTTGTTTTGATCAAAATGATGAATTGAGATGCTAAGGAGGCATATTTGATGGATGAGTGCTTCGGGAACCGTTACCATGCTTGCTTTCATATCCTCTTGGCCATGTCTTTGTACCAATGATCTCCTAGAAACTTTTGACCTTGTGATTGCTCAAGCTACAAACACAAGATGTTAGTGACATGTTTTTGTGCTTTTGGTTAGTAAACAAAATGAGAAAAGCAATGATATACAATTCAAGCATGCTTGGTGATCTCAAACCACTCACAAGGAGTCCCACCCAAAGGCAAGGGGAACCAAGATGCTTAAAGATCCTTGAGGCTATGCAAATGCAATGTTATGATGCCATGAGGGATCTTAGGGACAAAATTGGGGTCTTACAGATGCCCCTATTTAAGGTCATTCTAACCGGAGAAGGGAAGGTTAAAATCTTCGTCTCGACGAGGTAGAATGGGCTTAAATAATAACAAAGAGACGAATTTTGGTCCCTAAGAGACCTCATGATGCAAATGTATGTATGCAAAAGGGTAACACTCTGTGGGGATATGTATCCACAAAGGTAAAGATCAGGAGGAAGGTGAAATTCCATATGAGGGGGATACTCATAAGGGATACTCATAAGGGAAACAGAGACTTTGGGGACCCTGATGGGGATAAGAATTGCGTGAGCAGGGCACAACTCATAACTTGGGGAGTAGAAATCCAAAGGGAAAAGATCCATTGGAAAGACTCGAGCTGACTCGAAGATGCATGTATTGGGGAATATGCCAATACAGCGGAGCTATCCACAAAGGATACTTCAGATATGAATTTGGACAAAAGCAATCCACTAAGGGACTTTGCTGGGGATGTCTAAAAAGACTCTCCTGGGGAAGCAGCGAGATAAGGTATTACCGGTTACTGGGTAATAAGCTCAACGAGATATGTGATCTGAACACCGGTATAAGGGTGAGAGATACAACATGCTCAGGAAGAAATGAATATCTAAGACCGGTATAAGGGTGAGAGATATCAAAACTTCAAAACATCTGAGGAAGAACTAAAAGGTATATTTCAACTCAGGGAAATCTGACTCCACAGGGGACAAAAGTCATAAAAGGGAGCAGAAAAGGAAGGAACACCAGGGATACCAGTTATTGGGCATATAATAGGTGACCAACCAAGGCGTGAATTGGGGAATATTTCCAAGACACTCATCATCCAACAGAGGGCTAAAAGCAAACTCGATTATAGGATGGACATTCGATTCCGCAAAGGGGATACGAATCTTACTCAACTGGGGAAGAACAAAAGGCTTCGACCGAAGAACGCATGAGATATATTATCTATTACCGTCAGAACGTAGATAATATACTCGCATGGAAGATTATCCACAACCGGTTACTGGATTAATAAAGGATATATCGACCGAAAGGAAAAGACATCGGGATACCGAAACTAGGTATATAATGATGACCAATTCAGGAGAGAAACAATCGTTACCAACAACAGGGTAAGCGAGAGATGACCCGCTGGGGATAAATCGCATAATTAGGGCAATTATCCAGGAAAAAGAGGGAATATCAACACCGAATATAGGATGAAGACAACCACCAAAGAGGGGATTACACCTACCGGATATCGGGTAGGAAACCACGGAAAAGTAACCATCATCGATTACGATGAACACAAGGTTAACTCTGCAAAGGGAAAGAGAGTAGGGTTTACGTCTACCGGTATAAGGGTAGAAAACCACAGGTTCTGTCAGGATAAGATGAATGATTACTAATTACTGAGCAATTATTCATTTATACCACGGGGAAGCAAAAGGAAACAGTCATAGGAGCCAATTTAGGATCAAACCAAAGAGGCAATACTGAATCAAGACTCGTCCTAATGAGGGTATGACTCAATAGGGAAGCCCATCCCAATAAATGTGTTGGGGGGGAACAGAAATAACCATCACCCACGAGGATATATCTCAGTGGGGAATATGGAAGAAAGGATAAACGCTTTCTGCCTATGGGGCTGACTCTATATAGAGAGATCAAATGCATACATCTGCTAGGGGATATACGTATCGCCAAATAGCAGAAGATAACAAACAACGATGTATGTCAAAGAATGCAACATGAATATATGAATGTTAAGATTATGCATGTATATGCGTGACTTATGTTTGATGAATGCTGACAAACAGGCACATCTAACACACACAGGCCCAGGAATCAACCACCCGGTACTACATCTCAGGAGAGAAAGCCAGGATCACCGGAGAGTATCCAATCTGCCGGGGATCAGAGACAACAATATCTCTGCAGGGATGAATCATCAGTCTCATTTGGGGAAAAGAGTTTAGGGCACAGGTAGAATATGCCACATAAGCAACTCTATTGGGGAATCTATCCGAGGGATAAGGGGATTATGGGGGCCAACCACCAAAAATTGAATCTTCCAGAGAGGACACATCTGCTGAGGAGGAAAGATCACTGCTCTGCTGAAGGGAATAGAGGTAAATAACCTCAACAAGCACTCCACTTGGTGGGATAAACCACAACAATATTCTGGAGGACGAGGATACAGTCATGCCAGGAATATGAACAAATGTCTTACCCTGTTGGAGACCATACTACCCTTGGGAGAGCACTGAGGATCTCTTAAGTATCCTTTTGTCTCTGTGAATGTTCAGTTTGTTTTAAAACAATTTATGAAGAAATTTGTTTGTTTAAAACAATAATATTTTCTCAATTAAAACATGTAAAACATTTGTTGAAAAGACTCCATAGAGGCTCAATAATTGGATAAAGGCTCAAATTTATTTGATGGAATGGTAGTCTGCAAATGGAAAGACTCCATAGATCTTTACGAGTTTGAAATTGGTGATATATATTGGAAAATGGCTACATTGAACATAATGACCATTTCTCCACCAATTCTGAATCCGATGTACCTGAAGCTTCAGTTGATGACGAATGAACGAGAATCTCTGACGGATGATAATTGTAGAACAAAGTCTTGTCAGGATGCAGTTACTTGCCAAATCCCTAATTTTTGCCTAGATTGCCCCAGGATGAGGTACTCAATCTAGCGGGATACATATATATTTTTTATGTCTCTAACTTTTTCCTGGACCGCCCTTTCGGGTTTTCAATCCACCGAGACGCTCATTTTTGCCTAAGCCGCCCTTTCGGGTTTTTAACTTAGCGAGCTATTCTGTTTTTATTTTTTAGGCGAAGTATTTCTTGACTGCATCTGAATTCACAGGACGAGTAAAATCCTCCCCATCCATAGTTGTAAGTATCAAAGCACCGCCTGAAAAGGCTCTCTTAACAACATATGGACCTTCATAGTTTGGAGTCCACTTGCCCCTAGAATCGGGCGCGAAAGACAAGACTTTCTTGAGCACAAGGTCACCTTCTTGGAACACACGAGGCTTGACCTTCTTATCAAAAGCTTTCTTCATTCTCTGCTGATATAACTGACCATGACACATGGCAGTCAATCTCTTCTCTTCAATCAAATTCAGCTGGTCATAACGACTCTGAACCCATTCAGCATCAGTCAACTTGGCTTCCATCAAGACTTTCATTGATGGGATCTCCACCTCTATTGGGAGTATGACTTCCATGCCATAGACAAGAGAGAAAGGGGTTGCCCCTGTGGAAGTGCAGATAGATGTACGATATCCATGTAAAGCAAATGGCAACATCTCATGCCAATCCTTGTACGTGACAACCATCTTCTGGATAATCTTCTTGATATTTTTATTAGCAGCTTCAACAACCCCATTCATCTTGGGTCTGTAAGGAGAGGAATTATGATGCGCGATCTTGAACTCACTACACAGTTCCTTCATCATTTTGTTGTTCAAGTTAGATCCATTATCAATAATGATCTTATCTAGCACACCATAACGACATATGAGTTGATTCTTGATAAACTTCACCACCACCTGCCTGGTCACACTTGCATATGATGCCGCTTCAACCCACTTGGTGAAATAATCAATTGCTACGAGAATAAACCTGTGTCCGTTAGACGCTTTTGGCTCTATCATGCCAATCATGTCAATTCCCCACATAGAGAAAGGCCATGGTGATGAAATCACATTCAGAAGTGTCGGAGGAATATGAATCTTATCCGTGTAAATCTGACATTTGTGGCATTTCTTCACATACTTGCAGCAGTCAGACTCCATTGTCAGCCAATAGTAGCCTGCTCTCAACATCTTTCTAGCCATGGCATGCCCATTGGAATGTGTACCAAATAAACCCTCATGAACCTCAGTCATTAATAGGCCTGCTTCGTGTCTATCCACGCATCTGAGTAGGACCATGTCAAAATTTCTCTTGTAAAGCACATCACCGTTGAGGTAGAAACTGCCAGATAATCTCCTTAAAGTCTTTCTATCTTTCGCAGATGCCCCAGGCGGGTAAACCTGATTCTGAAGGAAACACTTGATATCATAATACCATGGCTTATCATCTTTTACTCCCTCTACTGCAAATACATGAGTTGGTCTATCCAAGCGCATCACAGTGATATTGGGAACTTCATTCCACAGCTTAACCACAATCATTGAAGCAAGTGTAGCAAGAGCGTCTGCCATCCGATTCTCATCTCGAGGAATATGGTGAAAGTCAACCTCAGTAAAGAACGTTGAAATCCTCCTCGCATAATCCCTATATGGAATGAGACCTGGCTGATTCGTTTCCCATTCACCCTTAATCTGATTAACAACGAGGGCTGAATCACCGTAAACATCAAGGTGCTTGATCCTTAGATCAATGCATTCCTCCAATCCCATAATGCAGGCCTCATACTCTGCCATATTATTCGTGCATTTGAAAGTTAGCCTTGCTGTAAAAGAAATATGTGTGCCCTGAGGAGTAAAGATTACTGCCCCAATACCATTTCCATACTGGTTTACAGCGCCATCAAACACCATGCTCCATCGGGAACCAGGCTCTGGCCCTTCATCGAGTGTAGGCTCATCACAATCTTTCATCTTCAAATATAGAATCTCCTCATCTGGGAAGTCATACAGAACTGACTGATAATCCTCGATCGGCTGATGTGCCAGGTGGTCAGCCATGATACTACCTTTGATAGCTTTTTGAGCTCGATACTCAGTATCATACTCAGACAACAACATCTGCCAACGGGCAATCCTCCCAGTTAAAGCAGGCTTCTCAAATATGTACGTGATTGGATCCATTCTGGATATCAACCAAGTCGTATGATTTATCATATACTGGCGTAAGCGCTTAGCCGCCCAAGCCAAAGCACAACATGTTTTCTCAAGCATTGAGTATCGAGACTTACAATCAGTGAACTTCTTACTTAGGTAGTAAATAGCATATTCTTTCTTCCCTGCTTCGTCTTGCTGACCAAGGACACAACCCATTGAGTCTTCAAGAACAGTCAGATACATAATCAAGGGTCTCCCTTCCACAGGTGGAGACAGGATCGGAGGTTCAGACAGATACTCTTTAATACTGTCGAAGGCTTTCTGGAAATCCTCGGTCCAATCATGAGAATGATCTTTCCGGAGGAGCTTGAATATCGACGCACATGTGGCAGTCATGTGGGATATGAATCTGGAAATATAATTCAAGAGACCAAGAAAACCTCGGACTTGCTTCTCAGTTTTGGGCGCAGGCATCTCTTGTATTGCTCTGACCTTTGCAGGATCAACCTCAATACCTCTTTCACTGACGATAAAGCCCAATAACTTGCCAGAACGGACTCCAAATGTACACTTGTTGGGATTCAGGCGAAGCTTATACTTCCTCAGACGCTGAAAAAGCTTCAACGGGTGCTCTACATGTTCTCAAGGTGCTCTACATGTTCTCAAGATTGGACCAAGTGATTTCCAGATTCTCAAGGTGCGGCTGAATGATCTTCTCTTCATGCTCAAGTAGACGGGTAATCTCGTCAGGAATCTCTTCAACATCATCTTCTTCCGCCTCAAATACAGGGAACTCAAAATTGGAAGATGGTGTTGGATCATTATGTTCAATGGGTCTAGAAATCAACCTGCATAATGATTTTGGATATGAAAAGCTTTAGAATTCAAACAAGGAAAATCATTATGCAGATGAAAAGATTGATTTTATTTTGTTTTTAGGGTTTTATGCGATCACCAATTTCATGCAAAAAGCAAAAAGGGAAAATAATTTGGAAAAACAAACATTTAACATGAATTTATTGAATGAAAATATCATTGTATTTATGTTGCCAACAATGTCATCACTTCTCCTTTTGGCATGGGAGAAGGGTTTTTAAACAAAGTGACCATTACGTTGACTTATGGATAATTGTAGGAACACCCACAGCGACCCAATTGTTGCAGATCCCTCCAGGGATAATGAAATTGCCCGAATCTTCTGCATCCTCTTCTAAGACAGCAACAGCTTCCTCATCCTGACCGGTGTGGATAAAACCTCCACTCTTGAATAGCCCTTGCGCGTTGAAAACCCCAGAAGAAAAACCAATGCCAGCCCGAGACTTATTGTCTTCCAACTCAATCATTTTCCCTAATCCAGCAGTTGCACCACACTCGATGGCCAACTTTGCATCTCTATAGGAAGTAAATGAAGGAGTTCTCTTCTCAATAGGTTCAGCTATAGATAAAGCTTGGAAAGGAGTTCCAACTTCATCCTCAGCATCTATGTATGAGAAGGAAGACAAGTGGCTAACCAGGAGAGCCTTTTCTCCCCCTACCACCACCAATTTCTTATTCTTCACAAATTTCAGTTTCTGGTATAGGGTGTATGTCACGGCGCCAGCCTCGTGAATCCATGGTCTGCCTAAGAGACAATTGTACGATGGGTGGATGTCCATAACCTGGAAGGTAATCTGGAAATCACTTGGTCCAATCTTGATTGGGAGATCAACTTCCCCAATCACAGTTTTACGCGACCCATCAAAAGCTTTCACAACTACTCCACTCTGCCTCCTGGGAGGCCCTTGATATGACAGTTTTGAAAGAGTGGACTTCGGCAATACATTTAGTGATGACCCAGTGTCCACCAGCACATTGGACATGGCGTCGTCTCTATAGTTCATAGAAATGTGTAAAGCCAAGTTGTGGTCTCTTCCCTCCTAAGTGAGATCAGAGTCACGGAAACTCAAATTGTTACAAGCAGTAATGTTTGCAACAATGCTATTGAATTGCTCTATTGTGACATCATGATCTACATATGCCACATCCAAAACTTTCTGCAGAGCCTCTCTATGTGGTTCTGAATTCAGAAGTAGTGATAACACTGATATCTTGGATGGCGTTTGTAGAAGCTGGTCTATAACATTGTACTCACTCTTCTTGATGAGCCTCAGCATCTCATCACAGTCTTCTTTCACATTGCCGCTAGGGCCAACAGAAGTAGGAGCTTTTGGTACAGAGGAGGGATTAACAGCGAGTGCCGGATTCGGAGAATTCACCGCATTCCCAATCGGGCGTTCAACAAAATCAGCATTAGCTTGAGGCTTCGGTGTTGCTGAAAACACACGACCGCTACGGGTCAAACCACTAACGTCAACAATATTAACAACAGAGGAAGATGGCAAAGACACCTCTTTCCCATCTTCTACAGTAACAGCGTTGTAACGAAAGGGAATTGCCTTTTCGGAAGAGTACGGTACTGGACCGGCAGGCTTAATGATCAGAGAAGGAGAAACCTTCTGCTTGCTACCATCGTACTTAATGATAACAGGTTCGGGCATCCGGAATACTGGGGAAGTTACGTTGACCTCAGGCTCATCTTCGTCAACATTCCTATTCTGAAGGATTTCAATGACCCCTTCGTCCAGCATTTCCTGAAGATCCTTGCGCACCTGGCGACAATCCAATCGGTTAACAGGGAAGATTCGGCATCTATCATGGTCGTGCTCATAGTGACTGTAATCACACAGCAAACGGTGCAACTCGACCAGAGACTGTCGGATATGACTGACATATTTGACCTTGTACTTGCCAGGGCAGCCCTGGACCATGTTAACAGATTTCCCATGCTCGGGCAATGGGTTCTTCTTCACGTTAGGACCTACGTCCTCAAAACACAGAATGCCACACCTCACAAGGTCTTGAACCTTGGTCTTCAAAGGATAGCAATTCTCCACGTCGTGGCTGGGAGCACAAGAATGGTATACATAATGCAATTCGAGCTTATACCACCACTAAGGGTTAGCCGATATAGCCGGTGGGTCTCTCGGAGTAATCAGTTTCCTTTCTATCAAAGAGAGATATAATTCTGCGTACGTCATCGAAATAGGATCAAAAGTGACCCTTTTCCTCTCGTAACTAGTGCTGGTTTAATTACTGTTTCGAGGCTGGTAGGCCTGCTGTTGCGGTCGGTGCTGTTGTTGCTTATATTGCTGAGGTGATTGCTGATGGTTATTGTGTTGCTGATACTGTTGATTGTCTCTGAAAACAGGTGCTATATGAGCCACCTGGTGTTGGTTACTGGCGGGACGCACCGTCTTCCTCCTCACAGAGGGTCTTCTAGGTTTCATATGGGAGGTCACTCCATGTGCCTCTCCATCTTTCTTCTTTGCAAACGCCCCATAGCGCTTGGCAGAAGAGCCTTCTTCCTTGGTTAGACGCCCTTCTCTAACCCCTTCTTCCAGACGCATCCCCATATTCACCATATCGGTGAAGTCAGAAGGAGCGCTAGCAATCATCCGCTCGTAATAGAATGAACTCAAGGTCTTCAGAAAGATCTTGGTCATTTCTTTCTCTTCTAGCGGAGGCACGACCTGTGCTGCCACTTCTCGCCACCTCTGGGCATACTCTTTAAACGTTTCCTTGTCCTTCTAGGACATGGCCCTTAGCTGATCCCTATCGGGAGCCATATCCACGTTGTACTTGTATTGCTTGACGAAGGCCTCGTGAAGGTCGTTGAAAGATCGGATTTTCGCACTGTCTAACCCCATGTACCATCTCAGGGTGGCACCAGACAGACTGTCCTGAAAGTAGTGGATGAGCAACTGGTCGTTATCAGTCTGAGTAGACATCTTCTCTGCATACATGACCAGGTGGCTGAGAGGACAAGTATTTCCTTTGTACTTTTCAAAGTCAGGGACCTTGAATTTCACAGGAATCTTCACGTTTAGAACTAAGTAGAGATCGGCAGCAGACTTGCCGAGGAGATCCTTTCCTCTGAGAGTTTTCAATTCCTTGCGAAGCTCAAGAAATTGATCATTCATAGCGTCCATCTTTTCATAGACATCTGGGCCCTCAGACGGCTCAGAATGACAGATGGTGTCGTCTATCCTAGGCATGGTATGCACGACAGGAGGAGGAACAGCAAGGACCGGGCTAGATGCCGGCATAGAAGCAAAAGTTGGAGCAGGACCCTCAAGCATAAAATTAGGAGGCATCCCCCACGGAAACCCGGTTGGCATGGCTGTCGGAGCAAAATGCGCACTGGCTGTAGGTACAGTTGAGGAAACAATCTCGGAGATAACTGTCCTCTGGGGAGGAGTTGAAGGCGTCGGAGAAGACTGGCTCTGGGCAGCCAAGAATGATTCCATCAAAGCGTTCAATCTAGCCGTTTCATCCTTGAGTTCACGGTTCTCTTGCTCTAGTTGATCCATCATTCTTGCAGAGTTGGCTCTAGTGTAGTACCGGTGAGTCAGCTTGTCTTCAAAATAAATGAAGAGCATAGAGTTAGACCACAGGACAAGAGACCGGAAACAAAACCTGCTTATGCACATGATGCATGCAATGCTTGTGCACATGATTTGTTTTTATGTTTCGAAGGAACTTTAGGGTTTTACATGCAAATTTTTGGAATCATTTAACATTCATTGCATATAGAAATATCTCATAAAATAATGTCAGGAGAAAGAAGTACAGCATTGTCAATCATGTACAAGAGGAAAGGAAAATAATCATCTTATGGATCCCTAGAAACAATCATCTAATGCTCGGGACACAGGAAGATAAGATGCGTGAAGCCTCTTCACCTCCCTCTCGTAGGCTGCCTCCATATCTGCTTTCTCTTTGGCAAGTCGACCGTACTTCCTCTTCCAGAACCGGGAAGACTAAGGAAGTAGAGAAGTCCATGCATCATTAGGATCATCAATAACTTGATGCTCAAGGAACTCAATCAAGGCATCCTTCTCCTTAATCTGCTGAAGCAACACGGATCCAAGCACGTGAACGGTCTTCGTCTCTCAACTCCTCTACTCCTTGATTAGGGAGGGTTGAAGGCCCAGCCACAATCATAAGTGTAGGTCTCGGATATTCGTAAGGCATGAGATACTCTGACGCTCTCTTCCTTACCCAAGCAGTATAAGGCTCCAAAGCGATGCAATTCTTAGGACCCAACTCCTTCCTCCCTTTCCTATGAATCTTGCACCAAGCGCGGACCATCCTAGCTTTCAAGCCTTAGGGATCTTTACCCTCCTAAAAGAATACACCCTCTAACAAATGTTATTGGGTTTATCCTTTAGGGGGAACCCAAGCTGACGACGTACCAAAACAGGGTTGTAGTTAATCCCACCACATGTACCAAGAAGAGGCACATTGGAGAATTCACCACAAGAGTCGATAATCTGAACACCATCATACACACGGTTGTACCAAAAGATATCATCATTAGTGAGAGACATGAGTCTCGTGGACCACCGTAGACATCCCTTGTTCTCCTTGAAAGCGACCGTCTGAGGTAAGTGAGAAATAAACCACTTATACAACAGAGGCAAACAGCACACAATAGCGCCACCACCCTTTGCATTCCTCATATGCAAAGAGAAATAGGCATCACCCAACAGAGTAGGAACGGGATTAAGAGTAGAAAAGATCCTTATAGCATTCATATCCATAAACTTGTCGATGTTGGGGAACAACACTAACCCATATATGAGAAGTACAAATATGGCTTCAAAGGCGTCCTCACTCATGGCCTTCCCATAGATAGTAGCTTGAGCAATGAGGAACTCAGAAGGGAGACCTTGAATTCCCCCTTTGGTAGTCATATGAGCACCAACCAGAGATTCATCTATGTGCAACATGTCAGCTATCTCTTGAGAAGTAGGAATACTCTCCAAGCCACTGAACGGCAACTGATCCAGGATAGGTATACCCACAAGGTAAGCATACTCCTCAAGGGTAGGCAAAAGCTGAAAGTCCGGAAACGTGAAGCAACGGTACAAGGGATCATAAAACTGCACCAATACACTCATCAATCCTTCATCCACCTGAGTAGTCAGAAGAGGAAGAAGCTTCCCAAAACGAGCTTTAAAACCCAAGGGATCTAGTACATAGGATGTCAGATTCCTTAACTTTTTCAAATCTGGTTGTCTGAAACTGTACTTCTTTGTATTCCTTCTTTGTCTTTCCATGTCTGAAAATTTTGCAAATAAACCCCTTAAGTTCCTTGAAAACTTTCTTTTATTATTGATGATATGGATGCAAATGAGTGCATGAATGCATGAATGCAACAATCACACTCAAGGATCAAGCAAAGCACACCAAACAAAGGTCATGGGACGGATCATATTATCCTTAATATCAATCATCCATTTTGGTGGATTATGGTTTACACCTTATCAACACCCAAGTTCCATTGATATTAAGGATATATGAACGGATCAACCATGAATCAAGGGTTTGTTGCAAGTCACGAGCATGGGGTTTTGGTTAAGAACCACCCAAAGGGAATGTACTAAGGTTTAAACCTCCCAAAGATGTTCTACAAGAGGTTCCCATAGTCATCATCCCATCTTTCGGATATTATCGGAGAAACGACTACTCGTATTCCAAAAAATATTCTCAAGAGAGACTCTTATGAGTGTAGTATCGCGTAACAATCGTATCAAATCTTACACTTGAACGACTTTCACACTACATCCTAAGAATAGGCCAAGATGGGCTTGGTAAACTAAGGTCCTTGGCTTCTAAGGTCTATATTGGAAGGAGTAATGTCTAACCACAACTTACTTGTGTGACATTATTGATCCCAACATGACCTCCACCAAGTAAATGGACTTGCAAGTCAACTTGCTAAGGAATAACTCCACACAAGTCAACAAGACTATGCCATTCTCCTATCCTAAGTGCACTCGAGTCCGGGTATAGAACTCATCTCACAAAGATCACCAAGCATACAAGGAATTAATATCAAGCAAATCAAGCATTACATACAATACAGTAATCCCAAATTGCACAAAAATATGTCACAAAACAATACAATACAACCAGCATGAAAAGTAGACAAAACCCACTAGGCTACAGATCCCCAGCAGAGTCGCCACTTTTCTGTAGCGGGGTATTCGTTACCATTAGAGATATTGACTAAATCCAAGGTAAATCATACAAAGTCGAGTCGCCACCGAACTTCTATTTATCCAAAGGAATGGTTAGAAAGCGAACAAAAACCTAAAAGTTTTAACAAAAACTAGTAAAAGAAACAGAGATCTGGGTAAGGGGGTTGGTTATGCAATGGGAAGGTGTTAGGCACCCAAAACATCCTAGGTACTCCTAGGGAGACCTTTTCACATTTGTTGTAAAGGTTGTTGTAAAGATTGTTGTTTTGTGAAATTTTGTTTGTGCAAACATGATTGAAGAGATGAGAAGAAAATATACAAGTTTATTTACATTTTGTGTTTGAATGGATAAACCCATTGCCTACGTACCATCTTATAAAAGGATTATGATCAAAACCTCGTAGTTCGGGGTAAAAATCTCAAAGAAGTTGGTGAATTGATTGGTCCAAAAGCCTTAAGGTCTTTTGTTATCAAAGGGAGACAACTCAACCAAACCACAAATCCACCATGTGAGGATAGCTTCAACATGCTAATGAGGAGTTAACCCTATAATAAGCATGGAAGACTAATTGTCCATCACTAAGGATATAGGTGAGTATTATATCTACCACAAGGATAACTCAAACCTAATAGCTAAAGGTTATGAAAAATTTGATTAAGAGAGTGGCCATTGGAACCACAAAAAGACATTTGAATGGGTTGTATTTACCAATTAGAAGTATATACAAAAATGGTCAAAGTTGACTTAAAAGTTCAATTCAAAATAAGTGTTATGAAAAGAAAGTTTTAAAATCAAAAGCATAAGGCTTAGGTTTCTAATGTTTGAAAAAAATAGTTAAATGTTTGCACAAAAGGTTTTGGCTTGGGTTAGAGTGGAGAGAAGAAGAAGAAGGGCTAAGTCCTAAGTAAAACAAAAAGAAGGGATAAGGAAATGAACCACATTAGGAGTTCCTTTCTTGAGATCATATTGATGATCCAAGTAGCTCCCATCCTTTGGAACAAAGCAACCACAAAGCAAATATTTCAAGCAATCAATCACAAGGTCATGCTCCTAAGAATCCTTCAATGGCTTTGGCATCTCTTTCTTTAGATGAACATGGCAATGGTCCTCCAATTAAGCTCAAATGAGGACTCCTAGCATAAAAGCACACACATCAAAAGTTCCATGAAGTAAAACAAGAATGGACAAGAGTGAGTTTAGAGATTTGGTCCTTCTAGCCCATCTTCATCATTAAGATCCTTTTACTCCAATTTTGCATAAGGAAAGTCCTAGAATCTAAGTCCAATTCTCCATTTCTTTGCATAGGGGAAGTCCTAGAAACTAAGTCCATTTCTTTGCATTTGGTTCACAACAATCAAAACAAAACACAAGCACAATAATATATACACAATTATGTGCTCAAGTGAGCAAAAGGCAAATGGCATTAACATAAACATGTGCTCAAGTGAGCAAAGAGAAAAAAACAAATGAATAATATGTGCAAGAATAGTAAATTGCATTAGAGTAAATTGCATAAAGTAAATTACATAAAGTAACTGTTAATTGTCAATAGTTAGTATTAGTAGTTAGTGTGCCATAAGGCAAATTTAGCGCTATGTTTAACAATCGTAATTGGACTTATGTAGAAGTCACAACTATCTGAGGCCGGTCAATAATAATGTAGGAAACAAACACAAGTTAGGAGTCTTGATTAGTGAACCAAGTCCCAACAACTTGTCTTGCCAAAAAGAAGAAGAGAAATGATCTTGTATTGGTTTAAGCCTTTTGCATGATTTAGAAGACAACCTATCCTTAATGCAAAGCCATTCACTTGATCAATTGATCAAGATGAATTAGATTTGAATCAAGGAAGGTTAAGTCCTCATAATCAATTCTAACTTATCAACCTTCAACTCATTGATCAAAAAGAAAAAGAAGAAGAAGAAGAAAAAGATGAATAATGGAGAATGGAAATTACAAAATAAAATGCATTAAATGGAATAAAATGTATCAATCCTCATATGTTGACCAATAACATTGAAAGTCAAGGTCAAACAATCAAAAACAGAAGTGAGATGAAGATTGGAAGTCAAGAAAAGAATAAAATATTTTTTGGCATTTTTAATATTAAAATAAATTTGAATTAAAATATTAAAGAAAGGTCAAACTTCAAAATCACTTCAAATCAACTTTGAAAGGTCCAAGTAATTTATCCTAAGTTCAACAAGGTCAAACAAAGTTTGACAAAAATTTTCAGCATTTTTAAAAGTCAGAAACTATTTTTAATCAATTAAAAATGAATAAAAATAACCTAATTGAACTAAAATCTCAAATAAATCTCAAATCAATTCAAAAACTGATGAGAATGTTTTTCATAGATCCATCATCATTCAAATAGGTTAGGAAAATATTTTTGTATTTTTTGAATATCAGAAACTATTTAAAATGAATTAAAAATAACCAGAAAAGAGAAAATTCACAAAAAATATCAAATGACAAAATTAAAAATATTAAAAATCAGAAATAGAAACTAGAATTTATTTGGGAAATAATGGAATTGGTCCCATAATTTTTGGATAAAAAATGAGAGAGATATGATTTTTTGAAATAAAAGGAATTAAAGAAAATAAAAACAGAAATTAGAAAAATGCAAAAAAACAAGGAGCGTTGGATCTGAGCTCATTAATTGAGCTGGCAGATCACACGCTCCTAAAGCGCGCGCCTATGGTGATCCCCAGTCAATGCGCTCACATGGAAAACAAATGAAAGTCATAACAAGCAACGCTCTTGATTGCATCTGGAAATTAGATCACACGGCCAGGATTCAAACTGGAGATGATGAAGCCACCGGAGCCACCGTGTTCTCCGGTGAGCTTCCAGATTCTGGCCAAAATGCAGAAATTAAAACCTTAACCAAAACGTGCGATCTATACATCAATAGAAAGTTGGGATGATATACATCATCCCTATACCATCCATTTTCATTCTAGATCTCTATGATTTGAGAAATCAGAAGTTGAAAATTCTGGTGTTCATCATGAACTCAATGAATTGCAAAAATTAAAAGCATAAACATGATGCCTCTATTGAGAGGACTTCAGCCAACACAAAATCACAGCCAAAAGGTCAATGGATTAGGAGAATCGAAGAAAATACCAGTTGGAGTTCAAGCTTGAGTTCTGGTGATTTGAGCTTGAAACCTTGCTTGCTTTATCAAAACAGAAGTTCAATGAAGTGTATGGTGAAGGTCTAGAAGCATTAGATCTATGAATACAACCAGATGTAGTTGAATTCGAGATCTGAAAATTTTAAGAGAAATGAAACTTGCTTCTTTAGTGATGGTCAGGGAATGAATTCTGCAGCATTTCAGGTTGAAATTGGGTGTCCAATGGAAGCTCACATGCCATGTATTTATAGCCAATGCCATGCTGAAAGTGTGATTTCAAACTTGCATGAATGAAGGGGGCCTCCATGCATGGGCCTGTACAGGCGCATGGAGGGCCCAATTCCACATGGATTGGCAAGCTGAGATCATGAGTGAATGAAATGGACGTGCAATTTTGATGCAATCAGCTCATGCATGGTAATTGAATCAAGCTTCCCAAAAATGCACTTAAAGTTCTTCTCTTCGAAAATGATATTTGCCAAATCCAAATGTAGCCATGTGAGTAATGGTTGGAAAGGGCTTTGTATGAGGAACAAATGTTATGTTGGTCAAAAATCCATTTGGAATGTGGAAATTTATGAAATTTGAGTTTAAAGTGTGATGTGCAAAACATGTCAAGGCAAGGTTTCTAAAATTGGCCAACTTTCAAGCCCTTCTGTTTTTATGATGCAAGCTTCAAGTGAAAAAACCTCTAACATCAAAGTTGTAGATCTTTTTCAAGACATTCAAAATGGACTTAAATTTTGCATCATTTGGATTTTTGATGAAAGAGTTATGGGCACTTGAAGTTGGACTTTTTTGACTTTTAATGCATTTGGTCAAAAAAGACCTATAATGTCTACAGTATCACATGTATTTTCTTTGAGATTTTGAAATTTTATTCAACATAACATTTAAAGTACATATCTCAAGCTTTCCAATGCATTTGATCCCACCTCAAAATCATAAAAAATGAATGAGTTATGTCCTTGGGAAGTTGATCCAAAATTAGGGTTTCAGTCAAAATGACCTATAATGTATTGGACTGGAAGATGGTTTTCCAAGCTTCAAATCAAATTTTGATGAACATGAACGTTGTTCATATTGTCCTTAAGAACATTTTTTATTTTGGAACCATCTCCATTTGACCAACACATAAAAATTTAGGTCTCAATGCATTTCAAAATAGTCAGATGATTTGACTGATCAACTTCTCAAGTCCACAACTCATATCTTGATGAATTGATGATTGAGGATACTCAAATAAGTTCAAATATGCATGAAATGAAGAGTTAAAGAACTTCCCTTGATTGTATTTGACCATGGGCTGAGGTTGCTTCATGAGCAAGGCATTGTGGTGCACAGATGATTACGGTTTCTCTGAAGAACAAGACCTCAAACCCTTTGACTTGTTTTGATCAAAATGATGAGTTGAGATGCTAAGGAGGCATATTTGATGGATGAGAGCTTTGGGAACCGTTACCATGCTTGCTTTCATATCCTCTTGGCCATGTCTTTGTACCAATGATCTCCTAGAAACTTTTGACCTTGTGATTGCTCAAGCTACAAACACAAGATGTTAGTGACATATTTTTATGCTTTTGGTTAGTAAAAAAAATGAGAAAAGCAATGATATACAATTCAAGCATGCTTGGTGATCTCAAACCACTCACAAGGAGTCCCACCCAAGGGCAAGGGGAACCAAGATGCTTAAAGATCCTTGAGGCTATGCAAATGCAATATTATGATGCCATGAGGGATCTTAGGGACAAAATTGGGGTCTTACAGAGGTCTATTTGCAAATTTTCAGACATGGATAAGCAAAGAAGGAATACGAATAAGTACAGTTTCAGACAACCCGACTTGAAAGAGTTAAGGAGTTTGACATCCTATGTATTAGATCCCTTGGAATTCAAGGCTCGTCATGGGAAGCTTCTGTCTATTCTGGCTACTCAATTGGATGAAGGTCTAATGAGTGTGTTGGTGTAGTTCTATGATCCCTTGTACCGTTGCTTCACTTTTCCGGATTTCCAGCTTTTGCCCACGCTTGAGGAGTATGCCTATCTTGTGGGCATACCTATCCTAGACCAGTTGCCGTTCAGTGGCTTGGTGAGAGTTCCTTCTTCTCAAGAGATTGCTGATCTGTTGCATATAGATGAATCTATTATTGGTGCTCATATGACTACCAAAGGTGGAATTCAAGGTCTCCCGTCTGATTTCCTCATTGATCAAGCTACTATGTTTGGGAAGGCCATGAGTGAGGACGCCTTTGAGGCCATATTTGTACTTCTCATCTATAGGCTAGTGTTATTCCCCAACATCGACAAGTTTGTGGATGTGAACGCCATTATGATTTTATCTACTCTTAATCCCGTTCCTACTCTCTTGGGTGACACTTATTTCTCTTTGCATATGAGGAATGCAAAGGGAGGTGGTACCATTGTATGTTGTTTGCCTCTGTTGTACAAGTGGTTTATTTCGCACTTGCCTCAGACGCTCGCCTTCAAGGAGAACAAAGGATGTCTACGGTGGTCCATGAGACTTATGTCTCTTACTAATGATGATATCTTTTGGTACAACCGTGTATATGATGGTGTGCAGATTATCGACTCTTGTGGTGAATTCTCCAATGTACCTCTTCTTGGTACATGCAGTGGAATTAACTACAACCCTATTTTGGCACGTCATCAGCTTGGGTTCCCCCTAAAGGATAAACCCAATAACATTCTGTTAGAGGGTGTGTTATTTCAGGAGGGTAAAGATCCCCAAGGCTTGAAGGGCAGGATGGTCCGCACTTGGCGCAAGATCCATAAGAAAGGAAAGAAGGAGCTAGGACCGAAGAACTGTATCGCTTTGGAACCCTATACCTCTTGGGTTAGGAGGAGAGCTTCCGAGTACCTCATGCCTTATGAGTATCCAAGACCCAAACCTTTGGTTATGGCTGGGCCTTCAACCCTCCCTAGCCAAGGAGTAGAGAAGTTGAGAGACGAAGACCGTTCGCGTGCTTGGATCCATGAACGAGAGGAGTTGCTTCAGCAGATCAGAGAGAAGGATGCTTTGATAGAGTTCCTCGAGCACCAGGTTATTGATGATCATGATGACACATTGACTTATCTACTTCCTCAGTCTTCCAAGTTTTGGAAGAGGAAGTATGATCGACTCACCAAAGAGAAGGCAGATATGGAGGCAGCCTATGAGAGGGAGGTGAAGAGGCTTCGTGCAGCTTATCTTCCGGCCTCGAGGGATTTGGACGATTGCTTCTAGGGATCCATAGGATGTTCATTTTCCTTCTCTCTTGTATTGTATTTGGTTACCGATACTGTTCTTCTTTGGCGTAAAAACATTTCCAAATATTAATTGACGTGAGATTTCCATATGTGATAAACGTTTAATATTTCCAAAATTTTCAAATAAGACTCTAAAGTTCCTCTGATATAAAAATTAAATCATAAGCATTGCATGCACCATGTTTATCTATTCCTAGGGGTTTATATCTTCTTCTTGATTCTAGTCGGGGTTTTCTTACACTATTTATCTAATGTGAGACTGGAATCAAGGGGTAGAATACCCTTTGAAATTGATAAACATGTCATTGCATTTGCATATTCATTAGCATGTCTTGCATAACAGGTACCGCCGCAGTGTTCTCAGTTGTTTGGTGTTCCACTAGCAGGATAGCTGATTCAGGAATTCACCGGTACGGTACCCGCAGAAACCAACAGAGAGCTATGGAAGGCCTACAAGCAGAACTCGCCAAGATGAGGATCCGCATGACTTAGTTTATGGATGTGGTTCAGGGGGTGGCTCAGGGACAGCAAGAGCTCAGACAGATGATACAGAGGAATCCCGCCACTACTCAACCAGAGACAGTGATTGATCCTCCAGTTGGAGAAGTTAACGGACCCAGTGGACCGGGGCCTATCCCGATCCCACATGCTAACCCTGATCAACAACCCATTCGTGATGATCAGGAGGATCAGTTCACCATGATGCAGGAGGATTTTGGCATGGGCCATGGTGTGGACCTGATGTTCAGGAGATTGGAGGAGAGGCTGAAGGCTGTAGAAGGGCAGAATGCTATCGGAGTAGATGTTGCTGACTTGGGGCTGGTCCCAGGTGTGAGGGTGCCACCGAAATTCAAAGTCCCCGTGTTTGATAAGTACAATGGCAACTCTTTCCCGAAGACTCATGTACAAGCTTACTTCCGCAAGATGATCGCGTATTCTAATGATGAGAAGCTGCTCATGTACTTCTTCCAGGACAGCCTAGTTGGGGCATCCTTGGAGTGGTATATGAGGCTGGACAGAGCCCATATTCGCTGCTGGAGAGACTTGGCTGAGGCCTTTGTGAAGCAGTATCAGTACAACACTGACATGGCGCCTGATAGAACCCAACTTCAAAATCTGTCTCTCAAAAGCAATGAATGCTTCAGGGAATACGCTCAACGCTGGACAGAGACGGCTTCCCGTGTTCAGCCTCCGATGTTGGAGAAGGAAATGACTAACATGTTCATGAACACTTTTCCCGGATCTTACTTGGAGCGCCTGGTGTGTTGCAACGCCTCCAACTTTGCTGATGTAGTCTCTACCGGTGAGAGGGTGGAGAACTATTTGAAGACGTGCAAGATCCAAAGTGGGGGTGGATCATCATCAGGGGTGAAGAAGCCGTTCATTGGAGGACAGAAGCGGAGAGAGGGGGATGCGAATTCTTTGTCTTCATATCAGAGCAGGGGTATCAGAAGGAACAATTTTCAGAACTACCATCAACAACTGTATGTTGCGGCTGTGACTATTCCGGCTGCAGCACCAGTGCAACAACAACAACCACAACGTCAACAAACTCAGTATCAGCAACAACCGGGTAACATACCCGCCTATCAGCAAAGGCAAAAGATGATGGACATGCGTTTCGACACTCAGTTGCTTCCTAGTCTTCAACAGTTGCAACTTGTGCCGTTACACACTTTGGCTCCTCCCGTTGGCAGGCTTCCAATGGGTTATGACGCCAATGCTAGGTGTAATTTCCACTCTGGGGCACCTGGCCACACTATTGAGAACTGCAAAGCTTTTAAGCACGTAGTTCAGGACCTTATTGATTCAAAGGCCATTAACTTTGCGCCGACTCCTAATGTTGTCAACAATCCCATGCCGTAGCATGGTGGAGCAAATGTTAACATGGTTGAAGGAGAAGCCAAACTAGTCAAGGAGGTGTTGAAGCTGAAGACTCCGCTGTTAGAAATCAAAGATTACTTGCTAAAGGCAGATGTTTTCCCCGGTTGTGGGAGCGGTTGTTTGGGTTGTGTCGCACAGAGTGGGGGTTGTGTGAAGCTGCAGTAGGGTATCCAGGCCTTGCTTGACGATGGTATCCTCCAAGCTGAAGACTTATCTGCCCAAAGGTCTGTTGAAGGGGTTGTTGACAATGCAAATGTTGATCCTCTCTTTCCTGAAGATGCTGAAGAATTTACAAATGTTGTTCCTGTTGATTTTGTAATTCCCAATGACGTAATTAATTTTTTTGATGTTGTTGCTGACATTCCAAACATGGTGTTTGATTCTGATGTACTTGTTGAACTTGATTCCGATGTTTCGGATGTTTGTACTTCAATAAATAAGATTTTTGAGTATGACTGTGACGTTGCCACTATCACAATTTTCTACCCGACCGCTCAGACCAGTGCGCCAGTAGCGCAACCGGTACCACCAGCGCGACCACATCAATCAACTATGACCATCACGACCCCTAGTCCTTTACCTTTCACCAGCGAAAGGGCCATTCCTTGGCATTACGGGGGGAGTGTGCACACGCATGATCATGGAGTGGAGCAGCCACTGAAATTAGAAGAGGTGCAGGATCAGAAGTCTGAACCTGGAATTGAGATAAAAGATCCCGCAATGGACAATGTTGGTGGAATCAAGCGATTCACCAAAAGTGGTAGACTGTTCTCACCACCGGTTACCCAACCTGATGGTGTTGACATCGCGGCGAAGGCCAAAGGCAAGCAAGTTTTGAATGAGGGTACCTCTGCACCACAGGCTGGCTCTGAGCTTGCTTTTGCGAAGGATGTGGACGAACTTTTGAGAATTATAAAGAAAAGCGATTACAAGGTAGTCGATCAGTTGATTCAGACGCCATCCAAGATATCTATTCTCTCACTCCTGTTGTGTTCGGAGGAACACAGGGAGGCACTCCTGAAGGTCCTTAATGCTGCATATGTGCCTCAAGAGATCTCAGTGAACCAACTAGAAGGGATCGTTGCAAGTGTTCATACAAGCAACGGGTTGGGTTTTACTCATTCTGACTTGACGCCAGCTGGACGCGATCATAACAAGGCTTTGCACATCTCGATGGAGTGTAAAGACACTGTGTTATCCCATGTTCTGGTGGATACAGGTTCCTCTCTCAATGTGCTACCCAAGAAAGCCCTGTCAAGGTTAGATGTAGAAGGTTTGATCTTGAATCCTTCCGATCTTGTGGTAAGAGCCTTTGATGGTTCTAAGAGGTCGGTGTTCGGAGAGGTAGAATTGCCAATTCATATTGGATCACAAACCTTTAACATCGTATTCTATGTGATGGATATCAGTCCTTCGTATAGCTGCTTGCTGGGTCGTCCTTGGATCCACAATGTTGGGGCAGTCTCCTCGACCTTGCATCAGAAGATCAAGTTCCCGGTCAACGGAAGAATTATCACTGTCTGTGGTGAGGAGGATATTCTGGTCAGTAACCTGTCTACATTCAAGTATGTAGAGGTAGAAGGTGAGATTCATGAGACCCTGTGTCAGGCCTTTGAGGCAGTTCAAGTCAAGGATGCAGCTCCAGTGGAAGAGGTTGAAGAAGGTGCCTCTTTGTCGTCCTTCAAGCAGGCACATGCCTTGGTAAATTCAGGTGTTGCTCCCGGTTGGGGACGTCTGGTGGATTTACATATAAAGGAAGACAAGTTTGGGATTGGGTATCAGCCGACATTGACTTCTACAACTTCAACACCTCAGACTCGTCAGGGGCCGATTACTTTCTCTAGTACTGGCATCATTCAGTATGGCCAGGTCTCTGCAATCAACAAAGAAGATGGGGATAGTGATTGCGACATTGACAACTGGGTGCGTCCAAGGGTCCCGGGTGAAGTTCTCCATAACTGGTCTTCTGAAGAGATTATCCAAGTCACTCTTCTTAAGGAGTAATTTTCTTTGTTTATTCATGCATGTCCAAGTCTTACGTTCCACCCAGGGCGTGATGACTCATTGTATGGCTCATCTATGTGGATACCTGCATTTTTTTAATCATAAATAAAGGACGTCTTTTTGCATTCAAATATTTTGTTCACTGTTTTTCTATTTTTGCAGTTTTCAAAAATAAAAAATAAAAATAAAAAATATACATTTGGCAATGTTTTGTTTAGTTTCCACTTCTTGTTCACACTCATAAGCACATACCATCACTCATGCAGATGCACGTCACTGAATCCTATTGATAACAGTTCTGCTATGGCTCGCTTCGACTTTGAAAATCCAATCTTTCAAGCTGAAGAAGAGGGTGATGAAGACTGTGAACTCCCTGAAGAGCTTGCCAGGTTGTTAAAACAGGAAGAAAGGGTCATTTAACCACATCAAGAGTCTACTAAAGTGATTAATCTCGGCACTGAGGACGTCAAGAGAGAGATCAAGATAGGGGTAGCTTTGGAAGATAATGTGAAGAAGGGGCTGATTGAATTGCTGCAAGAGTATGTTGACATCTTCGCTTGGTCTTATCAGGACATCCCAGGGCTTGACACAGACATTGTGGTACACCGTTTGCCTCTCAAAGAGGATTGTCCTCCGGTCAAGCAGAAGCTCAGAAGAATAAGACCAGAGATGGCTGTCAAGATAAAGGAAGAAGTGCAAAAACAGTTGGATGCAGGATTTCTAGCAGTTACCAATTATCCGCCATGGGTTGCAAACATCGTTCCAGTACCTAAGAAGGATGGAAAGGTACGGATGTGTGTCGACTACCGGGATCTGAACAGAGCTAGTCCTAAAGATGATTTCCCATTACCTCACATCGATGTTTTGGTGGATAACACGGCTCAGTTCTCGGTATTCCCCTTCATGGATGGCTTTTCTGGCTATAATCAAATTAAGATGGCACCAGAAGACATGGAGAAGACAACTTTCATAACCCCATGGGGCACCTTCTGCTACAAGGTGATGCCATTTGGTCTGAAAAATGGTGGGGCAACATATCAACGAGCTATGGTAACTCTTTTCCATGATATGATTCATCATGAAATTGAGGTTTATGTTGATGATATGATTGCCAAATCTTAGACGGAAGAAGAACATCTGGTGAATTTGCAAAAACTATTTGAGCGTTTGAGGAAATTCAAGCTGTGGCTTAATCCGAACAAGTGTACTTTCGGGGTGAGATCTGGAAAACTGCTGGGTTTTATTGTTAGTGAAAAAGGGATTGAGGTGGATCCGGCCAAAGTGAAAGCTGAAGGTGAGAAAAACAAGAAAGGGGGGTTTGAATTGTTTGGGAAAATAAGCGCTTTTTCAGACAAAGACCACACAAGGAATTTATACTGGTTTGCATATAACACAAAGCTACTCCAGTCCACCCGGCCAAGGTGATTTCGCCTTCAACAAGGACTTAATCCACTATTCTTGAAAGATAGTTTACAACCAACGTCTAAGAGAAAGATGTCTTAGTCCTCTAAAGTATACAGACTGCGCAGAGTCACTTGAGGAAATAAAACAATAGATAAAAAGACAATGTAATCTAGAGTGCTTCTAAGATAAGCAAAATATTACAACAGTAAGATCAAAAGAATGTTTCACGTTCTAAGCAAAAGCTTCGTGAAAGATTGAGAGAGAGAGAGAGAGAGTAAAACATTTATGTGCGTTGGTGTATCTCTCAATGCTGTTTGTTGTCCTTTATATAGGGGTGAAAGGACCGTTGAAATTGATGGCAGATGATTTGTCTTGAATAGGAATTAATGCCATAACTTCTGTTGTTTCTTGCCAAAACAACTTTGTCTCCCTGAATAACTTCTTTCCAATAATAGTTTCTTTCCATTTGAGATTGAAGTTGCCGTTACTCTTTCTATAAGGAAGTCCAAAATCAGAGTCTGCGTGGCTCTGGGAATCTTTAAGAGTTCTGATGATGTCTTCAGATGACGCTGAGAGCTTCTGGAATTATATACCGTTGTTCAGAGTCAGAACTTCTAGAGTGCACTCCTTCTTCAGATGCTTCTGATATTCTGCTGTTTTGCTCAGAGTTAGAATTTCTTGAGCATGTTTCTGCTTCAGATGCTTCTGATCTTCTGGTAATTTGTATCTGATATGATTCTGTATCTGATGACGCAATCAGATTCCTTTCTTTTTGTTTAGAGTCCTGCACACTTAGAAACTTTTCGTTAGAGTGCCATTTTTGGTTTCATCCTTTGTTATCATCAAAATCTTGGAATCTGTTGTAGAACAGTTTTTGTTCTTACAATCTCCCCCTTTTTGATGATGACAAAACAAACTCAATTAGCAGATGAAACATTAAAAGAATCAGGTCAGATAGAAGTGAGCTCCCCCTGAGATGGGCTAGGGAGTTCAGAAGTTCTTACCAGAGCTTCCAAGCAATGAAGTTTCGATACCTTCTGCAATTTCTTAAGTCCAATGTTAGAAATTTATTTTTAAGAAAAGTATGTTGCAGAGTGCTTAAGGAATTAGGCAATTTTTCATCAGAGCTATATTTGATTTCTCCCGCTTTTTGTCAGAATCAAAAAGACTTAAACAAAAATAATCAAGAAACAACATTTTATATATCCAGATAGCAGACAACAGAGATAAGGACAAGAAAAACAAACATCAGAAACAAGGAAAACAAGGCAACAAACAAAAGATCCTAAGTGCCTAAGGGTTGGGAGGAGGAGGCATTCTCTGAAGCAGTTGAGCCAGCATGTTCTGAATATTATCGTTAACGGTGTCCTGTTTATCCATTTTGGCTCTGAGTTCCTTCTGGTCTTTCTGAAGTTCTTCAAGCGTCTTGAGAACCATAGGAATGACAGATGAGGACTCCCCCTGAGTCAGAGCACTCTGTTCTTCAGCAGCTCTGGCTTCAGCTTCTGCAGCTGCCTTTGCTTCAGCTTCAGCAGCAGCAGCAGCAACGTCAGCTAGAGCTTTGGCATCAGCTTCCTTGGCTCTTTGGATTTCTGCTTGTCTGGCTCTTTCTTCTTCTTGCCTTCTGGCTTCTTCTTCAGCTTCTCTGGCAAGTCTCTCCTGTAGTCTTGCCTCAGCATCTCTGATGAAGTCGTTTCTGACTTGCTCAGAGATGTGCTTCAGTTTGAAAGCCTCAGAAGTCATCCAGGCAATGACTCTGTTCCAGTGTGTCCTTACAGAGTCAGGATCATCACTGATGTCAGAGTTTATGGTCAGAGACTTGAACTTTTGTACTGAAGCCTCTGCGAATAGCATAATGGCTTCCTCTAGGGTAGGCAAGGAATGTTCAGGTTCAGATGTTTGAGGTGGAGAGGTTGGAGGGCTTAGGTTTAGTGTTTGAGGTTCAGGTTCAGGTTCAGGTTCAGAATCAGATTCAGATTCAGATTCAGCTTCAGCGGAAGGGTTTGGAGGGATAGTGTCAGAGGTATGAGGGTCAGAGGGTTGAACTACAGAAAGAGTGATGGTTGGTTGTGGTGAAGTTATTTCAGGTGGAGGTTGTGTTGGTTGTTGAGAGGCAAAGTTTTGAGCCTGAAGTTGGGCTAGGGTTGGAGAGGATGGGTCAGAGTGTTCTGTATCTGAGGAAATGGTAAAGTAGGGAGGTGATTCTGGGGCTGTGGATGAGGAAGTGGTTTGATTTAAATTTTCAGCTTCTGAACGTGGTAAAGAGGTATGGGCAAGATTGAATTTTGGTAAAGGTTGTGAGGTTCTGGTTGTGGAAGGAGGGGTTTCAGATGGGGCGAAGATTGGTGATGGTAGAGGAGTAGAGGAAGCCAACAATGGTTCAGAGGGAATAGTAGGGGCAGACTTACCAGAGGATTCTTGCAGAGGCGCTGAAGGTCTTGATTCAGAAGGTTCTCCTCGCCTTGCTTTCTTCGCTCTTAAAGACTTCTTTTCAGATGGACCTCTTTTGAACTTGACGAAGTCTGATTCTGAATCTAGCATATCGTCTAGTCTGAAGTCTGAGATGTCTACTCCTTCATCCTTCAGACGTTGGAGATAGTGGAGGATTTCCTCTTTGGGTTCATTCTTGTAGAACCTTGCGAGACCATGTGGCAGCTTCCTCTGATCTTTCAAAGTGTCCCAAGAGGTGTCCAACGTAGGTTTGACTAGAATCTTCTTCAGAATTCCCATGCTCTTCAGATTTCTGGAGTTCAGAGGCCTTCTAGTATCTATTGCCAAATCTTCCATGAGTTTGTTCTTCTCCAGATGGTCTACGAGCCCATTTTCTATTAATACGTCAGAGAGAAGTCTTCACAGAGGGATGTAGGTTCTGGGTTTCATGTTGTTTCTGGTCTCCCGTACGGAGTCTCTGAGGTATTTGAAGAGTAGTGCTGGGAGGCAGAGCTTCAAACCCTTGTGAATGCAATACAGAATACATTTCTGATCTGTATTAATGTAGTCTGATGAGTTTGATGCTGGGCGATGATGAATGGTACCCAGAATGATCTTGAGCCATACTCGGAGGTTCTGATGAAGTTCTTTGTTCTTTGATGGATTGCCTTCTGTGTTGAGTTTGAAGATGGTGGGGTTGATTTCCTGAGCAATGTATCTTGACCTAGGGTTGATGTCGTATATCCTTCTTCCTCCAGCTTTCTCCATGTTCAGTAATGAGGCAATTGACTTTTCAGTAATCACTATCTTGACCCCCAATACATAGGAGACTATGAAGTGGTCGTCAGCTTCAGCAAATCTCCAGAATTCTTTGATGAGGTTTGGGTAAACAGGGCCATAGAGCCGTTGAAAGTAGTTTTCCCAACCTTGTTGACGGAGTTCTTCAGTTAGGTCTACTCCATTCCTCTTCATGTTGTTGAAATCCACAAGTGATTCACACAACACATCCAGTTTATCAAAGGGAGTTGCCAGGTTGATATGAGGCTCACGATCAAGAACATGGGGTTCCTTGTATACTGGAGTGATGGTTACGCCTGTAACGATTGGAGTGGGAATGCTTGTGCTTTGGGCCGTGTTGCTGGATTCCATTTGTTGAGAATAGTTGAAAACTGATTGTTGTTGAGCATCCATTGTTGATGAAGAACAAGATGAAGATGAACTGCTTGCATAAATGCTTCAGAGAACTGGTTTGAGAAAGTGAGTGAGAGTGAAAAGTGTGTGAAGTGTGAGAGAAGTGTTTAAATACCCTAAACAAAAACGCATGCAAAACGACACATAAAACAGCGTTAGCACAAAAATCAAGTTAGCACGCTTAGAGGGAGAAATGATTATGGCTCATTAATGAATGTCTAATCCCAACAGTATGCACACTACTCGAGGAGATCTCAAACGTCTGCCCTTTGAATTTCTTCTGGACAGCTGTCTAGAAGTTCCAAGGTTAGACGCTACGTGCTCCATGTGGTTTGATGTATCTGATCTTCAGGAATACCAAGGGATTGGTTCCTGAAGATTTCTAACTCAGATATTTTCTTAACTTGGTAGAAGTATCAGAGTTAGAGGCAGAAGCTCATTTGTTTATGTCAGAGTCTCATTTTACATCTTCAGAGGCACAATTTATTCAGGGCAATTTTGAATGTTCAGATTTTCTAAGATAAAAAGAAATCTATCTTCAGCTAAAGGCTTAGTAAATATATCTGCCCATTGATGATCTGTATCAATGAACTTCAATGTTACTATTCCTTTCTGAACATAATCTCTGATAAAATGATGTTTTATTTCAATGTGCTTAGCTCTGGAGTGTAAAATGGGATTCTTACTTAAACAAATGGCAGCAATATTATCACAAAAGATAGGAATGTTACTTTCGAAGATTTGCAAATCTTCTAGCTGATTCTTCATCCAGAGCATCTGAGTTGTGCACAGTGATGCTGAGATATATTCTGCTTCTGCAGTTGATAGAGCGATAGTTGACTGTCTTTTGCTGGCCCAGGATATAAGATTGTTTCCTAGGAGCTGACAATTTCCAGATGTGCTTTTTCGTTCCAATCTATCTCATGCGTAATCTGCATCACAGTAACCCGAAAGTCTATACTCTGATGTTTTCTCATACATCAGGCCCAGGTTAGGAGTTCCTTTCAAATACTTGAAAATTCTCTTAACTGCTGTTAAGTGAGTTTGTCTAGGATCTGATTGGAATCTGGCACATAGACAGACACTAAAGAGAATATCAGGTCGAGTAGCAGTCAGATAGAGTAGGGAGCCTATCATACCACGATAGAGCTTTTAACAAACCTTTTTACTGACTTCTTCCTTTTCAAGAATGCATGTTGGATGCATGGGAGTCTTTGCAGAGTTGCATTCAACCATGTCAAATTTCTTCATAACGCCTTTTATATATTTGCTTTGATGAACGTACGTGACTTCTGAAGTTTGGTTAATTTGAATTCCTAGAAAGAACTTTAGTTCTTGCATTAAGCTCATTTTAAATTCTGCCTGCATTAACTCAGAGAATTCTTGACAAACAGAGGCGTTAGCAGAACCAAAAATAATATCATCAACATATATCTGACATATCATGAGATCATTGTTGAGGTTCTTACAGAAGAGTGTGGAGTCAACTTTCCCTCTGATAAAATTGTGTTCCAGAAGAAAATTACTTAGACGTTCATACCAAGCTCTGGGAGCTTGTTTAAGTCCATATAAAGATTTTTTAAGTTTAAAAACATGTTCTAGAAAATTTGGATTTTCAAAACCTGGAGGTTGGTTGACATACACTTCTTCTGATATATAACCATTAAGGAATGCGCTCTTGACATCCATTTGATATAATTTAATAGAATGATTAATAGCAAAAGATACAAGAAGACGAATAGATTCTAACCTTGCGACTGGAGCAAAGGTTTCATTGTAGTCAATACCTTCTTGTTGACTGTAACCTTGAGCTACCAGTCGAGCTTTGTTTCTGACGACTTCTCCTTTCTCATTCAGCTTGTTTCTGAATACCCATCTGGTTCCAATAACGTGAGTGATTCTGGGCTTGGGAACAAGATCCCAGACATCATTCTTTGTGAATTGATCTAACTCTTCTTGCATAGCTGAAACCCAGTCGTTATCTTGAAGTGCTTCATCACAGGACGTAGGCTCGATCAGAGACACTAATCCCAGAGGAGTCTCTTCAGAGGTCCTGAAGGTAGATCTGGTTCTGACAGGTTCGTCTTTGTTGCCCAGAATCAAATCTTCAGATACGTTGATACGACTTTTAGCTTTCTTTGGGATTACTGGGGAATTAATTTCCTCAGAGTTCTGAGTGGCAGTTGCTTCTGGAGCTTTATCAGATCCTGCAAGAGTGATTTCTAAATCTGCAAAATTTTCAACTAGCTTTGACTTTTCAGGGTCAAGCTTATCGTCAAATCTGACATGAATTGATTCTTCCACAATTTTGGTTTCTGTATTGTATACTCTGTAGCCTTTAGAGCGTTCTGAGTATCCTAACTGGAGCGGCTGGAAACATGACAGAGTCGCCACCATCCTTTATTCGTTCCTAAGGAACAGGGAAATAATGATAAAACCTAAGTTAAGAGTAAGAGACTAGGTTCGGGAGTCAGTTAAGTAAGGGGAAGGTGTTAGGCACCCCTTACCTCCATTGTACTCAATGAGATCCTCCCACGATTCTAGGGCTAATGTGTGTTTCTAAAGTGTTTGCTTTAATACTTATTAATTATTTGTTTATTTACAGAAGGTATTACTTTTAAATGGACGAGAGACCCAAAAATATTTTTCATAATTGTACTCGCTAGAGTTTACAACTCTATGCCTACGTACCTTCGCATTAGGCGAGGGATCAGAGTACCGTAGTTTTTCTAGAAAATAATTGTTTGTTTTGTCGTTTTTATCCCTCGAAGATTCTTACGCATCGGGGGCGGAGAAGTGATTTATTTTAAGAAAATGCCTCAATACACTAGGGTAGAGGACTTATAGTTTGAAGCGTGTTGACTTTGACTTTATCCCTTTATCCCTTACGAAAAATATTGTTTTAATTTAATTGAGAAAATAAATTAAGAGTCATAGTTATGTATTAGATGTAATCCGTTATCCCGATTTTGTCCCCAATTTAACCCTTGGAAACAAAAGAGTTTTATTCCCACATTGTATCCTGCATTCTTATCCCATTAAGTTTAAAAATATAATTTAATTTAATTAATAAATTAATTTAGATGTAATAAGATATATCTCTTATCCCAATTTTATCCCTAATTTAAATCCCTTAAAATCCTAGAAATTATCCCTAAATTTTATCCCATATTATTCCTATATTTATCTCATAATTTTATCCCATAAATTTTATCCCTTAAAATCCTAGAATTTTATCTCATAACCTTAACCAAAGTATTTATCTCTAATTATTTATCCCTAAAACCCAAAAAATGTATCCCTATTTATTATCCCAAAATTTATCCCAAGAATTAACCCTATTTCTCAATTTAATTAATATCCCATATTTAACCATATATTTTTTATTCCTTAGGTTACTTATATTAACTCAATAAAAAATAATTCAAAATTTTAATACGCAAAATTAATCCCTAACTAAATTAAATTGACGATTGATATTTTAATCTCATATTTATCAAAATTATCCATGTAATTATTTAATTATTTTTTCTCTCTTTGTTATTGTATTGATTGACTAAACTTATATATTAATTTTTGTTCTTTTTAACAAGGGAAATAATAATTATCAATCATAAACCAAACTAATTTATTAATTATGGACGTATGACCGTATACGTTAATTAGACTAATTATATTAATTAATTAATTATAATACCTAAATGATACAGTAATAATTTGGAAGTAGAAAACAAAGGAAAGAAAGAAAGGTATCAGTAAAGTGGGGAAGAGGTGCCACTTCTCTTTGACTTGTTTGACCAACCAATAATCTCCTGACACGTGGTCATGAAAAGACCTAGGAAAATTGAAACTAGGGGCCTGTTTGAAATGCATCTTAAAAACTCTTTTTTAGTTTTTGAAAATTTAAAACTTAAAAACTTGTTTGAATATAATGTTTTGCAAAACTGTTTTTAAAAACTCTTTTCTATTTTCAGTTTTTAAAAGTAAAAAAGTGAAACAGTTTAATTGTGTTTTGCTTCTCACTTTTTGGTTTTTAGTATTATAAAACTTGAAGAAAAAACATAAAAAATTTATAATTTTCATTAATAACATTAATGTGATTTTAAAAGATTAGATTATCAAACAAGTTTTTTCATTTTCATATTTTTAAAACAGTTTTTAAAAGTTACTTTATCAAACAAATTTTTTGTTAATTTTCTTCTTAAAAATAGTTTTTTAAAATAGATTTGAAAAACAAATTTAAAGAACTAAAATTGAAAAGGGTTTCAAACAGGCCCTAGGTTTCTCGTACCTCACATTCTAACAAACAACAGAAAACAAACAGAGGACCATTTTCTCCATCCCTCTCTCACACTCGACCTTCTTTCTCTCTTATTCAACATAAGTCCTTACCCTCATGTCGTAAATCATGGAATCCAAGCCATGAGATCTAACCGAAACGGAAATGGCTGGGAATAGGGGATGCCGATGAATGCCGCTCCGGCATCAGGGCGGCGCGGTAGAGGGTCGTGTCGTGCGGAGGATTGAGGGGTTGGTCGTCATGGTCGAATCGTGAGAGAGTGGTTCGCGGTCAGAAACGCGATGGTTGCCGGATGGAGGGACCATGGTCACCGTCGGTTCTTCGGCGGTGAGAAACGCGGTTCGATGAGTCGTCCAAATCTATGGTGGTCGGCGGAGCTCACGGCGGCGCGGCTATGGCGAGGGTGGGGAGTGACGCGTCGATCCCATCGATCTCGTCGTGAGGTTGACTTCCGTTTCTCAACAGGTTTGGATTTTACTCCCGATTCAGATTCGTTTGATTTGCTCCGATTTGGCATTAGCTAAAGTTCTGCTTTCAATTTAAGAACAAGTTAAATATTGTGTAAATTTTGATTGATTTTTTTTTCCCAGTAAATATTGCTAGATTTTTATATGTTTGATTCCAATTCTGTTCTGACTTTGGATTTGGTTGAATATGTCCGACCCTGTTTCGATTGCAGTTTCTGAATCTTCCAACAACTGGTTTGCGTTTTGGCTCAATTCTGCTTGGATTCATGACTATCAATTCAATCTTCGACTCATTTTATTGTATAGAGATTTGTATTATGGCGTTTATATTCGTTTAGAAAGGCTATGTTAGTAATGAATATAAGGATTTTGCAGGAACATCCTGTGCTATTTGTAAGAAAAAAAAAATAGTGTGTGGTTGTTATCATTAGTGCTTCTAAAAAATGTGTAGTATATGTAGGTTTGTTTATAAACAACTCTTGGATAAATAACTTTAACTAGAAATAAATCCCCCATCCCTTTTTTAATAGCTCATGACCTTGAAGGTTTTTTTTCTAAATATTTTTTTAGAGCTCTATGTATATTTTAATATAAACAAATTACTAATTACATGCACATACTTACAAAAAATCGAATTATATAGCATAAAAATAAATAAATGGGAAGACTTGCATGAAAACTAAGGAAGTGACTACCTAGAGAAATATTTATTCACCACAATATCATATTTTAAATATCCAATTCATACAAAAACATGTAAGTTATAAATATGAAGGTAAAAGAAAACCGACCTACAAAGATGAGGTTGTTCCGGGTCAAATAGTAAGATTCATCCTTCTCTCCTTTTATGCTTTCGATCCCCGCCTTATCGTAATTCTTCTTCTGGAGCTTTATGGTTTTTTTTGGTGAATTGTGGATAATTGGACATGTCTATTTATAATAAAATTATAAGGATAAAACATTAATTAAAATAAATCAAGAAATCAATGTTAATAACTTCTAATAAAAAATATAATCATTTCCATGATTTTATGCAACTTATAGAATATTTTATGTTTAATATATTTTTTAATTTGGAAAAAGTTTCCAAAATAAAATAAATCAGAAAATTTAAAAACTAAGAATTAGAAATATCAATAAAAATAAAAATAAACGAAAATTAATAAATATAAATTCCTTTTTTTACTTTTTGACTTATTTACTTACTCATATTGATTATTTCTAAAAACAAAAATATTATCCTAAAAATAGAATAATCTAAAAAAAATGAAATCTTTAAATATTTATTGTATATCAAACTAAATTAATATCCTAAAATGATGAAATGTTAAATGAAATTGAATAATAAAATATGAACACAATTTTTCCAATTTTTTTATTAATGATTTTTGGCTATTTTAAAAAGTTAAAAAAATGAAAATTATTATTTTTTAAAATGCCTATTTTATAAATACGAAAGTTAATAATAAAAAATAAATAATGTAATTTTGTGATTTTTTTTTGTAGTTTTAAAAATAGAAAAGTTTGAAACAAATAAAAGAGAAAAAATAATTTAAAAGTGAGAAAGGTGGGACTTGAACTCATAACCTCTCACACTCATAACTCCTTACACATGCTCTTCTACCAATTGTGCTATTTTGTTCATTTGAAATAATGTGGTACTAGAGAGCATATGAAAGGTGGTCAAAATTTGGGGTACGACAGCTGCCCCTATTTAATCAGCTTCAAACTGAGAGGATGATGACGTCGAGCCTTCATCTTCTCATGGTGGAAGATGATTAAATATATAGAGAGACCCTAATTTTGACCACGTAGTAAGTAGATTCTGGGAATACATAATGATTGAACAATCCTTGATGCTCTAATGGGATCAAGAACAACCTTTGATGGAACCCCAATAATACCCTGGTGATTAATTTCAGTCCATCCGAGTGAAATTTGCATACAATTCCTATAATCACCCAATCATGTTATTGAAATTGGATAGGACTTTGACGATCCTCCGGTCGTTATTTGATAAAACCTTGGTAGAACCCCAAATAAAACTCATAATAAAACCATTTGCAAAACTCTTGATGAAACCCCTGATACAACTTCTAATGGAATATCAAGAAGATCAAGAATATCAAGAAGATTATCCAGAAGATGATTGTCAAGTACAAAGATTGGCATGAGATGCTGCCATTTGCTTTGCATGGATATCGTACGTCTGTACGCACTTCAACAGGGGCAACCCCTTTCTCTCTTGTTTACGGCATGGAGGCTGTTCTCCCAGTAGAGGTGGAGATCCCATCAATGAGAGTCTTGATGGAAGCCAAGTTAACTGATGCTGAATGGATGCAGAGTCGTTATGACCAATTGAATTTGATTGAAGAGAAGCGGTTAACTGCCATGTGTCATGGTCAGTTATATCAGCAGAGAATGAAGAAAGCATTCGATAAGAAGGTCAAGCCGCGTGTGTTCCGAGAAGGTGACCTCGTGCTCAAGAAAGTCTTGTCTTTCGCGCCCGATTCCAGGGGCAAGTGGACTCCAAACTACGAGGGTCCATATGTTGTTAAGAGAGCCTTTTCAGGCGGTGCTTTGATGCTTACAACAATGGATGGGGAGGATTTCACTCGTCCTGTGAATTCAGATGCAGTCAAGAAATACTTTGCCTAGAAAAAAGAGTATATGCAAATGAAAAACAGAATGGCTCGCTAAGTTGAAACCCGAAAGGGCGGCTTAGGCAAAAATGAGCGTCTCGGTGGAAAACCTGCAAGGGTAATCCAGGCAAAAATCAGAGACTTGGAAAAAAAAAGAATATTTGCATCCCTCTAGATTGAGTACCTCACTCTGGGGCAATCTAGGCAAAAATTAGGGATTTGGCAAGTAACTGCATCCTGACAAGACTTTCTGTTCCACAGCTGTCATTTCGTCAGAGGATTCTCGATTCGTCGTCAAACTGAAGCTTCGAATACATCGAGATTCAAATTGGTAGAGAAAGGATCATTATGTTCAATGTAGCCCTCTTCCAATATATATCACTGGTTTCAAATTTGTACAGATCTATGGAGTCTTGCCATTTGCAGGCTACCATTCCATCAAATCAATTTGAGCTTTTATCCAATTATTTGCACTCTTATTTGTTTCTATTCAACAAATGTTTTGCATGTTTTAATTGATAAAATATCATTGTTTTTAAACAAATCAAATTTTTCAAAATTTGCTGTTTTAAACAAAGTGAATATTCATAAGGTTGAAAGGATACTCAAGAATATCTCAGTGCTCTCCCAAAGGGTGGCATGATCTCCAACAGGTAAGACATTTGGTTCATATTCCTGGTTTGGTTGTATCTTCTGTCTCCAGATCTTGTGATGGGGTTGTTCCCCAGCATAGTTGCAAGCAAAGTGTTGTTGAAGACTCAGTTTTCTCCAGCAGCAGTTTTCCCCAGTAGAGTTGCTTATGCAGTTGGATTCTACTTGGATGATGTTGTTCTCTTTCAATGGGTTGCTCCCCGGAGTTGTTTGGAGTTGCAGAACTTTTTGTTTCTCAGTTGATGCTGAGATCCCCTGCGGATCTTCAAGATTTTCTCTTGTTCCCCAATGGATTCGTCTTGGTGGCTGTTTTGCCCGTTGTGACTTTCTGTACCCTGGGTGGGTTGTTTGCTGATCCATCACTCAGAGATTTGGCGTTTCCTGATATCTTTGATCCTCTGCTTCCCCAGCAGTACCCGCAGATCTATGCTTTATAGCATGTAGATCTCCGCAGATTGGCTTTCCAGTTGGTTCCCCCCTGGAAGTATAGTACCGGGCGTTTGATTCCTGGACCTGTTTGTGTTAGATATGTCTGTTTTGTCAGCATTCATCAAACATAAATCACGCATATTCATGCATATTCATAAACATTCAGATATTCATGTTGCATTTCTCGCCATATATCTTCTGTTGTTTGTTCCTGGCTATGGTGGTGCAGATCCCCAATAGATCTCCCCTAGCAGACGTCGGGTGTTAAATCTCTCCATATAGAGTCAACCCCATAAGCAGAAAGTGTCTGTTATCTTTCCTTCTGCAGTTCCCCACTGAGATATATCCTCGTGGATGACGGTTTCTTCCGTTTCCTCCCAACATATATATTGGGATGGATTTTCCTATTTGAGTTACATCCTCATTAGGACGTGTCTTGATTCAGTCAGTCTTTTCGGATTATTCCCGAATTGGCTATTTGTCAACTGTCTTGTGCTTCCTAGTGGGTTGATCCCCAGCGGAGTTTTTTCGGGCCTCTACCCTCATACCGGTAGTTGTAAGTCCTATTTTTTTTTCCTTGCCCTTTTGATGGAATTGGTGGTTATATACCTTTATTCCGCGGCAAGAGTTTTGATTTTCTACCTAGCAATCGGTAGTTGTAAATCCTATTTTTCCTGCTCTCTAGCAGTTTGTGATTTGTTATGAGCCCTATTTTGGTTTCCCGTGCGGATTTGTGATTTGTTCTATCCCCACGCAGAGTTGATGGTCTTCTACCCAGTATTCGGTAGATGTAAACCCTAATTCATAATTATCCCCACCAGAGTATGGCTATTACCCCGTATTCGGTAGTTGTAAGTCCTATCTCTTTTTCCCTAACAGAGATAACCTTTGTGGTTCGTCCTGATTGTAAGTGGAGTCCTGTTGTAGTGGTTTTATCCCTCACAGAGTTGGTGTCTCCCTGTGGTGATTTCTATCCCCAGTTGAGTTTGTGGTCTTCTACCCCGTATTCGGTAGTTGTAAATCCCAAGTGTTGATGTTTCTCCCCAGCGGAGTTTGTGCCTTGTGGTACAGTTGGATAATTGTCGGATGCTTGCAATTTATCTTGCGGGTCTCCTTTCATTTACCCTTGTGTTGGTAATGTTGTTGCTCCCTTTGATTGGTCATCATTATATACCTAGTTTGGTACCCCGATGCCTTTCTTTTCGGTTGATTTATCCTTTATTAACCCAGTAACCGGTTGTGGATAATCTTCCATGCGAGTATGTTATTCACGGTCTGCCGGTAATGAATAATATATCTCATGCACTCTTCAGTAAAAGCCTTTTGTGTTTCCCTGGTCGAGTAAGTTTCGTTATTTCCCTTTTGCGGAATCGAATTTTTGTTGTGTTGGATAATTGTCGGATGCTTGCAGTTTATCCCTTTGAGTTATCTTTCGTTTACCCGGATGCTTGGTATCGATTCTCTCTCTTTTTGGTTAGTCACCTATTATATACTTTGGTATCTCTGGTGTCTTTTCCTTTCGAGTATATTATTCACGGTCTGCCGGTAATGAATAATATGTCTCATGCGCTCTTTAGTTGGAATCCTTTGTTGATTTTCCCCAGCTGAGCAAGATTCGTATTCTTTGAAGAATCGAATATCCATCCTTTAACCAGTTTGTGTTTCGGATGATGAGTGTTTTGGCATATATACCAATCCACGTTTTCGGTAGATCACCTATTATATACCTTGGTATCTCTGGTGTTTCCTACCATGCGAGTTTATTATCTACGTTCTGACGGTAATAGATAATATATCTCATGCGAGTTTTCTTATCCACGGTCTGCCGGTAATGGATATTATATCTCATGCACTCTTTGGGTTTGTGTCCCCAGTTGAGTAAGGTTCGTTTTCCCGTTGTGGATTCGAATGTCCATCCTGTAAGTCGATTTGCTTTTTCAAGCCCTCCTTTCGGATGATGAGTGTTTTGGCATATATACCAATTCACGCTTTGGTCGGTCACCTATTATATACTTCGGTATCCCTGGTGTCCCTTCCTTTCTGCTCCTTATTATGACTTCGGTCCCCTGTGGAGTCAGATTTTCCTGAGTTTATGTACCTTTTCAGGTCTTTCTCAGATGCTTGGTTGATTGATGTCTCTCGCCCTTATACCGGTCTTAGATATTCATTCTTCCTGAGTTTGTTACCCTTATACCGGTAACACCTCAATTCTTCGGTGCTTCCTCAGTGGAGTTTCCTATTGCTTTTCCCAAGAGTCAGCTTGTGTCTCTCCAATGGATGTTTTTCCTTTGGAATTTTCTTCCCCAGTGTGAGTCCTTCACTCCCCAGTGAGGTCTCTAGTCTGATTTCTGTTATTACCCTAATCAGAGTCGTGTCGTGTTCACGCTGTGTCAGTTTTGTTTTCCCCAACTTGAAGTCGTGTCCTGCTCACGCATTCTTTTTCTTTTACTATCCCCAACAAGAGTCTTGTTAAAGTCTCTGTCCCTGGTGAGTGTATTACTCCGATGGATCGTCTTTTCATCTGTGTGAACCATATTCCCCACAGAGTTAGTGTCTTTTACATGCATACATTTGCATCATGAGGTCTCTTAGGGACCAAAATTTGTCTCATTACTGTTATTTAAGCCCATTCTACCGCGTCGAGATGAAGATTTCTAAACTTCACTTCTCCGGCTAGAATGACCTTAAATAGGGGCATCTGTAAGACCCCAATTTTGTCCCTAAGATCCCTCATGGCATCATATCATACCATATCATTGCCTCAAGGATCTTTGTGCACCTTTGTTTCCCTCCTAGTGGGTGGGTTATCTTGTGAGTGTGGTTCTTGATCACCAAGCATATTTTGCATTTGTATATCATTGCTTTTCATCTGTCTATTAACCAAAAATACAAAAATATTGTCATCTAAACATGTTACTTGCAGATGAAGCAAGCTAGGTCAAATAGTCAAATCATTCATTGAACAGTGGATGGTGGCCATTCTTGAAGAATTTGGGCACCATGATCATTCATCAAGAGTTCATATGAGTTGTGACATCATTTTGAATCAAGATATCAAGTGGTAGGGGCTTGGAATTCATCAGAACATGGTTCAGTCAACCAAAACCCTAGCAAAGTCAACTGTGGTCAACTGTGCATTTAATCAGTGATTTGATGGTGGGAATTGGTTTGAGAGGTCTCATTCATGTCCATACAAGCCTCATATAACATGTTAAACATCCACAGTGAAGAATTTGAAGTCAGACAAGAAATTTCCAAAAATAGTAAGTTGACCTGTAATTGGAATTTGCCAAAAATGGAAAGTTCTTCTCCTCAAAATTACTTCATCATACAAGCTTCAAATGAATTTTTGCCCAACATGAAAGTTGAAGATCTTGTTCTCCCATTTCCAAAAAGTCCAAGAACACTCATTTCTCATGTGTGGTTGGCAAGTTATGATCAAATCATTCCCAAACAATTTTGAACTTCAAAGTGAGATAACTTCCAAACCATTTGGCCAAATTGAGTGAGGTTTTTTGCTACAAGTCATATTTGATGTGCTCTATCCAAATCCTTCATCACATTTCACCAAAAATCATCCAATTAAAATGGCCTTTTTCAAGTGCATTGAATTAAAAAAGAGAGGGGTGAAAAATGAACTTTCAAATTAATCATTGTTTATGCTTTCTACCACTTGCAATTGATCAAAAACCAAATTTTGGATATGTCTAGGCCCATTTTCGCACTGTAGCACATGCACATGCAACTTAAGTGAATTTCACTAATTGGCAAAACACTTCATTTTGAGCTAATTTTCACTTACCATTCCATTAACCAAACTTAAGCTTCATTAAACAGAGTATATATTGCACATTTCTGATAGAAAACCCTAGCCACTATTCACCAAACCAGATCCAAATTCATTTTCTCTCAAACTCTCTCATTTCCTCACTTGGTTTTTTTTTTCTGAAAATCTTCAAAGAACTCGTGTTCTTGAGCTTTGGTCCATCCTCTACCATCATTTTTGAGCCTTTTGCAAGCAACAATCTACAACTGTAGAGCTGTTTTCGTGGACTGTTGGAAGAAGCACCTCACATGGCAGTTTTCGATTTGAGCACAACCCAGCATTGTTGAGCCACGATTCTTCACTTATTCATCATTTGGAACATCTTTGCACTGCTGTTTCAGCTCAACACGACCAAAGAACCACCAAATCATTACTGCTCTTCACAATCAGGTAAAATTCGAACCATGCTATTCTTGAAATCATGTTGTGCTTGTTAAAGACCTTGCCATGCTGAGTTCACTGAATGTTGTAGTTTTGAAAATGGTTGATTATTGAGGGAGATACATTGAATTAAAGTTTGGTTGTTAAACTTTACTTTGCTCGATTCTTTCATTTCAGCATGATTTAGTGTTAATGATTGTTGGTTTGTTAATGTACATGATGAGATGAACGCAACGGTATATCGATTGTGGATTTTGGTTGAAATTTGTTCTTGCTGGAAAATCTGAGAAGATGATGATGAACTGTAGCACTTAAACCCTAATTTGTAAACCCAGAAACCCGTGTTTGGCATTTGGAATTTTTGTTTTGCATGTTTCCCACTGTTCCATTGCCATGAAGCAAATAGCCGGACGCCACCTCACTAAGTGAAACGCGGCGTTTCACTTAGTGAGTCCAATATTTACAAAATTGCCATTCCCGTTTTATTATTTAATTAAATCATTTTCATTTTCAATATTTATTTCATTTTGATCTTCAATCTTCAAAAATTCATAAGTTCCTCAATAATTGTCCAAATTTGATGGGATTTTTTGTGAAATGCTCCTCATGATCTCTAGTTTATTATGATGTTTTTTCCAAATTTTTTGCACGTGTAGATTTTTAAATGTGCTAGGGTTTGTTCATGTGTATCCATTTTGTGTATGCCATGCCAATTTGCTTGTGAAATGATGATACTTAATCCAATGCCTCTGAAATTTTTTGTGCTTAAACTAGACATGTTCATGGTGATTTTGGTGTAGAGTTTGTGAATTTATCATTGCTGGTTGATGAGATATGATTTTTTGAATAGAGGTGTGACAATTTGTGTCACACCATTCATGTCCAACTTCATGATTTTAATTACCATGCTTATTGAACTCAAAATGGTCTGGATTTTTGCATGAACATACTTATGGATGTTGAGAATACATGTGAATTTTTTCTGGAATTATTGATTGCATTTCCTATTTGTTTGGAATTTTCTCCCCTGTTTGGTCATTTGTTGATTTTTTGTGACACATGTTTGTATTTGATTTGTGAAATTCTAATGCTTAATTGGATGGACTTGAAATTTGACATGAGTAATGTAGACATCTTGAAGTTTATCATGGTTTTAGTCCCATTCATTTATCATGTGTTGTCACTGTTTTATGATTTATTGAAGTTGGTGCATGTTTTGATGCTTTGTATGAGTTTGCTTGAACTTGCTTTGACTTTCTGATTTTCATTGACCTACTTCCCTTGATCCAAATGAGCTGAAATTTGGTATGCTTATCATGTTATGGATGATGTTTCATCATGAATTATTTGAGGATTTATTGAAATGTTTGTGATTGGATTTGACTTGAATCTTTCTGTTGACTTCTTTGAGGTTCTATATGACATGCTTTGACCTACTTTGCTTGTGAAATGATAATGATGAATGATATGAACATGAAACCACTTGGGTTTGTTTCTTAATTGTTTGAACTTGATGTTGGATAGCTTTCACTTGCTGTTTTGGATTTCTTATCTCTTTTTGACCCTAGGCTTGTCCTAGTGGTCTTGTTTCTCATGTTTAAGTTTGCTTTTCAGGTTAAGAAGCAAATGCCTTAAGGAGACTTATGCAAGTTGATTAAGTTTGATTGATTATCATGAACTAACTTGTTTGTTTTGTAGGATGCTTAGCTCATATGCTTTGAGCTTTGTGCATTGCACATTTGACTGATTGTGTTGATCCTTATCTTATATTGGTTTTGAATTTGAGTTGTATACTGATTTTACTTGATTGATTTCAGGTACCATTAGTTGCTAATAGTTCTTTGAGAACTTGCATTGCTTTGCTTGATAGCATTTGCATTGAGGTAGAATCCTTTTTCTTCATGTAGTCTGGAAGACCTGGCCTGTTACTTGGCCAGGCAACTGTCTGAAGTCCTCCTTAAGAGGCGATGTTTGTGCTTGTTTACTTTTGTCCCAAGCAGGAAAAGTCCTTTGAATAAGGCAATTGGTAGACAAAAGAGATATGCAACCTATCTCCTACTACTCTGTGTGTCACTCACCTTGCTCACACCACATGTGTTGATGCATAGTGAGTAAAAACCCAAGATCTATCGAGTCTAACTTGTGGAGAGAGTTCCTACTTTCTGAACTCCCACACCTTCTATCATTTGAAGCTCTCTCTGACCAGGGATAAGAGCATGAGGCACACCCCTCATATCCTTTCATCTGCTTCACCTTGGCTCTCAATGTCAAGGTTAAGAGCACCAGTAACCCTATTCCAGTTGGCTTCAATGCCCACCCTTTGTATGAGCCTAATTGTTTGGTTATAGAGTGTGCTGAATGACTTTGGTTGATTGATTACTTAGTTCATTTGCACATGTCTGCTTGCATGCTTTGTGCATTTATCATCATTAATTGCTCATTAATGCATGATCATTTCATTTGTCTTTGTGACATATTTTTGTTGTTTGCCCATTGAGGACAATTGTAAGACCATTCATTGGCCATTGTTCCTATGATATGGAAGTGAGTATAAGACCATTTCATTGGCCACTCATCTTCTCTTTGCTTGATGCATTTGTTTGATTTATGTGAGGATGCACTTGTAAGTCCATGTAATTTGGCATTTGTTTTCCCATGATCATATGTTGGAGGTTAGAGTAAGCCCAGATAGATTGACATCTGACATCCAAGTGTTTGCTTTGTTGTTGGAGATTGGTATAAGTCCAGATAGATTGGCATCCGGTATCCACTTTTTATTTCTTTGTTGAGGAGATTGGTATAAGTCCATAGAGTGGCTTCTGATATCCAGTTCTGTTTTAGGAGATTGGTATAAGTCCAGTGATTGGCATCCGGTATCCGCTTTTGTTGACTTTCTTCTTTTGCTTTGCTTGTTTGTTATTGCTCATTGTCTATTCCAAAGGACACACTTGAGTCATCTTCTATATGATTTCAAGAGGTGAACCTTCTAGGAAGTTTTACACTCCATCTTCATCCATTCATCCCATTTTGTCCTAAACCTTTTCACACGTTGCTTTTAAAACTTGAGATAAATATTGTGCAAACATCTTCATGCTTTTAAATTAAAAACCTGGACCCCAAGTCCTTGACTTTTTCAAACTCCATTTCATAGTACTTCTTTTGAATCAATCTTAATCATACTTTGACCCTCCTTTTGTGAATAATCATAATCAATTAACTTCACCCATTCAATTGTTTTGTGGCTTTGTCCATTCTTGTTAAGCTTTCATACATTAGCCATAGGTTTGATTTATCTTAGTTGGTTGATGTTAATCTCACCTATTTGTCCTTAGTTGATTGAATTGTAAGTCTTCCTTGCTTATTATAAGGTTAACCCCCTCACTAGCAAGTTGAAGCTTTTCTCACATGGTGGACTCGTTGTTTGTATAAGGTTGAGTTTTCTCCCGTGGATAACGTAAGACCTTAGGGCTTGTGTTTAAAATTGAATTCACTAACTTTTGGAAATCTTTTAGCCGAACTACGGCGTTTTGATCCTTACCTTTGATGGAAGGTACGTAGGCAACGGGTTCATCCGTTCGAACACAAAAACAATAAAAATTGTATATTCTTTTCTCATCATCCCAATCATGTTTGCACAATGAATATTTCATAACAAATAACAATTTAGTACAACAAGTGTGAAAAGGGCTCCCTAGGAGTACCTAGGACGTAGTGGGTGCCTAACACCTTCCCATTGCGTAATTTACCCCTTACCCAGACTCTCTGATCTTTTTCATTAGTTTTCTATGTGTAAAACTTCTTAGGCTTTTGTTCACTTTTTAGCCAGTCCTTTAGGTAAATAAAAGTGCGGTGGCGACTCGATTCATTGTATGCTTTGCTTATGGTTTAATCAATAAATCATATAGCGACGAATACACCGCTACAACCCTGGATAGGGTGAGCTCATGACAAAGCGTGAGGGTTCAGAAAGATGGAACCCTCTCCAGTGACTGACCGGATAAAAGATCTTGGGCTTTTGTTCTGAAGCATCGACACGTAGTGCGAGCATAAAGAACAACACACTGAATAACGGGGGATTGACTACTAATCCCTTTTATCCGTCAATTGACTCTTTATGGAGGTCTTTAGCACGAGTGCCTCCTCTTGGAGGTCTTTGCGCACAAAAGTAAACACACAAAAACATTGCCTCCTATCGAGGTTTTCCAGCTAAGAAAGCGGTAAAATGCTGGAAAGATGTAAAAGAGATCAAGATATCTACCACACTGATAAAGATCCAAAGTAACAACAACTAAAGAAACAAGAAACCCAGAGATCTCCCAAGCTAGCACCATCCAAGAAAGCAAGTCAGCAAAGCAATCAGAATAAATCTCCAAATGGTATCCCACAAATAAAGTGGAATACCAAGCAAGCTATCTCTTCAAGAGTCATGTGAGCCCTCACAAAAACTCAACAAACAAGTTAGAATAACAAGATGGGGTGCAATCAAGAGTTGCACCAAACAAAAGAATCATAGCAACAACAATGTCAGGTAAACAGTGCACGGATGCAATAGAAAGCATGTCATAACAAAGCATGAATGATGAAAGGAGGATACAATAGCACCAAGTCAGAAGTGACATTAATTCAATGAGTGTCTCAAGACCTCAACTCAACAAGATCAAAGCAAAAGCACTAAACATCCAAAGATGCATCAAAGTCAAACAAGTCAACATACAAGTTCAAAGTGCTTCAACTTCAACAATGAGTCATAAAAGGTAAAGGCATGAGGCAAGGGTCAAGGATTAGACAATCAAGCACACAAGCAGAACCAAGTGACTCCTAAAATATCAATCAAAAGTCATTTAAATCCAACTTAGCAAAGTGAAAGTCAATCATGTCCAAAGCACCTCAAAATGCAACAAAAGCATTATAGACAAGTTCATGCAATTATGTGTCAAGATGAAATGAACATGGAAGCAAGGTATGCACATCATAAGCATGTCAAATGAACTATGTAACCAATATGCAAACCTCCAAGTTCATATCATAAGTATAGAATAAATTTTTGATCAAAATCAAACAAAGTGTATCATGAAACCCTAATGCGTCTTTCATGCTCAAATGAATGCAAAAAGGAGCTCATTATGAATAAATGCACAAAGACTTGATAGAAGCATAATAGAACAGGGGAGAACACATGTGCAAAGGCACCAATCCATAATCAAAGTGTAACCACATGAATCATGCTATTAAAATTCACAAAAGTTCACAAAAACAACCAAGGATAGGAGGCCTAAACCTCTTGTCAAACAAATACATCAAAAGGGTATCAAAACTCAAAGTCAGGGGGCAAGGCTCCACACATCAAGACATGACATATATACTAAAACATGTGCAAAAGGATTGGTTTCAACATTCAAAGGAAGTGGCACAAGTGCCTCATGCTAAGCAAGCATCAAAATAGGGACTAAAATGCAAACATCAACTTCAAAAATCCAAATCAAATTTAAAATGCATCCTAAATTCATGGGAATTTAACACAGGGTTCCACTAAGCATATATAAACATCATGCCAAAAATCAGGAGCATCCAGATTCATTTGATATGAAAACAAAAATTGAGAAATTGAGAATGCAAAAAACATGTCCTAAAATGCAACATTTAAGTTCATGTGTCAAACCCTAGCAAAATGACATAGAAAATAACCAAACCAGTTACCACATCTTAGTATCATGTATGAGGATGGTGTGTGCAAAGGCTTGGGTCAGAATGATTAAAATATGGGATTTTATGAAGGTTTGAATGCAAATGGTCAAAAATGCACATAAATGAATCAGAAATTCATATTAAATTCCACGTGTCATGAAATAATTGGTCAATGGTGCCAAACAATCAAAGACTCATCAAAGATCACTCACAAAAAAATTCAGATTTGTTTAAGTATTTTTTCTATTTTTAAAAAATAAAATAAAACAGGGTAAAATATGTACATGACATGTGACACATATGTAACAATATCAATTGGTCACACAAGTCACTTAAATGACTAATAAAAATAAATAAAAATGAAAATCAAAAAATATATGGGCTTTTGGATCAAAAAAAAGTCAACAAGTCAAACATGTAATGGCCACCCACGGCCATGGGATTGGTCCAAGCAAGAAAACACATGGATGAATCTTGAGCATCCATTTCAAATAAAGTCAAAGCGATCCAACGGCCATGGGATTGTCTTCTTCCTCAAGACAATTCGGCCATGAATAGTGACGCCGGTAGGGTTCCAGCCACCCACGGCGGCGGCCACCACCCACGCGCGGCCTAAACTCCACGAAAATGGGGCTACCCCCCTAAACCACATGCTAGGAACTCAAAAATCATATTAGTTTTTCATGAATCTTCACCAATCTCTCAAATCACAAACAACAAGTTTGAATATCAAAAATTTAAATCAAGATTCCTCACTCAATATTGCATCATTTTAAAAAGTAAACACATCTACATCATCACCATAGCATGTAGTTTCATTTAGGCATAAAAAATGGGCAAAATAAGAGAGTCGAAATTTGAGTTACCAAAAATGGCACCTTCTGAAACATTCAGTATGGTGATGAGATAAGCTCCAGAATACCTCCCTTGAACTTCTATGAATGTTTGCTACCTTTGGTTGTGCTTGAAACGGTCCAGATCTTGAGATTCAAGAAGCAACCTCCATTAAAGCTCTGTTTAGAAACTGCTTGGAATTGCTCAAATCGTGGGTGGTTTGTGATCCTTAGAGTGTGTAGATTAAGAATATGCTATTGGTTTTCATTTTCCATGGATGTATGGAGAGATTTGATAAGAATAAAGTATGACATTATTTTTGGAAAGTGAGATTTTTAGTGTGTATGGAGGTTGCACGAATTAGGGTTTTGCTCAATGATATTTTTAGAGTTTATACTCTGATTTTTGTGGCTTGGTGGGCTCAAATGAAGGAGTTTCAAGTCCATGATTATTTTGGTTATTTTTGGAAAAGCCCCCCTTATTTGCACATGAACAACCTTGTTTAATGCATTAGTCCTCTCTTGAGACTTGATTAATCATGATTATATGAAAGAAATAACACAAAATGATGTTTAATGACAATTTTACAAAGGTGTAATTTTGTGCATGTACGACTTTTCCACACATGTGGGAATGCATGGGCTCAAATTCCAAGGTGGATTTAGCCCAAAAAACAATGCTGAATAAATTCCCAATGATTGGCACGTGAGAATATTCCATGATGTCATCCTGTGTCCTTTTGACTTTTCATGAAAGAAAGCTTGAAAAAAGACTTCAACCATTGATGAATCATGCAAAATTATAGGTCATTTTGCATGCCATTTTTAAGTACTTCTCAAAACAAAACCATAGCAAAAAGAGCCACACCAATTGGACTTGTCAACCTCAAGTTATGCCTTTTTAAAGCCTTCATGCACACTTCACCATTCAAGAACCATAACTCTTCAACCATTCATCATATGCCCTTGAAATATGACTTTTTGGAAAGGGGAGACAAAGATCTACAACTTTCATGTCTGAGAAAAAATTCATTTGGAGCTTCCTTGGTGATGAAAAAATCAAGTTGAAGCTAGGTCAAAATCCTTCCAAATTTGGAAACTTCACAATACAGGTCATCTTTCCAAATTTGGTAACCTGTGCACTGGACCTTTGTTCCTTCAAGATTAATGTTTTAAATGATGAATAGACCCCATTTAAACATGTTGGAAGTATCTCAAGTCATTCCCTAGCCATTTGACCCTCAGTTGACCAACAGTTGACTTCATAGTTGAATTTTGAACTGTACTGAGCCCATTAAACTTGATCCTTTGAAGAAAACCTCTGAAAATGAAACCTTAGCTCCCAAGAGCTCTACACAACATCCATAAGACCTTCAGACCAAGATTGCATCTCAATCCTTGAGGAACCCTACTTTGACTGCTTCAGTAGACCAAAGTTCACCAGAGGTCAAACCCTAATTCAGATGAAAAACTTCCTTGAGTGTTGAGAAAAACCCTAGTTGATGCACAATTTCCCTTGTGTTGACTGATCATTCAGATAGAACCCACAAAGTGACTTGGATGATATCCAAACTTCTTGGAAGACAAACTCTTGGAGCTAATTCTGATTGACATGATGAAATGCAATATGAAATGTTAAATGACCTAAAATGAATGCATGAATGAGGAGGGCAAATTTGAGGTGCTACAGCTGCCCCTATTCAATCAACTGTGAACCTGAACGGATGAAAACAACGGCAGTAGACTTTCAAGGTAAATAGGGATTGAATACCAAAAGAACCGGAGAATTTGCACTCTGTAGGTGACGAATCAAGGAAAGCGGGGCCATTTACCGATGGCGGCTTCAAAACAAAATTGATATTTACCGATATCAAAGAAAGCGAGGCCATTTACCGATGGCGGCTTCAAAACAAATTTGATATTTACCGATATCAAAGAAAGCGAGGCCATTTACCGATGGCGGCGTCAAAACAGATTTGATATTTACCGATATCAAGGAAAGCGAGGCCATTTACCGATGGCGGTGTTAAAACAGATTTGATATTTACCGATATCAAGGAAAGCGAGGCCATTTACCGATGGCGGCGTCAAAACAGATTTGATATTTACCGATATCAAGGAAAGCGAGGCCATTTGCCGATGGCGGCGTCAAAACAGATTTGATATTTACCGATATCAAGGAAAGCGCTACAAGACCAGACATTTACCGATGACTGGGAAGGAACTCGATGTTTACCGACATCGAACAATGATGTTTATAAGTGAAACAAGACCAGACATTTACCGATGACTGGGAAGGAACTCGATGTTTACCGACATCGAACAAAGATGTTTATAGACACCAAGGAAAGAATACATTTATGAAACGAAACCATTTACCGATGGCGAAAATGAAATACTCGATATTTCCGGATAGCGAAAACACACAGTTATTTAAACGACAAAACCATTTACCGATGGTTAACAAGCGGCTGATGTTTACCGACATCGAACAATGATGTTTACCGACACCAAAAAAAGGAAAGGACACACACGGGTGTTGACATAACGATTTTTTGTAGACACCATGAGAGACATGCCATTTATTGATGGCCAACGATTGGAATTCGACGTTTATCGACATCGAAAGATGATGTTCTCCGACATCAAAGAAAAGCACAGACATTACGGGGATCAACACGACACTTACCGGTATCGCAAGGATGATATTTACATATGTCAAAATAAGGCAGACACTTACTGGTGACTAAATCGGAAGAGAATCAAGCTTTCCTTTCACGGACTGGTGAGAAAATAAATCTCACTGGGATTATCGGTTCTGAATGTTGCCAAGAGCAACTGCTGCAAATGTGCTACACTGATGTTGAAAAATGATCCGTCTCTTCCGGAGATATGATCCAATCTGGTCTAATACATGTATGCATATGTTTGAGTTTTCCATGGCGTAATGCTCCATACTGAATGGAAATGCTACACGATTTGAGAATGCGAATGCAAATGATGATTACTACATGCAAGATGCAAAGGGAGGAAAACTCCTGCTGGGAAAGCAAATGATCACTTTACTGAGCACACAATTTCTGATTCGATCTTCCAACTCTGTGGGGACATACAACAATTCTGCTGAGAATACTTACTGATCTGAAATTCTTGGAACGGTAGAGAAACCAACTCAATTGGGGAGTCACTTGTTGGGAAAACACCAACCTCTCGACCATGCTGGGGAAACAAATTCTGAACTGGACTTAGACGACCCAACTTCTTACACGACTGGACAGTGTTGAAACAACAGGGTCTTCCTTCGAACAAACTTTGGCTCATCTGCTTTAGCCATCAATCAAAGATAGTAACCTGCAAAACGACAAGACATACATGCCCCAGGGGATCGTATGGACAAAATATACTCAAGTGTACTCAACATTCAAAATGATTTTCAAATGTTTTATCTTTCCGCACGTCATTGTCTAGCCTTCATGTTTTTAGATGCAATGTTTATCAAAAATTCGGACGTTTTTTGCAAACAAAACAATAGAATTAAAATAAAAAAACAAGAGAGCAATTTGACTGAATAACGACTTTTATTGATTGAAAATGGCCTATAAAGGTAAATACATCAGGAAGCAATTCCTAGGAAGAGGTAATTGCGCCAAAAGAGAAAATAAACTATCCTATTGGCAATGTGAACACGGCATTCCACTATTTTCCAATTCTGTTATGACTCATAGATCTTCAATTTCCCCCAAATTCTTTGCTTTCTGAGAAGAGTGATTTGACCGATCATATCCTTCAAGATGGTAGACACTGAAACGCGATGAAGTACAGATAACTCAGTCTGTAGTCTTCGCTTTAATCCCTCTTTTTCCTTGACCGCCTTTTGAGGTTTTCAATCCACCGGGATACCCATTTTTTCCTAAGCCGCCTTTGCAGGTTTTCGACTTACCGGGTGTACATATTATTTTTATTCTTTATCCCTAACTTTTTCCCGAACCTTTTTCTTTTCTTTTTCTCTTGGTTCGCCGGGATGCCATTTTTTGCCTGGACTTTCTTTCTTTGTCCAGCGGGTCAGTTTATGCGAAGTATTTTTTGACTACATCTGAATTCATAGGAGACGGAAAATCTTCACCATCCATAGTTGTAAGCATCAAGGCTCCACCAGAAAAGACCTTTTTAACAACATATGGACCTTCATAAATCGGAGTCCACTTGCCCCTGTTATTTGTACCAGGAGGAAGGATCCTCTTCAAAACTAAGTCACCTATCTGATAGCTTCGAGGACGCACTTTCTGATCAAAGGCCTTCTTCGTCCTTCTCTGATATAGTTGTCCATGACACACAGCTGCTAATCGCTTTTCCTCAATTAAATTTAACTCATCAAACCTGGCTTGAACCCACTCAGCCTCGTCAAGTTTTACATCCATCGTCACCCTCAAAGAAGGGATTTCAACTTCTACTGGCAAGACTGCCTCCATGCCATACACAAGTGAAAACGGAGTTGCCCCGGTTGACGTACGCACTGAGGTACGATACCCATGCAAAGCGAAAGGCAACATCTCATGCCAATCCTTGTACGTCACAACCATCTTTTGCACAATCTTCTTAATGTTCTTGATTGCCGCCTCTACACCACCATTCATCTTTGGTCTGTAAGGAGAAGAATTATGGTGTTCGATCTTAAAGTCTTTGCAAAGCTCTTTCATCATCTTGTTATTGAGATACGAACCATTATCAATGATGATTCTCTCAGGGACCCCATAACGACAGATAATTTCTTTCTTAATGAATCGAGCAACCACTTGTCTGGTAACATTGGCATAGGAAGCTGCTTCCACCCACTTGGTAAAGTAATCAATCGCGACTAGGATGAAGCGATGTCCATTAGAAGCAGTAGGTTCAATCTTTCCAATCATATCGATGCCCCACATCGCGAATGGCCAAGGAGAATTCATAATATTCAGAGGGTTTGGTGTTACATGCACTTTATCTGCATAGATCTGACATTTGTGGCACTTCCGAGCGTATTTGAAACAATCAGATTCCATGGTTATCCTGTAATAACCGGCTCTTAACAACTTCTTGGCCATTGCATGACCACCAGCATGGGTACCGAAAGATCTCTCGTGTACTTCCTGCATTAACATGTCTGCTTCGTGTCTAACCACGCATCTGAGCAGAACCATGTCAAAGTTCCTCTTGTACAACACATCATCCTTGTTCAAGTAAAAGCTTCCAGCTAGCCTTCTCAGTTTCTTCTTGTCATTCTTTGACGCTCCTTCAGGATACTCTTGGCTTTTGAGGAAATTCTTAATATCATAAAACCACGGCTTCTCATCAATAACAGACTCGGTTGCAAACACATACGCAGGCCTCTCGAGTCGATTCACAGCAACGTGTGGCACATGATTCTGCCAATGAACTTTAATCATGGAAGACAATGTGGCTAAGGCATCAGCCATTTGATTTTCATCTCGGGGTACATGATACAACTTTACTGTCTTGAAGAAAGTCAGGATCCTTCTGGTGTAATCTCTATAAGGAATCAAATGTGGCTGATGAGTATTCCAGTCTCCATTGACTTGGTTAATCACTAGAGCAGAATCTCCATAAATGTCCATAGTTTTGATCCTTAGATCGATAGCTTCCTCAATCCCCATGATACAGGCCTCGTACTCAGCTTCGTTGTTGGTTACTTCAAAAGTCAATATGGCGGAAAAAGGTATGTGTGCACCTTTAGGATTAATGAGTACTGCCCCAACACCATTTCCATTCACATTTACCGCCCCATCAAACATCAGTGTCCACTTGTCATCAGGATCCGGTCCTTCCTTGACAAGAGGCTCTTCACAATCTTTCATCTTTAAGTACATGATATCTTCATCGGGGAATTCAAACATCATTGGCTGATAGTCATCAATTGGTTGCTCGGCAAGGTAATCAGACAGAATACTACCCTTGATGGCCTTTTGCGACGTGTACTGGATATCATACTCTGTCAAAACCATATGCCAACGAGCCACTCATCCGGTAAGAGCCGGCTTTTCAAAGATATACTTTACTGGGTCCATCTTAGAAATCAACAAGGTAGTATGGTTCAACATATACTGTCTTAGTCGGCAAGCAGCCCATGCCAAAGCGCAACAAGTTTTCTCGAGCAGCGAATATCTTGTTTCACAGTCGGTAAACTTTTTGCTAAGGTAGTATATTGCATGCTCTTTTTGACCAGACTCGTCATGCTGTCCCAATACACACCCCATCGAATTCTCTGTTACTGAAAGGTACATTATCAGAGGCCTCTCAGGAACTGGAGGTATAAGAATTGGAGGTTTCTGCAAATATTCTTTTATCTTATCAAAAGCTTTTTGACAATCATTGTTCCACCTTATTGCATGATCTTTTCTTAGCAATTTAAATATCGGTTCGCACGTAGCTGTTAGGTGAGATATGAACCGTGCAATGTAGTTCAGCCTCCCTAAAAACCCACGAACCTGCTTCTCCGTTCTTGGTTCAGGCATTTCTTGAATAGCTTTTACTTTCGCTGGATCAACCTCAATCCCTTTCTCACTGACAATGAAACCTAACAACTTTCCATATCTCACTCCAAATGTACACTTGTTTGGATTCAGCCTCAGTTTGAACTTTTTCAATCTTTCAAACAACTTTTGCAAGTTTACCAAGTGCTCCTCTTCTGTCTAAGACTTCGTAATCATATCATCCACGTACACTTCAATTTCTTTGTGCATCATGTCATGAAAGAGGGTCGTCATAGCTCTTTGGTAGGTAGTACCGACGTTCTTCAACCCAAATGGCATTACCTTATAACAGAACGTGCCCCAAGGTGTAATTAATGTCGTCTTCTCCATGTCTTCTGGCGCCATCTTGATCTGATTATAGCCAGAAAATCCATCCATGAAAGAGAAAACCGAGAACTGAGCAGTGTTATCGACCAATACATCAATGTGAGGTAATGGGAAGTTATCTTTCGGACTGGCTCTGTTTAAATCTCGGTAATCGACACACATCCTGACTTTAGCATCCTTCTTCGGCACGGGTACGATGTTGGCCACCCAAGGGGGATAATTGGTAACTGCTAGAAAACCTGCATCCAACTATTTCTGAACCTCCTCTTTGATCTTGACAGCCATATCAGGACTAGTTCTGCGAAGCTTCTGCTTTACCGAAGGACAATCTTCTCTGAGAGGTGGCCTGTGCACCACAATATCTGTATCCAAACCAGGCATATCTTGATACGATCATGCGAATACGTCCACATATTCTTGCAGCATTTCAATCAGCCCTCTCTTGACCTTTTCCTCTAAAGCAGCCCCTATCTTGATCTCTTTCTTTGCGTTCCCAGTACCAAGGTTAATGACTTCCAACTCTTCCTGATGAGGTTGCATGACCCTTTCCTCCTATTTCAATAGTTTGGCCAATTCTTTGGGGAGTTCAAAATCTTCTTCACTCTCCTCTTCGACTTGGTAAATGGGATTATCGAAGTCATATTGAGCCATAATAGAACTGTTTTCAATGGAATCCGCAAGATCAATTCTGCACAAACGATGTTTCATGCTTTATTTTAGAAAAGAGTTCAAGAAAGTCACACAAAAAAAACATTGCCATTTTTATTGTTTTGAAAATGAAAGTAATAAAAACAGAAAGATAGTGAACACAAATTTGATTGCGAAACGTCCTTTATTGATGAGAATCATTGAAAATTTAAAACATGATGTGGCCCTATAATGAACCACTACGCCTTGGGCAGAGCGTAGGGCTTTCATGCAAAATGAAAAACAGAAGAAAATTACTCTGTCTGAAGAGTAACTTGGACTATTTCTTCAGCAGTCCAGTTGTTGATCTTCTCCCCTGGAGCACACGGGCACACCCAATTATCCATATCACAATCACTGTCACCATCTTCATTGTTTGTTGCAAAGATATCCCCGTGATTCATCAATCCAGCACTAGTGAAAGTACACGGCCCTTTCTGATTCTGGACACCCTGCTCTGATGATTGAAAAGGCTGATAACCAATGCCAAACATGTCTTCTTTTACGGGCACATCATTCACCTTGCCCCAGCCTTCCGCGTTACTTGAATGAATGACCTCCAGAGCTTGTTTATAGGACGCAATCGAGGTACCTGGTTTCTTCTGTTCAACAAAAGCCACCTTCTCAATACTGACAGTCTCAAAAGCTTGACATAGAGTTTCATGAATTTCGCCATCCATCTCCACATATTGGAAGGAGGATAAATGGCTCACAAAGATGTCCTCTTCGCCACACACGGTCACAACTTGACCATCCGACACATATTTTAGCTTTTGGTGGAGAGTCGAAGAAATTGCTCCGGCTCCATGTATCCAGGGACGCCCCAACAGACAACTATATGCTGGTTGAATATCCATCACATAGAAGACAATATTAAACACTTCCAGGCCGATCTTCACAAGCAACGTGACTTCACCAAAAACTGATCGCTTGGATCCATCAAAAGCACGGACAACAAGATCACTTGGTGTGAGAACAACCCCTTCGACATCAAGCTTACTCAGAGCCTTTTTGGGCAGCACATTCAAAGAAGAACCGGTATCAACCAAAACATGCGACAAAACCGCGCCTTTACATTCCATCGTGATATGCAGAGCTCTATTGTGATTGCGACCCTCAGGTGTCAAGTCTAGATCCGTGAATCCCAAACCATGTCTCATGTTAACATTTGCAATAACACCTTCAAGCTGGTTAACAGAAATCTCTTGAGGCACATAAGCCATATTCAACATTTTCAACAGGGCGTTACGATGTGCCTCGGAACACATCAACAAAGAGAGAATAGAGATTTTTGACGGTGTCTGGTTCAACTGATCCACGATCTTGTAATCACTCTTCTTGATAATTCTCATAAATTCCTCCACGTCCTTCTTAAAAGAATTCTCGGGCACTTCCTTTCGCACTGGTTCTTCTTCAACTACAACTTATTTTCCTTTTGTTCTAGCAAGAGCCTCAACATTGCTATCCTTCGGAACCTGTGGTGCAAACAAACGACCACTTCTCGTAAATCCTCCGGGTCCTCCCACATTACCCACAGCCGAACCAACTGTTACTGGAGTCTTATTTGACGAACCAATCGTCACTGGAGTATGATTTACTGATCTGGTCTGATTCTCTGGTCTTCTATTTCTGCAAAAAGCATTGTCATATTGCCACAAAATTGCTCTACTATTCTCAAAAAGTCTTCCACTAGAAGCAGCAATGATGGTAGGAGTACTGATAGTTACTGGAGCATTAATAATCACGGGAACACCAACAGTCACCGGAGCAGATATGGTCACGGGCGCAGCTACGGTCACAGGAGTACCAATAGTCACATGCGCACTAATAGTTCTTGGAGCACGTACAGGACCTTCTGACGGTGTAAAGTAAATGGTAACAGTCAATACCTCTTCACGGTCTTTCACTACTCGATCAAACTGTAAACAACCTTCATTCATCAATTCCTGGATACCTTCTTTCAATTTCACACAGCCGTTTTCATGATTACCACAATCTGAACAATTCTTGTCACATCCCGGGAATACTCCCCCTCTAAGCATACGTTCCTTCACTACAAACAACGAAGTCTGAACATCATTAATATTGACTACCAAGTTCAAATTTTCCCCATCTTCCACACCATTTACTCTAGGGCCTCCATGCTGAGGCATAGGATTATTCACCACATTCGAAGTAGGAGCAAAGTTAATCGTCTTGGCATCAACCAAATCTTGAACTTTATGGTGAAAAGCCCGACAATTCTCGATGTGGTGCCCTGGCGCACCAGAATGAAAATCACAACGGACATTAGCATCATAACCAGCGGGAATCCTTGTTAATGGAGCCATAGTGCGAAGTTCAACAAACTTTAACCTGAGCAGTCCAGGGAGTAATTCAGCATAAGTCATTGGCAACGGATCAAAATGACGATCTGACATTCTTTGTCTTGGTTGGAATTAGCGTTGTTGTTGTTGTTGTGGTTGTCCTCTTTGTTGTTGTTGAGGTTGGGTTGCTGGAATAGTCACAGCAGCAACTTGACGGTATTGTTGTCCTCTGTTTCCATTTCTCTGATTATATATATCATTTGTCTCACCCTATCTCCTTCTGGGTGCCCCTGAAAATGGTTTCTTAGCACTTGAAGAACTTGAAGAACCAGGGTCTTGGATTTTTCCCGCTTTGATAAGACTTTTAGTTCTTTCTCCGCAAATCATAACATCCGAAAAACTACCAAATGGGAAACTTCCCATACGATCCATAAATACACCTTGCAGGGTTCCAATGAACATATCAGTCAATTCTCTCTCCAACATCGGAGGTTGGACTCTCGCAGCTAGTTCACGCCACCTCTGGGCGTATTCCTTGAAACTCTCACCGGTCTTTTGAAACAAACTCTGCAACTGGGTTCTGCTCGGAGCCATGTCCATTTTATGCTTGTATTGCCTCAGAAAAGCTTCACCTAACTCTCTCCAGCTTCTGACAGATTCTTTTTTCAAGTCCATGTACCAATCCAAAGAGGCTCCAGACAAGCTGTCTTGGAAAAAGTACATCCACATTTTTCATCATCAGTATAAGCGGATATCTTCCGGTAGTAAGCTTGCACATGAGTTCGGGGACAAGAAGTGCCATTGTACTTGTCGAAAGATGGCGCTTTGAACTTGTACGGGATCCTCAACCCATCAACTAAACCCATGTTAGTAACATCAAAGCCCAAAAGAATTCTGGCACTCCATGGCACGAATCTTTTCAGCAAGGGTGTCAACCTTTCTATCTCTCTCTTCCGCCTTTCCAAATTCATCATCATCACTAAGAATAGTGAACATATCTTCTTGCTTGTCAACCAAATGAGAACGATGATGAATTGGAGCATGTGCCGCTCGAGCATTAGCAGCCTCTGTAATGATGGGTTGTCCATTGATTCTAATACCATGCAATTCGTCACCAGTAGCATAGTTATTGACAGGGCTGGTAGCAGCAGCGGTGTCATTGACAGGGGTTCCTTCTGGCGGATTCTGACCGACAGGGGGAATCACAGTTTCTTGTCTCTGGGTCAAGGCTCGGAGTTCCTCTTGCCTTTGCACTACCCCTTGCATCATACTCATGAACTGGGTCATGTTGATCCTCATCTCTGCTAGATCTTCTTGAACTTGATCCATGATCTTCTGTTGATTCTACCTTGTTGCGTAACGGTGCGGACGATACTCAGCAATCCTGCCTGAAACGAGAACAAGAATGAGAAATCCTCTTCAAGAACACCTGTAATGATGCAAGAATGATATGTGTATGATGCGTATGCTATGTTTTATCATTTCTCAGGTATTCAAGAGTCTCATCCACCTATGAAAAATGGCAACATGCACCCGTAAGCGGAACATGAACAACAAAGAAGCAACATACACTGGACGGCAAGCAAAAGTGAAACATCAATAATCTCATCCATAGACATAAGAAATAAGGTTCATACAAACATAGTTCAAGCAAAGATTTAGTTCATCAGTGTAGAACAAGGAATCCCATCCAATAATCCTGGAGGTGATTCTCAAAATAAACAACAAGACAGACTAGGGAAAACGTCCTTCAGGAATGAAAGTCTTCAAATACTGGCACTGATCCATCAATCGGTCACACTCTGAACACTCAGGTAGATGGGTGAGCTTCTCTTTCAGTTGCACCCTGAGTTCAACAACTTCCTCTCGGAAATGAGATGCACGGATGTCACTTCCTCTGAGTTGGCTCTCTGCTGCATGCCTCAGATCTACCTCTTTCTTCAACTGAGTATCTTTGTCCTTAAGCTGTCTTTCCAAGTCTCGTATCTTCTTTTTGTAATTGGCTTCCACTTTTTGTAATCTCAAGCGTTCATGGTGTTCTTCATCTAACATTGTTTCTATCTCATCATAGGACCTCTTTTTGTTTCTTGATCTACTAGAACTTTCACCTTGCATTCCTTTGAGTTTATGAGCCAAATTCAGCCTATCAGCTTTTGCTTTGTAAAACTCCATTTGGATCTCTTGTTCATTTTCTTTCAACTGGCGATTCTCCATTAAGGCTTGTTTGTAATACTCAGCAGGCACCCTCTTAGAAAGGATCAAAGACGGTTGCTCCTGTAATGGTTCCATCCGATCATATGGTAGCAACAAAGTCCCAACTCTTTCCTTGACCCACTCAGTGTAAGCAGGCATAGCAATTGCAAACTTCCTCCCTAAAACAGATCCATCTTTTATACCAATATTCTCCCAAGCTTTTCCCACTTGCTCCAATCTTGCTGGATCGCTCCGTTTCTCAAAGTACATATTTTCAGCTATCTCGACATATTACGGCCTTTCATTCATGACAAAACCCAACTAACGGAGAGAAAGAACCGGGTTGTAGTTGATGCAACCCCTAGTTCCTATGAGTGGAACATTGCGAAACTCTCCACAACTCATAATGACGTTGCACACATTAATCCTATAAGCTTGCCACTTGATATCATAAGATGTGAGCGACATGATCCTCTGAGTCCATTTATGAGTATTCTGAGTATCCACAAACGGTCCATTGGTTGGTAGAAAAGACAAGAACCACTTGAGTAGCAACGAGAGATAACACCTGATAGCTCCACACTTACCATGCCTGCTGTGTATCGCATAATAGGTGTCAGCTAACAAGGTAGGCACCGGGTTTCCTCCAATGAAAATAGTGATTGCTGCCAGGTCCACGAAACTAGGCATACTAGGGAACAGAATAACTCCATAAATCATGACAGCCAACTGAGCGTTGAAAGCTACCTAATTTCCTTTCTTTGCTTCTTTCTTAGCCATCCTTACCAAGAACTTCAAGGATAAGCCCACAACATCACCGCTTGGTTTCCAATTATCGCTCACTTCCTTGATGCTCAAGTAAAGAGCCTTAGCGACAACTTTGAAATCCACCTCCTTTGGCACATCCAGGAAAGGTACTCGATTTTTGATTCGGACATTCATAAGGATGGAATACTCTTCAAGAGTAGGAGCTAGCTGGTAGTCCTGAAAAGTAAAGCAACGAAGCTCCGAATCATAGAACTATAAGAGAGTCTGCATAGGTACCGGATCAACCACCATCTTCAATAATGCCAAGATATCCCCATACTGATCATCAAAAACTTTCTGATTACGGTCGGTCACGAGATTACCCAATTCTTCCAAAGATGTCAACGGCTCACGGTAAAAGCTGTAGGTGCAAGTCTTCCTCTTCAACTCTGGAATGCCAGCCATCTCTCGGTGTAAACAGACTCCTGAATAAACTTGAAAAATGACATGCATGTGCGGGTTAACTTTTTTCTTTTTTATGCATTATTTTTTTTTAAAAATAAACATGCTATGATGCAAAATGATGAAACAATGGCTGGTTGGCTGTGTATCACAAGGCACAGGATCAGAACTTCAGCATGAATTCGTAACCGGGAACCATAGAACACAGTCATCAACTTAGAACCCATACTTCAGAACCAACGGTCACCAATAAGAACTAAACACAAGTCACCACAGGACACGGTCACCAATAGAACAAGTCACCATCAGAACAAGTCACCATTAAAACAAGTCACCATCAGAACAAGTCACCATCAGTACCTGTAAATGATTCATTCCCGCCCCACTCACGGGTGTAATCTAGGCCAGGGTAAGGTCAAGAGAAACGCAGGATAAACAATCCTTTCAAGAATATCATCATATGTACACCAGGTGTATGCAACGATAATACCCCGTCAGAATCTGAACTGCTCGTGATACCATGTTTCGCTAAGTGGCGCCATACCACCCGCTTCCCATGAATCACTCTATTCCTAGGTGTCCTAAAGTTCACTCATGGCTTGTGTATTGGGCCTTTTACCTCTTGTGACTCCCACCCAACAACGAAACAGGTACACAGCCAGCACAGTATGCATGAAACACTAAAGCGCACATAGGATGCAATGCAAGCAGATAAGTATGCAAAGCAATAAATAAATAACACACAATAGACAATAAACAAATAAACGCTAGGAAAGGCCCACTAGGGAAAATAAATCCCCAGCAGAGTCGCCAGCTGTCGCTCCACGGATTTCCCGAATCCAAGTACAAATGCGAAAAGAGTGGTGCGAAAAAAGAGTAGAGTCGCCAGCTATGTACTTTTATCCCAAGAGGAGGGAAAGGTAGTATTGCATAACCAAGAGGGAACGGATAAAATAAAGTCTTGAACCAAAGAAAACCGAGTAAGGGGGTCGGTTACATGAAGGGAAGGTTATCGCACCCCTTCACGTCTGTGGTACTCCACAGGATCCACGCTTGTTATTTATGTCTAAAGTGTGTGTATAAAAAGTCCTATATGCGATGCTAAAGAGAGAAAATCAAAGTAGGGAAAGGAAAGAGTTATTGCTCGCACAGGCCCTACCCTGCTGCATACGTATCTCAAGAAGGATTAAGAATCAGAGCACCGTAGCTCGGCTAACCTATTTTTGTTTGTTTTGTGTTTTTTAGATGAACGACGTTACTACGCAATCTACCGGATGCTCGACCTTTGGAGACTTACTCACCTGTAGTAGAAGGAGTTAACGTGTTCTTAAGAAAAGAAAATCAAAGAGTTTGTTTGTGTTTTAGGAATGCTCATGCAAAAAGGAAGCCCTAGACGAAGGAACCGTGCTACCTAAATTGACATGCAAACGAGAGACTATACGAAGCCTAGCAGTCCTAAGGGGAGACGATCACACCACACAAAAACATATAGCATAAAGTAAACACACCAACAAGGGGGCTCAAACATACATGGGTAGGGCTTTAGTCAAGAGGGGTCATATCAACCTCGTAAAACAAGTCATGGAAAGGTAATCAAATGGGCTCTTAACCACTGACATTGAACGTCAGGGTGAGCAGATCAAAAGGGTAATGAGGATAACACCTCATAGCTCTTAACCCTGGATAGGGTGAGCTCATGACAAATCGTAGGGGTTCAGAAAGATGGAACCCTCTCCACTGACTGACCGGACAAAAGATCTTGGGCTTTTGTTCTAAAGCATCGACACATAGTGCGAGCATAAAGAACGACACACTGAATAACGGGGATTGACTACTAATCCCTTTTATCCGTCAATTTCCTCTTTATGGAGGTCTTTAGCACTGGTGCCTCCTCTTGGAGGTCTTTGGGCACAAAAGTAAACACACAAAAACATTGCCTCCTATCGAGGTCTTCCAGCTAAGGAAGCGGTAAAATGCTGGAAAGATGTAAAAGGGATCAAGAGATCTACCACACGGATAAAGATCCAAAGTAACAACAACTAAAGAAACAAGAAACCCAGAGATCTCCCAAGCTAGCACCATCCAAGAAAGCAAGTCAGCAAAGCAATCAGAATAAATCTCCAAATGGTATCCCACAAATAAAGTGGAATACCAAGTAAGCTATCTCTTCAAGAGTCATGTGAGCCCTCACAAAAACTCAACAAACAAGTTAGAATAACAAGATGGGGTGCAATCAAGAGTTGCATCAAACAAAAGAATCATGGCAACAACAATGTCAGGTAAACAGTGCACGGATGCAATAGAAAGCATGTCATAACAAAGCATGAATGATGAAAGGAGGATACAATAGCACCAAGTCATAAGTGACATCATTTTCAATAAGTGTCTCAAGAACTCAGCTCAACAAGATCAAAGCAAAAGCACTAAACATCCAAAGATGCATCAAAGTCAAACAAGTCAACACACAAGTTCAAAGTGCTTCAACTTCAACAATGAGTCATAAAAGGTAAAGGCATGAGGCAAGGGTCAAGGATTAGACAATCCAACACACAAACAGAACCAAGTGACTCCTAAAATATCAATCAAAAGCCATTTAAATCCAACTTAGCAAAGTGAAAGTCAATCATGTCCAAAGCACCTCAAAATGCAACAAAAGCATTATAGACAAGTTCATGCAATTCTGTGTCAAGATGAAATGAACATGGCAGCAAGGTATGCACATCATAAGCATGTCAAATGAACTATGTAATCAATATGCAAACCTCCAAGTTCATATTATAAGCATAGAATCAATTTTGGATCAAAATCAAACAAAGTGTATCATGAAACCCTAATGCGTCTTTCATGCTCAAATGAATGCAAAAAGGAGCTCATTATCAATAAATGCACAAAGACTTGATAGAAGCATCATAGAACATGGGAGAACACATGTGCAAAGGCACCAATCCAGGATAAAAGTGTAACCACATGAATCATGCTATTAAAGTTCACAAAAGTTCACAAAAGTTCACAAAAACAACCAAGGATAGGAGGCCTAAACCTCTTGTCAAACAAATGCATCAAAAGGGTATCAAAACTCAAAGTCAGGGGGCAAGGCTCCACACATCAAGACATGACATATATACTAAAACATGTGCAAAAGGATTGGTTTCAACATTCAAAGGAAGTGGCACAAGTGCCTCATGCTAAGCAAGCATCAAAATAGGGACTAAAATGCAAACATCAACTTCAAAAATCCAAATCAAATTTAAAATGCATCCTAAATTCATGGGAATTTAACACAGGGTTCCACTAAGCATATATAAACATCATGCAAAAAATCAGGAGTATCCAGATTCATTTGATATGAAAAAAAAATTGAGAAATTGAGAATGCAAAAACCATGTCCTAAAATGCAACATTTAAGTTCATGTGTCAAACCCTAGAAAAATGACATAGAAAATAACCAAACCAGTTACCACATCTTAGTATCATGTATGAGGATGGTGTGTGCAAAGGCTTGGGTCAGAATGATTAAAATATGGGATTTCATGAAGGTTTGAATGCAAATGGTCAAAAATGCACATAAACGAATCATAAATTCATATTAAATTCCACGTGTCATGAAATAATTGGGAATTCGTACCAAAAAATAAAGGACTCATCAGAGATCACTCACAAAAATTTTCAGATTTTTGTAAGTATTTTTGCTATTTTTAAAAAATAAAATAAAACAGGGTAAAATATGTACATGAAATGTGACACATATGTAACAATATCAATTGGTCACACAAGTCACTTAAATGACTAATAAAAATAAATAAAAACGAAAATCAGAAAATATATGGGCTTTTGAATTAAAAAAAAGTCAACAAGTCAAACATGTAATGGATGGATGAGATTGGTCCAAGCAAGAAAACGCATGGATGAATCTTGAGCATCCATTTCAAATAAAGTCAAAGCGATCCAACGGCCATGGGATTGTCTTCTTCCTAAAGACAATCCGGCCATGAATAGTGACGCCGGTAGGGTTCCGGCCACCCACAGCGGCGGCCACCTCCCACCCGCGGCCAAAACTCCACGAAAATGGGGCTACCCCCCCCCCCCCCCCCCCCCCCCCCCTAAACCACATGCTAGGAACTCAAAAATCATATTAGTTTTTCATGAATCTTCACCAATCTCTCAAATCACAAACAACAAGTTTGAATATCAAAAATTTAAATCCAGATTCCTCACTCAATATTCATCATTTTAAAAAGTAAACACATCTACATCATCACCATAGCATGTAGTTTCATTTAGGCATAAAAAATGGGCAAAATAAGAGAGTCGAAATTTGAGTTACCAAAAATGGCACCTTCTGAAACTTCAGTATGGTGATGAGATAAGCTCCAGAATACCTCCCTTGAACTTCTATGAATGTTTGCTACCTTTGGTTGTGCTTCAAACGGTCCAGATCTTGAGATTCAAGAAGCAACCTCCATTAAAGCTCTGTTTAGAAACTGCTTGGAATTGCTCAAATCGTGGGTGGTTTGTGATCCTTAGAGTGTGTAGATTAAGAATATGCTATTGGTTTTCATTTTCCATGGATGTATGGAGAGATTTGATGAGAATAAAGTATGACATTATTTTTGGAAAGTGAGATTTTTAGTGTGTATGGAGGTTGCACGAATTAGGGTTTTGCTCAATGATATTTTTAGAGTTTATACTCTGATTTTTGTGGCTTGGTGGGCTCAAATGAAGGAGTTTCAAGTCCATGATTATTTTGGTTATTTTTGGAAAAGCCCCCCTTATTTGCACATGAACAACCTTGTTTAATGCATTAATCCTCTCTTGAGACTTGATTAATCATGATTATATGAAAGAAATAACACAAAATGATGTTTAATGACAATTTTACAAAGGTGTAATTTTGTGCATGTACGACTTTTCCACACATGTGGAAATGCATGGGCTCAAATTCCAAGGTGGATTTAGCCCAAAAAACAATGCTGAATAAATTCCCAATGATTGGCACGTGAGAATATTCCATGATGTCATCCTGTGTCCTTTTGACTTTTCATGAAAGAAAGCTTGAAAAAAGACTTCAACCATTGATGAATCATGCAAAATTATAGGTCATTTTGCATGCCATTTTTAAGTACTTCTCAAAAAAAACCATAGCAAAAAGAGCCACACCAATTGGACTTGTCAACCTCAAGTTATGCCTTTTTAAAGCCTTCATGCACACTTCGTCATTCAAGAACCATAACTCTTCAACCATTCATCATATGGCCTTGAAATATGACTTTTTGGAAAGGGGAGACAAAGATCTACAACTTTCATGTCTGAGAAAAAATTCATTTGGAGCTTCCTTGGTGATGAAAAAATCAAGTTGAAGTTAAGTCAAAATCCTTCCAAATTTGGAAACTTCACAATACAGGTCATCTTTCCAAATTTGGTAACCTGTGCACTGGACCTTTGTTCCTTCAAGATTAATGTTTTGAATGATGAATAAACCCCATTTTAACATGTTGGAAGTATCTCAAGTCATTCCCTAGCCATTTGACCCTCAGTTGACCAACAGTTGACTTCACAGTTGAATTTTGAACTGTACTGAGCCCATTAAGCTTGATCCTTTGAAGAAAACGTCTGAAAATGAAACCCTAGCTCCCAAGAGCTCTACACAACATCCATAAGACCTTCAGACCAAGATTGCATCTCAATCCTTGAGGAACCCTACTTTGACTGCTTTAGTAGACCAAAGTTCACCAGAGGTCAAACCCTAATTCAGATGAAAAACTTCCTTGAGTGTTGAGAAAAACCCTAGTTGATGCACAATTTCCCTTGTGTTGACTGATCATTCAGATAGAACCCACAAAGTGACTTGGATGATATCCAAACTTATTGGAAAACAAACTCTTGGAGCTAATTCTGACTGACATGATGAAATGCAATATGAAATGTTAAATGACCTAAAATGAATGCATGAATGAGGAGGGAAAATTTGAGGTGCTACACATTGTAAAGAGAACACTAATAAAAAAACTAAAAGGATCTCATTCCCCCTAACTCATGGACTTGTGGTTACTATTATTGGCATCATTGTGAAGTTATGGACTTAGAATTAGGATCTAGACCTTTGCTTTGAGACTTGTGATTTTGAGACCTTGGAATTCATCTGATACCTATGACTTTGGACTTCTTTGTGAAGACTTGGCTTGGTTACTTTGGTTTCATCTAATACATGGATTATCATTTGCTTATTTTGACTTGCTTGAGGCTTAATCCAAAGGAGGGAATTCTTGCATGACTTATGTCATAAAGCTTGCTATCTCTGGGTTAGATCTTTCCTCCCTAGCTTTCACGGTATGCTTTAGGATAGTCTCTTCTTCTCCTTCCATTATTTAATTTTCAAAATCTTATCTCTTTTTCAAAATCTTCTTGCTTTTTTTAACTTGAACCATTTTCTCAATAAACCTTGACTTTTGTCAAGTGATTTTTAAAACCTCTTTCCTAATAAATGCTAATTCATCTTAAACATATTTAGACCAATTTCAAAAGACTAAAAATGCCTAACTCATTCAAACCATTTTGTGCCCTTGTGCATTTTTCCTTTTAAAACTTTTATCAAGGCATTAGACATGAGTCATTTCCATAGTTGAGATATAATTCTACTATCTCTATAGTATTTATGATAATTCTTTTCCATCTGTGGGAGCAAATGGCATACTTGTTGATCCTTATCCAAGTTGGAGACCTTCTCATGATGATGCAAAGTTCTCATACTTGTGGGTAACTAGTTGAGTATTCTCATTAAAATGACAAAATGTTTTTTCCCTAAAAATTAATCAAAACAAACTCCTTTTGTTATTTTTACCACGAACTATGAGGTTTTGATCCTCCATTGCATTTTGTTGGTACGTATGCATGAGACTTCAAAAGTCTTGGCAAACATAAAAATAAGAAAAATGCTTATGTTACCACCCCTCCAATCTTTTAACAAACAATACCTTTTTCAAACCAAAATGTACATATTTTCAAAGAGGTTCATATGGAGTACCATGGATGTTTAGGGTGCTAATACCTTCCCTTTGCATAACTAACCCCTAAACCCTTGTTCTCTTTTTATTAGTTTTATTTTAAAACTTCTTTGGGTTTTGTTTGTACTTTTTCCATTTTCCTTTGGAAATAATAAAAGTGCGGTGGCGACTCTTACTTTACGAGTTAAGTTAATCAATAGCTTAATATAAATTTTTTTATCGCTACAACTATCTTTACGAGAAACAAGGTTCAATGCGAATCTCATGTGTGTTTTCTCTTTTCTCTCTACTTTAGTTCTGTAACAATGTCCTTCTTCTCCCTTTTTAATGATGTTTTTGTACTATTTGTTGTGTGAGACAAATGAGTTAGGTTTAATTGTTCTAAGTGGTTAGGGTTTTTGCTTCTGATGTGTGGGAATAGGATGACTGCTAGGGTTTTTGTCTTCTGATCCTCTTTGTCCTTTGTTACTATGGATTTTATGGTGAAGAAATTAGGGTTTGATTTGGTGTGTGTTGATCAATATGGAATAGATGTAGAGGAAACAAACATGTTTGTATGTTTTTTGCCATATTAGTGAAACTTTGCACTGCTGTATTTTTTGCATACTGAGTTTATCTTCTTCTGAATATTTGAGTCCTTGTTGTATTTGCTATTATTTTACAGCAACAATAATTATTTCACTTCCCTCTGTTTTTTGAGTTTTGAAAATTGGATGACTTGGTTTATATTTGATTGATTATGTGTTAACATGGATTGACATGGACATCTTGTTGACTAATTCCTCTTTTTTTGGGTTTTTGCATTAGGTCCTTGTTATGGTGATGATTGAAGATAAACATTTGGACTTTGAAGCACGTCGTAGCGGTTTGAAACAAAGATTTGGTGTACAAGACTTTGATGATGAATTTTGGTAAGACAATTTTGAGATCAACGCAAAAGGTGGTCTTAGAGTCAATGAGTTGTTGGAAAACATGGAATGAATTAGTTTTGGAAACTAGGTTTATGTGTAAAAGTTTTATGTTTTTTATGTAGAATTAGAGTTCAATTATAGGTTTTGGTTATGTAAATGGTTCAAATTGTATTGTAAGGAATGCCTTGAACTTGTGATATTGATAATGAAAATGACTTTTCTTTTTGAACATTTCAAAAAATCATCTTTGGATCACAACATAAGAAAATAGACAAGTGAATGTCTATATTATATTGAAATTAAAATGATGAATGAGGTACAAGTATCCTCAAATTGAATTTGGTCATCAAAATAACTGAATGAATGAAAGAGTGCATGTGGCTAGACAAAAGAAAGAACCTAAAGAAAGGTGGTATATGAATGAAGACATGTGGTTTTAAACAGATTACTTCGAATGAAATCCAAAAAAAAAACTCTAAATGGATAATTAGTGAATTTTAAAATGAATGCCAATGTATTTTGACATTGAATGTCATAGTCTAACCAATACCATTCAAAAGATCCGATGCAAAGTAAAATTGTTGATCTATGCACTAAATACCACCTAATGACTAAATGAAATGGTCATGCAAATGAGATATTTAATGAATGGATTTAGATGAATTAGGTAGGGTATGATATAAAGCGTTATTGACATCAACCTGCTCAAGGTGTCAATGCTTGATAGTTGCAAGAGACAACAAAACCATGACAGTAGTAATTTTAGCAACAAGAGAAAATGTATCAAAGTAATCAACACCCTATAACTGAGCGTAGCCCTTAGACACTAATCTAGCCTTGTATCTTTCTATGGAGCCATTTGCATGATATTTTACCATGTAAACCCATTTACATCCAACTGGGGTTTTACCTGCAGGGAGATCCACAATGGTCAAAGTATGATTATCCTTATAAGCAGTTATCTCAACACTCATTGCATTATTCCAAAAGTCAATTTTAGAGGCTTCAAGTTAGGTCTTTGGCGTTGTTATAGAGGAAATGGAACAACAACAAAATTTGGATTGAGGGGCACAATTGTCATATGACAAATGATTAGATAGAGGATACAAGGATAGGGTGGAGGCTTCAGCTGAGATATTGTTTGATGAATGACGAAAGAGAAGAAGAAATATTGGTCACCCAAAGCTCATTGATATGAAGAAGATGAGTTACTATTATTGATGAAATTTTTGCTTTCATATTGTTAACTTGTGAATTTGGCAAACAATCGCTAGTCCTTCCAAAATAGGGTTAGTCGTGGGATCAACTAGATTGATCCCAAAACAGACATGAAAAAGTTGTTGTTATCGTGTGTAGTGTTTGCATAAACACTCAAGAGTTTTGTTTCTGAAAATAACCCTTACAACAAATGAAAAACAAGATGTGGAATATTTGTTATGTTTAAACTAAGTATCAGGAAAAAAAATAGTAAAAACATATATGAGTAAAATACTTGTATAAATAAAATGGTGTATGAACGTACATTTACACTCAAATTCACTCTTTTCTCTCTTTGACACATATACTTTGAGAGAGTGAGTTTTGCAGTAATTTCAACACACAAACTTGCCTAAGTTACTATCCTTATTTATAGTAAAACTAAATAAACACTTCTCAACGAGTCTTTCTTCCACACTTGCCACATTCTACCTGCATGCAAAAATTGTCTCCAGATGTTCTTCCATGCATCTCTTATCTTGGATAGGGATGAAAGACATTTATCTCGCCCCACTTTATTCCTCGACTACCCCTGGTTGAGCGAAATAGGTTTTTCTCTTGGAATAATTTTCACTAAGTTCATGGATCACACAGTGTATACAAGGGTTTCGACTAGCTCCTTCAAGCCAATCTTGGGTGTCGATAGGTTCTTGGGGAAAACTTTGTCGAAACATCTCACCTGTCTAAGTCGTCTTCTATTCACACATAAACATTTTTTTCCTTTTCCATTCCTGCTTCTTTTCTTCTGCCGAATGCCTCTTTTGCAGCAACCACCTCGTCTTCAATTCATTGACCCCTCATCCACGTCACCATGTCGAAACTCCAACTAATAATTTTCCCTCTGAAAAACATTGTCTTTTGATTTAAAGAAAGGCACGTTTTTGTGTGACTTATTTTGACATGTAAGGTGTAGGATTATCATTGTACTGACGTCATTATAATCATTTCCCTTTACCAAACCATCATATCGAGACGTGCGATACTGACATGTGATCATGGCTCTATTTCTCCAGAAAATCATGGTGATTTGGAGAGAGAAAACTTTTGGTTACCCTGTAAATGGGTGCCACGTATCCCACGTTGATGGACACTTGTTGCTCTTTAGAAACTGAAGGGTTTTTTCTGCCACTATAAATCTTCTTCCTTTTTCTCATTTCTCTTTTCACTCCTCAGAACTTCTTCATCTCCTCAGTTTTTTCTACAAATTTCTTTTCAAACAACTTTCTTAAATCGTTTTAACTTTTCAACTTCTCTCAAATTATCAGCTACTTTGATTATGTCAACATCCAAGAAGAACACTAAATGTTCTTCAAGCTCCAATCTTCTACTACTCCTCTGTCACAGAGTCCTAGGACCCGATGTTTTAGGGGATCATGAATATGTTCCAGAACCTCCTCTTGAAAAAGAGAAATGATGCATCTTCTAATCTCAGGTACTCATTCCCATTAGTATTTATGGAAAAACTTACACGTTCATGGGTCCACTCTCTAACTTGAATTAAAACTCTGAAAAAGTAAAGGACTCCTTCCCTACTTAGTATCGCACGAAACCTATAAATAATGTTAAAAAGTGTTTGGCCAAATTAGTTAGTAAAGCCAAAACGGACATTTCGACTAAAGTCGCTTCTGCCGTCGAAACGCCTACTTCATTCGCTGATACACGGCAACCACCGTTGTTGAAGCTGACAACCCAATTAACCTAATCTACATGAGTAACTCCCTTAGGGTGTTTCACTATTTTCCTCTCTTCAAGCACCCTGAACCCTACATTTCATGGATGGAGAAAGTGAAAAAGAAGAAGTCTCAACTCTAGAGGAAAATGGGCATCAATGACGTGATTCAAATGTCGAAGGTAGGGCCTTTGTATTGCCAAAACATGTTGGTCGCATCCATGTACTTCTGGGAAAGTACTACTAATACCTTTCATCTACCTTGCGGGATGGTTACTCCCAATCTTTTCGACTTAGCCGCCATTGCGGGATTATGACCAACTAGTGGGGCCTTCGACCCTAATTTCAATAATGAAGATACCATTAATTTCGACTCTAATCGAGCAATGTATGTATGTGTTAGCTGGGGGTTTTGACGTGGTGACGTGGATGACGGTTCAATGAATTGAAGACGAGGTGGCTGCTATAAAAGAGGCACTTCGACATAAGAAAAGAAGCAAGAATGAAAAAGGAATAAAAGGTTTCTATGGGAATAGAATAGGGCTTTGACAGGTGAGGTTGTTTCGACAATGTTTGCCCCAAGATCTTGTCGACACCTAAGATTGGCTTGAAGGAGCTAGTCGAAACCCCTGTATATGCTGTGTGATCCAAGGACTTAGTGATTAGTGAATTTTGATGCACCTTCCTCTACTATTGTACTTAGCAACTCTATAGTTTATTCTATTATTTTTACCCTTTTAGTGTGTTTTTATATTTAAGTTTATTTCTGGCTTTATTTTATTTTCGTATTTTATTTTCAGCTTAAATAGTTATTTGATACCTTGTCACTATGCAAACCATAACTTGAGCTTCGAGAATCAGATTGATGCATTCTAATATGTGTTGGAAATTTAAGAGAAAGAGGTGCTAGTTTTGTGTTAAAATCAAAATCTGATTTGGAGTGAATGAGGGTCGAATAGTTCGTTGAAGTTCCAAACTTAATTAGAATACTTAGTTTGGACTGGTTTTTGTAATTTTTGGGTCGGTTCCCATAAGGGCCCGAATTTCCCTTTTATTATATTAGGTTTTTCGCTGCTACAGTAATCTTATTCTGAATTTTCACAATACAATATTGCTTAGACGAACTCATGGAGAACTAATCACCTAAGATTGATCTGCTGTAATCGGTTTCCGTCGATACTTTGAGGTTATTTAGCTTTCAATCAAATGTCTTTTCCCTTTCAATATTTTCTTTTATGTCTTGTATGCTTTATTCAAGTTCTATAGAATATATGTTGATTAATTTCGATTGATATATGTTCCATAACCGTGTTTGCTTAATCCGCATTTGCCTAATCTATTTGCTTAATTCAGAATCTATTTGCTTAACTCAGAAATTAGGAACACATATCATATATTAGTAGTAATGCGTTTATATTTTTTATTGTAATCAAAAAGGGATTAGAATCCGCTTAGGGCATGAAAATTATATTAAGCAATGATAAGTTAGGAAACTGAATCAGTAGATCAACTTATTTCACAATCACTTATTTTATAATCACCTTTTATAATAACTTATTTTCAATTGAATCAAAACTTTCCCATATTTAATTTTTATTATTTGGTTTATTTTTCCAAGAGCCCTTGCCATACGACTCGAGGTTTCTCTTCCTGTTTACTGCATTTTCCACTCGTTTTTGACTCGTATGCGATAATGGATCACTTAGTGAAAATTATTGCAAGAGAAAAATCTATTTCACTCGACCATGGGTAGTTGAGGAATAAAGTGGGGCGAGATAACTGTCTTTCAGTCCTATCCAAGACAAGAGACGCGTGGAAGCACATCTGGAGACAATTTTTGCATGCAGGCAGAACGTGGCAAGTGAGGAAGAAAGACCCATTGAGAAGTGGTTATTTAGTTTTACTATAAATAAGAATTGTAACTTAGGTAAGTCCATATGTTGAAACTACTGCAACACTCACTTACTCAAAGTATCCGTGTCAAAGAGAGAAAAGAGTAAATTTAAATACAAATGTATGTTCATACACCATTTTATTTATCAAAGTCTTTTACTCATATCTGTTTTTACTATTTTTTTATTCTGATACTTAAACGAAACATAGCAAATATTCCATATTTTGTTCTTCATTTGTTCTAAGGTTTATTTTCAAAAATAAAACTCTTGAGTTTTTATGCAAACACTACACACGATAACAACAACTTTTGCATGTATGTTATGGGATCAATCTAGTCGATCCTGTGAGTGACCCTGTTTTGGGAGGACTAGTGGTTGTTTTCCAAATTCACAGGTAAATAAATTGACACGCCCAATGGGACCCCATGTAAAACTTTGTTTGAAATTTTTGTTTTATGAAAATACTTCTTCAATTTTGAAAACTTTTCAAAAGGTTTGTTGAAAGTACATGAGACTTAGAAGTGGTGCGACAACTAGAAACCATGAGAGAATATCCAGAAGACATACTAGGATGGCTGGTTCTAGGAGAACCAGTACAAGCGATAACGTGAATGAGGATAATATTGGTCTTACAAACGCAGGCTTGATGCCTGCAACTACGACCAACCCCAACGCCTCCAAGGTGAGTTCGATGGCTATGTCGTCGAGTGCGCAAGAAACAGTTGTGGTTCCTCCATCAACAACTTTTAATCTTCCTGTGACCTCAAGACCCATTATGTCCAGTGAATATAGGACTTATGTGCCTATTTTTTCTATACCTCCCTTTGTTGGTCGTGATTTCCCATACAGAATGCCTACGTCGACGATGGCAGATGTTTATACCAACCCTTCGATGTTTTCTGATAATGCAGCCACAATGGTATCACCCATTAACACACATTTGGCATCAGGGTCTGCTATAAGTGACCCTAGTCTAAATTTCTAGTCTCAGTTAAGAAATGGTTTTGGCTCTCAAGCGTTGCCACCCATAACTTCCACCCATATTGGGACTATATTTAATCCCTTGATTTGAGACACCCGTCAAAGCTACCAACAATTGGCTGCCTAGATGTCTCAAATAAAAAACTTCTTTGGCGCCCCACAACCACAAGTTCGACCCGTGGCACCACCCTAAAATGTAGAAGGAGTTAATGAGGGAAACATGGCGAATATAGGCCAACAATATATACCCAAGGTTGTTGAAATGGATAAACCCCAACCACAAGTCCGTATAGTTCAAAGGGACCAAAATGCGAATCAAGTAATACATCAAGTTCTACAAGATAACTTTATGGGGCAAAATAACATTGCAGCCGTAGTCGAAAGAATCATGGCCCAAAATAGGCTAAATATGGGTTCACGTCGACCCAACTATACTTCCCCTTTAATAGAGTATGTTTTGCAGAAAAAACTCCCTAGAGGATGGAAATTCCCTAAGTTCACCAAATTTTTAGGTGTTGCAGCAGATTCCACAGTCGAACATATCGCTCAATATATGACTGAAGTTGGGGACATAACAAATAACGAGAAACTTAGGATGAAATATTTCCTTAGTTATTTAACCAAAAATGTGTTTACATGGTTTACTATGCTTCCCCTGGTTAAATTAATGATTGGGCATGGTTAGAGAGGTTATTCCATGAGCAATTTTACATGGGGCACTCCAAAATTAGTTTGAAAGAGCAAGCGAGTGTAAAGCGAAAATTCACTGAATCGATAGATGACTATCTAAATAGATTCTGACTGTTGAAGGCAAGGTGTTTCACACATGTTCCTGAGCATGCGCTTGTTGAAATGGCGGCTGGAGGTTTAGATTACTCTATTAGGAAAAAGAACTAGATACACAATATTTGAGGGATATGGCCATTTGGTTGATAGAGTTCGACGTGAAGAACATATGAAAGCAGATAATGCCAGGGCGACTAGAAATAAAAAAGAAAGGGTGGCGTGAGTAAACATAGATGAAAATGACAGAGGGTCAGACGTCGAATGTGTCAAAGAGAATGAAATTAATGTGGTCGAATGGAAAAAATATTGTCGAAACAGAGAAAAATGATAAGTTCCCTAAGAGAATTTACACTTTCGACATGACTAAATGCAATGAAATTTTTTACTTACTTGTTGCAGATGGCCAAATAATAGTGCCACCAGGCGCTAAAATACCGCCCTTAGAGAAATGAAAGAAAATAGGATTTTGTAAATATCATAATTTATCGGGACACAAAATCTCACTGTGTTTTCTTTTCAGGGATATCGTACAGAACACAATCAAGGATGGCCGACTTAAGTTTGATGATAAGGGAAAGGCGCAGATGCAAATCGATGTTGACCCGTTACTGGTGGAGGCTCATTACTCAGAGCCTTTTGCAAATCAACATGCTGGAAGCCTCCGTTGAAGACTTTAACAGATAAGGTGTTTTGGCCAAGAATTTAAATGCTAAATTTGAGAGGTTGAAAGTTGCTGAAAGCCTCGACAATGATGTGAACATGACTAAGGCTACTGAAGGCCTTAGGAAAAAATTTCAAACAATTGAGATTATTGAGAATCTCGGTTGTGGAATCAACATGGTGGAAGTCGACAAGGTTGTCGACACAAAAGGGGACAAAGAAGCCACCCCAGAACCTGACCGTATGGAGGTAGCTTACCCAAAGGTTGCAAAAAGTTTGGTTGAGTTTCTAGGCATGTGCAAGGCCAAGAAATCAAAGGCAATGATATGCCAAAGATGCAATGCCATTTTTGACAATAAGGCGGCACAACAAGTGGAAGTCGTGCAGCTTGCGAAGTGGAAAGGATATTGGAGGGATGCGTCTAAACCACAGTTGGTTGTCGACCCTCATCGACAACAGGGTGCGCACCTGAATCGAGGGGGGAACCCACCATTTATCGACCAAATCCAAATGTCCCTAAGGGAAAATGGTCGAAACCAATGAACAAAGATGGCTCGAGTCGTCAAAAATGGAAAACTTAGGAGATGAATAGGGATTCCTCAATCTCTTAACGAAAGGAGTTTCAATCCTCCTAGAGAAAAACCCATGCCCCTGATACATATCTGGGGAAAATCCCATGACTAGGACGCAGTGGAGGAGGTTCCAAAGGAAAAATAAAGCGGAAAGGGAAACTGCTGAGTCTAGAAACAATAGGCCCCAACACGATATAGCCACTAGAAAGGAAGCAAAGCTAGTGACAAAACATTCATCCTCTCCAAGCATGGAGAAAGGAAAAGGAAAAGTGGCGAAAGGAATGCCACTTGTCTAGGACGACATGTCGACTGATGACTTTAACTCTACTTCGGAGCCATCTTTGGACATAGTTTACAATGTGGTTTCTATGCTCCCAGTGGAGTATAATTGTGAAACAGAGGTCAAAGAGCTTCCGACAAGTGCAGAGGTCAATATGGCTAAACATAAGCCAATTAGCTACAATGTCATGAACAACGTTTGTGTTGAAGAACAAAATGCATTCTTTGAAAGACCTGAATGTGGCATGAAAATCCACCTTAAGCCTTTGTTCATAAGGGAAAATGTTGAAAACACTTACATCAATAAAGAGCTAGTGGAAGGAGGAGCGGAAGTCAACTTAATATCACACTCGAAATTGAATAAAATCGTTAAGTTTGACACCAATTTAAGGCTACACAACATGGTTTTATCGAACTATGAAGGAAAAACCAACACCACCATGGGGGTAATTCAAGTCGAATTAACGGTGGGGACGATAACAAGACCAACACTTTTTATGGTCATCGCCTCAGGGGTAAATTATAATCTACTCCTAGGAAGGGAGTGGATACATGGTATTGGAGCAGTACCATTGATACTCCATCAGAGAATATCAATCTGGTGAGAAGATGGAATTGTTGAGACTATTGAAGCAGACCAAAGGTAATTTTTAGCAGAGGTTAACCATGTCGACAAACATAACTTCGACAAGCAGCTAACACGAGTTTCGCCATGCACACTAGTGGGCTTTGCTTATAGGCCCTTAGGTAAAGCCTTATATTCCCTTCACTTACACCAATTGTAAGGTTTTAGGTGGGACAGAGAAATAGAGGATGAAGAGATAAAAGGTATGTTAGGAGTCCGACCTACAGGTTGGGATGACCCACACATAAATCATGTTTGAGTTAGAGACATTATGAATGGTTTCGGCTTATATGGCCGAAAATAGATTAAAAACGGCTTTGGAAGCCAAAGCCTGTCATATGGGTGTCTAAGCCACAAACATGGAGATCCATGATGTTGTACCAGGTGTTAATATCAAACCAGAACCACCAGATAAGCCACAATACTTGGGGATGGAAAGTCAGAGGCTCAAATGTACTTATGACGACAAGTGTTTAAGATTTGAGAGGATCCAATAGCATCGGCTGAAAAGATGGTAGCACAAGATCCTTTAGAGGAAATCGACTTGGGAAATGGGGAAGTAAATAGGCCAACTTACATAAGCACCAATATTGACCCCGACCTTAAGGTAGAAGTAATCCAATTGCTAAAGGATTATAGAGATTTCTTTACTTGGGATTACCATGAGATACCTAGGTTGAGCAGATACTTGGTAGAATTGAAACTGCCAATAAAATCTGGGAGCAAACCAATTAAATAGACACCTCGAAGGTTTACGCCAAACATTATGTCAAAAATCAAGAGGGAGATCGAAAGACTCCTAAGAAGCAAGTTCATCTGAACTGCAAGGTATGTCGAGTAGCTTGACAATATAGTTCCTGTAATAAAAAAGAATGGAGCTTTGAGGGTGTGCATAGATTTTAGAGATTTGAATACTGCCACCCCAAAGGATGAATTCCCAATGCTTGTGGTAGAAATGCTAGTCTATTCAGAAGCAGGTTTCAATTATCTTATAAAGTTAGACGGTTATTCTGGTTATAACTAAATTTTTACTGCAGATGAGGAGGTGCCAAAAAGGGCGTTTCGATGTCCTATAGCCTTAGGCCCTTATGAGTGGGTTGTAATGCCTTTTGATTTAAAAAATGATGGTGAAATGTACCAGAGGGTAATGAAATTGATGTTTCATGATTTTATAGAAACATTTATGCATGTGTATATCGATGACATAGTCATAAAGTCTGCATCAGGGGGATGTCATCTAGATCACCTTCGACAGTCATTGGAGAGAATGAGGAAACATGGTTTAAAAACGAATCCTCTAAAGTGTACTTTTTATGTGTAGGTAGGTTACTTCCTGGGCTTTGTGGTCCATAAAAAGAAAATCAATATTAATTAAAATAAGACCAAGGCCATCATGGAGGCGAAGTCGCCTTCAACTATCAAAGAATTACAATCCCTGCTATGAAAGATAAATTTCTTGCGAAGGTTTATCTTGAACCTAAGAGGAAAAACTCAAGCCTCTTCACCATTTCTCCATTGAAGAAGGAGAAATTCGAGTGGAAGCCAAATTATCATGTAATGTTCGACAAGATCAATGAGTACCTGACGGAGCCTCCAATTTTGTCACCCCTTGCAGAAATAAATGTATGAGATTGTACATATCTGCATCAGACTTGACAATAGGAAGTATGTTAGCGCAATAGGATGATAACGGAGTCGAAAGATCCATTTATTACCTTAGTCGAGTCTTAAATGATGCAGAAACTAGGTATAACATTATAGAAAAGTTATGAATTTGCTTGTACTTCTCTTGTATGAAACTAAAGCACTATATAAAGCATGTCGATGTTTATGTTTCTTCTCATTGTGATGCTATTAAACATATGTTGTCTAAACCAATCCTACATAGTAGAATTGGTAAATAGGCACTTGAATTAACGAAATATTACCTAACATACATGCCTTTAAAGGCAATGATGGGGAAATTGGTCACGGACTTTATCGTTGATAATATGATAGTTAAGGAACCTCAAAACTATCTAGAATTGGAACCTTGGAGGTTTTAATTCGACGATTATAGTCATTAGAATGGAATTGGTATCAGAGTCTTGATAATTTCTCCTGAAAGGATGCCTACTAAGTTCAAGTATAAAATCGGTCATTTCTGCTCTAAAGATGAAGCTCTGATAGCTGGCCTCGAGATCTTTTTGTACTTGGGGGCAAGAAGAGTCGAAATCATAGGTGACTCTAAATTGGTTGTTAAATAAATAACCAAAGAATACAGATGTATCAAAGAGTATTTGATAATGTACTTCGTTATTACAAATCGATTATTAAAGCAGTTCGATTTCGTTGATATTAGTCATGTGCCTCGAGCTGAAAATCGAGATGCTAATGATTTGGAACAAATTACTCCGGGTTACAAGGTGCCTAAAGGGAAATTGGAAGATTTTGTCGAGGTAAGAGGAAGAGTCTTAGAAACGAGGTTATCTCCGTTGTACCTGTCAACAATGAAATTGGGTTTTACAGACTCCAAAAACTTTGAAGTTTTTACCATAGAGCATCTGATTGATACGGATTGGTGAAAGTCGATACTTGATTATTTAGAAAACCCAATAGGGTCAACTGACCGTAAAATTAAGTATTGTTCTTTAAGTTATGTCTTGATAGGGAACAAATTATTCAAGAAGGCACCTGAAGGAATTTTGCTCAAATGCCTAGGTGAGAATGAGGCATATTTAGGTGTATTGAACATCCATAGTTGATCCTGTGGGGCCCGTCAGGCTTACATAAGATGAAATTTTTATTGGTTCGACAAGGAGTTTATTGGCCTACGATGCTGAAAGACTGTATCGAGTTCTCCAAAGGGTGCCAGGAATGCCAAGTACATGCAAAAATCCAGCATGTTCTTGCAAGCAAGTTACATGCTATCGTGAACCCTTGGCAATTCCTAGGATGGGCGTTGGACTTAATGGGTGAAATTTACCCAGCTTCGTCGTAACAACAAAGGTACATATTAGTGGGAATTTATTATTTTTCTAAGTGGATATAAGCGATATCTTTGGTTAATGTGGACCAAGAGGTTTTCGTAGATTTTATCCATAAGGATATTATATATAGATTCGGGATCCCTGAGACCATTATAACTGACCAAGGGTCTGTATTTATTGGTCGAAAGATGCAGGAGTTTGCGTATGAAGTATGGATTAAGTTATTGAGGTCGACGCCTTACTATGATAAAGAAAATGTCCAAGTCAAAATGGCTAATAAGATAATCATTAGTTTGATTAAAAAATATGTGGGGCAAAAGCCAACAAATTTGCACAAGACATTGGACCAAGTTTTGTGGGCTTATCAAACCTCTCCTAAAGAGGAGACAAATACTACTCATTTTCGTCTGACCCATGGGCAAAACAAAGTCCTCCATGTCGAGATATATTTGTAATCGACTAGGATTCAAAGGCAGCATAAAACTCCTGTGAAGATTATTGGAGTTTCATGTTTGACGAGTTAGTGGATTTTGACGAAGAAAGATTGAAAGCATTAAATGCATTGTTCCGACAAAAGGAAAGAGTTGTTAAAGCTTATAACAAGTAATTTAAATCTAAAGAATTCTCAGTTAGAGACATGGTGTGGAATGCTATCCTACCCATGGATCGAAAGAACATAATTCTATCTAAATGGTCTCCTAATTGGGAGGGTCCATTTTGAATTATTCAAGTGTTTTCAAACATGGCATATGAGATCAAAGAATTGACTTCTGATTTAGAATCCCGTGAGTGAATGGAGAATATTTAAATAAATATAGGCCTACACTGAAGGAAATAAAAATTGTAATGGAATAACATACATGAAAATAAAAGTGCCAAAATGGTAATCAAAGTGCCAAAATGGCGAAATGTGCTTACAGCCCAAAAAGGCAATGTTAAAGGAAATGCCATGGGGGCATGCTTAAGGAAGTACAAATAAAGTTATGAAGTTACAAAGAGATTAAAAAGAAAAGCACATTTTGAGTCTATCATAAGTTGCTCTGGCTACGTCGAGACGATGATCTGTCAAGGAGATGTTAGAGGCCAAGGTTAGAATTTCGTCATCCAAATTCTTCACATTTTCAATGTGTCGAACCCCAACTTAAACCTCTTCATCACGAGATGTCTGGTGGTTGTTACGAATATCATCTTTCCTAGCCTTAGGTTCTTGTATCTTGAGTTGAAGCTCTTCGATCTGTTGCTCCCACTTGGCGATGTTGGTAGCACAAGCATCGAACTTTTCATTCTCCTCCAAAGCATATTTTTCTAGTTCTTTGACTTTGGTAGTAGATGTAAGAGCCAAATCTAATTCTGATGATCGTTTGACTTTTTGGCTTATAGCTTGTTGGTGGTCTCTTGTTTGCGGATAAGGTCAGCGATGATTTGTAACAGTCGGTTTAGCTTCATTTAGCCTTAGGCCTATCTTCGTATGCTACCTTCTCAGAGGCCTTATGTTCATCCTCATCCATGTGCATACCCTCGTCATGGTTAGAGAAATCAAAAGAAGAAATATATTGAGGTTCTTCTTGGGCATCTTCCCCTTGGGTGTCGTTTCCTGAATCATTTTCCTCTTGACCATTCCTTTATTGGTCACTCTCTGTTTGGTCATTTTCTTCCTGATCCTCCTCTTCTTGAACTTGCACCTCTTCTTCGACAACATCCTCTTCTTCAGGTCTGGAGCTTTCACTCACAATAGAAGAACGAGATTGTTGAGAAGGTTGAACATGGACATGTGGACTAGGAAGTTTGAGAGATAGCACAAATGTTTGATTCACTTCCCTAGTTGAGCCTTTGAAAGACTTGGGATCAATGTGTGGAAAACTTATGCCAGTATTAGGATTAGGATACTTGATAGCAAATATGGGAGTGTTGAAAGGATTATCTTGAAATAAGGGTTCAAGTTAAGAACAAAATTTTTAATACGTAAGAGTTTACTTGACGAAGTAAAAATACCTTCTCTGTGATTATGCCGGGACTAGAATTAGCACTTTCAGGGTCGCCAAAATTGATTGGGTTTGATACGTCTGGCCCTTTCTCGACAGGCCGAGGAGCCTTCAGCTTTGATGTCTTGGTTTTTTCGCTGGGGGTAGTGCTTGAAGTGATTAAAGGTTGTTGAGAAGTAGCGCCAATAGGCTTCACTTTCTTGGCTTTCTTTGACTTGGGAGCTTCAGGTGAATAGTCCTCGACAATGATCTGCTTGACAGGTTTTCTGGAAGCATCGCTCTTCTTCCGTTTTGGGGGGTATTGGAAGGTTTATCATCGACCTGAAACAAAACGTTAAAATAAGAAGACAATGATGTATATATAAAAAGAAAAAAACTATGTCGAGAGGTGAAACCTCCGTTTTCTGCTTTTTTGATGATGGGGCTTCTCTTTGGTGGCGAGCTGACTTAACTTCCTCCCTCTCAGCTTGTTGTCGAACAACCCCGACTTTGACTTGTTTCTTACACTTGATAGTTGTAGAAAATAAGTCAAATAGTATGATTCGTTATTCAATGGGAAGTAAAAAGGTACAAGTTGACCGAAGAATCCTTGGCTTTCCCTCACCTTAATGTATTGGACTTTAACATACTCTATGTCGACATGAATGTGGCCTTGGAAACTGTGTAGGTTATGCTTCGAAGGAACCACCATTTGAGCAAATTTTAAGCTTTCACTTTTTAACACCTAAAGGTCTGAACCACAAATAAACCACCTTGGAAAGGGAGGTTGAAATGCCAAAGTTATCTCAGCACTTGGCAAACGTGGGAAATTGGGTGGATAAATACTAAAAGCAAACTCATACCGGTCTTCACTCCTAACACACATAGGAATGTTAAGACGAGGGAGTTTTGCCATGAACTTGTGTTTCAAAGAAATCGCCACGTCGTGAATGGTTCTCCTAAGATCATCGAGCCTATACACAGTTTCGAAGTAGCATTGGAAAGCCTGGATCTCCTTTATGTGAGTATATCTACCTTTTTAAACTTGGCCTACATGGAAGTAAAAGCAATAGTCAAATGTTTTGTCAAAGCAGAAACGTCAAGAAATTCTTTGTTGTAGTAGCTCCTCCACCAAGTGTCAAAATCCAGGGTGCAGTAGTAAGAAGGGTGAAATGAAAAGAGCAAAAGCTTTGTGACATTAGTAGGTTGTCAAGATAGACGTTCATCACATCTGCTCTCAGTATGAGGAATGGTGCAGAGACACAAGTCACTCTTTTAACCATACAAAGATCTGGGAAGCAGCTGATTCAGTCCAAACTGTTGGGCCACTAAGTTTGGCTGATACCCGAGAATCTTGATATGCGCCTTAGGATCATCTACATGATCCACCAATAGTCGTGGAATAAGGAAAGTTTCCCAGCTATCTAAAGATTCAGATCCCTGATCAACGTTGGAAGTAGGGAAGTCTTGAGTGAACCAAGAGGGGACATTTTTGCGATTGGAAAAAGGAGCCATCGAAGATAGAACTTGTAGCGCTTGGCAAACATCAAGATATACTTGGTAAAGCTTTCTTGCAAGGAGCGCCCATCATCAGTCTAAGTAATAAAAGCTAGTCGGGTACCTTCAACCTTTCGATTCTTAGTTCATCATCTTCATCTGGTTTAGGTTCGTCAAGCGAAGACTCAAAAGTGGCATTTAGCCACAATTGAAGTAACCAAAAAGGTCCCTCCGGTAAGAAGTTAGTTTCGGGAGTAATGTTCTTGAGGGTAGCCACTGCCATCCCTAGATTTTCGTACAAAGAGCCTAGGATTGTCTGGCTCAGACAGAGGTTTCTACCCTCATGCAGTTGATTAGCAATGGTGATGAATTTCTTCTCCACCTTCAGAGATTTGAAACAGAACACACAGCGCGACAACCACAAAGCCAAGAAACCAATGTGTTTGACGTCAGACACTTCTTCGCTAGTCTTGTCATGATAGTCCTCGATGTAATGACTTGTTTACCTGTAAATTTGGCAAACGACCGCTAGTCCTTCCAAAACAGGGTTACTCACGAGATCACACTGCGTATACAAGGGTTTCGACTAGCTCCTTCAAGCCAATCTTAGGTATCGACAGGATCTTAAGGCAAACTTTATCGAAACAACCTCACCCGTTGAAACCCTCTTCTATTCCCACAAAAACATTTTCTTCCTTTTTCATTCTTGCTTCTTTTTTTCTATCGAAGTGCCTCTTTTGCAGCAGCCACTTCGTCTTCGATTCATTGACCCCTAATCCAGGTCACCACATTGAAACTCCAACTAGCACATGCATACAAAATAAATACAAGAACTGTATATATATACAAATACACATCAAGGATAAGATTGAAAATAAGCAAAATATTCTAAGTACCTCTTACTGTTTTCCTAACCTACTTAATTAGCTAGGTTGATAATCTTCCACTATTAAATTGAAAAATGCCGATATGTAAACTAATTTGCTTATAAAAAACAAGTAAATTAATTATATAACAAAAGAAATTAATCCATATTTTGTAAAATTGAATTAAAGTGCATAAAAAACACTTAATGTAAAAATATTGTTTTGTAAACTATACATTTATATTTAATAGTCTAATTTCCAAAATTCAATATGCATAATTATTGTTACTCCTCTTATTTCTTTGATAGGAAAATAAAAATATTATTTTATTTTAGTTAAATATTTTTTACAAATATTATTGATGTATATTTGTACTAAAGTATTCTTATTCTTATTATTAATCATATTACAAAAATTTCATTTTTTTCTGTAAGGAGTATAAATATTCTGCTACTAATAATATATATTTTTGACAATAGTGTAAATAATCTCTTAAAAATAAGTCATCTTAATTAGTCTTAATGATTAATACAGATGAAAAAAAGATGGTTAATTATATTTGTGATTTTTAGAGCACCAGCTATTTTGAATCAAAATAAATAAAAAATTAAAACTAAAATTTATATATGGAATGGAGAGATTGTTATTGAAAACTAAAATTAAAACTAATATATATATATATATATATATATATATATATATATATATATATATATATATATATATATATATATAATTACTCTTTCTCATTCTCTGGCTTAGAAAAGTGTCTGAAAGTGTTAAGAACCAGACTCTTGATGTCAAATGTTAGACCTTGAAACTACAAGGATGGTGAATAATTGAGAGAGAGAGAGAGAGAGAGTATTAATTGGGGGGAAAATATGAGTGGAGAAGTGTTGAGAAATTAATGAGGGGAAGTTCCACATTGATTAAAAAAGTGACGCTTGAACACCTTATAAATGAGAGACTCCACACAATTACTCTTTCCCATTCCCTGGCTTAGAAAAGTGTCTGAAAGTGTTAAGAACCAGACTCTTGATGTCAACTGTTAGAACTTGAAACTACAAGGATGGTGAATAATTGAGAGAGAGAGAGAGAGAGTATTAATTGAGGGGGAAATATGTGCATTTTTTCATTCAGATGATACCTAAATGGTATATATACAATAATACAAGATGATGTACAATTATCAAACAAATAAAAATTGAAAACTCTCAGGTGTATCCAGTTGCACTATTATGCCAATTAATTACATTAAGCTATTGTCTCAGAATCTAGGAAAAATACTACAGGTGTAACCGATTGACATGACATATTATGTCAAACAATTACATTGACCTAATATAAGTTATGTTTGACAAATATAAAAGGGGGGTAATCGGTTACACTATTATGTCAAACAGTTACATGCACGTGAATTACTTTTTTTCTCTCTTAACGCGTCACCTTAATTCATGTCCTCCAAGTCTTCCATGTCCATTAGCTTATTCAATCTCTTGAACACTTCAATTGTGACTCCTTTGGTCAACAAATCGGTCACTTGGTCCTCACTTCTACAATCCCTAATCTCAACCTTCCTTCAATAACAAGTTTTCTCAAGTAGTGAAACATCATATCAATATTCTTGCTTCTCCCATGTGCAATGGGATTCTTAGCAAGGTTTATAGCAGAAACATTATCAACCAGAAGCATTACAACGTCACTTTCTTTGCTCTCCAACTACTTCAACAGATTATACAACCACACAACTTGGCACGTACACAACGAAGTTGCAATGTACTATGCCTCACAAGAAGAGAGCTCTACTACCGATTCCTTCTTCGAACACCATGATATTGGTGTTTATCCAAACATAAATATGTATCCATATGTATATTTTCTATCATATTTATCTCCACACCTGTTGGAATCGGTATATCTGAGTAAATTTCATTTTCTGCCTTTTTCAATTGCGGGAAACAGAAACCCGTAGCCAACAGAACCTTTGACGTATCACGGGATCCTCTTGACTGATTCCAAGTGAGACACCTTCGATCTCTTCATAAATCTGCTTACAATATCGACACTAAACGACAAATTCGATCGCATATTTCAAAAGTAACGCAAGGATCTAATCAGTCTCTGATATTGAGTTCAATTAACATCATCATTCTTCGAAAACTACAACATCGGTTCAGCTAGAGTAATGACAACAATATAATGCTCCATTTTAAATTTCTTCAAAATCTCAAGTGCATACCTTCTTTGGTACATGAGCATTCCCTTCTTGTACTTGTAAAACTCAATCGATTCTAGCTCATCCTTCATAGAATAAATCCATTTTGGATCACTGAAGGCCTTATCCGTTTTAACGGGTTCAGATTTGGCCAAAAGTGTAAAATTGACGAAATCACCAACGTCATCGATTTCGTTATCTCAGAGCAAATTACAATCTTAGAGTCTTGGATACAAACATCTTTGTCTTGTTGATCTTCTCACATTATGTTCCATTCGGGCTTTAATAGGGGCTAGTTTTGTACCTTCTATCACTGCAGGAGTGAACTTTTCACTAGTGTAACTAGTTGACATACTATGATAACTGATTACACTCTGCTGCAAATGCTTTATTTTGTTAAAAACGACATCCCTGTTGATCCCGATTCTTTTATTTGTTGTATAATACAACTTGGTACCAGTGGTAGAGTAATACCCTACAAGTATCATCTGATCTACCTTGTATTTAACCTTATTTCTAAGTTGATTCGGCACATGTTGATACGCCACCGAGAACAAAACTCTCAAGTGACTCATGTTCGATTACAATCCGGACCAAGCTTCTTCCGATGTAATCTTCTAAGCTACTATGTTTGACACTTATTCAACAAATATGAAGTTGTGGACAACGCTTCTCCACATAATTTATGTGACAAGTTCTTCCCTTTCAACATGCTTCTCACCGTGATCACAATTGATCAATTCTACCTTTCGGAAACACCATTTTGTTACGCTGTGTAAGGCGATACAACCTCATGTATTATGCCCTCTTAATAATAAAAACTCCCAAATTCATTTGATACATATTATTCTCCACCATCAGTTTGAGACTGCTTTTCCTTTCAACCATGAACTTGAACATCTTAAACACTTCAAGTACCTCATTCTTTGATAGACATTCTTTGATAAAGGATGTGTTGCACATTCCCGGAATCAAGTGTAATCTTCTAAGTATTGACTTATTAATTGAGAAGGGTTACAAGATTCATATAGAGAACAAGGCGATATGTGTTATGAATGCAAACAGAGTTTTGATCCTAAAGGCTCCTATGGCTCCCAATATAACTTTCAAGGTTGAATTGAAGGTTATAGAGCATAAATGTCTTGCTACAATGGCTAATCGAGAAGGGTGGATATGGCATTATAGGGTTGAGTATCTTAATTTATGAGATCTCAATGTCTTGCAAAAGAATAGAATGATGATAGGGCTTCCATCGATCAACATATCAGATTAAATTTATGAAGAATGTGTGCAAGCAAAGAAACATAAGGGAAATAATTTAGCAAGGATGCAAGTTGTGGAACCAAGTGTGACATTGAGGATGTGTGTGGATCAATGCAAGTTGATTCCATGGGTTGCAACAGATATTTTGTCAAATTATTGATAATCATAGTAGAAAACTATGGACGTATCTAATCAAGAGAAAGGATGAGGTACTTGGAGTGTTTAAGAAGTTAAGTCCATGGTTGAAATGTAAAGCAGTCACAAACTCAAAGTTCTCAAAAGAGATGGTGTAGGTGAATATCTCTCAAATGACTTTGGGAGGTTTAGTGATTAAGAGGGCATAATACATGAGGTAGTATTGCCTTATAAATTACAATAAAATAGTGATGACAAAAGTAAGAATCCATTGATTATGAACATGGTGAGAAACATGTTGAAAGGGAAGAACTTTCCGAAATAATTATGGGGAGAATTGGGTTCCACAACTCCATATTTGTTGAATAGGTGTCCAATAAAGAAGCTATAAAATATCACCTCGGGAGAAGCTTGGTCTGGATTGAAACCGAACATGAGTCGCTTGAGAGTGTTTGGCTTGGTGGCGTATCGACATGTGACAAATTTACTTAGAAAGAAGCTTGATAACAAGGGAAAGCATATGATACTTGTAGAGTATCACTCTACCTATGGTTACAAGCTATATGATGCAACAAACAGAAGAATCATGATCAACAAAGACGTCACTTTCAACAAAATTAAGTAGTTGCAATAGAGTGCAAAAGGTTGTCATAATATGTAAATCAGTTACACTAATGAGAAATTTGTTCTTGCAGTGCTAGAAGGTACAAAACCATCCCCCGTTGAAGCCTGAATGGAAGATGATATGAGAATATCAACAAGACAAATAGGTTTTTCTACAAGACTCCAAGTTCATCAAATGTTCTGTTGGCTGCGAAATTCTGATCACACGGTGGAAAATGGAAAAAAGTGCAATTTACTCGGATATACCAATTATAACAGAAGCGGAGATAAAGATGATATAAAATTTACATATGGCTACATCTTTATGTTAAGAGAAACACCAATCTTATGGTGTTCGAAGAAGCATTCAATAGTGGCGCTCTCTTTTTGTGAGGCAGAGTACATTGCAGCTTCGTTTTGTACGTGCCAAGCCGTTTGGTTGAGGAATCTGTTGAAGGAGTCGGCAACAAAGAGAGTGACGTTGTAATGCTCCTAGTTGATAATGTTTTTTCTATAAACCTTACTAATAATTCCATTGCACATGGGAGAAGCAAGAATATTGAGATGAGATTTCACTACTTGAGAAAACTTGCTAGTGAAGGAAGGTTGATATTAGGGTATTACAGATGTAAAGACCAAGTGCCTGATTTGTTGACCAAATGATTCACAACTGAAGTGTTCAAAAGATTAAAGAAGCTAATGGGCATGGAAGACTTGGAGCACATGAATTAAGGTGTCGTGTTAAGATATAAAATCTAATTCACATGCATGTGACCAATTGCACTATTATTCTATCTAGTTACACCTGGAACCTTTAATTTAAAAACTGAGTCAATAGCATATTATGTTAACCGATTACACATGGAATTTTCAGTTTTATTCGGTTGATAATTGTACCTCATCTTGTATTATATATATATATATATATATATATATATATATATATATATATATATATATATATATATATATATACCTTTTTAGGTATCATATGAATGAATTAATGCTCAAATTTTCACCCTTAATTACTCTCTCTCTCTCTCTCTCTCTCTCCACACTCAATTATTTACCAATCTTGTGGTTCCAAGTTCTAATATTTGGCCTCAAGAGCGTAGTTTGATCCATCAAACACCTAGTATGCAAAAATGACTTATGTTTTCAATGAACGAATCCTTACAAATATCATAATTCTCGATGCGAAAAATGACGACAAGTGGTGCAAACAAATGAAGGTGTTGTTTTCCTATCAAGATGATCTTGAAGTGATAAAAAAACTGGGTAACTACACTTGTAGAAGGTGCAACTAATGTACAATGGTCTTAGCATAAGGAGGAGAAGATGAAAGATTACAACGCGTTGTTTTTCATCCATCAATATGTTGATGCGAATAATTTCGGGAATGTTGGTGATTGCAAATCCTAGAAACAAGCGTGGAAAATTATGGAGAAGGCATATGTAGGAGCTGACATGGTGAATGTATTGAGGTTATAAACTTAGAAAAGATAGATTGAGTTAATTTAAATGGAAAAGAAGGATACCATCAACGATTTTATGGCGAGAATTACTCGATTTATGAACCAAGTAAAAGCATGTGAAGAAACAATCATTGAGTAATATGTTATCGCAAAAATCTTGTGTTCTTTGACGTCAAGATTTGACAATGTGGTGTTTATGATTGAGGAATCGACGGATATTGCATTAATGAGAAAAGAGAAGTTACAAACCTCTCTTGAACTGAATAAGCAGAATGGAAGAAAGGAATGTGGATAAGGCATAGGCGGAGATCACTTCACAATCCCGTTTTAATGAGAAAGACATGAAAGCGAAGGGAAAGTGGTGCATGAGGAAAGGTAGAGGTAACTTTCAGAATTTTAGTGGAAGAGAGTCCCAAATTTCCAAGAATTAAACATTCCAAAAAAGGAAAAACAATCTAATAGGTAGAGGAGGAAGAAGGATGGTTGACAGGATCAATGTGCAGTGCTATAATTGTTAAAAGCTTGATCATTTTACAAGAGAGTGCAATGCCAAAAAGAAAGAACCTACAGAAGATGAAGCTAGAGTTACAAGACACGAGTTTTATGATGAGAACACACTCTTGGTCATGATCACGGATGGAGAATGCAACAATAACAAGTTGCAAGACAACATTAACAACAATTTGAAAAACACTGCAGAACCAAAGTGTAATCGTTTGAAGTTTTGTGCCAACCAATTACATGCTGAAGAAACACCATGATGACTTTGAAAGAAGATGTGCAAAGCAGCAACCTATGGTATTTAGACTCCGGGTGTTCAACGCATATGATGGGAAGGAAAGATTTTGTTGTTATAATCAATTGTGCCATGAAGAACAAGGTTAAGTTTGATTATGATACCACTCAAGCGGTGGAAGGGATCAGTGATATATTGATCGAGAGAAGGGATGGTAGACATTCTTTTGATAAAAGGATGTGTTTTATATTCCCGAAATCAAGAGTAACATTCTAAATATTGGCAAATTACTTAATAAGGGTTACAAGATTCATATGGAAAACAAGGCGTTATGCGTTATGGGCACAAACATAACTTTGGTCCTAAAAGCTCCTATGGCTCCCAATAGAACTTTCAAGGATGAATTGAAAGTTATAGATCATAGATGTCTTGCTACAGCAGCTAGAGGAGGATTCAAAACCTTCTAGAGAACATAGAGAAGAATCAATCCTGTAATAAGCGAGGTAGTAAAGAAGGAAGTCCTTAAACTACTGGAAGCTGGTATATTCTATCAGATTTCTGATAGTAAATGGGTAAGTCTTGTACATGTGGTACCCAAAAAGGGAGGCATCACAGTCGTGCAGAACGAGAAGGGCGAGCATGTAGCTAAACGCATAGAAGGCGGATGGCGTATGTGCATAGATTATAGGAAGCTCAATAAGGCAACTAGGAAAGACCATTTCCCCCTTCCATTCATAGATCAAATGCTTGAGCGTCTAGCCAGACACTCTTACTTTTGTTATCTTGATGGATATTCTGGATTTTTCCAAATACCCATACACCCCGAGGATCAAGATAAAATAACCTTTACCTGTCCTTACGGAACGTTTGCTTACAGACCAATGTCGTTTGGACTCTGTAATGCGCCAGCTACTTTCTAACGTTGTATGATGTCAATCTTCGCAGATTATCTCAACGGAATTATGGAAGGATTTATGGACGATTTCTGGGTGTGTGGGTTATACTTTGAAGATTACCTCATTAACCTTGAGAAAATCCTAGAGAGATGTGTAGAAGTTAACCTTGTGTTAAACTGGGAGAAGTGCCACTTTATGGTTAAAGAAGGCATAGCGTTAGGGCATATAATATCTGAAAGAGGCATTGAGGTCGATAAAGCAAATATAGAAGTTATAGAAAACCTTAACCCTCCTAAGATAGTTAGAGAAGTCTGTAGTTTCCTTGGACACGCCGGTTTCTACCGACGCTTCATAAAAGATTTCTCTAAAATAACAAAACCCCTGACCGGCCTTCTGATGAAAGACATTGAATTCATTTTCGATGAAAAATGCATCAAAGCCTTTAATTAGTTAAAACAAGCACTAATTTTAGCACCCATTCTACAACCTCCGGATTGGACTAAACCCTTCGAAATAATGTGTGATGCTAGCGATTTTGCTATAGGAGCTGTTTTAGGGCAAAGAAAAGATAAGAAACTAGATGTAATATATTACACTAGTAGAACCCTAGATGCCGCTCAATTAAATTATACAACAACAGAGAAGGAACTCCTAGCTGTAGTTTTTGCAATCGATAAATTTAGGTCTTATCTTGTAGGATCTAAGATTATAGTCTATACAGACCATGCATCTATCTATTACCTTCTGAGAAAAAAGGATGCAAAACCTAGATTACTTAGGTGGATCCTTTTGCTACAAGAATTCGACTTAGATATTAGAGACAAAAAAGGAACAGAAAATGTAGTTGCTGACCATCTTTCCAGACTAGAGCATTTGAAGCCAGATCATTTACCTATAAATGATGACTTCACCTATGACAGACTGATAGCTAAGATAGATACCGCTCCCCTTGAACCTGATAGAGACAACTTTGGGATGATTTCAGAAATTAGCAGAGTACCATGGTACGCTGATTTTGTGAACTATCTAGCCGTTGATATCCTACCACCTGACCTCAACTATCAACAAAATAAGAAATTCTTTAAAGATATAAGACACTTCTATTGGGACGAACCACTCCTTTTCAAAAGAGGAACTGATAACATATTTCAACGTTGTGTCCTAGAAGAAGAAGTGAGAAACATCATAGAGCATTGTCACTCTTCACCCTATGGTGGACAGTCAAGCACATCCAAGACATACACTAAGATCCTTCAAGCTGGTCTTTATTGGCCCACATTATGGCATGATGTCCATACTTATATTGTCCAATGTGACTGGTGCCAGTTGTCGCTCCCCAGGATTTCCCGAATCCAGGTACAAACGCGAAAAAGAGTGGCGAGGAAAAAAGAGTAGAGTCGCCAGCTATGTACTTTTATCCCAAGAGGAGGGAAAGGCAGTAATGCATAACCAAGAGGGAACGGATAAAACAAAGTCTCGAACCAAAGTAAACTGAGTAAGGGGGCCGGTTACGTGAAGGGAAGGTTATCGCACCCCTTCACGTCTGTGGTACTCCACAGGATCCACGTTTGCTATTTATGTCTAAAGTGTGTGTAAAAAGTCCTACATGCAATGCAAAAGAGAGAAAATCAAAGTAGGGAAAATAAAGAGTTATTTCTCGCACAGGCCCTACCCTGCTGCATACGTATCTCAAGAAGGATTGAGAATCAGAGCACCGTAGCTCGGCTGACCTATTTCTGTTTGTTTTGTGTTTTTTAGATGAACTACGTTACTACGCAATCTACCGGATGCTCGACCTTTGGAGACTTACTCACCTGTAGTAGAAGGAGTTAACGTGTCCTTAAGAAAAGATAATCAAAGAGTTTGTTTGTGTTTTAGGAATGCTCATGCAAAAAGGAAGTCCTAGACAAAGGAACCGTGCTACCTTAATTGACATGCAAACGAGAGACTGTACGAAGTCTAGCAATCCTATGGGGAGACGATCACACCACACAAAAACATAAGGCATAGAGTAAACACACCAACAAGGGGGCTCAAACATACAAGGGTAAGGCTTTAGTCAAGAGGGGTCATATCAACCTCGACAAACAAGCCAAAACTGTCAGGGTAATCGACTGGGCTCTTAACCACTGACATTGAACGTCAGGGTGAGCAGATTAAAATGGTAATGAGGATGAGACCTCATGCTCTTAACCCTGGCCAGGGTGAGCTCAAATCAATGAAAGCGTGGGGATCCAGAAAGAGGGACCCTATTCCACTGGACTGACTCTATACAAAGATCTTGGGTATGTGTTCAAGAGCATCAGCATGTAGTGCGAGCATAATGAACGACTCACTGAATAACAGGGGATTGATTGCTAATCCCTTCTATCTGTCAATTGCCTCTTCACTTAGGAGGACTTATCAAGTAACATGCCTCATTTAGAGGTCTTTGGCACAAATGTAAACAAACACACAAAGAGCCTATTAAGGAGGACTTCAGCCAAATGCCTGCCAAAAAGGCGACAGGACTTCCAGACTACACGGAGAAGGAGGCTAACTACCTCAGTGGTGTATCAACCACACTCCAAATCAAAGTAAACAAGCAAAGCAAAGCCACTAATGTACCTGTACAAAATCTAAACAGTTAATATTGTATTCAGAAAAACCAACAGACAACAGTGGAACTTTCCAATATCTACACAATGCAAATCACAAGTGCAAGCAATCAAATGAGTTCATCACATCAATGGACCTACAACACAACAAGAGTTAATAATCAAAAGCATCTTGCATCTCAAATAATGAGACCACACCAACCATCAAAGCTAAATGCTCGAACCTGAAACACAAAGTACAATTAGTATGTGTATAAATCACTAGTGTAAAGGCAAGGTTCAAAGTCAAACCAAATGATCAAAACAGAAGTCCATCTTTCACACAATGCAAGTTCAATCAATCAATTCAAAGTTCTCAAAAGGACCAACACCAGTTCACAAAGTAAGTGGCTCAAATGAATCATGTTATGCAAAGGCAAGCAAAGATGCACAAAATGGACATCCAAATTAGAAAATCCCAATTAAAACAGAAAAGCATCCAATGGCTATGAAATGTTTTATGCACGTTCCACATGTAATGAACAAACATCATGCAAAAAATTAGATCCAGAAGAGCTCAAATGATAGATGACCTAAAATGCACAAATGCAACATCCAAAAGGTGACACAAATTGTCACACCATATCATCATCTGTCAAAAATAGTGATAGCAAATGATAAAAAATTCAAACCAGGGATGAAACATTCATATAATGAGTGAAGATCAATCATGCAAAAATTCAAGTCAATTGGATCATCACATGGCATTTCATAAGGCATTGATCACAACATGTCAATATAGCACAAGGTTCAAACAAAAATTCCAAAATTAAAATCCAGAAGCAAACTATTCATGAAAATAATATGAAAAAATAATAGACATTAAAACAAACATGTGGAAAAAAATTGGAATCAAATTGGATTATCCTACTATTTTTTATGATTTTTCAAATTAGAACAAATAAAATGGATCATGCATGAAAATAGGAGGGAAACATTGGATTCAAATGAAATCAGCAAAATGCAATCAGCCAGGTTCGAACACATGCCATGAAGGTTGACAAAAGGCGCTCAAAAAATTAAATTCACAAAACACATTGCCCGGAATCGAACTCAGGCCAAGGAAGTTCATGAGGAAAACAAAATAAACCCACAAACACACAGCTCGCCAGAATCGAACTCACGCACGCATGGTTCAAATGCGCTTGTGAAACGCACCATTTCACTAAATGGAGTGGCAGCCACATCATCGGTCCTTGCACACGCAGGCAAGTCAAACGGAGCATGGCCAAACAAACTGACATGCAGGCAGCACAGTCAGCGGCCACGCGAGCAAACCCTAGGAGATTACAGACGGCTGAAACAACCGTCTTCTCCGGCCAACCAAGCGGAGCTCCGCCGTGAAATTTTGCAGAAATCAGCAAGGCTTATACCACTCGCAAGCTCTACTCACATACAGTCCAAATTTATGATCATCTAATCCTAAATCAAGCTAACACGCACGGATCGAAGAGAAACATTTTTAACATCAAAATAGAATGTTCATCATACAAACTCATTTTTCATCCATTTTCAAAATAAATCATATCAGCAAGCTCAGCATAACAAGATCTACACTATCATGTACATGAAACAGCAAAATATGAGGATCGAATTTCCACCTACTTGAAATGCAGTGTACTGAAATCGCGTGTTCAGGTGCTCAAAATCTCCAGATATGCTCCAATAATCCTCCTATGAAGCTTTGTGCAAGAAATAGTGGTTGAAGGCACGTGGATGTAGCTCAATTCTCAAGCTCCATCAACATGTTCATGCTTTCGATCAGCTCAAATCTGGACCAAACTCTTCAAACCAAACGTGGATTCTTGCTCAATGATACTCCATAATCATGATTATGCAAAGAAAACGAAGGTTTATGTGAAGAAAATTGAAAATCAAAGTCAGAGAATTTTGGAGGGAAATGTGAATTTTAGATCTGAAATGTGTTGTTTTCAGCAAAAACAGTTATGATTTTCTATTTATACCATGTGTTAATCATGCTGAAATCTCAATTAAGCTTTGGTTAATCAACATTAGCGAAATATGAGGTGTTTTGCAAAATTGCAAGTGTGCTTAGCATGTCCAATCCACACGTGAACAGTACCCATGCAAGGTCCAAATTCACTTAAAATCATTCAATAATCATCATGGAAGTGGTTTTTTGCTTGCATGATCATCCAAATTTGAATTATCAAAATTCCCTCCAAAATGCACATGTATGAACATGTGTTCATATGAGCTTCTTTCATGCAAGGCAAGGCTTGATTTGAGAAATATTGGTCACAAGGAGCATTTTGCAAAAAGAGTGGACCAAATTGGAGTTTTGAACCAAAAGTTATGTCACTTTGAACTTCCATGCACACTTTGTGATCATTTGGCCATAACTTCTCAACCATTCATCAGATGGACATGATCTTGAACTTTTTGGAAAGGGGAGAGAAAGACCTGCAACTTTCATGTTCAACTGAAATCCATTTGAAACTTCTTTGATGTTGATAAGTCAAGTTGAATGTGGACCATAAACTTTCCATTTTTGGAAACTTGAAATTACAGGTCATTTTCCATTTTTGGAAACTTTTGCCATGACTTCAAAATCTTCAGGATAGATGTTTAGAATGACAAATGGACCTCTTTTGAACATGATTGAGGTGTTTCATTCATCTCCCCAACCTCAAATGCCTCAGTTGACTGCACAGTTGACATTTTGGTCCTCAGATGACTTTGAAATTCTTTGATCCACTTGAGCCTCTACCACTTGGGGAAATTGCTCAGAAATGAAACCCTAGCTCATGGAAGCTCAATATAATGATCATGTGATCTTCATCATCAACAAATACCTTATTTCTTTGAGAAGCCCTGGTTAAAAGAATGTCATTGATTAGGGTTGACCAGAGGTCAAAACCCTAATCCAAAGAAACTTGAGAATGAACAATGAAGCCCTTGAAGATGACATAACCATGATGATGGTAATATATCCTTGCAAACAAGATAAAGCTCAAGACCTTTGAATAACCAGGAAACCCTAATTGAAGCCCATGCCCTCAGATGGTTGATCATCCACTCATAGAAACCCTCAGGCTTGAATCATGTAACTTCTCATCTTCTGAAAAGACTTTGGAGGATGACCTTCTTATTTTCATATGATATGAAAAAATGCAAATGCCTAATGCCCTAAAATATGAAATGCAATATGTCAAACTAGTCCCAAGAAGAGGAGGGCAAATTTTGAGGTGTTACAGCTTCCCCTATTCAATCCACTGTGAACCTGTCGATATGAACAGCCTCGGCTTTCAGATGATCAGGATGAAGAGTGATTGAATACAAAGAACAAACTAACAATTTGCGCTCCGCTGGGAATTAAGTAACAATGCCTGTCAGAATCGGCAAAGAGATGGTCTTGAAAGAAGAATCCGCCTGGTACGGTGAGAGTCGGTCTGAACACCGAAAAGAATGTTAGCTTGGATACCAAAATAAATGGTAACACAAGAATAGCCATGGCCTGAATGCCTCTCATCAGTCTGAATACTGGAGATGACTTCGATCTGAGCCTCGAAAGATACGATATTATCGGTCTGAACACCGAGAAACTGGCCTGAACGCCCCTTCGATCTGAATACCGAAAAACTGGCCTGAATGCCACAAGTGTTTCGACCTGAACGTCGGAAGCTTCTTCGATCTGAACATCGGAAAATCTGGCCTGAATACCACCTCGATCTGAATATCGGAAAGCTGACCTGAACGCCACAAGTTACGTCGACCTGACCATCGGAAACTTCTTCAATCTGATCATCAGAAAATCTGGCCTGAATACCACCTCGATCTGAATACTAGAAAGCTGACCTGAATGCCACTTCTGTTGGGGATTTTTCCCTTGATATTATTATCATTTTTTTTGCTTTTCTTGAACCCCAAAACTTCTTTGATTGATTTTTTTTCCCTTGAACCCCAAAACAAATATTTTTCTCGTGCACGGATGATCCCTGATCATCGCATTTGAACCCCGACAACTTCATGTCACTCTTGCTGCCAAACAATGAACCACGTTCTCCATTTGAACCCCAGTCGCCTGACGATAACTCGCGATCATCGTTGTGAACCCCGTTTTCCAGAAAACACCCCGTGTCTCCTTTTCTCCATTTGAACCCTGTTCTCCGTTCTCTCGTGCTAATTCCGTTGGCAACGTCGGAAATAACACCAACCACCACTCTGATGGTGACATATCAGAGGGTACACCTTCACAAAAGGAAGGTAACACGTGTATTTCTTCCTCAGAAGACACCCATAACGACTTCTCTTGGCCTCAGCCAAAGTCTAACGTGACACATGATCAGAAGACAATCCTGAGGAACGCATCCCGGATACAATCTTCAACTCCAATCTCCAGTTGAACCCCGTTCTCCAGAAAATGCCCAGCACTTCCTTTTCTCCATTTGAACCCCGATTTTGGCGCTGATCGCGTAACATTCTCCGATCTTCACTTCCATCTCCGCCCGACGGAATCTCTTCCTCCAATATCGCACTATTGGGGAATATTGTTGATCCAACGTCACGATGCTAAACTCCTCAGAGTAACATCTTCACCAACCAGCAAAACCAATTCTCAAACGGTAACCACGACTCGAGACTAGTTTATGCTTGCAATGATCTTCATTTCCATCTCCGCCCGACAGAAACTTTTCCTTCAATATCGCGCTACTGGGGAATGTTGTTAATTAAGAATCACGATGCCGAACTCCTCAGAGTAACATTTTCACCAACCAGCTAAACCAATTCTCAAACGGTATACCACGGCTTGAGACTAGCTTATGCTTGCAATGCTGATGCATGAGTTTTTTTACAGCGTAATGCTCCATAACCATGGAAATGCTACGCAATGAGTTATGCAATATGCTATGCTTTTCTAAATGATGAATGCATAAAAAGGTATCCCCTCAGGGGACGGCACGAGCAACTCTGCTGAGGAACTCGATACCACTCCAATCTTCAACCCTGTTGGGATAACACCGCTGCTAGGGAAAGGACAACCCTTACTAGGGATGACTTCCACTGGACCCGATCCGCTAGGGGACTTCGCTGGGAAAAACAGCTACCAACACCCACCTCCGCTGGGGAAATAGCAACCTCAAGACCTGCAAGGGAAATAACAATCTCACCCTGCTAGGGGAAACAAGCAACCTTCAGACCTAGTTGTCGAAGAAACACCGACCTCGAACCTGCTGGGCAGATACTGCATATCTGATATGGAACACCTGTCGACTCGTCGAACACTGGCATTCACTATCTAACCACAATGTCAGCTTTCCACTTTTGAGAGCTCCCAGACTCATCTGGACTTTTCTGATTCATCACCTTGTATTCTCGACTTCTCCGTACTCTACGAAGATCGAATTCCTTAGATTCGTACAAACTTTCCAATTCTTTAGACTTTGAAGAGTCTTCTTGATTAATACTCCAAGATCGTCGCACGCCTCTCGCCGTCTTTACGCCTTGTCCCTGATTGGACTCCACAGGGGATCTTTCATCGGAACGCTTCGCACCACAACCTGCAAGTGAGTGAAAATAACCAATAGCGCCTGCAAAATAGATCGTTAGATAAAAACGTGCCCCAGGCATGCCGAAATTTCAACACCTAGGTCACTCTACCTTCCAAATAAGATTTCAGGCTTTCAATCCTATAAACATGCATTGGAAGGGACCCCTACGTCTCAAAATGCAAAGATTCTTTATCAAAATAAACGGATGTTTTTGCAATTAAAGTGGTAATGAAAACAAAAACAAAATTATTTGACTGAATATGCATTTTATTGATTGAAAAAGGTGGCTCGTAACTGAGCAATACATAGGAAGCAATCCCTAAAAAGAGGTAATTACGCTCAAAAGGAAAATCTATCCTAATGGCAATGTGAAACCGTGATCTCATCGAGTTCCAACCCGGTTACAACCCATATGTCCTCAAGACTCTCCACGCTTTCTGCCTTCCGAAACAAGACGCTTTCGACCGGTCTCTGCTTTCAGATTATCCATGGCCATATCCACAGTATAAACAATCATGCCAGACGCAGTTGTTCGTTTCATTCCCTCTCTTTCCTGGACCGCCCTTTCGGGTTTTCAGTCCACCAGGATACCCTTTCTTGCCCAAGCCGCCCTTGTGGGGTTTTCGACTTGCCGGGTGTACAGTTTTTTTCTTTTTATCCCTAATTTTTGCCCGAACCTTTTCATTCATTTTTTTTGGTTCGCCGGGATGCCCATTTTTGCCTGGACTATTTTATTCTTTTCGTCCAGCGGGTCTTTTATACGAAGTATTTTTTAACTGCATCCGCATTCACAGGGGATGGAAAATCCTCGCCATCCATGGTCGTCAACAACAAGGCTCCGCCAGAGAAAACCTTCTTAACCACGAATGGACCTTAATAATTGGGTGTCCACTTGCCCCGACGATCGTTCTGAGGAGGAAGGATCCTTTTCAACACCATATATCCCACATGGTACACATGAGGTCGCACCTTTCGATCAAAAGCGCGCTTCATCCGCTGCTGGTATAGCTGCCCATGACAAATGGCCGCCAGCCTCTTTTCCTCAATCAGGCTCAACTCCTCATACCGAGTCCTTACCCATTCAACCTCTTCCAATTTCACGTCCATCAGGACTCTTGTAACACCCCAATTAAAATAAGCTAATTATTTAATTTAAAAATATTTTATTTGTTAATTTAATTGAATAATTGGAAGTTTGGATTAATATTATTATTTTGAAATAATAATTATTGGGTTATTATTTATTGGAATAAAATAAGTTGGAATAATAAAAAGTCCCATTTTTGGTAAAAAGGGTTTTTCACGTGAAAAAGGAAAACAGAGAGAAGCTGCCGAAAGAGGAAAAAGGGCAAAAGGCAGAGCAAGAGAAGAGGAGAAGCTTGGAGCTCGGAAGCTGCCGGATTAACTCAGGTAAGGGGGGTTTATCGTTGATTAAAGGGTATTATATGAGAATATGTCATGGGTAGTGATAGACCTTCGATTTATCTCTGAATTGGATGATTATGATGAACTTGTAAAAATAATTGATGAACGAAAATGAGTTATAATTGAGGAATTTCGTAGGAATTAGGCGTGGAAATTGTTAGACGTTGTGGAATTGGATAGGATCTGTGTTGTGTTAGACAATAGGAAGGAATTATGTGCGAAATTGGACTGTGGAAGGTTAGATCGGATAGAACTCGTAGCAGAAAAGCCATTGCAGATCTGCGAGCTCTGATCTCTGGTCATACGCGTATGGCACTAGGCAATACGCGTATGAGATGTTGGTACGCGTATGGGGGGAGGCCTTACGCGTATGGGTGAAAAAGATGACATTTTGAACGTAAATTGGTCTCTGGTGGTACGCGTATGGGAGATTGTTACGCGTAGCATACGCGTATGAGACATGTGATACGCGTATGAGTTGAGCGAGGAAAGGCGCAATACGCGTATGAGAGTGGGCATTACGCGTATGGAGTTGGCCAGGTTTGGGCAATACGCGTATGGCATGGGCAGTACGCGTATGGGCAGAATTGTGATTTTTCCTGTGCTACTGTTGTGCAGTTTTGGTTGTTTAGGCTGAGTGATGCGACTTAGCTGAGATATAATGTGATAGGGATCTTTTCCCGTTGGTGTGAGTGGTATAGGTATTAGTAGAGTGTGCTAATACTGTGTTTGATTATGTGGCATGATATGATATGCTTTTGTGATTAATTATGTTGATAATGTGTGATGGTATACATGATGTTGTGAATGTATGCATTTGTGAATAGACTATCTTATGGCTTAGAGTGTGAGCATGTGTCTATTCTTGATTATTGTTGATGTTGCATTTGCTAGGTGATTAGCATGCATGTTGTGGCCCATTTGGGGTGGTAGCTAATTCCCATGGTGAGGAATTAGTGAGTATATCATTTGATTGTTGTTGTTGATGTTTGCATGCTAGGTGATTAGCGTGCATTTCATGGCCCATTTGGGGTGGTAGCTAATTCCCATGGTGAGGAATTAGTGAGTGAGTCACTATGTCTCAAATGAGTGGGACTAGTGAGCTTGGTAGCCGTGCCTGGGTTTGGACGGTGAGGTTGAACTATATGTTCACAAATAGTCGGTACCGCATGCATGGAGTCTCATTGCATAATATGTGTATGGCGTGTAATATGAATGGATGTATTCCAATATTACACGTGTGTTTGTGTTGGTATTGTTGTGTGGTCATTGAGTATGGTTTGAGATTATACATATGCTATATGTTATTGTTAAGTATGATGTTTGAGTTGATACTGCTGTTATTGAGTACGTAGTCTGGTTAGGGTGATTTGATGCGTTATCTACTTAACATTACATAATGTTGTATAATGCTCGTTATATTGATTGAGGAACTCACCCTTACAACTCTTTTTCAGGTGACAAGCAGTGAGTTGAGTAGAAGCTAATGCTTGGAGTCTAGAGTAGTTCTTATGGGTCGTGCTCTGATAGATGTAACATCGGGAGGGGATGTTTTAACTAATTTGATATTGATTGTTGAATGATTTACATGTATTGTGTTACATGTTTTACATTGAGTTGAATTTTATTCTGCTGCGAATTATGCAAGGAACCTTATTTTGATTAAATAAATGAGCATGACAGGATATTTTAATGATTTTGTGAAATGATTGTGTGACACCCTTCGGGGCATAATTACTCTGATGAATATATGTGTATTTTAATTATAATAATTGGGGTATTTAGAAGGGTGTTACATTAGTGGTATCAGAGCATAGTCGGTCGAGTCGAGTCGTAATTATTCTGTTTCCCCTGTACGGGATAGGTGTTGTGTAACCCTATCAGTACTTATTTGTTTAGCTTGTTTGGGTTTCAGAATAGAGATGGCTGGAAGAGGTAGAGATGATGCTGCAATTGCTGAGGCTCTGGGTATGCTAGCTGGAGTACTTGGAGGAAATCCGAATGTTATGGGAATGGGAGCTGCTCGTCAGTTGAGTGAGTTCCAGAAGAACAATCCTCCAATGTTCAAGGGAGCATACGATCCAGATGGTGCTCAGAAGTGGTTGAAGGAGATTGAGAGGATCTTCAGAGTAACTGAGTGTGCTGATAACCAGAAGGTCAGGTTCGGTACACATATGTTGTCAGAGGAAGCTGATGATTGGTGGGTTGCTACCCGCACTGAGTTGGAAACTGCTGGAAATGCTGAGATTTCTTGGGCTGTGTTCAGAGAGAGATTTCTGAGGAAGTATTTTCCCGAGGATGTCAGAGGAAAGAAGGAGATAGAGTTCTTGGAATTGAAGCAGGGTAACAGGTCCGTTACTGAGTATGCTGCTAAGTTCACAGAGCTGTCAAAGTATTATACTCCCTATGCTGAGGCTGCTGGGGAATTTTCAAAGTGTGTGAAGTTTGAGAACGGGTTGCGTCCCGAGATCAAGCAGGCTATTGGATATCAAAGGATCAGAGTGTTTTCTGATTTGGTTGACTGTTGCAGGATTTTTGAACAGGATTCCAAGGCTAGAGCAGAGAGCTATCAGCAAAGGGTTGATAGGAAAGGTAAGAATCAGATTGATCGTGGGAAACCGTATGCAGCTGGCAAAGGTTTCCAGAGGCAGAGTGGGATGAAGAGGCCTAGTGGGGGAGATTCTGGTGCTCCTGCTAAGTGTTACAGGTGTGGTCAGGCTGGACATCGTATCCATGAGTGTACCAGTAATGAGAAGAAGTGTTTCAAATGTGGGAAAGGTGGTCATTTGGCTGCAGATTGCCGGTTGAAGACTGTGACTTGCTTCAACTGTGGGGAGTTGGGTCATATCAGTCCACAGTGTCCTAAGCCGAAGAAAGAGAATCAGTCAGGAGGCAAGGTTTTTGCTTTATCAGGTTCTGAGACTTCTGCAGATGATCGTTTGATCCGAGGTACGTGTTATATTAATGGCTTTCCTCTTGTAGCTATTATTGACACAGGTGCGACTCATTCTTTTATATCCTTGGATTGTGCTGTGAAACTTAAGTTAGAGATATCTGAGATGTTGGGTAGTATGGTGATTGATACTCCTACGAAGGGTTCAGTGACTACTACTTCTGTTTGTCTGAGTTGTCCTTTGAATATTTTTGGTAGAGATTTTGGGATAGACCTTGTGTGTCTTCCATTAGTGCAGATTGACGTTATCTTGGGTATGAACTGGTTGGTGTTTAACCGAGTTTATATCAACTGTTTTGATAAGACGGTGATATTTCCTGAGACTGAGGAAGGGCAGAGTCTGTTTCTATCAGCCAGGCAGGTGAATGAGGAAGTGGCAGATGGGGCAGAGTTGTTTATGCTGTTGGCAACTTTAGAGGCTAAAGATAAACTGGTGATTGGCAATCTCGCTGTAGTGTGTGATTTTCCTGATGTGTTTCCGGAAGAAGTGAATGAATTGCCGCCAGAGCGTGAAGTTGAGTTCTCGATTGATTTGGTACCTGGTACTAGACCGATATCGATGGCTCCTTATCGTATGTCTGCTGTTGAGTTAACTGAATTGAAGAGTCAGTTGGAAGATCTGTTGGACAAGAAGTTTATTCGTCCGAGTGTGTCACCGTGGGGTGCACCAGTGTTGCTGGTTAAAAAGAAAGAAGGTACTATGAGGTTGTGTGTGGACTACAGGCAATTGAATAAAGTGACGATCAAGAATCGGTATCCTTTACCAAGGATTGATGATTTGATGGATCAATTGGTTGGTGCTAGTGTGTTCAGCAAGATAGATTTGAGGTCTGGGTATCATCAGATACGTGTGAAAACTGAGGATATTCAGAAGACTGCTTTCAGAACAAGGTATGGACATTATGAGTATTCTGTAATGCCTTTTGGTGTGACTAATGCGCCTGGAGTATTCATGGAGTACATGAATAGGATTTTTCATCCGTATCTAGATCAGTTTGTTGTGGTATTTATTGATGACATTTTGGTGTATTCGAAATCTGAAGAAGAGCATGCTGAACATTTGAGAGTGGTGTTGGAAGTTCTACGAGAAAAGAAGTTATTTGCTAAGCTGTCTAAGTGTGAATTTTGGTTAGAAGAGGTTAGTTTTCTTGGCCATGTGATTTCAAGAGGTGGTGTTGCTGTTGATCCTTCTAAGATAGAAGCGGTGTCTAAGTGGGAAGCTCCGAAGTCAGTTTCTGAGATTCGAAGTTTCCTTGGTTTGGCTGGTTATTATAGGAAGTTCATTGAGGGATTTTCTAAGTTGGCGTTACCGTTGACAATGTTGACTAGAAAGGGGCAAGCGTTTGTTTGGGACTCAAGATGTGAAGAAGGTTTCCAAGAGTTAAAGAGAAGGTTAACTACTGCTCCTATTCTGATATTACCGAGTTCGTCGGAACTATTTGAGGTTTATTGTGATGCTTCATTGTTGGGCTTAGGTGGTGTGTTGATGCAGAATAAGCAGGTTATAGCTTATGCTTCGAGACAACTAAGGGTTCATGAGAGGAACTATCCGACACATGATTTAGAGTTGGCAGCTGTGGTGTTTGTTCTGAAGTTGTGGAGGCATTATTTGTACGGATCAAGATTTGAGGTTTTCAGTGATCATAAGAGTTTAAAGTATTTGTTTGATCAGAAAGAGCTGAATATGAGACAGAGGAGATGGTTAGAATTCTTGAAGGATTATGATTTTGGTTTGAATTACCATCCGGGTAAAGCAAACGTTGTGGCTGATGCATTGAGTCGGAAATCATTACATATGTCTATGTTAATGGTTAAGGAATTGGATTTAATTGAACAGTTTAGAGATTTGAGTTTGGTGTGTGAGAGTACTCACAACAGTGTTAAATTGGGAATGTTGAAGTTAACAAGTGGTATTTTGGACGAGATCAGAGAGGGTCAGAAATCCGATATGCTTTTGGTTGATAAGTTGACTTTAGTGAATCAAGGTCAAGGTGGTGAATTCAGAGTTGATGAGAATGGTGTTTTGAGATTTGGTGACCGGGTGTGTATTCCGGATGTTGCTGAGCTTAAGAAGAGTATTCTGGAAGAAGGACATCGTAGTGGCTTGAGTATTCATCCTGGAGCTACGAAGATGTATCATGATTTGAAAAGGTTATTTTGGTGGCCGGGAATGAAAAGAGAAATTGCAAGTTTTGTGTATTCCTGTTTGACTTGTCAGAAGTCGAAGATTGAGCATCAGAAGCCGTCTGGGCTAATGCAACCGTTGGCTATTCCAGAGTGGAAGTGGGATGGTATCAGTATGGATTTTGTTTCAGGTTTACCGAGGACGAGTAGGAATTTTGAAGCTATTTGGGTGATTGTGGATAGATTGACGAAGTCGGCTCATTTCATTCCGATCAGAATGGATTATCCGTTAGAGAGATTAGCCGAGTTGTATATTGAGAGAATTGTAAGTTTGCATGGTATTCCGTCGAGTATTGTTTCGGACAGAGATCCTAGATTTACATCAAAGTTTTGGGAAGGTTTGCAGAAGGCTTTGGGAACTAAGTTGAGATTGAGTTCTGCATATCATCCGCAGACTGATGGTCAGACGGAGAGGACGATTCAGTCACTAGAGGATCTTTTGAGAGCTTGTGTTTTGGAAAAAGGAGGTGCTTGGGATTGTTACTTGCCTTTGATTGAGTTTACCTACAACAATAGTTTTCATTCGAGTATTGGTATGGCACCGTTTGAAGCTTTGTATGGTAGGAGATGTCGGACACCTTTGTGTTGGTATGAGTCCGGTGAGAGTGCTGTGGTTGGACCGGAGATTGTTCAACAAACTACAGAAAAGATTAAGATGATTCAGGATAAGATGAGAATTGCTCAGAGTCGTCAGAAGAGTTATCATGATAAGAGGAGGAAGTCACTTGAGTTCCGAGAGGGAGATCATGTGTTTCTTCGTGTTACTCCGATAACTGGTGTTGGTCGAGCCTTGAAGTCGAAGAAGTTGACACCTCGATTTATTGGTCCTTATCAGATTTTGGAGAGGATAGGGGAAGTAGCCTATCGTATCGCTTTACCGCCGTCACTTGCGAATTTGCATGATGTTTTCCATGTGTCTCAGTTGAGGAGATACATTCATGATCCGTCGCATGTTGTCCAAGTAGATGATGTACAGGTGAGAGATAACCTGACTGTTGAAACATCACCTATGAGGATCGAGGGTCGAGAGTTGAAGCAGTTGCGGGGTAAAGAGATTGCCTTGGTGAAGGTAGCTTGGGGAGGACCAGCAGGTGGCAACGCGACTTGGGAACTGGAGAGTAAGATGAAGGAGTCTTATCCGGAGTTGTTCGATTGAGGTATGTTTTCGAGGACGAAAACTCTTTTAGTGGGGGAGAGTTGTAACACCCCAATTAAAATAAGCTAATTATTTAATTTAAATTAATATTTTATTTGTTAATTTAATTGAATAATTGGAAGTTTGGATTAATATTATTATTTTGAAATAATAATTATTGGGTTATTATTTATTGGAATAAAATAAGTTGGAATAATAAAAAGTCCCATTTTTGGTAAAAAGGGTTTTTCACGTGAAAAAGGAAAACAGAGAGAAGCTGCCGAAAGAGGAAAAAGGGCAAAAGGCAGAGCAAGAGAAGAGGAGAAGCTTGGAGCTCGGAAGCTGCCGGATTAACTCAGGTAAGGGGGGTTTATCGTTGATTAAAGGGTATTATATGAGAATATGTCATGGGTAGTGATAGACCTTCGATTTATCTCTGAATTGGATGATTATGATGAACTTGTGAAAATAATTGATGAACGAAAATGAGTTATAATTGAGGAATTTCGTAGGTATTAGGCGTGGAAATTGTTAGACGTTGTGGAATTGGATAGGATATGTGTTGTGTTAGACAATAGGAAGGAATTATGTGCGAAATTGGACTGTGGAAGGTTAGATCGGATAGAACTCGTAGCAGAAAAGCCATTGCAGATCTGCGAGCTCTGATCTCTGGTCATACGCGTATGGCACTAGGCAATACGCGTATGAGATGTTGGTACGCGTATGGGGGGAGGCCTTACGCGTATGGGTGAAAAAGATGACATTTTGAACGTAAATTGGTCTCTGGTGGTACGCGTATGGGAGATTGTTACGCGTAGCATACGCGTATGAGACATGTGATACGCGTATGAGTTGAGCGAGGAAAGGCGCAATACGCGTATGAGAGTGGGCATTACGCGTATGGAGTTGGCCAGGTTTGGGCAATACGCGTATGGCATGGGCAGTACGCGTATGGGCAGAATTGTGATTTTTCCTGTGCTACTGTTGTGCAGTTTTGGTTGTTTAGGCTGAGTGATGCGACTTAGCTGAGATATAATGTGATAGGGATCTTTTCCCGTTGGTGTGAGTGGTATAGGTATTAGTAGAGTGTGCTAATACTGTGTTTGATTATGTGGCATGATATGATATGCTTTTGTGATTAATTATGTTGATAATGTGTGATGGTATACATGATGTTGTGAATGTATGCATTTGTGAATAGACTATCTTATGGCTTAGAGTGTGAGCATGTGTCTATTCTTGATTATTGTTGATGTTGCATTTGCTAGGTGATTAGCATGCATGTTGTGGCCCATTTGGGGTGGTAGCTAATTCCCATGGTGAGGAATTAGTGAGTATATCATTTGATTGTTGTTGTTGATGTTTGCATGCTAGGTGATTAGCGTGCATTTCATGGCCCATTTGGGGTGGTAGCTAATTCCCATGGTGAGGAATTAGTGAGTGAGTCACTATGTCTCAAATGAGTGGGACTAGTGAGCTTGGTAGCCGTGCCTGGGTTTGGACGGTGAGGTTGAACTATATGTTCACAAATAGTCGGTACCGCATGCATGGAGTCTCATTGCATAATATGTGTATGGCGTGTAATATGAATGGATGTATTCCAATATTACACGTGTGTTTGTGTTGGTATTGTTGTGTGGTCATTGAGTATGGTTTGAGATTATACATATGCTATATGTTATTGTTAAGTATGATGTTTGAGTTGATACTGCTGTTATTGAGTACGTAGTCTGGTTAGGGTGATTTGATGCGTTATCTACTTAACATTACATAATGTTGTATAATGCTCGTTATATTGATTGAGGAACTCACCCTTACAACTCTTTTTCAGGTGACAAGCAGTGAGTTGAGTAGAAGCTAATGCTTGGAGTCTAGAGTAGTTCTTATGGGTCGTGCTCTGATAGATGTAACATCGGGAGGGGATGTTTTAACTAATTTGATATTGATTGTTGAATGATTTACATGTATTGTGTTACATGTTTTACATTGAGTTGAATTTTATTCTGCTGCGAATTATGCAAGGAACCTTATTTTGATTAAATAAATGAGCATGACAGGATATTTTAATGATTTTGTGAAATGATTGTGTGACACCCTTCGGGGCATAATTACTCTGATGAATATATGTGTATTTTAATTATAATAATTGGGGTATTTAGAAGGGTGTTACAACTCTCAACGACGGAATCTGGACCTCGATCGGTAGCACGACTTCCATCCCATACACCAGCGAGAAAGGCGTTGCCCCAGTAGATGTACGCACCGAGGTTCGATACCCATGTAATGCAAACGGCAACATCTCGTGCCAATCCTTATAGGTTACAACCATTTTCTGCATAATCTTCTTAATATTCTTATTAGCTGCCTCAACCGCCCCATTCATCTTTGGACGATAAGGAGAAGAATTGTGATGTTCGATCTTGAACTCTCGACACAGTTCTGCCATCATCTTGTTGTTGAGATTAGAACCATTATCAGTAATGATTCTTTCGGGAACCCCGTATCTGCAAATTATGTCTCTTTTCAGAAACCTGGCAACAACCTGTTTCGTCACATTTGCATAAGACGCCGCTTCCACCCATTTGGTGAAGTAATCAATAGCCACTAATATGAACCGGTGCCCATTCGAAGCCGTAGGCTCGATCTTTCCGATCATATCAATGCCCCACATAGCAAACGGCCACGGAGATGACATCAAACTCAACGGGTTTGGGGGCACGTGCACCTTATCATCATAAATCTGGCATTTATGACACTTCCGCACGAAGTTGAAACATTGGGCCTCCATTGTCATCCAGTAATATCCAGCCCTCAACAACTTTTTTACCATCGCATTCCCACTGGCATGGTTACCAAACGACCCCTCGTGCACCTCTTTCATCAATTGGCTTACTTCTTTGCCATCAACACATATGAGCAAAACCCAATCAAAATTCCTCTTATACAAAACCCCATCCTTATTCAAATAGAACGCCATGGCCAACCTCCTTAGAGTCTTTCGGTCCTTCTTAGACGCTCCCTCAGGATACTTTTGGGTTTCCAAATAATGCTTGATGTCATAATACCACGGCTTTTCATCCTCAAGCACTGTCTCAACAGCAAACACATAAGCCGGTCTATCCAACCGTCCTACCTCAACACTGGGGAATTGATTCCACCATTGCACTTTAATCAAAGCAGCCAATGTAGCCAAAGCATCTGCCAAAGGATTTTCTTCTCTCGGCACATGGCGTAATTCCACCTTGGTGAAGAACGTCAACAACCTCCTTGTGTAATCCCGGTATGGAATTAAGTGAGATTGATGCGTATACCATTTCCCGTTAACCTGGTTCACAACCAAAGCTGAATCTCCATAGATAACAAGGTTCTTGATCCGCAAATCAATCGCCTCTTCGACACCCAAGATACAAGCTTCGTATTTAGCCACATTGTTGGTGCACTCAAATGTTAGCCGTGCAGCGAAAGGAATGTGGGATCCCTTCGGCGTAACCAAAACAGCACCAACTCCACTACCATTCACGTTAACGACCCCATCAAACATCAGAATCCATTCGGATTCAGGGTCAAGCCCCTCCTCCAAGATAGGTTCCTCACAATCTTTCGATTTGAGAAACATGATGTCCTCATCAGGGAATTCAAACTTCATCGGTTGATAATCCTCAATGGGTTGCTGGGCGAGGTAATCAGACAATACACTCCCTTTTATTGCCTTCTGAGAAGTGTACTGGATATCGTACTCAGTCGAAATCATTTGCCATCTCGCAACCCGTTCGGTCAATGCTGGCTTCTCAAATATATACTTGATCGGATCCATCTTGGAAATCAACAAAGTGGTATGAACCAACATATACTGTCTATGCCGGCGAGGAGCCCATGCCAAAGCACAGCAAGTTTTCTCGAGCAGTGAATATCTTGTTTCACAGTCGGTAAACTTTTTGCTAAGGTAATAAATTGCATACTCTTTTCGACCAGACTCGTCATGCTGCCCCAGTACACACCCCATAGACCCCTCGAGGACCGTCAAGTACATGATTAATGGTCGTCCCTCCACAGGAGGCATCAGAATCAGAGGCTCCTGCAAATATTCTTTTATCTTTTCAAATGCCGCTTGGCAATCGTCATTCCACCTGACCGTTTGATCTTTTCTCAACAATTTGAATATAGGTTCACACGTGGCTGTTAGATGAGATATGAACCGTGAAATGTAGTTCAATCTACGTAAAAAACCACGAACCTCTTTCTCTGTCCTCGGTTCAACAAGGCTTATACCATTCGCAAGCTCTATTCACATGCAGTCCAAATCTATGATCATCTAATCCTAAATCAAGCTAACACGCACGGATCGTAGAGAAACATTTTTAACATCAAAATAGAATGTTCATCATACAAACTCATTTTTCATCCATTTTCAAAACAAATCATATCAGCAAGCTCAGCATAACAAGATCTACACTATCATGTACATGAAACAGCAAAATATGAGGATCGAATTTCCACCTACTTGAAATGCAGTGTACTGAAATCGCGTGTTCAGGTGCTCAAAATCTCCAGATATGCTCCAATAATCCTCCTATGAAGCTTTGTGCAAGAAATAGTGGTTGAAGGCACGTGGATCTAGCTCAATTCTCAAGCTCCATCAACATGCTCATGCTTTCGATCAGCTCAAATCTGGACCAAACTCTTTAAACCAAACGTGGATTCTTGCTCAATGATACTCCATAATCATGATTATGCAAAGAAAACGAAGGTTTATGTGAAGAAAATTGAAAATCAAAGTGAGAGAATTTTGGAGGGAAATGTGAATTTTAGATCTGAAATGTGTTGTTTTCAGCAAAAACAGTTATGATTTTCTATTTATACCATGTGTTAATCATGCTGAAATCTCAATTAAGCTTTGGTTAATCAAGATTAGTGAAATATGAGGTGTTTTGCAAAATTGCAAGTGTGCTTAGCATGTCCAATCCACACGTGAACAGTACCCATGCAAGGTCCAAATTCACTTAAAATCATTCAATAATCATCATGGAAGTGGTTTTTTGCTTGCACGATCATCCAAATTTGAATTATCAAAATTCCCTCCAAAATGCACATGTATGAACAAGTGATCATATGAGCTTCTTTCATGTAAGGCAAGGCTTGATTTGAGAAATATTGGTCACAAGGATCATTTTGCAAAAAGAGTGGACCAAATTGGAGTTTTGAACCAAAAGTTATGTCACTTTGAACTTCCATGCACACTTTGTGATCATTTGGCCATAACTTCTCAACCATTCATCAGATGGACATGATCTTGGACTTTTTGGAAAGGGGAGAGAAAGACCTATAACTTTCATGTTCAACAGAAATCCATTTGAAACTTCTTTGATGTTGATGAGTCAAGTTGAATGTGGACCAGAAACTTGCCATTTTTGGAAACTTGAAATTACAGGTCATTTTCCATTTTTGGAAACTTTTGCCATGACTTCAAAATCTTCAGGATAGATGTTTAGAATGACAAATGGACCTCTTTTGAACATGATTGAGGTGTTTCATTCATCTCCCCAACCTCAAATGCCTCAGTTGACTGCACAGTTGACTTTTTGGTCCTCAGATGACTTTGAAATGCTTTGATCCACTTGAGCCTTTACCACTTGGGGAAATTGCTCAAAAATGAAACCCTAGCTCATGTAAGCTCAATATAATGATCATGTGATCTTCATCATCAGCAAATACCTTATTTCTTTGAGAAGCCTTGGTTGAAAGAACGTCATTGATTAGGGTTGACCAGAGGTCAAAACCCTAATCCAAAGAAACTTGAGAATGAACAATGAAGCCCTTGAAGATGACATAACCATGATGATGGTAATATATCCTTGCAAAAAAGATAAAGCTCAGGACCTTTGAACAACCAGGAAACCCTAATTGAAGCCCATGCCCTCAGATGGTTGATCATCCACTCATAGAAACCCTCAGGCTTGAATCATGTAACTTCTCATCTTCTGAAAAGAATTTGGAGGATGACCTTCTTATTTTCATATGATATGCAAAAATGCAAATGCCTAATGCCCTAAAATATGAAATGCAATGTGTCAAACTAGTCCCAAGAAGAGGAGGGCAAATTTTGAGGTGTTATAGCTTCCCCTATTCAATCCACTGTGAACCTGTCGATATGAACAGCCTCGGATTTCAGATGATCAGGATGAAGAGTGATTGAATACAAAGAACAAACGAACAATTTGCGCTCCGCTGGGAATTAAGTAACAATGCCTGTCAGAATTGACAAAGAGATGGTCTTGAAAGAAGAATCCGCCTGGTACGGTGAGAGTCGGTCTGAACACCGAAAAGAATGTTAGCTTGGATACCAAAATAAATGGTAACACAAGAATAGCCATGGCCTGAATGCCGCTCATCAGTCTGAATACTGGAGATGACTTCGATCTGAGCCTCGAAAGATACGATATTATCGGTCTGAACACCGAGAAACTGGCCTGAACGCCCATTCGATCTGAATACCGAAAAACTGGCCTGAATGCCACAAGTGTTTGGACCTGAACGTCGGAAGCTTCTTCGATCTGAACATCGGAAAATCTGGCCTGAATACCACCTCGATCTGTATACCGGAAAGCTGACTTGAACGCCACAAGTTACGTCGACCTGACCATCGGAAACTTCTTCGATCTGATCATCGGAAAATCTGGCCTGAATACCACCTCGATCTGAATACTGGAAAGCTGACCTGAATGCCACTTCTGTTGGGGATTTTTCCCTTATTATTATCATTTTTTTTGCTTTTCTTGAACCCCAAAACTTCTTTGATTGATTTTTTTTCCCTTGAACCCCAAAACAAATAATTTTCTCGTGCGCGGATGATCCCTGATCACCGCATTTGAACCCCGACAACTTCATGTCACTCTTGCTGCCAAACAATGAACCCCGTTCTCCATTTGAACCCCAGTCGCCTGACGATAACTCGCGATCGTCGTTGTGAACCCCGTTTTCCAGAAAACACCCCGTGTCTCCTTTTCTGCATTTGAACCCCGTTCTCCGTTCTCTCGTGCTAATTCCGTTGGCAACGTCGGAAATAACACCAACCACCACTCTGATGGCGACATATCAGAGGGTACACCTTCACAAAAGGAAGGTAACACGTGCATTTCTTCCTCAGAAGACACCCATAACGACTTCTCTTGGCCTCAGCCAAAGTCTAAGGTGACACATGATCAGAAGACAATCCTGAGGAACGCATCCCGGATACAACCTTCGACTCCAATCTCCAGTTGAACCCCGTTCTCCAGAAAATGCCCAGCACTTCCTTTTCTCCATTTGAACCCCGATTTTCGCGCTGATCGCGTAACGTTCTCCGATCTTCACTTCCATCTCCGCCCGACAGAATATCTTACTCCAATATCGCACTATTGGGGAATATTGTTGATCCAACGTCACGATGCTAAACTCCTCAGAGTAACATCTTCACCAACCAGCAAAACCAATTCTCAAACGGTAACCACGGCTCGAGACTAGTTTATGCTTGCAATGATCTTCATTTCCATCTCCGCCCGACAGAAACTTTTCCTCCAATATCGCGCTACTGGGGAATGTTGTTAATTCAGATTAACGATGTCGAACTCCTCAGAGTAACATTTTCACCAACCAGCTAATCCAATTCTCAAACGATATACCACGGCTTGAGACTATCTTATGCTTGCAATGCTGATGCATGAGTTTTTTTACAGCGTAATGCTCCATAACCATGGAAATGCTACGCAATGAGTTATGCAATATGCTATGCTTTTCTAAATGATGAATGCATAAAAAGGTATCCCCTCAGGGGACGGCACGAGCAACTCTGCTGAGGAACTCGATACCACTCCAATCTCCAACCCTGTTGGGATAACACCGCTGCTAGGGAAAGGACAACCCTTACTAGGGATGACTTCCACTGGACCCGATCCGCTAGGGGACTTCGCTGGGAAAAACAGCTACCAACACCCACCTCCGCTGGGGAAATAGCAACCTCCAGACCTGTCGGGGAAATAACAATCTCACCCTGCTAGGGGAAACAAGCAACCTTCAGACCTGGTTGTCGAAGAAACACCGACCTCGAACCTGCTGGGCAGATACTGCATATCTGATATGGAACACCTGTCGACTCGTCGAACACTGGCATTCACTATCTAACCACAGTGTCAGCTTTCCACTTTTGAGAGCTCCCAGACTCATCTGGACTTTTCTGATTCATCACCTTGTATTCTCGACTTCTTCGTACTCTACGAAGATCGAACTCCTTAGATTCGTACAAACTTTCCAATTCTTTAGACTTTGAAGAGTCTTCTTGATTAATACTCCAAGATCGTCGCACGCCTCTCGCCGTCTTTACGCCTTGTCCCTGATTGGACTCCACAGGGGATCTTTCGTCGGAACGCTTCGCATCACAACCTGCAAGTGAGTGAAAATAACCAATAGCGCTTGCAAAAGAGATCGTTAGATAAAAACGTGCCTCAGGCGTGCCGAAATTTCAACACCTAGGTCACTCTACCTTCCAAATAAGATTTCAGGCTTTCAATCCTATAAACATGCATTGGAAGGGACCCCTACGTCTCAAAATGCAAAGATTCTTTATCAAAATAAACGGATGTTTTTGCAATCAAAGCGGTAATGAAAACAAAAACAAAATTATTTGACTGAATATGCATTTTATTGATTGAAAAAGGTGGCTCGTAACTGAGCAATATGTAACACCCCGATAATAATATGGTAATTATTTAAATTAAGTTAATAATATATTTATTAATTTAATTAGATAATTGGATTATTATTATTATTATTTTGGAATTATTGAATTATTATTATTATTGGAATAATAATTATTTGAAAATATATATAAGCTGGAATAAGTAAAAAGGAGTTCATTTTTGGAAAATAAGGTTTTCACGTGAAACTCAGAGAAGCGGCTGAAAGAGGCAGAGTAAGAGGAAGAACCAGAGAGCAAAGGTTGGAGAACAGAAGAGCTTGGAGCTCAAAGATTTGCCGGATTAATCAGGTAAGGGGGGTTTATCGTCGTTTAATGGGGATTATGGGTTAGCATGTAATGGGTAGTGATAAACCGTTGAATTGACCCTAATTGGGATTGTCGAATGCTGAAAATTGTGATGGACAAGTTGTGTGAAACTGAAATTGAACCTGTAATTGAGTGTGTTGTAATTTCCCTAACGTATAGCTTTTTACGGAATTGGAATCGGAGGTCCGGAAGTCCTCTAACGGCGGAAAATGCGGAGAATTCTGCATTCTGCTTTGTGTTAGCGCAGGAACTACTGTTTTGTCTGCGTTAACCGGTTAACCCAGGGTGTTAACCGGTTAACACTGTTACGAATTGACAATTTGTGCTGTTTTGCCTGCGTTAACCGGTTAACCCAGGGCGTTAACCGGTTAACACTGATAAGTTTTGGGCAGTAAGCGTGTTTTGCCTGCGTTAACCGGTTAACCCAGGGCGTTAACCGGTTAACGCTGTTGCAGAGTGGAAAAAGTGTTAATCAAAATGTTGTGTGCCTAATTGGTGGTTGCCTATATCGGTGTGTGATATAGTAGGGATTATTTCCCACTGTTTTGAGCAGTATAGGTATTAGTAGAGTGTGCTAATACTGTGTTTAATTGTTTGACATGATATGATGTGTTGATACATGTGTTGATGATGTATGATGATATGCATAATGCTGTGAATGTATATATTATGCATGTATTTGTGAATGGACTGTTGTATGGCTTAGAGTGTGAGCATATGTCCATTGTGAAATTGTTGTTGATGTTGCATTGCTAGATGATTAGCGTGCATAGCATAGCCTTTGGGGCTGTAGCTAATTCCCATGGTGAGGAATTAGTGAGTGAATCATTGTGGATTTGTTGTTGATGTTTGCATGCTAGATGATTAGTGTGCATAGCATAGCCTTTGGGGCTGTAGCTAATTCCCATGGTGAGGAATTAGTGAGTGAGTCATTAGATCTCAAATGAGTGGGACTAGTGAGCTTAGTAGCCGTATCTGGATTTGATCGGTGAGCTTGAACTAAATGTTCAAGAATAGTCGGTACCGCATGTGTGGAGTCTCATTGCATAATGTATGTATGGCGTATAATATGAATGGATGTATTCCAATATTATACGTGTGGTTGTGTTGATATTGAGTATGAGTATGATTGAGTTGATATTGCCGTTGCTGAATGTGAAATCTGATTTGGGTGATGAAATGTGTTATTTACTTAACATGACATGATAATTTATAATGCTTATTATATCGATTGAGGAACTCACCCTTACAACTATTTTTCAGGTAACGAGCAATGAGTTGAGTAGAAGCTAATGCTTGGAGTCTAGTGTAGTTTCCCTAGTGGGTCATGCTCTGATAGATGTAACATCGGGAGGGAACCTTTTAATTGTGTCGTTGATGATTGTTGAACCAGTTTACATGTAGTATGTTACATGTTTGAATGATCGATTTGATCTCTATCCGCTGCATATTGTGCAATACTTTATGTTTTGAGTTAAATAATGAGCATGACTGAATATTATGGCGAATAGTGTGAAATATTGTGTGACACCCTTGATTGCATATTACTCTGATTGATATGTTGTTATATTTTAATTAAATATTTGGGGTATTTTAGAAGGGTGTTACATTAGTGGTATCAGAACATAGTCGGTCGAGTCGAGTCGTAATTATTCTGTTTCCCCTGTACGGGATAGGTGTTGTGTAACCCTATCAGTACTTATTGTTTTAGCTTGTTGGGTTTTCAGAATAGAGATGGCTGGAAGAGGTAGAGATGATGCTGCGATTGCTGAGGCTCTGGGTATGCTAGCTGGAGTACTTGGAGGAAATCCGAATGTTGTGGGAATGGGAGCTGCTCGTCAACTGAGTGAGTTCCAGAAGAACAATCCTCCAATGTTCAAGGGAGCATACGATCCAGATGGTGCTCAGAAGTGGTTGAAGGAGATCGAGAGGATCTTCCGAGTGACTGAGTGTGCCGATAACCAGAAGGTCAGGTTCGGTACGCATATGCTGTCAGAAGAAGCTGATGATTGGTGGGTTGCTACCCGCACTGAGTTGGAATCTGCTGGAAATGCTGAGATCACTTGGGTTGTGTTCAGAGAGAGATTCCTGAGGAAGTATTTTCCAGAGGATGTCAGAGGAAAGAAAGAGATAGAGTTCTTGGAATTGAAACAGGGTAACAGGTCTGTTACTGAGTATGCTGCTAAGTTCACAGAGCTGTCGAAGTATTACACTCCCTATAGTGAGGCTGCTGGAGAATTTTCGAAATGTGTGAAGTTTGAGAACGGGTTGCGTCCCGAGATCAAACAGGCTATTGGATATCAGCGGATCAGAGTGTTTTCTGACTTGGTTGACTGTTGCAGGATTTTTGAACAGGATTCCAAAGCCAGAGCAGAGAGCTATCAGCAAAGGGTTGATAGGAAAGGCAAGAATCAGAATGATCGTGGAAAACCGTATGCAGCTGGCAAAGGTTTTCAGAAGCAGAGTGGGATGAAGAGGCCTAGTGGGGGAGACTCTAGCGCCCCTGCTAAGTGTTATAGATGTGGTCGGGCTGGACATCGTGTCCATGAGTGTACCAGTGCTGAGATGAAGTGTTTCAAGTGTGGTAAAGGTGGTCATTTGGCTGCAGAGTGCCGGTTGAAGACTGTAACTTGTTTCAACTGTGGAGAGGTGGGTCATATCAGTCCACAGTGTCCTAAGCCAAAGAGAGAGAATCAGTCGGGAGGCAAGGTCTTTGCTTTATCGGGTTCTGAGACTTTTGCAGATGATCGTTTGATCCGAGGTACGTGTTATATTAATGGCTTTCCTCTTGTAGCTATTATTGACACCGGTGCTACTCATTCCTTTATATCTTTGGATTGTGCTGTGAAACTTAAGTTAGAGATATCTGAGATGCATGGTAGTATGGTGATTGATACTCCTGCAAAGGGTTCAGTGACTACTACTTCAGTTTGTTTAAATTGTCCTTTGAGTATTTTTGGTAGAGACTTTGGGATGGACCTCGTGTGTCTTCCATCAGTGCAGATTGATGTTATCTTGGGTATGAACTGGTTGGTGTTTAACCGAGTTTCTATCAATTGTTTTGATAAGACTGTGATATTTCCTGAGGTTGAGGAAGGAAAGGATTTGTTTCTATCAGCGAGACAAGTGGATGAGGCAGTAGCAGATGGGGCAGAGTTGTTTATGCTGTTAGCGACTTTGGAGGCTAAAGATAAACTGGTGATTTGTGATCTAGCCGTGGTGTGTGATTTTCCTGATGTGTTTCCTGAAGAAGTGAATGAATTACCGCCAGAGCGTGAAGTTGAGTTCTCGATTGATTTGGTACCTGGTACTAGACCGATATCGATGGCTCCATATCGTATGTCTGCTGTTGAGTTAGCTGAATTGAAGAGTCAGCTGGAAGATCTGTTGGATAAGAAATTTATTCGTCCGAGTGTGTCACCGTGGGGTGCACCAGTGTTATTGGTTAAGAAGAAAGAAGGTACTATGAGGTTGTGTGTGGACTACAAGCAACTGAATAAAGTGACGATCAAGAATCGGTATCCTTTGCCGAGGATTGATGATTTGATGGATCAGTTGGTTGGTGCGAGTGTGTTCAGCAAGATAGATTTGAGATCTGGGTATCATCAGATACGTGTGAAAACTGAGGATATTCAGAAGACTGCTTTCAGAACAAGGTATGGACATTATGAGTATTCTGTAATGCCTTTTGGTGTGACTAATGCGCCTGGAGTATTTATGGAGTATATGAATAGGATTTTCCATCCGTACCTAGATAAGTTTGTTGTGGTGTTTATTGATGACATTTTGGTGTATTCGAAATCTGAAGAAGAGCATGCTGAGCATTTGAGAGTGGTTTTAGAAGTTCTCCGAGAAAAGAAGTTATTTGCTAAACTGTCTAAGTGTGAATTTTGGTTAGAGGAGGTTAGTTTTCTTGGTCATGTGATTTCAAGAGGTGGTGTTGCTGTTGATCCTTCTAAGATAGAAGCGGTGTCTAAGTGGGAAGCTCCGAAGTCTGTTGCTGAGATTCAAAGTTTTCTTGGTTTGGCTGGTTATTATAGGAAGTTCATTGAGGGATTTTCTAAGTTGGCGTTACCGTTGACGATGTTGACTAGAAAGGGGCAAGCGTTTGTTTGGGATTCAAAATGTGAAGAAGGTTTTCAAGAGTTAAAGAGAAGGTTGACTACTGCTCCTATTCTGATATTACCGAGTTCGTCGGAATCATTTGAGGTTTACTGTGATGCTTCATTGTTGGGTTTGGGAGGTGTGTTGATGCAGAATAAGCAGGTTATAGCTTATGCTTCGAGACAACTGAAGGTTCATGAGAGGAACTATCCGACACATGATTTAGAGTTGGCAGCTGTGGTATTTGTTCTGAAATTATGGAGGCATTACTTGTATGGGTCAAGATTTGAGGTTTTCAGTGACCATAAAAGTTTAAAGTATTTGTTTGATCAGAAAGAGCTGAATATGAGACAGAGGAGATGGTTAGAATTTCTGAATGATTATGACTTTGGTTTGAATTACCATCCGGGTAAAGCAAACGTAGTAGCTGATGCATTGAGTCGGAAATCATTGCATATGTCTATGTTAATGGTTAAGGAGTTGGATTTAATTGAGCAGTTTAGGGACTTGAGTTTGGTGTGTGAGAGTACTCACAATAGTGTTAAATTGGGAATGTTGAAGTTAACGAGTGGTATTCTGGATGAGATCAGAGAGGGTCAGAAATCCGATGTGCTTTTGGTTGATAAGTTGACTCTAGTGAATCAAGGTCAAGGTGGCGAATTCAGAGTTGATGAGAATGATGTTTTGAAATTTGGTAATCGGGTGTGTATTCCGGATGTTATCGAACTTAAGAAGAGTATTCTTGAAGAAGGACATCGTAGTGGCCTGAGTATTCATCCTGGAGCTACGAAGATGTATCATGATTTGAAAAAGTTATTTTGGTGGACGGGAATGAAGAAAGAAATTGCGAGTTTTGTTTATTCCTGTTTGACTTGTCAGAAGTCAAAGATTGAGCATCAGAAGCCGTCTGGGCTAATGCAACCGTTGGCTATTCCAGAGTGGAAGTGGGATAGTATCAGTATGGATTTTGTTTCTGGTTTACCGAGGACAAGTAAGAATTGTGAAGCTATTTGGGTGATTGTTGACAGATTGATAAAGTCGACTCATTTCATTCCGATCAGAATGGATTATCCGTTAGAGAGATTAGCCGAGTTGTATATTGAGAAGATTGTAAGTTTGCATGGTATTCCGTCGAGTATTGTTTCAGACAGAGATCCTAGATTTACATCGAAGTTCTGGGAAGGTTTGCAGAGGGCTTTGGGAACTAAGCTGAGATTGAGTTCTGCATATCATCCGCAGACTGATGGTCAGACTGAGAGGACGATTCAGTCACTGGAGGATCTTTTGAGAGCTTGTGTTTTGGAAAAGGGAGGTGCTTGGGATTGTTATTTACCTTTGATTGAGTTTACCTACAACAATAGTTTTCATTCGAGCATTGGTATGGCACCGTTTGAAGCTTTGTATGGTAGGAGATGTCGGACACCTTTATGTTGGTATGAGTCCGGTGAGAGTGCTGTGGTTGGACCGGAGATTGTTCAACAAACTACGGAAAAGATTAAGATGATTCAGGAGAAGATGAGAATTGCTCAGAGTCGTCAGAAGAGTTATCATGATAAGAGGAGGAAGTCACTTGAGTTTCAAGAGGGAGATCATGTGTTTCTTCGTGTTACTCCTATAACTGGGGTTGGTCGAGCTTTGAAGTCGAAGAAGTTGACACCTCGATTTATTGGTCCTTATCAGATTTTGGAGAGGATAGGAGAGGTAGCCTATCGTATCGCTTTACCGCCGTCGCTTGCGAATTTGCATGAGGTTTTTCATGTGTCTCAGTTGAGGAGGTACATTCATGATCCGTCGCATGTAGTCCAAATAGATGATGTACAGGTGAGAGATAACCTGACTGTTGAAACATCACCTATGAGGATTGAGGATCGAGAGTTGAAGCAGTTGCGGGGTAAAGAGATTGCCTTGGTGAAGGTAGCTTGGGGAGGACCAGCAGGTGGCAATGTGACTTGGGAACTGGAGAGCAAGATGAAGGAGTCTTACCCAGAGTTGTTCGCTTGAGGTATGTTTTCGAGGACGAAAACTCTTTTAGTGGGGGAGAGTTGTAACACCCCGATAATAATATGGTAATTATTTAAATTAAGTTAATAATATATTTATTAATTTAATTAGATAATTGGATTATTATTATTATTATTTTGGAATTATTGAATTATTATTATTATTGGAATAATAATTATTTGAAAATATATATAAGCTGGAATAAGTAAAAAGGAGTTCATTTTTGGAAAATAAGGTTTTCACGTGAAACTCAGAGAAGCGGCTGAAAGAGGCAGAGTAAGAGGAAGAACCAGAGAGCAAAGGTTGGAGAACAGAAGAGCTTGGAGCTCAAAGATTTGCCGGATTAATCAGGTAAGGGGGGTTTATCGTCGTTTAATGGGGATTATGGGTTAGCATGTAATGGGTAGTGATAAACCGTTGAATTGACCCTAATTGGGATTGTCGAATGCTGAAAATTGTGATGGACAAGTTGTGTGAAACTGAAATTGAACCTGTAATTGAGTGTGTTGTAATTTCCCTAACGTATAGCTTTTTACGGAATTGGAATCGGAGGTCCGGAAGTCCTCTAACGGCGGAAAATGCGGAGAATTCTGCATTCTGCTTTGTGTTAGCGCAGGAACTGCTGTTTTGTCTGCGTTAACCGGTTAACCCAGGGTGTTAACCGGTTAACACTGTTACGAATTGAGAATTTGTGATGTTTTGCCTGCGTTAACCGGTTAACCCAGGGCGTTAACCGGTTAACAGTGATAAGTTTTGGGCAGTAAGCGTGTTTTGCCTGCGTTAACCGGTTAACCCAGGGCGTTAACCGGTTAACGCTGTTGCAGAGTGGAAAAAGTGTTAATCAAAATGTTGTGTGCCTAATTGGTGGTTGCCTATATCGGTGTGTGATATAGTAGGGATTATTTCCCGCTGTTTTGAGCAGTATAGGTATTAGTAGAGTGTGCTAATACTGTGTTTAATTGTTTGACATGATATGATGTGTTGATACATGTGTTGATGATGTATGATGATATGCATAATGCTGTGAATGTATATATTATGCATGTATTTGTGAATGGACTGTTGTATGGCTTAGAGTGTGAGCATATGTCCATTGTGAAATTGTTGTTGATGTTGCATTGCTAGATGATTAGCGTGCATAGCATAGCCTTTGGGGCTGTAGCTAATTCCCATGGTGAGGAATTAGTGAGTGAATCATTGTGGATTTGTTGTTGATGTTTGCATGCTAGATGATTAGTGTGCATAGCGTAGCCTTTGGGGCTGTAGCTAATTCCCATGGTGAGGAGTTAGTGAGTGAGTCATTAGATCTCAAATGAGTGGGACTAGTGAGCTTAGTAGCCGTATCTGGATTTGATCGGTGAGCTTGAACTAAATGTTCAAGAATAGTCGGTACCGCATGTGTGGAGTCTCATTGCATAATGTATGTATGGCGTATAATATGAATGGATGTATTCCAATATTATACGTGTGGTTGTGTTGATATTGAGTATGAGTATGATTGATTTGATATTGCCGTTGTTGAATGTGTAATCTGATTTGGGTGATGAAATGTGTTATTTACTTAACATGACATGATAATTTATAATGCTTATTATATCGATTGAGGAACTCACCCTTACAACTATTTTTCAGGTAACGAGCAATGAGTTGAGTAGAAGCTAATGCTTGGAGTCTAGTGTAGTTTCCCTAGTGGGTCATGCTCTGATAGATGTAACATCGGGAGGGAACCTTTTAATTGTGTCGTTGATGATTGTTGAACCAGTTTACATGTAGTATGTTACATGTTTGAATGATCGATTTGATCTCTATCCGCTGCGTATTGTGCAATACTTTATGTTTTGAGTTAAATAATGAGCATGACTGAATATTATGGCGAATAGTGTGAAATATTGTGTGACACCCTTGATTGCATATTACTCTGATTGATATGTTGTTATATTTTAATTAAATATTTGGGGTATTTTAGAAGGGTGTTACACAATACATAGGAAGCAATCCCTGAAAAGAGGTAATTGCACTCAAAAGGAAAATCTATCCTAATGGCAATGTGAAACCGTGATCTCATCGAGTTACAACCCGGTTACAACCCATATGTCCTCAAGACTCTCCGCGCTTTCTGCCTTCCGAAACAAGACGCTTTCGACCGGTCTCTGTTTTCAGATTATCCATGGCCATATCCACAGTATAAACGATCATGCCCGACGCAGTTGTTCGTTTCATTCCCTCTCTTGCCTGGACCGCCCTTTCGGGTTTTCAGTCCACCGGGATACCCTTTCTTGCCCAAGCCGCCCTTGTGGGGTTTTCGACTAGCCGGGTGTACAGTTTTTTTCTTTTTATCCCTAATTTTTGCCCGAACCTTTTCATTCATTTTTTTTGGTTCGCCGGGATGCCCATTTTTGCCTGGACTATTTTATTCTTTTCGTCCAGCGGGTCTTTTATACGAAGTATTTTTTAACTGCGTCCGCATTCACAGGGGATGGAAAATCCTCGCCATCCATGGTCGTCAACAACAAGGCTCCGCCAGAGAAAACCTTCTTAACCACGAATGGACCTTCATAATTGGGTGTCCACTTGCCCCGACGAACGTTCTGAGGAGGAAGGATCCTTTTCAACACCATATCTCCCACATGGTACACACGAGGTCGCACCTTTCAATCAAAAGCGCGCTTCATCCGCTGCTGGTATAGCTGCCCACGACAAATGGCCGCCAACCTCTTTTCCTCAATCAGGCTCAACTCCTCATACCGAGTCCTTACCCATTCATCCTCTTCCAATTTCACGTCCATCAGGACTCTCAGCGACGGAATCTGGACCTCGATCGGTAGCACGGCTTCCATCCCATACACCGGCGAGAAAGGCGTTGCCCCAGTAGATGTACGCACCGAGGTTCGATACCCATGTAATGCAAACGACAACATCTCGTGCCAATCCTTATAGGTTACAACCATTTTCTGCACAATCTTCTTAATATTCTTATTAGCTGCCTCAACCGCCCCATTCATCTTTGGACGATAAGGAGAAGAATTGTGATGTTCGATCTTGAACTCTCGACACAGTTCTGCCATCATCTTATTGTTGAGATTAGAACCATTATCAGTAATGATTCTTTCGGGAACCCCGTATCTGCAAATTATGTCTCTTTTCAGAAACCTGGCAACAACCTGTTTCGTCACATTTGCATAAGACACCGCTTCCACCCATTTGGTGATGTAATCGATAGCCACTAATATGAACCGGTGCCCATTCGAAGCCGTAGGCTCGATCTTTCCGATCATATCAATGCCCCACATAGCAAACGGCCACGGAGATGACATCAAACTCAACGGGTTTGGGGGCACGTGCACCTTATCAACATAAATCTGGCATTTATGAGACTTCCGCACGAAGTTGAAACATTGGGCCTCCATTGTCATCCAGTAATATCCAGCCCTCAACAGCTTTTTTATCATCGCATTCCCACTGGCATGGGTACCAAACAACCCCTCATGCACCTATTTCATCAATTGGCTTGCTTCGTTGCCATCAACACATCTGAGCAAAACCCAATCAAAATTCCTCTTATACAAAACCCCATCCGTATTCAAATAGAACGCCATGGCCAACCTCCTCCGAGTCTTTCGGTCCTTCTTAGACGCTCCCTCAGGATACTTTTGGGTTTCCAAATAATGCTTGATGTCATAATACCACGGCTTTTCATCCTCAGGCATTGTCTCAACAGCAAACACATAAGTCGGTCTATCCAACCGTCCTACCTCAACACTGGGGAACTGATTCCACCATTGCACTTTAATCAAAGCGGCCAATGTAGCCAAACCATCTGTCAAAGGATTTTCTTCTCTCGGCATATGGCGTAATTCCACCTTGGTGAAGAACGTCAACAACCTCCTTGTATAATCTCGTTATGGAATTAAGTGAGATTGATGCGTATACCATTTCCCGTTAACCTGGTTCACAACCAAAGCTGAATCTCCATAGATAACAAGGTTCTTGATCCGCAAATCAATCGCCTCTTCGACACCCAAGATACAAGCTTCGTATTCAGCCACATTGTTGATGCACTCAAATGTTAGCCGGGCAGCAAAAGGAATGTGGGATCCCTTCGGCGTAACCAAAACAGCACCAACTCCACTACCATTCATGTTAACGGCCCCATCAAACATCAGAATCCATTCGGATTCAGGGTCAGGCCCCTCCTCCAGGATAGGTTCCTCACAATCTTTCGATTTGAGAAACATGATGTCCTCATCAGGGAATTCAAACTTCATCGGTTGATAATCCTCAATGGGTTGCTGGGAGAGGTAATCAGACAATACACTCCCTTTTATTGCCTTCTGAGAAGTGTACTGGATATCGTACTCAGTCAAAATCATTTGCCATCTCGCAACCCGTCCGGTCAATGCTGGCTTCTCAAATATATACTTGATCGGATCCATCTTGGAAATCAACAAAGTGGTATGAACCAACATATACTGTCTCAGTCGGCGAGCAGCCCATGCCAAAGCACAACAAGTTTTCTCGAGCAGTGAATATCTTGTTTCACAGTCGGTAAACTTTTTGCTAAGGTAATAAATTGCATACTCTTTTTGACCAAACTCGTCATGCTGCCCCAGTACACACCCCATAGACCCCTCGAGGACCGTCAAGTACAGGATTAATGGTCGTCCCTCCACAGGAGGCATCAGAATCGGAGGCTCCTACAAATATTCTTTTATCTTTTCAAATGTCGCTTGGCAATCGTCATTCCACCTGACCGTTTGATCTTTTCTCAACAATTTGAATATAGGTTCACACGTGGCTGTTAGATGAGATATGAACCGTGAAATGTAGTTCAATCTACCTAAAAAACCACGAACCTCTTTCTCTGTCCTCGGTTCAGGCATTTCTTATATTGCTTTTACTTTAGCAGGATCAATCTCGATTCCTCTTTCGCTCACAATAAACCCCAGCAACTTACCGGACCGCACCCCGAAAGTGCACTTATTCGAATTCAACCTCAGTCTGAATTGTCTCAACCGGTCAAACAACTTGGCCAGGTCTACCAAATGCCTCTCTTCTGTTTGGGACTTTGCTATCATGTCATCAACATAGCATTCGATTTCATGATGAATCATATCATGAAACAAACTCACCATAGCCCTCTGATACGTGGCACCGGCGTTCTTGAGACCGAATGGCATCAACTTATAACAAAAAGTGCCCCACAGTGTGATGAACGTTCTTTTCTCCATATCATCTGGCGACATTTTGATTTGATTATAGCCAGAAAAGCCATCCATGAAGGAAAACACCGAGAATTGAGCTGTATTGTCTACCAACACATCGATGTGAGGTAATGGGAAATCATCTTTCAGGCTAGCTCTGTTCAAATCCCGGTAGTCCACACACATCCTCACCTTTCCATCCTTTTTCGGCACCGGCACAATATTCGCGACCCAAGGCGGATAATTAGTGACAGCGAGGAAACCAGCATCCAACTGCTTTTGCACTTCCTCTTTGATTTTCATGGCCATCTCGGGTCGAGTTCTGCGCAACTTCTACTTCACTGGAGGACAATCTGCTCTCACTGGCAACTTGTGTACAACGATATTGGTATCCAACCCTGGCATATCCTGATAAGACCAGGCGAAGATATCAACATACTCTTTCAACAATGCTACCATTCTGCTCTTGACATTCACCTCCAAAGCAGCCCCAACCTTTACTTCTTTTCTGACCTCCTCGGTACCCAGATTCACAGTCTCGACTTGCTCCTCGTGCGGTTGAATCACCTTCTCCTCTTGCTTCAACAACCTGGCTAATTCCTCTAGCAGTTCACAATCTTCTTCGCCTTCTTCTTCGGCATGATAGATCGGATTGTCGAAGTCATATGAGGGTGTAACGGGATTGTTATCAATGAGATCCGGAGAATGATCGCATCTGCATGAATGTTGATTCATGCATTGCTTTAGAGTCGGGACGCGACAAATAAAGAAGGAAGATGAAAACAAACATTGCCATTTTTATTTATTTTTATTAAACTGCAAAAATAAATGAAAAACAGGGAACACCGCTTTTAATGTGAAAAACATCATTTTATTGATGATGCAAATATTGCAAAATGAAACACACGAGGTGGCCCTTACAATGAACCATTACGTTTCGGGCAAAACATATGGCTTTCATGCAAATAGTATTGAAAAATAGAAATATTACTCTTCACGTAGAGTGACAGTGATGATCTTTTCGGCCTTCCAGTTCTGGATCTCCATCCCTGGTACGCACGATTTTATCCACGAGTCCAGCTCGCAGTCACTATCAATCTCTTCACCCACCGCACAGATGTGATCTGGATCTAGCATTCCAGCACTGGTGAACGTGAACGGCTGACGACGTCCTCTATTCTGCCCAGATGAACCTTGGCCCGCCTGATAGCCAATCCCAAACCAGTCTTCTTTTGCCGCAATATCAATCATTCTTCCCCAACCCGGGGCTTCTCCACTCTTCACCACTTCCGCAGCCTGTTTGTAAGAAGAAATGGACGGCTTTTTCTCTTCCTTAGCAAAAATGGCATTCTCCACCTTGACGGTTTCGAATGCCTGACTCGGCGTTTCAAATATTTCACCGTCCATTTCCACATATTTGAACGATGACAACTGGCTGACGAAGATATCTTCCTCCCCACACACTGTTACGACCTGCCCATCCCAGATATACTTTAATTTCTTGTGCAAAGTCGAAGTTACTGCCCCAGCAGCGTGTATCCATGGCTGACCCAACAAGCAACTGTATGCCGGCTGAATATCCATGACATAAAATACCGACTTAAACACCTCGGGACCAATTTTCACAGGGAGCTCAACTTCCCCAAACACAACCCTTTTCGAACCATTGAAGGCTCTCACCACCAAATCAGTCGGCCTCAGAATCAATCCTTCACAATCCAGCTTAGCCAAGGCCTTCTTAGGCAACACATTGAGTGACGAGCCTGTATCAACCAACACATGCGAAAGCACTACTCCTTTACACTCCATGGAAATGTGTAATGCCTTATTATGATTACGTCAATCCATAGTAAGATCAAGATCAGTGAACCCCAACCCATGGCTGGCATTGACATTTGACACCACTGTTTCCAACTGATTGATCGTTATCTCCTGCGGGACATAGGCCCTCTTCAAAATTTTCAACAAGGCGTTTTTGTGGCCTTCTGAACTCAACAGCAGAGATAAAATTGAAATTTTGGACGGAGTCTGCTACAGGTGATCAACAATTTTATATTCAGACTTCTTGATGATTCTCAAAAACTCCTCGGCTTCATCATCAAGCTCATTCTCCGACCCAACAGGCGCCGGTGCCGCTCTAGGAGTATCCTCATTCACCGCCCGCTTACCTTTTGCCCTGGCTAAAGCCTCGGCCTTATCTCTCTTTTCTTTTTCTCCATCACCTCTCAATGTGTTAGGCGCAAACAACCTCCCGCTGCGAGTGAAACCACTAAGTCCGGCATTATCCACCTTTGAAACGGTGGTATCACCCGCAGTCTGATCCTCCTGCTTCTCTCCATTGCAATATACCTCCCCACCATAATCCCATGGCACAGCATCATCATTTTCATATGGAATAGGCCCCGGCACCGTGATGGTAACTGGAGCTGTATCTGCTGGCGCTGACAAGTTGATAGGGTCAAAATAAATGGTTATGGTGGAAACATCTTCCTTCTCCAAATCAACTTTTTCAAATTGGAGACTCCCTTCATTCATCAGTCTCTGAACTGTCTTCCTCAACACTACACATCCATTTGGAGCAATGGTGCAAGCAGCACAACGATTATCACAACCCGGAAAGACTCCATTCTTCAACAACTGTCTCTTGACCTCAGCCATTGGAGTCCTCAACCGATCCACGTCCATCACGCCAATTGTCCTCTCATCCTCGGAAATGGCATTTACCCCCCATCGGACCATGCGTCGGCATGGGATTAGCATTAACATTCGGCGATGGTGCAAAATTGATGGCCTTGGAGTCTACCAAATCTTGGACAACAAGCTTGAAGGCTTTACAATTCTCAACATTGTGTCCAGGGGCACCAGAATGGAATTCGCACTGGGCGTTATCATCATAATTGGCAGGCCTCTGATCTGGTCTCACCGGAGCCAATGTTCTCAGCTGAACCAACCCCAGATCTTTCAACTTTTTTAACAGAAATGAATACGTCACGGGTGGCCTATCAAACTGACGATCAATCATCCTCCCTCTCACTTGATACCCGGCCCGTTGTGTTCTCTGCTGAAACGGCTGTCGTTGTTGTTGCTGTTGTTGTTGCGCGGGTTGATTATCAGCAGGAATTGTTACTGCAGCAGTGTGCTGGTAGTAACGATCCCTACCATGTCCTCTCTGGGCATACACGGCACTCGTGTCACCCTCCTTCTTACGCTGACCATTACCAAATGGCTTCTTCGACCCAGACGACGAAGCATTTCCCTGTATCTTCCCCATTTTTAGCCAGCTTTCGATTCTCTCCCCAGCCACCACGATGTCTGCAAAACCTGTGACGGGACAACCCACCATCCTCTCAGCGAAAGTCCCCTGAAGGGTACCCATGAACAGATCAGACATCTCTCGATCCACCAACGGTGGTTGAACTCTTGAAGCCAGCTCTCTCCACCTCTGTGCATATTCTTTAAACCCTTCATTTGGCTTCTGAGACATACCCTACAATTGAGTACGGCTAGGAGCCATGTCAGCATTGAATTGATACTGTTTAAAGAACGCATCCCCCAGATCCTGCCAGCTCTTAATGTCTGATGATCTCAACTTGGTATACCATTCAAGAGATCCACCGGACAAGCTATCCTGGAAAAAGTACATCCAGAGCTTCTGGTCCATAGTGTAGGCAGATATCTTCCGGACAAAGGCCTGAAGATGACTTTCCGGGCAGGAACTCCCATTATGTTTATCAAACGAGGGCACCTTGAACTTCTGTGGGATTACAATCCCCTCGACTAGTCCCATGTTTGTCATATTGATATCCCCCGGAGAGGTATGGCTTTCCAAAGCCCTGATCTTCTCAGCCAACAACTGAATTTCCTTGTTTGGAGGTGGAATACCATATTGACCAAATTGCTCGTTCAGTACGGAGAACTGGTCCTCTTCTTTATCTTCCAGGGCCTCGAAGAAAGGAGGAAACTGATTTTCCTTCGGAGTATGATTAGCATGCCCCGGACCACCACCTGCAGCGAACCCGAAACCACCACCATTGTTTATGGCCACACCACCACCGGTTGCCTTCTTCCTGAGGTCAACGCCACCTCTAGAACCACCGAGACCGTGAACAGAGTTACCCTCATGATTGTTGTCGTTGTTATCCATCGAAGCCCGCTCGAGCTTCTCCATTTTATCAGCAATTACTTTCTGTTCCAGGGCGAACCCCTGCATAGCGTTGATCAGCTCACTCATCTTTTCCTTCAACTCAAGGATGTCAGAATTGGATGGATCCATCAGCCTGGATTTGTTGCGTCTGGTAGGATATCGGTGCGGACGTGCTACGTGCAGGGGAATGATTCTACGTGTGCGAGCAATGATTCCTGAAACAATCAAACACGTTAGAAACTAATACCAGCAAAATAGAAGACAAGTTATTATGATTTATGCATGAATGCAATGTCTATCCATATGAGGAACACTCTGTCTTTCGATCTTGACTTCATTGAGACAGACAATAATCCAACAGCAATATTCTGACATCAACCATCTGGCTTTACCATACAGACCAAAGAGTTACAATTTAGCAAAGATATCACCCGACCATGTGTGTGCTATGTGAGTGTATACAGAAAAGCAAATAAAGCTTAAAGATCAATCACTGAATGATAATCAACCACTGTATACCAAAAGTGCGCAATACGTGCGAGAGTCATACATCATGTTTGATACAAATCAAATTTACAATCCTCCAGAATCGGAAAGAAATACAAACATGTGAATTCCGTCAACATGCCTGACGGTAATCCAATACATGATAACAACTGCAATAAAAGTCTAATCTGAAGAAGGTCCCACAGAAGGCTTTGCATCGTCAACCATCCTGGTAAACTTCATAACGAACCTGAGCTCAGTATTCTCCTGCTGAAGTCTTCCCACCTCCTTCTAGTGAATCTTCATCTGTCGGAAATAAAGGTCCCTCTCAGCAAGATAATGATCTCTCTCGGCCATAATCTTCGCGTTCTCTTCTTCCTTAACTTTCAGCTTTGCTTCCCACTCAGCGGTAAGGGCTTTGGCTCTAGCCTCTCTCTGAGTCTTCACAAGGGCTTGTCTCTTCTTCTCCTCTTCAATGATCCTCAAAGCTCTAGCCAGGTGCTCTTTGGTAAGGTCGTGCTCCTTCGTAGATGACTCTAAAGCTTGGCTGATCTTACAGTAATAAGCGGTGTCTTTCTCAAAATGTTTCACCTCCTAAGCATGTTTCCTAGCCTGGTCTTCAGCTTTCTCCTTGACTTCCTGATTAACCATTTGAATTCTAGCAACACTCATTTCTATCTCAGTCTTCTCTGCTAGCAGTTGATCTCTTGCCTTCTTCATCTCAAGAAACTCTTCCATACTGACAGAAGAATGTGACTCCTCAATCAACGGATACCAAAGATCACCCACAGGAAATGGTAGACGAGTGAGCTCGACCCTCTTTCTGAGCCAATCATCAAACGGAGGAAAAGACCTGTTATTAGCTCTACCAAAAGGAATCTTGCCTTTCCTCTGAATGTTACACCTTGCCTCAGACACTATCTCCAACGATGACTGGTTACCCTCAACCGGGAAGTAAAAAGACTCCTGAATATCACACTCGAGAGGAGGAACCTCCATAGCAAACCCCATTTGTCTCTTAAGAAGCTTCGGGTTGTAATTAATACAACCTTGAACTCCCATAAGAGGTACATTAGGAAAATTCCCGCAACTCTAAATAAAGTCTCGTCCAGCCTCATCAATGTGAGTCCAAACTATGTCCTTGGCTCTCAAACCCATCAACTTGGTAGCCCAATTTACAGTATGGTCAAGAAGAACAAAGGCACCCCTGGAAGGCAAATATCCCATGAACCATTTATATAACAGTTGAGCACAACATCTAACCAATCCCCCACGTCGCTTCTCGTTCCGATTATGGACCGAGTAATAAACATCCCCGATCAAAGTAGGAATGGGATTCCTTTGAGCAAACACTCGGATGGCATTAATGTCCACAAAGTTCTTCTGATTAGGGAACAAGATGATTCCATAAATGCTTACAGCAAACAGAGCACATACAGTCTTCCAATCACCCAAAACAGCATGCTCCTTGGCTTTGGCCTCCAAGAAACTCAGATGAAAACCGGACAACTTTCCTTTCTCTTTCAAACCTCTCTTAGTCACTTCCGGACTCAAATAAAGAGCGCGAGAAATCTCAGCAATATCAGGTTCTTCCTTAGTGACATAGAAAGGAATCTGGTTTCTGACTTGATTACCCAGGATACCAGCATAGTCCTCCATCAAAGGTCCCAACAAGTAATCTGGGAAGACAAAACATCTCAAACCCGGATCATAAAACTGGAGAAAAGTATGGATGGCGTCCCTACCCCCATTTGTGAGCTTGAAAATCATCTTCAGAATACCGCCATAAGCCTCACGGAACATCCCCACATGGTCAGGCGTAATCAATGCTATCATGCCCTTTAGCACGCTGATCTCTGGATCGAAGAAACTGTATACAACATCAACCTTCAAGTCGACCCTCATATCGGGAACAAGGATGTCTCTCAACCAGGATCTCAATCAAGAATGTACCCTGCATATGGATAAACATGAGTTAGATGCAGATAAATGCAAAATGGGAATGATGTTGATGCATGAATGCAATGCATAATGTCATCCTCCAAGTCATCTGAACATCAACTATACTGGATTCCGATCTCTGAACTGATCACAACCATCTGAGGGACTAAGTAACCACAAATCCGGCTTGGGAGGTTCCGAAATAAACGGAACCAGAGGATATATCACCATCATCACTGGAAGGTCACTGAACGAAGCAACAGTATCATCTGACCAAGTATCTCCGAATCCAACCCAGGGAATCCGAAATAAACGGACCCCCACTGATAAATACCATGGACAGAACTCCGGCGTGTCAGAAATAAATATCCATAAATCCGACTTATAAAATCACCATCACTGAATCACCAACTGAACCGGTATCTGTAAGAATCAAACCCCTCCCCTCACAGGTAAATTCTAATAAGGTCATCCTAAGGCGGATAATCGGTCTCGACAATCGGATAAGATACTCAACGGGTTTGCCCTTTCGGGTGTGCCGTTGTAGCTCTCATAAGATCATCTAAACCAAAGATCCAGGAATGAACGGTCATCGAAGTCAACAGCTCAAAAGATATAAACCCAACCATAGTGGAACTCCACAAGGAAGAGCTTCTCTCAGATGAACCTCGTTCGGCTGTGGTATGTCACATCTCAACATCATGTTAATCCAACATGTGAGGAAACATGAGACCACGCTAATCCTAGGTGTATACTCGGGCCTGGGTTTTAGCCCCACTCAGAACACCCACCCCAAATCATAGGAACCACACCTGTCCAGAATCCAGCACAGTGATAATATGATGCATGCAAACATATATGCAAATATAAACAATCACAGTATAATAATCATAAATGCAATAAATAAATAGCACACAATAGACTATAAACAAACAAATGCTAGGAAAGGCCCGCTAGGGAAGATGGACCAGCAAGAGGTCAACTTCTGTAATCCCCAGCAGAGTCGCCAGCTGTCGCTCCCCAGGATTTCCCGAATCCAGGTACAAACGCGAAAAAGAGTGGCGAGGAAAAAAGAGTAGAGTCGCCAGCTATGTACTTTTATCCCAAGAGGAGGGAAAGGCAGTACTGCATAACCAAGAGGGAACGGATAAAACAAAGTCTCGAACCAAAGTAAACTGAGTAAGGGGGCCGGTTACGTGAAGGGAAGGTTATCGCACCCCTTCACGTCTGTGGTACTCCACAGGATCCACGTTTGCTATTTATGTCTAAAGTGTGTGTAAAATGTCCTACATGCAATGCAAAAGAGAGAAAATCAAAGTAGGGAAAATAAAGAGTTATTGCTCGCACAGGCCCTACCCTGCTGCATACGTATCTCAAGAAGGATTGAGAATCAGAGCATCGTAGCTCGGCTGACCTATTTCTGTTTGTTTTGTGTTTTTTAGATGAACGACGTTACTACGCAATCTACCGGATGCTCGACCTTTGGAGACTTACTCACCTGTAGTAGAAGGAGTTAACGTGTCCTTAAGAAAAGATAATCAAAGAGTTAACGTGTCCTCATGCAAAAAGGAAGTCCTAGACGAAGGAACCGTGCTACCTTAATTGACATGCAAACGAGAGACTGTACGAAGTCTAGCAATCCTATGGGGAGACGATCACACCACACAAAAACATAAGGCATAGAGTAAACACACCAACAAGGGGGCTCAAACATACAAGGGTAAGGCTTTAGTCAAGAGGGGTCATATCAACCTCGACAAACAAGCCAAAACTGTCAGGGTAATCGACTAGGCTCTTAACCACTGACATTGAACGTCAGGGTGAGCAGATTAAAATGGTAATGAGGATGAGACCTCATGCTCTTAACCCTAGCCAGGGTGAGCTCAAATCAATGAAAGTGTGGGGATCCAGAAAGAGGGACCCTATTCCACTGGACTGACTCTATACAAAGATCTTGGGTATGTGTTCAAGAGCATCAGCACGTAGTGCGAGCATAATGAACGACTCACTAAATAACAGGGGATTGATTGCTAATCCCTTCTATCTGTCAATTGCCTCTTCACTTAGGAGGACTTATCAAGTAACATGCCTCATTTAGAGGTCTTTGGCACAAATGTAAACAAACACACAAAAAGCCTCTTAAGGAGGACTTCAGCCAAATGCCTGCCAAAAAGGCGACAGGACTTCCAGACTACATGGAGAAGGAGGCTAACTACCTCAGTGGTGTATCAACCACACTCCAAAGCAAAGCAAACAAGCAAAGAAAAGCCACTAATGTACCTGTACAAAAGCCAAACAGTTAATATTGTATTCAGAAAAACCAATAGACAACAGTGGAACTTTCCAATATCTACACAATGCAAATCACAAGTGCAAGCAATCAAATGAGTTCATCACATCAATGGACCTACAACACAACAATAGTTAGTAATCAAAATCATCTTGCATCTCAAATAATGAGACCACACCAACCATCAAAGCTAAATGCTCGAACCTGAAACACAAAGTACAATTAGTTTGTGTACAAATCACTAGTGTAAAGGCAAGGTTCAAAGTCAAACCAAATGATCAAAACAGAAGTCCATCTTTCACACAATGCAAGTTCAATCAATCAATTCAAAGTCCTCAAAAGGACCAACACCAATTCACAAAGTAAGTGGCTCAAATGAATCATGCTATGCAAAGGCAAGCAAAGATGCACAAAATGGACATCCAAACTAGAAAATCCCAATTAAAACAGAAAAGCATCCAATGGCTATGAGGTTTTTTATGCACATTCCACATGTTATGAACAAACAGCATACAAACAATTAGATCCAGAAGAGCTCAAATGATAGATGAACTAAAATGCACAAATGCAACATCCAAAAGGTGACACAAATTGTCACACCATATCATCATGTGTCAAAAACAGTGATAGCAAATGATAAAAAATTCAAACCAGGGATGAAACATTCATATAATGAGTGAAGATCAATCATGCAAAAATTCAAGTCAATTGGATCATCACATGGCATTTCATAAGGCATTGATCACAACATGTCAATATAGCACAAGGTTCAAACAAAAATTCCAAAAATAAAATCCAGAAGCAAACTATTCATGAAAATAATATGAAAAAATAATAGACATTAAAACAAACATGTGGAAAAAAATTGGAATCAAATTGGATTATCCTACTATTTTTTATGATTTTTCAAATTAGAACAAATAAAATGGATCATGCATGAAAATAGGAGGGAAACATTGGATTCAAATGAAATCAGCAAAATGCAATCAGCCAGGTTCGAACACATGCCATGAAGGTTGACAAAAGGCGCTCAAAAAATTAAATTCACAAAACACATTGCCAGGAATCGAACTCAGGCCAAGGAAGTTCATAAGGAAAACAAAATAAATCCACAAACACACAACACGCCAGAATCGAACTCACGCACGCATGGTTCAAAGGCGCTTGTGAAACGCACCGTTTCACTAAATGGCGTGGCAGCCACATCATCGGTCCTTGCACACGCAGGCAAGTCAAACGGAGCATGGCCAAACAAACTGACATGCGGGCAGCACATTCAGCGGCCACGCGAGCAAACCCTAGGAGATTACAGACGGCTGAAACAGCCGTCTTCTCCGGCCAACCAGGCGGAGCTCCGCCGTGAAATTTTGCAGAAATCAACAACGCTTATACCATTCGCAAGATCTACTCACGTATAGTCCAAATCTATGATCATCTAATCCTAAATCAAGCTAACACGCACAGATCGAAGAGAAACATTTTTAACATCAAAACAGAATGTTCATCATACAAACTCATTTTTCATCCATTATCAAAACATATCATATCAGCAAGCTTGGCATAACAAGATCTACACTATCATGTACATGAAACAGCAAAATATGAGGATCGAATTTCCACCTACTTGAAATGCAGTGTACTGAAATCGCGTGTTCATGTGCTCAAACTCTCCAGATATGCTCCAATAATCCTCCTATGAAGCTTTGTGCAAGAAATAGTGGTTAAAGGCACGTGGATCTAGCTCAATTCTCAAGCTCCCTCAACATGTTCATGCTTTCGATTTGCTCAAATCTGGACCAAACTCTTCAAACCAAACGTGGACTCTTGCTCAATGATACTCCATAATCATGATTATGCAAAGAAAATGAAGGTTTATGTGAAGAAAATTGAAAATCAAAGTGAGAGAATTTTGGAGGGAAATGTGAATTTCATATCTGAAATGTGTTGTTTTCAGCAAAAAAAGTTATGATTTTCTATTTATACCATGTGTTAATCATGCTGAAATCTCAATTAAGCTTTGGTTAATCAAGATTAGTGAAATATGAGGTGTTTTGCAAAATTGCAAGTGTGCTTAGCATGTCCAATCCACACGTGAACAGTACCCATGCAAGGTCCAAATTCACTTAAAATCATTCAATAATCATCATTGAAGTGGTTTTTTGCTTGCATGATCATCCAAATTTGAATTATCAAAATTCCCTCCAAAATGCACATGTATGAACAAGTGATCATATGAGCTTCTTTCATGCAAGGCAAGACTTGATTTGAGAAATATTGGTCACAAGGAGCATTTTGCAAAAAGAGTGGACCAAATTGGAGTTTTGAGCCAAAAGTTATGTCACTTTGAACTTCCATGCACACTTTGTGATCATTTGGCCATAACTTCTCAACCATTCCTCAGATGGACATGATCTTGGACTTTTTGGAAAGGGGAGAGAGAGACCTACAACTTTCATGTTCAACAAATATCCATTTGAAACTTCTTTGATGTTGATAAGTCAAGTTGAATGTGGACTAGAAACTTGCCATTTTTGGAAACTTGATATTACAGGTCATTTTCCACTTTTGGAAACTTTTGCCATGACTTCAAAATCTTCAGGATAGATGTTTAGAATGACAAATGGACCTCTTTTGAACATGATTGAGGTGTTTCATTCATCTCCCCAACCTCAAATGCCTCAGTTGACTGCACAGTTGACTTTTTGGTCCTCAGATGACTTTGAAATGCTTTGATCCACTTGAGCCTCTACCACTTGGGGAAATTGCTCAGAAATGAAACCCTAGCTCATGTAAGCTCAATATAATGATCATGTGATCTTCATCATCAGCAAATACCTTATTTCTTTGAGAAGCCCTGGTTGAAAGAATGTCATTGATTAGGGTTGACCAGAGGTCAAAACCCTAATCCAAAGAAACTTGAGAATGAACAATGAAGCCCTTGAAGATGACATAACCATGATGATGGTAATATATCCTTGCAAACAAGATAAAGCTCAAGACCTTTGAAGAACCAGGAAACCCTAATTGAAGCTCATGCCCTCGGATGGTTGATCATCCACTCATAGAAACCCTCAGGCTTGAATCATGTAACTTCTCATCTTCTGAAAAGACTTTGGAGGATGACCTTCTTATTTTCATATGATATGCAAAAATGAAAATGCCTAATGCCCTATATTTTGAAATGCAATGTGTCAAACTAGTCCCAAGAAGAGGAGGGCAAATTTTGAGGTGTTACACCAGCACGCTGGGAACATCTCAAGACGTGACGAAATGCCTTTGAAGAACATCCAAGAAGTAGAACTATTTGACGTTTAGGGTATCGATTTCATGGGACCTTTTCCATCTTCATTGGGAAACAAGTACATTTTGGTAGCCGTTGACTATGTGTCCAATTGGATAGAAGCTATAGCCGCACCCACCAATGACACAAGAGTAGTCATCAAGATGTTCAAGAATAATATCTTTCCCAGATTTGGAGTTCCACGACTTGTCATAAGTGATGGTGGATCACATTTTATATTCAGAATATTTGATAAACTCTTAAGGAAATATGGAGTACACCACAGAGTAGCAACACCATATCACCCCTAGACTAATGGTAAAGTGGAAGTATCTAACAGAGAGATTAAGCTGATCTTGGAGAAAACTGTATCAATATCTAGAAAAGATTGGTCTGAAAAGCTAACAGAAGCATTGTGGGCTTACATAACTGCTTAGAAAACCCCTATTGGAACTACACCATACCAGTTGGTCTACGGGAAGTCATGCCACTTACCTTTTGAACTCAAGCACAAGGCATATTGGGCCATCAAGACCCTGAATTTGGATTACCTAGCATCTAGCAAGAAGCGAATCCTTGATATCCACAAATTGGAGGAACTCCGCCAGAACGCTTACGAGAATGCCGTTATATACAAAGAAATAACCAAAGCTTGGCATGACAAAAGGATTTTGAAAAAGGAATTTTATATAGGCGACTTTGTTCTCCTCTTCAATTCGAGATTACGACTTTTTTCAGGTAAGCTGCGCTCGAGATGGACAGGCCCCTTTGAGGTTTCCAAAATCCTAAAATCTAGAGCAATTGAAATCCGGAACAACTCCTGTAATCCGTTTGTGGTAAATGGACAAAGACTGAAGCAATACCAAGGAGGTGACATCCTCACAGAATGTCATGACCAAACTCTAATCGACCCTCCAGTTCCTACCTCTAACATATAAAGTTCGAATCGTCAAGCTAACGATGTTAAATAAGCGCTGCATGGGAGGCAACCCATGATTTCTTTTCCTTTAATTTTACTATTTTCAATTTATATTTTTATTTGTTTTATATATATGTATATCTATGTTGAGACTAACAGTTATGATATTTGCGATTTCAGGTGTCCTCTGTTTCTAATCTAACTTTTCAGGAATGGAGAATATCGATATTATGCCAGTAATCTTTCGTGACCCAGTTCAAGAGCAGCGCTACGCCATGCTTTCCCAGGGCCCAATGCTGCCCGCCAGATATCCCGACTCGAGCTGCATGGAGGCATTAGGCATTGAGCCTAGTGTCAGGCATTTGTGCACTCAGTTGCAGTGGGATGAATATACTGATGATATGCACGTGACTTACAGGAACCTGACTTTGGAGTTCCTGAGCTCGCTGGCCTACGAGCCCTATGTTGGTCACGCCAGTGATGGTGGATACATTAATTTCAGGTTGTTTGGAGAAGAATACACTTTCAACCACAAGCATTTCAGTGATTTTCTTGGATTTCAGACTGCCTATGATGCTTCATCTGAGTTCCCCATGAGCTATTTTCTGAGCCGAGACGTCGAGAAGTTTTGGAGTGACATTACGTGTGGGGGTAATCCTGACCCTTCCACCCAAATCTCCAACAAGATTCACAACCCTGCTTTCAGATACTTCCAGATGATCATTGCACACACCTTCCTGGGGAAGAGTGACCCTGATATGCATATGAGTGTTGAAGAGATCTTCTTCATGTACTATACCACTCAGTCACGCCCAGTAGATTGTGGAGCTTTCCTGAATGAGAGTCTATATCTTAATGCTCGCTCCGTTGCGAACCCTATACATGTTGGAAGCATGGTGACTCATATAGCCTCAGCCCTTGGACTTGATAGAAGACTATCTCACCTGACGTCTTATTGCATCTACACCTTGATGGATATTGATTTCTGTCTGGACCGTGGCCTCATGAGGAGATCTTCTTTCCAACCGGATCAATACAGGCTATTAATCGAGGGTGAGACTATTCACTACTTCACTTTACCTGACCCTCAGGTGACTTGTGTTATTTATCAGGCCAACTGGGTTTACACCAACAATCCGAATCTCCATAATCCGAGAATGCAGTCTGAACTGGTTAAGCTTCGCATGGAGATAGCCCAGCTTTGCCAAGAGCTTGCTGATGTTGCTTTGCAGGTCGAAGTATCAATCACCTCACATGACACCGAGACTGATATACTGAATGATGAGATCGCCGACCTCTGACGCCAAATCGCAGAGCTTCGAGGATACGAAGTCGAGGAGACTCCACCATACCCTGAGCATTGATGCCATCATGAACCGAGAAATACTGTTTGATGGGACCCATGCAGGTGGAAAGCCTTGGTGGGAAGAAGTTTGCATATGTAGTGGTGGATGACTTCTCCAGATACACCTGGATCAACTTTATAAGAAACAAATATGATGTGTTTGAAGTCTTCAAAGATCTTTGTCTAAAACTTCAAGGAGAAAAGGAAAGTCAAGTTATCAAAATTAGAAGTGAACAAAGAAGGAAGATAAATCCCAAAAGTAATGAAGGATTATTTCTGGGCTACAACAGAGCATATAGAGTCTTTAATTCTAGAACTAAAGTAATGATGGAATCTATTAATGTTGTGGTTGATGACCAACAGACTAATGTCACAGACGATGTTAAGACATCTCTGAATGATCCCCCAGCTGATTTCTCAGACAAGGTGAATGAACCTCCTCTAATTGAACCTGACAAAGTCAACAAGGGACCCTCCATCAGAGTTCAGAAGGATCATCCCAAAGATCTCATTCGGAGAGATCCAAGTAAAAAGGTCACAATTAGATCAAGGGAAGTGATCTCAAATGGCTACTTGAAAGAGGAAGTATATGTTGAACAGCCTAAAAGGCATGTGTACAAATTGACGAAAGCCCTATATGGTTTGAAGCAAGCTCCTAGGGCTTGGTATGAGAGACTCATAATGTTCCTCACTAACAATGGTTACAAGAGGGGAGGTATTGACAAGATCCTATCTGTGAAAAATGAAAGAGAAAAGCTCATGGTGGATCAAATAGATGTGGATAATATTGGGTTTGGTGGGAGGTCATATTAGATGGTAGAACATGTTATTAGACAAATGCTGTCTGAGGTTGAGATGAGCCTTGTTGGACTTGAGCTACAAGTCAAGCAGATAGAAGAGTCTATTTTTCTATCTCAAAGCAAATATGCCAAGAACAATGTTAAGAAGATTGGCATGGAGAATGCAAGTCATAAAAGGACTCCTGCTTCTACATATTCGAAAGTATTCAAAGATGAAAATGGTGTTTGTGCTATATATCAAGCTGAATACATAGCAGCTGGAAGTAGCTGTTCTCAACAGGGTTGGTTGAAACTAATGTTGACTAAATACAATGTCACACAAGATGTCATGACATTGTACTATGACAACCTGAGTGCTATAACTATTTCCAAAAATCCTATTCAGCACGGCAGGACTAAGCACATTGATATTTGTCATCACTTCATTAGAAAATTTGTGGAAGAAAAAAATCATAGCACTAAAGCATGAAATGCAATTAGCTGACAAATTTGCAAGGGCTTTGGATGCTAATCAGTTTGAATGTTTAAGAGGGAAATTTGGGATTTGTATTCATGAGAATTTATAGCAATTAAAGTGGAGTGGAAAAGGTAATAAAAATATTGTCTGCCCTCTTAAAAGAAAGTGCCTCATTTATGGTAAATCATTACCTAGTATTGGAACTAGTATCTATACCATTTCCACACGCTACCTCAACACAACCATTTCCATCTTCATCCAACTTCTCAGACAACCTCTTCTAGGGCAAAAAGATTTTTCTCAAAAGTTCAACAAAATGTCACAACATCCCTCATCCTCAAGATCAAAACCCACTCACAAAGCAAGGACTCCCTCCATGGAGTTTCTGGATGAAGATATTTTGGAGGTTATTCGTCTTTCTGTAATTCCAGGCGACGCCCCTGGCCCTTCTTCCACGGCTGGAAATAATCAAGGTAACATTCCTAATAACCCTCCTCATAAGGATGACATGCACTATATAGATCGTGTCATTAGGAACCTGGTAACTAGTATTCTAACTGAAAGGCATGCAGTCAAGGGTGTTTCGGCCCCTCTGTCTAGAAGGGACCCCTCACCTGAGGTGGAACCCCAAACTGAGAAAGATGATGACTCATCTAGATCATAGAAAGACATTGTTGCTGAGGGACTATGCTCTCTAGGTAAAACCTTGCTTAGTAAGAAACCAGTAGATGTTTCTCATGAAACTGCTGAGAATGTTATTAATCTGGAGGAAGAGAGTTCAGAAGAAGAAGATGACACCTTGGTCCATCATGTGAAACCAAGTGTTGCAAAGAAACTGAAGACCAGAAAAGGGAAGACTATGGTTGAGATGTTGACAGCCAGAACAGGTAAGAAGGTTGCTGGTGTAGGGCCCTCTAAATCATGGAGTAAAGTAGAGGTCAAGAAGAGGAAGATCAGAGAAAGCTCTGATTCTGAAGATGATGTCGAAGACGATGTCCCAGACATCTCTCCTTCTAAAAGGAAGACTGTTAAAAAGTCTCCAGCTAAGGTTGCAACTGTACATTTGAACAACATTTCTTTCCATCTGGAAGATGGTGCTGCCAAGTGGAAGTTTGTTATTCAAAGGAGAGTTGCTGTTGAGAGGGAGCTAGGGAAGGAGGCTGTAGAAGTGAAGGAAGCTATGGAATTGATCAAGACTGCTGGTCTGATGAAAACTGTTGTTGCTTTGCCCCAATGTTTTGAAGGGTTAGTGAAAGAGTTTGTGGTTAATATCCCAGAGGATATTTCTGACAAAAATAGCAAGGAACTTTGCAAGGTGTTTGTGAGAGGAAGATGTGTAAGGTTCTCCCCAACCATAATCAATAAGTTCCTAGGGAGAGGAACTGAAGGAGGTGTGGAGTTAGAGGCTACAGACAATGAAGTCTTTAGGATAATCACTGTTGGCCAAGTCAAGGAATGGCCAAGCAAAAAGCATCTATCAGCTGGGAAATTAACTGTTAAGTATGCCATCTTGCATAAGATTGGTTCAGCCAACTGGGTGCCAACAAACCATATCTCAACTATCTCTAATGGTCTTGGAAGAATCATCTATGCTATTGGAACCAGGCTCAACTTTGATTTTGGAAGGTTCATGTTTTAACAAATTGTTAGGCATGCCTCCACTAATGCAATAAAGCTGCCTATTGCATTTCCCTCCATCATCTGTGGTATTATTTTAAGCCAGCAACCTGGTATTCTAAACACAACTGATATTCCCAGCAGAAGGAAGCCTCCATTGTCCATTCACTACAAGTTATTTGAAGGAAGCCATGTCAATGATGTTGTCATGACATCTGTAAGGAAGGAGCCAGCCTCTCAAGGTGGCTTGATTGCTCAATTGAAGGAAACTTGTAAGGAGCTGGAAACTGGGATTAGGGTTGCCAAGGCTAGGAAAAAGGCTTTAGAGGTTCTCATTAGTAGCTTGGAGCAGGAAGAGATGGATAATGTTGGTGAAACCAAGGAGTCAGATGCCCATACCTCAAGTGAGAGGTCCAATTCTCAGGATCAATCTCGTGGCAGTTCTAAATCCGAAGGTAAAGAAGATGCTACTTCCTCAGACTAAGTTGTAATGGTCCCCCTGTTATGAAGACTGTGTGTTCTGGATGATGTTCTGGATGATGTTTTGGTTGTTTTGGATGCTGGATGATTTGTTGTTTTTCTGTTTAATGTTTGTAATTTTTTGCAGTCCTTACTGATGCCTTGATGTAATATTTGGGCTCTTACGAGTTCCATGGATTTCTGAATATCTCAGCTATTGCAGCTGTGTATAATTATGGTTTGTATCTCCTGACATTTATGTTTTAACATTTTATATGTTATAACATCTCTTGTGACATTCTCTGCTAGGCTGATTGACATTTATTTTGTCTAATTGGTCACCTTTGGTCTATTTTGACTAAAAGGGGGAGAAGTGATTATGTGGAGAGCTGCAGTTAAATGTGTGGATGTGGAGATCTGCAGTGTTGATGTAGAACAGCTGATGTTGAAGGAGATGTTTGATGTGGGACAAAATGATGTTTTGTTCTGTGATGTGGAACATCTGATGTTGAAAGAGATGTCTGATGTGGAACAGAATGATGTTCTATTCTTTGATGTTGGAGGAGATGTCTGATGTTCTGTGCATGTTCTGTGTTGTATAGGTGATATTGAAGGAGATGTCAGAGGGAAACTCTGAATGTTACAGGTACTGAAGGAGATGTCTGTATTGAACAGACTTAGGGGGAGAAGAAGTACCCATGTGTTTTATGTGTGTCTTACTAGTTGATATTATAGCTAGTAACTCTGTTTGCTTCTGCTGCTGCTTAAACGCTGTTATGCTGTTTAACTGCTGATGTGTTTTTTTTGTGAACAAAATGGACTGATATATGTTTTAGCCAAAATTTGCCAAAGGGGGAGTTTGTTGGTTCTAAGTGTTGGCAGCAATTTTGGTAAAACAAAGAGTGTTCACAAGATGTTACATGGGATGTCTTAACAAAAGATATCTTGTACCTGCTGGATGTTGAAAATATAATTATGCAGGATTGTTTCAGGATGTCATACCCGATGTCATGACATCTGATATAATGTACCTGCTGGATATTTAAAATGGAATTATGCAGGATTGTTCCAGGATGTCAGACCCGATGTCATGACATCTGTACACAAAACATTCAGTCTGAATGTTATGTGTTATGTGATTGCGCTTTTAATGGCAATCTATGTTTGATTGATGAGTTAATTGCAAAGGCAATCAATCAATGATTACAATGTGATTTAACTTATTTTCCAAAGAGATCTAACCAACTTTCATAAGAAGATTTGAATGAAAAATAGTTTTAGGGTTTTATGATGTCCAAGCCCAGCTGAATGCTTCTATAAAAAGGACATGGAAAACCTGATTTGATACACAAGAAATACAGAGCGAAATATTGAGAGAGAATAAGGGTTTTAGTCTTGTGTGGTCGTGTGACTTGTAAGCCATTCAATTCATCCATAGATGATTGAATTAGTCTGATTTTTGAGTTGTAATTTGTCACTCTAAGCTTTTAAGCATGAGTGTGTGTCTACTTGATTGAAGCTGCTAAGTAAGATCAAGTGTGTATCTTTGAAGAGTGTCTTCTTTTCATAAGTAATTCTTGTTTATTATCACTGGTGTGATTGAGGGGGAGTGAGTGGGATCTCATATCTAAGAGTTCTTAGGTAGAAGTCATATAGGGAGAGATTAGGTGAAAAAGACTGTAACTTGTGTAGTTTACTGAGAGTTTTTGAACTGATTCTATTTAGTGGATTTCCTTCCTGGCTTGGTAGCCCCGAGACGTAGGTGAGTTGCACCGAATTGAGTTAACAATTGCTTGTGTCTCTTGCATTACTATTCTTTATCTTTATCCTGTTTGTATTATTCAGATATTAGTGTTGTGACATTACCTTCGACATCTCATATCTGATACTAGAATTTCACCTGCTTTATTCTCAAGTCATATGAAAATCCGGGCTAGGTGACTCTCACACGGTCATTTAACCCAGCAAAATAAAGACATATGTGAAACATGCAGAGGAAATATATATATATATATATATATATATATATATATATATATATATATATATATATATATATATATATATATATATATATATATATATATATATATATATATATATATATATATATATATATATATATATATATATATATATATATATATATATATAAGCCTATTTGTTGGTTGGTTCAGAGGTATCTGGTGCTGAACTTGGTAGGGTGGATTACGATCCAATCCGCCACAACTACAAATTGGGTTGAATAAAAGGGTTACACCAACTTATGTACCAGAACCCCATGCTTAGAAAAATAAAAAATAATAAGCCTATTTGTTTGTTGGTTCAGAGGTACCTGGTGTTGAACTTGGTAAGGTGGATTACGATTCAATCCCCCACAACTGTAAATTGGGTTAAATAAAGGGGTTACACCAACTTATGTACCAGAGCCCCATGCTTAAGATCATAATCACTAACCGGTCACTTTACTATGAGTATGTACGGATAACGGGCTTAATGTGATTGCACCTGAATGAAAAGGACTTTAAGAAAACGAAAAGAAGGCCTAGGTATGGTGGGGTAATGTGGATTGATTTGTATAGGAACGAAGCCTACGACCGCAATTGCGGGAAGTGTCACTACAATATCCTTAGTTTGATTCGTTAGTACCTATCGATACATTCCTTGAATGAACTCATAACTCTTTTTTCCTTGAATTAACTCTAGTTGATACTGTTTTTCTTGCATAAACTATTAAGAGTTTTGCTTGGGGACAAGTAAAGGTTTAAGTGTGGGAGAATTTGATCACACTGAATTACACCGTGTTTTTGACTCGGATTTCACATGTTTATTACGACTTTATTATCATTTTGTTTGTATTATGCTCTCTTTTATGTTGTTTTCAGATATTTAGCACTTTCAGACCCTTTTAGAAGAAACGAAGCAAAAAGACCTAAAATTAGGGTTTTTCGGCGAAAATTGTACACATGGCGGCCGCCATAGGAGAAGTCATGACTCACCAGCCCTCAACCAGGAGGTAGCCGCCATGTTTCCATGATCTTTCCCATTTACACACATGGAGGGCGCCATGAAGGGATGGCGGACGCCACCTTTGGAAATCACGTTCCCACTAAGGAGAAGTTGGAGGGCACCATGGTCTTTGCAAGCTGCTGAAGTCCTCTATAAATAATTCGTTCCATTTCATTTTCAAATCATCCAACTTAGTTTACAACACTATGCCTATATTTATCATTTGTAAAAGCAGTAATCCGTCACATCGGGGGTTTATCGCACCTTAGTGAGATTGAGTTGGGTCACTTCGAGTTGCTGTCGTCTTTATCTTCAGGAGTCGGAGGTTTATTTTCCTTGTACCAAATTTAAAGCCCTCCGCTAGGAGCAGGTTCTTATTTCCGCATTCGCTTTTATTTTATTTATTTTCCGCACTCGCTTTATTTTATTTATTTTCCGCACTCGTTTTATTTTATTTATTTTCCGCATTCGCTTTACTTTATTTATTTTCCGCACTCGCTTTACTTTATTTACTTTACACCTTTACTCATTCTTTACGCCTCACATTCTAAAACAAACTTTTCATCATGATCAATACCGTTGTGTTTGTTTATGTTACCATGTCTGGCTAAATCTTTTAAAGGTTAGAATGTAAGGATCGCGGTTAAAGAGATGTTTCACATATTGAATCTGTAGAAATATTTTAAAGGATATTTTGATTTTTAACTTGAGTTTTATAAAACAAACTTGGTTAGTTTTAAATATTCAAGGAGTGCAAAAGCACCCTAGCTTAGTTAACTAGGAATTTTTATCACTTTAAGAAAAAACTATTTTTGAAACTGTTTTCGGACGCGTTGATAGATTTAAAATCAGTTTTCAACTAAGTTTACGAGTCTTATTTCTTAAAAATAAATTTACTACTTTAGCGTTCTGCGCACCTTTTATAAGTGACAATAAAAGGCCTTAATTTAAGGGTAAACTCGATTCTGAATACGCGAAAGCGACAGTTCCTGTTAAATGGATTATTTTCAAGAGTAGAAAATATTGTCTCATAAGTAGTTCTATTTAGACAATCGAAACATCACTTAACTGACGTGAAATACATTCAACCTGTCTTTACCTGCATTTATTATTTACCGCTATTTTGCAAACCCAATATCTCTTTTATACCGCCTTAGATAAACACCGTAACGATAGTAATCGATAGATTGACGATTGGTCTCTGTGGGATCGATATTCTTTTATATTACTTTGACGCAATTCGTGCACTTGCGAATTCACACGATAAATACCTTGCTAAGAGAGTGTTAAAATGCAATTCCCTTAGAAATATTAACATTCTGAATGGAACGGTCATCCATTCTTAAGATAGACATTGATTATCTTAAGTTGATTTCTTTAACTTGAACCTCTCCATTTAGACTTTGGACTTCCTCTTGTATTTGGTATTATTATTTACTTTGATTTTTATTTTTCAAGGATGTTCTTTAATGGATACCTGCAAAATTAACAACCTTTACTTATACCTACTAGGGGTTGTTCACCAAAGGTAATATGTAATCATTTTTCCATAGTCATTGTATTTTCAAAACGATGTTTTAAAAAGGATTTTACATTAAGGGTTTTATAGACCATGCATATAGAGGAATTAAACATACTATATTACCTTTATTACACAACTTGCTTAATATTATTTAAATTATGCAATAAAGCTTAAATTAATTAGAATAACTAAAATCAAAGATTTAATCATTTTTCGTGTTGTTATTATGAAAATAAGTTTCTTCCCTCGTAGGAGTGCAACAATAAAACATATGTATTTCTTCAGTTGTGTAGCTTGAAGAGCAGTTGTCAGTATCATCACCTGCATCCCAATTTAACTTTTTTTATTACCTTTGGTACTCAAATACTTTTGGGTCCTTTAATGTTAGTGGAATACATTATTTTGACACTCTTTATCTTATAGCTTCATGTGTTTAATGCTTGTGGCTTTTAGTGTGATACTTTTCTTCTTTTTCTTGTCATCTTCTTCATCATCGACAAGTCTTTGTAGTTCTATCTCGTATTCATGCATTTTTCAAAAAGAGTGTGTGTCCATAGTCACTAAATTCTTAATTTGACAAATCATAATGACTTTTAGTTGACATCTACGATTTAAGAATCTAAGAATTTTTATGACTAATTCTTTATTTGAGAATGTTTTTCCCAAAGTTCTCATATGATTAAAGATATGGGCAAACCGTGTTTGCAGTTGATTAATATTATATTCGTGAGTTAATGTGTCCAACCTTGCTCTCTTTACATCAATAGTTCCTTCATTGGTAATCTGGAGGATGTCTCACATTTCTTTTGTAGTGTCGCAGTGAGAAACTCGCAAAAAATCATCAAGACCAAGAGCGATAATGATGATAGCTTTCGCTTGTAGTATCGCAGTGAGAAACTCGCAAAAACTCATCAAGACCGAGAGCGGTAGTGATGATAGCTTTCGCCTTCAAATTTACTGCACATTTTCTTTATCATCTTTTATCCATTAATTTTCAAGTTTATTTTCTACAACATCATTAACTTTGTATGTAGGAGCAAATGAACCTTCCTTTATAGTCTTCAAAATACCACAATCCATCCCTTCTATGGAAAATTCATTTTCTCTTTCACAAACTATATCCTTCTCCATTAAATAACGGTGGTTTGTTTAGTGAATAGGTTTAAGTCATTTTTCCTCTTGAGACAATTAGTCTTAACATGAGTTAGGTTATGATTTCACTTGTTGGACAAGTTACTTCAAGCACAATAGAGGAGGTGGATATGAGGGGTGGGGGGGGGGGGGGGGGGGGGGGGGGGGGTTGAATTGTGATATTTAAAATTTGCGATTACTTAAGTGATTTTCTTAGTTACGCTTAAAATTGTATTAGTAGATTCTTACGAGTAAGCAGTAGCGAAAATAAAAACAATAAACAATATAAATTAAAGAGAATAAGGTTAGAAAGATTGCATCAGAGAATTATACTGATTTGGTTGAATGTTACCCTAGTCCTGTCACCAAGAGATCTTCTCGAGAGTTTGCCTATAAACTTTGAGCTTTTGAACCTTTATACAATTTGATCATCAGATTTTTACAGACTTATCCTGAACCAAATATAACTTTTACCACGGGATAAGCTAACAAACCTTCTTAGAGATTTTCAGGTTGATCTCAATAACCGAAATAGAAAATTTTCTGGTGAAGTTTTAAAACAAAAAATAGAGAATTTATGACTGCTTTATCTCACGAACCAAACTCAATCTAAGAGTATCTCACTCTAAAGATTTGAACAAACAATAAGACCACTTACAAACTCTTCCTCACTAGCAAAGTTTTACTCAAAAGCACTATATCAATGATGACTTCTCAGCAAGTGTATCGATAATATCGCAATAATAAAATATCGAATCCATATGGACTACTTTTTAACAAGACAAAAAGTGTGCAATCCGTAGAAAATAATAAATGGGGGCAGAGTTTTCGGATTTCAAAGCGAAAATAAACAGAGAGCTCAGACAAAATTATGGAAGCGGTCAATAACCAATCCCTTGCGATATAACTCACTAATCACTACTCGGAAATTCCTATCCCTAGTCCACTAGCGTAAGTAGGATTAGGTGATGCAACAGAGCATTAATTCACTAGCCATTACTCGGGGTTTCTCATCCCTAGTTAACCACCGTAAGCATGACAATTCTCCTAAGTCCAACATATAGACTAATGGTTAGTATTCCCTATGTGCCCAAAATCAGGTTAAAAGAGTATCTCACATGAAAAGCATTATGAACAAGAAACAATTGAATATAATTATAGATCAAATGATGCATGCAAAGTCAAATCAACATATTGTCCAACACTATTGAAACAGGTTTCCTCAAAACACAACCTAATCTATAGGAGTTTAGCTACTCATAATTCAAAATACAATACCAAAAACAATTAAGAAGAATTGCATATGAGACTCCTTGAAGGATTGACTTCCAGTGGCTTCAAATGCTCTAAATACCACCCTTGATGTTGTAAAACTCATACTTTTGAAGCCAATTTTTGTCACCCCTGAGAAACTGTAGAAAACTCCCCTTTAATAACCTTCAGAATGGACCAAAATGCGACAGAAAAGCCCAGAAAAAGGAGTTATCGCGCACGTGATGACCTGCATCATGCACACGATGCAACCTTTATATCCCTAACACGCACGCGATGTTGCGCGTGATTATTCTAGTGGCTGCACGCTTTTGCTCCCTTTTTACCTGATTTTTCACTAAGTCCAATTTCTTCATACTTAGCTATTTTTTCCTCTTTCTTTGGTCTTCATTCTTCGTTTTTGCTCCTCTTTAACTTGTTTTGATCCGTTTCTTCGGTTGAACTCATGTAATGACAGACTGTCATCAATCAATGCTAAGTAAAAAGAAATATTTCTAGAGAGATAAGAATATAAAATAGAGAGATAAATTCCAAATAAAATAAAAAGTTTTGGAAAATAGGGTGAAATGAAGAGGAGGCGAGCCTCTTTTATATAAGAGTTGGAAAAATCAGAAAAGTAAATAATTCATGACCATAATTGATGAACCAATTGATTGGCATAAGACTCCAATAGATTGGATTAGTCATTTCCTATCGATTACCTCACCTAACATAGAAATATATGATATAGAGCCGTTACAAGTCATTAAGGTGATGTCCTAATCGCTTGGTTAATCGATTATGATTTTTCCAATCGATTGACTTAATGCTCCAATCAATTGGCTGACGCAGAAAAGTTTTTCCAATCGATTGACTTAAGTATCCAATAAATTGGTTAGTTCAAAAAAGCTTCGGAAAGAGATTGGGTAACTTCTTAATACTGACAATAACTGTAGTTATCACGGCGTTTCAGCTTTGATCAGTAAAGGAGACGAGAATCATTCACTTGTCTGCCAACAACTTATCAAATAATTGAAGGTACATAAGGAATCATACATAATGTTATACGGTAAAAAATTACATTTTGAAGAAATTCATGCATCCCTTTATGATTGTGTTAGCGGTCTGACACTGGAGGAAAAATGGATGTGCTTCCCTCAAATGAGGCATCATATAGAAGTGCATATGATAGGAAGTGTATTCAGTTGACAAAATATGACTTTTCGAAAACATTTTTTCTACTTCGAAGTGGTCCGCCTCAAAATTTAATCGGACGTATAATTTGTATTGGGTGACTTTTAAAAAATCCCAACATTTTGTTGAAGGTTGTTTGAAAATGAGATACCCCATACTACATACATCATCAGAATGGACAATTCATTTCACAAAGGAAGCTGAAACTTGGCCATATTATTTTTTGGATAGGATGGAAGAATCCACTAAGTTGAACGAGATTTAAAGTGAGTCAAATTAGCAAAAGTCAAAGGCCAAATCACCCATAGATATAGATTTAGGTGGTGACATAAGTTTTTATGCATTGTAGTTTTTATTTAATAATATATTTAGGTTGTGACTCGTTTTTTTTGTGTAATATTGGATTGATATTAACGATGTAAACTGAAAATATTTTGATACATTTTAATGTATATTCCATTTTATTAAAAAAAATCTAAATTTTTGTGTTTCATAACAAGTTCTGTTACTATAACACGTTTTGTATGAAGAGTTAGGGATGAATCCAAAGGTTAATTCTAAACTGCATTTTCGCATGTATCGTGGTTTTACTAAACGAAATAGGGTGAATTTGGAAGTACATCTCTAGAATATCCTCTGAGACATGATAGAGTTTCTAAGGTCTATATGAGTGTTTATTTGTTAGCAAAATCACACACAAAATATCTCAATATTTATATCTCTCTTTTGTCTACTTCAACGATGAGAGACCCCTTTTAAATTTAGGTTCACATAGACCTGCCGTCTTGTCCATCTAAAATCCACATTAGAGAATCTGTTGCACTACCCACAATTGAAAAGTTGTGAAGCTCTTTTATCGTTCACCCTCAATTGACAACGAAGAAAATATATAATTCAATAAGTTTGAGTTGAAGATGAATGAAGATTTAACTGTTATGTGGAGTACATTTCACCGTTACAAAATAAAAGGTCGGATCGAGATGGATGCAAAGGTTGCGAGATCGACCGAAGATATTTTAAAGATGTTGAAACGTCATTAACCATCACTTGATAATGAATTATAATGTTAGATTTACGTTGATAATTATTTATGTAGTGTTACGTTTTTAATGTATGTTATAACAATGATTGATGCTAACTTATGGTACGTTTTCCGTACCTGTTTCTAGTTTATCAAACACAAAAGTCTCCGGAAATAAAGTTCCAGATTTGTTTTGAGGTATTGGTGCATCTGAAATACATTTTCACATTTGAGGTGAATTTGGGGGTTTTCACAAGGGTACAGGGTACGTGAGCACCACAAAGGATGTCAATAAGCAATACCCTAAAATTAAGTAAATGTGGAAGCATAGCATCTACTCCCTCCTCCTCTTGTGGGCTTATACAATTGACTATTTTATGCTTCGGAATCTACTCTACTAGGGTAGCCTGAATCTACCAGCTTTTTTCTTTTTTATTCAATTTCCGCTTCGCCCTTTTCCGGGGAGCAGGACAGAGAAGAAAAGACTACATCGACAGAAAAATATTTAAATTGGGAAGACTTTTTTTCCTCACCTCAACATTATTCTCAGGGTCAAGCCAGCCAGACCCTCTTCTATCTATCTACGTAATAGAGTGCCATCCCGCTTCTGCCAGAATCGAAGCCAATACGTGGACGCTTAAAAAGTCTTCTAATTTACACATTGTTTTCATCATAGCTGTTACAATTTGATTTAAGACCTCCTTAACTTTCTTGACAAGTTCTCTAGTCATTGGTCCTCCTAATCATTAAATGGGTGTAATTATATTTATTATCTTTTCTTGATTAGGCTAAAAATGTTGTAACTTCTATATAGTCAGTGAAATATCAAAGCAAAAGATATCAAGCCAAAATTACTTACCATTAGAATTTAGAAATCCCATACACTACATATCATGATCAGAATAATAGTAAAATTCTCAGATATATCTTGAGCTTTGAGTAAGAACCCTTCTTGATATAATCAATTGCCCACTTTAGTAGGATTTGTGCAAACTAGTTATCAACAGCCAGCAGCTTTTAGAAAGTTATCATAGGGACTTGCTGCTGGTAGTTTGAACAAGTGAGGATGATTCTGAATTGTTGCACATAGCAATGGAACAGGATCAGAATTTGCTTTGTGTAAATCCATAGCAACAATCTCATCAAAGAAAGGAGTGCTCATCTGCATGTTACACTATTTTATTAGATGCTGAATTTAAAACTTGTGTATGTAGATGATACTGTTATAGAGCTAAAGGCATTAGTGTCATCTAATAGAAAGCTTTAGGGTCTAAATTCTCTAAACTAAGGAATTACCTTCTGAAAACCCACATCCAAATCTGAAGAGATGTTTGCTTTTTTGGTGTCCTTGTTTTGAATTTCTAAAGGGAAGTTCCTAAAACTTTCTTGCTTCAATTGGGTAGCCATCAATATGGACATGTTATGTTTACCCATCAGAAGCACTTCACAGTTATGAGCCATATCCTTGTAAGGTACATCATATGCAATTGATACAGAAATTCTCCCAGATGAATAAGATGTATCTGATATCTACATTCACAAAACACGGTGTCGGTGTCAATCTCCTTGGTATTGATATGAGAAGAGCTTCAAGCACAATTTAAAACAGAAACAATTTATGGGGGCAAGAAATGGGTAACATACTAATTCTAAGAGTTGATTAGCACTCAAAAGACTAGGGAGCTCCATGGACAATCTTGGATTTTCTTTTATTTGACAATCAAATATATCGGGAATATAATCATCATCAGTTGAAACAAATGAAGCATCCTGTAAAATGCAGAAATAATTACATCAGTATCCCCTCACAAAACAAAGTATCGAAATATAAACAGTTTCTACTAGACACACCTTTTCTGGCATATCCATAGTTAATGGGAATCCAAGTGGGCACAGATCATCTATTGAGAATTCTTTTAGCAGATCTTCCCTTAACGAGGATAATTCAGGCTGCACATATGGAAACAAGTTTATGATGCCTAGAAATGCAAAACAAAACAATCCTTACACTGTCCAAAATATAACACAAGTAGAAGCCTTACTTCTGACATATTTTCCAAGCTCTTGACAATTTCTGAAACAAAGATTTCTCGATCTTGGTGTTCAGAGGTCAATAGTTCTGAAAGTGTGTGTAAGGCCCTATTGTCGTCTTCTTTAGATCCATAGTTGATGGTCAGATTGTCAGGTGAAATGCTTACAGCTTGTAACTTGTTATCCTCAATCAAATGAAGGTAGGGGTCAACCTGTGCCAGAATATGAAAAAGTTGAAGTAATATAGTTATTTACTTCCATTAATCACATAAAGAACTAAAAAATAGAGAAGAGAAAAGCTCAACACAGCTTCTCCACAATCATAGTACGTCCATTAATGACATCATTATTTTAATCCAAGTGCATTCTTAATAAAAGTGTGTAAATAGAATTGAAAACAGAACAGGCTACACAAGATCTTTAGGAAATACTCACCTTTCTCTCTGTAAGCACTGCCTTGGCGCTATGGACAAGAGAGGCAACATTGTATGCTTTTGAAGTAAACAAAATCATTGAAGTTGCCAAAGTAAATAGTGATCTACGATGTGATGGTGGTAATGACCCTGTGAAATAAAAAGTAGAAATTAAGAGTTGAAAGGCTTGATTACCACAGTCACTCTGTTCCTTCCCGGCCTCGTTGCAGAACACAGGACGAGAAAGTAGGAACTAAAAAATTACATAAAACAAACCAGAGGGAAAATACACATTCTAATCCAAAGAAAATGACATAATTGGTTCTGTTCTTTTAAGCCCAATAACTTAAAATGCGGCGCACATCTTAATAAATATTTCTCTTTCTGAATGGAATTCACCAAAAAATTATCCAACCAGGAAGGAAAGCCACTAACTTCCTAAAATTACCAACAAAACTACACCTTAAACTCCAAACTTTAAGCAGTATAAAATCTATCCTGTATATAGGGAAGGGAGCCGTATAGGTTCTTCTCATTATTTGATCTGATAAGACAAATAATTCAGCATAGTCTCTCTATTTTCAAGCATAACAATCAAACTCGAAAACCAGATAAGCTTAAACAAGCTGATACGTGATGCGTGTTGGCTAAGACATACTTATCACTGGCAGTCCCAAGAATATAATAATAATAATAATAATAATGTGTCTCTAGATTCTCATCTAAGCACAACCAAATTAGTGTGAATGGGAGCTCACCTTTAAAAGAAATATTCCGCAAAGAAAATGCAAGTTGAAAACTCTGGACTAGGACCTCGTGAAAAGAACTCTACAAGCAAAAGTAAATTTTTGATGTGTTAAAGGAAAAATTAATGTCTCACTCATGGAACCCCTTGAACAAGTGACATCATATGAAGATCACAATCACAAAAGACTTGAATCATGCAACATGAGTGTCGAGTTATTACCTTGGTTCTAGAAAACAGAAGCACCAAGCTGTATGTATGAGCAATTGCTTCATAATTTGCAGGAATATTTTCAGTAAAGATAGACTGAGCCCAAATTGAGGATAGCAAGAGATTTATCTGATGGCTGCTTAACCTGAGAGTCGCAGCCTCCTGTGTTCAAATAGAAATGTTAACAATGAAAAGAATTTGAGCAAAAACAAATTTGGATTATGGTGTAAGCCACAAATGTAACAACTATAGAACCACAATCACATCTTAGCATATAATCATCATTGCAAGGCTCACCAACTCCCTGTTAGCATTGCTTGTAGTAACTTCATCTCCTGCAGTTGGTTGCAGTGTACTATTGACACAATACATCTGACTATGGGTTGACTTCAACCTGTTCAAGAATCCACCACTTCCATTAACTGGTAACTCTCCATCGGCTACGCTATCATTATTATTTTGACTTATGCTTTCACTTGAAAACTGTCTCTCATGTCTTAGCTTCTGAAACAAGGCAGCTGAAGAAGAGAAAACAGAGACGGCTCTGGAGAGTGTTCGTGGAATACCTTTGGGGTCAGATACAGACAAACACGAACGAGGAAACACAGAGGTTGGTACTAAAACAACAGAGAAGATTCGGTGCGCTCCGACTCGTGTTTCATAATCTGGATGAACCATACTTAGAAGTAGTTGATGAAACAGTGCCTCAGGGAATGCCTGAGATATAAAAGAATGGTTTTAAACTTTTAGCAGTAAATTTAACCGTGAATCTTAAACCAGCAATGAAACTGAGAAAATAGATACATCATGAATATCCACTCCTTGCCTTGCTTTTATAGGACAAATTTGGTAAGGAGGCTACGATTTGAGCAGTTCGATAAACAGCAGTGACTGTGGCTCTTGATACTACTGTAATAGTAGAGATATTCTCCAACATAACAGCCATAGCATCAAGAATCGGACCCGCTTCTCCAACCTGTTCGTGACAGCATTTGTAACTTATCGTTATTGTAAATCATGAAGCTTTATAAAATTCAAAAGACAAAAGAAAATCAATAAAGTTGGGGTCATCCAAAACATTTATTTATTTATGACTCAATCACTTTGAAAGTTTTGATATAAACTTGATTGAACTGTGAAAAATGTGTGATACCTTATTTGATAACTGTACAAGGCACCTGTCCAACGCTTCTCCAAAATTTCGGTTCCAATTTATTGTTTCGGTGCTCAGATTTGACTCATCAAGGGAATATTGTATGCTCTTCCGCAAATGTCTCATTAAATCACTTACTGCGCAGATTATTGCTACAGAAGGTTGCACCTTAATATATTGAGCAAGTGAAAATATCACTTCAATAATGTCCAGTTGAATGTTGGGTTGCTTAAGAACAAATCTATGATCCAGATGCTTAATTAATATTGACAGTAAAACATGTGTGTTTTTCCCTGCAAAACCCAGAATGAGAATAATGATTTAAAAGCCAATTTTATGAAGTACTCAATGCATTGAATGGACAATTCCCAGTAAATACTTATAAAATCTAATATGAAAAATATTATACCAGAATCATCAATTGAAAATAGCATATCCTTTAGAACGTAAAAGGCGAGACCATGGTCTATAGTCCATAAGCTTCCATTGTCAAAGTATCTAAATAAAGGTTCCATTACACGACGAATGGAAGTACCATCCTTGGCTAAGTTGGCCATATTATGTAAGCAAACCCTGGACCAAAATGATGGATCCTTTGCGTCCTCTCTGCATGAATTCAGGAGACAAAATGTGTTTATAGACAACGAAACAAAGGGAAGAAGCATGAAGCCATTTCAAACCATTTCTGCAAAATTAGCATTTACATTGTTGTATTTATTTCGCCTTTGTCGTTCAACATATTCCTCCATGATGGGATTCTCTTTTCAACATCAAGAGGAGCGATGTGACCCTCGGTTTTCAACACTTGTTGGACCCACATATTCTCAGGACCTTCTTTTTCTTTATAGTTGAGTTTTTCCAAATTTCTATTTGGAGCATTGTAATTTTCCAATACAACAGTAACAATCTGTAATCAAATAGAAAGAAGATAAAATAAGATATCAATGTTACAATATAGTGCAGTCTCTATTTTTTCTGTAGTTTATCATAAAAAAATTTGTTTACAAGTGGCTTCAACCAATTAAAATTTTAAACTCTCTCAAATGGAAAAGAAGGGAAGTCACAATTAGAAAGTGTGAAAAGGTTATATAAGTAAGCATTAGATTTGAAGATGTAAAAGGCTACTTACATTATCAAACTCTACTGATATATGAGAGTGTTCACCCATATATTGAACCTACAGAACAAATTCAAAGTTGTAAAGAATATCTATTTAGATCATATTATAATAGTAGTTGCATTTTCTAAAGGAATAAATGTTTTAAGTGATATAATGGATCAAAGTCGGAATGTTATACATAAGCCGTAAGTCAGAATAGACTGCAAAGAAAATAATCGAAAACTTATTTGATTTGAGTATATAACCTTCAAGCAGTTCTCATAGGGAAAAGTTGGAATCTAAACAATTACGGAAACACAAAATGAATACCATTGAAGAAAGGACTTTCAAACCAGCTGCCCAAACGTTTTTTGTCGTTTCGTCTTCCCCTGATTCTTGAGCTAATTGACAAATTTTTGGGATAAACCCCTCCAAGTTGAACTGGTAAGTTCCATCAATCTATAAATTTTGAAACATGTTAAGTTTCAAAATTTAGCCACTGAAGTTTAAAGTAGTGTAATTTCTGAAGAAATAGTATAACAAACCTGATTATTTACTAAATCAAAAAGTGTGTGGCATCCTATAATTCTCATCTCATTCTGTCTTGTTTGATCCAGCAGAGTATGAATAATAGTTAGCAAGCTACTTGCCAATAGTGGCCTATATCAACAAACATTAAAACAAAAAATTATCTCACATTCTCTGAAGTATTCAAATTCAAGGAAGTTAAGAAAGGATCAACAATGAACTTCTCGTAACATTAGCTTCTATAATTACAAGCACAAAAAGAAGTCTTACCATTCTTATGACACCGAGACTTTCTCTTGACATAAGGGCATATACCTTTTTTTTCTAGGTGTATACATTAGAAACTTTCTAATAGGTTATGACTTACAAGAAACAACAAAGATAATTTTCCAATGATAAGAGAGATGTGAAATTTTCTTAGAGACAAGAAAAGATCCAGGCATAATTAGCAGTACAAAACCATCAACGGACAAATATAGAGCTATCTGTATATAAGAATAACAATACGAGATATATGAACTCACATTTGTTCTTTACAAGAAAACAGCAATTTCCTGTAAATGCACATGACTATTTTTGTTGAATGGAAATTCTCATTTCGCAGCTCCTTGTAGCACCTTTGCTCAAGGGCATTAGTTATCTGATCACAAATTATTTAGTTACATTGAGTATAACAACAATCCTGAAGCATTCATAAACTTTAGCTTTTATACTTAAAAATACAATAATCAAGACAACTTTATAATCTAGTTATTGAAAAAGTATGAAAAAAATATATTAGAGAAACCAGATATTATGCATATGAAGTCAGTTAACCAAAAGAAAAGATACAAACAGAATTTTCATGATTTTCTCCAGAAAAAGTTGTTAGACATCATTTCACACAACATTATACCAACATTTTGTTGTACTTTCATACTAATAAAACCAAAAGAAAGGTTTACCTTTGGTATGCGTAGAGGATTCTTGGCAGCGTAATCACATAACTTTCCTATTTTTCTATCATTTGGCCCTTCCTCCTGTCAATCCATAAATACTAAATGAAATCAAAATCAATAGGAAGGATGAAAACAAGCATTTGCATAACCAAAACATCACAATGTTGCAAACACAAAAAAAGGACAGACATATATCATGCTTCCTAGACAAAATTGGAGAATATTTGCCTGTATATTCAGTAAAACCTACTTTGAACAGTCCAACATAACAATAAACTAACTCAAATAGAATCTATATAACACCGACACTTTAAATTGAAGACGTCTCAGATACATCTTACATGTAATTGAATTTAATTAGTTGCATTTTCTCACATTAATACCGGTGTGTTAGTCTAGTAGCACCAGATGTCTATGTCTATTATCACTATATTGGAACCACTTTTGACATAAGAAATATAAAAATAAGAGAATAATGAAAACAATAGACCTGATGATTAGGAGGGAAAATGTCTGCAATAAGTTTCTTGTATCTCTTCACAGGCTGTCTTGACCTTGCCCTCAAGGAGGGACAGAAGAAACAAAGGGTGCCACAAGCTGGCAGAACTTTGCGTGAAATTACACCAGATACCGCACTCATTTTTCTGTCTTGAAATTTCTCCCAATAGAGGGAAAAAAAGGTTTTCAAATTGGCTTGAAATTGAGCCTTCTTTCCCTTTTAAGAACAAATGGATTTGAAGTCCAAAAAGGGAAAGAAAGGCTCAAATCTGAAATGGGGTGTTATGATTATTGGTAGTGTAATGGTTATGAAATGATGAAGGGTTGGTTGAAGGAGGATAGGTATGCAGATGCATGATGATGGGGAAGGAAGATATTGCATTGCATGCCTGGCATGGCACCTCCAAATGATGCTTTAACGTTCTCTCTACTTCATGCAACGGTTTCTGCCCTTGGCTGGTCCCATTCATCATCACGCCTTTTTATACTTATATTTTTGGAGGAATAAATAATATTGTTATTATATAAATATTAGTTGTCACCATGAAAAGGTGGGGTAAATATCCTCTCCATTCCTTTAAAAAAATGGAGAGGATCTTAACTCAAAAGAGTCATTTTCTTAAACAAAAATAATAAAATATAAATTTATGGTCCAATAATACTTAATTGTAGTTGTACCCAAAAAAAATCTCTAATGATAACATCAAAAACGTATCTAGATGTTAATTTGGAATTCTCCACTTTTTTATTCTAACTCAATGAATACAGCAATAAAATAATGTTATGTCTATATTATTTTGTTAAATTCATACATACGATGAATATTGTTTTTTAATAAAAATATTATTTATAAAATAAAATTATTTTTAAAGTTATTTTTTAATACAAATATAAAATTTATCATTAACAAACTTTATTATGGTATTAATTATGATATTAATTACTTATTTTATTTATAACTTATTAATCAAATTTATTAATTTATTAATCGATAAAATACATAATATTAATCATATTCTAATATTACATTATAAAATATAATAACTGATCTTTACATTCTATTAATCAAATTGGAATGTTAAATTATGAAACACATGAAGTATATCAAATAAAAATTTGACGTTAAATTATAAAATATATGAAATATAACAAATAGAACTTAGATAATGAATTATAAGTAAAATAAGTGATTAATGTCAGAATTTAGTTAATATTAGGTAGTTTATTGGTTAATTAATTATTAAATTAGGAAAATGAGTTATAGGTAAATACGTGATTAATAACATATATCTTTGTGGTTAATGCAATAATAAAATTGATTAATAATAAACTTTATATTTATGTTACAAAAATAATTAATTTTTTTTCATAAATATTATTTTTTATATAGAAATAAATAAAAAATATTGTTTATCGTATAAATATAATGTAAGTGTAAGTGTAATAAAATGTTGTAAGAATAACATTTCCCTAATTTATAATATTTTTGTTTTTCTATGAGCAATGCGGCAAAGTTTCATTAGTTGGAATTTGTACACATTGGATTGGATACATTACTTGATAACTCTAATGAAGATAGATTTGTTAGGGTCATAATGTCACTTTTGATATGAGTTGTGTGTAAAAGATATATCTCGGTTTCTTCTTAGATTGTTTAGGGTTTATCTACGGTATACAAGTTCAATATTCATAAGATCAACTGATGAGTCATAAATATTTCTTTCTTTCTATTTGTTAAGGTCATTCAATAGGAATAAATTCCCTTGTCTTTTTGTTTGGACTGATAATTTATTGTTGTTAGTAAGTATTTAGGTTTTTGCGTGTTAAGGCGTATTGACCCTCAATCAGATGTGTCTACTTTGAGTCGGCCTATTTAACTCAGCCAACTTACATTGATCCAAGTTGGGCTTGCCTTGTGAGATGACTTGTAACCGAGGTGGGCTCTCTTGAATTCGGGTTTAGACCCGACCCACATTTCTGAACATGTACACAATCCCTCAAACATGAGGTTTGTAAGGGCGAGATACTTTTTTTAAGGAATCAGAATGTACACGGTCCCTCAAGCATGAGGCTTGTGGAACAAAATGTTGTATGTGACAAACTGAATTGAACACAGTTCCTCAAGCATGAAGCATATAAGGGTGAGATGCTTTATGTGAGGTACAAGATTGTACATATAAACCTATTTATGATCTTTTGGGGAATACAAAGTCGTGCCTGATCCTACAAAGGTTTTCTTCTTGCCTCTTGACCTCCATACTTTTAATAGGGGTTTAGGTTTAATTATTCCTAGCTGCCTTAGGATTCATATAGAACTTAGGTCATCATTAACTCTACATTCATAGGATACTAGCCATAAGTGTGGCCACATTATTGTCTGCCACTCGCACATTTAAGTAGGCATCACCTCTTCCTATTCCAAGTTAGTTCAGTCTTTATTTTTATACAACTCCTGCATTATCTATTGAACTTTTTTCTCTTCTCTCGCTCACCGTTCGCTAGCATTCTCTGGAAACATCCCGGTCTTTTTCTCTTAGTTACTCTTAATTATGGTTTTTATTCGACAGTGTGATGCATTTGGGAAATCCGTAGAATCCTAAATCGTTTCGGAGACAACTAATTTGTGAAACCAATGCTTGAAAGCTTCAAAACATATAATGGAGAAAGTGGATTTGGAATTATGGAGAAGGAGATGTTCGATTAATCCAATAGTTTGTCTTACGATAGTGACAATGATTTGGTCTCTTCTTTCTCAGGTTCTTTTGAATTCATCATGGAGCTCTCCCCCTCCCCATCAAGTACCTTTTATGAAGAGGTTATGAGTGTTGATTCCCTCTGTCTTGAAGATGATTGGTTGGAAGCATTTCGAGTCGGCTTGGAGCTATTAAATACGGATAGCAAAGTCGATGTCATATTCGAACCTTGTGTTCGACGTGGAAAATGAGTTATTTAATTTCTATGTCGGTGTCGAAACCCCCATACACGAAGGTGAGGAAAGCAAAATGGTTTATTAAAAATCCATTTAATCCCTAAGTCTTTTTCTCTTTGTTGATATTTGGTTTTGCATATTTTTAGTTGTCGAACATAGGAAGAGGACTAGAGATGATGCTAGTGCTAAATTGGAATAGAGACAACCTAAAGTTTAAGCACTCCCAAAAAACCAACACATGTAAGTTTTTCAATCTAGATGAGTTTTTTTAATCATTATGCATGTTGAGGACGCAATTGCTGATGGAAAAGCCGCTGAGGTTGAGACTGAACCTATCCATGTCGAAGACTCATCTCCTGATCCTCCAACAGAAAATAAAAAACCAAAAACAACTAGAGTTATCACTAGAAAAATCACCCATAGTCCAAAGGTGGCCCCTAACCCCAAAACAAAGAAAGAGAAAAAACTCACCTTAGACAAAGGCGAAAGAAAGACCAACACAGCCAGAAAACTTATCTCTAATGAAACTGCGAATTCAAGCATACATGTAGATGTGCAAAAGGTAAGTCTTCTTTCCTTTGTCCTTTCAAACTCAAATTGTTTTGGAAAATACTAACACTTGCCTCGTGCAGGACAAGCCTTCGACCAAACTTGCGTAGAGTCTTAAAGGCCATATGCCTCAAACCATAAATTCCCATACCAATTAACTAGATCCCATCATAGAAACTATTGAAGAAGTTAATCAATCCAAAGAGTTATATGACAATGTGTCCCATGATTCGGCCAATAAGAATCTACCTTCTAAGTCAACATCTTCAAGAGTTGATGGAGGATATGGAAATGAAATGGACGAGGATGATGCTTCTCAAGGGAAAACTCTTGAGCAAGAAGATCCAGGATATATCTCTCCTTCAAACATCCCTAAGCCAACCCAAGAAGCTCACAAAAACCCAGACATCGTTGCTCCTCTAATCAATATTGAACACATATCTGCATAAACCACATCAAATGTCGAAAAATATCTTTCAAAAATATCGACGGCAAACCAAACTCCTTCAACCAACAAAACTCTATATCAAGGAGAACTGGAGGAACTGAAGAAGTCAAATCCATGTGTCTATATAAAGATGATGATGAGCAACAAACGTAGCTCGGCAGATAAATGCTCAAGCTTTTCCACTATCTCTGGAGGAAACAAACCACTTCAAATTGTTGATGGGGTTCTTTGATCGCGTGACTATATAAGTCTGTTGGATTGCTATCTACAATCGCACAGTCTATCGCGTAGTTTCAAAAGATATCGAACCCACATGGACTAATAATCAAACTAATGATATCTATCGATGCTATGTAAAGCTAAGGCGAATGATTTCTTTGATTAAAAAAAACTGAAACAAAAGTTAACTTAGAAAATATGATAATAAAGAGAGAGAGAGAGAGAGAGAGAGAGAGAGAGAGAGAGAGAGAGAGAGAGCAGAATATGGATTACACGCACCTTAGGGACTCTGCAAAAGATTGACTCATACTTACGGTTAAATCTTGTTCAGTAGAAAATATCAGTTTAAAGACTAAACCTCACACTCTCGCGCTATTGAATAAAGCCACGCTTCCTAACCATGAGATTTTTCTCTCGCTCGCCCATTTTAATTAAGAAATGTATTTTGAAAACTAAACAAGTCATAATCGATGCCTAAAACGCTCTCGCCCTCTTTTGGATCGATGCCCCGTTCCTACTATCTGGTTCGACCCCCACGCTCTCACAGTGCCGACTCGAACCTTAGTTGATTCTCACTCTCATGACAAATCGTATTAATTTTAACTTAGAAACAAAGACCATAAAAGAATTTAATAAAGTTCTTAAACCAATTTCACTACCGAGTCTCGTCGGAAACGACGATCCTCACAACCCGGACCCAAACGGTTTAGCTAGACATGAACTTAATTGAAAACAACTTAAACATAGTAATTACAATTGAAAACATCATGCTTAAACACTTATATAATGTGATAACAATAATAATAAAGCAATATAATAAAGAACTTGTAAATGTTGGAAAATAAATGCGAGACTAGAAGTAAAAACGGAACTGGAATAACTTCAATTAAAAATGGCAAGATTGTTGATCCAAAAGTACAAGTAAATCCTAAAACTAGTTTGTGGTAATCGCTCAATCGAGTGATTATCACTTGAAAATATAATTTGTGTTCAAATTAAACCGATAACACTTCGCCTCTATCTCCGGATATTGAAAACTAGGTACAAGGGTGTCTTATATAGAGCTACAACACTGTGAAACTTCTTCATTCACGTCCCAAGGTGGTTGAGGAAAAGTAGGAAAGTGGGAAGGAGTGAGTCCAACCCACTTCCACACATTCTATTAATACAGGCAGATGGCGGTCGCCACAAGGCTCATGGTGGTCGCCATGAGCTTTAAATGAAGGGGCTGACGTGTCATGGTGCCATGGCGAATGCCATGCACCAGAATGCTGAATTTTTGCACTTTTCTTCACCATTTCTCTCCCTTTTCGGCTTCGTACACGCATATGCTATGTAATCAACAAGTACCTGAAACACGGTTAAAACAAGACGTAACAATGACAAAACATAGTAAAATAATTTTAAATAACTTGTGAAACGAGTCTAAAAACATGATGCATTTTCACGCTATCAAACTCCCTCATACTTAGACCATTGCTTATCCTCAAGCAATTAACCCACTTGGATAAAAATGAATTAAGCGCAGTTCGAACAAAAACACATAACACTCTAATTGTATGTGACTTCTAGGCTATGTTAAATCAACTGGGAATAGAAATCAGGACCAAGGATACCGTAACGACAAAATTTGTTTTTCAAAAACTCCCTCTTTATGAAAACCAATCTGAATCATGTCATTATAACTCAAAATATGTCCCTCGTTCTCTTTCTCTCCTTTTCATCCAAGCGCAATCACATTAAGCCAGTTATCCCTTCTCGTACATAGTAAGTTAACCTGTTAGTGTTTAATGATCTCATTTTGAACTTTTTTCTCTCTTTTTTTTTCTTTTTCTCAGCTCATCTAATTTAAAGAGTCCGCTCCGTTAGGCTAAGTGGTTGGGTGAGAACTACCTAACTTAGAGGGAACATATCCTATCGTTCATTTTTTCTATCTCAATATTTTTTTTCCAGTTTCTTTTCAATTTGGCTTAGAGATCATACACATATTTGCATCGGTTACTTACGTAGTGCATGCATAAGGATGGTGTTGACTGCTATTATAAACTACTTAGGAGCTACTTTGAAAACTTGTATCCTAAGGTGTTGGCATAATGGTTACTCAAATAGATATCACATAACGAGGGGGTTTAGGGTGTTAGAACGACATCGGTGTTACTGGATTTCCCAAGTTTTTCTAACAAGCCTAAAGTTTAACAACCTACATACTTTCAAGTGTGTGCAATGAATCAAAGTGATTTTTTTGCTGAGGTCAAATCTAAGGGAATTCGATAACAAGTGAAACAAAATCATGCAAATAGGACTCGACAACACATGTTACGACGCGACTAGAAGCAAATAAAATGAAAACCAAAATTAAACTAGAAAGCAATAACTAAAACAAATATATAAAGCGATAAAAGTTCTTCCCCACACTTAAACCAAACATTGTCCCTAATGTTTTGATAGAAGGTGGAAAAAAAACTGAAAACCTGGAAATGGCGGCTACTTATGGCCTCTACCTCGTGCTCATCCATGCCCACCTCGTTGTAACACCTCAAAATTTGCCCTCCTCTCTTGGGACTGGCTTAGCATATTGCATTTTCATTTGTTAGGGCATTAAGCATTTGCATATTGCATATCATGTGATAAATGAACAAGTCATCCTCTAAAAGTCTTTCTCAGAAGATAGAGAGGTTAAGAGATGCAAGCCTGAGGGTGTCATGAATTGATCACTAGCCATCTGAGGGTTTGTGCTTCAGTTAGGGTTTCTTGGTCCTTCAAGGAGTTTGAGCATTATCTTATTAGCAAAGGTACATCATCATCATCATCATGGATATGTCATCCTCAAGGAGATGAGGTCTTTATTGAGATGAAGATCCTCATATGATTTTATTGAGCTTGTATAAGCTAGGGGTTCATTTTGGATCCATTTCATCAAGTGGTTAAGGCTCAAAGTCATCTGAGCATGTTCAAGTCATCTGTCAACCAGAAAGTCAACAGAAAGTCAACTGAGGGCTAGGAGGTGGAGAAATGAGTTTCCACATCTCATTCATGTTCAAAAGAGGCTTACTCATCATTACAAATGCATATCTTGAAGGATTTGAGGTCAAGTCAAAAGTGTCCACAAGTGGAAAGTGACCTATAATTGAAAGTTTCCCAAAATGGAAAGTTTTTGGTTCAAATTCAACTTGATCTTGCAGCACCAAAGAAGCTTCAAATGAAATTTTGTCCAACATGAAAGTTGAAGATCTCTCTCTCCCATTTCCAAAAAGTCCAAGATCATGAATTTATGATGTGTGGTTGAGGAGATATGGTCAAATCATTGTCAAGTGTGCATGGGATTTCAAAAGGGCATAACTTTTGTTTCATAACTCCAAATTTGGTGCCTCTTTTTCTAAAACTCTTCTCTTGACATGAAGTTTTCAAATCATTCATCACATTTCATAAAATCTCATCACATAATCATGTGATTTTTCAAGCCATTTTTGGAGGGAAATTCACAAATTTGAAATCTATGCATCATGGGAGCTTTCTACCATTGCCAATGTGTTTAAAAGATGATTTTGAGTGAGTTTGATCAAGAAAATGTTACTGCTCACGTCCATTTACTACATGCACCATGCAAATTTCCAATTTTTTGCCATGCACCCTTATTTTGCTTAATCTCTAATTAACTTTGATTAATTTTAATTAAAATAGGATTAGGACATGGTATATATACTAAATCATAACAGAATTTCAAGAGGTTAATCACAATTCACCATTTCTAGATCTAATTTTCATTTCCCTCCAAAATTTTCTCCTAATCATAATTCAAATTTTCATCACATAACATACCAATTTTCTTCCATATTCTTGTTCCTTGGTGTGGGTTTAGCATAGATCAAGCATTGGATCTTCAAGATTGGACTAGAATAGTGCATGTGGAGCTCAAGAACATAACCATGGCATTTGAGATTTAAGCAAGATCTATACGTTTCCAAGCCTTAATTTCATCATCAAACTTCATAACAAGTGATTTGGAGTGGATTTGCATGCTTGCTTGGCCTTGGATCTACAGAATTCGCCAACTGTTCTTCAAGAGGTCAAATTTTCGCATCTCTTAATTCTCTGTTTTATGTACATAATCTTGTAGATCTTGTTGTGGTGAGAATTCTGATATAAATTTCGTGGAATTTGGATGAAAATTGAGTGAGATATGATGATTTCAAGTTTAGATCTAGAAACTTCTTTGCTTCGATTCAGAAAATTCATGGAGATTTAGGCTTAGATAATATGATATTTGAATTCTACATTGAAAGAGCTTTCCAACGATATATAATTTGTAAAATTCTGAGCAATTCTGGAAATTCCGGAAATTTTTTGATGAACATTTATGGTGTTCATCTTCATCTTCATGAAGAAGATGAAGATCTTCATAGCTCCTGGTGCGCTAGGGTTCCACCTGAAGAACGCGCCTAGAACTTTGTTTGATCTGTGATACTCGCTTCGATTCCTGGGGTCACGTTTTTGAGTTTTATTTCTTCATTTTTCGTTTTTCCTCCAAACTTCCACATGCTATGATCATTTTATTTCACAAATTTTTTGCTAACTTTAAAAATCCATAACTAATTGAAAAATCATCCAATTAATCCCATTCTTTTTGTAAAATGATCCTTGGAATATATAGAATTTTATTATGTTGATTTCATGATTTTACACTTCCTGGATTTTGAATTGTATTGGATTATGTGAACATGTGTACATTTATGACCTTGCCTTACTCTTTCTATCATGAAATGCTTTATTTTAATCCAATGGACTTGAAATTTTACATGCTGATTCTAGACACATTTCTGGATGTTTTAGGCTTGGTTTGGTATTTTTCTCATGTACCAATTATGTTTTATGCTTGTGTTTGCATGGTGTGACAATTTGTGTCACACCTTTGGTTGTTCAACTTGTGCCATTTAATTTCCATATCAAATGAACTTGGATGCTTCTGATTTATTGTATGATGATCATGTTAGATGTTTGGAATGTTCTTGAATTTTTCCAGAATTATTTGAATTATTTCTGTTTTAATTTGGAATTTTCATTCATGATGTCCATATATGAGCCTTGAAATTGCCTTTGACTTCTTTTGATCGTGAAATGCTTTTGATGATTGATTTTGATGTGAGCCTTTTTAGGACATGTTAATATGTGTTTGAAGTTGCATTGTGTTGAATTTCAGCTCCTGTTTGGAATTTTTTCTTCATATTTGACCCTAGGCTTTGACCTAGTGGTTTGTTGCTTACATGTGAGCTTTGAATTTCAGGTTTAAGCATCCAAGTTCCATGGTTGATGATGCTTCATCACTTGAACATTGATATTTGCTTTTGATTGCTAACACTTGCTGTTTTGTAGGTTGATGATAACTCACTTGAGTTTTCCTTATGGCTTTTGTGTTGTACATTGGGATTGTTTGTTGGTTATTAACTGTTGTCTGTTTGTTTGAGTATTGTACTGATTGGTTTAGTTGTTTCCACAGGTACCTAAGTTGCTTTAAGTTCATTTGAACTTTGCTTTGCTTGCTTGTGGTTGGCATACCACTTAGGTATAATCCCTTAATCTTCATGTAGTTTGGAAGACCTGTCATGTTACTTTGGCAGGCACCTGTCTGAAGCCCTCCTTAAGAGGCAATGTTTGTGCTTGTTTAATTTTGTGCCTTGTACATTCAAAGACCTCCTAAGTGAAGAGGCATTGGCAGATAAAAGGGATGTGCAATCCATCCCCTGCTATTCAGTTGTGCCATTCATCCTGCTCACACCATGTGTTGATGCACTTTGAATAAGAACCCAAGATCTTGTTGTGTCAGTCATGTGGAGAAGAGTTCCTACATTCTGAACTCCCACACTTTCTATTTAATTCAAGCTCTCCCAGACCAGGGATGAGAGATGTGAGGTCTTACCCTCACTTCCCATTTCATCTGCTTCACCCTAACTCTCAATGTTAGGGTTAAGAGCTCAAAACACCCATTTCCAGTTGGCTTGTTTGTCGAGGTTGATTTGACCCCTTAACTAAAGCTTAGCCTTGTATGAGCCACTTGTTTGCATATAATGTGTGTGCTTGCTCTCTAGTGAATGCTTGTTTGCTGTTTATTTGCTGTTTCAACTTGCTGCCTGTGCGAGTTAGGTTATGTTAGATACCTCAACCTAGGACCATTGTGGATTGCATGACAACTATTAGGCTCGAGTCAGTCTCCCTTTTAGTTTGTTATTCCCAGGTCTCTGGTTAGGAGAAAGTTTCTCCCCTGTTAAGGGGAACTACGTCGCTCTGATCCTCATACCAGATGAGGTACGTAGGCAGGAGATTGAGCTGATCTCTCCGGGCAACCTTTTGCTTTTTCAACCTTTGTGTTTGTGTTGTGTTGGAGTCTGGCGTAAGTCCAGCGATTGGCAGTTGGTTTCCTGTGTCTGGTTTGTTTTTGTTTGGAGTCTGACATAAGTCCAGCGATTGGCAGTTGGTTTCCTATGTGTGTTTGTTGGTTCAGAGTCTGATGTAAGTCCAGCGATTGGCTTTCGGTTTCCATGTTTGCTTGTTTGTGTGGAGTCTGACATAAGTCCAGCGATTGGCAGTCGGTTTCCTGTTTGTGTTTTGTTTGGCGTGTGTTAGCCGAGCTACGAGTGCTCTGATTCTTCCTCCGGTTAGAGAAGATACGTATGCATAGGATGCGACATCCTAGCGAGCACGTTTCCCCTGTCCCGAACTACGTTGACTCTGATGTTTGTTTCTGACGAACTACGTAGGACCAGGATGCGACATCCTGCCGAGTTACCTTCCTCCTCCGCCTGTTTATTCCAGTGCGTGTGCATTCTTTGAGCAGTTTTTCAGCAACCTTATTCTTTCCTTCTGAGTGTGGATCCCGTCGAGTACGACGGACGTGAGGGGTGCTAATACCTTCCCCTTGCGTAACCGACTCCCGATCCTTGTAATCTCCGGTCGCAAGACCATTTCCTTTCCAGGTTTACTTCGAGCGTTTCCTTTCCCTCTTTGGGATAAATAACGCACGGTGGCGACTCTGTTTGTTTTGTTTTTCCCGCCGGTTGTTTTTCGCGGATGCGACAGTTGGCGACTCTGCTGGGGACAATTTGAAGTTGACCTCTTGCTGGTCCATCTTCCCTAAGCGAGTCATTCCTAGCGCTCTCTAGGATAGTTTTGGTTACTTTTATTGCTCTATTTATTGAATTTATGATTATTATGTTGTGTATATATTTGCATATATGTTTGCATGCATCATATTATCATTGTGCTGATTCTATACAGGTTGTTTCCTCTGATTTAGGGTGGGTGTTCTGAGTGGGGCTAAAACCCAGGCCCGAGTATACACCTAGGATTAGTGTGGTCTCACGTTTCCTCACATGTTGGATCAGCATGTTGTTGCGACGTGACATACCACAAGCCGGACGAGGTTCTTCTGAGTGAGCTCTTCCTTTATGGGGTATTCCACTTTGGTTGGGTTATCTCTTTAGGGCTGTTGACTTCAGTGACCGATCTTTCCCGGATCTTTGGTTTAGGTGATCTTAAGAGAGCTGCAACGGCACACCCGAAAGGGAAAATCCGTTGAGTATCTTTGCCCGATTGTCGAGACCATTATCCGCCTTAGGATGACCTGATTAGAATTTACCTGTGAGGGGAGGGTTTGTTCCTACAGATGCATGTTCTGATGGTGACTTTGATGGTGACTAATGGTTCAGTCGTTGATCAGAGTCTTATTTATAAGTCGAATTATGGATTTATTTCTGAGACGCCAGAGTTCTGTCCGTGGTATTTATCAGTGGGGATCCGTTTATTTCAGGATTCCCTGGGCTGGTTCAGAGGATCTGTTGGTTATCTGTTCAGAGGACTTTCTGGTGATGATGATGATATATCCTCCGTTCCGTTTATTTCGGAACTCCTGAGTTGGATTTACGGTTACTCAGTACCTCAGATGGTTGTGATCAGTTCAGAGACCAAGGCTTCAGTACAGATGTTCAGATGACTTGGAGGATGGCACAGTGCATTGCATTCATACATCAACATCATTCATATTTTGCATTTATCTGCATCTAACTCATGTTTATCCATATGCAGGGGACATTCTTGATCGAGATCCTGGTTGAGAGACTTCTTTGTTTCAGACATGAGGCCCGGCTTGAAAGATGACGTCGTCTACAATTTCTTTGACCCAGAGATTGGTGTGTTGAGAGATATGATAGCATTGATTACACCTGACCATGTGGGGTTGTTCCGTGAGGATTTTGGTGGTATTCTGAAGGTGGTTTTCAGGCTTACTGATACAGATAAGAGTGCCATCCACACTTTTCTCCAGTTCTATGACCCGGGCTTGAGGTGCTTTGTGTTCCCGGATTACTTGTTAGGACCTTTGATGGAGGACTATGCCAGCATCCTGGGTATTCCGATCAGGGACCAGATTCCGTTCTATGTCACTAAGGATGAACTTGATGTTGCTGAGATTTCTCGTGCTCTTTATTTGAGCTCAGAGGTGACCAAGGGGGGTTTGAAGGAGAAGGGAAAGTTTCCCGGTTTTCATCTGAGTTTCTTGGAGGCTAAAGCCAAGGAGCATGCTATTGTAGGTAATTGGAGGGCCGTTTGTGCTTTGATTGCTGTGAGCATCTATGGAATCATCATGTTTCCTAACCAGAAGAACTTTGTGGACATTAATGCCATCCGATTGTTTATGCAGAGGAATCCTGTTCCTACCCCGGTTGAAGATGTCTATTACTCGGTCCATAATCGGAACGAGAAGCGGCGAGGGGGACTGATTAGATGTTGTGCTCAACTGTTGCACAAGTGGTTCATGGGATATCTGCCTTCCAGAGATGCTTTTGTTTCTCTTGATCTGACGGTTAATTGGGCGACCAAGTTGATGGGTTTGCGGGCCAAGGACATAGCTTGGACTCATAATGGTATGGCTGGACGAAACTTCGTTTATAGTTGTGGGAGCTTGCCCAATGTGCCTCTTATAGGAGTTCAGGGTTGCATTAATTATAACCCGACGCTTCTCAGGAGACAAATGGGGTTTGCTATGGAGGTTCCTCCTCTCGAGTGTGAGATTCAGGAGTCTTTCTACTTCCCGGCTGAGGGTAATCTGTCACAGTTGAGGCAAGTGTCCGGAGCATGGCGTAATATTCAGAGGAAGGGCAAGGTTCCTTTTGGAAAGGTTAATAACAGGTCTTTTCCTCCATTTGATGATTGGCTTAGGAAGAGGATTGAGCTCACGCATTTGCCATTTCCTGAAGGTGATCCTTGGTGTCCATTGATTGAGGGGCCATGTGCTTCTGTCAGTATGGAAGAGTTCCTTGAGATGAAGAAGGCCAGAGATCAACTGCAGGCAGAGAAGACTGAATTGGGAATGAGTGTTGCTAGGATTCAGATGGCTAATCAGGAAATTAAAGGGAGAATAGAAGACCAGGATAAGAGACATGCCATGGAGTTGAAGCGCTTTGAGATAGACACTGCTTATTACCGCAAGATCAGCCAAGCGTTGGAGTCGTCTACAAAGGAGCATGACCTTACCAAGGAGAAGCTAGCTAGAGCCTTGAGGGATATTGAAGATGGGAAGAGGAGGCAGATCCTTGTGAAGATCCAAAGAGATGCCAGAGCCAAAGTCCTCGCCACAGAATGGGAAGCTGAGAAAGCGAAGATTATTGCTGAGAGAGATCACTATCTTGCTGAGAGGGATCATTATTTCAGACAGATGAAGATTCACCAGAAGGAGATAGGAAGATTGCAGCAGGAGAACAGTGAGCTCAGGTTTGCCGTGAAGTTTACCATGATGGTTGATGATGTAGGGCCTTCTGTGGGACCTTCGTCAGTTTAGACCTTTCTTATTTGTGTTGGATTACCGTCAGGCCTGTTGACGGAATTCACTTGCTTGTATTTCCTTTCTGTTTTTGGAGAATTGTAATTTGATTTGTATCAGACTTGATGTATGACTCTCGCACATATTGTGCACTTTTGGTATACAGTGGTTATTTTCATTCAGTGATCGATCTTCAAGCTTTATTTGCTTTGTCATGCTTCACTCACACAGCACACACATGGTTGGGTGATATCTTTGCTAAATCGTATATCTCTGATCTGTATGATGAAACCAAATGATGGATGTCAGAATGTTGCTGTCAAATTATTATCTGTCTCGATGAAACCAGGATCGAAAGACAGAGTGTTCCTCATATGGATAGACATTGTATTCATGCATGAATCATAATAACTTGTCTTCTATTTTGCAGGTGTCAGTTTCTAACGTGCTTGATTATTTCAGGAATCATTGCTCGCGCACGTAGAATCATTTCTTTGCACACAACACGTCCACACAGATATCCTACTAGACGCAACACATCTAGGCTGATGGATCTACCCAATGCAGATATTCTCGAGCTGAAGGAGAAAATGAATGAATTGATCAATGTCATGCAAGGGTTTGCCGTGGGGCAAAAAGCACTTGTTGATAAAGTGGAGAAGCTCGAGCGGGCTTCAGCTGCTAACAGTGGTGTCAATGTAGAGGGTGTCTCCAACCATGGCCTTGGTGGTTCCAGGGATGGAGGAGATCCCAGGAAGAAGACAACAACTGCTGGGGTAGTGACTAATAATGCTGGTGGTTTTGGTGTTGCCACAGGCGGTGGACCAGGTCCGGTGGGCAACAATTTGAAGGACAACCTGTTTCCTCCTTTCTTCGGGGCCGAGGAGGATAGAGAAGAGGACCAGTTCTCGGTGCTTAATGAACAGTTCGGTCAATACGGTGCCCAACCTCCCAACAAAGAGATTCAGGTGTTGGCGGAGAAAATCAGGGCTCTTGAAAGCTATGCTACTCCGGGGGTTGTCAACATGTCAAACATGGGGCTTGTTGAGGGGATTGTGATCCCACAGAAGTTTAAAGCGCCTGCATTTGACAAGTACAATGGGAGTTCTTGCCCGGAAACTCACCTCCAGGCTTTTGTCCGTAAGATTTCTGCTTATACAATGGACCAAAAGCTTTGGATGTACTTCCTCCAGGACAGTCTGTCTGGGGGGTCCTTGGAATGGTACACCAAGTTGAAATCTTCGGATATTAAAAGCTGGCAGGATCTTGGAGATGCATTCTTTAAACAATACTAGTTTAATGCTGACATGGCTCCTAGTCGTACCCAGCTGCAGGGTATGTCTCAGAAGCCTAATGAGGGGTTTAAGGAATATGCACAGAGGTGGAGGGAACTGGCTGCCCGAGTCCAACCTCCGTTAGTGGATAGAGAAATGTCAGATCTGTTTATGGGTACCCTTCAGGGGACATTTGCAGAGAGAATGGTTGGATGCCCGGTTACCAACTTTGCTGATATAGTGGTGGCCGGAGAAAGAATAGAGAGTTGGTTAAAGATGGGGAAAATCCAGGGTAGTGCTTCGTCATCTGGATCGAAGAAGCCCTTTGGAAACGGTCAGAGGAAAAAGGAGGGTGACACCAGTGCAGTGTATGCTCAGAGGGGGCAGAGTAGGGATCGTTACTATCAGGACACTGCTGCGGTAACCATTCCTGCTGATAATCAACAACAGCAACAGCAACAACCGCAACAACAACGACAACCGTTTCAACAGAGACCGCAGAGGCCCGGGTATCAAGTAAGAGGACGAATGACTGATTGTTAATTTGATAGGCCACCTGTAACCTACTCGTTCTTACTAAAGAAGTTGAAGGACTTGGGGTTGGTTCAGCTGAGAACTTTGGCTCCGGTGAGACCCGACCAAAGGCCTCCCAGCTATGACGAGAACGCCAAATGCGAATTTCATTCAGGTGCCCTGGACACAACGTAGAAAATTGTAAAGCTTTTAAGCATGTGGTCCTGGACTTGGTGGATTCTAAGGCAATCAACTTTGCACCATCACCAAATGTGAACGCTAATCCCATGCCCGCGCATGGTCAAATGGGGGTGAATGCAATTGCTGAAGAGGGCAGAATCGGGCTGATGAGTGTGAATCAGTTGAAGACTTCGTTGGCTGAGATCAAAAGACAACTGTTGAATAATGGGGTCTTCCCGGGCTGTGATAACTGTTGTGCTACGTGCACTATTGCTCCGGATGGGTGTGTATCGTTGAGGGAGGCTGTCCAGAGACTGATGGATGAGGGAAGCCTCAGATTTGAGAAGGTTGATTTGGTGAAGGAAGATGTCTCCACCATAACCATCTATTTCGACCCGGTTGATTTGTCAACGCTGGCAGATGCGGCTCCAGTTACCATCACGGTACCGGGGCCTATTCCTTATGAAAGCGATGATGCTGTGCCGTGGGATTATGGTGGAGAGGTATACTGTAATGGGGAGAAGCAGGAAGATCAGGCTGCCGGTGAAACCACCGTTTCAAAGGTGGATAATGCCGGACCCAGTGGTTTCACTCGCAGTGGAAGGTTGTTTGCACCCGACACATTGAGGAGTGGAGAAGTAGAAAAAGAAAAGAAAGATAAGGCCGAGGCTTTAGCCAGGGCAAGAGGGAAGCAGGTGGTAAGCGAGGGTACTCCTGTGGTGACACCGGCGCTTGGAGGGTCGGAAAAAGTACTTGATGATGAAGCTGAGGAATTCCTGAGGATCATCAAGAAGTCAGAGTACAAGCTTGTTGACCATCTGCAACAGACCCCATCCAAGATCTCAATCTTGTCCTTATTGCTGAGCTCCGAGGGCCATAGAGAGGCTTTGCTGAAAATCCTGAAGAGAGCCTATGTTCCCCAGGAGATAACAATTAATCAGTTAGAGACAGTGGTGTCAAATGTCAATGCCAGGCATGGGCTGGGTTTCACTGATCTTGATCTGACTGTGGATGGGCGCAATCATAATAGGGCATTACACATTGCTATGGAGTGTAAAGGAGCCGTGCTCTCGCACGTGTTGGTTGATACCGGCTCATCTTTAAATGTGTTGCCAAAGAAAGCCCTGGCAAAGCTGGACTGTGAAGGGTTAGTGCTGAGGCCCACAGACCTGGTGGTGAGAGCTTTTGACGGTTCAAAGCGGGCTGTGTTTGGGGAAGTGGAGCTCCCGGTGAAGATCGGGCCCGAGGTGTTCAAGTCGGTATTCTATGTCATGGATATTCAGTCGGCATACAGTTGCTTGCTGGGTAGGCCATGGATTCATGCTGCAGGGGCAGTGACTTCGACTTTGCACCAAAAGCTGAAGTACATCTGGGATGGGCAGGTCATCACAGTTTGTGGAGAGGAAGACATCTTCGTCAGCCACCTATCATCGTTCAAATATGTTGAAATGGACGGTGAAATTGTTGAAACACCAAGTCAAGCATTTGAAACCGTCAAGGTGGAGAATGCTATTTTTGCTAAAGAGGAAAAGCCGTCCATTTCTTCGTATAAGCAGGTTGCTGAGGTGGTGAAGAATGGAGAAGCTCCAGGTTGGGGGAAGATGATGGACATCGCCGCCAAGAAAGACAGATTCGGAGTGGGTTATCAGCCGGGCAGAGGCTCGTCTGGTCAGAGCCAGGGACTTCGTACGTCATTCACGTTCACCAGTGCTGGAATGCTGGATCCAGATCACATCTGTATGGTGGGTGAAAAAGTTGACAATGACTGTGAGATTGATCAATGGATAAAGCCGTGCGTACCAGGGATGGAATTCCAGAACTGGAAGGCTGAAAAGATCATCACTGTCACTCTACGTGAAGAGTAATATTTCCTGTTTTTCAATTTTATTTGCATGGAAGCCATACGTTTTGCCCGAAACGTAATGGTTCATTGTAAGGGCCACCTCATGTTTCCTTTTGCAAAATTTGCATCAGTAATAAATGGATGTTTTTCATTAAAAGCGGCGTTCCCTGTTTTTCATTTATGTTTGCAGTTTAATAAAAACAAAAATAAAAATGGCAATGTTTGTTTTCATTCTTCTTTTAAATTGCTTCGCTCCGGTTCTAAAGTAATGCATGAATCAACATTCATGCAGATGCGATCATTCGCCGGATCTCATTGATAACAATCCTGTTACACCCTCATATGACTTTGACAATCCGATCTATCATGCCGAAGAAGAAGGCGAAGAAGATTGTGAACTGCCGGAGGAATTAGCCAGGTTGTTGAAACAAGAGGAGAAGGTGATTCAGCCGCACGAGGAGCAAGTTGAGATTGTGAATCTGGGTACCGACGAGGTCAGAAAGGAAGTAAAAGTTGGGGCTGCTTTGGAGGAAAGTGTCAAGAGCAGAATGGTAGCATTGTTAAAAGAGTATGTTGATATCTTCGCCTGGTCTTATCAAGATATGCCAGGGTTGGATATCGATAGCGCTGTGCACAAGTTACCGTTGTGAGCAGATTGTCCTTCAGTAAAGCAGAGGTTGCGCAGAACTCGACCTGAGATGGCCATGAAAATTAAGGAGGAAGTGCAGAAGCAGTTGGATGCTGGTTTCCTCGCTGTCACTAATTATCCGCCTTGGGTCGCAAACATTGTGCCGGTCCCGAAGAAAGACGGGAAGGTGAGAATGTGTGTGGATTACCGGGATTTGAACAGAGCTAGCCCGAAGGATGATTTCCCATTACCTCACATTGATGTGTTGGTAGATAATACGGCTCAGTTCTCGGTATTTTCCTTCATGGATGGCTTTTCTGGCTATAATCAAATCAAAATGTCGCCAAATGATATGGAGAAAACAACGTTCATTACACCATGGGGCACTTTCTGTTATTAGGTGATGCCATTTGGTCTCAAGAACGTCGGTGCTACATATCAGAGGGCTATGGTGACTTTGTTTCATGATATGATTCATCATGAAATTGAATGCTATGTTGATGACATGATAGCAAAGTCCCAAACAGAAGAGGGGCATTTGGTAGATCTGGCCAAGTTGTTTGACCGGCTGAGACAGTTCAGACTGAGGTTGAATCCGAATAAGTGCACTTTCGGAGTGTGGTCTGGTAAGTTGCTGGGGTTCATTGTAAGTGAAAGAGGAATCGAGGTTGATCCTGCTAAAGTAAAAGCAATACAAGAAATGCCTGAACCGAGAACAGAGAAAGAGGTTCGTGGTTTCTTAGGTAGATTGAACTACATTTCGCGGTTCATATCTCATCTAACAACCACGTGTGAACCTATATTCTAGTTGTTGAGAAAAGATCAAACGGTCAGGTGGAATAATGATTGCCAAGCGGCATTTGAAAAGATAAAAGAGTATTTGCAGGAGCCTCCGATTCTGATGCCTCCTGTGGAGGGACGACCGTTAATCCTGTACTTGACAGTCCTCGAGGGGTCTATGGGGTGTGTGTTGGGGCAGCATGACGAGTCTGGTCGAAAAGAGCATGCCATATACTACCTTAGCAAAAAGTTTACCGACTGTGAAACAAGATATTCACTGCTCGAGAAAACTTGTTGTGCTTTGGCCTGGGCTGCTCGCCGACTGAGACAGTATATGCTGGTTCATACCACTTTATTGATTTCCAAGATGGATCCAATCAAGTATATTTTTGAGAAGCCAACATTGACCGGAAGGGTTGCGAGATGGCAAATGATTTTGACCGAGTACGATATCCAGTATACCTCTCAGAAAGCAATCAAGGGGAGTGTATTGTCTGATTACCTCGCCCAGCAACCCATTGAGGATTATCAATCGATGAAGTTTGAATTCCCTGATGAGGACATCATGTTTCTCAAATCGAAAGATTGCGAGGAACCAATCCCGGAGGAGGGGCCTGACCCTGAATCCGAATGGATTTTGATGTTTGATGGGGCCGTTAACGTGAATGGTAGCGGTGTTGGTGCTGTTTTGGTTACGCCGAAAGGATCCCACATTCCTTTTGCTGCCCGGCTAACATTTGAGTGCACCAATAACGTGGCTGAATACGAAGCTTGTATCTTGGGGATTGAAGAGGCGATTGATTTGCGGATCAAGAACCTTGTTATATATGGAGATTCAGCTTTGGTTGTGAACCAGGTTAACGGAAAATGGTATACGCATCAATCTCATTTAATTCCATACCGGGATTATACGAGGAGATTGTTGACGTTTTTCACCAAGGTGGTATTGCATCATGTGCCTAGAGAAGAGAATCCTTTGGCAGATGCTTTGGCTACTCTGGCCGCCTTGATTAAGGTACAATGGTGGAATCAGTTCCCCAGTGTTGAGGTGGGACGTCTGGATAGACCGGCTTATGTGTTTGCTGTTGACGCAACGCCTGATGATGAGAAGCCGTGGTATTACGATATCAAGCGCTATCTGGAGACCCAGGAGTATCCTGAGGGAGCATCCAAGAAGGACCGAAAGACTCTGAGGAGGTTGGCCATGGTGTTCTATCTGAATAAGGATGGGGTTTTGTACAAGAGGAATTTTGATTGGGTCTTGCTCAGATGTGTTGATGATAAAGAAGCAAGCCAATTGATGAAAGAGGTTCACAAGGGGTCGTTCGGTACCCATGCCAGTGGGAATGCAATGGTGAAGAAGCTGTTGAGGGCTGGTTATTACTGGATAACAATGGAGGCCCAATGTTTCAACTTCGTGCGGAAGTGTCATAAATGCCAGATTTATGCTGACAAGGTGCACGTGCCTCCAAATCCGTTGAGTTTGATGTCGTCTCCGTGGCCGTTTGCTATGTGGAGCATCAATATGATTGGGAAGATTGAGCCTACGGCTTCGAATGGGCACCAGTTCATATTAGTGGCTATTGATTACTTCACCAAATGGGTGGAAGCAGCCTCTTATGCGAATGTGACGAAGCAGGTCGTTGCCAGATTCCTCAAAAGAGACATCATCTGCAGATATGGGGTTCCCGAGAGAATCATTACTGATAATGGTTCTAATTTGAACAATAAGATGATGGAAGAACTGTGTCGGGAATTCAAGATTGAGCATCACAATTCTTCTCCTTATCGTCCGAAGATGAATGGGGCGGTTGAGGCAGCCAATAAGAATATCAAGAAGATTGTGCAGAAGATGGTCGTGACCTATAAAGATTGGCATGAGATGTTGCCATTTGCATTGCATGGGTATCGAACTTCAGTGCGCACGTCTACTGGGGCAACGCTTTTCTCACTTGTATATGGGATGGAAGTCGTACTACCGGTTGAGGTTCAGATTCCGTCTTTGAGAGTCCTGATGGACGTAAAATTGCAAGAGGCTGAATGGGTAAGGACCCGGTACGAAGAGTTGAGCCTGATTGAGGAGAAGAGGCTGGCGGCCATTTGCCATGGGCAGTTGTACCAGCAGCGAATGAAGCGTGCTTTTGACCGAAAGGTACGACCTCGGGTATACCATGTGGGCGATTTGGTGTTGAAAAGGATCCTTCCTCCTCAAAACGATCGAAGGGGCAAATGGACACCCAATTATGAAGGTCCATTCGTGGTCTAGAAGGTTTTCTCTGGTGGAGCCTTGTTGTTGACGACCATGGATGGCGAGGATTTTCCATCCCCTGTGAATTCGGACGCAGTTAAAAAATACTTCGTATAAAGAGACCCGCTGGACGAAAAGAATAAAATAGTCCAGGCAAAAAATGGACATCCCGGCGAACCAGAAAAATGAAAAGGTTCGGGCAAAAATTAGGGATAAAAAGAAAAAAAAACTGTACACCCGGCAAGTCGAAAACCCCACAAGGGCGGCTTGGGCCAAAAAGGGTATCCTGGTGGACTGAAAACCCGAAAGGGCGGTCCAGGCAAAAGAGGGATTGAAACGAACAACTGCGTCTTGCATGATCGTTTGTACTTTGGATATGACATGGATAATCCCCGGTAGGGAGCAGTCGGAAACGTCTTGTTTAGAAGGCAGAAAGCACGGAGAGTCTTGAGGACATATGGGGTGTAACCGAGTTGGAACTCGATGAGATCACGGTTTCACATTGCCATTAGGATAGATTTTTTCCTTTTGTGCGCAATTACCTCTTTTCAGGAATTGCTTCCTTTGTATTGCTCAGTTTTGAGCCACCTTTGCAATCAATAAAATGCATATTCAGTCAAATAATTTTGTTTTTGTTTTCATTATCGCTTTGATTGCAAAAACATCCAGTTATTTTTGATAAAGAATCTTTGCATTTTAAAACGTGGAGATCCCTTCCAATGCGTGTTTATAAGATTGAAAACTTGAAATCTTATTCGGAAGGTTGAGTGACCCAGGTGTTGAAACTTTGGCACGCCTGGGGCACGTTTTTATCTAACGATCTCTTTTGCAGGTGCTGTTAGATATTTTCACTCACTTGCAGGTTGTGATGAGAAGCTTTTGACAAAAGGTCCCCGTGGAGTCTAATCAGGGACAAGAGACCGAGGAATGATGAAAAGACGACAGAAGAACGTGCGACGATTCTGGAGTATTAGTCAAGAAGACTCTTCAAAGTCTGAAGACTGGAAAGTTTGTATGAATCCAGGGAGTCGATATCCGCGGAGTACGAAGAAGACGAGAATACAAGGTGATGAATCAGAAAAGTCCAGGCGAGTCTGGGAGCTCTCAAAAGTGGAAAGCTGATATTGGGTTTAGATATGGAATACCAGGGTTCGACAAGTCGACGGGTGGTCTGTGCCATACTTTCCTTATCTCCCCAAGCGGAATCGGGATGGTCATCTCCCCAGCAGATTCAAGGTCTGTGTCTTCCCTAGCAGGGTTAGAGATTACTATTTCCCCAGCGGAGGTGTCCATTGCTAGTTTTTCCCCCAGCAAGTCGAAGATTGTTGTTTTCCCCGCAGAGTGCGTTGGTGGTTTCTTCCCCAGTGAAGTCCCCAAGTGGATCGGGTTCAGTGGAGGTCATCCCTGGTAAGGATTGTCCTTTCCCCAACAGCAGTGTTATTCCCCAGCAGGGTGGAGATTGGAGTGTTGTCGAGTTCCTCAGCAGAGTGCCTCGAGCTCCCCAGAAGAGTCCCTTGAGGGGGATACTTTTTATGCATTCATCATGTAGATAAGCATAGCATATGGCATAACTAATTGCGTAGCATTTCTATGATTATGGAGCATTACGCTAAAAAAAATCATCATGCATCAGCATTGCAAGCATAAGCTAGTCTCAAACCGTGGTTACTATTTGAGAGGTGGTTTCGCCAGAAGGTGAAGATGTTACTCTGAGGAGTTTGACATCGTGATTTTAATCAACAAGTATTCCCCAGTAGTGCAATATTGGAGGAAGGACTTCTGTCGGGCGGAGACGGAAATGATAATCATAAAAGTTTTGGGGTTCAAGAAAAGCAAAAAAAAAAAAAGAAGAGAAAGAGAAAAATCCCCAGCTGAGCACAAATTGTTCGTTTGCTAGGGTTGAATAGAGGATAGAATGCTCATGGCTTGTTATCCCCAACATGGGTCGTGGGCACGCGTGCCGCCTCATCTATCATCGTCCCTTATTTCTGTCGATGCTGACGGGCATGACAAGTTTCGGGTATTCAGACTGATGTGGCGTTCAGGCCAGTTTTTGGGTACTCAGACCATTGTGACATTCAGGCCGATTTCTGATTTTCAGATCGAAGAAGTTTCCGACGATCAAGTCGAAATACTTGTGGCATTCAGGCCGATTTCCGATTTTCAGATCGAAGAAGCTTCCGAAGTTCAGATCGATGCAACTTGCGGCATTCAGGCCAGGTTTCCGGTGTTCAGGCCGAGGTGGGTATTCATACAAGTTCTTGATTTTCAGATCGAAGAAGCTTCCGAAGTTCAGATCGATGCAACTTGCGGCATTCAGGACAGGTTTCCGGTGTTCAGGCCGAGGTGGGTATTTAGACCAGTTTCCGATTTTCAGATCGAAGAAGCTTCTGAAGTTCAGATCGATGCAGCTTACGGCATTCAGGCCAGGTTTCTGGTGTTCAGGCCGAAGTGGGTATTCAGACCAGTTTCCGATTTTCAGATCGAAGAAGCTTCCGAAGTTCAGATCGATGTAGCTTGCGGCACTCAGGCCAGTTTTCCGGTATTCAGACCGAAGTGGCGTTCAGGCCAGTTTTTGGGCATTCAGGCCAATCTCTCGGTATTCAGACCGATATCAATACTCTCATATTCTGATGCTCAGTATTCAGACTGATGAGCGGCGTTCCAGCCATGGTTATCCCTGTGTTACCATTTATTTTGGTATCCAGGTCCACGTTCCTTCTCGGCATTCAGGCTGACTTTCTCCGTACCAGACGAATTTTTCTTCTTTTGAGATCACTTCTTTGCCGATTCTGACAGGCAATGTTAATTATTTCCCATCAGAGCGCAAATTGTTCGTCTGTTCTTGGTATTCAATCACTCTTCACCCTGATCATCTGAAAGCCGAGGCTATTCATATCGACAGGTTCACAGTGGATTGAATAGGGGCAGTTGTAACACCTCAAAATTTGCCCTCCTCTCTTGGGACTGGCTTAGCATATTGCATTTTCATTTGTTAAGGCATTAGGCATTTGCATATTGCATATCATGTGATAAATGAACAAGTCATCCTCTAAAAGTCTTTCTCAGAGATAGAGAGGTTAAGAGATGCAAGCCTGAGGGTGTCATGAATTGATCACTAGCCATCTGAGGGTTTGTGCTTCAGTTAGGGTTTCTTGGTCCTTCAAGGAGTTTGAGCATTATCTTATTAGCAAAGGTACATCATCATCATGGATATGTCATCCTCAAGGAGATGAGGTCTTTATTGAGATGGAGATCCTCATATGATTTTATTGAGCTTGTATAAGCTAGGGGTTCATTTTGGAGCCATTTCATCAAGTGGTTGAGGCTCAAAGTCATCTGAGCATGTTCAAGTCATTTGTCAACCAAAAAGTCAACAGAAAGTCAACTGAGGGCTAGGAGGTGGAGAAATGAGTTTCAACATATCATTCATGTTCAAAAGAGGCTTATTCATCATTACAAATGCATATCTTGAAGGATTTGAGGTCAAGTCAAAAGTTTCCAAAAGTGGAAAGTGAGCTATAATTGAAAGTTTCCCAAAATGGAAAGTTTTTGGTTCAAATTCAACTTGATCTTGCATCATCAAAGAAGCTTCAAATGAAATTTTGTCCAAAATGAAAGTTGAAGATCTCTCTCTCCCATTTCCAAAAAGTCCAAGATCATGAATTTATGATATGTGGTTGAGGAGATATGGTCAAATCATTGTCAAGTGTGTATGGGATTTCAAAAGGGCCTAACTTTTGTTTCATAACTCCAAATTTGGTGCCTCTTTTTCTAAAACTTTCTCTTGACATGAACTTTCCAAATCATTCATCACATTTCATAAAATCTCATCACATAATCATGTGATTTTTCAAGCCATTTTTGGAGGGAAATTCACAAATTTGAAATCTATGCATCATGGGAGCTTTCTACCATTGCCAATGTGTTTAAAAGATGTTTTTGAGTGACTTTGATCAAGAAAATGTTACTGCTCACGTCCATTTACTACATGCACCATGCAAATTTCCAATTTTTTGCCATGCACCCTTATTTTGCTTAATCTCTAATTAACTTTGATTAATTTTAATTAAAATAGGATTAGGACATGGTATATATACTAAATCATAACAGAATTTCAAGAGGTTAATCACAATTCACCATTTCTAGATCTAGTTTTCATTTCCCTCCAAAATTTTCTCCTAATCATAATTCAAATTTTCATCACATAACATACCAATTTTCTTCCATATTCTTGTTCCTTGGTGTGGATTTAGCATAGATCAAGCATTGGATCTTCAAGATTGGACTAGAATTGTGCATGTGGAGCTCAAGAACATAACCATGGCATTTGAGATTTAAGCAAGATCTATACGTTTCCAAGCCTCAATTTCATCATCAAACTTCATAACAAGTGATTTGGAGTGGATTTGCATGCTTGCTTGGCCTTGGATCTGCAGAATTCGCCAACTGTTCTTCAAGAGGTCAAATTTTTGCATCTCTTAATTCTCTGTTTTATGTACATAATCTTGTAGATCTTGTTGTGGTGAGAATTCTGATATAAATTTCATGGAATTTGGATGAAAATTGAGTGAGATATGATGATTTCAAGTTTAGATCTAGAAACTTCTTTGCTTCGATTCAGAAAATCCATGGAGATTTAGGCTTAGATAATATGATATTTGAATTCTACATTGAAAGAGCTTTCCAACGATATATAATTTGTAAAATTCTGAGCAATTCTGGAAATTCCGGAAAATGTTTTATGAACATTCATGGTGTTCATCTTCATCTTCATGAAGAAGATGAAGATCTTCATAGCTCCTGGTGCGCTAGGGTTCCACCTGAAGAACGCGCCCAGAACTTTGTTTGATCTGTGATACTCGCTTCGATTCCTGGCGGTCACGTTTTTGAGTTTTATTTCTTTATTTTTCGTTTTTCCTCCAAACTTCCACATGCTATGATCATTTTATTTCACAATTTTTTTGCTAACTTTAAAAATCCATAACTAATTGAAAAATCATCCAATTAATCCCATTCTTTTTGTAAAATGATCCTTGGAATGTATAGAATTTTATTATGTTGATTTCATGATTTTACACTTCCTGGACTTTGAATTGTATTGGATTATGTGAACATGTCTACATTTATGACCTTGCCTTACTCTTTCTATCATGAAATGCTTTATTTTAATCCAATAGACTTGAAATTTTACATGCTGATTCTAGACACATTGCTGGATGTTTTAGGTTTGGTTTGGTATTTTTCTCATGTACCAATTATGTTTTATGCTTGTGTTTGCATGGTGTGACAATTTGTGTCACACCTTTGGTTGCTCAACTTGTGCATTTTAATTTCCATATCAAATGAACTTGGATGCTTCTGATTTTTTGTATGATGATCATTTTAGATGTTTTGAATGTTCATGAATTTTTCCAGAATTATTTGAATTATTTCTGTTTTGATTTGGAATTTTCATTCATGATGTCCATATATGAGCCTTGAAATTGCCTTTGACTTCTTTTGATCGTGAAATGCTTTTGATGATTGATTTTGATGTGAGCCTTTTTAGGACATGTTAATATGTGTTTGAAGTTGCATTGTGTTGAATTTCAGCTCCTGTTTGGAATTTTTTCTTCATCTTTGACCCTAGGCTTTGACCTAGTGGTTTGTTGCTTACATGTGAGCTTTGAATTTCAGGTTTAAGCATCCAAGTTCCATGGTTGATGATGCTTCATCACTTGAACATTGATATTTGCTTTTGATTGCTAACACTTTCTATTTTGTAGGTTGATGATAACTCACTTGAGTTTGCCTTATGGCTTTTGTGTTGTACATTGGGATTGTCTGTTGGTTATTTGTTGTTGTTTGTTTGTCTGAGTATTGTACTGATTGGTTTAGTTGTTTCCACATGTACCTAAGTTGCTTTAAGTTCATTTGAACTTTGCTTTGCTTGCTTGTGGTTGGCATACCACTTAGGTATAATCCATTAATCTTCATGTAGTCTGGAAGACCTGTCATGTTACTTTGGCAGGCACCTGTCTGAAGCCCTCCTTAAGAGGCAATGTTTGTGCTTGTTTAATTTTGTGCCTTGTACATTCAAAGACCTCCTAAGTGAAGAGGCATTGGCAGATAAAAGGGATGTGCAATCCATCCCCTGCTATTCAGTTGTGTCATTCATCCTTCTCACACCATGTGTTGATGCACTTTGAATAAGAACCCAAGATCTTGTTGTGTCAGTCATGTGGAGAAGAGTTCCTACATTCTGAACTCCCACACTTTCTATTTGATTCAAGCTCTCCCAGACCAGGGATAAGAGATGTGAGGTCTTACCCTCACTTCCCATTTCATCTGCTTCACCCTAACTCTCAATGTTAGGGTTAAGAGCTCAAAACACCCATTTCCAGTTGGCTTGTTTGTCGAGGTTGATTTGACCCCTTGACTAAAGCTTAGCCTTGTATGAGCCACTTGTTTGCATATAGTGTGTGTGCTTGCTCTCTTGTGAATGCTTGTTTGCTGTTTATTTGTTGTTTCAACTTGCTGCCTGTGCGAGTTAGGTTATGTTAGATACCTCAACCTAGGACCATTGTGGATTGCATGACAACTATTAGGCTCGAGTCAGTCTCCCTTTTAGTTTGTTATTCCCAGGTCTCTGGTTAGGAGAAAGTTTCTCCCCTGTTAAGGGGAACTACGTCGCCCTGATCCTCATACCAGATGAGGTACGTAGGCAGGAGATTGAGCTGATCTCTCCGGGCAACCTTTTGCTTTTTCAACCTTTGTGTTTGTGTTGTGTTGGAGTCTGGCGTAAGTCCAGCGATTGGCAGTTGGTTTCCTGTGTCTGGTTTGTTTTTGTTTGGAGTCTGACATAAGTCCAGCGATTGGCAGTTGGTTTCCTGTGTGTGTTTGTTGGTTCGGAGTCTGATGTAAGTCCAGCGATTGGCTTTCGGTTTCCATGTTTGCTTGTTTGTGTGGAGTCTGACATAAGTCCAGCGATTGGCAGTCGGTTTCCTGTTTGTGTTTTGTTTGGCGTGCGTTAGCCGAGCTACGAGTGCTCTGATTCTTCCTCTCGTTAGAGAAGATACGTATGCATAGGATGCGACATCCTAGCGAGCACGTTTCCCCTGTCCCGAACTACGTTGACTCTGATGTTTGTTTTTGACGAACTACGTAGGACCAGGATGCGACATCCTGCCGAGTTACCTTCCTCCTCCGCCTATTTATTCCAGTGTGTGTGCATTCTTTGAGCAGTTTTTCAGCAACCTTATTCTTTCCTTCTGAGCGTGGATCCCGTCGAGTACGACGGACGTGAGGGGTGCTAATACCTTCCCCTTGCGTAACCGACTCCCGATCCTTGTAATCTTCGGTCGCAAGACCATTTCCTTTCCAGGTTTACTTCGAGCATTTCCTTTCCCTCTTTGGGATAAATAACGCATGGTGGCGACTCTGTTTGTTTTGTTTTTCCCGCCGGTTGTTTTTCGCGGAAGCGACACTCGTCCATGATGGTAAGGAGACATACCCACATGATGGATGTTTTCTTGCAAATCCTTCACACGTACCCATCATTGTCATCTCGTTAATCAAGCCCAACATGTTGTGCTCAGTCCTGCCAGTATAGTCATGTTGGTGCTGCTGGTTCTACTGGATGTGCATCATCATTTCAAGATGTTGAGCTTGTATGTGGTGCATCATCTGATCACGTGCGACATAAAGTGTGTTGCATTGTCTCATCTCAGCAAGGACATCATCAAGGGAGATTCTGATAGTGACATAATCATCCATTCTACGGAGTTGGTGTCCGGAGGACGTACCTGTAAAAGTGTCAAAAGTACTGTGTGCGGTGTGTGTGTGTGTGTGTATGTGTGTGTGTGTGTGTGTGTGTTTCGGGAGAACCATGCTCCATATCATCATAATCATCATCGGTTTCATGGCCCTCATTAACCTGAGCGTCAATGTTATCACCAGGTTCTGGGGAATTCAAATCAAAAGTCCAATTATGCACATTTTGAACATCAATCCTTGTGGAGCAAGGAAGGATAATACTCTTAACAATTTTATTTCTAACCATCAAATAATACCTGTCATCTTGTTTGTTACTTATAATGTGCATACTGTGGCAAACATCCTTATCAAGAAAGGGTGTGGGCAATGGCACTAGCGTGGCCAGCTCAACATGAAGGTTCATCGCAGGGGCTAAAGAGATGGTTGGCCCTCTGATGCAGATAACACTTGTTGTCTTGTGAGCAATAGATTGTATATGTGCAAGCATAAAAGGTGTGGGATTAACCCATTCTCTTTGGAATTGACTTTTTCGTTATTTTCTCGTCCAAAGATTGTATAGGCCATAATACGGTGCAAATAGCAAATTGATGGGTTGTGAATGCAGGTGGATTTGAGACCTTCCTAATCAGTGGTGGTCTCACCAAATAGTCGCTGCCAGAAGCGGAAAGTATCAAGTGCACAATCACTTTTTAGGGGCCCTTCGCAATCCCAACCTTCCCCATGAGGGAAATGAAGCAAATCAACATTTTGGTCCTGGTTAAACTCATAGCTTACATTGAACATCCTAAATTTAACAGTACCTGAGACGCGTGTTGCACTGGGTTGAGTGGAATAATAAAAGGAACTTGGAAATTCGTAGGTAAGCCTAACATACGTAGGACTAGTCATGGAACAAAAATTAGACATTCTCAAGTTCCCTAACATCCATCTAACACTATTATACAACCCTAAGTCACAAAACTTCTTTGCGTGAGCATACCTAGTCGGCGTGACTTCACGGTTGAACAGTTTCGCATACCTAGCTTTCTGGTTTTCTCCTTCTGTTCCTTCCGTGAATTCTATTCTCATGAAATCGATTTCCCTTCTCAGTCTAACGACTCTTGGAGGCATTTTGAAGATGAATTGAAATTTGTTAAGGGTTTGTGGTGGAGAATGGAATGAGTTGAAGATGAAGGAAGTTGGAAAAATAAAGGTGAATAAGAGGTTTTAATGAGATTGGATGAGTTAGTGGGAAGTTGGAAGGTCAAGGAGGTAGTGGAGAGGAAAAACAATGAATATGTGGTGGTTTATGAGAGTGGGATTGAAAAGAAATCGTGGGGGGTAATTTTAAAACGTTTACTACCTGTGAGGCACAATGGCGGACACCATAAGGCTAATGGCGAACACCATTGGCCTAATGCACAATTTTGATTTTTTCAATGCTAATGGGAAACACCATTAGATTAATGGAGAACGCCAAGTGTGTAAAGTGTGCATAAAATTAATTTTTAGTTGTGCTTAGGCTATGTAGATGTTCCTAAGGTTGTTCCAATGCGATATTATTCGTGTAAACTCAATAAAATAACATTATGGCCATGAGTAGATTGTATGGACTATGAGAGATAAAGTAAAGCATACAAAAATAGACAAAAATAATTGATAGAAATTATAAATATTTCATTAATAAAATGAAAAGTCGTGGGTTGCCTCCCACGCATCGCTAGTTTTGCGTCGGTCACTTGATAACGTGAAACTATAGCGTTTACTTTTACTCGATTCACATGCCTTTTAGTATGATTTTATGTATGTTTTATTGTATTATGCCGGTGTTGGTTCCTTGTTTCAGGTATTTATTGATGCAAAATTCATATGTGAGAAAGAAGTAAAGAAAAGAGAAGAAAAAGGGAAGAAAAGAAGAAAATGCTGAAAATTACAAGTTCTGGGCTTGTGGCGTTCGCCATGCCCCTTGCCACGTCACTTGAGAGTTTAAGTACCATGGCCTTCGCCATGGCCCTGTGGCGTTCACCACAGACACGTAGTGTTGTTTTTCAGTAACTGCACAAAACATGGTCAAGGAAGCTCCCTATTTTCTCTCCATCACTCCCACACGAATTTAGGGAAGTCCAGCCCTACTTCACCAATATAAAAAGGCTGCATCAGAAGAAAATTGGATCCAAGTTTTTCATTGTGTAATTTGATTTTTAGTTTTAAGCAGAAACACTCTAAATAGTGATAGTTCTTCCACATCAGGAGACTATTGCACCATTGTTTTTACTTTTACAAGTTGCTTGGATCAAGCGTGCCGACATCGTTGTAATTTTCCAGTTATTATTTGTACTTGAAGAATCCTCCGAAGTTTAATCCAAGTGCTATTATTCATCAGGTTTCTTTTAGTTGCTTAATTCTTTACTTTCCTCTTTAATTTCCAACTCTGAATTTTGATTATGTTTATGCTTAAAGATTGTATGTGTATGATTAAGTTTAAAACCATGTCCGGCTAATCCTTCCGACATCGGTATGTAAGGACCGTCATTCCGACGGAATTCGGTAATAATTAATGATAATTTTTATGAGTTATTTTTCTGGCTCTGGTTTCCAATTCTAATTTAAAAAAGGTTTTTGCACGAGAGTGAAAAGTCAATAAGGTTATAAATCAACAGAGCAAGAGTTTGAGATTTTAACCGGATAATGGTTTCTAGGCGTTACTCCTAAACACAACGAGAGTGCTTTATGATTAATTAGGATCTATCAATTTCCAAAAATTACGTTTAATTCAGGTGGGTGAGCGAGAGCAAAACATTTTGGCTTAAGAGTATAGCCCGAGCCAAGACCACGAGAGTGTGAGACGGAGTCTTTTAAATTGATATTTTCTACTGAAAAGTGATTTACTTTATTTTAATGTTAAGTGTTTACCGAACCCTCGAAGAATGGTTGATATACATATTGATGCCTCTTAATTGAATACTTTAATTATATTATTATTTCTAGTTAAATTTTATTTCCCAGTTTCTCTTAATAAATCTCAGAATAACAAAGTAATCATTAGCCTTAGCTTTACACAGTGACTTTAGATGATGATATTTTGATTTTTGGTCCTTTGTGTTCGATATCTTTTTAAAACTACGTGATATGATTGTGCACTTGCAGTTAGCCATTTTGATAGACATACTAAGTCACAATCAAGTTTTGGCGCCGTTGTCGGGGACCAATCAAGTCAATATCGTAACTCCACTGTTGCACGATGTAGACTAAGGCGACTAATTTCCTTTTTATTTGTTTCTGTTGTATGCCAAACACTCGTTCACAAGAATACGAGTTAGAACGACTGATAGATGAAGTCGAGCGTTATATTAGACTAAGACGTCGACTTAAACAATTCCGTTTAAAGTGCAACCTTCCTGATCCTAATATACCTGAACCAGATATGGCTGCCCCTGCTAACTGTCCTTTAAGGGACTATGATGCCCCATCTCAGGATGAACCACACAACAACATCGTTGCCCCTGCCATCGACCGAAACGAGTTCGAGTTGAAACCTACACTATTACAAACGGTACAACAAAACCAATTCTCTGCCAGTCCTACAGACGACCCGATCCTCCACCTGTCAGTATTCGTACAATATGCAGATACGATAAAAGCTAATGGTGTTAATCCCGAAGCAATACGATTACGTCTTTCCCCTTTTCTTTAAGAGACAGAGCTAGAGCATGGCTTCAGTCTTTACCGTCAAATTTCATCACTACATGTGACGAATTAAAGAAAGTCTTCTTAGCCAGATATTTCCCACCTAGTAAAACGGCTATGCTTGCTTATGAAACTTCTCTGAAATTCTCTGTTCTCTATTTAGATAAATGAATTAGGAGTATAAGGTTGAACTCGAGATGAAAAGAGGATCACAATGATGGTGATCTCGTGTTTTGAATTTACCAAACAATGAAACTTCGGTGAGAGACCACCGAAGAAGATGACTGGAGTGTTCCAGGTCGTCTGAGTTTGGCCATACACATTGGACAAATGAAATGTTTTCATTGGTTCATTTTGAATTGGATCCCGTGTGTTGGTTATGTTGCATTCCATCGTACGCCCTGACTAAGGAGTGTTGGATCTGCCACGTCAATTAATAAGGCGAGATCCAACGATCCGTGCTTTTCTGATATTTAATTTCTTTTTCTTTTAAAATTCATAGTAATTTCATTTTTCATCCAAAAAATCCCAAAATAATTTCTAAAATTCTCTTTTACTTTTCTTCATCTGATTTATATTATTTCACATTTTATTTCACTGATTTTCTATTTTTCATGAATTTTCTCTTTTCTCCTTTATTTTAATTGGTTTAAAAATACTTTTATGCATTTTTAAATTCTGAAAAATTTATTACATGCTTCTTATTTTATTTCCAACCTTCCATGATTTTCTTGGCCATTTATTTGGTGTTTTGAAGGGCTTTATGGATTTTTCATTTTATTTCTATTCTAAAACTCATTTAAAAATACTTTTGGTGCATTTTTATTTCATTTGATTGCATTTTATATTTGTGGGACATTTGTAAACTTCTGTTGGTCTTGGATCATGATGGTTTGAATCATGAGTCCCATCAAACTCAATGGATCTTGGATGTTGATGGGGGGGGGGGGGGGGAACCCTAATCCACCAAAATGGATTATTGATTTTGATGATGACTTGATCAAACCTTTGGTCCAATTTGGGTATGGATTCTCTTGTACCCTTCTTTTTCATCTCTTTCTTTTCTCTTTTGATCAATTGGATAGCTTGTGTTCATCTGGTTCATGATGTGTGGATTGGTGCTTGATGAACTTTTATCATTTCAAATCTACCTCCTAATTGATCATGGATCATTTAAGATACTTTGGATTGATGCAAAGTTTGTCCTAAGTATCATGAAGTATGGATTGAAGTAATAGAATATCCTCCTAGCCTTTGTGCTTGATCATTTATTTTTTCTTCTTTTTGTGTGGCATGACCTTAGGAGAATGATTTACATATCATTTCTCCAGAATGTATTAACACTAACATTATTATTGACCGACCTCAGATAGTTGTGACTTCTACATAAGTCCAATTACAATTACTTAACATATCGCTAAATTTGTCCCAAGAGCAAAGGGATTTTTATAAGGGAGATTGTAAGTCTCCCACTCCTCATGGTAATGTGTGAAAATGTTGCTCTATTTTCATATATGAGAGTTAGTGGCAAACTTGTTGATTTTATCCAAGTTGGATCCCTTCTCATAATGATGTATGGATTCATGTTTTCATGCTTGTGGGTGAATAGTTAAGTGCTCTCCAAAGAATGACCAAACCATCTTTCATTTTTTATTACTAACATTTTATTGTATTAACTTTTACTTCAATGTCATTTATTTTATGCTCTTTATTTTATGCCATTTACTTTATACTTTATGTTTAGCATCCCATATCATATTATTTATGATTATGTCACTTGTTCTTTGTCCATTTGGACTTTTCTTTCATTCCTTGTAAAAAACATTAATAAAGAAAAACCCTTAAAAAATTTGATCCTCTTGGTTTATGGACTTAAGGTTACTATCCTTAGCATTGTTATGGAGTCATGGAGTTAGAGTTAGGACTCTGACCTTTGCTTTGGTAGTTTGTGATTTGAGACCTTGGGATTCATCTGATGCCTTTAACTTTGGACTTCTCTGTGAAGACTTGGTTTGGTTATTTTGGTTTCATCTGATACATGGATTATTATTTGCTTATTTGGCTTGTTTGAGACTTAGTCAAAAGGAGAGAATTCTTGCTTGACTTATGCCATAAAGCTTGTTATCTCTTAGTTAGATCTTTCCTCCCTAGCTTTTACTTTATGCTCTAGGATAGTCTCTTCTTCTCTTCCCTTTCTTTAATTTTCAAATCTTCTCTCTCTTTTCAAAAATCTTCTTATTTTCTAACTTGCACCATTTTCTTAACAAACCTTGACTTTTTGTCAAGTGATTTTCAAAATATCTTTCCTAATAAATGTTAATCCATTTTAAGCATATTCAGACAAATTTAAAAAAAAACTAAAAATGCATAACTCATTCAAATTATCTTGTGCCCTTTGTGCACTTTTCCTTTTAAAAACTTTTCTCAAAGTTTAGACATGAGTCATTTCCATAGTTGAGATACAATTCTCCTATCCCCATAGTAATGATGATAATTCATTTCCATTTTTGGGAGCTAGTGGCATACTTGTTGATCCTTATCCAAGTTGGAGCCTTTCTCATGATGATGCAAAGTTATCATACTTATGGGTGACTAGTTGAGTATTCTCCTTAAAATGACAAAATATCTTTCCATTAAAAATGAATCAAAACAAGCATCTTTGTTATTTTTACCATGAACTACGAGATTTTGATCCTCCATTGCACTTTGTTGGTACATAGGCATGAGACTTCAAAATTCTTGACAAACATAAAATAAAATAAAATGTTTTTCCCATATCCTCTTGGCAAACATAGGCATGAGACTTCAAAAATATTTTATTAATGTGCTTGACGAGATTGCAGATCTCGCTCCTACGTATCCTCTGGTATAGTGAGGAACTCAAAGCTTCGTAGTTTGGGAAAGGCTACAGTTTGTTTGCTGGTTTGTTTTATTGAACAAATGTTTAGATCACACTCTAACGGTTGAACATTGGCTTGTTTGCTCGCGGTGGAGACTTAAGCGCTATTTTCTGTTTGCATTAGAATGGATTAAACAATGTTCTTTTGGAAAAAAGTTTTAACTGTTGATCATATGGGGGCGAGAAATTAGGTTTATTGTGTTGAACATCTTTTAGACGAAAGATAATTATTCAAACAAGGAGCTCTACAACAGTGTTCAAACAATCAGAGATTGAGGAAGGTCTAAACTCAATCAATCCTTTTTCTTCTCAAGTATTACGAAAGAATGTGTGGCAAATAAAGTCATGGTTTATTAACAGAAGACGATTATACGCACAAAGAGCTATGCTGCAGTGTTCAAATAATCGGAGACTAAGGAATGTCTAAATCCAATCAGTCTTTTTCCTTCTATAGGAGAACCAAACTTAATTCTAATAATTAACGTATTTTCAAATAGAAGACAAATGTTTGGACATAGAACTCTACAACATTGCCCAAACATTCGAGGAAAGAGAAAGTCGACACCCATCATTCCTTTTCCATCCAAATTATTGCAAAAAAAGAGTTTAATTGAAAGTTTTAAATTGATTGTGAAAAGAGTTTGACGTTGGATCAAGCGTTTGATTCGCGTGTGAATGGATTATCGAAAATGATTTGAAGCATGTCAGATTTTAGAGTCCACTTGACATTGGACAAAGGTTTTCAAAATCCCCACTTAGCGTTGAACCAAGTTTTTTTTGAATATTGAATCTTTTTAATTTAAGATTAAAGTTACTACAATCGTCAATTACTTAACTAACATCTTAAAGAGATATTAGCAAACATATTTAATAGCCAAAGAATGTAATTTGAATAAATAAGAGTGAAAATGCATGAACGGGTAGGAAAGATAATCATGGTAAGAAAGAATTATTAAAGAAATGATTAATTAATTAAATTTTATTTTAATTAACTATTTAAGTTATCACTTTAATCACTTGAATTAATTAATGAAAAGAATTCATTATTTAATTAACTCAATTAAAAAAATCCACTTAATTAGTTAATAGAAATATAATTAAAATTAATTAACAATTGTAACATAATATATAATAAGAAATAAATGGTAAATAAAAATACAAAGAAAAATATAATAAAAAAATATAATAAATGGCCCAAACCTGGTACACCTCCCATAATGGACCTGCGTTTTTACCATTTTTCTTTATATTTTCATTTATCATTTATTTCTTATTATATATAATGTTACAATTGTTAATTAATTTTAATTATATTTTTACTAACTAATTAAGTAGATTTTTTTAATTGAGTTAATTAAATAATAAATTCTTTTTATTAATTAATTAAAATGATTAAAATGATAAAATTAAATAGTTAATTAAAATAGAAGTTAATAATTAATCCTTTCTTTAATAATTCTTTCATATCATGATTATCTTTCCTTCATGTTCATGCATTTTTAGTCTTATTCATTCAAAATATATTTTTTGGCTATTAAATATGTTTGCTAATAGCTGTTTAAGATGTTAGTTAAGTAATTGGCGATTGTAGTAACTTTAATCTTAAATAATATTTTTTTTAATATTAAAAAAACTCTTAGTTCAACTCCAAGTGAGGATTTTTAAAACCTATGTCCAATGCCAAGTGGACTCTTAAACCTGATACACTTCAAATCATTTTTCATAATTCATTCAAACGCGAATCAAAGCTTGATCCAATGTCAAGTTCTTTTCACAATCAATTTAAAACGTCTGATCAAACTCTTTTTTTGCAATAATTTGGATGAAAAAGGAAGGATGAGTGTAAACTTTCTCTTTTCTCAAATGTTTGGGCAATGTTGTAGAGCTCTATGTCTGAACATTCGTCTTCCATTGTAAAACACGCTAATTATTATAATTAAATTTGGTTCTCCTATAGAAGGAAAAAAGACTGTTTGGGTTTAGACATTCCTCAATCTCCGATTATTTGGACACTACTGTAGAGCTCCCTGTACGAATAATCATCTTCCGTTAATTAACCATGACTTTATTCACCATACATTCTTTCGTAATACTTGATAAGAAAAATGATTGATTGAATCTATACCTTCCTCAATCTCCGATCATTTGAATAATGTCGTAGAGCTACCTGTTTGAGTAATCGTCTTCCTTCTAAAAGATATTCAACACAGTAAAAATTATTTATCGCCCCTGTGCAATCAACAACTAAAACTTTTTTTCAAAAGAACATTGCTTAATACATTCTAATGCGAACACAAACTAGCGCTTAAGTCTCCACCACGAGAAAACAAGTCAATGTCTAACCGTTAGACTATGATCTAAACACTTGCTCAATAAAACAAACCAACAAACAAACCATAGTCTTCCCCGAACTACGAAGCTTTGAGTTCCTCATTGTACTAGAGGATACGTAGGAGCGAGACCTGCAATATCGTCAAGCACATTAATAAAAACATTTTTGCGACCCCTTTTATTTTCTTTTACACTTTCAGTAACTCGAAGAAAACAATTAACATAAGCCAACATTCAATCGTAAATTTAACTAAAAGGTTCTTGTTGAGTACAATGGACGTGAGGGGTGCTAATACATTCCCCTTGCGTAATCAACTCCCAAATCTGAATTTGGTTGCGACGAACTTTTTATATTTGAAAGGTTTTATCGATATTTTCCATTTTTTTCATTGGAATAAATAAAGTTCGATGACAACTCTGTTTGAATCATTTTTTTCCCGTGACCATCGTGAATGGTCATACTTTTCGAGATGCGACAACTAACGACTCTATTGGGGATCATTTTTTTCCGCGACCATCACGAAGGATCGTATTTTTCGAGATTCAACAGAAACCCCTTAAGGTTGCTATGATTTGATGTTGAACCTGTGCTCTCTTAATGGTTGTAATTCATATGAAAGACATGTGTTAAATTCTGATTTTTATGTTCATATGTTTATGTGGTGTTCTAATGAAAAGTACGAATGATTTGATGTTAAATTATGAAACTTGTAATGTTTGTTGTGATTAATTGTTATATTGATCATGACTAGAATTTACTATGCGTTTGGGATTGTTTGGGACACAAAATCGGAGTTTGGATCTTCGTTTAGGGAGAAAAATGCAAAAAAATCGCGTTCCTGCAGCGATGACGGGCATCACCCTTGGTGACGGTCATATCGTCATCACGATGGGGAAGAAGCCCCTTTGAGTCGATCTGGCGGGCGTTAGCCATCTGACGGTCTGACCATTAGTGTAACACCCCGATAAAAATAAGATAATTATTTAATTTAAGTTAATATTATATTTATTAATTTAATTAAATAATTTGGAATATTATTGGATTATTATTATTATTGGAATAATAATTATTGGAAAATATATATAAGTTGGAAATAAGGAAAAAGAGTTCCATTTTGGTAAAGAGGGTTTTCACGTGAAAGCAGAGAAGCGGCTGAAAAGAGGAAAAGGGCAAAGAGGCAGAGCAAGAGAAAGAAGGTTGGAGAAGAGAAGAGCTTGAAGCTTAAAGATTCGCCGGATTAACTCAGGTAAGGGGGGTTTATCGTCGTTTAATGGGTATTATGGGTTAACATGTAATGGGTAGTGATAAGCCATTGATTTGACCCTAATTGGGATGTTGAATGCTGAAAAATGGTGTTGGATAAGTTGTGTTAAAGCTGTAATTGACTCTGTAATTGGATGAGTCTTGATTTCCCGAAAGTGTAGCTTTTTACGGAATTGAAATCGGAGGTCCGGAAGTCCTCCAACGGCGGAAAATGCGGAGAATTCTGCATTCTGCTTCGTGTTAGCGCAGGAACAGCTTTCTGTCTTGCGTTAACCGGTTAACCCAGGGTGTTAACCGGTTAACACTGTTAGGAATTGTGAAGTATTGCTGTTTTGCTTGCGTTAACCGGTTAACCCAGGGCGTTAACCGGTTAACACTGTTGTGATTTGTGAAAATTGTTGTTCTGTCTGCGTTAACCGGTTAACCCAGGGCGTTAACCGGTTAACACTGTTAAGTTTTGCCAGGAAGCGTGTTTTGGTCTGCGTTAACCGGTTAACCCAGGGCGTTAACCGGTTAACACTGTTGAAAAGTGGGAAAATTGGTATTTTAATGTTGTGAACATAATTGGTGATTGACCTGTATCGGTGTGTGATATAGTAGGGATTATTTCCTGTTGTTTTGAGTAGGATAGGTATTAGTAGAGTGTGCTAATACTGTGACTGAATTATTTGGCATGACATAACATGATTAGGTGATAAATATGATGATGATGTGTGAAAATATGCATAATATTGTGAATGTATATGTTATGTATGTAATTGTGGATGGACTGTTTTATGGCTTAGAGTGTGAGCATAGGTCCATTGTGGATTGTTGTTGAGGTTGCATGCTAGGTGATTTGGCATAGCATAATGTGGCCTTTATGGTGGTAGCTAATTCCCATGGTGAGGAATTAGTGATGTTAGTCATTTTGGACTGTTGTTGATGTTTGCATGCTAGGTGATTAGCGTGCATAGCATGGCCCTTGGGGTGGTAGCTAATTCCCATGGTGAGGAATTAGTGATGTGAGTCACTAGGTCTCAAATGAGTGGGACTAGTGAGCTTGGTAGCCGTACCTGGATTTGGTCGGTGAAGTTGAACTATATGTTCACGAATAGTCGGTACCGCATGCATGGAGTCTCATTGCATAATGTATGTATGACGTATAATATGAATGGATGTATTCCAATATTATGCGTGTGTTTGTGTTGGCATTGAGTATGAGTATGAATTGTGTTGGCATTGAGTATGATATTTGAGTTGATGTGCCGTTACTGCATGTGTGATATGATTAGGGTGATTGATGTGTTAAATTACTTAACATTGCATGATATTTTATAATGCTTATTATATCGATTGAGGAACTCACCCTTACAACTATTTTTCAGGTAACGAGCAGTGATTGAGTAGAAGCTAGTGCTTGGAGTCTAGTGTAGTCTCCTTAGTGGGTCATGCTCTGATAGATGTAACATCGGGACGGGATGTTTTAACTTGTTGAATAATTTAACATGTAATGTGTTACATGTTTTGCATGATTGATTTGATTTCTATCCGCTGCGTATTGTGCAAATACTTTATGTTTTGAATTAATTAAAAGAGCATGACAGTTATTATGGTGAATGGTGTGAAATGATTGTGTGACACCCTTAATTGCATAATTACTCTGATTGATATATTGCTATTTAATTAAATATTTGGGGTATTTTAGAAGGGTGTTACATTAGTGGTATCAGAGCATAGTCGGTCGAGTCGAGTCGTAATTATTCTGTTTCCCTGTATGTGATAGGTGTTGTGTAACCCTATCCGTACTTATTGTTTAGCTTGTTGGGTTTTCAGAATAGAGATGGCTGGAAGAGGTAGAGATGATGCTGCGATTGCTGAGGCTCTGGGTATGCTAGCTGGAGTACTTGGAGGGAATCCGAATGTTGCGGGAATGGGAGTTGCTCGTCAACTGAGTGAGTTCCAGAAGAACAATCCTCCAATGTTCAAGGGAGCATACGATCCAGATGGTGCTCAGAAGTGGTTGAAGGAGATCGAGAGGATCTTCCGAGTGACTGAGTGTGCCGATAACCAGAAGGTCAGGTTCGGTACGCATATGCTGTCAGAGGAAGCAGATGATTGGTGGGTTGCTACCCGCACTGAGTTGGAATCTGCTGGGAATGCTGAGATCACTTGGGCTGTGTTCAGAGAGAGATTCCTGAGGAAGTATTTTCCAGAGGATGTTAGAGGGAAGAAAGAGATAGAGTTCTTAGAATTGAAGCAGGGCAACCGGTCTGTTACTGAGTATGCTGCTAAGTTCACAGAGCTGTCGAAGTATTACACTCCCTATGATGAGGCTACTGGGGAATTCTCGAAATGTGTGAAGTTTGAGAACGGGTTACGTCCCGAGATCAAGCAGGCTATTGGGTATCAACAGATTAGAGTGTTTTCTGATTTGGTTGACTGTTGCAGGATTTTTGAACAGGATACCAAAGCCAGAGCGGAGAGCTATCAGCAGAGGGTTGATAGGAAAGGCAAGAATCAGAATGATCGTGGGAAACCGTATGCAGCTGGCAAAGGTTTCCAGAGACAAAGTGGGATGAAGAGGCCTAGTGGGGGAGACTCCAGTGCCCCTGCTAAGTGTTACAGATGTGGTCAGGCTGGACATCATTTCCATGAGTGTACCAGTGCTGAGAAGAAGTGTTTCAAATGTGGCAAAGGTGGTCACTTGGCTGCAGAGTGCCGGTTGAAGACTATGACTTGTTTCAACTGTGGAGAGGTGGGTCATATTAGCCCACAGTGTCCTAAGCCGAAGAAAGAGAACCATTCGGGAGGCAAGGTCTTTGCTTTATCGGGTTCTGAGACTTTTGCAGATGATCGTTTGATCTGAGGTACGTGTTATATTAATGGCTTTCCTCTTGTAGCTATTATTGACACAGGCGCGACTCATTCCTTTATATCTTTGGATTGTGCTGTGAAACTTAAGTTAGAGATATCTGAGATGCTTGGAAGTATGGTGATTGATACTCCTGCGAGGGGTTCAGTGACTACTACTTCAATTTGTTTGAATTGTCCTTTGAGTATTTTTGGTAGAGACTTTGGGATGGACCTCGTGTGTCTCCCACTAGTGCAGATTGATGTTATCTTGGGTATGAACTGGTTGGTGTTTAACCGAGTTTATATCAACTGTTTTGATAAGACTGTGATTTTTCCTGAGATTGAGGAAGGAAAGAGTTTGTTTCTATCAGCGAGGCAGGTGAATGAGGCAGTAGCAGATGGGGCAGAGTTGTTTATGCTGTTAGCGACTTTGGAGGCTAAAGATAAACTGGTGATTTGCGATCTAGCTGTGGTGTGTGATTTTCCTGATGTGTTTCCGGAAGAAGTGAATGAATTACCGCCAGAGCGTGAAGTTGAGTTCTCGATCGATTTGGTACCTGGTACTAGGCCGGTGTCAATGGCTCCGTACCGTATGTCTGCTGTTGAGTTAACTGAATTGAAGAGTCAGTTGGAAGATCTGTTGGATAAGAAATTTATTCGTCCGAGTGTGTCACCGTGGGGTGCACCAGTGTTATTGGTTAAGAAGAAAGAAGGTACTATGAGGTTGTGTGTGGACTACAGGCAACTGAATAAAGTGACAATCAAGAATCGGTATCCTTTGCCGAGAATTGATGATTTGATGGATCAGTTGGTTGGTGCGAGTGTGTTCAGCAAAATAGATTTGAGATCGGGTTATCATCAGATACGTGTGAAAGCTGAGGATATTCAGAAGACTGCTTTCAGAACAAGGTATGGACATTATGAGTATTCTGTAATGCCTTTTGGTGTGACTAATGCGCCTGGAGTATTTATGGAGTATATGAATAGGATTTTCCATCCGTACCTAGATCAGTTTGTTGTGGTGTTTATTGACGATATTTTGGTGTATTCGAAATCTGAAGAAGAGCATGCTGAGCATTTGAGGATGGTTTTAGGAGTTCTACGAGAAAAGAAGTTATTTGCTAAACTGTCTAAGTGTGAATTTTGGTTAGAAGAGGTTAGTTTTCTTGGTCATGTGATTTCAAGAGGTGGTGTTGCTGTTGATCCTTCTAAGATAGAAGCGGTATCTAAGTGGGAAGCTCCGAAGTCAGTTTCTGAGATAAGGAGTTTTCTTGGACTTGCAGGATATTATAGGAAGTTCATCAAGGGATTTTCTAAGTTGGCGTTACCGTTGACGATGTTGACTAGAAAGGGGCAAGCGTTTGTTTGGGACTCAAAATGTGAAGAAGGTTTCCAAGAGTTAAAGAGAAGGTTGACTACTGCTCCTATTCTGATATTACCGAGTTCGTCGGAATCATTTGAGGTTTACTGTGATGCTTCATTGTTGGGTTTGGGTGGTGTGTTGATGCAGAACAAGCAGGTTATAGCTTATGCTTCGAGACAACTGAGGGTTCATGAGAGGAACTATCCGACACACGATTTAGAGTTGGCAGCTGTGGTATTTGTTCTGAAGTTATGGAGGCATTACTTGTACGGGTCAAGATTTGAGGTTTTCAGTGACCATAAAAGTTTAAAGTATTTGTTTGATCAGAAAGAGCTGAATATGAGACAGAGAAGATGGTTAGAGTTTCTGAAGGATTATGACTTTGGTTTGAATTACCATCCGGGTAAAGCAAACGTAGTGGCTGATGCATTGAGTCGGAAATCATTGCATATGTCTATGTTAATGGTTAAGGAATTAGATTTAATTGAACAGTTTAGAGACTTGAGTTTGGTGTGTGAGAGTACTCACAATAGTGTTAAACTGGGAATGTTGAAGTTAACGAGTGGTATTCTGGATGAGATCAGAGAGGGTCAGAAATCCGATGTGCTTTTGGTTGATAAGTTGACTCTAGTGAATCAAGGTCAAGGTGGTGAATTCAGAGTTGATAAGAATGGTGTTTTGAAATTTGGTAATCGGGTGTGTATTCCGGATGTTACCGAGCTTAAGAAGAGTATTCTTGAGGAAGGACATCGTAGTGGCCTGAGTATTCATCCTGGGGCTACGAAGATGTATCATGATTTGAAAAAGCTATTTTGGTGGCCGGGAATGAAAAGAGACATTGCGAGTTTTGTTTATTCTTGTTTGACTTGTCAGAAGTCGAAGATTGAGCGTCAGAAGCCGTCTGGGCTAATGCAACCGTTGGCTATTCCAGAGTGGAAGTGGGATAGTATCAGTATGGATTTTGTTTCGGGTTTACCGAGGACGATTAAGAATTTTGAAGCTATTTGGGTGATTGTTGACAGATTGACAAAATCGGCTCATTTTATTCCGATCAGAATGGATTATCCGTTAGAGAGATTAGCTGAGTTGTATATTGAGAAAATTGTAAGTTTGCATGGTATTCCGTCGAGTATTGTTTCGGACAGAGATCCTAGATTTACATCGAAGTTCTGGGAAGGTTTGCAGAGGGCTTTGGGAACTAAGCTGAGATTGAGTTCTGCATATCATCCGCAGACTGATGGTCAGACTGAGAGGACGATTCAGTCACTAGAGGATCTTTTGAGGGCTTGTGTTTTGGAAAAGGGAGGTGCTTGGGATTGTTATTACCTTTGATTGAGTTTACCTACAACAATAGTTTTCATTCGAGCATTGGTATGGCACTGTTTGAAGCTTTGTATGGTAGGAGATGTCGGACGCCTTTATGTTGGTATGAGTCCGGTGAGAGTGCTGTGGTTGGACCGGAGATTGTTCAACAGACTACGGAAAAGATTAAGATGATTCAGGAGAAGATGAGAATTGCTCAGAGTCGTCAGAAGAGTTATCACGACAAGAGGAGGAAGTCACTTGAGTTTTAAGAGGGAGATCATGTGTTTCTTCGTGTTACTCCGATAACTGGGGTTGGTCGAGCTTTGAAGTCGAAGAAGTTGACACCTCGATTTATTGGTCCTTATCAGATTTTGGAGAGGATAGGGGAGGTAGCCTATCGTATCGCTTTACCGCCGTCACTTGCGAATTTGCATGAGGTTTTTCATGTTTCTCAGTTGAGGAGGTACATTCCTGATCCGTCGCATGTGGTCCAAGTAGATGATGTACAGGTGAGAGATAACCTGACTGTTGAAACATCACCTATGAGGATAGAGGATCGAGAGTTGAAGCAGTTGCGGGGTAAAGAGATTGCCTTGGTGAAGGTAGCTTGGGGAGGACCAGCAGGTGGCAATGTGACTTGGGAACTTGAGAGTCAGATGAAGGAGTCTTATCCGGAGTTATTCGCTTGAGGTATGTTTTCGAGGACGAAAAGTCTTTTAGTGGGGGAGAGTTGTAACACCCCGATAAAAATAAGATAATTATTTAATTTAAGTTAATATTATATTTATTAATTTAATTAAATAATTTGGAATATTATTGGATTATTATTATTATTATTGGAATAATAATTATTGGAAAATATATATAAGTTGGAAATAAGGAAAAAGAGTTCCATTTTGGTAAAGAGGGTTTTCACGTGAAAGCAGAGAAGCGGCTGAAAAGAGGAAAAGGGCAAAGAGGCAGAGCAAGAGGAAGAAGGTTGGAGAAGAGAAGAGTTTGAAGCTTAAAGATTCGCCGGATTAACTCAGGTAAGGGGGGTTTATCGTCGTTTAATGGGTATTATGGGTTAACATGTAATGGGTAGTGATAAGCCATTGATTTGACCCTAATTGGGATGTTGAATGCTGAAAAATGGTGTTGGATAAGTTGTGTTAAAGCTGTAATTGACTCTGTAATTGGATGAGTCTTGATTTCCCGAAAGTGTAGCTTTTTACGGAATTGAAATCGGAGGTCCGGAAGTCCTCCAACGGCGGAAAATGCGGAGAATTCTGCATTCTGCTTCGTGTTAGCGCAGGAACAGCTTTCTGTCTTGCGTTAACCGGTTAACCCAGGGTGTTAACCGGTTAACACTGTTAGGAATTGTGAAGTATTGCTGTTTTGCTTGCGTTAACCGGTTAACCCAGGGCGTTAACCGGTTAACACTGTTGTGATTTGTGAAAATTGTTGTTCTGTCTGCGTTAACCGGTTAACCCAGGGCGTTAACCGGTTAACACTGTTAAGTTTTGCCAGGAAGCGTGTTTTGGTCTGCGTTAACCGTTAACCCAGGGCGTTAACCGGTTAACACTGTTGAAAAGTGGGAAAATTGGTATTTTAATGTTGTGAACATAATTGGTGATTGACCTGTATCGGTGTGTGATATAGTAGGGATTATTTCCTGTTGTTTTGAGTAGGATAGGTATTAGTAGAGTGTGCTAATACTGTGACTGAATTATTTGGCATGACATAACATGATTAGGTGATAAATATGATGATGATGTGTGAAAATATGCATAATATTGTGAATGTATATGTTATGTATGTAATTGTGGATGGACTGTTTTATGGCTTAGAGTGTGAGCATAGGTCCATTGTGGATTGTTGTTGAGGTTGCATGCTAGGTGATTTGGCATAGCATAATGTGGCCTTTATGGTGGTAGCTAATTCCCATGGTGAGGAATTAGTGATGTTAGTCATTTTGGACTGTTGTTGATGTTTGCATGCTAGGTGATTAGCGTGCATAGCATGGCCCTTGGGGTGGTAGCTAATTCCCATGGTGAGGAATTAGTGATGTGAGTCACTAGGTCTCAAATGAGTGGGACTAGTGAGCTTGGTAGCCGTACCTGGATTTGGTCGGTGAAGTTGAACTATATGTTCACGAATAGTCGGTACCGCATGCATGGAGTCTCATTGCATAATGTATGTATGACATATAATATGAATGGATGTATTCCAATATTATGCGTGTGTTTGTGTTGGCATTGAGTATGAGTATGAATTGTGTTGGCATTGAGTATGATATTTGAGTTGATGTGCCGTTACTGCATGTGTGATATGATTAGGGTGATTGATGTGTTAAATTACTTAACATTGCATGATATTTTATAATGCTTATTATATCGATTGAGGAACTCACCCTTACAACTATTTTTCAGGTAACGAGCAGTGATTGAGTAGAAGCTAGTGCTTGGAGTCTAGTGTAGTCTCCTTAGTGGGTCATGCTCTGATAGATGTAACATCGGGACGGGATGTTTTAACTTGTTGAATAATTTAACATGTAATGTGTTACATGTTTTGCATGATTGATTTGATTTCTATCCGCTGCGTATTGTGCAAATACTTTATGTTTTGAATTAATTAAAAGAGCATGACAGTTATTATGGTGAATGGTGTGAAATGATTGTGTGACACCCTTAATTGCATAATTACTCTGATTGATATATTGCTATTTAATTAAATATTTGGGGTATTTTAGAAGGGTGTTACAATTAGCATGTCGCGACAAGCGATCCCGTCGTAACCATCAACGATTGGCAAGAGATTGAGATAGGGAGGTGACGGGTGGGGTGACAACCGTCAGCCCTACGAGGGGTTGACCGTCGGCTCCAATGTTGACCAATTCGGATCGTTGACTAGATTTTTTGAGTAAATCATGTTGTCGATGTTTATTCGATGCAGTGTGATGCTTATTTATGAGTGTTTTCGAGAAATTATGCAAATTAAGTATTATGCTGAGTTATGATGAATTTGTTGAGTGATGCTGAGATGTTTGGTTCAAAGAGGAACCATTATTGTGGCCTTGTATTGACGATGTTCATGCTGAATTTTAGGTTCAGAGAGGAACCATTGTTGTGGCCTTGTATTGACGATGTTCATGTTGAGTTTTAGGTTCAGAGAGGAATCAATGATGAGTATTGGAGTTGGAGGTTTGAGACGAGTATGACATTTGTTTGTTGCATTCATGTATCATGTATATCAGAGATAGGTAGGACTTAGGTCCAATGACGAGTCTCAAGTTCAGAGAGGAACCAGTGACGAGGTTCATGATTCAGAGAGGAACTAGTGACAAGTGGATGAATCAGTAACATACCGTTGATATCTAAAACATTGGTACCATATGCATGGGAGTGGAGGAGGTGAATACATTGCATACATAGCCGCATTGTGATCGATTATTGTTGTGGATGATTTATGTGATTGATGATTGATATTAATAACATTTTCCTTGTTGTTTTATGCATCACTAACATATATGAATGTATTCTCACCCCTTGTTTGCTTGCCTGTGTTGTTCTTTATGCATGTGGTGAAGATACTTGGGTATAAGAGCCTTAGTTGTTGTTGTATTTTGGAGGATGACATAGTGACCTTCTTCGTCATTTATTGCTTTAGATTTTATTTTAGTTTTTCACGTATCGCTCTGATAGTGTAACTTTAGAACGAGTTACCTTTCTGTTTTGTTTCCTGAGAGTTATTGAACGATTTCTTTTATGATTTGAAATGAAGTTGAATTTGATTTACGAGACAATTAAAGTTGAGTTGTTATTATTTATTTTCGCTGCTATAATATGATAATTGAGAAAGATGTCTCTGCTGAAAAAATATGACACCCTAATTTTGAGTAAATTATCTGCATGTTTTATAAAATAAATGTTTGGGGTCTAGGGTGTTATAGACCCTCTGTCACCCTTCTTATATTTGATAGACGTGGGGAGACTAGAGAGTTTGGTTCGCAATGTTGTCAACATGGAAGAATTTTAAGTTTTCAGAATTAATAAGATTATCAATTTCCACACTCTACAATTTGCAGTTGATATAATCGTAGTTGGTGAAGGTAACTAGATAAGTCTATGATGCATCAATGTCATATTACGTGGATTTTATTGAGTCTCAGAATTGGAAGTTAACTTGTTTAAAAGTAAGTTATATGCAATAAACATGGAGGATAATTTTCTTCAAGCAACATCTACCTTTTTGGCATGAAGTGTGGATGTCTCTCCATTTAAGTTTATTGGGATATCGGTGGGATCAAACCCTAGGAGAAGTTCAACATAGAAGCTTGTAATTGAGAATGTTCGTAGGAGGCTTTCAAATTGGAAGGGTACATAGTTGACAATTAGTGGCAGAGTCGAGTTGATCAACTATGTACTTAGTAATATTCTTATATTCATAGTGTCTTTCTTTAAAGCTCCCAAGAAGATGATCCAAGATATAATCAAAATTCAAATATCATTCTTATGCAGAGGTCCAGAAGAAATGAAGAAAATTAATTGAGTGTGTTGGGATCACATTTTCGAATCGAAATAGAATGGTGGTTTGGGTCTAAAAATACAGAAAAGTTCAATAAAGCATTGTTTTATAAATGGAAATGGAAGATTACCAATGAGAAAGAGTCAATTTGGGTGGGCTTACTAACCAATAGGTATGGTAACTTAAATAAAAAAGTCCTAAATTGTCCTAAATCATTGAATTCTTCAAAAGAGTCTTTGTGGTGGATGGATCTATTGCTTATAGGTAGCAGTAATGTGAAGGCACAAAATTGGTTCATAAATAACATTTCCTGCAAATTAGGAGATAAGAGAAGTATTATATTTTAGATGAAATAGATGGTTTGGTTGCTACACTCTTAGTGAGCTTTTTTTCCAGGCCCGTACATATTGGAAAACTGTAAAAAAAACAGTGTATTTAATATGGGAGAATGGAAGAATAATGAATGGTATTGGAATACCAAAGGAGTTGTAGCACTGAAGTATGGTGATCATTTTCTGCAAGTGGAAAAGCCGTAGGCGTTTCTACATGGTGTGGTTCCGAAATTGGAATGTAGTGACAAGTTTGGTTGGTTACTGGAAGGCATGAAATTATTTTCGGTCATTTCATATTATGTTGCAATATCTCAGTTTACAAATCCCGAAGAAGAATGGGAGGCATGTCTGAAGAAGACAATCCAATGCATTTTGAAATTAAAAGTGCCATAAAAAATTCAAACTTTTGGGGGAGACTATTCTTACACATGGTGCCAACACAGTCCTTCCTGGACAGAAGTGGAGTAATAAGTGGACCTCATAATCTTGTTTTTCCTATGTGCTTCAAAGAGGATGAAATCGTCCATCATATTTTCTTTCTATGCCCATTTGTTGTCATCTTGTGGAATATGGTGAGTTGTTTGCTTGGTGGCCCAAGGTTGATGGATTCAACAGGCAATGTGCATTTTATGGAGTTCAAGAAGATATTTAAGGGCCCAGTTCAATTTTTTTTAAAGAATATTGTCTGATTTGCAACATATTAGTAACACTTACATAATAAACTATCTTTCACAAAATTAACATTTATATGAATCGTTAATATTATTTTATAAATAATATATATATTTAAGAAAGAATATTTTTTTTACGTATATCATTTTCTACCTCTATTATTTCTTTTAAGATGTTTGATTATGTAAATAAATTTAATCCATCAATATCTGAGTTTTCATTATATTTTAATGAACTTTCAAGGTTAAGAAAATATTTTTTTTATTTTTTATTATTTAATGACCTTATTTTCTCAATGCTAAAAAGAAGTCCAAAAATATCACCATACAATTTAAATTGTTCAAATCTATTTTTAAAATGAAGTAATTATTTTATCTATTATGTATAAAAAATAATTAGTTTTAAATGATTTCTCGGATGATTTAACAACTTAATTATCAATATTTTCGATTTTTTTACCAAATATCCCTAATTTAAAAAAAAAAATCCCAAAATAACCCTGATTTCAAAAAAATTCTCAATCTACCCCACTTTTAAGAGGAGACGTCAGACCAATTGGCGCCAGCTCCTAAAGTTAGAGAGGAGGCTCCAATTGGATTAGCTAGGTACATGGTGCTGCCAGTCCAATTGGCGCCCATGTGTTACTTTGTAGAGGAGGCGGCGCCAATTGGTCTGGCGCCTCAGTGTAAAGTGAATATTTTTTGTTATAAATAGAGGTGTTGTGTGAATCATTTTTCCACATCTCATTTAATCATTCTGCAAACATGTTTGATGTTCGTCGCCGCTATGGAAATGTGGTTTATTCGAGAGACAAACCTCCGATGTTGATGCTCTTCTGGAACATCACTAGTTTCGATCAATTGAAGAGGGAGTTGATTCGTTGATTAGATGGAAAAATATCAGAAGGGAAAAAATTAGAAGTATTGAGAGACTCGATAGTATATTTGGTTAGGTGCGAGTCAAAACCGATAAGGATGCTAGGGAAATGATGTTTGGACGAAATGACATCAGTTTGATTGTTGTAATCAGTTAGAAATATTTTGTTTTAAGTTTGCTTATATTGTAGTGATGTTTGTTGTTAACCTTGTTGTAACAAAAAGTTAATGATATATAAAAAACCAAGGTTACAAAAATTAAAAGGAGATATTATCTTATGATGAAGATGTTGATCCTCGATTGGGACAGTTGTTCTTGTTGTGTCCTAATTGACGACATATACTACATAGTCTTATCATTTTATCAGTCGTGTCCATATTTATTCTAATACGTGTGCTGTTTGGCCGTCCTTTTTTCTTTCTTCACATCTCTTCGTTATGCCAAACTATGTCATCTTCATATGGAGGTCAGTATTCCTCCATTGGTAGCACTGAGAAGCTTTTGTTATACACATTCATGACGGTAATGACCTTGTAAACATCAGATAGATGGCTATAAGCGTCCTGACGAGTATGTGCGCATACCACGATGACATGGGAACAAGGAATACGGAAGGTCTGTAACTTTACACAGTCGCACCAACTTCTGTTTAGTTTGACAACATAGGATAAATTTGGTCTCCCCTCACTGTGGTCCATTGTTTCCTGTACGCTGAATTTTTTTCTATGATGGTCAAAGACTGTTACCGCGTGTGTGCTAGCTTTGATGCTCTCCTCTTTCATCATTTTCATACAACATTCACTAAATATGTGCCCAGACATTAACATTGCACTCCATCTTTCACCTCTGGTTGCAAAGGTAGAAGCCAACCTATAATAGGTTGATCTAACCAAAGCGGTTATTGATATGACATATCAATGCAACACTTAATTTACGGTGATCTTGTTCAACATTAGTTGCAATGCAACTGTGAGATGGGTCTATTGAAGCTATCTCCCAAGAGTCGCTTTTCTTTTTGTGAGACACAGCCAACTGAAACTTGCAAAGGATGTTACGACATTTGATGACATACCTTCTCGAATCAGTGCGTTTCACTATGAAATCAACAGAGTTATTCATGTGAAATTTTTTGATAGCTCGCACACATTCTTCTTTAGTGCGGAACATGTCTCCCATCTTTAACTCATCTTTTGATCGTGGATACGGGTTATAAAAAAGAATGTTGGATATTTCATCATCATGCAGATCCATGTTTGTCATATGTTGAGGCAGATTGTATACATGACTTGAAGGTAATGACGCTGGTTGATCATCATCTTTAATGTTGTTGTTCAACATATGATCGACTTGTGTCTTAGTCTCTTCTTCTTCATCATCAATGATGTTGATTTCTGCTTCTGCTTCTAGGTCGGCGTCATCTGAGTTTTCTGAATCAAATTCATCAGATTCAACTTGATTAGTTATTTGAGATTATTGAGATGGTATACTTGGTTGAAGAGTAATATACAACTCAATACAGTTGCAACCAGAATGTTCGTGACTAACAAACATATATTCAACATCTTCATCATCCTGCACCTTCAGCGGGAAAAACTTGCGTTGACTGTTCTAGAAAAAAATTGGAGATGTACAATAGTGGTCGTGTTAAATTGCAGTTCGGTATGCTTCAACACATCCCAGATCCCCCAGAAAACCTAGGAGAGTGGAATCTACGCAAAGTTAATGACCAATGAAACTTTAACCCATGGCAAAGCTTCGCTAGATCTGAGTGTCGCAAATGGTAGCACCGCCATGACCATGTCTTAACTGACGTTATGATGCCAACTGAAGAAAAACTAAGTCGTACTTATATGTCTTAGTACAGATCAGTTGGTTTTGAGTTCATCGTCGAGGATATGTACCTATACGACCCATGTCATGCAACATACACACCAGAAGACTCAACATCTAACCTCCAACAACATTGTCAAACCGGTTACACACAACCCCCTATCCGTCAAACTTTCCGTTCCACAAACACACAAACATACAACCCTAACATGCCATACACCCAACCAAAATACCAAGAGCATACCCCATACCACCACCACCAACTAGATCATCAACTAGAGACCCAACATCGTTTCGCACCCAACACATCACCCTACCAAAGCCGCCTTAGCCAAACACCACAACAATCTTTCCAAAACCTTTCCTCAACGCATCATTCACACCAATGTCTCCTTTCAATCGTCCTGGTCACCCTCCAACAAGTCAAACACAACCCAACTACTCTAGCATGGGTCATGAACTCAGCTATGGCGATACACCTTCGATGCATACACAAGATTACGCTGATTTGTATGACTATCTCAACAGGAAATCTCATGCAGTTGGTAGTGATGTTCCTGGGTCCTCAGATGCTCAAACATCCGGGGTGAATCATCAACGTGGGTTAGGGCCACAGGTTCGGGTAGCTAGGGGATGTGGTACCGGAGGGCGGTTAGGTGATCCCGGTCATCAACATTAGTCTTTTTTATGTAAACGGGAATTAATATTAATATGAATTTGTCTGACTTCGAGTTTATGTATCATGTATACTTTTTTTGAAAAAAAAATATAACACACACAGAGGTGCCAATCCAATTGACGCCTCCCTTTAAGCTTTACACATGGGCGCCAATTGGATTGGCAACACCAGGAGCCCTAGCCAATCCAATTGGCGCCTCCTATCTAAGTTTAAGAGGAGGCGACAATTGGATTGGAGCCTCCTCTTAAAAGTGGGATAGATTGAGATTTTTTTTTCAAAGCAGGGTATTTTGGGATTTTTTTTAAAATCAGGCGTATTTTAGTAAAAAATTCGATAGTTTCATCAAATTATTTCTTTCTATAAATAGTTCGCTTTTCACAAAATTTGAGTTATATATCCATTTCAAAAGATATTTTTTTGGCAAAAATGAGAGCGATTTGACAACCATATTCCCTATATTTAAAAAAAAATGTAACTAAACCTTTCAATTGTTCTAAAACAACATCAGTACGCATATCCTTAAGTTGAAAATTTTACTAACTGAATTTACTGTAAGCAATATCTCATACTAATAGTCATGCCTAACAAAAACTCAATTTTCAAATTTATATTACAAACAAATGTTGTTATCTCTAGTGTATATATATATATATATATATATATATATATATATATATATATATATATATTATATATATATATATATATATATATATATATATATATATGAGTTAAAAAAATAAAATTTTGGAGCCTTTACTAGACTAAGGGTTGAGACGGCCCTAAGGATATCATTATAATCTTTGTTGAAAACAAAAAGTAACTCATGAGATGATGAATTAACTAATGTACTATCCATTTTTACAAATAAAACTAGAATGCATGTTATTGATTTATTAATAAATAACAAAAGCCAATTATTTAGCCAAGTTATCATTTGTTGCAACTTAACTAGACAAAAATGGAAGTAAAAATTAAGTTTAATTAAAGGTAAATGAAAGTAAAAGTCATACTTTAATTCAAAAATGAAACATCATACATAATATTTATTCGAAATATAATAAAATAATACATCCAAACATAAACTACCGTGTATTCGAACTTCTTTCCTTCTCCTCCGACAGTATTACATGACATTTCATAACTCAACAATCTTGTTCTCCACGAGGAACAACTGGGAACTGACATCCTCAAAGAGTCCTGACTCTATGTATGCTCTACTCATCTTTGCAACATGCCGACAAACCGTCGTCACATAATCTTCCTACTCATCTTGAGCTTCATGTACCCCTTGCTTAGCTAGAATAAGTGGTCTTCCAAGAGCGTCTAGTGTCATGATAGGGTGTGGCATCTTATAGAATCAAGTCATGTAGTTGTCTACAACAACCCAATGTATAAGAGCTAGATTTTTGCGATATTCCTCTAGTATCAAGTGACACTCGAAATCATCTAGTATCGCACTGAGATCTCCATGGAGGACGCCGGGAGGAGCAGGCTCGTAGGGAGGTGTCAGAATAATCAGCAAGTAGCCAAACTGGCGCATCACTCACTCAGGCAGATAAGAATACATAAGAAAGACCCACATGTCATCCACCCATAGTATAATGAAATGACGTCAAGTCAATAAAGTACTGAAGGTAGGCCACATCGACATAGGTTACACTTTTGTCCATAAAAATGGACGCGCAAACCAAGAACATGAGGTAACACCTCAATGCGCAAGTCCGATAGTACTCAACCTGCGCATCATCACCTTCGGCGTACAAGGCCCCTTGCAAATGGTATTTATTAAGATTTTCCAAAAAACTAAGCCTAGCATGAGTACCTCTAGTTCTAGCTACCTTCTTGGCGGCCTTACTAGGGTCAGCGTCCAAATGAGTGACCATCATATCGACGACTTCCTCTCGAACGATTCTTCTGTGGTCCAGTAATCTCCCCCTTATGGGAAGATGTAGGAGGCTTGAGACATCATCCAAGGTGATGGTCATCTCGCCTATATGAAGATAGAAAGATGATGTGTCTGAAAGCCACCTCTCAGCAAAAGCCGCTTGCATGTCGTGGTTTATGGTCATGTAAGCAGAAGAACATAAATCGGCAAGATTGAAATATCAGATAGCATCAATGAACCATGCAGTAGTGGGCAGTGCCAGCTCTAATATCTTCCCAATATGGTTTATATATTTCAAACAATAATGGCCATTTCAAAAGAAAATATCACCTTCAACAACGATTTAATTAGTTGAAAACATATGAATTTCAAAAGAAAATAAATATACCTCTCATTCCCATACATGCTGTAATACCCCAAAATTTACCCTTCATTTTTCTTGGAAGCATGGGATTGTGTCTTACATTTCATTAGCATTATACTAGGTCATACTCATTGCATACTGCATTAGTGACATGGAAATCAGGGTTTGATTGACCACTCCATAACCAGAGGGAGCCCACACAAAGCAAGACTGAGAATTGAACTTCATTCTCCAAATATACAAGTCTCAAGGTGGTCCAGGTATCTTATGGTGGTCTACATTTCATCAATGGAGGATTCAGAGCTCCTAGAGTATGCATATGGATTTAATCAGAAATTAAGGTTTCATGGCTACCTGCAACAGGCAATGTTTAGTTGTAAGTAGAGGGGCTCATTCATGTCATGATTAGAGAGGCATCTTGGCCTAGGAAGATTCACAATTATCTCAGAAAGATCCATTGGCAAGCAGTGCAATTAGTTCCCGATCAATTTTGCCCTAAAACTAGGGTTTGGTATAAAATCAGTTTATTTCTGATTCCTTGGGTGAAACTCTTTTCCATGGCCCTCCGTATGTCCACAAGGGTCTATATACAAAAAATCAGCTCTTCATTTGGGCCAGAGGTGCTTCAATTGATTAATGGAATCGGGAATCAGACAGTTTGGGAAAAGTCAACTGTGGGGCCAGAAAAGTCAACTCCTGACATTTTGAAAGTGGAATCTCAAAATTCATGCCTAAGGGAGCCTACATGTGAAATTTGATCAAGGTTGGATCATGGGTTCATCATTTAATCAGGAATTGAAAAAGTTACTAAATTTGGAAATAGTTGACTTTCTATTTAGGGCAAGTTTTCATGATTGTTGCACCCACTTTAAGCCCATTTTCCATCAAGATGTAAGCTCCATTTGAAAATTTCTCCAACATGGAAGTTGTTCCTCTTGTTCCAATCTTTCTAGAGATATAAAGTTTGCTCCATTTGGATTAAAATTAAGAAAGTTATGCTTGGTCAAAGTGAGACATTATTTTAGGACACTTAGAAAATTTTCTAAGTCCAAAATCTGCAAAATTTGTCAAGACTTCTTGGCCAGATTTCTTGCATTTCAAGGCATCTTTTGAAAATACTTTCTGCATGACAATTGTACCTTGTCATGTCCTCTTTCACATCCTTTTGTAATCATCCCATTTGGATCATTGGTTTGAGAGATGCACTCATCTAAAGTTGGCATCATGAACTGAATTTTTAGGCAGCATTTAGGCCAAACTGGCCCAGCCATTTTGCAGATGATGAGACACGATTTTATGGCCATTTTTCACCTATTTCCACTCATCATTTCAACTTGTGTTTAACATGAAAGATGTTAAGCTCCATGCACTCTTCCTACTGTTTGCATTGCCTTGCCATTTGGTCATATACTCATCAAGATACATAGTCATAAAGTCACCCTCTTGAACTTATTTTCAAGCCATGCCCTGCTGCAGCCAGACCATAAAATCGACCAGCCACATGCTTTTCCTCATTTGGTCATGTACTTTTGTTGTCCACCAACTTAAGTTTTGCCACAATTAGAGCTTTCTTTCACCACCTCACCTTTTGTATCATATTGCACATAAACAAAACAAACATTGGCAAGCCCATTAGACACTTCAAATCCAACATATTTAAGGCACATAAACCCTAATCTGAAGAGTGGTGGCTGCAAAACTTTAGAGCAAAGAAAGCAAAGGCAAGTTGGCAAGGCTGGTTTTCATTTCATTTTCCATTTCTCAAGCTAAAGCACAAGCACCAAGAGCAACTCCTTTCTTCTTCCATTCCTCCAATACCAAGAGGCAGTGGACTGTTTTCCACTAGGTAAGCTTTTTACTCTTTCTTCCATGGATGTCAATAACTTCTTATGCTCACCATTATGCTATTCTTATCACTGTTTTTTTTATGACATTGCCATGTCCATCCTCATGTTGTTTCCCATATTAACAATATGCCATACTTGTCTATGAAGCCCTCACCATGAGGCATTGTTATTGAGCTTGAGTTTTTGCTGTTAAAATTCTGTGGTATCCGTGTTCATATGCTTGTCTTGTTGCTCACTTTTCTTCATGCTAAGGCCATTATTTTCACTGAATAAAATACCATGGTGTTCTACTCATTTCACACTTGAACTTTGCTTTTTTACTTCGAGCCATTTGGTGAACTATAGCATGAGATTTTTTGGTTGGAAGATTGAGTGAGACACACGGTTTTTCGCGCATGCCCTAGCTGCTGCATGGCCTTAAGTGTTGCTTCATGAAGGAGACGATACGTGTCGTCTTCGTAGCCGTCCGATTCCGCGCGCTGCTCGTTATCGTGACCGTCCATGCGCGTTTTGTCATTTTGTGACTTAAGTGCCACTTGACCGATCGATGCACATGTTACATAGCTTATTTAATTAATTTGTTCATTTCATTTAAATGTCACACGCTGGTTTTATTCGTTTGGACCGGGCTTCATGTACACTATGCTATCCACACCTCCCACATGCCTGGCCCATGTTCCTTTAATTCATTTTATTTTCTTTTCTTAATTCTTATTTTTATTTTCTGTTTTGCTTTTTAATTAATAAAAATATTTTATTTATTCATAAAAATACCAAAAAATACTTTTCACATTTTTTAATGTTTTATTTAATTTTTATTTTCATATTTATTTAATGCTAATATTTTATTTCAATTATTTATTTCAAGTAGTCCATTTTAACACACATTTATTTCTTGATTTTATTTTCATAACTTAGAATTACTTTTAGGTTCTGATTTTTGGGATGAGGGTTGACCAATGTCTCATGGTCAACCTGACCTTTTCTTGGGATTTTTTTTCCCATTTTCAATTTATTTTGGGATTTATTTTTGACCTAGTTTGCTTGGTTGACTTTTCAATTGACTTCTGTTTTATTTCAATTAATTTATACACTAATTCTCTTTATTTTTAAAATATTTTTGGGGGATGGTGATGCCGTAACCCCACCTTAGTTACTTTAATTTTTCATAATTTTCTTGATTAATTTAGTATTTATTTCATATTTCTTTAAGTTGACTCGACTTTTCAGTTGACTTTTCTATGATTGATGTTTGACTTAGGGATTGCTTAAGGCAATTGAAGAGATCTTTTGATCCTCCCTTGTTTATCTCATATGCCATGTATTAGAGGCCTTTCATCTTGATTTTATTTGATCCTTGCATCATTTCCCGATTAAATTATTCAGTGATCCTTTGTGTGCATAGTTTCACCTGTCTGATTCATCTGTCATCTTTTACACTTGTTTCTTTCATCCATACTTTCTACTGTTTTATTGCTTAACATGTTTATACTTCTTATGCATTGTCTAATGCTTCATTATTTCATTCTTTGATTCTTTGACTTGATCATATACTTGTTTACTTGTCTGATCTGATTAATATTTGTTGCCTACTTGTATGATGTATGAGGCATATATTTTTATTATTTGATTGCCATGAACAATCCCCATTCATAACAAATGTACCCCTCTCCCATGAAGTGTATAATGTTTATTCTTTCATTCTTTATTCATCTGTTAATACAAGAATTAAAACGAACATTCGATAACCATTTCAAAACAAGATCAAAAGCTCGATCCAACGTCGAGTAATCATTTTCAAAACTTAACAGAACCAGCACGTATTCATCTATCCTTTTGTAAGTCGATTGCTTCATGCATCACCATTTCTCTTGTAAGTCGATTGCTTCAGGCATCGCCATCTACCACTTGTAAGTCGATTGCTTCATGCATCGCCATCTACCCTTATCCCTGGTTCCTCTCCTTGCTCCATCCGTAGACTCTTGTTCCGTTTAGGTAGCACCCATTAGGTAGAACCCTTTGTATGATAACATAGGTAGAATTCCCTTATTCTTTGTATGATAACATAGGTAGCATTCCCTTATTCTTTGTATGATAACATAGGTAGTATTCCCTTATTCTTTGCATGCTAACATTAGGTAGATATTCCCATTTGTAAATCCTAACACATAGGTCCACATTGCATGACAACTCTAGGGCAGAGCTCCCCCATTTTTAGACCTTCCGTGCGTCTCCGATCTTGTGGCATGTCAATCCGTCCTATTGCAAAGAGGTAACTGCCTAAGACTCGATTCAGCGAGTTGCGACACCTGCTGCTAGGACGTGAACACATTTCCCACTCTCCTTTGACACAACTGGTTTCCTCCTTTGTAAGTCCATGTTCAGATGGCAACCCTTAACCCCTATGTAGTCGAACTACGACAACTCTGATTCTCATGTTCAGATGAGATACGTAGGCACGAGATGCGATGTCTTGCCGAGTTTTGACTAACGACTAACAACTAATCCTTGCTTGTTTTCGCCCTTGTTGCGATTCTTTTATCTCGCCCTCGTTGCGATCGAGACCTTCCCTTTCTCTTGCCCAAGTTGAAATTGAGACCCTTATTCCCGTAGTTAGCTGAACTGCGTTTTGCTCTGATTCTCATCCCATATGAGATACGTAGGCATAAGACGCGATGTCTTAGCGAGCACACTTCTCTTTCACCCATAGGTAGCCGAGCTACGAAGACTCTGATTCTCATGTTCAAATGAGATACGTAGGCAGTGGATGTGACATCCTTGCGAGTCATCTTCATTTTCTTTTGACCTTCTTTTAGTAAATAGTACCTTAGATAAACACACACCCTTTAGACAAGAACAACAAGAGTGGATCCCGTAGAGTACTACGGATGCGTAGGGGTGCTAATACCTTCCCTTCGCATAATCGACTCCCGAACCCAAGATTTGGTTGTGAGACCTTGTCTTTTCCTTTCTTCTCTTCAGGTTTTCTTCGAGCGTTTCCTTTCCCTCCTTCGGGATAAATAACGCACGGTGGCGACTCTTCTGTCTTTCTTTTTTTTGCCGGTTGTTTTTTTTCGCATTCTATTTTTTCAGATTGCGACTGAAGGAGAATTGCGATCCAAAACGCAGCGGAAATTAAAATGTTTCTCCTTTAGAGATCCTTACAAATGGTCATGATCAGTGATAGAATATTTACCTCTTGTGATGATTTAAACCTTTGATGAAGATCCACAGAGCGATCACGAACGTTGAACGATGACAACGTCTCTACTCAGTCCACACGAACGGATTCCTTCAATCTCAGTGCTAGCTGGTACGAATGAAGGCTTTGAGTGAGAGAGAGAGAAAAGGAAAACAATGCAACCGCGATTAATGCTTATGCACAAGGGTTCTATTTATAGAACCACTTGTGTGGGCTTCAAGCTAAAAAGCCCACTTAAGTGTATTTTGGCCCATATCTTATAATATGCCCAAAATCACTTAAGCCCATGGTACCTTACCATATTTCATATTCTACTCAAGTACACCGTACCTTACGATGTTCTATAATTCACTTAAGGGCACCGTACCTTACGGTGTTCCTTAGTTACTCTATCTCTCATCAATCCGTCCTTTGTGTGTGACCCTGTAGGTTTTCGTGACGTTGGCAATTATATTAAATCACGCATTTAACATAATAATTAGTGAGCGGTATCTAGTAACACATCACTGCTACCCAAGACACGAAAATGTCATATGATCTGACAAAACCTTCTGTGATAATACTTATGTGCATAATTACCCTTTTGCCCTTATGTCTATATTGAACACAAGGCATAGACCGTGTCATCCTTGTCCAGTTCAATATTGGGCCCATAGACATTTATCCTGCTATGCAGGATGGGCAAATTCCATCTAGGTCACTCATGTCCCTCAGCATGCTTCGTGGAGTACCCATCAACTGTCTTTATGGTTATCCAGTTACGGACAACGTTTGATCAGCAATAAAGCACTCGACTCTACATCTAGGGTCCATAGTGGTTTTAGGTCGAAGAGTGGTATACATCATTATCACCATGAGAATAACTTATGACACTTTGCATAACTTTCTATATAATATTCTCATAGCGGGTCAATCCGGTATAAATATTACTCTTAATATTCATATCTATGTTTAAGACTCAATAACTCCTTATCCATGATCCATGAGATGTGATCATCAGTCTATATACATAATAGTCTTAATGCTTTAATGTCATCCCACTTCACAATAAAGCTCGACTACGGATACTTTAAGAATAGTGTCCTTATGTTTAATGTGATCTCATGATTAAGTCATACTTGATACATTAAACAGACTAGCTATTCTAGGGACTTTATTAAACAAACGTAATAAAGAAAAAGCCTTTTATTATTAATAAATAATTCGATACAAGTACCAAAAGTATTGGCCTCTAGGGCTTACACCAACAATCTCCCACTAGCACTAGAGCTAATCAGGCATACCCTTAATACCCATAGATCTAGTATGGCCATCATGCTTCTGCTGCGCAAGAGGCTTTGTCAGTGGGTCAGCAATATTGTCATGTGTAGGTACTCTGCATATTTTTACATCTCCTCTATCTATTATCTCTCGAATGAGATGATAACGCCTAAGTATGTGTTTGGATCGTTGGTGAGATCTAGGCTCCTTGACTTGTGCGATAGCACCATTGTTATCACAGTAGAGACCAATGGGATCCACAATGCTAGGAACTATGCCAAGTTCACTAATGAACTTTTTGATCCAAACAACTTCCTTTGCTGCACTTGAGGCAGCAATATACTCGGCCTCGGTTGTAGAATCAACAACTGTATCTTGCTTTGAACTTTTCCAGCTCACAGCGCCACCGTTTAAGCAAAACACATGACCAGATTGCGATCTAAAGTCATCCTTATCTGTCTGGAAGCTAGCATCGGTGTATCCAATTACAGCCAACTCTTCGTGACCTCCATATATCAAGAATGAGTCCTTAGTCCTTCTCAAATACTTAAGGATATTCTTGACAGCTACCCAGTGAGCATCACCAGGATCAGATTGGTACCTACTCGTTGCACTTAAAGCATACGAGACATCTGGTCGAGTACATAACATGTCATACATGATAGATCCTATTGCAGATGCATATGGAATCTTATTCATGCGATCCCTTTCTTCCTTATTTAAAGGGGATTGTGTTTTTGATAGACACAGGCCATGTTGCATAGGTATGAATCCTTTCTTGGAATCATGCATATTAAAGCGTCTCAACACTTTGTCTATGTATGTACTCTGACTTAGGCCAAGCAGTTTTTATGATCTATCTCTATAGATTCTGATTCCTAATATATAGGCTGCTTCACCTAGGTCCTTCATAGAAAAGCATTTCCCCAACCAAGACTTTACTTGTTGTAGGGTAGGGATATCGTTTCCAATGAGTAATATGTCATCTACATATAATACCAGGAAAACGATCATGCTCCCACTAACCTTCTTGTAGACACAAGGCTCATCTTCGTTCTTGATGAATCCATATTGTTTTACTGTTTCATCAAAACGAAGATTCCAGCTTCTGGAAGCTTGCTTCAATCCATAGATTGATCTTTGTAACTTACATATCTTTTGGGCTTCCTCTGGTATGTCAAATCCTTCAGGCTGTGTCATGTACACATCCTCAAGAAGATTTCCATTAAGGAAAGCAGTTTTGACATCCATCTGCCATATTTCATAATCATGATATGCAGCGATAGCAAGTAAAATCCGAACTGATTTAAGCATTGCAACTGGTGAAAATGTTTCATCATAGTCAATCCCATGAATTTGTTTATATCCTTTTGCAACCAGTCTTGCCTTATAGGTATGTACCTTACCATCCATGTCAGTCTTCTTTTTGAAGACCCACTTGCATCCTATAGGGTTAACTCCTACAGGAAGCTCTACCAAGGTCCAAACTTGGTTTGTGTGCATGGAATCCATTTCAGATTTCATGGCTTCTAGCCACTTCTCAGACTCAGGACCAGTTATGGCCTCTTGGTAGGTCACAGGCTCATCTTGATCCATGAGTAATACATCACCTTGATCAATTATGAGATATCCATATCTCTCAGGTAGTTGACGTATCCTGCTTGACCTACACTGGTCTTGTTCTACTTGAGCAGGTTGCTCTTCCACAACTTCTTGTGTTTCATGCTCTAATTCCTCCATAGATGTATCCATGCTTTGTGATTCTTGAATTTCTTCAAGCTCTACTTTCCTCTCACTGGTTCCTTTGGAAATAAAATCCTTTTCTAGGAAAACTCCAGTTCGAGCGACAAACACTTTGCCCTCAGAAGGATTGTAGAAGTAATACCCTCTTGTTTCTTTAGGATACCCCACAAATAAGCATTTGTCAGATTTGGGCTCAAGCTTTGTTGAAATTTGTCGTTTCACATAAACCTCGCAACCCCAAATCTTTATGTAAGACATATGTGGTTTCTTACCACTCCATATCTCATATGGTGTCTTCTCAACCTTTTTGGATGGAACACGGTTAAGTGTGTAAGCTGCTGTCAAAAGTGCATGTCCCCAAAAGGAGTTTGGAAGATCGGCGTGACACATCATGGATCGGACCATGTCTAACAGGGTTCGATTTCTTCTCTCAGATACACCATTCCATTGGGGTGTTCCAGGAGGAGTAAGTTGGGATAGGATCCCACACTCTTTTAGATGGTCATCAAACTCTAGGCTTAAATACTCACCACCTCGATCTGATCGAAGAGTTTTAATATTCTTACCTTGTTGGTTTTGTACTTTATTCTTGAATTCCTTGAACTTTTCAAAGGACTCTGATTTGTGTTTCATTAAATGCACATAACCATATCTACTAAAATCATCAGTGAATGTGATGAAGTACGGAAAACCTCCTCTGGCTGGTATGTTCAGTGGTCCACATACATCAGTATGTATGAGGGCCAAAAGATCATTAGCTCTTTCACCTTTTCCTGTGAATGAAGACTTTGTCATCTTTCTAATCAAACAAGATCTGCATGTCTCATATGATTCATAATCAAAAGAGTCAAAGAGTCCATCTTTATGGAGTTTGGAAATGTGTTTCTCATTTATGTGGCCTAATCGACAATGCCAAAGGTAAGTTGGATTTAACTCGTTAGGTTTCATCCTTTTAGTATTAATGTTATATATAGGCATTTCGAGATCAAGGACATACAGTCCATTGCTCATTTGTGCAGTAGCATAGAATATATCATTCAAATAAATTGAGCAACAATTGTTCTTTATTATAAATGAAAAACCAAACTTGTCCAAACAAGAAATGGAAATAATATTCCTGCTAATTGCAGGTACATAATAACAATTCTCTAACTGAATTATTAAACCACTAGGTAAAGTTAATACATAAGTTCCTACGGCTAAAGCAGCAACCTTTGCTCCATTGCCAACTCGTAGGTCAACTTCACCTTTTGCCAAATCTCTACTTCTTTTTAGCCCCTGCACATTTGTACAAATGTGAGAACCGCATCCAGTATCTAATACCCATGATGCAGAAGTAGATAAATTTATTTCAATAACAAAAATACCTGAAGTTGAAGTCTCTACTCCATTCTTCGTATCTTCCAGGTACTTTGGGCAGTTTCTCTTCCAGTGTCCGATCTTACCGCAATGGAAGCAGGTGCCTGCCTTTGCTATGCCTCCAGTAGACTTCAAAGCAGCAACAGTGGGTCTGGGTTTGGCAACTTCCTTGCCTTTCCCTTTATCACCATGCATGGTGGGCCTTTTGTTCTGTCTCTTTCCATTTCCGATCATCAGAATGGACTTCCCTTTTGTCTTCAGATTCTGCTCAGCTGTTCTTAACATGCCTAGCAGTTCAGGAAGAGATTTATCCATATCATTCATATTGAAATTTAGGACAAATTGACTGAATCTATCTGGCAACGATTGCAAGATCAAATCAGTCGCAAGTTCCTTTCTAAGGGGAAAACCCAACCTTTCAAGGTTTTCCACATACCCAATCATCTTGAGCACATGGGGATTTACATGGGCTCCCTCAGCTAACTTGCTTTGAAAAAGGGCTTTTGAAACTTCAAACCTCTCATGCCTTGCTTGCTCTTGATAGAGCATCTTCAAGTGTTCGATCATATCGAACGCTGCCATGTTCTCATGTTGCTTTTGCAATTCTGAGTTCATGGTAGCTAGCATGAGACAAGCAGTTTCATTGGCATCATCGACATGCTTCTTATAAGCATATCTTTCTGCCTTAGGTGCAGAACTAGGAGGTTCCTCTTCAGGAACAGGTTTCTCCAAGACATACAGCTTTTTATCATGTTTGAGGACAATCCTTAGGTTTCGGTGCCAATCCAGGAAATTTGTCCCAGACAATTTTTCCTTGTCAAGGATTGATCGCAAGATGTTGTTTGAGGTGTTTGTTGTCATGGTAATCTACATAAGAATTAATGAAAATATAAGTATCAATAACATATTTAATTAGGCCTTTAATTAAATATGCTCCCACTATTTTACTCAAAACAAATGACCCTCATCATTTGATTCGGAAAATCCCGTTGGAAGATTTTCTAGTGGGTCGAGATCCATATTTCACTTTGTTCTAAGTCCGCGTAGGCGGATTACATAAAACTAGGTTATTTAGGTAGGAACTCCTTCCAATTGTATCTAATACAACTCTCGAAAATTTCAGTTGGGTGAATAACTCCTTATTCCAATCCATCATATGGATCATTTCCAACTCTTGCTTCTAAACATATATAATCTTATTATAATTTGTTTAGTTAAGTTTGACCCATTGTTTTAGCAGTTGGGTATTACAATTATCCCATCGCACCTTACTAATATAGAACATGCACCTCGCATAGGCGAAACCTACATTATCCGATACTAGTCTTGATGAGTGCCAAAACTTGGAAAGCATAAACTTAATATTTAATTTGAGGGAATTGTAATCGTTATGATCTCACCGGCTTATTTATCATATAAATCGTCTCTCACATGCATCAACATACATTCACATACATTCACATGCATCAACATACATTCACAATGAAACAGTTATGGCCCCTAGCGCAATTGTTCTCCCAAGCCAATGAGAGAACCTAAGCTAACCTAATAACGATCTAAGCTTCTCCAAGCAAGATCTTCAAGGTTGTCCTCCTTTAATATTGAATTCTTCTCTAAGCTTCTCCAAGCAAGATCTTCAAGGTTGTTCTCCTTTGATCTTCAAAGTTGTCCTCCTTTGATATTGAATTCTTCTCTTTCTCTTGTCATTACATTACAGAAGAAACTCGTTTTACATACGAGGGATTGAGATGAGAAAAGAAGTTACACTAAGAGATTAAAAGGAGAGGCACGACACGCAGGTCGTATTCAAAAACCCAAAACAAAATGAAGGAAGACTAAGGCCATAACTGATCACCATAAGGCAATAATAACAAACACATTATTATTATTAATTTTTAATTCCTTTAATTAATTAAAACCAAATTAAATTTCGGCGACCGATCACACTACGCAGAGTTAGCCGGGGGTTCTGCTGCCCGGTCAGCGGACGGTGGTTCCGCTGACCGATCAGCGGACGGGGGTCAAAGGGGCAGCGCCCCTGTCCAAAATTTTAATGAACAATTCATTTGAAATGGACATTGTTTTGCATCAACACAACCCTTGCGTAGTCACAAAACAGAAACCCCGAGAATTCTGACTCTATGAGTGTGACGACCGTCACAGGCGTGTGGCGGCCGTCATAGGCAATTTTGGATCTGTGAGTGTGACGACCGTCACAAAGCATATGACGAACGTCACAGGCTTGTTACGACCGTCACGGGCTTGTTACGACCGTCACGCTGCTTGTTACGACCGTCACGCGTCTTGTTACGACCGTCACGCATCCAGCTTGTTACGCTCATAACAGAACTTTGAAACAGTCTACAGACCTGTTCCAAAAGGCCCTAAATTCACAACTCCTTGACGGCACAACCCTTGCGCCGTCATTAACCCTAATGCACCAATTTCAGACCGTCAAACACACCTCGATTGTTGATTCAGTATGATTGATCAACAGGTCATTGCTTCACCATACTAATGTCGGATTCCGAAGCAGATGACCATTGATCGCTCAAAGGAAAACAATCATTTAGTGTTTGAAAGAACGAAACAGAAATAGTATATCATATATACTGTACTTTGCATTAGGATTACTTATATCATATATAAGTTGATCAGTCTCAATTGCGTAACATATGGACGATCGATGTATCGCTGCTTCACCATACTTATGTCGGTTCCGAAGCATAGTCAACATCAATCATCCAACTCGTACACTCATGATGCCAAATTTAACTACTTGTTTAATTAATTGATTCATTCGGTCTTTTAATCATATTAATACAGAAAATAAACAGCTATCCGAGTCATGGTTTCGTAAGTGGCTCTGATACAACTGAAGGAGAATTGCGGTCCAAAACGCAGCGGAAATTAAAATTTTTCTCCTTTAGAGATCCTTACGAATGGTCATGATCAGTGATAGAATATTTACCTCTTGTGACGATTTAAACCTTTGATGCAGATCCACGGAGCGATCACGAACGTTGAACGATGACAACGTCTCTACTCAGTCCACACGAACGAATTCCTTCAATCTCAGTGCTAGCTGGTACGAATGAAGGCTTTGAGTGAGAGAGAGAGAAAATGAAAATAATGCAACCGCGATTAATGCTTCTGCACAAGGGTTCTATTTATAGAACCACTTGTGTGGGCTTCAAGCTAAAAAGCCCACTTAAGTGTATTTTGGCCCATATCTTATAATATGCCCAAAATCACTTAAGCCCATGGTACCTTACCATATTTCGTATTCTACTCAAGTACACCGTACCTTACGATGTTCTATAATTCACTTAAGGGCACCGTACCTTACGGTATTCCTTAGTTACTCTATCTCTCATCAATCCGTCCTTTGTGTGTGACCCTGTAGGTTTTCGTGACGTTGGCAATTATATTAAATCACGCATTTAACATAATAAATAGTGAGCGGTATCTAGCAACACATCACTGCTACCCAAGACACGAAAATGTCATGTGATCTGACAAAACCTTCTGTGATAATACTTATGTGCATAATTACCCTTTTTCCCTTATGTCTATATTGAACACAAGGCATAGACCGTGTCATCCTTGTCCAGTTCAATATTGGACCCATAGACATTTATCCTGCTATGCAGGATGGGCAAATTCCATCTAGGTCACTCATGTCCCTCAGCATGCTTCGTGGAGTACCCATCAACTGTCTTTATGGTTATCCAGTTACGGACAACGTTTGATCAGCAATAAAGCACTCGACTCTACATCTAGGGTCCATAGTGGTTTCAGGTCGAAGAGTGGTATACATCATTATCACCATGAGAATAACTTATGACACTTTGCATAACTTTCTATATAATATTCTCATAGCGGGTCAATCCGGTATAAATATTACTCTTAATATTCATACCTATGTTTAAGACTCGATAACTCCTTATCCATGATCCATGAGATGTGATCATCAGTCTATATACATAATAGTCTTAATGCTTTAATGTCATCCCACTTCACAATAAAGCTCGACTACGGATACTTTAAGAATAGTGTCCTTATGTTTAATGTGATCTCATGATTAAGTCATACTTGATACATTAAACAGACTAGCTATTCTAGGGACTTTATTAAACAAACGTAATAAAGAAAAAGCCTTTTATTATTAATAAATAATTCGATACAAGTACCAAAAGTATTGGCCTCTAGGGCTTACACCAACAGCGACAGCTGGCGACTCTGCTGGGGATCAAACCCAGAATCTCTGATTTCCCTACGGAGTCCCTCCTAGCTTTTGTATTTCTTGTTTGTTGGGTGTTTATTCTTTTGTATAGTTATTTATTTTTCAGCATTTACCTGCTTTATCTTATCGTATTTGTGTATATATCATTGCTTGTATCTGTTGGCTCTGTGGGGGGTTGATTATTTTTTGGGATGGGTTGTTCTACGAGAGATAAGCCCACTACCCAGGCTTGAGCGTACACATAGGTTTTAGAGTGGATAGTCATGAGGCTTGCGTGGCATGTTGCTACGTTAAGTCGTTCATGAGACCCACATCCAGACGAGGTTTCTCTTGGATATATTCTGTCCTATGGGTGTTCCATAACGACAGATGTTCCTCTAGAAATCGTCGATTCTGGTGACCATCTCCTGAGGACTCAGCCGAGGACTCTCCTCCGAGATGCATTTATGTTAGCTCTGGTGGGCGCATTCTCGCTGCTCAATCCGAGGACCCCGAGGCTGGGAACTTGCCTTTAGGATGTCCTGTTGAGGGGAGTCAGTGGAGGTCTTTTATCCCGTAATAATGCCAAACCTTCAGTGGTAAACATATTATTCGACTGAAGGGTTGAAGCTGATGAACTTCTGTTCTTAGAACCTACCAGTGAGGGGCGGGCTAAACTCAGGAAACCTTAACCTTCAACCAACCCGGTTTTCTGGAGCAGAACTTTGATCTCATATTATATTCCTCAGTGGGTTTCTCTTCAGACAATGCAACCCGACAATTGTTCAAGCAGATACAGCAATCCTGGTTCCCATGTCACTGCATTGCATCACATCATTTTGCATTCATATCATTTAACACATGTTTATCCATTACTAGGGGTTTATATCTTCTTCTTGATTCTAGTCGGGGTTTCTGGTTCTCTCAAGATGGATATTGGCAGAAAGAGACGTGTCGCCTACAAGTTTCCTGTGGTTTGTATGGAGCCTATTCAACAGCTGATGAAGTTAATGGATCATGACTCTCTAGAAAGATTCCGGAGGGATTATGGTTTGATTCTAAGTTTCGTCACGGTTCTCTCCAAAGATCAACACAATGCTTTCTTTACATTGCTGCAGTTCTATGACCCTCCACTGAGGTGTTTTACATTCCCGGATTATATCTTGGTCCCTACTTTGGAGGAGGTTGCCAGTTTTCTCAAAGTTCCTATCAAGCTCCAGTTGCTATTCTACAGTTTCGAGTTTCTGCCCGATCTCAGCGTGGTTGCTTCAGCCACATATTTGGGGAAATCAATCTTGAAGTCTAATATGTGTCAGAAGGGGGAGCCAGTGGTTTTCATCTGAGTTTCCTAGTGGGAGAAGCCAGAAAGAAGCTTGAAGAGGGTGATTGGAGGGGTTTCAATGCTGTGTTGGCTCTTTGTGTGTATGGGATTGTCCTGTTCCCTAATGTTACAAAATTTGTGGACGTAGACGCAATACGCCTTTTTGTGTTGGGTAATCCAGTGCCGACCTTGTTGGGAGATTTCTTTCATTCAGTGCATCACAGGAATGAGAATAAAAAAGGAGGATTGGTGAACTGTTGTGTACCCTTGTTTCATAAGTGGTTCAGTTCTCACCTACCAAAGTCAGGAGCGTTTGTTGATCTCAAGGACTCATTGAGTTGGTCGAAGAGCTTGATGGGGATAAGAGCTAAAGATATTTCTTGGTGGGCTGACCAAAACTTGCTTCGGGAAGATATTGTTCACAGTTGTGGGAACTTCCCGAATGTACCGTTGATAGGAAGAAGAGGAGGTATCAACTATAATCCTTCTCTAGCAGTCAGACAGTTTGGATATGCTTTAAGAACTCCGCCTCTAGAAAAAGATGTGGAAGAATCTAGGTTTTTCCATTCTTCATCTGATTTGACTGTATCCCATAAGGCGGCTGAGGCCTGGCTCAAGGTGATCAAGAGAGGAAGGACTGTGCTTGGAAAAGTAGATTGCAGGACTTATTCTCATTATGAAGATTGGCTTCAGGGAAGAGTTGAAGAGTTTGGTCTGCCGTTTCCTATTGAAGAACCTTTGTATCCACCTACTCCTGAGCAGTCAACAATGGTGAGTCGAGAGGAGTATGAAAAATTGAAGAATGCCATGGAGGAGCTTCAAACTGAAAACTTGGAGTTGAGTGTGAAGTTGCAAGACTGTATGCATATATACCATGAAGCGGAATATCAGAAAGGGGAGCCGTCATATTACAAGAGGAAGCAGAGAAGAAATTGGCTATGGAGGTGAACTTCTTCAGGAAGACAGACAAAGCCTTAGGGTCATCCAGTTCTGCGTTGAGGCGAGTCAAGCAGCAGTTAGTGGATGCTCATGGTAAGTTAGCTGGTTGGCAAGAGCAATGGGATGCATTTTCAGCTTCTCGGAGGGCGAAAGAGGAGGAGACGGTGGCTCAATTGATTGATCAGTTGGAGAAATTGAAGACTTTGCTGAAGGAGAAGAACAATGAGCTTCTGTGCGCCCGTTCAACCAATGGTTACATCACAGATCAACTTGACAAGGCTTAAGAACAGATTTAAGAACTCAAGGTGTTGGCGGGTGTGAAGAAGTCTAAACTTGAAGAGGTATTCGGAGAGGATGATGGGAATTACTACATGGAGCACATCAACGAACTGGATAGGGTTATTCACAAGAGGAATCTGCTTATCCGGCGTTTGACAGAATCTCCAGATCATCCTGACACGATGGCACTGCTGGATGAAGTGAGGAGCAGTCCTTATGGGTTGTACACATGAGGCTGATTCCTGATTTTTGTTCCTCTTCTTACTTGTTGTGTTTACTTGTCGCTTTGTAGTGATGATCCACAAACTTGTTGTGGATATCCTCTTTTGATATACTGTTGGCTAAGGCTCCTTTCTTTGAACTTGTCTGTATGAAGGTTTTCTCTCTATTGTATCTTGATCTCAAAAGCTTATCCACGACTTGATCTTCCTGTACCGTTCACCTGATGTGAGACTGGAATCAAGGGGGTAGAATACCCTTTGGAATTGATAAACATTTCATTGCATTTTCATATTCATTTGCATGTCTTGCATAACAGGTATCGTCGCAGTGGTTCTCATTTTGTTTGGTGTTCCACTAGCAGGATAGCTGATTCAGGAATTCATCGGTACGGTACCCGCAGAAATCAACAGAGAGCAATGGAAGGCCTACAAGCAGAACTAGCCGAGATGAGAATTCGCATGAACCAATTCATGGATGTGGTTCAAGGAGTGGCTCAAGGACAGCAAGAGCTCAGACAGATGATGCAGAGGAATACCGCCACTACTCAACTAGAGACGGTAATTGATCCTCCAGTTGGAGAAGTTAACGGACCCAGTGGATCGGGGCCTATCCCGATCCCACGTGCCAACCCTGATCAACAACCCATCCATGATGATCAGGAGGATCAGTTCACCTTGATGCCGAAGGACTTTGGCATGGGCCATGGCATGGACCCCACGTTTAGGAGATTGGAGGAGAGATTGAAGGCGGTGGAAGGACATAATGCTATGGGGGTAGATGTTGCTGATTTGGGGCTGGTCCCAGGTGTGAGGGTGCCACCAAAATTCAGAGTCCCGGTGTTTGACAAATATAATGGAAACTCTTTCCCGAAGACTCATGTGCAAGCCTACTTCCACAAGATGGTTGCATACTCCGATGATGAGAAGCTACTCATGTACTTCTTCCAGGATAGTCTAGCTGGGGCATCTCTGGAATGGTATATGAGGCTGGACAAAGCTCACATCCGTTGCTGGAGAGACTTGGCTAAGGCTTTCGTGAAGCAATACCAGTACAACGCATACATGGCGCCTGACAGAACCCAACTTCAGAATCTGTCTCTCAAGAGCAATGAGTGCTTCAGAGAATATGCTCAACGCTCGAGAGAGACAGCTTCCCGTGTTCAGCCTCCGATGTTGGATAAGGAGATGGCCAACATGTTCATGAACACTCTTCCCGGACCTTACTTGGAGCGTCTGGTGGGTTGCAACGCCTCCAACTTTGCTGATGTAGTCTCTACCAGTGAGAGGGTGGAGAACTACTTGAAGACATGTAAGATCCAGAATGGGGTTGGATCATCATCAGGGGTGAAGAAGCGGTTCATTGGAGGGCAGAAGCGGAGAGAGGGGGATACAAATTCTTTGTCTTCATATCAGAGCAGGGGTATCAGAAGGAACAGTTTTCAGAACTACCATCAATAACCGTATGTTGCGGCTGTGACTATTCCAGCTACAGCACCAGTGCAACAACAACAACCATAGCGTCAACAGAATCAATACCAACAACAGCAACAGGGTAACAGACCCGCCTATCAACAGAGGCAAAAGATGATGGACATGCGTTTCGACACTCTTCCGATGTCGTACGCTCAGTTGCTTCCTAGCCTTCAACAATTACAACTCGTGCAGTTACGCACTCTGGCTCCTCCTGTTGGCAGGCTTCAGTGGGTTATGACGCCAACGCTAGGTGTAACTTCCACTCTAGGGCACCTGGCCATAATATTGAGAACTGCAAAGCTTTTAAGCACGTAGTTCAGGACCTCATCGATTCAAAGGCCATTAACTTTGCGCCAGCTCCTAATGTCGTCAACAATCCCATGCCGCAGCATGGTGGTGCAAACATTAATATGGTGGAAGAAGAAGCCAAGTCCGTCAAGGATGTGTTGAAGCTGAAGACTCCGCTGTTGGAGATTAAAAAATACTTGCTGAAGGCCGATGTTTTCCCCGGTTGTGGGAACGGTTATTTGGGTTGTGCTGCACAGAGCGGAGGTTGTTTGAAGCTGCAGCAGGGTATCCAGGCCTTGCTCGATGATGGTATCCTCCAAGCTGAAGACTTGTCTGTCCAAGAGTCTGTTGAAGGGGTTGATGAAGAGGTGTATGAAGATGCTGTTGAAAAATTCATAGATGTTGTTCCTGCTGATTCTGTAATTCATAATGATCTATTTAATTTTTCAAATGTTGTTGCTGATATCCCAAATAATGTGTTTAATTCTGATGTATCTGTTGAACTTGATTCCGACGTTTCAGATGTTTATGTTTCAATGAATGAGATTTCTGAGTATGACTGTGATGTTGCCACTATCACCATTTTCTACCCAACTGCTCAGATCAGTGTGCCAGAAGTGCAACCGGTGTCACCAGTGCAACCGCATCAGTCCACAATGACCATCACTACCCATGCTCCTTTACCTTTCACCAGCGAAAGGGCCATTCCTTGGTATTATGGGGGGAGTGTATACACGCATGATCATGGAGTGGAGCAACCACTGAAAATATAGGAGAAGTTTGAATCTGAAGTTGAGATAAAAGATCCCGCAGTGGACAATGTTGGTGGAATCGGGCGATTCACCAGAAGTGGTAGACTGTTCTTACCACTCGTCACCCAACCTGATAGTGCTAACGCCGCGGCAAAGACCAAAGGCAAACAAGTTGTGAATGAGGGTACCTCTGCACCACAGGCTGGTTCTGAGCCTACTTTTACGAAGGATGTGGACGAGCTCTTGAGAATTATAAAGAAAAGCGACTACAAGGTAGTCGACCAGTTGATTCAGATGCTGTCTAAGATATCTATTCTCTCACTCCTGTTGTGTTCGGAGGCACACAGGGAGGCACTGCTGAAAGTCCTAAATGCTGCATATGTGCCTCAGGAGATCTCAGTGAACCAATTAGAAGGGATAGTTGCAAATGTTCATGCAAGCAACGGGTTGGGATTTACTGATTCTGACTTAACACCAGCTGGACGCAATCATAACAAGGCTTTGCACATCTCAATGGAATGCAAAGACACCGTGTTATCTCATGTTCTGGTGGATATAGGTTCCTCTCTCAATGTGCTACCCAAGAGAGCCCTGTCAAGGTTAGAAGTAGAAGGTTTGGTCTTGAAACCTTCTAATCTCGTGGTGAGAGCCTTCGATGGCTCTAAGAGGTCAGTGTTCGGAGAGGTAGAATTGCAAATTCTGATTGGATCACAAACCTTCAACACCGTCTTCTATGTGATGGATATCAGTCTCTCGTATAGTTGTCTGCTGGGTCGTCCTTGGATCCACAATGCTGGGGCAGTCTCCTCAACTTTGCATCAGAAGATCAAATTCCCGGTCAACGGACGAATTATCACTGTCTGTGGTGAGGAGGACATTATGGTCAGTAACCTGTCTACATTCAAGTATGTAGAGGTAGAAGGTGAAATTCATGAGACCCTGTGTCAGGCCTTTGAGGTAGTTCATGTCAAGGATGCAGCTCCGGTGGAAGAGGTTAAAACGGGTGCCTCTATCTCGTCCTTCAAGCAGGCACAGGCCGTGGCGAATTCAGGTGTTGCCCCTGGTTGGGGACGTCTGTTGGAGTTACCAATGAAAGAAGACAAGTTCGGGATTGGGTATCAGCCAGCTCTGACTTCTACAACTTCAACGCCTCAGACTCGTTAGGGGCTGATTACTTTCTCCAATGCTGGCATCATTCAGTATGGCCAGATCTCTGCAATCAACGAAGAAGATGGCGATAGTGATTGCGACATTGACAACTGGGTGCGTCCGAGGATCCCGGGTGAAGTCGTCAATAATTGGTCTTCTGAAGAGATCATCCAAGTCACTCTTCTTGAAGAGTAATTTTCCTTGTTTGTTCATGCATGTCCAAGTCTTACGTTCCGCCCAGGGCGTAATGACTCATTGTAGGGCTCATCTATGTGAATACCTGCATTTTATCATAAATAAAGGACTTCTTTTTGCATTCAAAATTTTGTTCACTGTCTTTCTATTTTTGCAGTTTTCAAAAAAAATAAATACATTTTGGCAATGTTTTGTTTAGTTTTCACTCATTATTCATAAGCACATACCATCACTCATGCAGATGCACGTCACCGGATCCTATTGATAACGATTCTGCTATGGCTCGCTTCGACTTTGAAAATCCGATCTTTCAAGCTGAAGAAGAGGGTGATGAAGACTGTGAACTCCCCGAAGAACTTGCCAGGCTGTTAAAACAGGAGGAAAGGGTCATTCAACCGCATCAAGAGTCTGTTGAAGTGATTAATCTTGGCACCGAGGACGTCAAGAGAGAAATCAAGATAGGGGCTGCTTTGGAAGATGATGTGAAGAAGGGGCTGATTGAATTGCTGCAAGAGTATGTTGACGTCTTCGCCTGGTCTTATCAGGACATTCCAGGGCTTGATATAGACATTGTGGTACACCGTTTGCCTCTCAAAGAGGATTGTCCTCCGATCAAGCAGAAGCTCAGAAGAACAAGACCAGAGATGGCTGTCAAGATAAAGGAAGAAGTGCAAAAACAGTTGGATGCAAGATTTCTAGCAGTTACCAATTATCCGCCATGGGTTGCAAACATCGTTCCCGTACCTAAGAAGGATGGAAAGGTACAGATGTGTGTTGACTACCGGGATCTGAACAGAGCTAGTCCTAAAGATGATTTCCCATTACCTCACATCGACGTTTTGGTAGATAACACGACTCAGTTCTCGGTATTCTCCTTCATGGATGGCTTTTCTGGCTATAATCAAATTAAGATGGCACCAGAAGACATGGAGAAGATAACTTTCATAACCCCATGGCGCACCTTCTGCTACAAGGTGATGCCGTTTGGTCTGAAAAAAGTTGCGGCAACATATCAACGAGCTATGGTAACTCTTTTCCATGATATGATTCATCATGAAATCGAGGTTTATGTTGATGATATGATTTCCAAATCTCAGACAGAAGAAGAACATTTGGTGGATCTGCGGAAACTGTTTGAGCGTTTGAGGAAATTCAAGCTGAGGCTTAATCCGAACAAGTGTACTTTCGGGGTGAGATCTGGAAAATTGTTGGGTTTTATTGTTAGTGGAAAAGGGATTAAGGTGGACCCTGATAAAGTGAAAGCGATACAGGAAATGCCTGAGCCAAGAACAGAGAAACAAGTCTGTGGTTTCTTAGGGAGGTTGAACTACATAACAAGGTTCATCTCTCACCTAACAGCCACGTGTGAGCCAATTTTCAAGTTGTTGAGAAAAGATCAGGCTATCAGGTGGAATGATGATGATTGTCAAAGGGCTTTCGAGAAAATAAAAGAGCATTTGCAGAATCCTCCAATCCTTATTCCTCCAGTCCTAGGGAGACTGCTGATTATGTACTTGACAGTATTCGATAATTCCATGGGTTGTGTTCTCGGCCAACACGACGAGACAGGTAGGAAAGAGCATGCCATATACTACCTGAGTAAAAAATTCACAGATTGCGAGTCGAGATACTTAATGCTTGAGAAGACATGTTGTGCACTTGCATGGGCTGCTAAGCGATTGAGATAATACATGCTGACTCACACAACCTTACTGATCTCCAAAATGGATCCAGTCAAGTATATATTTGAGAAGCCAACTCTCACCGGAAGGGTTGCTCGTTGGCAGATGGTATTAACAGAGTACGACATCCAGTATACATCCCAGAAGGCCATCAAAGGGAGTATTCTGTCAGACTATCTTGCTCAGCAGTCGATTGATGATTATGAGCCGACGAAGTTTGATTTTCCAGATGAAGACATCATGTTCCTCAAGATGAAAGATTGTGAAGAGCCGGTTGTTGAGGAGGGACCTGATCCAGATGAAAAATGGACTTTAATGTTTGATGGGGCCGTCAATGCCAAAGGAAGTGGAATTGGTGTTGTCATCACTACTCCGAAAGGTGCCCACATGCCTTTCACCGCTCGTCTGACTTTTGAGTGCACCAATAATGAAGCTAAGTATGAGGCCTGTATCTTGGGTATTGAGCAAGCCATTGATTTGAGAATCAAGACTCTGGACATCTTCGGAGATTCAGCTCTAGTGATCAATCAAGTGAATGGTGATTAGAATACTCTCCATCCTAATCTGGTCCCCTACAGAGATTACATGAGAAGACTGTTGATTTTCTTCACAACAGTAAAGCTGAATCATATACCTCGTGATGAGAACCAGATGGCAGATGCTCTTGCTACTCTATCCTCCATGATCAAGGTGATTCGGTGGAACAATACTCCCATGATCGATGTTATGCGCCTTGATAGGGCCGCGTATGTGTTTACTGCTGAACTTGTAGTTGATGATAAGCCCTGGTATCACGACATCAAGTGCTTTCTGAAGAATCAAGAGTACCCTGCAGGGGCATCCAACAATGACAGAAAGACTTTGAGAAGATTGGCAGGCAGTTTCTTCTTGAACAAGGACGATGTGCTGTATAAGAGGAACTTCGACATGGTCTTGCTCAGATGCGTGGATAGACATGAAGCGGACATGTTAATGCAGGAAGTTCATGAAGGCTCCTTCGGTACTCATGCCGGAGGACATGGAATGGCTAAGAAATTGTTGAGAGCGGGTTATTACTGGATGACCATGGACTCTGATTGTTTCAAATATGCTCGGAAGTGTCATAAATGCCAGATTTATGCTGATAAGGTGCATGTGCCGCCAAATCCTTTGAATGTGATGTCTTCGCCGTGGCCGTTTGCCATGTGGGGCATTGATATGATTAGAAGGGTTGAGCTGACTGCTTCCAATGGGCATCGCTTCATCCTTGTTGCCATCGACTATTTCACCAAGTGGGTCGAAGCAACGTCATTTGCGAAGGTCACCAGACATGTGGTTGCCCGATTCATTAAGAAAGAAATCATTTGTCGTTATGGGATTCCCGAAAGAATCATTACTGATAATGGTTCTAATCTCAATAACAAAATAATGAAGGAGTTGTGCGAGAACTTCAACATTCAGCATCACAATTCTTCCCCTTATCGTCCTAAGATGAACGGTGTTGTTGAGGCTAGACGAAGCTGAATGGATTCAAACAAGGTTCAATGAGTTAAGTCTTATCGAAGAGAAGCGAATGGCAGCCATTTGTCATGGGCAGTTGTATCAGAGTCGGATGAAGAGAGCCTTTGATTAGAAAGTGCATCCTCGATGCTTCCAAGTCGGAGATTTAGTGTTGAAAAAGATCCTTCCTCCTCAGACAGATCACAGGGGCAAGTGGACTCTTAACTATGATGGACCATATATTGTCACCAAGATTTTTGATGGTGGGGCCTTAATGCTTGTAACTATGGATGGTGAAGACTTCACTTCCCCTGTGAACTCAGACGCAGTTAAAAAATACTTCGCATAAAATAGACCCGCTGGACAACAAAAAGAATAGTCCAGGCAAAAAAATGGGCATCCCGGCGAACCAAGAAAACGAAAAAGGTTCGGGAAAAAGTTAGGGATTAAAAGTGAAAAGATTGTACACCCGGTAAGTTGAAAACCTGAAAAGGCAACTTAGGCAAAAATGGGTATCCCGGTGGATTAAAAACCCGAAAGGGCGATCCAGGCAGAAGTTAGGGATTAAGCGAATGAATGCGTTATGAGTAGTTGTGAATTCCATCTCGTGTCGATAACTGGAAACTGTCGAAGGATAGGAAACAGTCGTATCACCTTTTTCAGAAAGTTGATCATTTGGAGGATCTTGAAGACGAGCGAGTCATAGCAGAATCGGAACCCGATAGAAATCCATTTCACATTGCCATTAGATTAATTTCTGTTTTTATCTTTTGTGCAATTACCTCTTTCCAGGGATTGCTTTCTGATGTAAATGCCTATTCAGAGGCCATTCAATCAATAAAATCATGTTATTCAGTATATCTCTGTTTTCATTTTCATTTTATTGTTTTGTTTGCAAAAATGACGTTCGAATTTTTGATAAACATTGCGTCATGAAACATAAGAGCTTTTACAGGTACATGCTTAGTAAACATTTAAAATTGCCGTAATTTTTAAGTGCTTTGGATCGTCTATTCAGAACAGGTACACTCGGGGCATTTCCTCAATGTTCCCAGCGGATGACCGCGGATGTTTTTCTTCAAAAGTTGGTACCTGGTATCTTATCCCTGCAAAATTGGTTCAAGCATTGGATTCTTCAATCCCCAGCAGGTTCTCACCACTGTACTTCCCCAAGCATTTGTTTCAGATTAGACACTCCCCAGTAGAGTTGACAGTGTCAGACTGTATATCCCCAGCGGAGTTGACAGTGCCAGACTGTGTCTTCCCAGCAGAAGCGGCTGCTCCTCAGAATTCGATGCCAGATCGACAATCTTGACGCCAGATTCATGGTCTCTCTCCGTGAAGCAGAATCTCGGTACCATATCGGTGTTTGCCTCCCCTGCTGAGTCGTCTCTCTCGCAGGTTATTGTTTCCAGAACCACTGTCGTTTCCCTCAGCAGCAAGCTTTCAATGCCATTCTCTCCCCAGTCAGAGTCTCGGTATTTTGTTATTGCCAGAACACCGCGTGGACGGTCATTTCCCCACAGAGTTCATTGTGCTGTATATCTCCAACAGCATCGCCAGGGTCTAGAAGATTATGATCATTTCCCCAGCAGATTTCCTTGCCTCGGCTTGTTGTTCTCTAGCCTAGCATGTTACATTGCATCCCTCAAATCGCGTAGCATTCCCATTTTCATGGAGCATTAAGCCATTGAAAAATTCAAACATACGCATGAAAAGCATAAGACATTCTCGGTATCCCAAGTGATAAGCTAGAAGCTTGTTCCCAGTACTCACACTGAAGTATCCTTATTATTCCCAGCAGGGGTCGTTGGCCCACGTGCCGCCTCAATTATCATTTTCCCTATTTCTGCCGATGCTGACAGACATGAAAATTTTCCGGTATGCAGACCGAAGTGGCATTCAGGCCAATTTTCTGGTATCCAGACCGAAGTGGCATTCAGGCCAGTTTCTGGTATTCAGACCGAAGTGGCATTCATGCCAGTTTTCCGATGTTTAGATCGAAGAAGTTTCTGACATTCAGGTCGATGCAACTTGTGGCATTTAGGCCAGTTTTCCGGTATTCAAACCGAAGTGGCATTCAGGCCAATTTTCCGATGTTCAGATCGAAGAAGTTTCCGACGTTCAGGTCGACGCAACTTGTGGCATTCAGGCCAGTTTTCCAGTATTCAGACCGAAGTGGCATTCATGCCAATTTTCCGATGTTCAGATCGAAGAAGTTTCTGACGTTCAAGTCGATGCAACTTGTGGCATTCAGGCCAATTTCCGGTATTCAGACCGAAGTGGCATTCAGGCCAATTTTCTGATGTTCAAATCGAAGAAGTTTCCTACATTCAGGTCGACGCAACTTGTGGCGTTCAGGCCAGTTTCCGATATTTAGACCGAAGTGGCATTCAGGCCAGTTTCCCGGTGTTCGGACTGTAAGAACAAAAATTGTTCTACAACAGATTCCATGATTTTGATGATAACAAAGGATGAAACCAAAAATGGCACCCTAACGAAAAGTTTCTAAGTGCGCAGGATTCTAAGGAAAGAAGGAAGAGATCTGATGACGTCATCAGATACAGAATCATATCAGATACAAAGTATCAGAAGATCAGAAGCATCTGAAGTATAAACACGCTCCAGAAGTTCTAACCCTGAGCAAAACAGCAGATATCCGAAGCATCTGAAGAAGTATAGACTCTAGAAGTTCTGACTCTGAACAACGGGATATCAATTCCAGAAGTTCTCAGCGTCATCTGAAGACTTCATCAGAACTCTATGAGATCAACATCAGAAGCTCAAAATCCACATAGCAAAATTCCAAGATTCCCAGAGCCACGTAGACTTTAATAATGGACTTCCTAAAGCAGAAAGAGTAACGTTAACTTCAAATTCAAATGGAAAGAAACTAATTTTAGAAAGAAGTTATTCAGGGAGGCAAAGCTGTTTTGGCAAGAAACAATAGGAGTTATGGCATTAATCTTCATTCAAGACAATTTATCTGCCATCCTTCTTCAACGGTCCTTTCACTCCTATATAAAGGACAAAAATCAACATTGAGAGGCGCGCAAGAATACTGAAACATTCTCTCTCTCTCTCTCTCTCTCTCTCTCTCTCTCTCTCTCTCTCTCTCTCTCTCTCTCTCTCATCTTTCACGAAGCTTTTGCTTAGAACGTGAAACATCTTCTTGTTCCTACTATTGTAATATTTGCTTATCCTAGAAGCACTCTAGATTACATAGCTTTTTGTCTATTGATTTATTTCCTCAAGTGACTCTGCGCAGTCTGTATACTTGAGAGGACTAAGAGATCTTTCTCTTAGACGTTGGTTGTAAACAATCTTTCAAGATTAGTGGATTAAGTCCTTGTTGAAGGCGAAATCACCTTGGCCGGGTGGACTGGAGTAGCTTTGTGTTTAAAGCGAACCAGTATAAATTCCTTGTGTGGTCTTTATTCTTAAAAGCGCTTATTTTCCAAAACAATTCAAACCCCCCTTTCTTGTTTTTTCTCACCTTCAATTGGTATCAGAGCTTCGGCTATGTTATTGATTTTCTAATCAAACACTTAACAGTGTAGAGAGATCCAGAACGAGAAAAACTATGGCCCACACAAATGAAAGAGACAGTTACAATGCTAAGCCTCCTGTTTTTGATGGAGAAAAATTTGACTACTGGAAAGATAGGATTGAGAGCTTCTTTCTAGGATATGACGCTGATCTCTGGGACATTGTCACAGATGGATACACACCTCCCGTCTCAGAAAACGGAGTTGAAGTTCCCAGAAGTAAGATGTCAGAAGATCAGAAGCGTGTCTTCAAGAATCATCACAAGGCCAGAACCATACTTCTCAATGCTATATCTTACAACGAGTATGAAAAGATCACCAACAGAGAAACAGCCAAAGACATACTTGACTCTCTGAAGATGACCCATGAAGGAAACTCTCAAGTCAAAGAGACAAAGGCTCTGGCGCTTATCCAGAAATATGAAGCTTTCAAGATGGAAGATGACGAAGCCATAGAGGTAATGTTCTCTAGATTCCAAACTCTAGTTGCAGGTCTCAAGGTTCTAGACAAAGGATACACAAATGCAGACCACGTCAAAAAGATAATCAGAAGCTTGCCAAAGAAGTGGAGACCCATGGTCACTGCTCTGAAGCTGTCTAAAGATCTGAACAATATGAGTCTTGAAGAGCTTGTCAGTTCCCTCAGAAGCCATGAGATAGAACTAGAGGAAGATGAGCCTCAGAAAAAGAACAAGTCTGTAGCATTGAAGTCCAGATCTGAAAGACGCAAATCTGACAGAACCAAGGCATTCCAAGCAGAAACCGAAGATGCTGATGACTCTGAACCAGAAGATTCTGATGATGATGAAGAATTGTCCCTCCTGACCAGAAGAGTCAAACAACTCTGGAAAAAGAGGAACAATAACTTCAGAAGACCAAGACCCAGAGGGGATCGATCAGAATCAACCTCAAAAGGTAAAACTAACAAAGATATTACTTGTTATGAATGTAAAGAAACAGGTCACTACAGGAATGAATGCCCCAAGCTAAAGAAAGACAATTCTAGAAAAGAAAGTTTCAAGAAAAATACCTTTAGGACAAAGAAAGGACTAATGGCCACCTGGGATGATAGCGAATCTGGCTCATCAGAATCTGACTCTGACGAACAAGCCAATGTGGCATTTATGGCTACCACATCCAGGAGCAGCTCAGATGAAGAATCTGAAGAGGTATTTTCTGAACTCTCTCGATCTGATCTAGAATCATGCTTGTCAGAAACTCTTAGCTCATATCAGAAATTAAAACAAAAGTTTAAAAATATAAAAGGCTGTCTTGAAGCAAAATTTGAAGAATGTGGCAAACTTGAGATGACAATTCTAAAACGAGAGGATGAAATCAGATCCTTAACATTACAAAGAGATGCAGCGAATAAAAATCGTTTAGAACTGGAAGAAGTGTTATCTCAAGCTCCACAGACTTCAAATATAATAATTTATAAATACGAAGAAGCCTTTCAAGAATTTCTGAAAAATGGGATAGGAAGGAGTGTCATGGCATCCATGATTTATGGAGTCAGTCAGAACAATAAAAAGGGAATTGGGTATGATCCTAAGGAAGATAAAACTTCTACTGGTGACCAACTTAAATCTCCATTTTCATATCACTATACGCACACACAAGAACAAAAATTTGAAAATGCCCGAAAACCCAAAGCTATAAGAAACTCTGGAAAAACTAATCAGAAAGGACCCAAGAGACTCTGGGTACCAAAAGATAAGATTGTTTATGTTGCAGATATCCTATGCAGCAAAGTTCAGACACCAGTCATGGTACCTGGACTCTGGATGCTCGCGACACATGACGGGAAGAAAGTCTATGTTCCAAAGCCTAGAACTTAAAGACGCTGGATTCGTAGGCTTCGGAGGAGATCAGAAAGGAAGGATCAGAGGCTCCGAAACTATTGGTAATGGTACTCTTCCCTCTATATCTGATGTTCTTTACGTAGAAGGATTAATGCATAACTTGTTATCCATAAGTCAATTAAGTGATAACGGTTATGATGTGATCTTCAATCAAAAAACATGTAAAGCCATAAATCAAAATAATGGTTCAGTCCTATTCACAGGCAAGAGGAAAAACAATATTTATAAAATTAATCTTTCTGATTTAAAAGAACAAAATGTGAAATGTCTGATGTCCGTTCACGAAGAGCAATGGGTATGGCATAGACGCTTGGGCCACATTAGCATGAGAAAACTATCTCAGCTAAATAAACTCGAGTTAGTCAGAGGCCTACCTAAACTGAAGTTTTCTTCAGATGCTCTATGTGAAGCATGTCAGAAAGGAAAATTTTCAAAAACATCCTTCAAAAAGAAAACTATTGTTACTACCTCTAAGCCTCTGGAACTTCTTCACATTGATTTATTTGGTCCTGTGAAAACAACATCAGTAAATGGAAAGAAGTATGGACTAGTCATTATTGATGATTACAGTCGCTGGACATGGGTGAAATTCTTAAAACACAAGAGTGAGTCTCACTCTGTATTCACTAGTTTCTGCTCCAAAGTGCAAAAAGAATTTGACTCTAAAATTATCAGAGTCAGAAGTGATCATGGTGGCGAATTTGAAAATAAATCCTTTGAGGAATTATTTGACTCTAATGGAACATCCCATGATTTCTCCTTCCCTAGAACTCCACAACAAAATGGAGTTGTAGAGAGGAAGAATAGGACACTCCAAGAGATGGCCAGAACCATGATCAACGAAACTAATGTGGCTAAGCACTTTTGGGCAGAAGCTGTAAATACAACGTGCTACATTCAGAATAGAATCTCTATAAGACCTATTCTCGAAAAGACTCCCTATGAACTGTGTAAAGGAAGAAAACCAAACATTTCATACTTTCATCCTTTTGGATGTTCTTGCTTTATTTTAAACACTAAAGAACATCTGAACAAGTTTGATTCCAAAGCACAGAAAGGTATTATGTTAGGATACTCAGAATGCTCTAAAGGCTACAGAGTATACAATACAGAAACCAAAATTGTGGAAGAATCAATTCATGTCAGATTTGACGATAATCTTGACCCTGAAAAGTCAAAGCTAGTTGAAAATTTTGCAGATTTAGAAATCACCCTTGCAGGATCTGATAAAGCTCCAGAAGCAACTGCCACTCAGAACTCTGAGGAAATTAATTCCCCATTAATCCCAAAGAAAGCTAAAAGTCGTATCAACGTATCTGAAGATTTGATTCTGGGCAACAAGGACGAACCTATCAGAACCAGATCTACCTTCAGGACCTCTGAAGATACTCCTCTGGGACTAGTCTCTCTGATCGAGCCTACGTCCTATGATGAAGCACTTCAAGATAACGACTGGGTTGCAGCCATGCAAGAAGAACTAGACCAATTCACAAAGAATGACGTCTGGGATCTCGTTCCTAAACCCAGAGGCATTCACGTCATTGGAACCATATAGGTTTTCAGAAACAAGCTGAACGAGAAAGGAGAAGTCGTCAGAAACAAAGCTCGACTGGTAGCTCAAGGTTACAGTCAACAAGAAGGTATTGACTATAATGAAACCTTTGCTCCAGTCGCAAGGTTAGAATCTATTCGTCTTCTTGTATCTTTTGCCATAAATCATTCTATTAAATTATATCAAATGGACGTTAAGAGCGCATTTCTTAATGGTTATATATTAGAAGAAGTGTATGTCAACCAACCTCCAGGTTTTGAAAATCCAAATCATCCAGAACATGTTTTTAAACTTAAAAAATCTTTATATGGACTTAAACAAGCTCCTAGAGCTTGGTATGAACGGTTAAGTAATTTTCTTCTGGAACATAATTTTATCAGAGGAAAAGTTGATTCCACACTCTTCTGTAAGAACCTTAACAATGATCTCATGATATGTCAGATATATGTTGATGATATTATTTTTGGTTCTGCTAACGCCTCTGTTTGTCAAGAATTTTCTGAGTTAATGCAGGCAGAATTTGAAATGAGCTTAATGCAAGAACTAAAGTTCTTTCTGGGAATTCAAATTAATCAAACTTCAGAAGTCACGTACGTTCATCAAAGCAAATACATTAAAGATGTTCTGAAGAAATTTGACATGGTTGAATGCAACTCTGTAAAGACTCCCATGCATCCAACATGCATTCTGGAAAAGGAAGAAGTCAGTAAAAAGGTTTGTCAGAAGCTCTATCGTGGTATGATAGGCTCTCTTCTCTATCTGACTGCTACTCGACCTGATATTCTCTTTAGTGTCTGTCTCTGTGCCAGATTCCAATCAGATCCTAGAGAAACTCACTTAACAGCAGTTAAGAGAATTCTCAAATATCTGAAAGGAACTCCTAACCTGGGCCTGATGTATGAGAAAACATCAGAGTATAGAATTTCGGGTTACTGTGATGCAGATTATGCAGGAGATAGATTGGAACGAAAAAGCACATCTGGAAACTGTCAGCTCCTAGGAAGCAATCTGATATCCTGGGCCAGCAAGAGACAGTCAACTATCGCTCTATCAACTGCAGAAGCAGAATACATCTCAGCATCACTGTGCACAACTCAGATGCTCTGGATGAAGAATCAGTTAGAAGATCTGCAAATCTTCGAGAGTAACATTCCTATCTTCTGTGATAATACTGCTGCCATTTGTTTAAGTAAGAATCCCATTTTACGCTCCAGAGCTAAGCACATTGAAATAAAACACCATTTTATCAGAGACTATGTTCAGAAAGGGATAGTAACATTGAAGTTCATTGATACAGATCATCAATGGGCAGATATCTTTACTAAGCCTTTAGCTGAAGATAAATTTCTCTTTATCTTAGAAAATCTGAACATTCAAAATTGCCCTGAATAAATTGTGCCTCTGAAAGATGTAAAATGAGACTCTGGCTTAAACAAATGAGCTTCTGCCTCTGACTCTGATACTTCTACCAAGTTAAGAAGATATCTGAGTTAGAAATCTCCAGGATCCATTCGTTTGGTATTCCTGAAGATCAGATAAAGCAAACACGTGGAGTGAATTGCGTCTAACCTTGGAACTTCTAGACAGCTGTCCAGAAGAAATTCAAAGGGCAGACGTTTGAGATCTCCTCGAGCAGTGTGCATACTGTTGGGATTAGACATTCATTAATGAGCCATTATCATTTCTCCCTCTAAGCGTGCTTACTTGGTTTTTGTGCTAACGCTGGTTTATGTGTCGTTTTGGATGTGTTTTTTGCTTAAGGTATTTAAACACTTCTCTCACACTTCACACACTTTTCACTCTCACTCACTCTCAAACCTTCTCTGAAGCATTTCTGCAAGCAGTTCATCTTCACTCTTTTTTCTTCAACAATGGATGCTCAACAACAATCTGTTTTCAACCTTTCTCAACAAATGGAATCAAGCAACGCAGTCCAAAGCTCAAGCATTCCCACTCCAACGGTTACAGGCGTCACCATTACTCCAGTGTACAAGGAACCCCATGTTCTTGATCGTGAGCCTCATATCAACCTAGCAACTCCCTTTGAGGGACTGGAAGTTTTGTGTGAATCTCTGGTAGACTTCAACAACATGAAGAGAAATGGAGTAGATCTTACTGAAGAACTACGTCAACAAGGGTGGGAAAACTACTTCCAAAGGCTCTATGGCCCTGTTTACCCAAATCTCATCAAGGAATTCTGGAGATTTGCTGACGCTGATGATCATTTCATCGTCTCCTACGTATTAGGGGTCAAGATAGTGATTACTGAAAAGTCAATTGCTTCTTTACTGAACATGGAGAAAGATGGAGGAAGAAGGATCTACAACATCAACCCTAAGTCAAAACGCATTGCTCAGGAAATCAATCCCACCATTTTCAAACTTAACACTGAAGGCAATCCATCAAAGAACAAAGAACTTCATCAGAACCTCAGAGTCTGGCTCAAGATCATTCTGGGAACCATTCATCACCGCCCAGCATCAAACTCCTCTAACTACATCAATACAGATCAGAAGTGCATTCTGTATTGCATTCACAAGGGTTTGAAGCTCTGCCTCCCAGCACTACTCTTCAAGTATCTCAGAGACTCTGTACGGGAGACCAGAAACAACATGAAACCCAGAACCTACATTCCTCTGGGAAGACTTCTGTCTGATGTTCTGATCGAAAATGGACTTGTAGATCATATGGAGAAGAACAAGCTTATGGAAGATCTGGCGATAGATACTGGAAGGCCTCTGAACGCCAGAAATCTGAAGAGCATGGGAATCTTGAAGAAGATTCAAGTCAGACCCACGCTGGACACCTCCTGGGACGCCTTGAAAGATCAGAGGAAGCTGCCACATGGTCTTTCAAGGTTCTACAAGAATGAACCCAGAGAAGCAATCCTTCACTATATGCAGCGTCTGAAGGATGAAGGAGTTGACATCTCTGACTTCAGACTAGACGACTGTCTAGATTCAGAAGAAGACTTCGTCAAGTTCAAAAGAGGTCCCTCTGACAAGAAGTCTTCAAAGGCAAAGAAAGCAAGGCTAGGAGAAACTTCTGAAACAAGATCTCCAGCGCCTCTGCAAGTATCTACTGGTAAGTCTGCTCCCTCTATTCCCTCTGAACCTTTGTTGGCTTCCTCTACTCCCTCCTCAACACCCCTACCTAAACCCATCTACACATCTTCTGACGCCCCACCTTCTACAACCAGATCCCCACAACTTAAATTTAATCTCGCCCATACATCTCTACCTATATCTGAAGCTGAAGCAATGAACCAAACCACTTCCTCTTCTTCAGTCCCAGAATCACCATCTTACTTCATTCTCTCCTCTGACCCAGAACCATTTGATCCTCCCTCTCCCACTCCAGCACATCTCAACTCTCTAAACCATAACACACAACAACCACAACAACCTCCACCAGAACCTGAAGTAACTTCACCACCACAACAACCAACAAACACACCCTCTGAAGCTCAACCCTCTGACCTCCACACCTCTGATATCACCCCTCCAAACACTTCCGCTAAACCTGAACCTCAAACACTAAACCTCAGCCCTCCAACCTCTCCATCTCATACCTCTGAACCTGACCTTTCCATGCCTATCCTTGAGGAAGCCATCATGCTGTTCGCAGGGGCTTCAGTACAAAAGGTCAAGTCTCTGACCATTAACTCTGGCATCAGTGATGATCCTGATTCTATAAGGACACACTGGAACAGAGTCATTGGTTGGATGACCTCTGAGGCTTTCAAACTAAAGCACATCTCTGAGCAAGTCAGAAACGACTTCATCAGAGATGCTGAGGCAAGACTACAGGAGAGACTTGCCAGAGAAGCTGAAGAAGAAGCCAGAAGGCAAGAGGAAGAAAGAGCAAGGGAAGCTGAAATCCAAAGGGCAAAGGAAGCTGAAGCCAAAGCTCTGGCCGATGCTGCTGCTGCTGCTAAAGCTGAAGCACAAGCCGCTGCTAAAGCTGAAGCGAAGGCCGCTGCTGAAGCACAGAGCGCTCTGACTCAGGGGGAGTCCTCATCTGTTGTTCCTATGGTTCTCCAGACGCTTGAAGAACTGAAGAAAGACCAGAAGGAACTCCATGCCAGAATGGATAAACAAGACACCGTCAACGACAATATTCAGAACATGCTGGCTCAACTGCTTCAGAGAATGCCTCCGCCTCCCAACCCTTAGGCACTTAGGATTCCTTTGCTTGTTGCTATGCTTTCTTTGTTTCTGATGTTTGCTTATCTGTTTTGCTTACCATTGTCTCCGTTGATCTTTATCTGAATATAATATCCTTCTCTTTAATTTTTTGCTAAGTCTTTTTGATTCTGACAAAAAGGGGGAGAAATCAAATATAGCTCTGATGAAAAATTGTCTAATACCTTAAGCACTCTGCAACATACTTTTCTTAAAAATAAATTATTCATCTAACATTGGACTTAAGAATTTGCAGAAGGTATCGAAACTTCATTGCTTGGAAGCTCTGGTAAGAACTTCTGAACTCCCTAGCTCATCTCAGGGGGAGCTCCTAATCTGATATTTTTCTTATTTCATCTGCTATTTAAGTTTGTTTTGTCATCATCAAAAAGGGGGAGATTGTAAGAACAAAAATTGTTCTACAACAGATTCCATGATTTTGATGATAACAAAGGATGAAACCAAAAATGGCACCCTAACGAAAAGTTTCTAAGTGTGCAGGATTCTAAGGAAAGAAGGAAGAGATCTGATGACGTCATCAGATACAGAATCATATAAGATACAAAGTATCAGAAGATCAGAAGCATCTGAAGTATAAACACGCTCCAGAAGTTCTAACCCTGAGCAAAATAGCAGATATCCGAAGCATCTGAAGAAGTATAGACTCTAGAAGTTCTGACTCTGAACAACGGGATATCAATTCCAGAAGTTCTCAGCGTCATCTGAAGACTTCATCAGAACTCTATGAGATCAACATCAGAAGCTCAAAATCCACATAGCAAAATTCCAAGATTCCCAGAGCCACGTAGACTTTAATAATGGACTTCCTAAAGCAGAAAGAGTAACGTTAACTTCAAATTCAAATGGAAAGAAACTAATTTTGGAAAGAAGTTATTCAGGGAGGCAAAGCTGTTTTGGCAAGAAACAATAGGAGTTATGGCATTAATCTTCATTCAAGACAATTTATCTGCCATCCTTCTTCAACGGTCCTTTCACTCCTATATAAAGGACAGAAATCAACATTGAGAGGCGCGCAAGAATACTGAAACATTCTCTCTCTCTCTCTCTCATCTTTCACGAAGCTTTTGCTTAGAACGTGAAACATCTTCTTGTTCCTACTATTATAATATTTGCTTATCCTAGAAGCACTCTAGATTACATAGCTTTTTGTCTATTGATTTATTTCCTCAAGTGACTCTGTGCAGTCTGTATACTTGAGAGGACTAAGAGATCTTTCTCTTAGACGTTGGTTGTAAACAATCTTTCAAGATTAGTGGATTAAGTCCTTGTTGAAGGCGAAATCACCTTGGCCGGATGGACTGGAGTAGCTTTGTGTTATAAGCGAACCAGTATAAATTCCTTGTGTGGTCTTTATTCTTAAAAGCGCTTATTTTCCAAAACAATTCAAACCCCCCTTTCTTGTTTTTTCTCACCTTCACAGACCAATGTTGATAATCCAGTATCTCCCGATGTTCAGATCAAAGTCATTTCTAGTATTCAGACCGATGTGCAGCATTCAGGCCATGGTTATTTCTGTGTTACCATTTATTTTGGTATTCAGGCTAACATTCTCTTTTTCGGTGTTCAGACCGATTCTCACCGTACCAGACGGATTCTTTTTCAAGACCACCTTTTTGCCGATTCTGACAGGCATTGTTACTTCATTTCACTTCAGTGTAAATTTTCGGGCTTTTATCGTATTCAATCCCTTGATACCTCGAAAGTGCGAAAGCCGATGCTATCTTCCTTTCGGGTCTCCAGTTGATTGAATAGGGGCAACTGTAATACCCCAAAAATTACCCTTCATTTTTCTTGGAAGCATGGGATTGTGTCTTACATTTCATTAGCATCATACTAGGTCATACTCATTGCATACTGCATTAGTGACTTGGAAATCAGGGTTTGATTGACCACTCCTTAAACAGAGGGAGCCCACACAAAGCAAGACTGAGAATTGAACTTCATTCTCCAAATATACAAGTCACAAGGTGGTCCAGGTATCTTATGGTGGTCTAAAGTTCATCAATGGAGGACTCCGAGCTCCCAGAGTGTGCATCTGGATTTAATCAGAAATTAGGGTTTCATGGCTACCTGCAACAGGCAATGTTTGGTTGGAAGTAGAGGGGCTCATTCATGTCATGATTAGAGAGGCATCTTGGCCTAGGAAGATTCACAATTATCTCAGAAAGATCCATTGGCAAGCAGTGCAATCAGTCCCCAATCAATTTTGCCCTAAAACTAGGGTTTGGTATAAAATCAGTTTATTTCTGATTCCTTGGGTGAAACTCTTTTCCATGGCCCTCCGTATGTCCACAAGGGTCTACATACAAAAAATCAGCTCTTCATTTGGGCCAGAGGTGCTTCAATTGATCAATGGAATCGGGAATCAGATAGTTTGGGAAAAGTCAACTGTGGGGCCAAAAAAGTCAACTCCTGACATTTTGCACCCACTTTAAGCCCATTTTCCATCAAGATGCAAGCTCAATTTGAAACTTTATCTAGCATGGAAGTTGTTCCTCTTGTTCCAAGCTTTCTATAGATATAAAGTTTGCTCCATTTGGATTAAAATTGAGAAAGTTATGCTTGGTCAAAGTGAGACATTATTTTAGGACACTTAGAAAATTTTCTAAGTCCAAAATCTGCAAAATTTGTCAAGACTTCTTGGCCAGATTTCTTGCATTTCAAGGCATCTTTTGAAAATACTTTCTTCATGACAATTGTACCTTGCCATGTACTCTTTCACATCCTTTTGGAATCATCCCATTTGGATCATTGGTTTGAGAGATGCACTCATCTAAAGTTGGCATCATGAACTGAATTTTTAGGCAGCATTTAGGCCAAACTGGCCCAGCCATTTTGCAGATGATGAGACACGATTTTATGGCCATTTTCACCTATTTCCACTCATCATTTCAACTTGTGTTCAACATGAAAGATGTTAAGCTCCATGCACTCTTCCTACTGTTTGCATTGCCTTGCCATTTGGTCATATACTCATCAAGATACATAGTCATAAAGTCACCCTCTTGAACTTATTTTCAAGCCATGCCCTGCTGCAGCCAGACCATAAAATCGACCAGCCTCATGCTTTTCCTCATTTGGTCATGTACTTTTGTTGTCCACCCACTTAAGTTTTGCCACAATTAGAGCTTGCTTTCACCACCTCACCTTTTGTATCATATTGCATATAAACAAAACAAACATTGGCAAGCCCATTAGACACTTCAAATCCAACATATTTAAGGCACATAAACCCTAATCTGAAGAGTGGTGGCTGCAAAACTTTAGAGAAAAGCAAGCAAAGGCAATTTGGCAAGGCTGGTTTTCATTTCATTTTCCATTTCTCAAGCTAAAGCACAAGCACCAAGAGCAGCTCCTTTCTTCTTCCATTCCTCCAATACCAAGAGGCAGTGGACTGTTTTCCACTAGGTAAGATTTTTACTCTTTCTTCCATGGATGTGAATAACTTCTTATGCTCACCATTATGCTATGCTTATCACTATTTTTTTATGTCATTGCCATGTCCATCCTCATGTTGTTTCCCATATTAACAATATGCCATGCTTGTCTATGAAGCCCTCACCATGAGACATTGTTATTGAGCTTGAGTTTATGCTGTTAAAATTATGTGGTATCCGTGTTCACATGCTTGTCTTGTTGCTCACTTTTCTTCATGCTAAGGCCATTATTTTTACTGAAATAAAATACCATGGTGTTCTACTCATTTCGCACTTGAACTTTGCTTTTTACTTCGAGCCATTTGGTGAACTATAGCATGAGATTTTTTGGTTGGAAGATTGAGTGAGACACACGGTTTTTCGCGCATGCCCTAGCTGCTGCATGGCCTTAAGTGCTGCTTCATGAAGGAGACGATACGTGTCGTCTTCGTAGCCGTCCGATTCCGCGCCCTGCTCGTTATCGTGACCGTCCATGCGCGTTTTGTCATTTTGTGACTTAAGTGCCACTTGACCGATCGATGCACATGTTACATAACTTAATTAATTAATTTGTTCATTTCATTTAAATGTCACACGCTGGTTTTATTCGTTTGGACCGGGCTTCATGTACACTATGCTATCCACACCTCCCACATGCCTGGCCCATGTTCCTTTAAATTCATTTTATTTTCTTTTCTTAATTCTTATTTTTATTTTCTGTTTTTCTTTTTAATTAATAAAAATATTTTATTTATTCATAAAAATACCAAAAAATACTTTTCACATTTCTTAATGTTTTATTTAATTTTATTTAATTTTTATTTTCATATTTATTTAATGCTAATATTTTATTTCAATTATTTATTTCAAGTAGTCCATTTTAACACACATTTATTTCTTGATTTTATTTTCATAACTTCGAATTATTTTTAGGTTCTGATTTTTGGGATGAGGGTTGACCAATGTCTCATGGTCAACCTGACCTTTTCTTGGGATTTTATTTCCCTATTTCAATTTATTTTGGGATTTATTTTTGACCTAGTTTGCTTGGTTGACTTTTCATTTGACTTCTGTTTTATTTCAATTAATTTATACACTAATTCTCATTATTTTTAAAATCTTTTTGGGGGATGGTGATGTCCTAACCCCACCTTAGTTAGTTTAATTTTTCATAATTTTCTTGATTAATTTACTATTTATTTCATATTTTTTTAAGTTGACTCGACTTTTCAGTTGACTTTTCTATGATTGATGTTTGACTTAGGGATTGCTTAAGGCAATTGAAGAGATCTTTTGATCCTCCCTTGTTCATCTCATATGCCATGTACTAGAGGCCTTTCATCTTGATTTTATTTGATCCTTGCATCATTTCCCGATTAAATTATTCAGTGATCCTTCGTGTGCATAGTTTCACCTGTCTGATTCATCTGTCATCTTTTACACTTGTTTCTTTCATCCATACTTTCTATTGTTTGATTGCTTAACATGTTTATACTTCTTATGCATTGTCTAATGCTTCATTATTTCATTCTTTGATTCTTTGACTTGATCATATACTTGTTTACTTGTCTAATCTGATTAATATCTGTTGCCTACTTGTATGATGTATGAGGCATATATTTTTATTGTTTGATTGCCATGAACAATCCTCATTCATAACAAATGTACCCCTCTCCCATGAAGTGTATAATGTTTATTCTTTCATTCTTTATTCATCTGTTAATACAAGAATTAAAACGAACATTCGATAACCATTTCAAAACAAGATCAAAAGCTCGATCCAACGTCGAGTAATCATTTCCAAAACTTAACAGAACCAACACGTATTCATCTATCCTTTTGTAAGTCGATTGCTTCATGCATCGCCATTTCTCTTGTAAGTCGATTGCTTCAGGCATCACCATCTACCACCTGTAAGTCGATTGCTTCATGCATCGCCATTTCTCTTGTAAGTCGATTGCTTCAGGCATCACCATCTACCACCTGTAAGTCGATTGCTTCATGCATCTCCATCTACCCTTATCCCTGGTTCCTCTCCTTGCTCCATCTGTAGACTCTTGTTCCGTTTAGGTAGCACCCATTAGGTAGAACCCTTTGTATGATAACATAGGTAGCATTCCCTTATTCTTTGTATGATAACATAGGTAGCATTCCCTTATTCTTTGTATGATAACATAGGTAGTATTCCCTTATTCTTTGCATGCTAACATTAGGTAGATATTCCCATTTGTAAATCCTAACACATAGGTCCATATTGCATGACAACTCTAGGGCAGAGCTCCCCCATTTTTAGACCTCCGTGCGTCTCCGGTCTTGTCGCATGTCAATCCGTCATATTGCAAAGAGGTAACTGCCTAAGACTCGATTCAGCGAGCTGCGACACCTGTTGCTAGGACGTGAACACGTTGCCCACTCTCCTTTGACACAGTTGGTGTCCTCCTTTGTAAGTCCATGTTCAGATGGCAATCCTTAACCCCTATGTAGTCGAACTACGACAACTCTGATTCTCATGTTCAGATGAGATACGTAGGCACGAGATGCGATGTCTTGCCGAGTTTTGACTAACGACTAACAACTAATCCTTGCTTGTTTTCGCCCTTGTTGCGATTCTTTTCTCTCGCCCTCGTTGCGATCGAGACCTTCCCTTTCTCTTGCCCTAGTTGCAATTGAGACCCTTATTCCCGTAGTTAACTGAACTGCGTTTTGCTCTGATTCTCATCCCAGATGAGATACGTAGGCATAAGACGCGACGTCTTAGCGAGCACACTTCTCTTTCACCCATAGGTAGCCGAGCTACGAAGACTCTGATTCTCATGTTCAGATGAGATACGTAGGTAGTGGATGCGACATCCTTGCGAGTCATCTTCATTTTCTTTTGACCTTCTTTTAGTAAATAGTACCTTAGATAAACACACACCCTTTAGACAAGAACAACAAGAGTGGATCCCGTAGAGTACTACGGATGCGTAGGGGTGCTAATACCTTCCCTTCGCATAATCGACTCCCGAACCCAAGATTTGGTTGCGAGACCTTGTCTTTTACTTTCTTTTCTTCAGGTTTTCTTCGAGCGTTTCCTTTCCCTCCTTCAGGATAAATAACGCACGGTGGCGACTCTTCTGTCTTTCTTTTTTTCGCCGGTTGTTTTTTTTCGCATTCTATTTTTTCAGGTTGCGACACATGCCTAGCAACATGGTCAACATATAGATGAAGTAAGGAGGTGTCGAATGGGACTTCTGGGTAAGTATCTAAAGGAGCATTGACAGAGGCTTCCTCCTACACTTCACGGGCTTTAGGAACTTTAGGTTCTGCTGCAACATATGCCTGAGAGAGTCGACCATGAGAACCATACGCATGGGGTTGCAAAGTAACTGCAATGTCAAACGAGTTTTCAACAAGTCATGGCCTTGTAGTCCTCGTTGCGGCCCTCTCACGCCGTACCAACACGATTTAGGACACACGCTTGAGCCTAATTCGGCCACTGTTGTTTTCAGTCATTGCACCTGCATTAGAAACAGACATATATAAACAGCATGTCAGGACAAATTCATAAATTCCACAAAATCAACCAATTTTTTTGCCTGAGTTCAATCTGGAGATGTATCTCTGAAAATAATGCAGATCAAATTTGGAGATACATCTTCGGACAAACCTACGATTGTCTCAACCATGGCAGATACACCATTTATTCCCTAACAGTCCAAAAATACCTCAATGCATGTTCTTCTAGCCTATCAAAATCATTTGCACTACTATGTAATGTACCTAAAAACAACTAATGTAGCTTAAACAACTAATTACAAATCAAACCACAAAAAAGAGATAATTTTTTTAACAAACTTACAAACTCAAATATGAGTTATGAGATGCTAGAAAGGAGGAGTTAGAGCTCTAACGATAGAAGTTTGTTACAACGAGAAGCTTGAATGGGACAATGAGTTCAAAAGCTTGAGAGGAGGAAATAAACTTTTTTTTTCACTTAGAAAATGAACAAGAAGGAAGTGAAAAAGGTAGTCTAGCACGAAATATGAAACAAAAGCGTTTGGAGATACATCTCCGGATCATTCACTAACTTTTGAATAAATAATATTTACGAGATGCATATTCACATTTTTAACATATATATATATATATATATATATATATATATATATATATATATATATATATATATATATATATATATATATATATATAAATGCATCTTCAGATTAGTTTTTACCATAATAGAGATGTCTCTTCAATTTGATTAAAAAATAATTAAAATAGATATTTTCAAAAATATATCTTCAAAGTTTAAAAGTGGACACAATATTGCCCGATCCTTTTCATTGATTCAAAATAAAATACTGCAACATAGTATTTATTTCACTACATAAAATACAATCCCAACACAATTATTTTCCCAACACACCCGTCATTTTATGGAGAGAAAAAATGCAACAATACATTCATTTTATGGATAAAGATATTGTCACATGATGTGACTCACATCAACAGTGCAAGATTTCTACAAATAACTTACCACTATATGTTTTGCCCTTTTTTAATGTTGAAAGGTTAAAAAAAACTAATGAAAAATTAATTAAAATAATTTTTTTACTATTAACAAGTTTTTTAATGTGATCAAAGAGACAAATAGCCCATATTGATATATTTAAGAGACATTGAGTAATAATTCTTATTTAAAAGAATTTTTATTACAACTTATAAAGTGATCAAATAGTTTTCCATCTATTATATGCAAAGGAAGAAAAATATGACTGAAATTCTCAAATTTTTATATATTATGATTCTTTTTCTTTTTCGAACTCTTACCGCAAATAAATTTAACGGTATGTCTATTTTTCATCTTTTAAAAAAAAAACAATTTCTTCATACCTTAGTATATAATCACTTTTGTTTCTCTTTATTAATGTTCCTGTGTGGTCTTTTTTATTGCAGCTTTTCTTAAATGTGATACTGAGTTAGATTGTCCACCTCAAATGTGTTATACTTTTCTTAAATTCTTTCCGAAGTGTGTTAACCACCTATGTAATTGTGTTCGTAAAGATGATTTAGGACAATGAAGCCCTTATGCTATTATGAGTAGTCATTTAATTAGTTATTGAATTGTACAATAGTTTGGATTTTATTCTTGCTTAACCTTAAAAATCTTGTATTCATCACTTTCTACTCTAAGATGATTGCAATGAAATTAAATAAAAAATAAAGAATATTATTGATATTATCTCCTCTCACTACAAGAAAACATTAATTTTGTGATGGATTTATGTCAAGGATAAAACTCCGAATAAAATAAATTACCTTTCGGAATTAAATCCCTCGCAACAGAAAAATAAATAAATAAAAAACAACTTTATAAGACGGTAACCCCTCATAAAATTTAAGACACAAATCTTAATTAAAGTTTAAAATTAAAGTCTTGTGTTGCGATGGACAATCCTACACAGTAAAGAAATTTGAAATTTAAAATAATGGTATTGTTTGGGGTTACTATTGACAAAATTAATGGTGATAGAGCTGTCAAAATGAGTTATCCGATTCTAAACAGAACAACTCTGATGGACATCGGGCTTTTTAGAACTGTGCCAAAAAATCTTTGTTGTAATATAGGGTAAAAAATTACTATCAGTGTCTGACCCTGTACGAGCTTCAAACGAACTATTTATTTAACTATTTATTATATAAAAAATTAAAATTAAAATCTCATAATATTTATTATATATACAATTGTTAGCCAGCAAATTTCGACTATGCTGAAGAAGAAAAATCGTAGCAAGAGGGACGAAAATCATAATGTGAAGAGTCGAGAGGAGTAAATGTAGTCGAAGCGGTTCGACAATCAAGAAGGTCCTAAGCCAGGTCGAAAGGAGGTCGACGGGGGTGAGCTTGTCGAAGTCGAAACCAAACAAGTAAGGATTGATGTAATTAGTTGAGCAAAACGTGGAGAGGTTGCAAAAGATGTGGGTTTACAAGCTCAGACGCGTGACACATTGTAAATGGCCACCAACCATACAACAATTATTTTTTATTACTATTTAAGTAGATTTGATTTCTAGTTCTACAAGGTGGCATTTGCTATATTACAAAAGGAAAACACTCAAAGTATCAAGCGTCTAAGTGTTATTTACATTTGATTTCTAGTTCTAGAGGGTGACATTTGTTATTTACATTTTTATCTTTCTTTTGTCCGTTTATTTCTTGGCACTTGTTTACAAGCATTTTTTACATATCGTTTCTTAATCCAAACATTTCACCAAAACACACCATATACATAACACGTAGTCTAGGACTTTGTAGTCGGTCCTGCAAGTAAACCTCAATAGGAAGGCTAGAGATTGTTCGTGCGAAAACCACGTGCGGACAAATTAGCACACCTTGTGGGACCCGTTGTGTTTAGTATATGCAATTACGTAGTGGTAAAATGGTATCACCACGTCCAAATCCAAATGAAGAACCGTCTTCGGGAGGAAATACAATTGTATTGCAAACAACTGATGTTTGTTCTGGAACTGTATCTGCAGTTTCAACTGCATATAGTGGACCAATATTGACACCACGTCAGCCTGAGACTCCAAGGCCAACGACGACGGGGACTTCAGGGCAATATATGCCAAGTTTCACAGTGCCCATGTATCGAACTTTAGGAATGCCAACTGAATTCATGGCAAGTATGCATAATAGCAGTTCGACGTTTGGCAAAAATCCAATGTCGTCATTCCCACCTTACCAGGGGTTAGGACCTTTGGTAAACCAATTCGGTCGACCCCCAGGTTTAGGTTTTTCATCTCAATCAATCCCAACTTTCACATCGAGTTCTATCGCAGTCATGAGACATCAGATGGATGAAAGCAATCACAAAATGGTTCATATGCTAACTCAGCAAATGGGTACCATACTTAGACCATTGATTCAATATTTGACTCAGAGTTACCAACAACTGGCAACTAAAATGACCCTAATAGGGGATTTCCTAGGGGCTCTTAGAGTGCAAGTTCGACAGACTCCCCCACCTCTACCTCGACCAGAAACCCCAGTCCGACATGAGGAGATAGTCGATGAAACGATTGATCAAGAACACCAGGTGATCTAACCAATACCCAGGGTGGCCCAAAGGCTTTTTGTTGTGTTAGTCAATAGAAATCAATATCTCGACCATGTGGTCAGATAGGTTCGACAAAAGGCAATGGCTGGGGAGCAAAATTTAGAGGCTATTGTCGAACGAGTCATAGTTCGAAATAGGATAAACCCAAGCCTTCAAAGGCCAATGTATTCGTCTCCCTTACCAGATTTTGTTTTATAAATAGAATTACATAGGGGATGGAAGGTTCCAAAGTTCACCAAGTTCACCGGAGACACTGAAGAGTCCATCGTCGAATATCTTACTAGATATCAAACCGAAGCTGGTAACATAGCAAACAACGAGGACTTGAAACTGAAATATTTCCCAAGTTCCCTCACAAAGAATGTGTTCACTTGGTTTACGATGCTACCTCCACAATTCGTCCATACATGGGCACAATTAGAGAGGTTGTTCCATGAGCACTTATACATGGTACAATTGAAAATAAGTTTGAAAGAACTGGCCATCATCAAACGAAAGACCGCTAAGTTAGTCGATCATTATCTCAACAGGTTTAGACTTTTAAAAGCTAGATGCTTTACTCAAGTCCCTGAGCATGAATTAGTCGAAATAACTGCAAGTGGTCTAGACTATTCTATCAGGAAGAAGTTAGACACACAATATCTTAGGGATATGCCATAATTAGCTGACAGGGTTTGACAGATCGAACGCTTGAAAGCCGAAAAAACAAAAACTGGTAGATACCATAAGAAAGAGAAAGTGTCTTATATAGCAGTTGATAAATACTCTTCTAACGATGAAGAGCTTGTCGAAGAAAGATAGGTCAACATGGCCGAGCTCAAGCCAATACCTCCTTACACATGTAAATTGTTGAAACCATCAAATGGGAAAAGTCCCATCGAAACAGAGAAAGCAGATAAATATGGTGCTAAAACTTACACTTTCTATGTGTCTAAATGTGACGAGATATTTGATTTGTTAGTTAAAGATGGTCAAATTATTATTCCTCATGGTTTAAAGGATCCCCCTTTAGAGCAGAAAAAGAAAAGGGGATTCTGTAAGTTTCATAACTTTCTTGGTCATAAAACATCTCAATGTGTTCTTTTCAGGGATTTGGTGCATAAAGCTTTGAAAGAGGGTAGGCTTCAATTTGGTGAAAGGACAAAGATGCAAGTAGAATCAGATCCTTTGAAGGTCGAAGAAGCCTTATACTCCAAACCTTTTGAATGCATGATGGTTGAGACTACTGATGGTCCCAACGAGTCTTTGGTTGTTGAATCATTTGAGTATATGATGGTTGAAACTACTGATGGTTTCGACAAGAGGACTGAAGATGAACGAGAGGTAATTTACCCTTAAGCTGGTGAAGACCTGACTGATTTCTAGGAGAAATGCGGAGTGAGTGGGTTGAAGGTTGTACTATGTCCAAGGTGCAACGCTGTGTTCGATGAGAAAGCCACTGAAAATTTTGAAGCTGACAAAAAGAAGGCACTGAAAGAAGAGAAGCCTATCATCCCAAGATATGTGTTCGACAAATGTTGAGCACCTCACCGAAATGAGGATTACATAAGGCAATTTCATCAACCTCGACCAAAGACCTTTCTGCCTCCGTCGAATATCCCACAAGAGAAGTGGGTGGAACCTGTGAATCAGAAGGGGAAAAAAAGCCAAAGTGGGATAGTGATTGATTTGGAGAAAGAAGCAAAGACTCTAGAGAAAAAGGTCGAACCCGATGGTTATGTGATTTCCCCTAATTACAAAGGGAAAACCATATGACCAAAACACAATGGAGGCGTTACCAGAGAAACAAGAAAGCTGGGAAAAAGGCTTTGACTTCACAGCTGAAGCCTGTTGAAACCTCTGGACAAAAAAGACAACATCCAAAAAGAGTATGGATGGAAAAAGGGGAAAGCATGGCAAACCAGACAATAGCCATGACTATGGACCCTTCAGGAGGAAAAGAGATAATATCATCCCAAAGCATGAAATGCACGTCTCAGGTCGAGAATAAGAAAGAACCTAAGAACACGCCTCAGTCAAATGAGGAGGAGCCTGAATATTCTCCTCAGCTAGGTGAGGAAGAACCTGTGTATTCTCCCCAGTCTGATGAAGAGTATAATTCGTCTCTAGATGACGATATGTATGATGACACTAATGATGATACTTATGGTGAAGATTCCGTCGTCAACTACGACATCATGTCGGTATTGTCTGCAGAATATGATATGGTGTCGGAAGTCTCTGAAGCAGATGAGGATTTCATACCAGATGAAACTGCTGAAGGAAAACCATTATGCTACTATGTTATGAATAATGGCGTGGTAGAGGAACAGAAATCTATGTTTGAAAGGCCTAGTCCAGGAACGATGTATCATTTGAAACCAAGTTGAGCTAGTCGTTGGTACAACCACACGATCGACGCTTTTCATGGTGATAAACTCTAGAGAGAATTTCAACCTGCTCTTAGGACAGGAATGGATCCATGGAATAGGGGCAGTGCCATCGAATGTACACCAAAGGTTAATTATCTGGAAGAAAGATGGCATTATTGAGAATATCGAAGTTGATCAGAGTTATTACAAGATCGACGAGGCCAAAGGCGCAAAGAAATCTTTCGACCAGCATTTGGCAAACATCGCACCTTGTGATGATGAATTAGGATCCTACACTTCAGTTAACACATGTCGTGTCCTAAATCTTGATCCTAATTATGGATTTATCTGGGATGATGAAGAGGAAATGAAGCCTGAAATGGTAATTCCACCTACGGGGTGGCCTGCAGTCGATGAAGATGACTGTTGCGTCAGAAAGTTTGGATCGAAATTTGGCCTATTTGGATGAGAACAAAAGAAAATCGGCACTAGAAGTTGAGAAACTACAAAATTTGGCTATCGAGGCCAAAGTTGAAGAATGTGAAGATGGATGACAAGGCCAAACAACAACTTCAAAAAGTCGGAGGCTAGATTGCATTTATGACAACGAGCCTTTGGGGTTTGAGAAAAACCCATTGAATAAGTTGTAAAGAATGCAAGCGTAAGACTCACTAGAAGAGATAAATCTAGGAGAGGGGGTCACAAAAAGACCAACTTATATAAGCATTAAAGTTGGGTCAAAGATGAAGGCTAAACTGATCGAAGTATTGAAAGAATACATAGACTGTTTTTCCTGGGACTATGGCGAAATGCCTGGCCTAAATTGAAGCGTAGTGGAGCATCAATAGCCTATTTAGCCAGGAAAACAGCCAGTAAAGCAACATCCTCGATGGTTTGCTCCAGAAATCACAATGAAGATTAAGCAGGAGATCGAAAGACTGGTCAAAAGCCGGTTCATCAGAACTTCAAGGTATGTCGAGTGGTTAGCCAACATAGTACATGTTATCAAGAAGAATGGAACACTTAGAGTCTATATACATTTTAGAAACTTAAACAATGCTACTCCAAAAGATGAGTATTTGATGTCTGTGGCAGAAATGCTAGTCGATTCAGCCGCAGGTTTCAAATACTTGAGTATGCTTGATGGTTACTCTGGCTATAATCAAATTCTTATAGCAGAAGATGATGTTCCTAAAAGTAGAGAAAAACAAGAAAGGGGGTTTGAATTGTTTTCACAGTAATAATTTTTTTTGGCTACACTACACACACAAAAGTAAATTCTAACAACACAAGAAGTTTATCTTGGTTCGCTTGAAAATTAAAGTTACTCCAGTCCACCTGGCCAAGGTGATTTCTCCTTCAATAAGGACTTAATCCACTAATCTCAATAGATTACAAAAACATATAAGAGTTTAACAATCTCTTAGCCTTATCAAGTCTACAGACTTGAATAAGTCACTTGAGGAAGATCAACATTTTAGAGAAATATAGGTGTTTGTCTTAGTGCTTCTAGATAGGTAGTGTAAACACAATTTATAACAATAAAACAATGATCACATAATATGAACAACAACTCTTGTGTGATTATTGAATATTACAATGAAAATATGTTAAGTATTGTAGATCGAAGATATTGTTGAATGAGTTTTTTTCAGTATGATGTAATGAGGCCTTTCTATATTGCTTTGAGATGATACAGTTGGAAGGAAATCAAAGGAGATTTCTTGCTAACTATGGGAATTAATGTTATTAATTTTCTTGTCCTTTCCATAGTAGTCTTAGAACATAATCCATAGCTTACTTAAAGATAATTGTACCATACTTAGAATGCTTCTTGATTAAGTCTTCTGATCTGATGAGATATCAGATAGAGTGTTGAGCCTGAATCAAAGTGAGCGAAGTCAGAGTCTTTGAGCAGAAACTTTCAGTCTTCAGTGGTTCTCTTGGATAGTCTTAAAATAGATTCTTTTGAATAGTCTTCAGATGTTATCTTGAATAGTATTCAAATGTTGTCTTGAATTATTTTCAGATAGATTCTTTTGAATAGTCCTCAGATAAATTCTTTTGAATAGTATTCAGATAGATTTTGTTGAATAGTCTTCAGATGTTATCTTGAATAGTCTTCAGATAGATTCTCTTGAATAGTCTTCAGATAGATTCTTTTGAATAGTCTTCAGATATTAGAGTTGAACTACAACGTCAGATTCTGTATGTGATTTCTTCTTAGAAGTGTTCTTGTTCAAAGTCATATCTGATTTCTTCATTATGGATCAGCTTTTCTGGACTGCGTTAGATTCTAGATATTAGTTTCCTCAGATTCATCTTACCTTAGAAGCCTGGACATTTAAAGAACATTATTAGGGTACCAATTTGTTTCATTGTTTGTTATCATCAAAACTTAGATATATATTGCAGAACCAAATTATGTTCTAACAATCTCCCCCTTTTTGATGATGACAAAAACTCAGACTTTTGATGAAACAATGGTAATTTACAAAGATACAGATTTAAATGAATCAGAGTATGACTCCTCCTGAGATTAACAATCTCCCCCTAAGTCTGATGCTTAGAAAGTCTTTAAGTACATTTGTTAAGAAAAGGGTATCCGGGAGAGAGTTTCTTACCAGATCTTCTTAGGTTGCTTGCCTTGTTTTTATTTATTTCTCAGATACTGATTCAGTTTTCTTTGTTTAGATGGATCCTGTAAAACCACTTAGACTGCGCAATTGATTCTAATTTTAGAATGTACGCAATGCATTTCTAAGAGTTTAGATATGATATTTCATCATAAAAGTTATTATTTATTTCTCCCCCTTTTTGTCATAATCAAAAAGTTAAAAGACATAAGAAAAAAACATAAAGGGTAAGCTTTCATTGATAGAGAAGGAAAGTTACAGAGAGAAGTAAACAAAAGAAAATGGGGCCTCATAGGCAAAAAATCTTAGAAAAATACAAGCAAATAAATTCCTAGAGTGCCTAAGGGTTTGGAGGAGGAGGCGTCTTCTAAAGTAGCAGAGCAAACAGGTTCTGGATACTGGAGTTGACTTGATCCTACTGGTCGAAGCTGGCATGATCAATTGTTGTTCTTTTTGTAGCTCTTCTAGAGTCTTGAGAACTAGAGGAGCTAGATCAAATGTTGATGAATCACCTTTTGTCAGAGCAACCTCAGATGACTTCGTAGTTTCTTCCGCAGCTTTGCGAGCAGGTTCTTCAGCTTCAGCTTCTGCAACAACAACTTTCTCATCTTCCTCCTTAGCAGCAGCTTCAACAACAACTCTTTCTTTAGCTTCCTTCCTGGCCTATTGAACATGGTCGTGACTGTATATAAAATATAGTCTATCGGATACTTAACTGCAAGTGCACAGTCTAGTCGTTTTAGTTTTAAAAGATATCGAACCCATAAGGACCGATGGTCAAACTAATGCTATCGATGTTACTATGTTTAGCTAAGGCGATGATTTTTAGAGGTTTGGTTGAATAAAAATTAAATCTAAAGAAAATTAAGTTTTAAAGAAAATATTAATGAAGGGATATCAGTATGCAACACATTAATTGTCAGGGATTTGATAAATCGCCGGTGTATATTTTAATTACCAAATACCTTTCAGTAGATAATACTTATTTAAAAGATTTTATGTCACACACTCGTGGTTGTTGACTCAGACTATACTTTTAAGTCAGAATGTACGCTCTCGCTGTCCCATTTGAAGTTAAAAACACTTTTTGAAAATAAATAAGTTCTAATTGCTTTTAAAGTGCTCTCGTTGTTTTTAAAATCAATGCCTAGTTTTTACTATCCAGTTCGACCCTCACGCTCTCGCGATTGTCGGTTCTAACCTTAGTTAATTTCCCACTCTCGTGGCAAAACCGTATTAAATAGCCTCTCACTCTCGTGACAAAGTTAATTAAATTCAAATTAAAAACCACAGCCAAAAAGATTATTTGAGAAAAGAAGTTTACCCGACTTTTACTAAATCCCGTCTAATTAAATTGTTTACATACCGATACCGGTAGTTTAGCCGGACATGTTAAATAATGCAAACACAGACGAACAGAAACAAATTAATAATAAAGCAAACATGATTATTTAATAACAAAGCAATAATAATAATAAATGAATAAAAACCTGGAACTTTAATTAATTGAATATGCTGAATCTTGAAGTACTTGAGCAGTCCTCCACAGGTCGTTAGGATGTTGCTTCTTCGAACCAAATGCTTAAACTACATTAACTAAGTTGCAGTAGTTCCCCAATGTAGGAAACTACTACTTTTGGATAAGTGAAAAACGGAAAGGGAAGGGAAAAATCAAAGTTCTGAACGGAACGGTAAACAAATTGCAGTAAAAGAAAACAATGCTTGCTGAAGAAAAATAACGGAAAACAAAATTGCAGTAAAAAAATAAATGCAGAGAAATAGGATTCTGGAGAGATGGATTGAGACAGGAGAAAAATTGAGAGAGCCCCCAGGTTTCCAACTTCCATTCTTTTATAGTACCCCTTGGTCTTCGTGCTTGAGAAAAATAAGGATAACTTGGTTGAGTGAGAGATTCACGGGAAAGTGGTTTGAGGAGCAAAAACTAAGGCGACGTGGATGACTTCTGTTTGAAATTCATCACGCTGACTTTGCCTTTGTGACGGTCGTGATAAGCTTGTGGCGTTCGTCACAACCAAGGCGTGACGATCGTGACGGGCTGTGTGACGAGCGTCACATGCACAAAATTCTTAAATTCTGCTTTTTCTGTTGTTTCTCTTCTGTTTCTTCTTCTTTTCCTTCCTTTTCTATACTTTTCTCATTTAAGCATGGGAATTGAAATACCTGCAAAAGTGACTCGAACACTTGCGAAATAATTGGAATATAAATGAAAATGGTACGATTTTTGAATGTAAATCAAGGCAAATATACGATATATTTTCGCGTTATCAAACTCCCCTATACTTGAATCTTTGTTTGTCCTCAAGAAAATAATCAGTATAAAATTTGAAACACTAGTTAAACACGAATACATGACACGTTTCCAATTCGTACGTGGTTGTTAGGTATTTCGTTAGAATGATAGATACTCAAGTAAAACACTAAAGATACAGTGACGACACAAGCAACAAACATTAACATAAATCTCTCCTTTATACAAACCAGTTCGGATCATGCTATTATAGCTCAACCTAATGCTTCTTGTTTCTATTTCACCCGGTTTCATTCCAACACAATCACATTAAGCCCTTTGCCTTTACACGCACTTAGTGAAGTAGCCGGTTAGTGGCTTTAATCCTTTTTTAGCACGGGGTCTGGTACACGAGTGTGGTAACCCTTTACATATCCCAATTGAAGGTTGTGGGGGATCGAACCGTAGTTCACCCTACCGAGTCCAGTACTAGGTACCTCTGAACCAAACGACAACAAGTTTTTCTTTCCTTTTGTATATCTTGCAACCGTTTGTATGGTGCATTTTAAATTTCTCAACAGCAAAAGGATCTTCTCAATTCGGAGGTATCAATCACTTATATTTATCGGCTCTTCACATGGTTTGTGTTTAAGAAGATGTTGACTGCTAGTATAAACTACTAGGGATTAATCTAGAACGAAAACTTAAGGTATCGGTATAATGGGTATTCAAATTGATCTCGCAAAAGTGAGAGATCTAAGGTGTCAGGACGGTATCAATCTTGTTAGATTTTTCTCAGCTTCCTAACAGAACTTATGTAAGACAACCTATATACTCGTAGAGTATGCTTTTAACATAAAAACAAAAAAAAATTCTTATGGCTAATTAGATAGAAACAAATAAACGAAAGACATAATTTTTGTTATGGCTAATTAGATAGAAACAAATAAATGATTAGATAGAAACAAATACGATTAGATAGAAACAAATAAACGAAAGACAATTTTTTTGTTATGGCTAATTAGAAAGAAACAAATAAATGAAAAGGTAAGGATTCCTTCCCACACTTAAACAAAGCATTGTCCTCAATGCGACAAAATAAAGTGAGAAAAGGGGAGAAACAGGAGGATCACTACTCTTCGGCACGACGTTGGGCTCTACGTGCTCTAACTCTTGCTCGTGCATGTTCACTTCTACCATGTTAGGTAGGGTCCAACCCCACATGCTAAGTGTATTCCTGGATGGCATCAACGTGATGTGTCAAGCCACTCATTTCTTCGGATAGTTCCACCATCCCTTGGTCATGCCAGTTTGCATAGTCATGCTGGTCTCTTTGTATTTACTGGATTGCTTGCATCATTTAGGTTTGGCGTTCTTCCATCCTTTGGTTATGTCGCAACATCTCAGCATAGATGTCTTCCATGGTGGCGTGTCGGTGCTCATTTCTTAGTTGGTTTCGGGAAGATGTCTCTGCAGCATGCTCAAGAGGTGGCTGTGGCACCTGTCGGTCCAGCTCTTCTTCAATTTCATCAGCTCCATTATTAGGACCTTCTTCATTGGGCTCACGAGCATTCAGATCAAAAATCCAATTTGCCATATTCTACGGATCTATATGATTCCTATTAGGCATAATGACACATCAGACTATCTTGTTCCGAACCACAGGGTGGTATCTCCCCTCGTCTCTGATCTTGATGAGGTGCGAGGAGCGGCAATAGTCGATATTAAGGAACCCGACCGACAAAGAAGGTAGGTTAGCAAGCCTATCCCCCATATTCATTCCCAATGCCATGGAAGTGATGATTCCTCTAAAACAGAATCTCATGTTGCCTCTCATGCAGTTAGCCTGGATGTTGGCCAACAAGAACGGGGTAGCATTGAACACCACCGGAGTGAACACACAGTGAAGGAAGAAAAGCTCCTTAGAGTTTACCTGATGGTTGTTGACTCTTCCGAAGACCGTGTGTCCTAAGACTCGGTGGAAATATCTGATGGTTGGGTTGTGAATGTATGTTGCGTTGAGTGCATCCCAGCTTGTGACGTTAACATTGGTAAGACTGTGCCATACTCCAAATTCTATCTCAGACCATCCGTCAGGGATACGGCAGTGAACTCCATCTCCATGTCAGAAACCAAGTATTTGCGCTATTTGTGTTTGGTTCAAGGAATACTCAGTTCCGAACATTCTGAATATGGCGAGTTTGATGAGAAACAGAGTTGTGTTAGACGGTGTGGCTAGTGATCGAGAGGGGGCGGGGGTGAATAGATCACCTCTTTTAAATAAACAGATTTAAAAAATCTTATCAGAGTTATTGAAACTTAGCGGAAAATTATAGTCCCGAATCGACTTCCGTCTAATCTGAACCGCTACTAGAAAATCGGACACACGGATTTATTGCTGGATTTGAAATAGAACAATAGAGATAATTAACACCAGAATATTATCAAATCAAATGCACTTATCACTAAATTCTAATTCCAATGAATAAAACTCAATTGACAATTTTGTCAAACATTTGGTGTGTATGTGATCAATGATGAACAATGGTGGAGTTTAGATAAAGACGTTTTCTTGCCACTATTGTATCACGAAATGTACAGCCACAATACACCAACTGAAATCATAAAACTGTTGAAAACGTAAAGAGAGATAAGGAAAGAATACGATACGCAAAGATTTGGTAAGGAAGTTCCCCACTGTCATCCTCGCGTGTGGGTACGTCTCCCTCTCAATTTCAAATGAAATTGAGAACTGTTATAATCAATAATGCTGAATTCGTTGATACAAGGTTACAATACAAAGACAGAAATCTAAATCCCAAGATCTTCTTCTTGTATAAAACCTCCACTTGATCTGAGCTCGATAAAGAATTTCCTGCAAGAAATTGCAAACAATTCACCGGTTCCACGACCTGTTTGCGAAATTACCGAATTTCCAAACCCTACGCTACGGCTGAATCTGTTCTGCAAACGTGACTAACAAACCCGCAAGAACGCTCCAGTTCTTGAAGGACAAACCATTTGGTTTTTCCTCGAAACCCCCTTCAACCTTCAACTCAGCTAGATCCTCGATCGTTCCACTGAACACCTCAGCTAGATCCTTGATCGTTCCACTAAACGTTATCTCGTTGATCCTTTAATCCAAAGAACAAGAATGATTATGTGTTGATGTTCTTGAAGAAAAGAGATTGAGAAGATGAAGAAGATGAAGTCTCTTTCAGGTTTCTAACTGCTCAAAAACAATTGCTGCTACACACTCCTTTGATTTGTGTTACAACTGTTTTTCACTTCTGAATTCGTTGTCTTAACTGAGCTGTCAAAATACTTCTTATATGTGAAAGACATAAGCTGTTAGTAGACAAAACAGAATTATGTATTGATACAAACGATTATGCATCGATACATACTGTAGCTTTGATTAATTTTAGAGAATTAATACAAGCATGTATCGATACAAAGCTCGTATGTATCGATACATAGAGCATTTTAACTAAGCATGTATCGATACAAAGCTCGTATGTATCGATACATAGAACATTTTAACTAAGCATGTATCGATACAAAGCTCGTATGTATCGATACATACTGAAGCAAAAACGTTTTGTGATTTAAAACAAATTTATGTATCGATGCAGATGAACATGTATCGATACATACTGACACAAAACAGTTTTTATGAGTTCTTTTAAGAAATGTATCAATGTGGATCTTTATGTATAGACACGAAACAATAGTATAGGCTAAAAACACAAATGAAACATGTAAAATAATGCACAACCAACAATTAGACAATGATCACACAATTTGCTATCATTCAAAACTTATTCAAAGTAAAGAATTTGCTCACAAACTCCCCCTTTTTGATGATGGCAAATTTTTAGCAAGATGTGTGATACTCCCCCTGAGTTTGTGCATATCTGTCAACATCTGCATTTCTCCCCCTTTGTCAACATCAAAAAGAAGAAAAAAACAGTTTTATCAAGGCAACATGTTGTAGCAGGACATAGCAAAAATGATAAAGAAGCTAACAATCACAAAGAAGGAAGCTTAAAAAGTAAAGAATCACTCACAAAGAATGACAAATAAGGGCAATAACACCAGAAGTAAGCAGAAGGAAATAAGCATTTAACTAGTAGAAAGTATTTAAAAATTACATAAGCCAAGACATATAAGGTGCAACTAATCTGAAAAGAAAAAAACTCAAGCAACATGCAATGAAATGCAGTGAAATGAAATGATGATGGTTTAATGTGGATTATAGCCACCACAGGACTCCTCGTCATCTCTATCAGGATCTCTTAAGCTTGGCGGAGGCGGAGGAGGAGGCATTGCATCTGGATTGTGGCCCATGAAGGTGTAGTGCCTGAACCGGTCCTGAACTTCAACACTTCTGAATCTGTCCATAATACCAGGATTGGCACGGCAGTCGTCCATAAAATCAGACATTTCATTGTAGAAGACTTGGTGCCACTTAACCAAGTCCGTGTGCCAAGAGTGTTGGTTATGGTACATCCGTGTATGATCGTCATGCCACTCACGATGCTCCTTATGCCACTCACTTTGTTGTACATGCCAAGACCGTGCCTCTTCATGACGTTCTTGGTTGGCAAGCTCCATTTGTTGAAGCATTTGAGTTAGGTGCGCAGTAGGTGTTGAAGATGAAGCACCGCCGGAGAACGGAGGAACCGTTGGTTCAGGTACATAGTTGGTTGGAGACCACCTTTGTGGCACCCAATCACCCCAACCAGCATTGTCATGAGCTGCAGGCACATCTGCTTCGTTCACATCATGCATTTCTTCATCAGGTTGGTCTTCAACTACATGAATTCGTTCAGAAGGCACATCAAAATTATAGATCCTTGTTTTGGATTTCCTTTCAAAGAAATAGAAACATTGACCTTCCTTGTCCCACCGATATCCCATATGAGATAAAGTGGAAGAGTCAAACTTTTGAGCAGCAGATGGTGATATGAGAAGAACTAAAGGGATTGCAACATTCCAGAACGTAAGAATTTTCATGATTTTAGACGCATAACCAAGAGCAACATTCTTGGCACTGTTACGCACGAAAAAGAGACGCTTCACAAAGTAATTTGCCTAATTCAAGGGAACCTTATTTTGAAGAGTATACATGAGATGAATGCCTGCCTTGTCTAACCTAGAATGTCTACTGTTTGCTGGACGCAGAATGTGCGAGATAATCCAATGAAGTATACGAGGAATTTTCTTAATCATACCAGACGTAACCTGTTCATCCTCACCCAGTGGTCTGTCCAATTTCAAGATAGATAGATTAAACTCCTTCAGGTTAAAGTCAGTATCAGACTTCAAGTCATGCCAAGTCTTAAAATTATGCGACGGAAGCGGAATTTGAAACACTGTTTCCCAATCACCAGCCTCAAAAGTATAGGTTCTGACACCAATAGAAAACTTAAACATATATCCTTTACCAGATTGTAAGCCAGCATAAAATGCACGGATAAAATCCTCATGGTAATCATCCTTTGTAGTCAAAAATGAACCAAGTTTTTGTGCATTAAGGAGTTCAACCACATCATTGAGATGCAGATGAATAGCATCATGTTTATCGAAGACATGGGGTTTCATAACTAACCTTGTCTTGAAAGAATCCTCAAACTCAGTAGCAATTGCAGGATGAAGCAAATCTAAGGCATTAGGAGGAATTTCTGGTAACTGCTGAGAAGTGCCAACCGGTTCCTTTCCTTTTCCTTTTCCCCTTGCTCTAGCCGGAATGATTCTTGGAGGCATGGTGATGAAAAATTGAAGAAAAGTGAGATGAATTTAGGGTTTTGGAGAGAATGATGATGAAGGAGATTAGGGTTAGCCGCAGGTTTTGAGAGGTAGGGGAATTGTTGATACCAAGTTTGTGAGAAGATGTGATAAGAATTGCTGATTTGTCGATCCATGAGTGAAATAAAATGCATTTAATCCAAATAACAATCAGTATGTGTCGATGCATATGGGAATGGATCGATCCATGTCACATATTTTTGTTTTTAAAGGGTCTATGTATCGATACAAACGACGAATGAATCGATACATACTGAACCAATTTTGACAGATATGAAATGAAGAAGACATGAATCGATACATACATCTTTGAATCGATACATTCTGATGCCAAACCAAATTTTAATTAATTTTTATGCAGTATGGTTATGCATTATGAAGTATGTCATGATAATGATGCCCAAGTATAATTCACAAATCAGATATTAATGTTCAAACAATATATGCAAAGAAATTTACATAAACGAAAATAAGGAATTTTGTTCTAACATACACAATCACATAGTTCTAAAAGAGATATAGAAAGGAGTGATATTACCTCTGTTGATGTAACCTTGTGAGGTATAAATGAAATCTAAAACAAATCTCATCAACCAAGGTGAGGCATAATATAGATAAGAACAAACATGCTTAAGACAACAATGGAGAGAGATATAAGATCCCTAATTCACGACGAATGTTGAAGAACGGTTTCGTTGCCAAAGGTTTAGTGAAAATGTCAACAAGCTGGTTTTTAGTATCAACATGCTCAAATACAACGTCTTCTTTTTCAACATGATCGCGAAGAAAGTGATGTCTAATCTCTATGTGTTTAGTGCGTGAGTGTAAAACAGGATTTTTAGTAAGGTTTATGGCACTAGTGTTGTCACATTTTATTGGAATACGTTTGAGTTGAATGTTAAAGTCTTGTAGTTGTTGCTTTAGCCACAAAATCTGAGCACAACAACTACCGGCTGCAGCGTACTCAGCCTCTGCAGTTGACAAAGCCACATATACCTGCTTTTTGCTATGCCAACTTACCAAGGAGTTTGAAAACAAGTGACATGTACCACTCGTGCTTTTCCTATCTGATTTGCAGCCAGCAAAATCAGAATCGGAGTAACCTACTAAGCTACAATCACTTCCTTTGGAATACCAAAGCCCATATTTAGATGTTCCATGAAGATATCTAAATATACGCTTAACAACTTTCAGGTGTGATTCCTTACGATTTGATTGATATCGTGCACACATTCAAAACACTAAACATGATGTCAGGTCTAGAAGCAGAAAGATACAGAAGAGACCCAACCATACCTCTAAACTTTTTGACATCTACACTCTTACCATGCTTATCTTTATCTAGATTTCCGTTGGTAGGCATAGGGGTGTCAATTGATTTTGAGTCGTTCATTCCAAAGCGCTTGAGTAGTTCTCTGCAGTACTTTGTTTGACATACTGCTGTACCCTCAGCAAGTTGCTTTATCTGAAGACCTAGGAAGTAATTCAGCTCCCCCATAAGACTCATCTCAAATTCACCCTGCATAACCTTAGAAAATTCTTCGACCAAGTGTGTGTTAGTTGAACCAAAAATTATATCGTCTACATAAACTTGAACTAAAAGAATGTGCTTTCCCTTGTGTTTAATAAAGAGAGTATTATCCACTTTACCTCTTGAATATCCATGATCAATTAGAAATTTGCTAAGCCTTTCATACCGAACCCGAGGGGCTTGTTTAAGACCATACAAAGCTCGTTTTAATTTGTAAACATAATTTGGATTTTCAGCATTCTCAAAACCAGGAGGTTGTGAGACATATACCTCTTCATTTATGACACCATTTAGAAATGCACTCTTTACGTCCATTTGCTAAAGCTTAAAATTATTAGAACACGCATAGGCAAGCAAGAGACGTATAGCTTCAAGGCGAGCAACTGGAGCATAAGTTTCCTCATAGTCTATGCCCTCCTCTTGGTTATATCCTTGTGCTACTAAACGTGCCTTGTTCTTAGTTATCACTCCGTTTTCATCAAGCTTATTTCTAAAAACCCATTTAGTACCTATGATATGATGATCTCGCGGACGAGGGACAAGTTCCCAAACGTCATTTCTTTTAAATTGATTAAGCTCTTCTTGCATGACCATTAGCCAACATTCATCAATCAAGGCCTCTTTGGCATTTTTAGGTTCTACTTGTGAAACAAAAGCGAAGTGAGAACAAAAATTACTTATCTTAGAACGAGTCATTACTCCCTTTGAAATATCTCCCAAGATGTTGTCAATAGGATGGTCTTTTGAAGATTTCCAAGCTGGTGGAAGGTCATTCACTTCAGCTGTCCTTTCTTCCTCATCTTCTTCATGACTAGTATCTTCCTCCTTCGCATGGGCAACTGTTCTGGACTGATCAGTTTCTGTAACAGCTTCCTTGAGTATGTCTTCTGTAGATTCACCTGCGTCATCAAAAGAAATACCTTTTCCGACACTTTTCGGATAAGACTCATCAAAAGAAACATGGACAGATTCTTCAACAGTAAGTAAATGCTTATTATATACTCTATATGCTTTACATGATTGTGAGTATCCAAGAAAGATACCTTCATCCGCTTTTGCATCAAACTTCCCAATATTTTCCTTACCGTTATTCAAAACAAAACACTTACAACCGAATACGTGAAGATGTGACAAGTTTGGCTTTCTTCCTTTTAAAAGCTCATAAGGAGTTTTATTTAAAATAGGACGAATTAAGATACTGTTTAAAACATAACAAGCTGTGCTAACTGCATCAGCCCAAAAATATTTTGGTAATCCACCCTCATTTAGCATTGTTCTTGCCAACTCCTCTAAAACACGATTTTTACGCTCCACAACGCCATTTTGCTGTGGAGTTCGAGGAGCTGAAAAGTTATGCTCAATACCATACTTGTCACAGTACTTATCAAAGTGATAGTTTTGAAATTCACCACCATGATCGCTACGAATTGTAACTATTTTGGAATTCATTTTGTTTTGGGACAGATTTGCAAAATTCTTAAAAGCAGAAAAAGTTTCATCTTTGCTATGAAGGAATATAGTCCAAGTAAATCTAGAATAGTCATCAACGATTACAAAACCATAATAATTTCCACCTAAGCTCTTTGTCCTAGAAGGTCCAAAGAGATCCATATGGAGAAGCTCAAGGGGTCGTGAAGTTGAAATTACATTTTTAGATTTAAAAGAGACCCTCGTTTGTTTTCCCATTTGGCACGCGTCACATAGGTGGTCTTTTGAAAATTTTATTTTTGGAAGACCGACTACTAGATCCTTAGATACAACCTTATTAAGCAAATCGAAATTAACATGCATTAAACGTCTATGCCAAAGCCAAGAATCATCATTCAAGGTAACTAGACATTTAGTACTTGTTAAAGATACATCAAAAAGGTCAAGCATATAGATATTGTTTACTCTTACACCCTTAAACACAACGTTCTGTTCAGCATGTTCAATTATGCAGCAAGTTTTTGTGAAAGAAACTTTATAACCCTTGTCACACAATTGACTTATGCTTAACAAATTGTGTTTAAGCCCCTCTACTAAACGGACATCAGAAAAAGTAGTGGTAGAGGGATTACCTACACTACCTTTGCCAACTATAGCTCCTTTGTTATTGTCTCCATAAGTAACATATCCCTTCTTCTTTGCTTTGAAGTCTATAAAAAGCGATATGTCACCGGTCATGTGCCTTGAGCAACCGCTGTCAAGAAACCATCTCCTATCTACGAAAGCAAGGCACTCATCCTACAATATCAAAAGAGAGAAGTTGGTACCCAATTTTCATTGGGTCCAAGTGGGTAAGTGCTAACATGGTTGCCTTTTGGCTTCCATTGATAAATACCTTTAGGAACAAGAAATCTCCTAAACTTGCATTTCTCAATGGTATGGCCAGCACGACAACAATAATGACATAAACCATGATGATGTGTTTGTTTATTCTTGTTCATTAAATCCTTTGGAATAAAAGAGTATTTTGCATATGGTGGATTTAATGACTTCTTAAACAACCTAGAGTCAACGGCATAAGTAACCTTAGGTTGTAAAGCTTTTTCCAATTTGACCTTGAGAGTGTTTACCTCTTGTTGCCAAATATGACAAGCCTCACAATACCCAACTTTACTACATCCATCAATGTCAATATTTTTTGAATTTTCTGCAATACTAGCTTTTAACCATTCTAAATCTTTTTCAGCTTTGTATACTTTACCTTCCAGAAATGAAAAAATTTGTTTATCGGAAGATAATCTTTTAAAAGCATCTACAGCTTCATTATGCAGTTTTTCAAAAGCTATTTTCAGTTCAGAAAAAGACATAGAAGAGAAATTATTATAGTAGGCTTGTTTTACCTTTTTATCATTGATTTTCTTCTTGTGGTAGGACAAATTTTTGGTGTGAGCCATAAGGCACAGATTTGCGGTTTCATCACGATCACTTGAACTTTGTGTGCTTGATGAATCACTATCACTTTCCCATGCAATGTAAGCTCTTCTTTGTTTGTTTTACCGTTTTGGTGGAGCTTTTCCTTGATCCTTATACTTCATAGGATAATTTGTTTTATAATGTCCAGATTTACCACAATTAAAACAAGATCCTTTTCCATTACTCTTCTTATTCTCTTCCTATTTTAAATCTGTAGATTGTCTTCGAAACTTCATGAGGTTTTTGTCGGAATACTTGACTCCATTCTTTCGAATGAATATATTATATCTCCTTACAGAAAGTCCCATTTCCTCATCATCCGAATTTTTGTCACTACTAGAATCATTGTCACTTTGCTCTTTTTGTGAGGACTTAGAGCTAGAGGCCACAAGAGCTATTGGCTTCTTCTCTCCCTCTTTGTCTCTCTTCTTCTCCTTTTCCTTCTTACTTTTGTTCTCAAACTTTTTAAGACTTTCTAATGCTTGCTGATGTTCTTCCAGCTTTCCAAACAGAGTTGTAATCGTAAGTGTCGTTAGATCGTTGGCTTCCTTAATAGCTGTTACTTTAGGTTGCCATTCCCTGCTAAGACATCTCAGAATTTTATTAGTAATTTGAAAAGGACCATTTTCAATGGCAGCCCATACTAGCCTATCAACAAAATTTATATGAACTCGCATGCAGTCTTTCCAGTAGCCGTAATTTTCACCGTTGAAAATCGGCGCTCTATTATACGCCCCATTTGGTTCAGAATCCATATCGTTACAAGCAGCCACAGAACACCAGCGAACCGGCGCTCTGATACCACTTGTTAGATGGTGTGGCTAGTGATCGAGAGGGGGGGGGGGGTGAATAGATCACCTCTTTTAAATAAACGGATTTAAAAAATCTTATCAGAGTTATTGAAACTTAGCAGAAAATTACAGTCCCGAATCGACTTCCGTCTAATCTGAACCGCTACTAGAAAACCGGACACGCGAATTTATTACTGGATTTGAAATAGAACGATAGAGATAATTAACACCAGAATATTATCAAATCAAATGCACTTATCACTAAATTCTAATTCCAATGAATAAAACTCAGCTGACAGTTTTGTCAAACATTTGGTGTGTATGTGATCAATGATGAACAATGGTGGAGTTTAGATAAAGAAGTTTTCTTGCCACTATTGTATCACGAAATGTACAACCACAATACACCAACTGAAATCACAAAGCTGTTGAAAACGTAAAGAGAGATAAGGAAAGAATACGATACGCAGAGATTTGGTAAGGAAGTTCCCCACTGTCATCCTCGCGTGTGGGTACGTCTCCCTCTCAATTTCAAATGAAATTGAGAATTGTTATAATCAATAATGTCGAATTCGTTGATACAAGGTTACAATACAAAGACAGAAATCTAAATCCCAAGATCTTCTTCTTGTATAAAACCTCCACTTGATCTGAGCTCGATCAAGAATTTCCTACAAGAAATTGCAAACAATTCACCGGTTCCACGACCTGTTTGCGAAATTACCCAATTTCCAAACCCTACGCTACGGCTGAATCTGTTCTGCAAACGTGACTAACAAACCCGCAAGAACGCTCTATTTCTTGAAGGACAAACCATTTGGTTTTTCCTCGAAACCCCCTTCAACCTTCAACTCAGCTAGATCCTTGATCGTTCCACTGAACACCTCAGCCAGATCCTTGATCGTTCCACTGAACATTATCTCGTTGATCCTTTAATCCAAAGAACAAGAATGATTATGTGTTGATGTTCTTGAAGAAAAGAGATTGAGAAGATGAAGAAGATGAAGTCTCTTTCAGGTTTCTAACTGCTCAAAAACAATTGCTGCTACACACTCCTTTGATTTGTGTTAGAACTGTTTTTCACTTCTGAATTCGTTGTCTTAACCGAGCTGTCAAAATACTTCTTATATGTGAAAGACAGAAGTTGTTAGTAGACAAAACAGAATTATGTATTGATACAAAAGATTATGCATCGATACATACTGTAGCTTTGATTAATTTTAGAGAATTAATACAAGCATGTATCGATACAAAGCTCGTATGTATCGATACATAGAACATTTTAACTAAGCATGTATCGATACAAAGCTCGTATGTATCGATACATAGAAAATTTTAACTAAGCATGTATCGATACAAAGCTCGTATGTATCGATACATACTGAAGCAAAAACGTTTTGTGATTTAAAACAAATTTATGTATCGATGCAGATCAACATGTATCGATACATACTGACATAAAATAGTTTTTATGAGTTCTTTTAAGAAATGTATCAATGTGGATCTTTATGTATAGACACGAAACAATAATATAGGCTAAAAACACAAATGAAACATGTAAAATAATGCACAACCAACAATTAGACAATGATCACACAATTTGCTATCATTCAAAACTTATTCAAAGTAAAGAATTTACTCACAAGTTGCACCGGGAGGTGTTATGTAGGAGAACGAACTCAAGAATTCCAGGGTCAGAGCTTCATATGCAGGTTGTGGGTTGGTGCAGAGCTGCGTCAAACCAGAGGTGTTCAACACCATTCCACGTCATCTGAAAGCCCTAACTCCCTCAGACAATCATTATCAATGTACCTCATAGGTTGAACTGAACGTTGATAGAGCCCGATGTAGTTTTCTCTTTGTTGTTCGCCGGCTTCTCCCTCTTTGAATATGATATTTGAAAGGTCGGGAGCAGGTCTCTCTTGACGGGCCATAGAGTATGCAAATTGAGGTTTTGGTGTAGAGGAAATGGGTTTCATGAGTTATAGGAAACTCACTTGTTTCTTGCTTAAATAGGAAGTGATGAAAGTGTTAATGGAGAAATAAATGGGTGTGAGTGGGACAGTTAAGGAAACAAAAAGAGTAGATGAGGAAGAAGAAGAGAGCAATACGCCTATTTTAATAAAAACAGAACACACATTCTGAATGTGTGACGAGCGTCACGTACCTGTTACGATCGTCACGCGTGACGGTCGTGACACGCAACGGTCGTGACGTTCATGTGACGAGCGTCACATGCAACGATCATATTTTTGCAGAAACAGAAAACTGAAAAATTTACTGCATATGCTTTATGATTAATTTCTAAGCTGTTTGCATGTTATGAGTAAATCATATTGTCAGTACCATAGCAAAAATAGACATTATAGTAACTAGAAGAAAGTAAAGACAATAATAGTATAGAAGCAAAACAATAGCAGCAGTACAAAAATAATAAGATAGTAACAGCAGTAAAAGTAACAAAATTAAGCTGACAGAGGTAAATTAAATTAATCACAGGAGCAAAAGAAATAACAATGTCATTTAGATTAAATGTAAAGACTAAAGTTAAATGTAATAGTAAGCATTAAAAGAATAATAGCAGTAAAGTGCTCCCTCCCCTCACTAAAACAAAGCAGTGTCCTCATTGCTTTAATGTGAGTAGGAAAATACAACGATCAATGTAATTAGCCATGGTGTTATCCCAAAGAAGCTACAACCTGGTTCAAGTGATCAAACTGGTCGACGGTGACATCCATTAAGCCTAAGACATCAAGGCACATGCTTTTTAGTTCATCTTTCACATTAGTAATTCCAATACGGAAACCATCAAAATGGGTAAGAATTATGGTCAGATTTTCGGTATAAGGTGGAATTTCTGGTTCATTCAGATTATAGTAGTTTGGAGGGGTTTCAAGGTCAGATTCATCAACAGAGATAGGGTCATCTAAATACTCATAAATAGGTGGTGTCTCAGGAGGTGATGGTGGAGCAATGTGATGTTCATATAAATCATATAGCCAGTTATTACGGTTATGAACACTTGTTCTCTCATGGTTTGGTAAGGTAAGTAGCTGGACAACTTCATTATTAATTAGGTAGTCAAAAGTGTCCGGTCCAAGGTTTCCTAAAATTCTTTGGTCGAAGCAAAAGTCAATATCCATGGGTCAGATGGGTCCAAAAGGTGTACACTTGTTAAGTGGGCGTCTAAGTTCGATAGCATCAACTATCATGATTACTAGGCCGCCTATTATGATTGGGGCGTGATTGTTCTATGCAAGGTAAACAAATCTTTCCATCATAAATGTTACAACATTGACATGTCGACCTTGGTCGACACAGAGCAAGATGAAAAGTTCATCCTTTGACACTAAGGTGTTGTTCTCTTCTTTTCCAAATAGGGTGTGGGCTAGTATTTTGTGGAAGTAGCGGATAGCAGGGTTGTGTATCGCTTGAGAGTGCATCTGGTGTGGGTCAGGGTGGTGATCTCCAGTTAAACTACCCCAAAAGTAATCCAAGTCAATGTCATCGATTAATTCCTCCTGGCGGGTAGTGAATACAAATGGGCCACTAGGAAATCCTAGAAGGTCAGCAAGGTCTCTACGGTTATAAGTGAAATCAATACCAAACAGCCTAAAGGAAATCAACCTTTTGTTGAGACCGTAACCATGCTCGGGGTTGTAAACTAGGGAGCTAAGGAATTCTAGGGTAAGCTCACGGTATGTGACAAACCTTCTCTTAATAACAGTATTCTCCCAACCTAGTTGGTTAGACATAAACAAGATACTATCGTGGATACCTAGCCTATCCATGGTAAGTCCATCATAATATATGGATAAAGCCATATCCTTCTGAACTAAATAATCATAACTCCTTCTCTGAACTCTGCCTCTGAAAACTGTATCTACTTGTTGCATGATGAAAATTAGTTACTAACTAGTTTTAAGTTTGCCTGTTAATTAGTAGCCAATATTACTAAGTTAGTAACGAAAAACAACAAGTACGTTACTGCATAGAATCAAGGAAAGGGAGCAAAATAAAAGTAATAATCAAAGAAGGAAAACACTTAAAATGCAAAAACATAAAAATAATAAAATCAATAACAAATTAAGAAGAGGCGGGTTGTCTCCCACCGAGCACTTTGTTTAATGTCGTAAGTTCGACAGTAACGTCGTGATATATCAATTTTGGGGTTGAGCGGGCAGCTCTATAAGTCTTAGACTATTTGAATAGTTTCTATTGTCAATATTATGATAATTCTTTAATCGTTGTCCGTTTACAATGAACGGTTCACTATTTCTACCCTTGATTTCTATTGCACCGCTTTTAAAAACTTTTGTAATTTCGAAAGGACGTGACCACCTAGATTTAAGTTTTCCCGGAAAAAGCTTAAGTCTTGAATTAAATAGTAACACTACGTCACCGACATTAAACTCTTTCCTAGATATACGTTTATCGTGCCATTTTTTAGTCCGTTCTTTGTATATCTTGGCATTCTCATAGGCGTCTAGTCTAAGTTCTTCCAATTCGTGAATTACTTAAATTCGCTTCTCACCCGCGGAAGTATAATTTAGATTTAGGGTCTTAATTGCCCAATAATCTTTGTGTTCTAACTCTACAGGGAGATGACATGATTTACCATAGACTAATTTAAAGGGTGTGGTCCCTATTGGGGTCTTGTAGGCTGTCCTATATTCCCACAGAGCTTCATTTAGTTTAGATGACCAGTTTTTTCTAGATATTCCGACAGTCTTTTCTAGAATTTGTTTGATCTCTCTATTCAAAACTTCGACTTGCCCACTGGTTTATGGGTGATAAAGTGTTTCTACACGGTGTCAAACTCCATACTTCAGAAGAAGTTTTCCAAAGATATTTGATATGAAATGGGAGCCACCATCACTAACTACTAGTTTTGGGACATCGAATCTAGGAAAGATTACGTTCTTGAATAGCTTAATCACTACTCGTGTGTCATTTGTCGGAGAGGCCATAGCCTCGATCCATTTTGAGACTTAATCGACAGCTACGAGTATGTACTTATTACCAAAAGAAGACGGGAATGGTCCCATGAAGTTAATCCCCTACACATCAAAGACTTCCACTTCTAAGACGTCTGTTTGTGGCATTTCGTCGTGTCTTGAAATGTTACCAGTGCGTTGGCACCGGTTGAAATTTATAACCGCATTATGGACATTTTTCCATAGAGTAGGCCAAAGCAGGCCAGATTGTAAGATCTTAGCACAAGTTTTTCAAGTGCTTTTGTGCCCACCATAGGGAGCGGAATGGAAATGAGAGATTATATCGTCTATTTCATCCTCAGGAACACATCAATGAAAAACCTCTCTTGAAAAGCAGAGGTTCATTCTAGTAGTACTGTTTTAGATCATGAAAGAATTTCTTCTTTTGTTGGTATGATAGGTCCGATGGAAGTGCTCCAGCATCTAGGTAGTTGACAAAGTCAGCATACCATGGCAAAGTTATATTCGTATGAATTTCTTCCACGGATTCTTCTATTTGAGTATTATTTAAGGTTAGCTCAGACATGTCGCTTTCCATTTGGGCTATAATTCGTTCGTAAGGGAAATCATCATTGATTGGAACTTGTTCAGGCTTATTCCCTTCGATTCGTGATAAGTGGTATGCTACTACGTTCTCAGTACCTTCCTTATCTTTTATTTCTAAGTCAAATTCTTGTAAGAGTAGGATCCATCTTAAGAGTCTTGGTTTGGCATCCTTCTTACTTAGCAAGTATCTAATAGCAGCGTGATCAATATAGATGATGATTTTCGATCCTACTAAGTAAGAACGGAATTTGTCTAAAGCGAACACAACAACTAGAAGTTCCTTTTCAGTGGTGGCGTAGTTCATTTGGACAGGATCTAAGGTTCTACTTGCGTAGTATATCGTATGAAGTTTTTTATCCTTCCTTTGTCCTAGCACCGGGCCTACGGCGTAGTCACTCGCATCACACATGATTTCGAATGCTAATCTCCAGTCAGATGGTTGCATGATAGGTGAGGTGATTAAAGATGTTTTTAATTGTTCAAATGCTGTTAAACATTTCTCATCAAAGATAAATTCAACGTCTTTCATTAAAGACCAGTCAGTGGTTTGGTAATTTTCGAAAAATCTTTGATAAAGCGTCGGTAGAAACCGGCGTGTCCTAAAAAGCTTCGTATTTGTCGTACGGTTTTCGGGGGTTGACGATTTTCTATAATTTCGATCTTAGCTTTGTCTACTTCAATTCCTTTATCAGATACTACGTGTCCTAGCACGATTCCTTGTTGGACCATGAAATGGCATTTATCCCAGTTCAATACGAGATTCACCTTTACGCATCTTTCAAGTACCATTTCAAGGTTTGATAGACATCCTTCGAAGCTCTTCCCACAAACAAAAAAATAGTCAATAAAGACTTCCATAATGTCGTTTATAAAGTCAGCGAAAATTGACACCATGCATCTTTGGAATGTTGCGGGAGCGTTGCATAGTCCAAATGGCATTCGTCGATAAGAAAATGTACCATAAGGGCATGTGAAGGTTGTTTTCTCTTGGTCGTTAGGATGGATAGGAATTTGAAAGAATCCCGAATAACCATCTAGATAGCAGAAGTGGGAATGCTTAGACAATCGTTCAAGCATATGATCAATGAAAGGCAGAGGAAAATGATCCTTTCGGGTGGCTTTGTTCAGTTTCCTATAGTCGGTGCACATTCTACTTCCGGTCATAACTCTTTGTGCTATAGATTCCCCCATCTCATTCTTAACAACTGTAACACCCCCTTTCTTGGGTACTACATGGACGGGGCTAACCCATTGACTATCGGAGATTGCATATATGATTCATGCATCTAATAACTTCTTTACTTCATCCTTGACTATAGTACTTAAGATCGTGTTGATCCTTCTCTGGTGTTATCTAGAGGGTTTACAATCTTCCTCTAGCATAATGCGATGCATACAGATAGAAGGACTTATTCCTTTTAGATCAGCGATGTTGTAGCCTAACGCGGTTGGATATTTTCTTAAGACGTCTAGTAACTTTTCAGTTTCAATTTGTCCTAAGTCTGTGTTGACTATTACTGGTCTTTTGAGTTCAGTGTCTAGGAATTCGTATCTTAGGTTCTTAGGTAGTGTTTTTAATTCTATGTCTGGTTTCTTCGGGCATGGCATGTGATTGGGTGTAAGTGCTAAGAATTCGCTTAGACTGTCATTTTGGTATGGTTCACGCCAATTATCATCTTCAAAGATTGGAGGGATTTGGATTTTCATTATATCAGAATATGTGGTTTCTTGCATCTCCATCTCTCTTACGCACTCGTCTATGACATCAAGTAGATAACAAGTATCGTCTATAGCTGGCGCTTGTAAGAATTGTGTCAAGATGAATTCAACTTTTTCTTCTCCAACTTCGAATGTTAGCTTACCTCTTTTCACGTCTATTATGGCTCTGACGGTAGCTAAGAATGACCTTTCTAATATAATGTGTGTAGTGGCATCTTCTTTGATGTCCATGATTATGAAGTCGGTAGGAATGTAGAATTGTCCTACACGCACTAGGACATTCTCTAGTATACTAACAGGATATTTGATTGAGCGGTCAGCTAGTTGAACAAACATCTTTGTTGGTCTTAGTTCTCCCATGTTGAGCCTTTTACAGATGGATAAGGGCATTACACTAATGCTGGCTCCTAAGTCGCATAGAGCTTTGTCTATGACGAACTTTCCAATGACACAAGGTATGGAGAAACTACCTGGGTCTTGATGCGGTGCTTTTTGCAAGTATACGAACGCGTCAGAGTAATATAAAAGATTGTCGAATCCACAGAGACCAAGTGTCAATCTATCGTTATCTATTATTATGGTGTTTATCAAAGGCAATAAAAATAGGTGTTTTTAGAGTGTGCAATGAAGAGTAAAGTATTGAATAAAGTTCAATTAATAAAGACAGGGTCGAATGTAATTCAAATAATCAATTAATAATCCAAGTACTTGCTAATAGAACTACTTATGGGCAATGTTTCCTACTTTGAAAAGAACTAATTTAACGGGAACTGTCGCTTTCGCGTATTCACAACCGAGTTGTACTCCCTAATCAAACCCTCTTATTGTAACTTATAAAAAGGCGCGCATTGCGTTAGAGTAGTAAACCTATTTTTAAGAAATATAGTATCTTGACTAAGTTGAAAAGTATTATAACCTGGATTTCTTAACCAAAAGAGATTCTTACGAACCAGACTATAAACTTATAAACGCGTCCGAAAATAGTTTTAAAATCTCTTTTCTTCTTAAGTTAAAATCTCCTAATGAACTAAACAAAGCGCTTTCGCTGTTTTTGAAATAGTTAAAAACAATTAAGTTTAAATAGACGTTGGACGGCTTTCGATCTTACCCAATGAAATTGAAGTGCGGGAAAACTTAAGTTGAAAGTTAAAATAGCCCTTAAGTGCTTCTACGAACAATTATACGGATTATCGGTTCAATTACGATCCTTACATTCTAACCTTATAAATTTAGTTAGACATGGTAAAATAAAAGTGCATTAATTTAAATAAAAGTATTTCGAGTGCGGAAAGTAAATAAAAGTAGTGCGAGTGCGGGAAATAAATAAAGTAAAGCGAGTGCGAGGAAATAAATAAAAGTAAAGCGAGTGTGAGGAAATAAATAATTTGAAGCGAGTGCGAGGAAATAAATAAAAGTAAAGCGAGTGCGAGGAAATAAATAAAAGTAAAGCGGGTGCGAAAATAAATAAAAGTAAAGCGAGTGCGAGAAAATAAATAAGATAAAGACAAGTAATAAAAACCTGCTCCAATCGGAGGGTCGAATAAATTACAAAGCGGAAACGAAAATGGCGGCAGGATTAACTTCCTTCCAAAGTGCTCCAAACTCGATTACAGACTCGATCACAGACTTGATTACACAATTGTGGCAACACTCCAATGCGAAGCGATTACCACTTTAAAATACTGAATATATGCCTAAGTGAAACAAAGTTTGCTTCTAAGTTTGCCTCTGCTCTAAGTTTGGATGATTGAAAAAGTGATTTCGAGTTTCTATTTATAAGCAAGTAAAAAGATGGAAATGACAAGGATGCCCTTCAACTTGAAAATGGGAGGGAAAACTTTTCCTCTTGTGGCGCCCGCCACAAGGCCAATCTGAGGCGCCTTAGTGGAAGTAGTGGGGAACGTGGCAGTTGAGGGAGGTTGAGCTTGGACACGTCATGGCAGGGTCTATGGCGCCAACCATGGTGGAAGCCACAAGTACAAAATGCTGAATTTTAGGGTTTTTAGCTCTTTTTCGCTCATTTTCTCGACCGGGGCTCCGATTAAAGTAAAAACCTAAAAACAAAGAAAAACATAGTAATAACACAACAAAATAACAATAAAACAACTAGAATGCATGTGAAATCAGAGTCGAAAATACGGTAAATTTCAGTGTTATCAAACTCTCCCACACTTAAACCTGTGCTTGTCCTCAAGCAAAACATTAAAAAGCTCATAAAAGAAAAACTGATGTAGACGAGTGCTTTAGGTAAAAATTCTAAGTTCAAGTCGGGATGCAGTGATAGGTACTAACTGAGTGAACTAAGGGTATCATGATGACACTAATCCGCAAATACGGACATAAACTTCATTCCTATATTAACCAACCCATATTATCCCACAATACCTAGGCCTGGCTCTTCATCTCTTTTTGTGTCCTTTTCATTCAGGCGCAGTCACATTAAGCCCGTTATCTGTACATGCTTCATAGTAGACTGGCCTGTTAGTGATTATGATCTGAGCATGGGGTTTCTGGCACATAAATATGTGTAAACCCTTTTATTGGACCCAACTGTAGTTGTGGGGGATCGGATCGTGATCCTCCCTACCGAGTTCAGTGCCAGATACCTCTGAACCAACTAATAGTGGGTAAGTTTTTCTTCTTCTTTTTTCTTTTTCTTTTTCTTTTTGTAGCAAATTTTTACAATTCTTTGGTTTAAATGACTTTGTGAGGGTCACCTATACCGGAGTTGCCTTTTTACTTTCTTTTATTTTTTTGTTTTGCTAGATCATTCACTTATTTGCATCGGTCCCCTACGTAGAGGATGCGTAGGCCGGAGCTGACTGCTGAGATAAACTACTGAGGACTTATACGAAAATGATGATTAAGGCCATGGTATATGGGGTTTCGGGAGTGGTTCCTATATTTACGAAGTCTATGGTGCTAAAACAGATACTGATGTTTCGGAAAGTTCTCCCAAGTCACCGCATCCTTACTCAAAACATGTCTTTAAAACCTGAAAACTTTCGGAATAACACTGTTTTCTTTTGCAAAAAAATTTCGGTGGGGCTAAAGGTATGGGGAGATTAGATTGTACTAAAGATATACTATATTTAGTGACTCGTCAGACTCATGCATTATACTAAAAAGCAAAATAAACAACTAAAAGGAAATAAAAATAAATAAACTATCTAAAAACAGCAAAGAAAAGCGATAAAGGAAAGACGAGAAAGGTAATAAAGAAAAGACGATAGAGTCTCCTCCCACACTTAAATCGAACATTGTCCCCAATGTTTCAAAATAAGATAAGGGAAGAGTTACCTGACAACCTATTGCTGACCACTGGTGCCTTTGCCATCCTGTGGTGGACGACGAGATCGGGTACGACGACGATCTCTCTGATCCATCCTCGCCTGCAGGGCATCCTGAGCGGTCCTCACCTCTCGAAGGTTATCAAAAATGGAACCCTAAGTGTTTTTTATGAGTGCAATATGCTGACGGTGGTGGTGTTGCTGATGGGCTTGTGTATCTGTGATCATTTGCAGAGACTGTAGAACAGTGTCGTAGGACCTGTCTGTCCTCCACTGTGATTCTTGCATGAAGCTCATGTTATTCGCCAGTTGTTGTTGGATGGTAGAGAGTAGGTCGTCATGCCTTTGCTCTCTAGCCATGTGGTCACGCCACATCTCCTCTGTAATATAAAAGCCAGGAGTGGTACCTACATAAGAAGAAGATGGTGCAGTGTGTGGTGGTGAAGGATGATGGGGGGACACATGGGGTACGGGAGATCTCTCTCTCCGATCATATTCATCATCAGTGTCATGTCCCGTCCATCAGGAATGTTAGGAGGAAGAGGACCCAAAACAGGTGGAACATCTAAAGCGTAGGTCCAATTCCTTTCATCTCGTACATCTGTACGTCTAGTGCAAGGTAGAACAACAGATGGGATGGCTACACCATGAACCATAAGCATATAGCCTCCTTTTCTCCTCAAACGGCACAATTTCATGTCTCTCATAAATTTTAGGTTAATTGTGCGAGGAGGTAAGGGGTCTAGGGTAGCCATCTCATTGTCCAGGTTAAGCGCCCGAGCAATAGACATAATCAATCCACCAAAAGAAATTGGTCCCGCTTTATTTAAAGTTAAAGTCATATGAGCAAGCATGAACGGGACCTAATTAATTCGTCTATTTGTGAGGCTTCCTTGCAAAAATAGAAGCTCTCTAGCATTAACCTTATTTGGATTCTCCCGGCCAAAAATAGTACATGCCAACAGATATCTAAAAACTCTAATGGCCGGGTTATGGATAGTCGAGGCAAGAACTCCCTCAAAAGAATTTATGGAAGAGCTTGACAGTCTCTGCCAGAAGGAGAACACCTCAACTGACCAATCCGAATCCAAAGGTGCCTCACAAATAGCACCGTCCCATGAGGGATTCCTAACAAGCTTGCTAGTTCGTCGGTACTGAATTCATATTCAACAGCAAACATTCTAAATCTGACAGTACCAACTGTGTTAGCAGTGTTAGGATTGACAATATAGATTAAGGAACTCAAAAATTCGATTGTCAATCGCTCATAGGTAGGTTCTTTGTTGGAAAAGAAATTATACAAACCTAAGTTATCTAATAAATGAAATATGCTATGATAGATACCTAAAGTGTAGAGACAGTTTTCGTCAACATACCTTGTCGGGAGGATCTCCCGATTTTGCAACCGTTCGATGATTTTTATTTGTCTATCCCCCGGTTTCCCTCCTCGAAGAATGAATCCATTAAACTCCATTTGTGTAGCTCTTGAAAAGTGACGAAGAAGATGAAGTGGAATGTGAAAAGGTTGGATTTTTACGAAATCCGAAGGATGAAAATGGAAATGGAAATCGGAAAAAGGATTTGTACGGTGTGGTGATTAGAATGGTGTGAGCTTTTTGTGGGTTCAAGGACGTTTTTGCAAGGTGGAAAAATGGGTTTGGAAGGTTGTAAGGTGTGAAAATGGTGAAGAAAGGGGTTCTGCCCCGACCTTTTACAGACGCTGTGGCGGGCACCACAAGGCAAAATCTGGCTGGGTCGGATTTTTGTCCTTTGGCTTGGGCTTCTCTTGTCTTTTGGCTTTGAGGGGTCCGAATAGCATTTGTCTTGTGATTTCCTAGTATCATTGACTTGCATAATTTTTATAGAAGTAAAAATAAAAATAAAAATAAAACAAAAATTAAATATTAGACTAATAAATAAATATACAAGTAAAATAAAAAATGCAAATAAAACAAATATAAGACATATATAGATAAAAGTAGAAATATCAATGTATAGACATAGTTTATATAATATTCCAAATGCGATAATATAAAATAAGTTATGCAAATACGAGAAATATAAAAAAGAGATAAAATAAGATGAAATGGTGAGATCATATAGTAGGGATGTCGTCTTCCTGAGTGGATCCACGGAGCGTGGCTAACTCCTGCCTGAGCTCTGCGATCTCCTGATATAAACAATCGGCTTCGGTAGCATGGGTGAGATCAACCACTCTCATCTGTAAAGTGAGGTTAGCCACCTCCTGTCTAAGCTCTGCGATCTCTCTACGACACTTAGCAATCTGGGTGCAGATGTCGGGGGTCTGCAATGAAAGATTATTAGAGAAATCAGTGATCCTGGGAGAAGGTGGTGTAGGCGTGTACTCAACAATGGGTGGTGATCTCGGCTCCTCGACGGTCTCTCCCTGGCCCTCTAGAGCATAACTCCAATTCGCTGGATCATGCACACTGGTCATCATAGGATCTGGCAGTGTGAAATAATGGATAGCCTCGCTGTCGACCAACAATCGGAACTGACATGGATGGAAAGAGGCTCTCCTCATCAACCCTCTGGTAAAACAGAAGTCGATGCCCATGGTAGTGTACCCATAGTAGATCTGGAGATGTGACAGCTTGCGAGACAGACCTAAAGCGACAGCAATCTGCGTGATGATCCCGCCCACATGGATGACTCCTTCGGTAGATCTGGAGACACCGCTGAGACTATATAACAAAAAGTTCCCACATGCTACTGGGTGAGACTGGGATGCACAAAATAGTAGGAAGATCTCCTCTTCACTCAGTAATGTCTCTGCATCCGGTCTTCCCAGGAAGGAATGTGCCAATATCATCTGAAAGTATCTAAAGGCGGGGTTATGTATAACATGAGATAGCTGCGTAGATGGATCCTGGCTTCCGCCACCTGATATATCACTCCAAAACTTCTCCACCTCCTTACCCAGAAAATATCCCATAGGTGTCTCCGGGATAACATCAGGAGTGGTCTGGAATCCCAATAGGTCGCCGAACTCTTTCTGGATGAAAAAGTACTCAACTCCAAAGAGCCTGAAAGCAGCATACCCATCTGGTCCAGAGTATGGGTCATAGTCGAATGAACTCAGGAACTCCAATGTCAGGTTCCTATAGGTGTTACTCAAGTCGTCGGCAAACTCATCCCAGTGAAGCTGGTGGCTAAGGAATCGGATACTCGGCTCGATACCCAGTGCCTCCATACAGTGTTGATCAGGATAACGTGTGAGTGCCATAGGGCGCTGATACAGAGCGATGTAGCGCTCTCTCTGAGCATTATCTCTATAGGCCACGTGCATATCATCGAAATCCTGCATCCTGTAAAAGTTAAGAAAGTGATCCTGAAAATGCAAACCATTCAAATTTTTAGTCTCGATGCAAAATATTATAAAATAAAATAAAATAAAAATAAATAAATATGAAAAAGTAAAATGAAAGAAAAACCATGGGTTGCCTCCCACGCAGCGCTTGTTTAACGTCATTAGCTTGACGATTAGAATTTATACACCTGTAGTAGTAGGGATTGGTGGATCAATCAGGGTGTGGCTTGAGTAGTATGCTGGAATGTCTCCTCCTTCGTAGAGCTTCAATCTTTGTCCATTTACAATGAATGGACTACAGGTTTCGTTCTGGATTTCTATGGCTCCGGATCTCAGAATCTTGGATACTTCAAAAGGACCAGTCCATCTTGAACGTAGCTTTCCCGGGAAGAGTCGTAACCTAGAGTTGAAAAGGAGAACCGGATAGCCTACATTAAAGTTTTTCTTTACTATTCTTTTGTCGTGATAGGCTTTTGTTCTCTCTTTATATATTTTTGCATTCTCGTAGGCCGATTGCCTAAGTTTTTCTAATTTATGAATGTCTAGGGTACGCTTTTCTCCAGCGGATAGGTAGTCTAAATTCAAAGTTTTAAGGGCCCAATAGGCCTTATGCTCTAATTCGAACGGTAAGTGACATGATTTTCCATAAACTAGTTGGTAAGGAGTAGTTCCTATAGGGGTTTTGAAAGCGGTTCTATAAGCCCATAATGCTTCTTGAAGCTTCTGAGACCAGTCTCTCCTAGAAATAGAAACAGTTTTCTCTAGGATTTATTTTATCTCCCTATTAGACACTTCTACTTGGCCACTAGTCTGTGGGTGGTATGGTGTTGCTACTCTATGCCTAACTCCATATTTTCTTAAAAGTTTGTCAAATATTCTCGATGTAAAGTGTGATCCTCCATCGCTTATGACTAAACGTGGTGTTCCAAATCTAGGGAATATATAGTTTTTAAATAGTTTGATTACTACCCTAGTGTCGTTTGTGGGTGCAGCTATAGCTTCAATCCACTTAGACACATAGTCTACAGCTACTAAGATGTACCTATTTCCTATGGATGGTAGGAAAGGTCCCATGAAATCTATACCCCATACGTCAAAGAGTTCTACTTCCTGAATGTTTCTTAGAGGCATTTCATCACGCCTTGAAATGTTTCCAGTGCGTTGGCATCTACCACATTTGACAATGCAAGCATAGACATCACGCCACATGGTAGGCCAGAATAGGCCAGCTTGAAGAATCTTGGCGTATGTCTTAGAGGTGCTCGCATGTCCACCATAAGGTGCAGAATGACAATGCTTGATAATATTATTTACCTCTTCTTCCGGAACGCAACGGCGAAAAATGCCATCTTTACCCCTTTTGAAAAGGAGCAGTTCGTCCCAATAGAAGTTTCTCACATCGTGGAAGAATTTCTTCTTGCGGTGGTAGTCAAGATCAGGGGGTACTATATCAGCAGCTAGGTAATTAACGAAGTCTCCATACCAGGGTACGTTACTTATTGCTAAGGAATTTTGGGGATGCTCATGAGGGCTTAGGTTATCATCTTCAATGGTTTCTACTCTAGCTATCAGTCTATCATAGGCGAAATCATCATTTATGGGTACTAGTTCAGGTTTTAGATGTTCTAGCCTAGAAAGGTGATCGACTACTACATTTTCAGTGCCTTTTTTTATCTCTTATGTCTAAATCAAATTCTTGTAGTAATAGAATCCATCGGAGTAACCTGGGCTTGGCATCTTTTTTACTTAATAGGTAACGAATGGCAGCATGATCGGTGTAAACTATAATTTTTGCTCCTACTAGATAAGATCTAAAGTTGTCTATAGCGAAAACTACAGCGAGTAATTCTTTTTCAGTTGTCGCGTAGTTAAGTTGGGCAGCATCTAGGGTTCTACTGGCATAATAAATGGCATGTAATTTTTTATCTTTCCTTTGTCCTAGAACGACTCCAACTGCATAATCACTAGCATCACACATTATCTCAAAAGGTTCCGACCAATCAGGCGGTTTCATAATAGGTGCTGAGATTAATGCTTGCCTTAAAAGATTATATGCGTCATTACATTTTTCATCAAAAATGAATTCAACATCTTTCATTAAAAGTCCAGTTAAAGGTTTGGTTATTTTGGAGAAGTCCTTAATAAAACGCCGGTAGAATCCAACGTGTATAAGAAAGCTTCAGACTTCTCTGATGGTTTTTGGTGGTTTTAGGTTTTCTATAACTTCTATTTTAGCTTTATCTACCTCTATACCTTTTTCGGAAACTATATGTCCTAAAACTATTCCTTCGGTCACCATAAAATGACACTTTTCCCAGTTTAGCACGAGGTTCACCTCCACGCATCTCTCCAGGATTTTCTCAAGGTTAGCAAGACAATTATGGAAATCCAATCCGCAAACTGAGAAATCATCCATAAACACTTCCATGATACCATCTAGGTAATCTGCAAAGATTGACATCATGCAACGTTGGAAAGTAGCTGGGGCATTACAGAGGCCGAATGGCATTCGTCTGTAGGAAAAAGTTCCATAAGGGCATGTAAAGGTAGTTTTTTCTTGATCCTCGGGGTGGATAGGTATTTGGAAGAATCCAGAGTATCCATCTAGATAGCAGAAGTAAGAGTGTCTGGCTAGACGCTCCAACATTTGGTCAATAAATGGTAAAGGGAAATGGTCCTTCCTGGTTGCTTTATTTAATTTTCTATAATCTATACACATCCTCCATCCTCCTTCTAAACGTTTTGCTACATGTTCGCCTTTATCGTTTTGCACGATTGTGATGCCTCCCTTTTTAGGTACTACATGCACAGGGCTCACCCACTTACTATCAGAGATCTGGTAGATTATACCTGCCTCAAGTAACTTAAGAACTTCCTTCTTAACAACATCACTCATTATAGGGTTTATTCTTCTCTGATGTTCCCTGGAGGGTTTTGAATCTTCTTCGAGCAAAATCCGATGCATGCATACGGATGGGCTTATACCTTTTAGGTCAGAGATATTATATCCTAAGGCTGGGGGATATCTTCGTAAAACGTCTAAAAGTTGGTTCGTTTCCCCTTGGCTCAAGGTAGCACTGACTATAACTGGACGATTCATCTTTTCATCGAGGAACTCATATCTCAGGTTCTTAGGCAGTTCCTTAAGTTCTAAGGTTGGTTTCTTGGGGCATGGCATAGGATCTGGGGTAAGGGATAAACATTCGTAAAGGTTATCATCGATGTAGGGTTTCTTAAAGTCACCATCTTCCTTTATGATAGTTGATGGTAACTTAATTGTTTTTATAATTTCTTCTTGTTCTAATTCTCTAACACATTCATCAACGATATCTAAGGCATAACACGCGTCTCCCATCACAGGTGCCATAAGAAATTTCGAAAGTATAAATTCTATTTTCTCGTCACCTACCTCAAATGTCAACTTTCCTTTCTTGACATCTATTATGGCTCCTGCAGTCGATAAGAATGGTCTACCTAGAAGGATTGGTATATCATTGTCCTCTTTGATGTCCATGACAACAAAATCAGTAGGGATAAATAACTGTCCTATCCTAACAGGAACATCTTCTAAGATTCCTATCGGATACTTAACAGATCTATCGGCTAACTGAAGTGACATTTTAGTGGGTTATAATTCTCCTAAGTTTAACCTCTCACAAACTGCTAAAGGCATTAAGCTCACACTAGCTCCTAAGTCTAGAAAAGCTTTTTCGATGACATGATTACCCAAAAGGCAAGGAATGGAGAAATTTCCAGGATCTTTATCTTTCTTTTCTAATTTGTCCTGGAAAATAGCATTACATCCCAAAGGCTTCGGATCGTCAAGTCTACGTTTGTTGGTAAGGATGTCTTTGAGAAACTTTGCATAAGAAGGTATTTGGGTGATGACTTCTGTGAAAGGGATTTCTACATGAAGTTTTTCTATAACTTTAATAAATTTTTTATACTGTTTATTGATCTGGGTTTGTTTGAGTCTTTGCAGATATGGTATATGTGGTTTATATGGCGGGGGTGGTACGTAAGTTTTATCTTTAGGTTCTTCTCCTTTTTCTCGACCTTCCTGGTTTTCAGATTCCTCTGGTTTCTTTACTTCGTCCGTGGGTTTGGTGTTTTCCTCAGAAGTTTCGGGTTCACTCAATCTTGGGTTTGGTGGCTCATCATAAGCGTTCCCACTTCGTAGGGTAATGGCATTGGCTTGTCCTCTCGGATTCTATTGAGGTTGTCCAGGGAATTGTTCTCCAGGTGTGGTTTGAGGGGCTTGGTTTAAAGCTACCTGAGAGATATGGGTTTCAAGCATCTTAGTATGAGTAACTATTTGGTCAACCTTGGTTCCTGACTGAGTAATCAATTCGTTAACATGAATGTTCTGGTTCATGAACTCCTTGTTTTGTTGGGTTTGAGCGGTGATAAAATTTTCCATAATTTTCTCAAGGCTCGGCTTTGGTGGTACAGATTGCATAGGTTGATTTGATCTTGGGGCTTGATAACTAGGTCTCGGAGGTGCATTATTTTGGATTGGGTTATTGTTTTTATAGGAGAAGTTTGGGTGATTCCTCCATCTAGGGTTATAGGTATTCGAATATGGGTTCCCTTGGGTGTAGTTCACTTGCTCAGAGTGGGTTTCATTCAATAGACTGCATTCTGCAGATTTATGTCCTTTGGTTCCACATATCTCACAATCCGACGAAACTGCGGCTACAGTATTCGGGTTTATGCACATATGCTCGACTTTGAGGGCTAATGCGTCCATTTTAGCTTGCATCATGTCTATAGAGTTTAGTTCATGCACTCATCCTTGGGCTTCCTTCTTCTCTACTGTCGCTTGTTCGACTCCCCATGATTGATGGTTTTGAGCCATATCTTCAATGAGGGCATTAGCTTCAGGATAAGGTTTGTTCATCAGAGCACCGCATGCGGAAACGTCGATGGTCATCTTGGTGTTATAATGAAGTCCATTATAGAAGGTTTGAATGATTAACCAATTTTCTAAACCATGATGTAGGCATGCTCGTAACAACTCTTTATATCTCTCCCAAGCTTCGAACAACGATTCTCCTTGGTTTTGGGTAAATCTAGTTATATGGTTTCGAAGAACGGCGGTCTTACTCAGGGGAAAGTATCTAGCAAGAAATACTCTTCTAAGGTTATCCCAAGTCGTAATGGAATTGGGTGGAAGGGAATCTAACCATGATAGGGCTTTATCTCTGAGGGGAAAAGGGAATAATCTTAAACGTATTGCCTCAGAAGAAGCTCCATTGGTCTTAAAAGTGTCTGCTAATTGAAGAAATATTTTTAAATGTTGGTTTGGGTTCTCAGTAGCAAGACTTGCGAATTGTCTCTGTTGCACTAGTTCCAACAGGGATGGTTTAAGTTCAAAATTATTAGCTGGGATGGTTGGGTTTACTATACTAGAACTAGGTTCTTCATTTGATGGTTGAGCGAAATATTTAAGAGGTCTTTGGTTTTGATCTTCGGCCATAGCTCTCTTAATTCTATGAAAGAATAAACGTGCGCGAGTGTAACGTTCAGGTTCCGCCAGAGGATATACTAAGCTTAAACTTCCGGTGCTGCAAGTTCTTCGCATTGACAGACGGGAAATAGCCTAAGTCTAAACGATATAACAACAGGAAAATGAAATTTGACGAAATTGGTCCCCGGCAACGACGCCAAAAACTTGATGCGGTGCTTTTCGCAAGTATACGATTGCGTCAGAGTAATATAAAAGATTGTCGAATCCACAGAGACCAAGTGTCAATCAATCGTTATCTATTGTTATGGTTTTTATCAAAGGCAATCAAAATAGGTGTTTTTAGAGTGTGCAATGAAAAGTAAAGTATTGAATAAAGTTCAATTAATAAAGACAGGGTCGAATGTAATTCATATAATCAATTAATAATCCAAGTACTTGCTAATAGAACTACTTATGGGCAATGTTTCCTACTTTGAAAAGAACTAATTTAACGGGAATTGTCGCTTTCGCGTATTCAGAACCGAGTTGTACTCCCTAATCAAACCCTCTTATTGTCACTTATAAAAAGGCGCACATTGCGTTAGAGTAGTAAACCTATTTTTAAGAAATATAGTATCTTGACTAAGTTGAAAAGTATTATAACCCGAATTTCTTAACCAAAAGAGATTCTTACGAAGCAGACTCTAAACTTATAAACGCGTCCGAAAATAGTTTTAAAATATCTTTTCTTCTTAAGTTAAAATCTCCTAATGAACTAAACAAAGCGCTTTCGCTGTTTTTGAAATAGTTAAAAACAATTAAGTTTAGATAGACGTTGGACGGCTTTCGATCTTACCCAACGGAATTGAAGTGCGGGAAAACTTAAGTTGAAAGTTAAAATAGCCCTTAAGTGCTTCTACGAACAATTGTACGGATTATCGGTTCAATTACGATCCTTACATTCTAACCTTATAAATTTAGTTAGACATGGTAAAATAAAAGTGCATTAATTTAAATAAAATTAGTGCGAGTGCGGAAAGTAAATAAAAGTAGTGCGAGTGCGGGAAATAAATAAAGTAAAGCGAGTGCGAGGAAATAAATAAAAGTAAAGTGAGTGCGAGGAAATAAATAATTTAAAGCGAGTGCGAGGAAATAAATAAAAGTAAAGCAAGTGCGAGGAAATAAATAAAAGTAAAGCGAGTGCGAGGAAATAAATAAAAGTAAAGCGAGTGCGAGAAAATAAATAAGATAAAGACAAGTAATAAAAACCTGCTCCAATCGGAGGGTTGAATAAATTGCAAAGCGGAAACGAAAATGGCGGCAGGATTAACTTCCTTCCAAAGTGCTCCAAACTCGATTACAGACTCGATCGCAGACTTGATTACACAATTTTGGTAACACTCCAATGCGAAGCGATTACCACTTTAAAATACTGAATATATGCCTAAGTGAAACAAAGTTTGCTTCTAAGTTTGCCTCTGCTCTAAGTTTGGATGATTGAAAAAGTGATTTCGAGTTTCTATTTATAAGCAAGTAAAAAGATGGAAATGACAAGGATGCCCTTCAACTTGAAAATGGGAGGGAAAACTTTTCCTCTTGTGGCGCCTGCCACAAGGCCAATCTGAGGCGCCTTAGTGGAAGTAGCGGGGAACGTGGTAGTTGAGGGAGGTTGAGCTTGGACACGTCATGGCAGGGTCTATGGTGCCAGCCATGGTGGAAGCCACAAGTACAAAATGCTGAATTTTAGGGTTTTTAGCTCTTTTTCGCTCCTTTTCTTGATCGGGGCTCCGATTAAAGTAAAAACCTAAAAACAAAGAAAAACATAGTAATAACACAACAAAATAACAATAAAACAACTAGAATGCATGTGAAATCGGAGTCGAAAATACGGTAAATTTCAGTGTTATAAGGTCTTTTAGTTTGGGAGGCATGTTGTTTTGGATTATTGCGCTACACTCAGTAGTAAGTGTAACTGTTTCGTTATTCTCGATCTTTTTCTTATTGGATAGGATCTCTTTAAGAAACTTGGCATATGAGGGAATTTGTGTGATAGCTTCTGTAAAGGGAATTGTAATATTCAGTTGCTTCAGAAGTTCAACAAATTTCTTAAATTGCCCTGCAGTTTTAGAATTTGCGAGTCTTTGAGGATACAGAATGGGTGGTTTATAAGGTGGTGGAGGCACATAAGGTTTTTCTTTCTCTTCGGCCTCTTGGGTATTCTCTTCCTTCTCCTTCGGTTCACTTACCTTCTCAGTTGTTATTTTGTCAGGTTTTTAGTACATGGCAGGATTTTGGAGTCTTGGATCTACGGTTCCATCTAGTTCTTTTCCACTTCTCAGTATAACGACATTTGCATGTCCTTTTGGATTAGGTTGTGGCTGTCCAGGCAATGTGCCAACGGGAGCAACAATAGATGCTTATTGTTGAGCCATTTGTGAAATCTGTGTGTCAAGCATTTTGTTGTGGGTGGCTAAAGCGTCTACTTTGCTCGCTAAGTGTTTAAGTTGCTCACTAGTTTGTATGTTTTGGTTCAAGAATTCTTTGTTTGTTTAAGCTTGGGTAGCTATGAAACTTTCTATCGTTAGTTCAAGGTTGGACTTCTTAGGAATGTTAGGAGCATTAGTAGTTGGATTTTGATATCCAAGTGGAACAGCGGGTGCTTGGCCAGGTGCATACAAGGCGTTGTTGTTCTTGTACTAAAAGTTTTGATGGTTTTCCAACCTGGGTTGTAGGTATTCGAATAAGGGTTTCCTTGTGCATAATTTACTCGATCAGTGGAGACTCCTACTAATATTTGACATTCTGGTGTAGTGTGTCTAGGAGTTCAACATAACTCGCAGTTTGGAGGCACGATAGCCACGGTGGCTGTGGGTGGTATTATCAAGTTGTCTAACTTTTGAACAAGGGCATCTACCTTCGCATGGACATGGTCAAGGCTACTGATTTCGTATATTCCACCTTTTGTTAGGGACTTTTCTACTGGAGTTCTTTCACCTCCCCATTGTCAATGGTTTTGGGCCATGTTTTCATTGAGTTGATAGGCTTTATTTTATGGCTTGTCCATAAGTGCACCGCCCGCGGCAGCGTCTACTGTCAGTTTTGTGTTATACAGAAGCCCATTGTAAAATGTGTGAATGATCACCCAGTCTTCGATACCGTGATGTGGACACATCCTCATCATGTATTTATATCTCTCCCATGCATCGTAGAGAGATTCTGCATCTTTTTGTTGAAATCCGTTGATTTGAGCTCTCAGCATAGCAGTTTTGCTTGGCGGAAAATATCGGGCTAAGAAAACGTTCTTCAGTTCTTCCCATGTAGTGACTGAGTTGGATGGCAAGGATTGAAACCAAGCCCAAGCTCTGTCTCTTAGAGAGAAAGGAAAAAGGCGTAGTCTTATCGCATCTTGAGATACATAATTCGCCTTCACAGTGTCTGCGTTCTGCACAAAATTGGTCAAATGTTCATTAGGGTCGTCCGTAGGATTTCCAGCAAATTGATGTTGTTGGACAGCTGATAACAATGAGGGTTTCAACTCGAAATCGTTTCGATCGATAGCAGGGGCAGGAATGCTATTGTGAGGTTCTTGTTGGGATGGGGTAGCGTAGAACTTAAGAGGACAGTTTTGTGGTCCTACTGCAGCCATGATGGGTTTCTCAACTGGTTCAGTAGTATGAAAGAAGATATCGGGAATATTGTACCTTCGTTGGTACTCTAGTATTCGGCGTCTTAAATATAAGAAACGCTCTAATTCTGCGATTGGTGGTACTAAGTTTTCGCCTTGTGAGTGAGTACTTGGCATACAATCGAGAAATATGGGAAAGGAAATTAGTTTTTGCCTCAGTATATACTGCGCAATGAAAGAATCACATTATTTGACTAAATCAAGTCCCCGACAACGACGCCAAAAACTTGATACATGGTCGTGACTGTACATAAAATACAGTCTATCAGATACTTGACTGCAAGTGCACAGTCTAGTCGTTTTAGTTTTAAAATATATCGAACCCACAGGGACCGATGGTTAAACTAATGCTATCAATGTTACTATGTTGATCTAAGGCGATGATTTTTAGAGGTTTGGTTGAATAAAAATAAAATCTAAAGAAAACTAAGTTTTAAAGAAAATATTAATGAAGGGATATCAGTATGCAATACATTAATTGTCAGGGATTCGATAAATCGCCGGTGTATATTTTAATGATCAAATACCTTTCAGTAGAAAATACTTATTTAAAAGGCTTTATCTCACACTCTCGTGGTTGTTGACTCCGACTATGCTTTTAAGTCAGTATGCACGCTCTCGCTGTCCCATTTGAAGTTAAAATTACTTTTTGAAAATAAATAAGTTCTAATTGCTTTTAAAGTGCTCTCGTTGTTTTTAAAATCAATGCCTAGTTTTTACTATCCAGTTCGACCCTCACGCTCTCGCGATTGTCGGTTCTAACCTTAGTTAATTTCCCACTCTCGTGGAAAAACCGTATTAAATAGCCTCTCACTCTCGTGACAAAGTTAATTAAATATCAAATTAAAAACCACAGCTACAAATATTATTTGAGAAAAGAAGTTTACACCGATTATTATTAAATCCTGTCTAATTAAATTGTTTACATACCGATACCGATAGTTTAGACGGACATGTTAAATAATGCAAACACAGACGAACAAAAACAAATTAACAATAAAGCAAACATGTTATTTAATAACAAAGCAATAATAATAATAATAAATGAATAAAAACCTAGAACTTTAATTAATTGAATATGCTGAATCTTGAAGTACTTGAGCAGTCCTCCACAGGTCGGTAGGATGCTGCTTCTTCGAACCAAATGCTTAAACTAAATTAACTAAAGTTGCAGTAGTTCCCCAATGTAGGAAACTACTACTTTTGGCTAAGTGAAAAACGGAAAGGGAAGGGAAAAATCAAAGCTCTGAACGGAACGGTAAACAAATTGCAGTAAAAGAAAACAATGCTTACTGAAGAGAAATAACGGAAAACAAAATTGCAGTGAAAAAATAAATGCAGAGAAATAGGATTCTGGAGAGATGGCTTGAGACAGGAGAAAAATTGAGAGAGCCCCCAGGTTTCCAACTTCCATTTTTTATAGTACCCCTTGGTCTTCGTGCTTGAGAAAAATAAGGATGACTGGGTTGAATGAGAGATTCACGGGAAAGTGGTTTGAGGAGCGAAAACTGGGGCGATGTGGATCACTTATGTTTGAAATTCATTACGCTAACTTTGCCTTTGTGATGGTCGTGATGGGCTTGTGGCGTTCGTCACAACCAAGGCGTGACGATCGTGACGGGCTGTGTGACGAGCGTCACATGCACAAAATTCTTAAATTCTGCTTTTTCTGCTTTTTCTCTTCTGTTTCTTCTTCTTTTCCTTCATTTTCTATACTTTGATCATTTAAGCATGGGAATTGAAATACCTGCAAAAATGACTCGAACACTTGTGGAATAATCGAAATATAAATGAAAACGGTACGATTTTTGAATGTAAATCAAGGCAAATATATGATACATTTTTGCGTTATCACCTTTTCAGCAGCCTCCTGCGCATTTAGCCTCTCTTCAGCTTCTCTTATGTAGTCATTTATGGCTTGTTCAGAAAAGTCCTTTTAGCTTAAATACCTCAAATGTCATCCACCTGAGAAATCCCTTTTAGTGAGTCCTTACTTCAGAAGGATTGTCACTGAGTCTGGATTCTTCAGGTCAGGTTTAAATGGTTGATAGGTGGGTTCAGAGGGATTGTATATGGGTTCAGAAGGTTCAGAGATGGGTTCAGAGGGAGGTGGAATGGTTTCAGGAGGTTCTGATGTGGGTTCAGAAGGAGTGGGTATGGTTTCAGAAGGTTTTGGTACAGACTGAGTCTTTTCAGATTCAACTGCGGCCTGAAGTTCTGCAAGTGTTGGGGAGGTTAGGTCAGGGATGTCGGAGTGTTCAGAATTTGAGGTTAGGTCATAGTAGGGAGGTGAAATGGGGGTAGAGAAGGGAGGTGATATGGGTTCATTTAATAAGATGGCTTCAGATACGGGGATCGAAGTATTGGTGAGATTGAATTTTGCTAGTGTAGGTGAAGATGTGTTTGGTTCATAAGTATGGGGTTCAGAAGGAATGGGTACGAAGATGGTTGGTTCAGAGGGAAAGATGATGGGAGATGTTTGAGGTAGAGAAGACATAATTTTCCTAGAACCAGAAACTAAAGGAGCTTCTGAGATAAGGGACTTGCAGGGTGCTAAGGAGCTCAGAGGCACAAGTTGCTTCTGAGATGCTGAAGATTAGCCTAACTTTAGAGTCTTCTTCTTCTTCTTCTTAGAGGTCTCTCTCTTCCTCTTCAAGAAGTTTGGTGGCTGATCTAGTAGCCAATCCAAGCTGAACCCAGAAATGTCTATTCCTTGAGATTCCAAATCCTGAAGATAGCATGCGATGACCTCTGGGGGATCAATCTTATAGAAGAGGTACATTCCATCTGATATCTCCCTATGATCCTTCAGAGCTTCCCATGAGGTGTCCTTTGTGGGTTTGACTCTGACCTTGTCTATTATGCCCATGCTCCTTAGATTCTTTGCATTTAGAGGCTTCCCCATGTCTACAGTGACGTCTTCTATCATATTCAGAGATATGAGATGGTCCACCAGACCATTCTCAATCAGCACGTCAGAAATTAATCTTCCTAGAGGAATGTGATTTCTGGGCTTCATGTTATTTCTGGTGTCTCTGATGGAGTCCCTCAGATACCTGAAGAGAAGGGAGAGAATATTCAACCACAACCCTTTGTGCAGACAGTATAGGATGCACTTATGGTCAGTGTTGATGTAGTTAGAGGATCTAGAAGCAGGACGATGATGGATTGTTCCCAAAATGATCTTCGGCCAAACTCTCAGATTATGGTGGAGTTCTTTGTTCTTGGAAGATTTTCCTTCTAGGTTCTGAGAGAAAATAGAAGGGATAACTTCCTGGGACATATATTTTTCCCTAGAGTTGATGTTGTATATCCTTCTTCCCCCAGCTCTTTCCATGTCCAAAAGCTTGGCAATTGATTTTTCTGTGATCACTATTTTGACGCTCAGAACATAAGATACGATGCAGTGATCATCACAATCAGCGGATCTCCATAATTCCTTATCCAGGAATGTGTATACTAGGCCATAGAGACATTTGAATTAATTTTCCCACCTTTGGTTCTCTAGTTCTTCAGTTAAATTATGCCATTCTTCTTGAGGTTGTCGAAATTAACCAAAAGTTCACACAATACTTCCAATTTTTCAAAAGGTGTAGTAAGATTGATGTTAGGAGGATGATCAAGAACATGAGGTTCTTGATATGAGGTTGTTGAAGGCGTAGCAGTTTGAGTTACAACTCGTTGTGGAGCTTCAACTTGTTGCTTAACATCATTCATGTGTTGTGAGTATTCAAACACTTGTTGTTATTGAGGATTCATGTTGCTGTTTGTTGAAGGAGATGAAGTTGTAAGGAGGTTGAAGTTGCAGAGAAGATGAAAGCAAGGGTTTGTGTAAGTTGTGACAGTGAAAAGTGTGAATGTGGGATTCACGGTAATATATATACAAGTTCAAAACACATGCAAAACGACAACGTTAGATTAAAGAGGGGTCAAAAGTAATTATGATTGCTAAAAACTGAGTTGACAAGCATGGGGAGAATTAAATGCACTAATGATGGGTGTCTAATCTAAAAAATATGCACACTGCTCGAGGGGATCTCAACAGTTTGGCTCTTGAGTTCTGAGCTAGACAGTTGTCTAGAAGATCCAAGGCCACACGTTTGAGAGACGACATATTGATGTTTGTGGAGTCAAGAATACCAAAAGGTTTCTGAATCAGAAGGTTTCTGATCCAAATGTCTTCTAACTTATATAAGTATCAGAACCAGAATCAGATAACATATGTTTAAGTTAAAGTCTAGTTAAACATTAGAGAGGGGAAACACATGTTCAGATTCATTCTAGGCAATTTGCCATATTTAAGTTTTTCAGAATGAAAAGAAATCTATCTTCAGCTAAGAGTTTTATAAAGATATCATCCCATTGATGGTCTGTATATATGAATTTTAAAGTAATTATCCCTTTCTGAAAATAGTCTATGATAAAATGATGTTTAATTTCTATGTGTTTCGCTCTGGAATGTAAAATTGGATTCTTACTTAAGCATATAGGAGCAGTGTTGTCACAAAAAATAGGGATGTTACTCTCATAAATCTGAAAGTCCTCAAGTTGGTTCTTCATCCAGAGCATCTGAGTGCTGCACAGTGAAGCTGAAACATATTTTGCTTCTACAGTTGATAGTGCAATGGCTGATTGTCTTTTGCTTGCCCATGAGATGAGGTTTCCTCCCAGAAACTGATAGCTCCCAAATATGATTTTATGTTCCAACCTGTCTCTAGCGTAATCTTCATCATAGTACTCAGAAAGCCTATACTCTGATGTTTTCTTATACATCAGGCCGAGGTTAGGTGTTCCTTTCAGATACCTAAGGATTCTTTTAACAACAGATAAGTGAGATTCCCTTAGATCTGACTGAAATCTAGCACAAAGGCATACGCTGAATAATATATTTGGACATGTAGCAGTCAGATAGAGGAGATAACCTATCATACTACGATAGAGTTTATGATAAAGCTTTTGACTTACCTCTTCTTTCTCTAGAATGCAAGTAGGATGCATGGGAATCTTGGCTGGTTTGCTTTCTGATATGTTGAATTTCTTCAGAATATCTTTTATGTATTTGCTTTGATATATGTACGCGGCTTCTGAAGTTTGGTTGATTTGAATCCCTAGAAAGAACTTTAGTTCTTGCATCAGACTCATCTCAAATTTTGCCTGCATTAACTTAGAAAATTCTTGGCAACGAGAGGGGTTAGCAAAACCAAATATTATGTCATCAACGTATATCTGACAGATCATAATATCGTTTCTGATGTTTTTACAGAAGAGAGTGGAGTCCACTTTTCCTCCGATAAAGTCATTCTCCATAAGGAATGAACTAAGTCTTTCATACCAAGCTCTGAGAGCTTGATTCAGACCCTAAAGAGATTTTTTGTTTAAAAACATGTTTTGGAAGTTTTGAGTTTTCAAAACCAGGAGGTTGATGGACATACACCTCTTCAGAAATATAGCCATTAGGAAACGCACTTTTGACATCTATCTGATATAATATAATGGAATAATTTATAGCAAAAGATATAAGGAGACGAATAGATCTAACCTTGCGACTAGGGAAAATGTTTCATTGTAGTAAATACCTTCCTATTGACTATAACCTTGTGCCACCAGCCATGCTTTGTTTCTGACCACTTCACCCTTTTCATTTAGTTTGTTTTTGTAAACCCATTTGGTTCCAATCACATGGGTTCCTTTGGGTCTTGGTACAAGATCCCAAACTTCATTCTTGGAAAACTGATCAAGTTCTTCTTTCATTGCCAGAATCCATTCTTTGTCTTGAAGAGATTCTTCACGGAATGTTGGCTCTATCAGAGATACTAGTCCCAGAAGTGTTTCTTCAAAAACGTTGAATGTTGATCCTGTTCTAACACGTTCATTCTTGTTTCCCAAAATCAATTCTTCAGAAACATTTTGCCTATTTCTTTGTCTTTTCTGATTGATTGTGACTTTAGGTTCTTCTTACGTTTCTTTTTCTGTTTCATCAAATTCTTTGTCTTTTCGTCAGAACCTACAAGTTTTATCTTCAGATCTGCAAGGTTTTTAACTGGCTTCGACTTTTCAGAGTCAAGTTTGTTATCAAATATGACATGTATTGATTCTTCCACAATTTGTGTTTTTGTATTGTATTCTCTATATCTTTTAGAATGTTCTGAGTATCCCAACATAATACAGTTTTGCGCCTTAGAGTCAAACTTGTTCAGATTATCTTTAGTATTCAGAATAAAACAAGAACATGCAAAATGATGAAAATAAGAAATGTTGGGTTTTCTTCCCCTGCATAGTTCATAAGGAGTCTTCTCTAGAATAGGTTTGATAGATATTTTATTATGAATGTAACACACTGTATTCAAGCTTCAGCCCAGAAGTGCTTAGCCACATTAGTTTCATTGATCATGGGTTTGGCCATTTCTTGCAGAGTCTTATTCTTCCTTTCTACAACTCCATTTTGTTGTGGAGTTCTAGGATAGAAGAAATCATTGGATACTCCATTAGAGTCAAAAAGTTCTTCAAACAATTTGTTTTCAAATTCGCCACCATTATCACTTCTGACTCTGATGATCTTAGAGTCGAATTCATGTTGCACTTTTGAACAGAAGCTAGTGAACACAGAATGTGACTCATTCTTGTGCCTTAAGAATTTTACCCATGTCCAATGACTATAATCATCAACAATAACAAGTCCATACTTCTTACCATTGACTGACATTGTCTTAATAGGTCCAAAAAGGTCAATGTGTAGAAGTTCCAGAGGCTTAGAGGTAGAAATAACATTTTTAGTTTTGAAGGTTGTTTTAGAAAATTTACCCTTCTGGCATGCTTCACAAAGAGCATATGAAGAAAACTTCAGCTTAGGTAGGCCTCTAACTAACCTAAGTTTATTTAGCTGAGAAATCCTCCTCAAGCTAATGTTACCCAAGCACCTATGTCACACCCATTGCTCTTCATTCACAGACATTAAACATTTTACGTCTTGATTTTTCAAATTTGAAAGCTTTATTTTGTAAATGTTGTTCTTCCTCTTTCTAGTGAAAAGGACTGTGCCATTTTTCTGATTAACAACTTTGCACGTTTTTTTAATTAAAGATTATATCATAACCGTTATCACTTAATTGACTTATGTTCCAGATCCTCTGATTCTTCCATTCTCTGATTCATTACCAACTGTTCTAGATCCTCTGATTCTTCCTTCCTCTAATCCATTACCAACAGTTCCAGATCCTCTGATTCTTCCTTTCTAATTTCCTCCAAAGCCTACGAAGCCAGCATCTTTAAGTTCCAGGTTTTGGAACATATGCTTTCTTCCCGTCATGTGTCACGAGCATCCAGAGTTCAGGTACCATCATTGGTGTTTTAACTTTGCTGCACAAGATATCTGCAACATACACTATTTCATCTGTTGGTACCCAAAATCTTTTGGGTCCTTTAGGATTAGTTCTCTCAGAGTTTCTGAAAATTTTGGGTTTTCTAGCATTATTATATTTTTGTGTTTGTGCAGGTGTGTAATGATAAGAAAAAGGAGATTTAGATTTGTTTTCTATAGAAGATTTTAGACCATCTTCATAAGAGTCATAACCAATTCCTCTTTTCTTTTTATGACTAGCACTATAGGTCATACAAGCCATTTTGCTTCTTTCAAGTCCGTTGTTCAGAAATTTCTAAAAAGCTTTTTCATATTTCTATATGATAGTGTCAGAAGTAGGTAAAGCTTTAGAAAGAGTTTCTTCAAGTTTTGAACATTTCTTGGTTGAAATTCATTTTATTTTTCAAGATTAAATTTATTTTCTGTAAGTTCAGAAACTTCTTTCTCAAGCTTATCACACTCTTCAACAGTTTCTTCATGAGCCTTTTTCAGGTTCTTGAATTTCTGCCGAAGCTTCTGATATAGGCTCAGAGATTCTGACAAATAGGCTTCCAGATTAGAACGAGAAATGTTATAGAATATCTCTTCAGATTCAGTCTCTCTTTCAGATGAACTTTCAGAGGTGGTGGCCATGAATGCAACGTTTGCTTGCTTCTCTTCAGAATCAAATTCTGAAGCTTGACTTTCAGAGTCGTCCCATGTTGCCATGAGTCCCTTCTTATTTTCTTTGAAAGGGTTCTTCTTGAAACTTTCCTTTCTGAAGTTGTCCTTCTTTAGCTTTGGACATTCATTTTTGTAGTGTCCAGGTTCTTTGCATTCGTAACAGGTCACTTCCTTGTAAGGTCTGCCTCTTGATGTTGAATCTGGACTATCTCCCTTGTGTCTGGGCCTTCTGAAGCGGTTATTTCTTTTTCTCCAGAGCTGTTTGATTCTTCTGGAAAGAATAGATAATTCCTCTTCATCATCAGAATCTTCATTCTCAGAGTCATCGTCTTGTTTTTCTTCAGCTTGAAAAGCATTGTTTCTTTCTGGCTTTCTTCTTTCTGATCTAGACTTTAGAGCAACAAATTTGCTTTTCTTCTAAGGTTCATCTTCCTCTAGCTCTATTTCATGACTTCTGAGGGAGCTGATAAGTTCTTCAAGGCTTATGTTGTTCAGATCCTTGGATAACTTCAAGGCAGTGACCATATGTCTCAACTTCTTGGGAAGACTTCTGATTATCTTCTTGACATGATATAGTGTAGTATATCCTTTGTCCAGAACATTGAGTCCTGCAACTAAGGTTTGGAACCTTGAGAACATCACTTCAACAAATTCATCATCTTCCATTCTGAAGGCTTCATACTTCTGGATAAAGGCTAGAGCCTTAGTCTCTTTAACTTGATTATTTCCTTCCTGAGTCATCTTCAAAGAATAAAGATTTCTTTGGTTGTTTCCATGTTGGTGATTTTCTCGTATTCATTTAGGAAATTGCGTTCAACAGAATGGTTCTTGCTTTATGGCGATTCTTGAAATCACTCTTCTGATCATCACTAATTCTTCTTCTTGGAATAGAGATACCAATAGAAAAAATGGGTGGTTCGTAACCATGTGTGACAGTATCCCATAGATCAACGTCGTAGCCTAGGAAGAAGCTTTCAATTCTATCCTTCCAGTAGTCAAGTTTTTCTCCATCAAAAACTAGAGGTTTAGTTTTATAGCTATCTATTTCATTTATGTTAGCCATGATGTTTTTCTCACACTGGATCTCTCTACACTGTTAAGTATTTAATTAAAAAATCAATAACAGAGCCTAAGCTCTGATACCAATTGAAGCTAGAGAAAAACAAGAAAGGGTGTTTGAATTGTTTTCACAGTAATCAAATTTTTTTGCTACACTGCACACACAAAAGTAAATGCTAACAACACAAGAAGTTTATCCTGGTTCGCTTGAAAATCAATGATACTCCAGTCCACCCGGCCAAGGTCATTTCGCCTTCAATAAGGACTTAATCCACTATTCTCAATAGATTACAAAAACGTCTAAGAGTTTAACAACCTCTTAGCCGTCTCAAGTCTATAGACTTAAATAAGTCACTTGATGAAGATCAACAATTTTAGAGAAATACAAGTGTTTGTCTTAGTGCTTCTAGATAAGCAGTGTACACACAATTTAGAACAATGAAACAATGACCACACAATATGAGCAACAACTCTTGTGTGAATAATGAATATTACAAGGAAAATATGTAGAGTATTGTAGATCGAAGATATTGTTGAATGAGTTGTTTTCAGTATGATGTAACGAGGCATTTATATATTACTTTGAGATGATACCGTTGGAAGGGAATCAAAGGAGATTTCTTACCAACTATGGGAATTAATGTTATTAATTATCTTCTCCTTTCCATAGAAGTCTTAGAACATAATCCATAGTTTCCTTAAAGAGAATTGTACCATACTTAGAATTCTTTTTGATTAAGTATTCTGATCTGGTGATATCAGATAGAGTGTTAAGTGTGAATCAGAGCAAGCGGAGTCTGAGTCTTTTGAGCAAAAAATTTCAGTCTTTAGTGATTCTCTTGGATAGTCTACAGATTGATTCTTTTGAATAGTCTTCAAATGTTATCTTGAATAGTCTTAAGATAATGTCTTGAATAGTCTTCACATAGATTCTTTTGAATAGTCTTCAGATAGATTCTTTTGAATAGTCTTCAGATAGATTATGTTAAATAGTCTTCAGATGTTATCTTGAATAGTCTTCAGATAGATTCTCTTGAATATTCTTTAGATAGATTCTTTTAAATAGTCTTCAGATATCAGAGTTGAACTACAACGTCAAATTCTGTATTTGATTGCTTCTTAGAAGTGTTCTTGTTCAGAGTCAAATCTGATTTCTTCGTCCAGAATCAACTTTTCTGGACTGCATCAGATGCCAAATATTAGTTTCCCCAGATTCATCTTACCTTAAAAGCCTACACACTTAGAGAAAATTATTAGGGTACCAATTTGTTTCATTGTTTCTTATCATCAAATTTTAGATATATATTGCAGAACCAAATTTTGTTCTAATAGTTCCCAAGATGGTGTTTCGATGTCCCGGAGCTTTGAAAACATACGAATGGGTTGTGATGCCGTTTGGTTTAAAAAATGCCGGAGCAACCTATCAAAGAGCCATGAATGCCATATTCCATAATTTTATTGAAAACTTTATGCAGGTATACATTGATGATATTGTGATAAAATATTCATCTGAAAATGATAAGTTGGATCATCTTAGAAGCTCATTTGAGAGGATAAGAAAATATGGATTAAAAATGAATCCATTAAAATGTGCTTTTGGTGTACATGCATGAGACTTTTTAGGTTTCGTGGTGCACAAAAAAGGCATCTAGATCAACCAAAACAAAACAAAGCAATTTTGGATCTCAAGCCTCCGTCGACAAAGAAGCAGCTAGAGTCTTTGTTGGTTAAGTTAAACTTCTTAAGAATATTTATATCAAATCTAAGTGGCAAGACAAAGGTTTATTCGCCACTTCTCAAAATCAAGAAGGAAAGTGATTTTCATTGGGGACGAGAGCAATGGGAGGCTTTCGACGCCATCAAAGAGTACCTCACAAAGCCTCTCATTTTATTGCCACCTAGTAGGAATAAGAATATGAGGTTGTATATTGTTGCGTCTAATACGACCATAGGAAGTATTTTAGCACAAGAGGATGACAGTGGTGTCGAAAGACCCATCTATTACCTCATTCGAATTTTAATAGATGTTGAAAATAGGTACAATATGATTGAAAAACTATGCCTATGCTTGTGTAATACCCTAATTTTCACCCCTAAGATCCATTAACATTTGTATCATTTGCATAACATCAGGATCATCAAATACTTTGGTGTATGTCCTTATGCTTTGTTAACCCCTACAAAATACAAAAACATATATACGTCTTGCCTTGCTTTGTTTGCAAGTTAGGGTTTGGGAATCAATAAGTTCAAGGGATGGATCAATCAAGTCTTAGTGTGATCATAAACATCTCAAGGTGATCAAGAGTCTCCCTCCATCAAGAATCAAAGCTTGTATTCACCTCAATTAAAGTTTAATCAAGCCATAATTCATCTGGCACTCCAAATTAGGGTTTTGGTCAAAGTCAGCTTAATGTTGACTCTTTGACCCTAGCATAATCCTATATCTTGAGGCATGATCCAAGGTCCTAAAATTTTTCCTCATAACCCATTCATATGATTCAAATGGATCAAGAAGTTAGATTCATGAGCAGATGAAAGTTTTGAACACAAATGATGAAAAGTCAACAGATGCCTAAAGTCAAGGTTTGACTTTTAAGATTTTTGGTCAACTATGGATTTTCCAAGTCAAGGATCATGAAAATATGATCAATAAAGTCATTTGATCAATTTTAATCAAGAAAATCAAGGTAACTTGCAAAAAGGGAAAAGATGGAGAATTTGAAATTTTTACGAAGTCCCTAAAAACCATGTTCAAGTACCCAACTTACCAAGGCCGTAATTTGTGATCCAAGCCACTATTTTCTTTTCTCCAATGGTCAAATTAAAGGTCTTTCTTCATACTTCAACTTTGTCCTAGGTGATGAAACCCCAACTTTACTCCAATGTTTCATAAGGATCCCAACTGATTCAAGCAAAGTGCTCAACATGAAAGTTGTATATCATGATTCCATCTTTCCAAAATGTCCAAGAGCAAGAATTTCCCATGCTTGAGCTAAGAGAATCAAATTTGGGAAGACAACATCATGAAGTGGTTCATAGGTCGAATTCCAAGCCATGTTGCATTGCAAATCCAAACAAATCCACAAGATCTCTAAGTACAGGTCCTTCTTGCTTCCAAATCTTACCCTAATCATAAGATTTCACCCACTTTTGAGCCATTATCCAAGTAATTAAGCCATTACACAATGAATCATTCCATTTTTGGCATAAAGGTTACACTTCCATTGGTGTAAAGTGGCTTTAACCCAACATTTAGTACGATTGAGCTCCCAAGTGGCTTTGATTCTAATACATACAAACTCTAAACCTCAAGTTAACTCATACGCTTCAGAAAAAGCAACACAAAACACTCCATGCTTCCCACTTGGTGTTTTGTACAAAACCTATCTAAGCAAGCAAACCAGTACAAGACAAGATTATTTTACGATATCTGAGGCTTCTTAAACCCTCAAGGATCACTGTAAATAGAGGGCAAGTCCTCAGCTATCCACACACCAAGCTTTCAAAGAGAAACTTAATTCTTGAGAGCTTTTCAACCTTAACCTCCATTCTCTCATTTTGCTCGTGCATTCTGCCAACCAAGGGTCCCAATCATCTTCTGGGAGTTCATAAGCATTAGGAGAAGCCTCAAACAACAGTTGGAAGTAGAGTTGAAGAGACATTGGACCTTGCTCCAATAGGTATACTCTTGACTTCAAACTCATTATACATGCATCATTTCCATATGATTTATGAAGCAAACATTTAGCATTCATTATGTTAAGATTGATCATTAACTTACATGACATGTATCTTGCTGTTCATGTGAGTTATGCTTGCACGAAACCTAGGGTTTCAGGTCTGGTTTTAGCCTTCGCGTGTCCTCATCTTTGAGTGTTAGCTGAAACCTATCGTACCATTATGTTCCTTGTTTTATTTTGAGCAACTTTGATCTTTATTTCATGGAATATAGTTGAGAAATGAGAGAGATATCATTGTTGAAAAATTTGGAAAAGAATGAAAGAGAACGAGAAGCGTGAGGTTGAAGATGATGCTGAGGTGGTGTTAAAAAAGTCAAACAAAATGTGTTTTGTAATATATACTATTATTTATGTTATAATGAATAGATGTATAGCCACCCCAGTGGTAGAAGCGCACACCTTAAGTCACTCGTAACCAAAAGGTCTGGGGTTCGAATCCCCCTCACCCCAGCCTTTGGTTTTTATTTTTTCCAAACAGCGCATGGAACCCCAAGAGCGTGGGTTCGAACCTGGACAATGCAAAATGTTTTATTTCATCACTTGTTAATTTTCATTTTTTTTCACAACTTTAAAAATCCATAACTTCATGATCCCTTAACATTTTTGACACATTATTTTTGCCATGTGTTTATGAGAATGTCTATTTTATGATGATACAAAAAATACCATAAAGTATTATTTATTTCACCAATGTAGCGGTGTATCCGTGACCATCAAGCTATGGATAAACTCAACGTCAACAAAACCAGAGTCGTCACCACGCTTTTATTGTTTCCAAAGGAAAAGGGAAAAGTACGAACAAAACCCAAAGATAAGAAGTTTTCAAATCCAAACTAATAAAATGTCAGAGATTACAGGTAAGGGGGTTCATTACACAGAGGGAAGGTATTAGCACCCAAAGTGTCCTAGGTACTCCTAGGGAGCCCTTTTTTTGTGTAAGTGTCTTTAGTTGAAAAAATGTTTGTTAAAAATATAGAATGGGGGATGAGAAAAGAATTCAATTATTATATTTTTGTGTTTGACAAGACCTTCGGTCTTATGCCTACGTACCAACATAAAAATGAGGGATCAAAACCCCGTAGTTCGTGGTAAAAATTTCAAAGAGATGGGTGAATTGATTTTAACAAAATCTTAAATATATTTTGTTATCAAAGGGAGAATACTCAACCAAACATCCACCGATAATGAATGCTTTACAACATTTAAGACGAAAGGTTTCAATTTGGATTCAATCAACAAGTATTCCACTGGCCCCTAATAAATGGAAAGACTTATAATAAATATCATGGAAATGGAAGAATTATATCTCAACCAAAGATAAATGAAGTCAAAATGCTCTCTTTTGAAAAAGTCTAAAAGAAAAAGACATAAAATGGACAAAATGATTAGATGAGGTTGTTAGTTCTTTTTGTCTTTTTGAAAGTTAAGTCAATGATTAGGTTTATTCACAAGTATGATTAAGAAAATATTTTGAAAAAAATTAATGGCATAAGGCCAAAGTTTCTAACCATTAAAACAAGTCTAAGTTGAAAATACAAACAAAGAAGGTTTTGAAATGAGGTAGAGATTTTGAAATTAAAGAAAGAAATGAGGAGATGAAGGGACTACCCTAGACAAAGCTAAAAGGTTAGAGTTGAAAATATCTGACCAATGGGAAACAATCCACAAGTCAAGAATGTCAAATAGAAACCCATTTCCTATGGACTATTGAGAAAGCAACAAGCATAAGCAACATATAAGAAATTAATATGAAGACCAAAGCATGAAATAAAGATAGCCAAAACATCCAAGCAAGAATTCCAAAAGCAAGCAGTCTTCAGTATCTTCAAATGTATCATATGAAATATTCCTTGTGCCAAACTCATAGAAACAATCATCAAATATAGACAATAAGAACAATATAACAATTTAAGCACATAGACAAAGTAATAGATAAACCAGTGAGGCTCTGAAGGCTTGTATTAGATGAATGGCACAATCAAAGTAACTCAGTCTCAGATAATGGCATTCGGCAATTCCTTTAAAGCATAGAGATGTTGCCTACTCTAAGTCCAAAAGTTCAGATCAAGTCAAGAGCAGTGGTCCAACAATCCACCAATATATTTTTTAGGTTTTTTTGTTATTATGTATTTTAAGGTCCTAAGACTACAAACCGAACAAAATCACAAGCACACAATATATACAATAAAAAAGATATGACTCAAGTGAGAAAAGTGAAAAGGACTGAAACATAAACATCTTGCATGAAATGTAAATGTCAATGAATCATAAAGGTACTAAAATTTAAATTTCATTAAGTAAATAACATTAAAGATAAAATAATAATAAAGAAATATTAGTGAATGATTCAATTTTTTAAGTCATTCTTTGGAGAACACTCAACCATCCACTCAAAAGCTTGAAGACATAAACCAAGACATCATCCATGAGAAGGGCTCCAACGTAGATAAATCAACAAGTATGCTAGTAGCTCTCACAAATGGAAAAAAGGTGAGGTCTTCATACAATACCATGAGGAATGAGAGACTTACAATCTCACTTACAAGAATGGTATGCCTTTGGGACAAAATTTAGTTGTATGTTAAGGAATCGTAATTGGACTTATGTAGAAGTCACAACTATCTGAGGCTGGGCAGTAAAATATTGGTGTTAATGCATGCTAGAGACATCGTACAAAGAACCAAGCTCCTAAAACATATCAGACACAAAAATAAAATGGGATGGACCTATCTCAATCAGGCTCATGTTGATTCATCTGACACAAGGTCATTGATGAATCAACTAGCATTTGATTTGTTGAGAAATCATTGGTCAATAATGGATTAGGGAAGAAAAGGGATGGAGATGAAGAGGGAAATGAAAATTCAAACCCAAATTGATCATGGGAGGAATTTCATCTGATCAATACTATCCATTCATCTTGAGGGATGACGTGTACACTTCATCAACCCCCTAAATCCAATAGTATTGATCAAATGGAAGTTCATATTAACCATGATCAAGGCCAAACAGAAGATGAAACAACATAAGATCAACCAAATGGCTCAACAATAGTTTTAAATAATTAAACAATTAAAAAAACAATTTAAAAATGAAGTAAAATGCATTTTAAAAAGGGAAAAACCTCAAGTCCCTTCAAATCACCAAATAAATGGCCAAGGGATCTATCTTAGGTCAAACAAGGTCAAAGAACCTTAGACAAAATACTTATGAATTTTTAGAAAGTCAGAAATATTTAAAAATATTTTAAAACAAGTCAAACACTATTTAATTCACAAAAAACATCAAATATAATCCAAAAAATGATTTTAATTCAAAATATGGAAGAGGAAATTATTTAAAGAGTTTTGGTGAAAGACCCATATTTTTTGGATTAAAAATGAAATTATTATGAGTTAAACAAAATAAACTATTTAAAATTTAAATCAGAAAATAAAATAAAAAGGGAAAAAACAAGGTCCATCAGATCTCCCTCATTAATTGAGGTGGCGGATATGATGGCCACGCATGTGCAGTCCATGATAGACACAAGTCAACGCGTAGCAACATTGGTAATTTAAAGTAAAGGCCTAGATTATAACGTGGCAAAGGATCAAATAGTCTGGAATTATGCCAACACATCACCGGAGCCCTAGCTCCGGTCATCTTCTCCAGTGGACTCCACCAGATTGGGCCAACTGAAACATTCATGAAAATGGAAGATCCATACACTATTTTGAAGAGAAAATCGATGGGAGCATGAATATGACATCCATTTCTTCCAATTCTCACTATACAAAGAGATATGTGGAATTGAAAAATGAGGTGGATGAACTGAGTTGCTTAGATTTAACCTCAAAGCAACTAAATTTTGTTGCCTACATTGGTAGGACTTCAGCTAACCAAAAATTAAGAGAAATGATGGAGAATCGAAGAAGGAAAGTTTCTGAAAATTCACCTTCTGTTTGCAGTGATGAAACTCAATCTCAATTCCAATTCAAATGGCCTTGCTTCTACTAGCTTGTAGGAGGTGATTTGGATGTAAAAGGGCTTTGAATTCTTGGAGTTTCAATTCCAAATCAAAATGGGAATCAAAACTCAATTTCAAGAGAAATCTTCAAGAAATTCTATCAATGGAGGTTGGGAGAATTTGCAGTTCAAGGGTCCTCGATTCTGAGTAGAATCCCATGTATTTATAGCCTCAAAGATTCATTTCCACACACTTCCAAAAAATGGCTAAAAATAGCAACTTGGTGTGCATGGGCATGAAACCATGCAGTGTGAATTATCATTTGAGTGCAAAAATTGCCAAAACCAACCAAACAAAGGAACCATGCACAAGTCCCTCAATTTTGATCCAAATGTCACGATCTTGGACTCTTTGGAAAGCTAGCATGAAGGGGGACAACTTTGATGTTGAAACGTTTTCCATTTGGAGCTTGGATCATGATGAAATTTGGTGGGGAAGTTGGAGGAATTAAACATAGTTGAAATTTTTCTAAGTTAAAAGTCAAATGACCACTTTTTCCACCTTGAATAACTTTTGCTATGAGCTTCAAATGACTTTGGTTTTTTCTTAAAAGTTGTATATCTTTAAATCCTATTCAATTTGATCAAAAATTTGACACCATTTTAATCTTGCATGAGGGAGTTATGGATTTTAGAAGTTGAGGAAAATTGCTTGTTCAATGATGATTGCCCAAAATGACCTATAATGTTTCCTCTTGTTACATGCCCTTGCAAGTAAAATTTTACCTTTCGAAAAGAAGAAAAGTTGGAGAAGACATATTTAAATTGATCATGAGACTTGGGTGGTCTTCAGATCACAAAAGTTGAGGAAGTTATGGTTCTTGTAAGTTGACCTTCTATGTAGGGCACAAACAAAATGACCTATAATCTTTCAACATAAAAAATGACATTACAAGAAAAATTAGCTCTTGATGCCAACATTAAAGTTGTTTGGAATGTCATAAAAAGTAACTTTTCTCTTGGAATCATTTTCATATGACAAACATTGTATGAGATAGGGTATAGGGAACCCTAGATTTGACAATTTTACTTTCTCTAGTCAACCTCTTTGAACCAACTTGCAAACTTGAAGTTCTTTTGCTCTTTAGGGCTCATGGAGGATAATATATGCTTATGATGATGTATAAAGGAGCATAACTTGAGACCTTTGAACAAATGTTGAAGAAACATGCTGAGGAAGTCACACAAGATATCCAGATGAATTAGGGCTTCCAAAATAAACAAGCTTCAAGCTCTTGATGAATTCTTGATCCAAAAAAATAATAAAGAACATGGGGATCCATATATGATGCCTAGAACCAATGTGAACATTTCCTTGATTGATATCTTGCATTGAGGGTATCAAACCCTAAATGTGAGCTTGATAAGACACAAATGGATACACATACTACCTATAAAAGAAATGAAACTACACTAGACATATTTTTGGTATTTTGGTTAGTAAAAAAATAAAAACAAAGTATGATACAATAAAAAGTGCTTGATGATCTCTCCTAAAGCAAACCCAATGAATGAGGGATGAAGAGGATACCAAGGTGTGATCCCAAAGCCAATGCAAATGATGAGATGGCATGAGGGATCTTAGGGTCAAAATTGGGGTCTTACAGCTGCCCCTATTTAAGGACATTCTAGCTGAGGATGTGAAGGTTTAAATTTTTGTATCAAATCGGTAGAATATACTTAAATAACAACATCTAGAAACAAATTTTGGTCCCTAAGAGACCTCATGATGCATATGATATGAATGAAAAAATAATCTTTTTGGGGAATATATTGCAATAAAGGAAAAGAATCCGGAGAGGCCGAAAGTCCACAGGAGCAAAATGAATTTCATAAGGAAAACTCACTGGGGAGAGTAAGACTATGGGGATAAAAAGCTATGCGTAGGCCAGACTATAACTTGAAAACTGCTGGAGACATGAGGGGATTTCCATGAAACTAAATCAATGGAAAGACTCGGCTGTAGGGAAAAGAAATCTGCATGTATCAGGATAACACCAACACATCGAAATCATACTGCACTTACGGATAATCCTCAATAGGTTGGTGAGCCAAATGGTTATCCAAGACACTACCTTTAATAGCTTTTTGAGCTCGGTATTCAATATCATACTCGAATAATAACATTTTCCAACAAGCAATCCTCCTAGTTAAAGCAGGCTTTTAAAAATGTACTTGATTGGATCCATCTTGGATATCAACTAAGTAGTATGATTCAACATATACTGGTGCAGACACTTAGCAGCCTAAGCCAATGCACAACATGTCTTCTCAAGCATAGAATATCGAGACTCACAGTCAGTGAACTTCTTACTAAGGTAGTAAATTGCATATTTTTTCTTACCAGATTCATCTTGCTGACCTAGAACACAACCTACACTCTCATCAAGCACATTCAAATACATGATCAACAGTCTTCCTTCAACAGGTGGAGACAGAATTGGAGGCTCAAGCAGATACTCTTTGATACTATAAAAAGCTTTCTGGCAATCCTCGGTCTAATCACAAGACTGATCTTTCCGAAGGAGCTTGAATATAGGCGCACATGTGGCAGTCATATGCGATATAAATCTTGAAATATAGTTCAAGCGGACGAGAAAACCTCTGACTTGCTTCTTAATTTTGGGCCCAGACATCTCTTTTATTGCTTTGAACTTGGCAGGATCAACTTCAATACCCTTCTCACTGACAATAAAGCCCAATGACTTACTAGAGTGAACACCAAAAGTACACTTATTCGTATTTAAGCGGAGTTTATACTTCCTCAAATGCTGGAATAACTTCAACAAGTACTCAACATGCTCTTCTTCAGTTCTTGATTTAGCAAACATATCATCAATATAAACCTCAATCTCTTTATGCATCATATCATGGAAAATAGTGGTCATGGCTCTCTGGTACGTTGCACCAACATTCTTTAAACTGAAAGGCATCACTCGATAACAGAATGTTCCCCAAGGTGTAATGAATATGGTCTTCTCCATATCTTCGGGTGCCATTTTGATTTGATTATAACTGGAAGATTTGTCCATAAACAAAAAGACTTTGAATTTAGCCGTATTGTCTACCAATATATCAATGTGTGACAGAGGAAATCATCTTTTGGGCTAGCTTTATTCAAATCTCTATAATCAACACACATACGGAATTTTCTATCCTTCTTAGGAACATGCACAATATTGGTCACCCATTCTAGATACTCGGAGGTAACAAGGAAACCAACATCAATCTGATTTTGCACTTCCTCCTTAATCTTCATTTCCATATCAGGATGAGTTCTTCTCAACTTCTGCTTGACCGACGGGAATTCTGGATTCAATGGTAATCTATGCTCCACAATATAGGTATCAAGGCTTGGCATATCTTGATAGGACCAAGCAAACACATCAGAGTATTCTCGGAGAAGATCAACCACCCCTTTCTTAACCTCTGGACAAAGCTGTGACCCAAATATTGACTTCCTTCACATCATCCTCGGAACGTAAGTTGACTAATCCAATCTGCTATTCGAACGACTGAGTGACTCTTTCCTCGTGCTCAAGAAAACATGACAACTAATCGACACGTCTTTATCATTCTCTTACTCAGCTTCAAACACAGGGAAATCAAAGTTTGGAGAGGGAGTAGGATCATTACGTTCAATGGGTTTGAGAACCAACCTGCATAATGATTTGATATTTTGATTTTAGAGAAATGGAGTGCAAACAAATATTATGCAGATATGGGAACAATTTATTGCTTATTCATATTTTTTGTGATTACCATTTTCTGAAAAAGCAAGAAGTAAAAACAAAACATCATAGATGTGGATGAATAAAGTTGTATTTTTATTGATGATAATAATGAAAATTCCCCCACAATTTTTCACTTCTCCCTTAGGCATAGAAGAAGGATTTTTCTTTAATAATTAAACAAATTACTTTGAACGGTGCATAACAACAGGTACATCAACAACAACCCAATTGTTGCAAGTCTGTCTGTGCGTCACAAATTTGGCACAAGCTTCGTCTTCATCATCATTTTCAATAATTGCAACTAAGTGTTGTTCATCTCCATGAATGAACCCTCCTCTACAGAAAACTTGTTGCATAGCCTTGACACTGCTTGAAAATGACCCTTGCTGAAATCCCAGCCCAATCATGTTCTTGTTTTCAACTACTTCTACAACACGACACCACTTATCGGTGCCTCCAGCCTAAACAACCTCTCTTGCATCTTTTAAAGAAGACATGGATGCCTCAGTCTTCTGCACTTCATCAACAACAGATAAAGCTTGGAACGGAGTTCTAACTTCTTCTTCAACTTCCACATAGGTAAAGGATGACATATGGCTTACCAAAAGCGCTTTCTCCCCACCAACAACGATGAGCTTTCCGTTCTTGAAAAATTTCAACTTCTGATGCAAAGTAGACGTTACAACACCATCTTCATGGATCCATGGCCTTCCCAATAAACAACTGTAGGCCGGGTGAATGTCCATTACTTGAAAAGTAATTTGAAAGTCACTCAGACCTATCTTAACTGGAAGGTTCACCTCTCCAATGACAGTTTTTCAGGAACCGTCAAACGCTTTAACCACCATACCATTGTACCTCATTGATGCGCCTTGATAAGACAGTCTTGCCAAAGTTGACTTGGGCAACATATTCAGTGATGAACCAGTATCAACCAATACATTGGAAATTGTGTCCTCTTTGTAGTTCATTGAGATGTGGAGCACCAAGTTGTGATTTCTACCTTCCTTAGGAAGTTCTTCATCACAAGAGCTCAGATTATTACATGAAGTAATGTTGGCAACAATATGATCAAACTAATCCACTTTAACATCATGCTCTACGTAGGCTTTCTCCACTACTTTCCATAAAGCCTCTCTAGGCACTTCAGAGTTCATCAATAAAGACAACACGTAAATCTTTGATGGTGTTTGGAGTAGCTGCTCCACAACGTTGAACTCACTTTTCTTGATTAAACGCAGAACCTCATCGCCATCATTAATCTTCAACCCATTGGATTCACCAGACTAACAAGTTGGAGCATTAACTGAATCAACTGAAGGACCATCTGCCCTCTTACCCACGTAACATCTTCCATAACTTTAGGAGATATAGGGCCAAACACACGACCGATACGCGTCACCTTGACGACATCTGCAATGCTTGCCACTGAATTTGCAGCAGGAAGAGGAACCTCTTGCCCATTCTCAATCATGGTGGCATTTTATTTATAAGGCACAACTTTATTGGATGAATACGGGATGGGGCCCGCTAACCGTATAACCAACGACAATACTGATCTATTAACACTCTTGTTGTTGTCAAACTGAATAACTACCCGCTCGGGGGTCTTGAATACCGGTACGATGATGTTCACATCGTTTCCGATATACCTGGACTGTTGGCTCTGAATTACACCTTTATCTATCAGTTTCTGAATATCCCTCTTGACAATCACACATCCTCGAGGGTTGACGTTGCAGATAATACAACCATCATGGTCATGCTCACAATCACTGATTAAGCACATAGTTCTATGGATTTCCACCAGAGATTGTCGAATATGATAAACATCGAAAACCCTAAAATTCCCAGGACAACCATCTACCATGTTCATAGAGGCATTTCCATGAGCAGGCAATAGATTTTCTTTGACATTAGGTGCTCGGTCCTCAAAGGACACCATACCTCTCTTGATCAGTTTCTAAACCTCATGCTTCAAAGGATAGCATTTTTCAATATCGTGGCCAAGAGCTCCCTGATGAAATGCACAATGTAGATCATGCTTGAACCACCATGGCAAAGGTTTAGGAGTGTGTGGAGGATTTCTTGGTTGAATCAAATTCTTGACAACCAAAGAATGATATAATTCTTCATAAGTCATTGGAATAGGGTCAAAAGTGACCTTCTTCCTCACGAAATTCTGATGATGATTGTTATTTTTTAGTTGGTATGTTGTTGTGGATGTTGCTGATGTTGTTGTTGAACGTGAACTGATTAATTTGCTGAATTATTGATGAGTACCGGAATAAATGATGATACCTGATGATGATGCTAATGAGACTGGGATTTCTTCCTCACAAGAGGCCTATTCTACTTCCCTAGAGACACTGCATTGGCTTCCCTTCCTTCCTTTTGGAGAAACTAGCACCATATTTTTTGCTTGAAGACGCTTCATCTTTAGACAATCGGCCCTCTTGGACACCTTCCTCTAATCGCATCCCCATGTTCACCATTTCGGTGAAATCATTAGGAGCACTGAAAATCATGCGTTCATGATAAAATTGTTAGACGGTGTGGCTAGTGATCGAGAGGGGGGGTGAATAGATCACCTCTTCAAAATTTAACGGATTTAAAGTTTTATCAGAGTTTTTAAAGTTGGCGGAAAATATCAGTCCCGAATCGACTTCCGTCTATTCTGAACCGCTACTAGAAAACCGGACACACGAGTTTAATGCTGGATTTGAATAAGAATGACAGAAACTATCAACACCAGAATTTTAGCTAATTGAATGCACTTATCATTAAAGTCTATTTCCAATGAATAAAACCTAGCTAACAATTTTGTCAAACAGTTGGTGTGTATGTGATCAGTGATGAACAACAGTGGAGTTTCGTTAAAGAAGTTTTCTTGCCACTGCTGTCTTGCAAAAGGTACAATCACAACACACTAACTGAAATTGCAAAAACTGTTTGAAACGTAAATAGGAGTAAGGAAAGAATACGATACATAGAGATTTGGTAAGGAAGTTCCCCACGTCGTCCTCGCGTGTGGGTACGTCTCCCTCTCAATTTCAAATGAAATTGAGAACTCTGATTATCAATTATTGCCGAATTCGTTGATACAAGGTTATGATACAAAGACAGAATTCTAAATTCCAAGAACTTCTTCTTGTATGAACCTTCACTTGATCTGAGCACGATCAAGAATTTCCTGCACGAAATTGCAAACAATTCACCGGTTCCACGACCTGCTTGCGAAATCCCCCGATCTCCAAACGCAACGCTGCGGCTGAATCTGTTCTGCAAACGTGACTCACAAACCCTCAAGAATACTCCAGTTCTTGAAGGACAAACCAGTAGGTTTTTCCTCGAAACCCCCTTCAATCTTCAACTCAGCTAGATCCTCGATCGTTCCACTGAAAACCACAGCTAGATCCTTGATCGTTCCACTGAACGTTATCTCGTTGATCCTTTTGTCCGAAGAACAACAATGATTATGTGTTGATGTTCTTGAAGAAAAGTGATTGAGAAGATGGAGAAGATGAAGTCTCTTTCAGGTTTCTATATGCTCAAAAAACAATTGCCTCTACACACTGCTTTGATCTTGTGTTCAATTGTTTTTCCCTCTCAGAATTCGTCAACCGCCACTGCTGTCACAACATCTCTTATATATGCTGAAACAGAAACTGTTAGAACATAAAACAAACTTATGCATCGATGCATACTGTAAAATGAATGAGTTTTTGGTGAAATGAATTAAGCATGTATCGATGCATAAGTCGTATGTGTTGATGCATATGACATTTCCACTAACATGGATCGATGCATAATACGTATGCATTGATACATAGGGTGTTTCAACTGATCATGGATCGATGCAGGGCTCGTATGGATCGATCCATAGAGCATTTTGTCTGCTCATGTGTCGGTACATGACTCGTGTGCATCGATGCATACTGAATAATTTTTTTTGTAATTTGCAACATGCTGTATGGATCGATACATAGGCTTATGTGTTGATGCATACTGACACAAAATGGATTTTATGAGTTATTTTAAGAGATGTATCAATGTAGATCTTTATGTACAGACATGCAACAATAGAATGGGATAAAACACACTAAAAACACTCATGAGTCATGTATGGTAATGCACAACCATCATTTGGATGATGATCACACAATTTGCTATCATTCAAAATCTATTTAAAGTAAAGAATTTTCTCACAAACTCCCCCTTTTTGATGATGGCAAATTTTTGGCAAGATGTGTGATACTCCCCCTGAGTTTGTGCATATCTGCATTTTCTCCCCCTTTGTCAACATCAAAAAGAGGAAGAAACAAGTTTATCAAGGTAGCATGTTGTAGCAGGACATGGCAAAAAATTTGATAAAAAGCTATCATTCACAAAGAAGGAAGCTTCAAAGTAAAGAATCATTCACAAAGAATGACGAATAAGGGCAATAACAATAGAGATAAACAGAAAGTGAAAAGCATTTAAGGATTCGCACGAGTTTAAGAATTACATAAGGTAAACCATATATTATGCAACAAAATAAAACTTGAGCAATATGAGATGAAATGCAGTGAGATGAAATGATGGTGGGTTAATTTGGATTGTGGCCACCACAGGACTCCTCATCATCTCTGGCAGGATCTCTGTAGCTTGGCGGAGGCGGAGGAGGAGGCATTGTGTCTGGATTTTGGCCCATGAAGGAGTATTGCCTAAATCGGTTCTGAACTTCAATACTTCTAAATCTGTCCATAATACCAGGATTTTCGCGGCAGTCGTCCATAAAGCCAGACATTTCATTGTAGAAAACTTGGTGCCATTTAACCAAGTCTTGGTGCCAAGCGTATTGATTTTGATACATCCGTGTATGCTCATCATGCCAGTCACGATGCTCCTTGTGCCACTCAGTTTGTTGTACATTCCAATACCGTGCCTCTTCATGACGTTCTTTGTTGGCAATTTCCATCTGTTGAAGCATATGAGTGATGTCCGCAGTAGGTATTGAGGATGAAGTACCACCGGAGAATGGAGGGGCTGTAGGTTCAGGTACATAGTTGGTAGGAGACCACCTTCGTGGCACCCAATCATCCCAACCAGCATTGGCCTCAGCTTGAGGCACATCTTCTTCAGGCGCATCCTGCATTTCTTCATCAGGCTGATCTTCAACGACATAGATTCGTTCAGAAGGCTCATCAAAGTTGTAGATTCTGGTTTTGGATTTTCTTTCAAAGAAGTAGAAGCATTTACGGTCCTTGTCCCACCGATATCCCATATGCGATTGAGTGGAAGAGTCAAACTCTTGAGCAGCAGATGAAGATAGGAGAGGAACTAGAGGTATTGCAACATTCCAAAACTTAAGAATTTTCATTATTTGAGAGGCATAACCTAGAGCAACATTCTTGGAGCTGTTGCGTGCGAAAAATAGACGTTTTACAAAGTAGTTTGCCCAATTTAAGAGAACCTTATTTTGCAGAATGTAGAGAAGGTGTATGCTTGCCCTGTCCAACCGAGAATGGCCACTGTTTGTTGGATGCAGAATGTGTGTGATAATCCAATGAAGAATACGCGGAGTTTGCTTTATCATACCGGACGTGACGTGTTCATCCTCACTCAGCGGTCTGTCTATCTTTAAGATAGATGGAGTAAAGTCCTTCATGTCAAACTCAGTATCAAAATTCAGGTCATGCCAGGACTTGAAATTCATCGACGGAGGCGGAATTTGAAACACCGTTTCCCAATCAGAGGCTTCAAAGGTATATGTTCTGATACCGATAGAACACCGGAACATATAGCCTCTACCAGTTTGTAAACCAGCATAAAAGGCCCGGATGAAATCCTCATGATAATCATCCTTTGTAGACAGAAATGACCCAAGTCTTTGTGCATGTAGGAGTTCAACCACATTAGTTAGATGCAGGTGAATAGCATCTGTTTTATCAAAGACATGGGGTTTCATTACTAACCTTGTCTTGAAGGATTCCTCAAATTCAGCAGCAATAGCAGGATGAAGTAAGTCTAAGGCATTTGGAGGAACATCTGGTGGTTGCTGAGAAGTACCGGCTGTTTCCTTTCCTTTTCCTTTTCCTTTTGCTCTGGCTGGAATAGTGCGTGGAGGCATGGTGATGTGAGATTTAGGGTTTTAGAGAGAGTGAAGATGAGGAAGATTAGGGTTAGCCACTGGTTTTGGGGTTTTTGAGGACAGATGATATGAAGTCTTGAGATAGGAAGTGATAGGGTTGGCTGATGTGTCGATGCATGAGAGAGAAAAAAATGCATTTAATTCAAATAGCATCAGTATGTGTCGATGCAAATGGCCATGGATCGATGCCTATCATTCACATTTGTTTATAACAGGTCTGTGTATCGATACATGCGATGGATGCATCGATGCATCCTGAACCAGTTGGTTAAAAGAAATTGAAATCCAGAATATATGGATCGATGCATACATGTTTTGTGTCGATGCATACTGATGCCAAACCTGATTTTAATGAATTTTGATGCAGTATGGATATGCATTATGCACTATGTCATGATGGTTATGCCCAAGGAAGATTCATAAGTCAGATTTTTAATGTGCAAACAATATAGGCAAACAATATATGCAACCAAATTTATATCAACGAGAGTAAGAACATTTGTTCTAACATACACAACCACTTAGCAGTAAGAGAATTGTAGAAAGGAGTGATATTACCTCTATTGGCGTAATCTTGTGATGGATAAATGACATCTAAAACGAATCTTATCAACAAAGGTGAGGCATAATATAATTAAGAGCCAACATGCTTAAGACATCAAATGAGAAAGATCTAAGATCCCTAATTCACGACGAATGTTGAAGAAAGGTTCCGTTGCCAAAGGTTTAGTGAATATATCAGCAAGCTGATTTTTGGAGTCAACGTGCTCAAATACAACGTCTTCTTTTTCAACATGGTCGCGAAGAAAGTGATGTCTAATCTCTATGTGTTTAGTGCGTGAGTGTAAAACAGGGTTTTTAGTAAGGTTTATGGCACTAGTGTTGTCACATTTTATAGGAATACGATTGAGTTGAATGTTAAAGTCTTGTAGTTGCTGCTTCAGCCATAAAATCTGAGCGCAACAACTACCGGCTGCAACGTATTCTGCCTCTGCAGTTGACAAAGCCACAGAAACCTGCTTTTTGCTATGCCAACTTACCAAGGAATTTGAAAACAGGTGACATGTACCACTTGTGCTTTTCCTATCTGATTTGCAGCCAGCAAAATCAGAATCGGAGTACCCTACTAAACTACAATCACTTCCTTTGGAATACCAAAGCCCATATTTAGGTGTTCCGTGAAGATATCTAAATATGCGCTTCACCGATTTTAGGTACGATTCCTTAGGATTTGATTGATAGCGTGCACACATACAAACACTAAACATGATGTCAGGTCTAGAAGCAGAAAGATACAAGAGAGATCCAATCATACCTCTGAACTTTTTGACATCTACACACTTACCATGCTCATCCTTATCTAGATTTCCGTTGGTAGGCATTGGGGTGTCAATTGATTTTGAGTCATTCATTCCAAAGCGCTTGAGTAGTTCTCTGCAGTATTTTGTTTGACATACTGTTGTACCCTCATCAAGTTGCTTTATTTGAAGTCCTAGGAAGTAGTTCAGCTCCCCCATTAGACTCATCTCAAATTCACCCTGCATAACCTTAGAAAATTCTTCGACCAAGTGTATGTTAGTTGAACCAAATATTATATCGTCTACATAAACTTGAACTAAAAGAATGTGCTTCCCTTTGTGTTTAATAAAGAGAGTATTATCCACTTTACCTCTTGAATATCCATGATCAATTAGGAATTTGCTAAGCCTTTCATACCCAACCCGAGGGGCTTGTTTAAGACCATACAAAGCTCGTTTTAATTTGTAAACATGATCTGGATTTTCAGCATTCTCAAAACCAGGAGGTTGTGAAACATATACCTCTTCATTTATGACACCATTAAGAAAAGCACTTTTTACGTCCATTTGGTAAAGCTTAAAATCATTAGAACACGCATAGGCAAGCAAGAGACGTATAGCTTCAAGGCGAGCAAATGGAGCATAAGTTTCCTCATAGTCTATGCCCTCCTCTTGGTTATACCCTTGTGCTACTAAACGTGCCTTGTTCCTAGTAATCACTCCGTTTTCATCAAGCTTATTTCTAAAAACCCACTTAGTGCCTATGATATGATGATCTCGCGGACGAGGGACAAGTTCCCAAACGTCATTTCTTTTAAATTGATTAAGCTCTTCTTGCATGGCCATTAGCCAAAATTCATCAATCAAGGCCTCTTTGGCATTTTTAGGTTCTACTTGTGAAACAAACGCGAAGTGAGAACAAAAATTACTTATCTTAGAATGGGTCATTACTCCCTTTGAAATGTCTCCCAAGATGTTGTCAATGGGATGGTCTTTTGAGGATTTCCAAGCTGTTGGAAGATCATTCACTTCAGCTGTCTTTTCTTCCTCATTTTCTTCATGACTAGTATCTTCCTCCTTCTCATGGGCAGCTGTTTTGGACTGATCAGTTTCCTCAACAGCTTCCTTGAGTATGTCTTCTGTAGATACACCTGCGTCATCAAAGGAAATACCTTTTCCGACATTTTTCGGATAAGACTCATCAAAAGAAACATGAACAGATTCTTCAACAGTAAGTAAACGCTTATTATACACTCTATATGCTTTACTTGACAGTGAGTAACCAAGAAAGATACCTTCATCCGCTTTTGCATCAAACTTCCCAATATTTTCCTTACCGTTATTCAAAACAAAACACTTACAACCGAATACGTGAAGATGTGACAAGTTTGGTTTTCTTCCTTTCAAAAGTTCATAAGGAGTTTTATTTAAAATAGGGCGAATTAAGATTCTGTTTAAAACATAACAGGCTGTGCTGACAGCATCAGCCCAAAAGTATTTTGGTAATCCACCCTCATTAAGCATTGTTCTTGCCAACTCCTCTAAAACACGATTTTTACGCTCCACAACGCCATTTTGTTGTGGAGTTCGAGGAGCTGAAAAATTATGCTCAATACCATACTTGTCACAGTACTTCTTAAAGTGATAGTTTTGAAATTCACCACCATGATCGCTACGAATTGTAACTATTTTGGAATTCATTTTGTTTTGGGACAAATTTGCAAAATTCTTAAAAGCAGAAAAAGTTTCATCTTTGCTATGAAGGAATATAGTCCAAGTAAATCTAGAATAGTCGTCAACTATTACAAAACCATAGTAATTTCCACCTAGGCTCTTTGTCCTAGAAGGTCCAAAGAGATCCATATGGAGAAGCTCAAGGGGTCGTGAAGTTGAAATTACATTTTTAGATTTAAAAGAGACCCTCGTTTGCTTTCCCATTTGGCACGCGTCACATAGGTGGTCTTTTGAAAATTTTATTTTTGGTAGACCGACTACTAGATCCTTAGATACAACCTTATTAAGCAAATCGAAATTAACATGCGCTAAACGTCTATGCCAAAGCCAAGAATCATCATTCAAGGTGACTAGACATTTAGTACTTGTTAAAGGTACATCAAACAGGTCAAGCATATAGATATTGTTTACTCTTACACCCTTAAACACAATGTTCTGTTCAGCATGTTCAATTATGCAGCATGTTTTTGTGAACGAAACTTTATAGCCCATGTCGCGTAGTTGATTTATGCTTAACAAATTGTGTTTAAGTCCCTCTACTAGATGGACATTTGAAATAGTAGTGGTGGAGGGATTACCTACACTACCTTTGCCGAGTATAGCTCCTTTGTTATTGTCTCCATAAGTAACATATCCCTTCTTCTTTGCCTTGAAGTCTATAAAAAGCGATATGTCACCGGTCATGTGCCTCGAGCAGCCGCTGTCAAGAAACCACCTTCTATCTGCGGAAGCAAGGCACTCATCCTACAATATCAAAAGAGAGAAGTTGGTACCCAATTTTCATTGGGTCCAAGTGGGTAAGTGCTAACATGGTTGCCTTTTGGCTTCCATTGATAAATACCTTTAGGGACAAGAAATCTCCTAAACTTGCATTTCTCAATGGTATGGCCAGCATGACAATAATAATGACATAAACCATGATGATGTGTTTGTTGTTTCTTGTTCATTAAATCCTTTAGAATAAAAGAGTATTTTACATATGGTGGATTTAATGACATCTTAAACAACCTAGAGTCAACGGCATAAGTAACTTTAGGTTGTAAAGCTTTTTCCAATTTGACCTTGAGAGTGTTTACCTCTTTTTGCCAAATGTGACAAGCTTCACAGTACCTAACTTTACTACATCCGTCGATGTCAATAACTTTTGAATTTTCTGCAATACTAGCTTTTAACCTTTCTAAATCGGTTTCAGCTTTGTATACTTTACCTTCCAAAAATGAAAAAAATTGTTTATCGGAAGATAATCGTTTAAAAGCATCTACAGCTTCATTATGTAGTTTTTCAAAAGCTATTTTTAATTCCGAAAACGACATAGAAGAGAAATTATTATAATAGGCTTGCTTTACCTTTTTGTCATTGATTTTCTTCTTGTGGTAGGACAAATTTTTTGTGTGAGCCATAAGGCACAGATTTGCGGCTTCATCACCATCACTTGAGCTTTGTGTGCTTGATGAATCACTATCACTTTCCCATGCAATGTACGCTCTTCTTTGTTTGTTGTACCCTTTTGGTGAAGATTTTCTTTGATCCTTATACTTCAAAGGGCAGTCCGTTTTATAATGTCCAGATTTACCACAATTAAAACAAGATCCTCTTCCTCTATTCTTCTTGTTCTCTTCTTGTTTCGAGTCTGTAGATTGTCTTCGAAACTTCATGAGATTTTTGTCGGAATGCTTGACTCCATTCTTTCGAATGAATCTATTATATCTTCTTATAAACAGTCCCATTTCCTCATCATCCGAATCTTTGTCACTACTTGAATCATTGTCGCTTTGCTCTTTTCGTGAGGACTTAGAGCTAGAGGCCACAAGAGCTATTGGCTTCTTCTCTCCCTCTTTGTCTCTTTTCTTCTCCTTTTCCTTTTTACTTTTGTTCTCGTATTTTTCAAGACTTTCCAATGCTTGCTGATGTTCTTCCAGCTTTCCAAACAGAGTTGTAATCGTAAGTCTCGTTAGATCGTTGGCTTCCTTAATTACTGTTACTTTAGGTTGCCATTCCCTGCTAAGACACCTGAGAATTTTATTAGTAGAAATTTCAATGGAAATAGGTTTTCCAAGCGCATTCAACCGGTTAGTGAGATGAGTGAATCTCTTTTGCATGTCGGAGATATTTTCTCCTTGTTTCATGCGAAAGAGCTCAAACTCTTGATTGAGTGTGTTAATGCGGGACTGTTTTACTTCAGTAGTACCCTCATGGGCAAGTTCTAAAGCATCCCACATTTCTTTAGCTGTCGTGCAATGGGATACTCGATAATACTCATCAACACCGAGTGCTGAAATTAAAGCATCCCACTTTTTCTCATCTTTCTCATTCCAATCATCTTCTGGTTTAGGTACTATGGCGCTAGCCGCATTTGTCATAGTAATTTGAAACGGACCATTTTCAATGGCAACCCATACTAGCCTATCCACAGAATTTATATGAACTCGCATGCAGTCTTTCCAGTAGCCGTAATTTTCACCGTTGAAAATAGGCGCTCTATTATACGCCCCCTTTGGTTCAGAATCCATACTGTTACAGGCAGCCACAGAGCACCAGCGAACCGGCGCTCTGATACCACTTGTTAAACGGTGTGGCTAGTGATCGAGAGGGGGGGTGAATAGATCACCTCTTCAAAATTTAATAGATTTAAAGTTTTATCAGAGTTTTTAAAGTTGGCGGAAAATATCAGTCCCGAATCGACTTCCGTCTATTCTGAACCGCTACTAGAAAACCGGACACACGAGTTTAATGCTGGATTTGAATAAGAATGACAGAAACTATCAACACCAGAATTTTAGCTAATTGAATGCACTTATCATTAAAGTCTATTTCCAATGAATAAAACCTAGCTAACAATTTTGTCAAACAGTTGGTGTGTATGTGATCAGTGATGAACAGCAGTGGAGTTTCGTTAAAGAAGTTTTCTTGCCACTGCTGTCTTGCAAAAGGTACAATCACAACACATTAACTGAAATTGCAAAAACTGTTTGAAACGTAAAGAGGAGTAAGGAAAGAATACGATATGTAGAGATTTGGTAAGGAAGTTCCCCACGTCGTCCTCGCGTGTGGGTACGTCTCCCTCTCAATTTCAAATGAAATTGAGAACTTTGATTATCAATTATTGCCGAATTCGTTGATACAAGGTTATGATACAAAGACATAATTCTAAATTCCAAGAACTTCTTCTTGTATGAACCTTCACTTGATCTGAGCACGATCAAGAATTTCCTGCACGAAATTGCAAACAATTCACCGGTTCCACGACCAGCTTGCGAAATCCCCCGATCTCCAAATGCAACGCTGCGGCTGAATCTGTTCTGCAAACGTGACTCATAAACCCTCAAGAACACTGCAGTTCTTGAAGGACAAACCAATAGGTTTTTCCTCGAAACCCCCTTCAATCTTCAACTCAGCTAGATCCTCGATCGTTCCACTGAAAACCACAGCTAGATCCTTAATCGTTCCACTGAACGTTATCTCGTTGATCCTTTTGTCCGAAGAACAACAATGATTATGTGTTGATGTTCTTGAAGAAAAGTGATTGAGAAGATGGAGAAGATGAAGTCTCTTTCAGGTTTCTATATGCTCAAAAAACAATTGCCTCTACACACTGCTTTGATCTTGTGTTCAATTGTTTTTCCCTCTCAGAATTCGTCAACCGCCACTGCTGTCACAACATCTCTTATATATGCTGAAACAGAAACTGTTAGAACACAAAACAAACTTATGCATTGATACATGAGGGTATGCATCGATGCATACTGTAAAATGAATGAGTTTTTGGTGAAATGAATTAAGCATGTATTGATGCATAAGTCGTATGTGTTGATGCATATGACATTTCCACTAACATGGATCGATGCATAATACGTATGCATTGATACATAGGGTGTTTCAACTGATCATGGATCGATGCAGGGCTCGTATGGATCGATCCATAGAGCATTTTGCCTGCTCATGTGTCGATACATGACTCGTGTGCATCGATGCATACTGAACAATTTTTTTTGTAATTTGCAACATGCTGTATGGATCGATGCATAGGCTTATGTGTTGATGCATACTGACACAAAATGGATTTTATGAGTTATTTTAAGAGATGTATCAATGTAGATCTTTATGTACAGACATGCAACAATAGAATGGGATAAAACACACTAAAAACACTCATGTGTCATGTATGGTAATGCACAGCCATCATTTGGATGATGATCACACAATTTGCTATCATTCAAAATCTATTTAAAGTAAAGAATTTTCTCACAAAAATGAACTCAGATTCTTCAAAAAGATCTTTGTCATTTCCTTCTCCTCCAAGGGTGGGCTAATTTGAGCAGCAAACTCTCTCTATCTTTGGTCGTACTCTTTGAATGTCTCTTTATATTTCTGAGACGTCGATCTCAACTGATCCCGATCGGGATCCATATCAATATTATACTTATATTGCTTGACGAAGGCCTCTCCCAAGTCATTAAAAGTATGAACATTAGCACTGTCGAAGCCCATATACCATCTGAGTGCAGCACCAGTTAAACTGCCTTGGAAATAATGGATGAGTAGTTGATCATTGTCAGTCTGAGTAGACACCTTGTGAGCATACATTACAAGATGACTCAGAGGGCAAGTATTTCCCTTATACTTCTCAAAATCTGGGACTTTGAATTTGATAGGGATCTTGATGTTGGGCACCAAACAAACCTCAACAACACTTTAACTAAACTAATTTTTACCCCTCAGGGTCTTCAATTCCTTTCTAAGCTCAAGAAATTAATCTTTCATCTCGTCCATCTTCTCATAAACATCGGGGCCCTCAGACGACTCAGAGTGATAAATGGTTTCCTCAACACGGGGGTAGAGTATGTACAACAGGAGGAGGTACAGACAGGACCATGCTAGATGTCGACATAGAAGAAAACGTTGGAGCATATCCTTCAGGCACAAAGTTCGGTGACATTCTCCATGGGAAATCGGAAGGCATGGCTGGCACAGATTGGCTAGCAGTAACTACAAATACTAATGTCAAAGCAATTTCAGAAATAACAGTCCTTTGAGGAGAAGGAGTTACAGGAGGCGGAGATTATTGGTTTTGAGCAGCAATCATAGACTCCATCAAAGCAGTGAGTCTGGAAATCTCATCCTTGAGCTCTCTGTTCTCTTGTTCTAGATGCTCCATTCTTCTCTGGCGATTAGCTCGAGTATTATAGTGATGAGTCAACTTGTCTGATACACAAAAGAAGATCCATAATACATATGGCTGAAGAAACCTATTATGCAAATGATGCATGAAATGCAATGTTTTTTTATTTTAATTTCAAGGAACATACAAAGTCTTATTTGAAAATATTTTAATTAACAATAATAATCAATTAACAATTTGACCATAAAAATATCTTTTTATTCATAAAATTTTGGAAGGATTACACTGAGTATACTTTCAGGAACCAAAAATACAAATACAAGAGAAAAGGAAACTATCATCCTAAGGATCCCTAGCAACTGAATTAGCTGAACTTCCCAAGGGAGTGTACTTCCTTCGGATGCGTCTGATCTCTGTCTTAAAAGCTATCTGCGTCTGAGCTTTCTCGAGGATGAGTCGATCAACAATCTTCTTCCAAGAATTAGAAGGATGAGGCATACCAAAGGAGAATAAATCCCCGGGCTCTGTCTGTCTCTTCACGAACCTCAATGAGTGCATCCTTGTCTCTCGACTCAAGTTGCAACTCCACATGCTCTCGGTTCAAGGCATGGAACCGATATTCCTACAGGTCCCTCTCTTGCTTCATCTTGGTTAGTGCATCTTCCAACTCCTCTACGTCTTGGTTAGGGAGAATTGATGGCTCAACCATAACCATAAACATAGGTCTTTCGCATACGTATGACATCTTAAGCTCCAAAGCTATCTTCTTCACCCAAATAGTGTAAGCTTAAAAAGCTACACAGTTGCATGGACCAAGCTCGACTCTTCCCTTCCTACAAACATTATGCCAAGCATGCACCATCATTTTCTTCAAATTTTAGAGATCTTTACCCTTTTGATATAATAAACTCTATAACTGAACGTTATTAGGTTTATCTCTCAATGGGAAGCCAAGATGACGACGAGCCAAAGCAGGGTTGTCGTTTATTCCTCCTTGTGTACCACTGAGAGGCACATTAGAGAACTCACCACAACTATCAATAATCTTCAAGCCATCCAAAGTAGAATCATACCAAACAATATCATCATTAGTGAGATACATAAGTCTCTGAGACCACCGTAGACATTACTTGTTCTCCAAGAAGACTAGTGTCTGAGGCAAGTGCAAAATAAACCACTTGTACAGAAGAGTGACACAACACACAACAGTTCCACCACCCTTAGAATTCCTTAAATGTAGAGAGAAATACGTGTCACCCAACAAAGTTGGAACATGATTCCCAATCAAGAATATTCTAATGGCGTTAACATCAACGAAGCTATCAATGTTAGGGAACAAAGCCAAACCATAGATGATCGAGACAAAGATGGCTTCAAAGGCGTCCATGCTACAAACTTGAGCAAAAGCAGTAGCTCTACCAATGAGAAACTCAGAAGTCAACCCTAGAATCCCTCATTTCTTCATCATATTAGCATCAATCTCGGATTTCTTCAAATGAAGAGCCTCGACTATGAGTTGAGACCTCAGAACCGCTTCTAATCCACTGAAGGGCACCTTGATAGACACGAGTATCCCAAAGAGATGGGCATACTCTTCCAACATGCGCACAAGCTGATAATCAGGAAAAGTGAAGCACCGATAAAGAGGATCATATAACTGGACGAAGACACTCAAGAGTCCTTCCACAACGTTGGTAGACAACATGGATAGAAGCTTCCCATGATGTTGCTTGAAATCCAAGGGATCAACTACAAAGGATGATAACTTCCTTAACTCTTTCAAGTCGGGAGATTTGAAACTATATTTCTTAGTGTTCCTTCGTCCATAATCCATGGTCTCAAAATTATTTGCAAATACAACCTTAGTTCCTTGAAATTTTATTGATGTGATGAATGTTATGATGCGTATGAATGCATGAATGCAACAATCACACACAAGGGAACACGCACAAGGAAAACACAAACAAAGGTCAAGGGGTGCATCAAGTCATCGTCAAGATCAATCATCCATTTTATTGGACTTAGGTTTTTCACTTTATCAACACCCATGATCCATTGATTTTGACGAGACCGATCGGATCAACCAAGAATCAACGGGTTTGTTGTGGGTCACGAGCATGGAATCAGGTTAAGAACCATCCCAAAGGGAGTGTACTAAGGATAAAAACCTGTAGATCATGTTCTAAAAAGTACCCAGAGTTGTGATCCCATCTATCAGATACTATATGTTTAGATGACTGACTCATCAAGCCATAGTATTCTCAAGAGAAACTCATTTGAGTGTAGTATCACGTAACAACTATTATCAAGTCTACACTTGAACAGTCTCCACACCACGTCCTAAATGGGCCAAGTTGGGTTAAATGTTCTACGCTCCTCATCTTCTCGGACTCCCAGGTCGGAAAATGTAATGTCTATCCACGACGTACTCATGTGACATCAGTAATTCCAAAGGGGTCTCCACTAAGTAGATGGGTCTCAAGCCAACTCGTTAAGGACTACTCCACACGAGTCAAACATGACTATACCATCCTCCTATCTTAATTGCACTCAAGTTCGGGTTAGAATTTATCTCACCACTCAGAGATCACCAATCATAACAAACAGAGTATCACACATATATACAAATAAACAAACATCAAATATCAATAAAATATTTCACACAAAAAGTAGGCTAAACCCACTGAGGACTACTCCCCAGCAGAGTCGCCACTTTCTTTCTGTAGAGGTGTATTCGTGACCATCGAGTTATGGATAAACTCAACGTTAATAAAACCAGAGTCGCCGCCGTGCTTTTATTGTTTCCAAAGGAAAGGGGAAAAGTAAGAACAAAACCCAAAGATAAGAAGTTTTCAAATCAAAACTAATAAAATGTCAGAGATTATAGGTAAGGGGGTTGGTTAATCAAAGGGAAAGTATTAGCACCCAAAGTGTCCTAGGTACTCCTAGGGATCCCTTTTTGTGTGTAAGTGTCTTTAGTTGAAAATATGTTTGTTAAAAATATAGAATGAGGGGATGAGAAAAGAATTCAATTATTATATTTTTGTGTTTGGAAAGACCTTCGGTCTTATGCCTACGTACCAACATAAAAATGAGGGATCAAAACCCCGTAGTTCGTGGTAAAAATTTCAAAGAGATGGGTGAATTGATTTTAACAAAAGCTTAAGGATATTTTTGTTATCAAAGAGAGAATACTCAACCAAACATCCATCGATAATGAATGCTTTACAACATTAAAGAGGGAGGGTTACAACTTGGATTCAATCAACAAGTGTGCCACTAATCCCTCATAAATGGAAAGACTTATAAGCAATAACATGGAAATGGGAGAATTATATCTCAACCAAAGATAACTCAAATCTAAATGCTCTCTTTTGAAAAAGTTTAAAATAAAAAGACACAAAATGGCCAAAAGGATTAGATGATTAGGTTTATTCACAAGTTTGATTAAGAAAATATTTTGAAAAAAATCAATGGCATAAGGCATAAGTTTCTAACCATTAATACAAGTCTAAGTTGAAAATACAAACAAAGAAGGTTTTAAAATGAGGGAGAGATTTTGAAATTAAAGAAAGAAAGGAGGAGATGAAGGGACTACCCTAGACAAAGTTAAAAGTTTAGAGTTGAAAAGATCTGACCAATGGGAAGCAATCCATAAGACAAGAATGTCAGATAGAAACCCATTTCCTTTGGACTATTGAGCAAGCAATAAGCATAAGCAACATCCAAGCACTTAATATGAAGACCAAGGCATCAAATAAAGATAGCCAAAACATCCAAGCAAGCATTCCAAAAATAAGCAGTCTTCAGTATCTTCAAATGTATCAGATGAAATATTCCTTGTGGAAAACTCAAACAATCATCAGATATAGACAATAAGAACAATATAACAATTTAAGCACAAAGACAAAGTAACAGATAAACCAATGAGGCTCTTAAGGCTTGTATTAGATGAATGGCACAATCAAAGTAACTCAGTCTCAGATAATGACATTGGCCAAGCCTTTAAAGCATATGGATGTTGCCTACTCTAAGTCAAAAAGTTCAGATCAAGTCAAGAGCATAGGTCCAAGAGTTCACCAACATATATTTTAGGGTTTTTGTTGTTATTAGGCATTTTAAGTTCCTAAGACCACAAATAAAACAAACCCACAAGCACACAATATATACAATAAAAAAGATATGACTCAAGTGAGCAAAGTGAAGAGGACTGAAACATAAACATCTTGCATGAAATGTAAATGACAATGAATGATAAAGATACTAAAGTTTAAATTGCATTAAGTAAATAACATTAAAGATAAAACAATAATAAAGAAATGTTAGCGAATGATTCAATTTTTTAAGTCATTCTTTGGAGAACACTCAACCATCCACTCACACGCATGAGGACATGAACCAAGACATCATCCATGAGAAGGACTCCAACTTGGATAAATCTGCAAGTATGCCACTAGCTCTCACAAATGGAAAAAAGGTTAAGTCTTCACACAATACCATGAGGGATAAGAGACTTACAATCTCACCTACAAGAATGTTATGCCTTTGGGACAAAATTTAGCTCTATATTAGGCAATCGTAATTCGACTTATGTAGAAGTCACAACTATCTGAGTCTGGGCAGTAAAATATTGGTGTTAATGCATGCTAGAGACATGGTTCAAAGAACCAAGCTCCTAAAACATACCACACACAAAAATAAAATGGGATGGGCCTATCTCAATCTGGCTCATATTGATTCATCTAACACAAGGCCATTGATGAATCAATTAACATTTGATTTGTTGAGAAATCATTAGTCAATGATGGATTGGGGAAAAAGAGGGATGAATATGAAGAGGGAAATGAAAATTCAAACCCAAATTGATCATGGGAGGAATTTCATCTGATCAATACTATCCATTCATCTTGAGGGATGAGGTGAACACTTCATCAACCCTCTAAATCCAATAGTATTGATCAAATGGAAGTTTAAATCAACCATGATCAAGGCCAAGCAGAAGATAAAACAACATAAGGTCAACCAAATGGCTCAACAATATGTTTAAACAATTAAACAATTAAAAAAACAATTTAAAAATGAATTAAAATGCATTTTAAAAAGGGAAAAACCTCAAGTCCCTTCAAATCATCAAATAAATGGCCCAGAGATTTATCCTAGGTCAAACAAGTTCAAAGGACCTTAAACAAAAAACTTAAGAATTTTTAGAAAGTAAGAAGTATTTAAAAATATTTTAAAACAAGTCAAAAACTATTTAATTCACAACAAATATTTAATATAATCCAAAAAATGTGTTTAATTCAAAATATGGAAAAGGACATTATTTAAAGATTTTTGTGAAAGAGCCATATTTTTTGGATTAAAAATGAAATTATTATGAATTAAACAAAATAAGCTATTTAAAATATAAATAGGAAAATAAAATAAAAAGGGAAAAAACAAGGGTCATCAGATCTCCCTCATTAATTGAGGCGGCATATCTGATGGCCACGCGTGTGCAGTCCATGATAGACACAAGTCAACGCGTAACAACATTGGTAATCTAAATCAAAGGCCCAGATTATAACGTGGCAACAGATCAGATAGTCTGGAATGATACCATCACACTACTGGAGCCCTAGCTCCGGTCATCTTCTCCGGTGGACTCCACCGGACTGGTCCAACTGAAACATTCATGAAAATGGAAGATCCATACACTATTTTGAAGAGAAAATCAAGGGGAGCACGAATCTGACTTTCATTTCTTCCAATTCTCACTATATAAAGAGATATCTGGAATTGAAAAATGAGGTGGATGAACTGAGTTGCTTCGATTTGACCTCAAAGCAACTCAATCTTGTTGCCTACATTGGTAGGACTTCGGCCAACCAAAAATTAAGAGAAATGATGGATAATCGAAGAAAATTCACCTTCTGTTTGTAGTGATAAAGCTCAATCTCAATTCCAATTCAACTGGTCTTGCTTCTACTTGCTTGTAGGAGGTGATTTGGATGCGAAAGGGCTTTGAATTCTTGGAGTTTCAATTTCAAAATAGAATGGGAATCAAAACTCGATTTCAAGATAAATCCTCAAGAAATTCTATCAATGGAGGTTTGGAGAATTTGCAGTTCAAAGCTTGGGCCAAGGGTCCTCAATTCTGAGCAGAATGACATGTATTTATAGCCTCAAAGATTCATTTCCACACACTTCCAAAAAATGGCCAAAAATAGCAACTTGGTGTGCATGGTTGCATGGGCATGCAACAAGGCCCAAATATTGATGTGATCCAATTCCAATTTGTGTGCAATTGATGCTGAAGTAATAACATGAAGCCATGCAGTGTGAATTATCATTTGAGTGCAAAAATTGCCAAAACAAACCAACAAAGGAACCATGCACAAGTCCCTCAGTTTTGATCCAAATGTTATGCTCTTGGACTCTCTAGAAAGCTAACATGAAGGGAAACAACTTTGATGTTGAAACTGTTTCCATTTGGAGCTTGGATCATGATGAATTTCGATGTGGAATTTGGAGGAATCAAACAGAGTTGAAAATTTTCTAAGTTAAAAGTCAAATGACCACTTTTTCCACCTTGAATAACTTTTGCTATGAGCTTCAAATGACTTTGGTTCCTTATTCAAAGTAGTATATCTTTCAATACTATTAAATTTTGTCACAAATTTGACACCATTTGAATCTTTCATGAGGGAGTTATATATTTTAAAAGTTGAGGAAAATTGCTTGGTCAATGATGATGGCCCAAAATGACCTATAATGTTTCCTCTTGGTACATACCCTTTCTATTAAAATTTGACCTTTATCAAAGAAGAAAATTTTTAAAAGACATATTGAAATTTATCATTAAACTTGGATAGTATTCATATCACAAAATTTTAGCAAGTTATGGTTCTCGGAAGTTGACATTCTATCTAGGGCACAAACAAAATGACCTATAATCGTTCAACATAAAAAATGACTTTCCAAGCAAAATTAGCTCTTGATGACAACATGAAAGTTGTTTGGAATGTCATAAAGAGTAACATTTCTCTTGGAATAAATTTCATATGGCAAAAATTGTAGGAGATATGGTCTAGGGAACCCTAGATTTGACCAGTTGACTTTCTCTGGTCAACCTCTTTGAACCAACTTGTAAACTTGAAGTTATTTTTCTCTTTGGGGATTATGTAGGATAATATATGATTGTGATGATGTATAATGGAGTATCCCTTGAGATCTTTGACCAAATGTTAAAGAAACGTTTTGAGGAAGTCACACAAGATACCCAGATGAATTAGGGCTTCCAAAACAAACAAGCTTCAAACTCTTGATGAATTCTTGATCAAAATGACAAATAAAGAAAATGCGGATACATATATGATTCCTATAACCAATGCGAACATTTACTTGATTGATCTATTGCATTGAGGGTATCAAACCCTAGATGTAAGCTTGATAAGACATGTATGGATGCACACACTACCTACAAAAGAAATGAAACTACACTAGACATATATTTAGTATTTTGGTTAGTAAACAAATAAAAACAAAGTATGATACAATAAAAAGTTCTTGGTGATCTCTCATAATGGAAACCCAATGAATGAGGGATGAAGAGGATACCAAGGTGTGATCCCAAAGCCAACGCAAACGATAAGATGGCATGAGGGATCTTAGGGTCAAAATCGGGGTCTTACAGCCGCTTTTTGTTTGATTGAAATTATGTACCTTTTAAGTGTTCTTAAGACTCATATTTGATTCCTTTGGTTCATTTCGTAGTTGTTCTTAATGTTGAAAGCTTGTATGATCATAACATACTCTTTTAAGTGTTGATTGTTATCCTTAACATGTTTGAACTTGATTATTTTCATGCCATGTCTCTAATTATTCCCCTTGAAACATGTTTTGAATTAATGGTTAGGAGACGATTAAGGTTTCCATTTGCTTGTTTCTTATTCATTACATGATTATAGTTTAGATCTAAACTTGTCCCTAACATGTTCTTGCCTCTAGCTTGACTTGTATGCATAGTGATCCACTTAGGGTTTACTTGGACCATGCCATGTTCAATATGATCCATGTTTTAAATATCCTTCTTTTGTCACAACTTTACTTGATAACCATATACCATGATTATGCTACCTGTCTTGTGACACTCCACTTGAATTCTATCTCAACTTGTGATATCCATGTCTGGTAACTATTTATCATTTCATTCAAGTGTTTTCATCATAAACTTTCATAATGATTGATATGTATCTCACACTTGTTCATGTATTATCTCTTGTGATGTTATATAAAATTTTGTCATGTTATATTTATATTCATCATGCCTCAATAACATGTAAGTAACTTTCTCATGTCTTACCAAATTATACATCATCATGCATCTAAATCCAAGGGAATGGATTTTATGTTGACTTCCTATTCATGTATTGTTTTTTTACCTTATTTGTCCATTCATGCATTTGCCAAACCCTACCTCTTTTTCAAGATAAAACACCCACATAAAACCTTGACATACTTTTAGTCAATGGATATTTCAATTACCCTTGAAAATGATTTAGTACACATGAGGCATTCCAAACACAAACCTTGAATTACTTTTAGTCAATGGACTTTCAATTACACTGCCAAATGCTTTAGTACACATGAAGCATCTCAAATTCAAACTTTGACTTAACTTTAGTCAAGTAACATTATCCAAAATATTTTTACCCTTTTCATTCCCCATTCAAAAATGGAAACAACTTTTAAACCAAAACATAGATAAACTCAAAAGGTTCCTGTAGAGTACTACAAATGTTTAGGGTGCTAATACTTTCCCTTTGCATAATCAACCCCCGTACCTTTGATCTATACTTGCTTTGCTTCTAGTTTTAATATTTGCCATGCATGTTTATTTTTGGTTTTATTTTGAATCTTTTCCCATTCCTTTGGAAAAATAAAAGTTCGGTGGTGATATCAATGTTTTGGGAGTCAAGTTAATCCAATAGCTCAGTCTCCGATTCTCACCGCGACAAAAATGGAGACTTCACTGGGGATGAGAACGTAAGAGGGTTATACCTATCTTGTTTTTATCTATGTTTTACTATTTGTTTGTTTAAATTTGCTTAAGTGATCTTTGTGTTAAGATAAGTCCTAACCCAGACTTGAGTGCATATTAAGATAGGAGGGTGGTATAGTCAAGTTAGCTTGGATGGAGTAATCCCGAACAAGCTGACTTGAGAATCCCCCAATTAGTGGAGGCCCCTTTGGGGATAGTATTTGTTGAACGAGCAATCATGAAGAATTTTATATCTTCGACCTGGGAGCCCGAGAAGATGATGACTTTAGCATCCCTTTACCCTACTAAGCCTTGTTAGGACGTAGTGTGGTGACTATGAAGGTGTAAACTTGAATTAGTTGATAGATGATACTACACTCAGATGAGTTTCTCTTGAGAAAATTATTGGATGACAAGTAATTGTCCAATCCGGTAATATCCGAAAGATGGGATTATGATTATGGGAACTTTCTTAGAACCTTGGTTCCTGTCTTGATGATAAACCCCTAACACTTACCTTGTTGGGATGGTTATACCCGTGGCCTCATGCTCATGAAGTCGAACCTATGAATCTCATGTATTTGACATCTTGCATATGTTTGTTGATCTTGATGTGTTTGTGCATTCATACATTCATGCATTCATTAACATCATCTTAATTAAAGTCTTCAAGGAACTTAGAAGCATTTGTTGCAAACATCATAGGTATTTTTCACTATGGATTTCGGAAGAAGAAGAACTCAAAAGTACACTTTCAAGAGTCCAAAATTGGAGGAGTTAAGAGAGCTAGGATCTTTGGTGGTTAATCCTGAAGACTTCATAGGCAGATATGGGAGACTTCTACCTCTTTTGAAGACCAACATGGTGGAGGGGATTCTTGTTACACTGGTTCAGTTCTATGATCCATTATACCAGTGCTTTACCTTTCTAGATTATCAGTGTATGCCTACCTTGGAGGAGTTTTCTCACCTGATTGGCCTACCCATTCCTGATCAAGTATCCTTTTCCAGATTAGAAGAAATTCCAAAGCATTAAGACATTGCAAAAGCTACTCATTTAAGGATGTCTAAGATCAAAGCTAATCTGACTACAAAAGGAGGAATTCTTGGTTTACCTGCTAAATTCTTGATAGATGAGGCTCGTTATTTTTCTAGCATGAAGAGTATGGGCACCTTTGAGGCTATTCTTGCCTTGCTCATCTATGGATTGTTCCCCTTCCCTAATGTTGACGACTTTGTTGACATTAATGCTATCAAAATATTCCTAATTGAAAATCCAGTTCCTACCTTGCTTGCAGATGTTTCCCATTCGATCCATCTCATAAATTTTCATAAGGGAGGAATGATCATATGTTGTACAACTCTACTCTACAAGTGGTTTATTTTGCACTTTCCTCGGTCTACTGCCTTTTGGGAACTCAAGGATGGTTTGCTATGGTCACAAAAGATTATGTCTTTCACTCATTCTAACTTTGATTGGTTTGATCGCGCTTATGAGGGGGTGACAATTATTGATAGTTGTGATGAGTTTCCTAATGTACCTCTTCTTAGTACAAAGGGAGGCATTAACTACAACCCAATTTTGGCTCGTCGTCAGTTTGGATACCCAATGAAGGAAAATCCCAACACCATCTTCTTAGAGAGTTTCTTCTTCAATGAAGGAGAAGACAACAAAGTGTTCAAGGAAAAGATTGTACACACCTGGTGCCATGTTCATAAGAAAAGAAGATAAGTTCTAGGAAAGATAGATTATGTCTCTTTGGAGCCTTATCTCCAATGGGTGCAAGCTAGGGCCGTCAGTTTGAAATGCCTTCCTCGACAAGAGCCTTTATCTTTAACTATTAAAGAACCTTCTCTTGTTTTCATGACTGACACGGAGAAACTCAAGATTGTATTGACTAGGATGCAACAAGAAAGGGATGCTTGGAAGAACAAGTGTCAGATCGTCACGCTGAGAATGAAGAGCTTAAAAGGCACTTGAAGCGGAGGAATGATGAAGAGCTTACCAACAAGAAAAGAAAGGTGCAAGATGATTTATTTTCCTCTAGCATTAAGTCAGTTTCTGGTTTAGATAACCCTCCTACTTGAGGCGCTTGGAAGATGATTGTCGACAAGCTAGTGGTTGAAAGGGCTCAGATGAAGGACCGAATCAAGGAGCTTAATAGGAAGCTACAAAGAGGGATTGAGTCTTCTTCTTAGCAACTCCCTTATGATTCTATCTATTTTCCTTGTATCTTTTTAAATTTTACTTCAAAAATTGTAATCTTTCCAATATTAATGAAATGAGACTTTTTCAGCTATCAAAAGAGTAACACTTCTCTCCATGATGTTTGCGACAATTATGTTTATTCAAATTCCTTGAAATTAATTTTCATTTCATATCATGAATTATTATAAACATTACATTTTTTCATTACCAATACTTATCCATGTCCTTCACTCCAATAGACTAGTTGTTTCACCGGTACAACACTCGAGCTAGTCATCTGAAAAGGATGGAACAACTTGAGCAGGAAAACTAGGATCTCAGGGAAGAAGTTTCTTCACTCAAAGGAAATTTGGAGAGACTCATAACAATGATGGAAACGCTAGTGGATGCTCAGAATTAGCCACCCCCAGATCCTATTCAAAGAACTATAATTTCAGAGGTCGTGTCTACGCCCATTTTTGTGGCACCTGTGAACACTCCTCAGTATCAGATGAACCCAAATTTCCCTTGGGACATTCCACCAAATTATGTACTAGAAGGTTACCACACAAAAGTTCTCAAAGCTTCTGTAATGCCTGTTGTCATGTCGGTGCCACCTCCTGTGATACACACTACTCCATACCACAAAGAGCCCATATTTCACGCCACTCCAAGTGACAACATGGGAGCATATGAGAAAATGGACGAATTCCAATATCAATTCGCTGAGATGCAAAGAGAGATTAAAGCCCTTAAGGGAAAAGATCTATTTGGGAAGAATGCCCACAATCTCTGCCTTGTGCCAAATGTCAAAATACCTACCAAATTCAAAGTACCTTACTTTGAAAAGTATAAAGATGATTCTTACCCGAGGAGTCACTTAACTATGTATGCTCGACAAATGTCCATTCAAACTGACAACCACCAATTGCTAATTCCCTATTTTCAAGACAGTCTGACTGGTGCCGCTCTCAAATGGTATATGAACTTGGATGGCGCAAGACAGAGATCAACTCCAGTCTATGTTCCAAAGAGACAAGGAAACTTTCAAGGAATATGCACAAAGATGGCGCGAGGTTGCCGCCCAGATTTTTCCTCCTCTCGAAGAAAGCGAAATGACTAAGATCTACTTGAAGACTCTAAGTCCTTTCTACTATTAACGAATGATAACGAGCGCACCAAGTGATTTCATCGACATGGTGAATATGGGGATGCGTCTCAAAGAAGGTATCCGTGAGGGACGATTGGTTAAGGAAGGTGGTTCACCTAGCAACATCAAAACGTTCGGAGTTGGGTTCCCTAAGAAGAAAGAGAAAGACGTCAGTGTAGTGGTAGACAGAAGACCAAGGTAGATATACCAACAACAACATATTATAGTGGTAGCTTCAACCTACCAGCCACAGTTCTTACAACAATCTCAACCATAAGTTCAACAACGACAACAACAATCACATTTTACATAACAACAACCTCAATACATTCAGCAGAATATCTCGTAACCACAACAACGACCTCAGCAACAGGCTCGTCCATAATATAACAATAATCAAGTTCAAAGAAGGTCGTTATTCGATCCAATACCTATGACTTACACATAACTATTCCCATCTTTAGTCGACAAGAAGTACATTCAAACTAGACCGCTTCCCCCTGTTCCAGAGAAACTTCCATATTGATGCAAAGCTGACTAGTTTTGTGCCTACCACCAAGGGGCACACAGACACAATTTAGAAGACTATTACAGCTTGAAGTCTGATGTCCAGAGATTGATCAAAATTGGCATTCTGTCTTTTAGAGATGTCAACCCAAATGTACATGTCAACCCACTACCTCAGCATGGAGAAACTTCTATCAACATGGTGGAAGGTTGTCATGGCACTTTCAGAATTTATGATGTATGTTATTTAGAAGGAGATTTGGTTGAGATGCACCTTAAATTAGGTGAGCTCATCTATATGACACCACACAACTATACGGCTTGCAGACTTTGCCGTATAGCCTTTCGTGGTTGCTGTATTGTAAGGGAAGATTTGCAAAAAGAAATAGACAACGAGATTATCCGAGTCGATAGGGACCAAAATTTCAATCAAGTCAACATGATACAAGTTGACCCTTTACCCCAACATGAGGAAGCTCCTATCAATATGGTTGAAGGCTATAAAGGTAATTACCAAGTCTACAATGTGAGATTCATGAGAGGATCTTTGGTTGAGATGCACAAAAGTTTATTTCATCTTGCTTTTGTTCCATCACATGATTATGCCGCCGGTGAAGTTTGTTCGATAAACCCACGCGTATGTCCCCTTGTATGACAGGATATCCAAGAATTGTTGGACATGGGAACCATCACTGTTGTCCATCCCAGAAATCTCGAGAACGATGTTAATGTTATAATCCCTCAGTTCAATGTTCCCGAACCCTTGGAGATTACATTCGATAGTCGCAACTCTAAAATTTCACCTTTGGTTATCTATTTACTTGGTTCATCTCCTCACTAATCCGACAAAACCATGCCCTACAAGTACCAAGCTACCATGATCAAAGATAGAAAGGAGGTTACTCTACCCTCTATGCCTTCCATCGTTAACATTGTCGATGTAAGTGGGTCACGAGAAGCGGACGTGTATTCACTACGGTACCAGCAATAAATGTTGAAGCTTCAGTTGGGAAGAAAACACATGTTGAGGCGCCGATTGTGAACAATAAACCTGATGTTGTGGAAGAGTCCAGTAGGGATAATATCAACTCAGAATTCAATGAGGTTTTGAGATTGATCAAGAAGAGCAAATAGAAAATTGTAGATTAGCTTCTACAAACCCCTTCAAAGATATCTGTTTTATCTCTGCTAATGAGTTCTGAGGCTCATAGGGAGGCTCTAAAAAAGGTTCTTGAGAAAGCTTATATCGACCATGATGTAACGGTTGATCAGTTTGACAACATCATCACCAACATAACTGCCTACAACAATTTAAGTTTCAGTCATGAAAAACTCCCAGTAGAAGGCAAGAATCACAACATGGATTTACATATTTCCATGAATTGCCTTACTGATTCTCTATCTGGTGTGTTGGTGGACACATGTTCTTCACTCAATGTCATGCCAAAATCAACCTTGTCTAGATTGACTTTTCAAGGAGTTCCTATGAGATATAGTGGGGTTATTGTTAAAGTTTTTGACAGCTCCAGAAAGGCTTTCATCGGCGAGGTGGATCTATATAAGACAATTGGCCCACATACCTTTCAAGTGATGGACATCCATGATTTTTACAGTTGTTTGTTGGGTCTCCCATGGATCCATGAGGCAATGGTTGTCACTTTAACTCTTCATGAGAGGCTCAAGTTTGTAAGAAAGGGAAAGCTGGTCACAGTATGTGGAGAAGAAGCTTTAGTGGTGAGTCACCTATCATCATTTTCAAACTCTATCTATTGCTGACAAGAATGTACAAGAGAATGAAGCTTCCATTCATTCCTTCAATGATGCACGACAGTTAGTCGAAGATGGTTCAGCAGGTGGATGGGGACAAGTTGTGAGTCTCCCTCAAAACAAATTTCGTGAAGGCCTTGGCTTCTCACCTACATCTTCAAAGTTTACTCAACAATACACGATTCTCCATCTTATTCAGCAGACTTTCCGAAGTGGAAGATTCATCAACCCTGCTCAAACTGAAACAAATGTTATCATTAAAGAAGACCCCGAAGAGGACGCATAAAGCTTCGTAATACATGGGATGGTCCGCCAAAATTGGATAGATGTTGATGTTCCTACAATTGTTCGTGTTTCTAAGTAATATTTTATTATCATTTCAAAAATTCCTTTCGTTCTTCCCAAGACGAAGGAGTATTTTGTTGGGCTTTGTTTCAAGTTCCCATTATCATTAATAAAAATATTCATCTTGTCTTCCATTTTGTTTTAATTTTTGCCTTTCAAAAAATGGTAACCTAAAATAAAACAAACAAAAAAATCATTTTCAAAATCTGCATGCAAATTCCATTTTTTATTTTCATCCCAACTTTGATTTCCCCATATTTGAGGCCAAAGAAGAAAGTGACGAAGAGATTCCAGATGAGATCTCCCGGTTACTTGAGCCAGAAGAAAAGGCCATTCATCCTCACAAAGAGCCAATAGAAGTGATTAACTTGGGTTCCGAAAAAGATAGAAAGGAGGTCAAGATTGGCGCATCGCTTGTCCCGGATGTCAAGGAGAAAATGATAGATCTTCTAAGAGAATATACATATGTGTTTGCTTGGTCTTATCAGGACATGCCAGGTCTTGATACTGATATTGTGGAGCATCATTTTCCGTTGAAATCAGAATGTCCACCAATCAAACAGAAATTAAAAAGAACACGCCCAGACATGGCTCTCAAGATCAAAGAAGAGGTTCAGAAGCAAATTGATGCTGGTTTTCTTGTTAGATCTGAGTATCCTCAATGGTTGGCAAACATAGAGATTTGAACAAGGCTAGTCCAAATGATGATTTCCCTTTGCCTCATATTAATATGATGGTCGACAACCCTGCCAAATTCAAGGTCTTTTCTTTCATGGATGGATTCTCTGGCTACAATCAGATCAGAATGGCGCCCGAAGATAGGGAGAAAACATGATTTATTTCACCTTGAGGACACATTCTGCTACAGAGTGATGCCTTTTGGTTTGAAGAATGCATGTGCAACCTATCAACGAGCCATGAAAACGCTTTTTCATGACATGATGCATAAGGAAATTGAGGTCTATATGGACGACATGATTGTTAAGTCCAATACTGAAGAAGAGCATGTTTAGTATTTATTAAAGCTGTTTCAACGTCTGAGGAAGTACAAACTTCGTCTAAATCCCAACAGATGTACTTTCGGTGTCCGTTCAGGAAAGCTCTTAGGCTTCATTGTCAGCCAGCAAGGTATTGAGGTGGACCCTGATAAATTCAGAGCCATTCAAGAAATTCCCGCACCTAAAATAGAGAAACAATTCAGAGGATTCCTCAGACGTTTGAATTACATATCTCGATTTATATCTCACATGACTGTTACTTGTGGGCCAATTTTCAAGCTTCTTTGTAAAGATCAAGGTTGTGTGGGCTGAAGACTGCCAGAAAGCTTTTGATAGTATCAAGGAGTACCTGCTCGAACCTCCTATTCTGATTCCTCCAGTGGAAGGAAGGCCTTTGATTATGTATTTGACCATATTAGAAGATTCCATGGGTTGTGTGCTTGGTCAACAAGATGAAATAGAAAGAAAGGAACATGCCATTTACTATTTGAGTAAGAAATTCACAGATTGTGAGTCTCGATACTCTATGCTCGAAAATACTTGTTGTGCGTTAGCTTGGGCTACCTGTCGTCTCCGCCAATATATGCTCAGTCATCCTACTTGGTTGATCTCCAAAATGGGCCCAATCAAGTACATCTTTGAAAAGTCTGCTTTAACTGGAAGAATTGCATGTTGCAGATGTTATTGTCAGAATACGATATTGAGTACCATACCCAAAAGGCAATAAAAGGAAGTATCTTGGATGACCATTTGCTCACTAGCCAATTAACGACTATCAATCCATTTAATTTGACTTCCCCGATAAGGATGTAATGTACTTAAAAACGAAAGATTGTGATGAACCGTTGCCAGGTTAAGGGCCAGATCCAGAATCCCGTTGGGGCTTGATATTTGATGGAGCTGTTAGTGCTTATGGAAATGGAATTGGGGCAGTCATTGTCACTCCTCAAGGTTATCATATTCCATTTACCGCAAGATTGACATTCACTTGTACAAACATGGAAGAGTATGAAGCATGCATTATGGGTCTTGAAGAGGCTATCAACTTGAGAATCAAAAGTCTAGATGTATATGGAGATTCAGCTTTGGTGATTAATTAGATCAAAGGAAAATGGGAAACCCGTCATCCTAGTTTGATTCCTTACAAATATTATGCGAGGAGGATGTCAACTTTCTTCAACCAAGTTGAATTTCATCACATACCTCGTGAGGAGAATCAGATAGCAGATGCTCTGGCAACTTTATCCTCCATGATTATTGTAAACTGGTGGAATGATGTGCCCACAATAAATGTTATGTGCCTTGACAGACCTGCTCATGTGTTCGCTGCAGAAGAGGTCATCGATGACAAACCATGGTATCATGATAGTAAATGCTTTATTCAAAGACGAGAGTACCCACCTGGGGCATCAAACGAAGATAAGAAGAATCTTAGAAGGTTGGCTGGCACCTTCTTTCTGAATGAGGATGTGTTGTACAAGAGAAACATTGACATGGTCTTGCTCAGATGCATGGATAGACACGAAGCATACATGCTGATGACAAAAATTCATGAAGGATCCTTTAGTACCCATGCCAATGGACATGCAATGTCTAAAAGTATGTTATTAGTAGGCTACTATTGACTAACAGTGGAATGTGACTGCTGTAAATACATGAAGAAGTGCCATAAATGTCAGGTTTATGCTAATAAGATTCAAAAGGAGATCATTTCATTCTAGTGGCCATTGATTACTTTAATAAGTGGGTTGAAGCTGCACCGTACCCCAATGTAACCAAGCAAGTGGTGGTCCGATTTATCAAGAAACAACGAATTTGTCGTTATGGTTTTCCAAGTAAGATCATTACTGATAATGGATAGAATTTGAACAACAAGATGATGAAAGAAATGTGTGCAAAATTCAAGATTGAACACCATAACTCATCTCCTTACAGACCCAAGATGAATGGGGCTGTTGTAGCTGCGAATAAGAATATAAAGAAGATCATCCAGAAAATGGTTATGACTTACAAAGACTGGCATGAGACGCTCCCTTTTTCTCTACATGGTTATCTTACATTCGTCCATACTTCAACTGGGGCAACCCCTTTCTCTCTTGTATATGGCATGGAAGCCATGCTCCCCGTGGAGGTTTAGATCCCGTCAATGAGAGTCTTGATGGAAGAAGAATTGTTTAAGGCTGAATGGTGTCAGAGTAGATTTGATTAGTTGAAATTAATTGAAGAAAAGAGGATGGAGGCTTTATGCCATGGTCAATTGTATCAATAAAGGATGAAGAAAGCTTTTCATAAGAAGGTTCGACCTCATGTGTTTAGAGAAGGCGACCTCGTAATCAAGAAGATCTTGTCTTTCATTACTGATTCTAGGGGAAAGTGGAATCCTAATTTTAAAGGACCATATGTTGTTAAGAGAGCCTTCTCTGGCGGTGCTTTAATCCTTACGACCATGGATTGTGAGAAGCTCATTCGTCTTATGAATGCCGATGCAGTCAAGAAATACTTTGCCTAAAAAATAATAAAAGAACAACTCGCTAAGTTGAAAACCCGAAAGGGTAGTTTAGGCAAAAATGAGCATCTCAGTGGATCGAAAAGTTAGAGACATAAACATAAAATCATTACCCCGATAGATTGACACTCACAAGGGGAAATCCAGGAAAAAGTTAGGGGGTTATGGCAAGTAACTGCGTCAGGTCAGACTTGATCAATTTAAATCGGCCTCGCTCATAAAAGTTTTCTCAATCAAATTACTCTCTCCAAAAGCTCAAACACAATGAATTTCAAAGTTGATAGGTGGAATAATGACCATTGCATTTTAATGTAGCCTTTTCCTGTATTTACCATTTTTCATCTTTGTAAATGATCTATGGAGTCCCACCATTTGTGGACTACCATTCCTTCAATAAAAATCGAGACTTTATCCATTTGTTTGCAACTCTTATTTTACTTCCTTCTTGCAAAATGACCTTTTTTACTTTTGATGAGAAATTCTTGAAACAAAAAGTTTAAAATAATTTGTTCTTGCTTTTAAGAAGTGTGCGTGTGTTTATTTTAATTTATGAACACAATAAGGAATGTCAACAGTAATCCCATAAAAGGTTGGATCCTGATGTGCGAGGCTCAGTGCTTTCTTAATATTGTTGTTATTCCCCAATGGGATTGCAGCAGCGGATGATTCTTGCTTCTTTAGGAGACCTTCCCTCCATTTGGCACCATTATGTTAGTATCCTAGAGAAGATCGAGCTTAAAAGCAAACTTTACTCCATTGACGACTTCTTATTTTATCTCCAGTGAGATTTCCATCCTGTTAAGATTAGCCGAGTGTTCATTTGTACTGAGATGTTTATTTCATCTCCAGTTTATCTACCATTGCCTGTTTTGTCAGCATAAACATAACACACATTCACGCACACATATACATCATGCGTAACTAAATTCATAATTCATACTCATATTGCATCCCCTGTGTTGCTTTACTTAACTTGGATGTGTTTATCCCCCAAGTGACATATATATTTCCTCTCTTCAGTAGAGTCATCAACCTTAAGCAGAAAGTGTATACCCTTTTAAAAATCCCCACTGATTTCATTCCTCGTGGAAGATTTTTCTTTAGCTCTCCTTTCCATACTTGGATAGGATAAACCCCCCGTTTAAGATCATTCCTCACTGAGAAGAGTTATGTTTGACTATCCCTCTCTAGTTTATTCCTATATTAAACCTGATCTCTGACAAGTTTGATATTGAATCTCTAGGTTGTAAAAACCTAGATTGATGATACATTTATTTGGTACTGTAGCGGTGTATTCGTCACTTTATGATTTATTGATTAAATCAAAAGCAAAGCATACAAAGAAATCGAGTCGCCACCGCACTTTTATTTATCCAAAGGATTGGCTAAAAAGCGAACAAAAGCCTAAGAAGTTTTACACATAGAAAACCAATGAAAAGATCAGAGATCGGGGTAAGGGGTAAATTATGCAAAGGGAAGGTGTTAAGCACCCAATGCATCCTAGGTACTCCTAGGGAGCCCTTTTCACACTTGTTGAATGAAAATGTTATTTGTTTATGAAATATTTATTGTGCAAACATGAATGGGAGGATGAGAAAAGAATATACAAGTTATTATTTTTGTGTTTGAACGGATGAACCCGTTGCCTACGTACCTTTCCATGGAAGGCAAGGATCAAAATGCCGTAGTTCGGCTAAAAGATTTCCAAAAAAGTAAGTGAGTTCATTTTAAAACAAGAGCCCTAAAGTCTTTCATTATCAATGGGAGAAAACTCAGCCTGAATCAACAATCCACCATGCGAGGACGGCTTCAACATACTAGTGAGGGGTTAACCCTATAACAAGTATGGAAGACTTACAATCAACTCACTAAGGATATGGTAAGATTTACATCAACCACTATGATAATTGAAACCTATGGCTAATGTATGAAAAACTTAACAAGAATGGACAAAGCCACAAAACAATTGAACGTGTGAAGTTAATTGATTATGAGTATTCACAAAATATGGTCAAAGTATGATTAGGATTCAATTCAGAAAGAAGTATAATCAAAAGTGAAGTTTGAAAATCAAGGACTTAAGGTCCAGGTGTCTAATTTGAAAAGACATGAAGATGTTTGCACAATATTTATTTCAAGTTTGAAGTCACACGTGTGAAAAGGGGTTTAGAACAAAAGGGTGTGGGTGAAGGAGTGTAAAACTTCTTAGAGGTTCACCTCTTGAGATCATATGTAGATGATCCAAGTGTGTCCTTTGGAATAGGCAAATGAGCAATAACAGATAAGCAAAGCAAATGGATACCGGATGCCAATCAATGGACTTACACCAATCTCACAAACAAAAGGGTGGATACCGGATACCAATCAATGGATTTACACCAATCTCCCAAAACAAACAAACAAACAAAGGATACCAGAAGCCAATATATGGACTTAGACTAGTCTCCTAAAGCAAAACAAAACATGGATACCGGATGCCAATCTATCTGGACTTGTACCAGTCTCTAAAGAATGATCATGGGAAACAAATGCCAATAAATGGACTTACAATTGATTCCTCACATACAACAAACAAAACAAAAGACAAGTGGAAACAAGTTGCCAATAAATGGTCTTACACTCGACTCCAACCAAATCATAGGAACAATGGCCAATGAATGGACTTACAATTGATTCCTCAATGGACAAACAAAGATGTCACAAAGATATGAAATGATGATCATGCAATAATGAACAATTAATGGTGATAAATGCACAAAGGCACACAAGCAAACATGCACAGATGAATGAACCAACAAGCAATCAATGATTCAGTTAGCACACACTATACACAAGCAATTAGGCTCAAACAAGGTTAGACTTTACAGTCAACTGGAATGGGGTAATTGTGCTCTTAACCCTAACATTGAGAGTTAGGGTGAAGCAGATGAAAAGGATATGAGGGGTGTGCCTCATGGCTCTTATCCCTGGTCAGGGAGAGCTTCAAATAATAGAATGTGTGGGATTTCAGAAAGTTGGAACTCTCTCCACAAGTGAATGACTCTATAGATATTGGGTTAATATCCACAATGCATCAACATGTTATGTGAGCAAAGGGATGACACACTGACTAGCAGGAGATGGACTACACATCTCTTTTATCTGCCAATTGCCCTATCAAAGGACTTTTCCTGCTTGGCACAAAAAGTAAACAATCACAAGCATTGCCTCTTAAGGAGGACTTCAGACAGGTGCCTACCAATAACAATAGGTCTTCCAGACTACATGAAGAAGAGAATGTTATACCTAAGTGGTTAAGCAACCAAGCAAAAGCAAGTTCAAATTTAACTTAAGCAACTAATGTACCTGTTGAGAAATCAAACAAATCAGTTCAACTGTACAGACAAACAGACAATACTTAGTATCAACAGTCAAACCCAATAAACAAAGGCATAAGCCACAAGTACAACTCAAATGAGTTAACAACCCTACAAAACACACAAAGTTAGTAGACAAAGGTAAACATCAAATGCTCAAGTGATGAAGCATCATGAACCATATAACTTGGATGTTCAACCTGAAACCAAAACTCAAAGATAAGCAACCAACCACTAGGTCAAAGATGGAGAAAAAATTTAAAACAGAAGTTGAAAATTAACATGAATCAACTTCAAACACATATTGAAACAATCCAAAAGGTCTCACATCAATATCATATACCAAAAGTATTTCATGATCAATTGAAGTTCAAGGCAATTTTAAAGCTCAAATGTGACCAACCAGAATGAAAAATCTCCATAAAATCAGAAATCAATCAAATAATTCCAAGAAAATTCATGCTCACTCACAACATATATAATATGCATCATACAAAAAATCAGAGCATTTGGAGACCAATTGGCAAGGAAAATACATCACATAAGATGAACAAGCAAAGGTGTGACACACATTGTCACACCTACATTCACATGATCATAAAACAGAAACCACAAATGGTAAAAATACCAAATCAACACCAAAATGTCAAGCAAAGTGTCTAGTTTCATCTTGCAAATTTTCAGATTCATTGGATAAAAACTCAGCATTTCACAAAAGATATGGCAAGGAAAGGTACAAGAAGCATACATGTTCACAAACCCTAGGCAAAATAGTTTTCCAGCCAAGCACAATTTATGGGAAAATGTTCATAAAATTCTAGACAGAAAATGTGACATCATGCAAAAAACCACATATTTTTTGGATCATTATTTAATTAGATATGGATTTTAGAAGATGGAAAAAAAATAAAAAGAAGTAATGTGAAGCATGTATGAATAAAGGAGGGAAATGGAATAAATCAGCATGGCATTTTGAATAATGGTACAACCAGGATTCGAACAGCAGCGAATTTCAAATGATGGCGCGCTAGTAGTGAAACGCACCGTTTCACTAATCCTAGGTGGCACGGCCAAGCAATAATAACCAATCAAAATGCCATGCAGATGATGATATGGACCAATACATGAGCGTTATACCAAAAACACATGCAAAACTCAGGCAGCGCGTTCTAATGGATCAAAACATGTTTCTGGAAAATATTTTTATCATCTTCATCATGTTCATCGTGTACAGTACATGGCTCAAGAACATTTGTTTTCAGAAATCAAAAATAAGCACATCAATGGATAGATCCTTCATCACACATCACGAATCCAGACATGGTTAAGGTTAATTCATCCAGACAAGATCAAATCGAGCAAAGCAAATTTCATCATCAAAACTTTAATTCACCATATCTAACACAATAATGCATGGAAATTCATGAAATAAAGCTCAGTTTACTCAGCAATACAAGATCTACAACAATCACATAATAATTTCAAGAATTAAAGAGATCGATTCAATGACCTCTTGAAGCTACAGAACTGGAATTGCTTGATCCAAGGCTTTGCAATGCTCAAAAGCTCCTCTAGATCGCTTGTATGGATGAATGGATGAAGACTTGAGGCTTAATCGTGCTTGCTTCCATCAGAATTTGCAACTGCCATGGATGAACTTCAAGCTTTAAGCTGCTTCCAACTGCACGAATTCCTTTGGTTCCAGCTTCAACCTTGCTCAAATATGCTTCCAGGTGAAGAATTGATCAAGAAAAGTGCAATGTATGTGAAGAAATTGAAAGAAAAAAGTGAGAGAAAAATTTGTGAAACTTGGATCTAGATCTGAATTGTGATTGTTGTTAGCAGAAAACAGTTATGCTTAGCCTTATATACATCCTCCTAATCACTCTCTTAAACAGGTTTAAGCACATGGTAATTGGATTAGCAAAAATGATGGTGTGAGTGCAAATTAGCAAATTCACCCTTGTGCATGGTGTGCATGATGAACAGTGCACGTGATTCACTTAATTTTCACTTAAAATTCTGTTTTGGAGCTATTGGCAATGATAGAATGTCCAAATAATTCACCAATTTTAAACTTAAAAAATTCCCTCCAAAAATCAAGTGAATTGGCACATGTTCATATGATGATATTTGATGAAATGCAATGCATGATTTGGTAAGTAGAGGTCAAGAGAAGATTGTACAAAAAAGAACCACTTGAATTGGAGCTTTGGTTGAGAAGTTATGCACATTTGAAGTTCAATATACACCTTGCCATGTTTTGATCACATCTCCTTAACCACACATGAGAAATTGATGATCTTGGACGTTTTGGAAATGGGAGAGAAAGATCTACAACTTTCATGTTTAACAAAATTTCATTTGAAGCATTTTTGATGATGTAATTTGAAGTTGAAGTTAGGTTAAAACCTTTCCATTTTTGGCAAATTTTGAATTATAGGTCACTTTCTATTTTTGGAAAGTTTTGACCTGACTTTATTTTCTTCAATGTTGATGTTTGAAATGTCAAATGAGACTTGTTTGAACATGAATGAAGTATTTCTAATCACTTCCCACCTCCAAATCCACAGTTGACCTGGCAGTTGACTTTTCTAGGTCTTCAGGTGACCTGGCAATGTTCTGATGAAACTTAGGCCTCTACCACTTGGGATTTTGATTCAACATGATATCATAGCTCATATAAGCTCTTGTGAATGATTATGGTGCCCAAATTCTCAAGAATGGCCACCATTTATTGCTCAATGACTGCCTTTGACTGCTTTGACCTAGGATTGCTTCATCTGCAAGACAAAGGTTAGATGGCATATTTTTGTACTCTTGGTTAGTGTTAAAAAGAAAAGAAATGATATACAAATGCAAAACATGCTTGGTGATCAAGAATCACATTCAAAAGATAACCCACCCTCAAGGAAGGAGGCAAGGTGCACAATGATCCTTGAGACAATGATATGATGCCATGAGGGATTTTAGGGACAAAATTGGGGTCTTACAGGTACCTCCAAATGCTTCAACTCCCCGTGAAAAACTTGTTTATGGCTCCCCATCAAAGAAGAATTTTATTCCATAGCAGTGTTCCTATAACACTCCCTTTTGGAATCCCTACCTAATAACAAGTAGCAGTCTCTTTTCTGAGAGAACTTGTTTTGTTCCCGGATTTTATTTCAAATGACAAATGGCAGTCTCTTCTCCAAGAAGTTTGTCTCTTCCCAGTGAAGTTAGCACACATATCAACTTTCTTATTCTTCAATCAAATGGTTATCTCTCCGGAAAAATTTCGTCACAGAAGTTTGTTAGAGCTCTTTTACCCTTTTCAAGTGGAATACTTGATTAAATAAGAAAGCAAGACCCGTTCGTGGCATACAACCCGAGTCATTTGTTGAAGTTTATTTACCATTTTCAAGTGGAATACTTGATTAAAGAAGAAACCAAGACCCGTTCGCGGCATACAACTCGAATTATTTGTTGAAGTTTATTTACCCTTTTCAAGTGGAATACTTGATTAAAGAAGAAACCGAGACCCATTCGCGGCATACAACCCAAATCGTTTGTTGAAGTTTATTTACCATTTTCAAGTGGAATACTTGATTAAAGAAGAAATCGAGACCCGTTCGTGACATACAACCCGAATCATGTGGAAATTTATTCGACAACAAGTGGCGGTATTTTTATTTGAGAAGCTTGTTTCGTTTTGGATGACAAATGGAAGTCTTTTCTGAAAAAGTTTATCTATCCCTAGTGAGGTCCTTTCACCAAATGGTTATCTCTTGGGAAAATTCCCGTCAGAGAAGTTTGTTGGAACCCTTTTACCCTTTTCAAGTGGAAGACTTGATTAAAGAAGAAATTGAAACCCATTTGTGGTATACAACCCGAATCGTGTGGAAATTTATTTGACAACAAATGGCAGTATCTTTATTTGAGAAGCTCGTTTCGTTTTGAATGAAAAATTGCAGTATTTTCTCCGAGAAGTTTGTGCATTCCCCAGTTAAAGTTTATCAATATATCAATTGCTCTACCGTCAAATGGCTATCTCTCCGAAAAAATCCCATCAGATAAGTTTTTCAGAGATTATCATCTTTTGCTTTATCTTCCCCAAAGTGAAATTAATTACGGCTAATGGAAATTTCCCCGGTAAGTCCGTTATCAAAAATCATCCTCTCATCAAATGGCTATCTCTCTAGAAAATTCCTGCTAGAGAAGTTTGACGAGATTCCTTTCAAATGATGCTATTTTCTCTTTACTTGAGAAATTTGTTTTGAAGATCCCTAGTGGAGTCATTGGTTCCCATCTCCCATTTAATGATCACCTTTTTCTCAAATGAAAGTCTATTAAAGAAGAAACTGGATCCTTTTTCCAATATTGGAAGTTGGTTCTCATTCAATTATCAGAACTTACGTTCTCGTCCCCTAGTGGAGTGTTAATGTTACCCCCAATAATTTAAACACCTTCCTCAGTTTGTTAGCCTTTGGTGTTATTCCCTATTCTCTCTGCTTGGTTTCTCCAGCAGTAGTGCGTCTCCTGTGGCATTATTACCCACGAAATTCATAGTCTTTCATTCACATCATATCTTAAGCATGATTGTGGTATATTAGGGTCAAAAATTATGCATTTTAATATTTAAGTCTCTCCGATCTCGTCGAGACGAAGATTTCAACCTTCATATCTCCAGAAGGAGGAAACTTAAATAGGGACAGATGTAATACCCTAAATTTCACCCCTAAGATCCCTTATTATTTGTATTATTTGAAAAACATCAAGGTCATCAAGTACTTTGGTGTATGTCCTTATGCTTTGCTAACCCTCACAAAATACAAAAACATATATCTGTCTTGCCTTGGTTTGTTTGCAAGTTATGGTTTTGGCATCAAGAAGTTTAAGGGACAGATCAATCAAGGCTTAGTGTGATCATAAACATCTCAATATGATCAAGAGTCTCCCTCCATCAACAATTAAATCTTGTATTCACATCAATTCAAGTTCATCAAGTCATAATTCATTCGACACTCCAAATTAGGGTTTTGGTCAAAGTCAGCTTAATGTTGACTCTTTGACCAAAGCATGATCCTATAGCTTGAGTCATAATCCAAGGTACTAAAATGTGTCCTCATAACCCACTCATATGATTAAAATGGCTCACGAAGTTAGGTTCATTAGTAGATGAAAGTTTTGAACACAGATGAAAAGTCAACAGATGCCTAAAGTCAAGGTTTGACCTTTAAGATTTTTTGTCAACTATGGACTTTCCAAGTCAAGGATCATGAAAATATGATAAATAAATTCATTTGATCAAGTTTAATCAAGAAAATCAAGGTTACTTGGAAAAGGGGCAAAGATGGAGAATTTGAAATTTTTACTAAGTCCCTAAAAACCATGTTCAAGTACCCAACTTTCCAAGGCCATAACTTGTGATCCAAGCCACTATTTTCTTTTCTCCAATGATCAGATTAAAGTTCTTGCTTCTTACTTCAACTTTTTCCTAGGTGATGAAACCCCAAAAATGGATGGATGAGAATATATGAGGCCATGAAGTGGAGGATTAATTTTCTTTTCAAGTGATAAAACACTTAGTGAAAGTTTCAGCATGCTGACCTAATTAAGTGACCAACTTTACGCAAATTTTCACCAAGATCCCAACTGATTCAAGAAAAGTTCTCAACATGAAAGTTATAGATCATGATTCCTTCTTTCCAAAATGTCCAATATCAAGAATTTCCCATGCTTGAGCTAAGAGAATCAGATTTGTGAAGACATCATCGTGAAGTGGTTCATAGGTCGAATTCCAAGCCAAGTTGCATTGCAAATCCAAAAAAATACAAAAGATCTCTAAGTATATGTCTTTTTGCTTCCAAATTTCACCCTAATCATTAGATTTCACCCACTTTTAAGCCATTATCCAAGTAACTAAGCCATTACACAATGAATCATTCCATTTTTGGCATAAAGGTTACACTTCCATTTGTGTAAAGTGGATTTAACCCAACATTTAGTATCATTGAGATCCCAAATGGATTTGGTTCTGATACATACTAACTCTAAACCTCAAGTCAACTCATATGCTTCAGAAAAAGCAACACAAAACACTCCATGCACTTCATGGTTTTTCCATGCTTCCCATTTGGTGTTTTCTGCAAAACCTATCCAAGCAAGCAAACCAGTAGAAGACACGATTATTTTATGATATCTGAAGCTTCTTAAATCCTCAAGGATCACTAGAAATAGAGGGCAAGGCCTCATCTATCCACACACCAAGCTTTCCAAGAGAAACTTCATTCTTGAGAGATTTTCAACCTTAACCTCCATTCTCTCATTTTGCTCGTGAATTTTGCCAACCAAGGGTCCCAATCATCTTTTGGGAGTTCATAAGCATTAGGAAAAGCCTCAAACAGTAGCTGGAAGTAGAGTTGAAGAGCCATTGAACCTTGCTCCAATAGGTATACTCTTGACTTTGAAACTCATTATACATGCATCATTTCCATGTGATTTCTGAAGCAAACATGTAGCATTCATTGTGTTAAGATTGATCATTAGCTTACATGCCATTTATCTTGTTGTTCATGTGAATTATGCTTGCACGAAACCTAGGGTTTCAGGTTTGGTTTTGGCCTTCGAGTGTCCCCATCTTTGAGTGTTAGTTGAAATCTATCGTACCATTATGTTCCTTGTTTTATTTTGAGCAACTTTGGTCTTTATTTCATGGAAAATGGTTGAGAAATGGTAGATATATCATTGTTGAAAAATCTGGAAAAAAATGAAAGAGAATGAAAAAACGTGAGATTGAAGATGATGTTGAGATGACGTTGAAAAAGTCAAACATAATGTGTTTTGTAATATATACTATTGTTTGTGTTGTAATGAACGAATGTATAGCCACCCAGTGGTAGAAGCACACGCCTTGAGTAACTTGTAAACAAAAGGTATGAGGTTCGAATCCCCCTCTCCCTAGCCTTTGGTTTTTATTTTTTTCCAAACAGCACATGGAACCCCAAGAGCGTCGCATCGAACCTGACAAGTGCAAAATGTTTTATTTCATCACTTGTTAATTTTCATTTTTTTTCACAACTTTAAAAATCCATAACTTCATGATACCTTAACATGTTTGACCCATTCTTTTTTCCATGTGTTCATGAGAATGTCTATTTTATGATGATGCAAAAAATACTAAAATATATTATTTATTTCACCATTTTTTGCTTGATGGAAAACATGTACCTTTTAAGTTTTCTTAAGACTCCTATTTGATTACTTTGGTTCATTTCTTAATTGTTCTTAATGTTGAAAGCTTGCATGATCATAACATACTCTTTTAAGTGTTGATTGTTATCCTTAACATGTTTAAACTTGATTATTTTCATGCCATGATTCAAATGATTCCCCTTGAAAACATGTTGATCGTGTGATTCGCAAGTGCACGAATTACGTCAAAGTAATATAAAAGAATATCGATCCCACAGAGACCAATCGTCAATCTATCGATTACTATAGTTACGGTGTTTCTCTAAGACGGTATAAAAGAGATATTGGGTTTGCAAAACAACGGTAAATAATAATAAATGCAAGTAAAAACAGGTTGAATGTATTTCACGTCAGTTAAGTGATGTTTCGATTGTCTAAATAGAACTACTTATGAGGCAATATTTTCTACTCTTGAAAAGAATCCATTTAACAGGAATTGTCGCTTTCACGTATTCATAACCGAGTTTACCCTTAAATTAAGGCCTTTTATTGTCACTTATAAAAGGTGCGCAGAACACTAAACTAGTAAACCTATTTTTAATAGATGAGACTCATAAACTTTGTTGAAAAGCGATTTTGATTTGGAAAGTTTACCCAAGGAGTTTCCTGATTTTAAATACATCAACGCGTCCGAAAACAGTTTCAAAAATAGTTTTTCCTTAAAGTGATAAAAATTCCTAGTTACTAAGCTAGGGTGCTTTCGCACTCCTTGAATAATTAAAACTAACCAAGTTTGTTTTAGAAAACTCAAGTTAAAAATCAAAACAGCCTTTAAAATATTTCTACAGATTCAATATGTGAAACATCTCTTTAACCGCGATCCTTACATTCTAACCTTTAAAAGATTTAGCCAGACATGGTAACACAAACAAACACAACGGTATTGATCATGATGAAAAGTTTGTTTTAGAATGTGAGGCGTAAAGAGCGATTAAAGTGCGTAAAATAAATAAAGTAAAGCGAGTTCGGAAAATAAATAAAGTAAAGCGAGTGCAGAAAATAAATAAAGTAAAGCGAGCGCGGAAAATAAATAAAGTAAAGGGAGTGCGAAAAATAAATAAAGTAAAGCGAGTGCGGAAAATAAATAAAGTAAGGCGAGTGCGGAAAATAAATAAAATAAAGCGAGTGCGGAAAATAATTAAAATAAAAGCGTAAATAAGAACCTGCTCCGAACGGAGGGCTTTAAATCTGGTACAAGAAAAATAAACCTCCGACTCTTGAAGATAAAGACGACAACAACTCGAAGTTACCCAACTCAATCTTACTAAGGTGCGATAACCCCCCGATGTGACGGATTACCGCTATTACAAATGATAAATATAGGCTTAGTTTTGTAAACTAAGTTGGATGATTTGAAAGTGAAATGGAACGAACTATTTATAGAGGATTTCAGCAGCTTGCAAAGACCATGGTGCCCTCCAACTTCTCCTTAGTGGGAATGTGATTTCCAAAGATGGCGCCCTCCATCCCTTCATGGCGCCCCCCATGTGTGTAAATGGGGTAGATCATGGGAACATAGCGGATACCTCCTAGTTGAGGGATGATGACTCATGGCTTCTCCTATAGCGGCCGCCATGTGCAACGCCATGTGTGTAATTTCGCCGGAAAACCCTAATTTTAGGTCTTTTTGCTTCGTTTCTTCCAAAAGAGTCCGAAAGTGCTAAATATCTGAAAACAAGATAAAAGAGAGCATAATACAAACAAAATGATAATAAAGTCCTAATAAACAGGTCAAATCCGAGTCAAAAACACGGTGTAATTCAGTGTGATCAAATTCTCCCACACTTAAACCTTTGCTTGTCCTCAAGCAAAACTCTTTATAGTTTATGCAAGAAAAATAGTACCAACTAGAGTTAATTCAAGGCGAAAAGACTTATAAGTTCATTTGAGGAATGTATCGATAGGTACTAACGAATCGAACTAAGGATGTTATAGTGACACTTCCCGCAAATGCGGTCGTCGGCTTCGTTCCTATACAAATCAATCCACATTACCCCACCATACCTAAGCCTTCTTTTCGTTTTCTTAAAGTCCTTTTCATTCAGGTGAAATCACATTAAGCCCGTTACCCGTACATACTCATAGTAAAGTGACCGGTTAGTGATTATGATCTTAAGCATGGGGCTCTGGTACATAGGTTGGTATAACCCTTTTATTCAACCCAATTTGCAGTCATGGGGGATTGGATTGTAATCCACCCTACCAATTTCAGCACCAGATACCTCTGAACCAACAAACAAATAGGCTTTTTATTTTTCTAAGCATGGGGCTCCGGTACATAAGTTGGTGTAACCCCTTTATTTAACCCAATTAACAATTGTGAGGAATTGGATCGTAATCCACCCTACCAAGTTCAGCACCAGATACCTCTGAACCAACAAACAAATAGGCTTATTATTATTATTTTATTTTATTTTATTTTTCTTCTGCATGTTCCGCATATGTCTTTATTTTGCTGGGTTAAATGACCGTGTGAGAGTCACCTAGCCCGGATTTTCATGCGATTTGAGAATAAAGCAGGAAATTTTGTGATCATTCACTTATTTTCATCGGTCCCCTACGTAGAGCATGCTTAAGCCGGAGCTGACTGTCAGGATAAACTACTTAAGGACTTATTTGGAACAAAAACTAGGGCTACAACATATGGGGTATCGGGATCGACTCTTACAGTCATGAAGCCTAAGGTGTTAAGACAATACCGATTTTTAGAAAAAGTTTTCCCAAGTCTTTTACATCCTGTTATAAACCTGTCTTATAGCCTGAATGTTCAAGATGTACTGTTTTCTTGGCTAAATCTTTTTTTTTTGGTAAGGTTAACGAAATTGGGGAAATAAGGATACACTACATAGATGACTCGTCAGACACATGCTATTTTATTGAAAGGGAAAAACAAGCAGCTAAAACATAAAACATACTAAAATTAAAGGAAAACAGTAAAAAGCGATAAAAGTAAAGGAAAGCGATACAAAGCAATAAAAATAAAGGAAAGATAAAAAGCGATAAAATCTCCTCCCACACTTAAACCGAACATTGTCCTCAATGTTTTGATATGAGATACGGTAGGAGTAACCTGGAAGAGAGAGAGAGAGAGAGAGAGAGAGAGAGAGAGAGAGAGAGTTAGGGGTGAGCACCGGTACCATCACCGCCCTGGTCAGGATGCTTGGGTCGACGACGTCTGGTTCGAGTACTAAGTCCTTCGTGCAGCTGCTGAGAGTGACCTATGAGAGATCCTTGGGTGGCCTCGATGAGATCGAAGTGACGCTCATTGGCCTATCACTAGCGTTGCTACTCATTAGTGATCGCAAGTAAGGACTCAGTGACAGTCCGATGTGCTTGCTCACTACGCTGCTCGGAAGCTACCATAAAAATCATATTATCTGTCAGTTGTTGGTTTATGGTATTCAGGAGGGTGTCACGACTTCCCTCACGAGCCAGGTGCTCGCGCCACATCTCCTCGGTGATGTAGAAACCGGGAGTGGTACATGCAAAAGGGTTAGAGGAAAAAGGTGCAGTATATGCAGGTGATGCAGCAGGAATATCATGAGCAGGTGATTGGTCGCGCCAGTCATACTCATCATCGGTCCCTTGCCCATCGTCCATAGGAACGTTAGGTGGCAAAGGACTGGTAAAGGGTGGAGCATCGAGATCGTATGTCCAGTTCCTCGCATGTCGCACATTTGTAGGCTGAGAGAAAGGTAGGACAACACTGGGTACAGCTGCACCATGTATCATGAGGTAAAAACCACCTTCTCGCGAACCTTTCATAATTTCATGTCTTTCAAAAACTTAATGTTAATGGTGCGGTGAGGGAGTGGTTCCAAGGTGGCTAACTCAGTGTGTAGATTCAACGCTCTAGCAATGGAGGTAATCAAACCACCGAAAGAGATGGTTCCTCCTTTTTTAAGGATGGCAAACATATCGGCCAACATGAAAGGAACATGATTGATCATGCGATTAGTGAGGCAACCCTGTAAAAACAACAATTCTCGGGAATTTACTTTGTTAGAATTTTCCCGGCCAAATATAATACATTCCAAGAGGTATCAAAAAATATGTATGGCCGGGTTATGGATATTAGAAGCCAAAATTCCTTCAAAGGAAGTGACATTCACATTAGATAATTTGTTCCAAAAAGTAAATGCCTCGAGTGCCCATTCAGTATCTAAGGGCGTCTCACAGATAGCACCCTCACCATAAGGCATTCCGAGTAAACCCGCTAAAGCATCGGTAGTGTACTCGTATTCTACATTAAACATTCTAAAATAGACGGTACCTACCGTGCTAGCAGTGCCGGGGTAAACAATGTGAATTAGGGAACTCAAAAATTCCCTAATGAGCCTATCGCGGGTGGGTGCTTTACTAGCAAAAATATCGTGTAATCCTAGATTATCAAGCATGTGGAAAACCCTATGGTGTGTGCCTAGAGTGTACAAACAGCCTTCGCCGACATACATGGTAGCGAGGATCTCCCGAGTTTGCAATTTTTACAAAATCTTGTTATGTCGCTCATCGGGCTTTCCTCCACGAAGAATGATGTTGTTGAACTCCATTCCGGCCATTAATGGTGATTGTAGAGAAAAACGAGTATTTATAGAAAAGAAATGAAAAAAATGGAGCTTAATGGGTTTTTGGTGGAGAAATGGAGAAGTGAAGTTGGGAAATGGTAATGGCTTGTAGTGAAAATGAGAAGGTTGGGAATTTTTTATGAACTTTGGTGGAGTTGGGAGAAGAAGAAAATGAGTTTGGAGAGGTTGAAGAAGGTATAAATGGTGAAAAAGAGAAATCTTCCCGTTACGTCATGGCGCCCGCCATGAAGCCTATGGCGCCCGCCAGGTCTTCGGATTTGGTTGGGCCGACTTTGCTCATTCCTACTTGAGCTTTTTTCCTTTTGTCTTCATTTTTTGTAAGGGGGGGTGCATATAGGTTTCTATGAATGTTGTCTTTTTGATTTAAGCTTGATAGAACAAAATAAAACGAAATAAAATAAAACAAAATAAAATAAAACAAAATAAAGTAAAACAAAACAAAACAAAATAAAACAAAATAAAATAGTAAAGTAAAATAAAACAAAATGGACATAAAAACATAATAATAATAATAATGCATATATGTATATGAAGAGTCAATAATAATTCACGAGTCCAAAGATCTTAGGAAAAATAAAGCAAGCAGAATGTCATAAGAAACAATAAAAATAGGCATGAATAATAAATAACGTGAAAAATAGGGAAATTCAAACGGTATTTCTCAGTTCATGATGGCATCAATGCTCGGGGTATGGTGGAGTCTCTTCGTCTTCGTATCCTCGAAGCTCTGCGATCTGGCGTCGGAGGTCGGCGATTTCATCATGCAGCATATCAGTCTCGGTGTCATGTGAGGTAACTGATACTTCGACTTGCAAAGCAACATCAGCAAGCTCCTGGCGAAGCTGAGTTATCTCCATGCGAAGCTTAACCAATTCAGACTGCATGCTTGGAGTCTAGAGATTCAGATTGTTGGTGTGAACTTTGATTCTGATCGGTGTGATCTTCGGCGCGTCTACTGTCTCTCCCCGCCCTTCTATGGCGTAGGCCTAGTTGGCATGATCAATAACACAAGTCACCTGAGGGTCAGGTAAAGTGAAGTAGTGAATGGTCTCACCCTCGATTAATAGCCTGTATTGATCCGGTTGGAAAGAAGATCTCCTCATGAGGCCACGGTCCAGACAAACATCAATATCCATCAAGGTGTAGCTGCAATAAGACGTCAGGTGAGATAGTCTTCTATCATGTCCCAGGGCTGAGGCTATATGAGTCACCGTGCTTCCAACATGTATAGGGCTCGCAGCAGAGCGAGCATTAAGATATAGACTCTCGATCAAGAAAGCTCCACAGTCTACCGGGCGTGACTGAGTGGTACAGTACATGAAGAAGATCTCTTCAGAACTCACATGCGTATCAGGGTCACTCTTCCCCGGGAAGGTGTGGGCAATGATCATCTAGAAGTATCTGAAAGCAGGGTTGTGAATCTTGTTGGAGATTTGGTTGGAAGGGTCAGGACTACCTCCACACGTAATATCGCTCCAAAAATTCTCGACGTCTCGGCTCAGAACGTAGCTCATAGGGAGCTCAGATGAAGCATCATAGGCAGTATGAAAACCAAGCAAGTCACTGAAACGCTTGTGGTTGAAGGTGTATTCTTCCCCAAACAACCTGAAATTAATGTATCCTCCATCACTGATGTGACCAACATAGGGCTCGTAGATAAGCGAGCTCAGGAACTCCAAAGTCAGGTTCCTGTACGTCACACGCATAGCATCAGTATATTCATCCCACTGCAACTGATTGCACAAATGCCTAACACTAGGCTCAATGCCTAATGCCTCCATGCAGCTCGAGTCGGGATATCTGGTGGGCAACATTGGGCGCTATGAAAGCATGGTGTAGCGCTGCTCTTGAACTGGGTCACGAAAGATTACTGGGATAGTGTCGATATTCTCCATTCCTGAAAAGTTAGATTAGAAACAGAGGACACCTGAAATCCCAAATATTGTAACTGTTAGTCTCCACATAGATATACATATATATAAAACAAATAAAAATATAAATTGAAAATAGTAAAAGTAAAGGAAAAGAAATCATGGGTTGCCTCCCATGCAGCGCTTGTTTAACGTCGTTAGCTTGACGGTTCAAACTTTATATGTTAGAGGTAGGAACTGGAGGGTCGATCAGAGTTTGATCATGACATTTTATGGGTATGTCACCTCCTTGGTATTGCTTCAGTCTTTGTCCATTTACCACGAACGGATTACAGGAACAGTTCTGAATTTCAACTGCTCCAGATTTTAGGATTTTGGAAACCTCAAAGGGGCCTGTCCATCTCGAACGCAACTTACCTGGAAAAAGTCGTAATCTCGAATTCAAGAGGAGAACAGAGTCGCCTAAATTAAATTCCTTTTTCACGATCCTTTTGTCGTGCCAAGCTTTGGTTCTTTCTTTGTATATAACGGTATTCTCGTAAGCGTTCTGGCGGAGTTCCTCGAATTTGTGAATATCAAGGATTCTCTTCTTGCCAGACGCCAGGTAATCCAAATTTAGGGTCTTGGTGGCCCAATATGCCTTGTGCTTGAGTTCAAAAGGTAAGTGGCATGACTTCCCGTAGACCAACTGGTACGGTGTAGTTCCAATAGGGGTTTTGTAAGCAGTTCTGTAAGCCCACAGTGCTTCTGTTAGCTTTTCAGACCAATCTTTTCTAGATATTGATACAGTTTTCTCCAAGATCTGCTTAATCTCTCTGTTAGATACTTCCACTTGACCATTAGTCTGGGGGTGATATGGTGTTGCTACTTTGTGTTTTACTCCATATTTCCTTAAGAGCTTATTAAATATCCTGGATATAAAATGTGATCCACCATCACTTATGACAAGTCGTGGCACTCCAAATATGGGAAAGGTATTATTGTTGAACATCTTGATGACTACTCTTGTGTCGTTGGTGGGTGTGGCTATAGCTTCTATCCACTTGGACACATAGTCAACTGCTACCAAAATGTACTTGTTTCCCAATGAAGATGGAAAACGTCCCATGAAATCAATACCCCAAACGTCAAATAGTTCTACTTCTTGGATGTTCTTCAAAGGCATTTCGTCACGTCATGAGATGTTTCCAGCGCGCTGGCACCGGTCACATCGGACAATATAAGCATGGACATCACGCGATAATATCGGCCAATAAAGACCATCTTGAAGGATCTTAGTGTATGTCTTTGATGTGCTTGAATGTCCACCATAGGGTAAAGAATGACAATGCTCTATGATGTTTCTAACTTCTTCTTCCGGGACGCAACGTCGAAATATGTTATCAGTTCCTCTTTTGAAAAAGAGTGGTTCGTCCCAATAGAAGTGTCTTATATCTTTAAAGAACTTCTTCTTCTGTTGATAGTTGAGGTCAGGCGGTATGATATCAACGGCTAGATAGTTCACAAAATCAACGTACCATGGTACTCTACTAATTTCTGAAATTGTCCAAAGGTTGTCTCTATCAGGTTCAAGGGGAGCGGTATCTATCTTAGCTATCAGTCTATCATAAGTGAAGTCATCATTTATAGGTAAATGATCTGGCTTTAAATGCTCGAATCTGGAAAGATGGTCAGCAACTACGTTTTCTGTTCCTTTTTTGTCTTTAATGTCTAAGTCGAATTCTTGTAGCAAAAGGGTCCACCTGAGTAATCTAGGTTTTGCATCCTTTTTGCTTAGAAGGTAACGAATAATTGCATGGTCTGTATAGACTATAATCTTAGATCCTACAAGATAAGACCTAAATTTATCGATTGCGAAAACTACAGCTAGAAGTTCCTTCTTTGTTGTTGTATAATTTAATTGAGCGACATCTAGGGTTCTACTAGCGTAATATATTACGTGTAGTTTCTTATCTTTTCTTTGCCCTAAAACAAATCCTATAGCGAAATCGCTAGCATTACACATCATTTCGAAGGGTTTAGTCCAATCCGGGGTTTGTAGAATGGGTACTGAAATTAATGCTTGTTTTAACTAACTAAAGGCTTTGATGCATTTTTCATTGAAAACGAATTCAATGTATTTCATCAGAAGGCCGATCAGGGGTTTTGTTATTTTAGAGAAGTCTTTTATGAAGCTTCGGTAGAAACCGGCGTGTCCAGGGAAACTACGGACATCTCTAACTGTCTTAGGAGGGTTAGGGTTTTCTATAACTTCTATTTTTGCTTTATCGACCTCAATGCCTCTTTCAGATATTATATGTCCTAACACTATGCCTTCTTTAACCATAAAGTGGCACTTCTCCCAATTTAACACAAGGTTAACTTCTATGCATCTCTCTAGGATTTTCTCAAGGTTAATAAGGCAGTCTTCAAAGTCTAATCCACACACCGAGAAGTCATCCATAAATACTTCCATGATTCCGTTGAGATAATCTGCGAAGATTGACATCATACAACGTTGGAAAGTAGCTGGCGCATTACAGAGTCCAAACGACATTCGTCTGTAAGCAAACGTTTCGTAAGGACAGGTAAAGGTTATTTTCTCTTGATCCTCGGGGTGTATGGGTATTTGGAAAACTCCAGAATATCCATCCAGATAACAAAAGTAAGAGTGTCTGGCAAGACGCTCAAGCATTTGATCTATGAATGGAAGGGGAAATGGTATTTCCTAGTTGCCTTATTGAGCTTTCTATAATCTATGCACATACGCCATCCACCTTCTATGCGTTTAGCGACATGCTCGCCCTTTTCGTTCTGCACGACTGTGATGCCTTCCTTCTTGGGTACCACATGTACAGGACTTACCCACTTACTATCAGAAATCTGATAGATTATACCAGCTTCCAGTAGTTTAAGGACTTCCTTCTTTACTACCTCGCTCATTACAGGGTTGATTCGTCTCTGATGTTCTCTGGAAGGTTTTGAATCCTCCTCTAGTGAGATCTTGTGCATACACACGAATGGGCTTATACCTTTTAGATCAGAGATATTGTACCCTAAGGCAGAGGGGTACCTTCTTAAAACATTCAAGAGTTGATTCGTCTCGTCTTGGTTTAAGGTGGCACTAACTATTACTGGGCGGTTTATTTCTTCATCCAAAAACTCATATCTTAGGTTCTTGGGTAGTTCCTTAAGTTCTTGAGCTGGTTTTTGTGAATTTGGTGAAAGGTCTGGAGTAAGATCCAGATATTCGTTAGTGTGAGGTTCCGTTTCCTCAAGCTCGTCATCCTTTTCATTCAGGTTTGAAAATGGTTCGATCTTAGGTTCTCCTTGATCGAATTATCTTATGCACTCATCTATGATATCGATCGCATAACATACGTCTCCTAGAATTGGTGCCATCAGGAATTTTGAAAGAATGAACTCGATCTTTTCATCCCCTACTTCGAAGGTTAATTTCCCTCTTTTGACGTCTATTATAGCTCCAACTGTTGATAAGAATGGTCTACCTAAAAGGATAGGGATATCTTCGTCTTCTTGATATCCATGACCACAAAGTCTGTTGGGATATAAAGTTGACCGATCCTAACTGGGATGTCTTCTAAAATGCCTACAGGATACTTAACAGACCTATCGGCTAATTAAAGGGATATCTTAGTTGGTTGTAATTCTCCTAAGTTTAACCTTTTACATACAGCTAAGGGCATTAAACTTACACTAGCGCCTAAGTCTAGGAAAGCTTTGTCGATCACATGACTCCCTAAAATGCAAGGTATAGAAAAACTACCAGGGTCTTTCTCCTTCTTAGCGAGTTTATCCTCGGAAATAAAGTTGCATTCCAAGGGTTTTGGATCGTCGAGCCTACGCTTGTTGGTCAAGATGTCTTTGAGAAATTTGGCGTAAGACGGAATTTGGGTATAGCTTCGGTGAAAGGAATCTCTACATGAAGCTTCTCTATTACTTTTATAAATTTTTGGTATTGGTTATTGACTTTGGTTTGTTTAAGTCTTTGTGGATATGGGATTGGTGGTTTGTACGGGGGTGGTGGTTTGTAAGTTTTATCCTTGGCTTCTCCTTCTTGGTTGGTTTGTTTCTCGGGTTCCACCGGTTCCTCTTCTTGGTTGGTAGGTATATTTCCTTTAGAAGTTTTAGACTCGCTCATTGCTGGGTTATGAGGCCCTTCATAAGCGGTCCCACTTCGTAACGAGATAGCGTTAGCTTGCCCTCGAGGGTTTGGTTGAGGTTGTCCAGGGAATTGGCCTCTAGGTGTAGTTTGTGGGGCTTGGTTTTGTGCTACCTGTGAGATCTGGGTTTCAAGCATCTTGTTGTGAGTGATTATCTGATCAACCTTGGTTCCTAATTGCGTTACAAGTTCGTTTACGTGAATGTTCTGGTTTAGGAATTCTTTATTCTGCTGAGTTTGGCCCGATATAAAGCTTTCCATGATCTTCTCAAGGTTAGACTTCTGGGGCACAACTTGCATAGGTTGATTTGGTTTTTGGGCTTGATAACCTTGTGGTCTCTGAGGTGCATGATTTTGGATATGGTTCTGGTTTTTATAGGAGAAATTCGGATGATTCTTCCATCCAGGGTTGTAAGTGTTTGAAAATGGGTTACCTTGGGCGTAATTCACTTGATCGGTATTCAGGTCGTTCAAAAGGTTACACTCCGCCGATTTGTGTCCCTTAGATTCACAGAGTTCGCACTCTGTGTGGACTACTGCTACAGTGTTAGTGTTTGTAGACATATGTTCGATCCTAAGGGATAAAGCGTCCATTTTCGCCTGCATCATGTCTAGAGAGCTTACCTCATGCATTCCACCTTGGATCTCCTTTTTCTCTACTGATGCTCGTTCAGTTCCCCATTGGTAATGGTTTTGGGCCATATCCTCAATTAGGTCACAAGCTTCAGGGTAAGGTTTGTTCATCAGCGCGCCACCTGCGGCAGCGTCGATGCTCATCTTGGTGTTATAATAGAGTCCATTGTAGAAGGTATGAACGATCATCCATTTTTCTAGGCCATGGTATGGGAAGACTCTTAATAGCTCTTTATATCTCTCCCAAGCTTCAAAAAGCGATTCTCCTTGGTTTTGAGCAAATCTAGTTATTTAGTTTCGAAGAACAACAGTCTTACTAGGGGGGAAATATCTAGCAAGGAATACTCTCCTAAGGTCTTCCCAGGTAGTTATTGAGTTAGCTGGAAGTGAATCTAACCATGAACTTGCTCTATCCCTGAGGGAGAAAGGAAATAATCTTAAACGGATCACATCGGGTGAAGCGCCGTTAGATTTAAAGGTGTCGGCTAGTTGGATAAAAACTTTTAAATGTTGATTCGGGTTCTCGGTTGCGATACCCGCGTATTGGTTTTGTTGCACTAATTGCAACAAAGACGGTTTTAGTTCGAAATTGTTAGCAGGAATAATGGGGTTTACTATACTCGAACTAGGTTCCTCGTCAGAGGGTTGGGAGAATTCCTTAAGAGGTCTCCTATCGCGATTCTCGGCCATAGCTTTCTTAATTCGAATGAGTAAGAGGCGTGTACGAGTATAACGTTCGGGTTCCGCTAAAGGATATACTAAATTTTCGGTACTACGGGTTCTTCGCATTTACCGGCTAATAATGCCATAGTCTATACGGTGTAATAACAGGGTACGAAATTTGACGAAGTTGATCACCGACAACGGCGCCAAAAACTTGATCGTGTGATTCGCAAGTGCACGAATTACGTCAAAGTAATATAAAAGAATATCGATCCCACAGAGACCAATCCTCAATCTATCGATTACTATCGTTACGGTGTTTATCTAAGATGGTATAAAAGAGATATTGGGTTTGCAAAACAACGGTAAATACTAATAAATGCAGGTAAAGGCAGGTTGAATGTATTTCACGTCAGTTAAGTGATGTTTCGATTGTCTAAATAGAACTACTTATGAGGCAATATTTTGTACTCTTGAAAAGAATCCATTTAATAGGAATTGTCGCTTTCGCGTATTCAGAACCAATTTTACCCTTAAATTAAGGCCTTTTTATTGTCACTTATAAAAGGTGCGCAGAACGCTAAAGTAGTAAACTTATTTTTAAGAAATGAGACTCGTAAACTTAGTTGAAAAGTGATTTTGATTTGGAAAGTTTACCCAAGGAGTTTCCTGATTTTAAATCCATCAACGGGTCCGAAAACAGTTTCAAAAATAGTTTTTCCTTAAAGTGATAAAAATTCCTAGTTACTAAGCCAGAGTGCTTTCGCACTCCTTGATTAATTAAAAATAACCAAGTTTGTTTTAGAAAACTCAAGTTAAAAATCAAAACAGCCTTTAAAATATTTCTACATATTCAATATGTGAAACATCTCTTTAACCGCGATCCTTACATTCTAACCTTTAAAAGATTTAGCCAGACATGGTAACACAAACAAACACAACGGTATTGATCATGATGAAAAGTTTTTTTTAGATTGTGAGGCGTAAAGAGCGAGTAAAGTGCGTAAAATAAATAAAGTAAAGCGAGTGCGGAAAATAAATAAAGTAAAGCGAGTGCAGAAAATAAATAAAGTAAAGCGAGTGCGGAAAATAAATAAAGTAAAGCGAGTGCGGAAAATAAATAAAGTAAAGCGAGTGTCGAAAATAAATAAAGTAAAGCGAGTGCGGAAAATAAATAAAGTAAGGCGAGTGCGGAAAATAAATAAAATAAAGCGAGTGCGGAAAATAAAGAAAATAAAAGCATAGACAGAAAGTAAATAAAATTAAAGTGTCAATAAGAATATGCTCCAAACGGAGGGCTTTAAATCTGGTACAAGAAAAATAAACCTCCGACTCCTGAAGATAAAGACGACAGCAACTCAAAGTGACCCAACTCAATCTCACTAAGGTGCGATAACCCCCCGATGTGACGGATTACCACTATTACAAACGATAAATATAGGCTTAGTGTTGTAAACTAAGTTGGATGATTTGAAATTGAAATGGAACAAACTATTTATAGAGCATTTCAGCAGCTTGTAAAGACCATGGTGCCCTCCAACTTCTCTTTAGTGGGAACGTGATTTCCAAAGGTGGCGCCCCGCCATCCCTTCATGGCGCCCGCCATGTGTGTAAATGGGGTGGATCATGGGAACGTCGCGGTTACCTCCTAGTTAAGGGCTGATGACTCATGGCTTCTCCTATAGCGGCTGCCATGTGCAACGCCATGTGTGTAATTTCGCCGAAAAACCCTAATTTTAGGTCTTTTTGCTTCGTTTCTTCCAAAAGAGTCTGAAAGTGCTAAATATCTGAAAACAAGATAAAAGAGAGCATAATACAAACAAAATGATAATAAATTCCTAATAAACATGTGAAATCCGAGTCAAAAACACGGCGTAATTCAGTGTGATCACATGTTTTAAATGAATGGTTAGGGGATGATTAAGGTTCCAATTGCTTGTTTCTTATTCATGCCATGATTAGGGTTTTGATCTAAACTTGTCCCTAACATGTTCTTGCCTCTCGCTTGACTTTTATGCATAGTGATCCACTTAGGGTTTACTTGGACCATGCCATGTTGAATATGATCCATGTTTTAAATATCCTTATTTTGTCACAACTTTACTTGATAACCATATACCATGATTATGCTACTTGTCTTGTGACACTCCACTTGAATTCTATCTCAACTTGTGATATGCATGTCTTGCAATTGTTTATCATTTCATTCAAGTGTTTTCTTTATAAACTTCCATAATGATTGAATATGTATCTCACACTTGTTCATGTGCTATCTATTGTGATGTTATGTAAACTTTTGCCATGTTTTGTTTATATTCATCATGCCTCAAAAACATGTAAGTAACTTTCTCATGTCTTACCAATTTATGTATCTTCATGCATCTAAATCCAAGGGAAAGGATCTTATGTTGACTTCTTAGTCATGTATTGTTTGTTTGTTTGTTGACCTTATTTGTCCATTCATGCATTTTCCAAACCTTACCCCTTTTTCAAGCTAAAACACCCACATAAAACCTTGACTTACTTTTAGTCAGTGGATCTTTCAATTACCCTTGAAAATGCTTTAGTACACATGAGGCATTTCAAACACAAACCTTGACTTACTTTTAGTCAATGGACTTTCAATTAAACTCCCAAATACTTTAGTACACATGAAGCATCTCAAATTCAAACTTTGACTTACCTTTAGTCAAGTAACATTCTCCAAAACATTTTTACCCCTTTCATTTCCCATTCAAAAATGAAAACAACTTTTAAACCAAAACATAGATAAATTCAAAAGGCTTTTGTAGAGTACTACAAATGTTTAGGGTGCTAATACATTCCCTTTGCATAATCAACCCCCGTACCTTTGATCTCTACTTGCTTTGCTTCTAGTTTTACTATTTGCTATGCATGTTTATTTTTGGGTTTATTTTGAATCTTTTACCATTCCCTTAGAAAAATAAAAGTTTGGTGGTGATATCAATGTTTTGCGAGTCAAGTTAATCCAATAGCTTGGTCTCCAATTCTCATAGCGGCAACTTGTATTTCTCATGTATGAAATTAAAGCAATATATAAAACCAATTGATGTTTATGTTTCGTCTCATTGTGATGTTATTAAACATATGTTGTCTAAACCCATTCTACATAGTCGAATTGGGAAATGGGCTATAGCATTAACTGAATTTTCTTTAACATATATGCCTTGAGGGATATGAAAGGCCAAATATTGGCATATTTTATTGTAGATCATGCAATAGTCGAACCATCACTAAACATGGTCGAAACAAACCCTTGGAGGTTATACTTCTATGGGTCAAGTCACAAAAATTGAACATGCGTTGAGATCTTAATATTATCCCCACAAGACATTCTGACGAAGTTCAAATGTAAAGTCGATGGAAAGTGTTCCAATAATGAAGCAGAATATGAAGCCCTAATTAATGGCCTCAAATTCTTGAGGGATTTATGAGTCAAGAAGGTCGAAATAAAGGGTGATTTGGAGCTAGTGATCAAACAAATCACACGATAATATAAGTGCATTAAATAAAATTTGTTGATGTATTTCGCAATGGTGAAACACCTATTAGGGTGATTCGAGGTTGTTAGCATCACACATGTGCCTAGAATGGAGAATCAATAAGCCAATGATTTAGCAGAAGTTGCATCTGGGTATAAAGTGTCGAAAGATAGGCTCAAGGATTTTATTTGAGGTGAAAGAAAATATGGTGTCGAACGTCTCGTCGTCAACCAAAATGCCAATCCCAAAAACTGTGTGTGTGTGGGGGGGGGGCAAATATCTTAAGTAAAATTTCTGAGAATTTTGAAAGACATGAAGTTTTTGCCATTGACAATTTGTCGCTGTCAAATTGGAGAAAACCAATCATAGAGCACCTAGAAAATCCAGTCAGAAACACTGACATGAAAATAAAGTATAGAGCAATAAGCTATGTAAGTCTGGGAAATAAGTTATTGAAAAAGACTCTAGAAGGAGTGTTGCTCAAATGTCTTGGGATACAAAAGCATACATGGCAGTGTGTGCGGTACACAGTGGAATATGTGGGGCCCACCAAGTTAGTCATAAAATGAAAATGGTTATTATTTCGACAAGGTGTTTACTGGCCAAATGTGTTAAAAGACTGTATTGATGTCGCCAAAGGGTGTCAAGAATGCCAGATACAAGCAAGCATCTGACATGTACCAGCCAACGAGTTATGTAACATCCCATTTTTTATTAGATATTTTATAATATTTTAATTGTTTGAATTATGCATTTTGATGATTTATTTTATGGCTAGGTGTTGGTGGGGTATGTTTCCTTGAGTTAGGGGTATAGAGAGATGATAGAAGTAAGTAGAATAATTTAGAATTGTTTTGATAATTAAAAATAATGTTCTATTTATTTTTATTATATTAATTAGTGAAGATAGAATAATTGGGGAAAATATGAGAAATTGAGAAAGTTAGTGGGAGGAAGAAATATGAGATAATTAAGTTTGGGGCAAGTTGGTGATTTGAAAAAGTTTATCCTAAAAATAAAAAGTTAAGAGAAACCTAGGTTTAGGGAGATTTTCATAGTACGTGGCATTGAAGAAAAATGAGCAAAGAGGAAATAGGAAAGGTGATCAAGGAAAGAGATTGAAGGTTTCAATTCAGAAATTTTGCAAGGAATTCAGGTAAGGGTGAGAACTTGTTCCAATAGTAAAGAGTATGGTAGAAGGGTAGAATGGAGGAATCGTTAACCTCCTTAGGGTTGGATGTTTTGATTCATAATTTTGAATTGGGATGTTATGATGGTTGTTATGTGATGATTATATGATGAATTTTGTATTCCTTATATGCATGCCTTTTTTTCCCTTTCGATGATTGAACTTATTTCACAATTGTTACAATTTCAAAGGTTTTAAGCATAATCTTACAATAATGATTAGATGATTTAATGGTGTTAAAACTATAAATTAACTTAAGATAATTAGTGTATTGCATGGGTTGTAATTTTCTAAGAGTTTGGCCTTTTACAGATTCGAAATCGGAGGTCCGGAAGGCCTCCAACGATGAAAAACGCAGAAAATTTTGCATTATGTCTGTCACGACCACACTCAGTGTGGGAGCCTTTGTTCGTGTTTTTCGGACGAAATTTTTTTGACCATAACATTTAATCCGTAAGTCCAAACCGAGTGCCGTTTGAAGTGTTGCATATCTGAAATAGATGGTTATAACTTTGTTTCAGGGATAAAATAACTTTGGTGATTATTTCATGAATGTTTTTTGGGTTGAAGAAGATAAAAATTGTGTTGGAAATTTTATAAAAACAGTAATTTTTTAGTAACGCCTTCATGCACGGTTTTGATCATAACTTTCAACTAGTGAATCATTTTGGGTTGGGGTTTGAAGCATTAGAAATATGACTTTAAGAGATATAAGATGATGTTGATACGTGAATTATTTGATTATTATTCTTATGCCTATTGTGTTGGTTAAGTTTTTATTCACACGTTCGATTAATGAATTGTTGACATATCCCGACGATTTTGGTCATAACTTGAATTTCGTAAGTCCAATTTTGATATCATTTGAAGTGTTAGAAAGCTAACACACTGACCCATAACATGGTAGTGATTATTGATATGTTTTAACAATATTAAAATGCCTACTATGTTAATAAATGTATTGATTAATGAATCGTTGCATTGTTGTAATATCTTGGTGTGATAATTATGTTGTTATGTCGATGATGTTAAGATGTTGATGAGTTGATGCTATTTATTGATATTATTCATGTGGTAACATGAATTGGTTGTTACAAGATGAATGATGTAATGCATATATGATGAGATGTATGTGGGGATCCTTTAGGTGAACCTTGTTGTGTTAATGCATATTATTTGAGAGTCATGCATCTTGGTGTACGAGCTTCGGTCCAATTTTGGTGAGCCCCGATTCTATGATGATGGATCATATGCGAGTAGATTATTCCTATTATGAGGGATTAATGTGTTGGTGTAAGCCCTAGAGGCCAATACTTTTGGTACTTGTATCGAATTATTTATTAATAATAAAAGGCTTTTTCTTTATTATGTTTGTCTAATAAAGTCTCTAGAATAGATAGCCCGTTTCATGTATCAAGTGTGACTTAATCATGAGATAACATTAAACATAAGGACACTATTCTTAAAGTATCCATAGTCGAGCTTTATTGTGAAGTGGGATAACATTAAAGCATTAAGACTACTATGTATATAGACTGATGATCACATCTCATGGATCATGGATAAGGAGTTATCAAGTCTTAAACATAGGTATGAATATTAAGAGTAATATTTATACTGGATTGACCCGCTATGAGAATACTATATAAAATGTTATGCAAAGTGTCATAATTTATTCTCATGGTGATAATGGTGTATACCACCCTTCGACCTAAAACCACTATGGACCCAAGATGTAGAGTCGAGTGCCTTATTGTTGATCAAACATTGTCCATAACTGGATGACCATAAAGACAGTTGATGGGTACTCCACGAAGCATGCTAAGGGACATGAGTGACCTAGATGGAATTTGCCCATCCTGCGTAACAGGATAAATGTCTACGGGCCCAATATTGAACTGGACAAGGATGACACGGTCTACGCCTTGTGTTCAATATAGACATAAAGGCAAAAGGGTAATTGTACACATAAGTATTATCACAAAAGGATTTGTCAGATCACATGACATTTTCGTGTCTTGGGTAGTAGTGATGTGTTGCTAGATACTGCTTGTAGCACCTCAAATTTGCACCTATCATTGTGCATACCATCTCATATTAGGTCATAGCATATCATGATCCATTGCATAGCATTTGCATTGTTCCTCAGTTGCCTCAAGAGCAAGCGAGCAGAAATTAGGTCAAATTGATCAGGAGATCAGTCCACCAATCAAGCAAGGTTGTTCCTCAAGGAATCAAAGCCCCAGGGTTTGTCCAACAAGTTCACATGCCTTGGGGGTCTTTTTGAAGTGTTCAAGTCAAGGGTTGAAGGCTCAGAGGTCAGCAGTCAATGCCCAGCCAGGCACAAAACCCTAGAAAGCCAATAATCAATCAAAGCAGTGGATGGTGGCCATTCTTGTGGAATTTGGGCACCATGATCAATAATCAAGAGTCCATACAACTTGTGACATCATTTGAAGTCAAGATTTCAAGGAACTAGGGTTTGGAATTCATCAGAAGTGCACAGTCAAGTCCAAAACCCTAGAAAGTCAAAGTTGGTCAACTGTGGTTGATTCTTTGGTTTTGATGGATGGAAATGGTTTGAAGGAGCTTATTCATGTCCTAGTAGGTCTCATATGTCATGGGAATCAACATCATGGAAGAATATCAAGCCAATCAGAAAATTTCCCAAAATAGAAACTGGACCTGTAATTTCAACTGCCAAAAATGGAAACTTCTTGATCCTCAACTTGCATCATGATACAAGCTCCAAATGAATTTTTGCCCAACATGAAAGTTGAAGATCTTGTTCTCCCATTTTCAAAAAGTCCAAGAACTCTCAAATCCCATGTATGGTTGTCAAGATATGATCAAATCATTTCCACCAAATCTTGAACTTCAAAGGGCCATATCTCCCAAACCATAAGGCCAAATTTGGTGGGGTTTTTTCCTACAAACCACATTTTTCATCCTCTTTCCAAAAATATAAACTTCATGACCTAAAACCTTGCCAATCAAAATGGCATTTTTGGACCTATTCCTTTAAAAATCCAAGTTTGACTCATAGTTGACTTTTTGATCTATGGACTTTTTCTTAATTTGGCCAATTGGGATTCACTTGATATCATATTTGTGACTTGCTCCAAGCATAATTTCATGTCCATTTCATCATTATGTCATAATTTTGGCCAAAGGTATAAATTGGTGCAATTTTGCAAATGGCATATTAAAAACAAAAACAAGTTGACAATGCATGGTGCAGACCAAAAACAGTGGAGTTACAAGCCATTGTGCAGCCTGTTGAGGCCCAATTCGACCAGGGTTTTGCACCCTCCATTTCCATGTTTGCAAGTTTAGCAAAAGTGCAATTGGCTTCAAAGAGTAAAAACAAGGTTAGCATTTCACAAGTACATACAAAACAGCATAAGTAATGGTCCTGTACTGCATAACCAAGGCCCATCCGACCAAGCTTTCACACCCCCATTTCACACTTATGCAAGGATTAGCAAATTGGCAAATGGTGCATTTTAAGTTAAACCAGTTTGCAGCATGGATTAACAACATTAAACAGACCATATAAAGCATTTTTCTGTCACATTTCAACCCTAGCCACCAGCTGAAAACACACAGAAAACCTCCATTCTCTCATCTTGCATTTTGACCTTTTGAGAATTTCTGACTAAAACCTTAAGAGTGCTCGAGCAATCTTTGATTCCCTCATCACCTAGCCAATCTTTGGGAGCATTTTGAGCCATAAAATCACGACTGGAATTCCTTTTTGAGATCTGTTTCTTCAAGCTACTTACAAATGGCAGATTGTGAGTTGTTCATTTCCAAGCATCGATGAGCTGAAGTTACTCAACCATATACATTAGGGAAGCATAATCTTCATCTGTATCAAGCATTTGCAAACAGGAAGTACCAGAATCATCCTCTGCTCTTCATTTGGGTCAGTATTCGAATCTTTTGTTTTTTTAATCCTTGCCATGTTTAAAGTAGACCTTAGCATGCTGAAGATGATGAGCTTTGTCTCATATGAAATGGTTAAGTAGGTTGCTAGGAATCTGAAAATGAAGATTTGTGTGTATATGCATTTTCGCTCGATTCTCTTTTATTAGCATGTCTCCATGAAAACTGAGCTTGGTTTTGTATTATGCATGTTCCAATGGTTCTAATGATATGTTGCTTGATCATTTCTGGATAATTTCCTTCATGACCAAGTTTTGATGTTCAGTTCTTCCTCTGCTCGATTTGTGAAACATGCTGCGATTTAATGAAAATAACTGTAGAATTGTTGTTGGCCTGGCTTTGATGAACGTTTCTGGGTAGCCATTTTAATTTATGGGATTTCTGTGGAAAAATTCGAATTGGTGATGATGATGTTCAGGTTGCTGAAGCTTAAACCCTAGACTTCTTTTTAAAACCCAGAAAAAATGGATGTTGATTGGCTGTTGTTTTTCGTTTCACTGTTTCATTGAAAATGAGCCAACCACAACATTTCCCGTGTCCTTCCCAAACGCAGCGTTTGGTTTAATGAAACGCCAAATTACCATAATGCCACGCTGTTGACCACTTTGACTCATCCTTTCCATGTTATTTGTTCATACTTCATCCATTTATGCCTCAACTTCAAAAATCAATTTCTCATTCATTTTAATTCCAAAAATTGTGAAATTTTTTCCTCATGATCATGAATGTGTCCTTTATTTTATGATGATTTTTAATGATTTTTGCATTGGTTGGATTTTTTTATAATAATTGCTTTCCCAACATGTGTGCATAAATGATACCCTTGGCCATTTCAATTGTGAAATAATGATGTTGCATCCTTTGCCTTTGAAATTTTTTGTGGAGAAACTAGACACATTGGCCTTCATTTTGATATAAAGTTTGTGGATTTCCCATTTGTGGTTTGCTGGATATGATTTTTTGAAGTTGAAGTGTACATTTGGTGTCACAACATGAACATGCATTTTCCCTAATTTTGTTGACATGCTTCCTTGCATCCAAATGCCCCCAATTTTTGCATGAATGATCCTTTGTATGTCTATTTCATGTATGAATTTTCTTGGAATTTATCTTGCTGTTTTCCATTTGATTGTGATTTTTCTTCCCTGCCTAGTCCATGGTTGACTTTTTGTGCTACATGTTGCCAAATCATTTGGGAAATTCTCATACCATATTGTATGATCATGAAATTTCATATGTGATAACTAGACATCTCAAGCTTTGCATTGGTGTTAATCTCATTCATTTCTCTTCTGTTTTCAATTTGATATGATTTTTTGAAGTTGACCCATGCTTGTTGACTTTCACCATGCTTACTTGAATTTAGTTTGACTTCATGATTTTACTTGACTGCCTTCCTCTCATCCAAATGCCATGAAAGTTTACATGTATACCATGTTAGATGTTAGGATTGAGTGTGATTTATTTCATGATTTTTGAGATTGCTTAGGTTGACTTTTGATGCAAGTCATTCTGTTGACTTTTGTATGCTCTCTTTGCCTTACTTTGACTTCAAATGTTCATGAAATGATCATAATGCATGATATGATTGTGGGCCCAATTGTGATTGCTTTCTAATTGGTTGACTTTGACTTTGAGTTGACTTTTCCTTGCTGCCTTGACTTTTTCTTTCATGTTTGACCCTAGGCTAGTCCTAGTGGTCCTTTGGACTTATGTTGAGTTCATCTGTTTCAGGTTGAGCACAATGCTTCAAAGATCACTCAAACTTGTTTGAATTTGATTTGTTTATCCCATGCTAACCTTTGTTTTGCAGATGGTGTGACTCATAACTTGAGTCTTGCTTTGCACAGTTGACCTCCTGTGGTTGACTGTTTATCCATTTCTTTTGATTTTGACTGTTGACTTGTTTACTAATGAGTTTGACTTTTTTCAGGTACTTTAGTTGCCTAAGTTCTTTGAACTTGCTTGCTTTGCTTTTTAGCATTTGCTTTGAGGTATAATTACTTCTTCTTCATGTAGTCTGGAGACCCGGTCTGTTATTTGACCGGGCAAACTGTCTGAAGTCCTCCTTAAGAGGCAATGCCTGTGTTTGTTTAAATTTGTCCTAAGCAGGAAAAGTCCTTCAAGTAAGGCAATTGGTGGAAGGTAGGGATAAGCAATCTATCCCCCACTATTCAGTGTGTCCTCTCTTTGCTCCCAGTACCTGGTTGAAGCATTGAGATAAATACCCAAGATCTAATCGAGTCAATAATGTGGAGAGAGTTCCTACTTTCTGAACTCCCACACTTTCTTTGATGCTCTCTCTGATTTGAGATAGAAGCAATGAGGCACACCCCTCATCTCCTATTCATCTGCTTCACCTGAGCCCCTCAATGGCCAGGTTAAGAGCGACCCTCACCCATTACAGTGGACTTTCAAAGTCAAACCCTCTTGTGTGAGCCCCCAATTGTTTGGCTATAGAGTGTGCTGTTTGCTATTCATTGACTGATTGCTTGCTCTATGTGCATTTGCTTGCCTATATGTTATGCATTTATCACCATCAATTGTCATTAATGCATGAGCATCTCTTTTGTCTGTTTGACATCATCATTGTTGTTTACCCATTGAGGACAATTGTAAGTCCCACGAGTTGGCATTTGTTCCTATGATATGGAAGTGAGTATAAGTCCATCACATTGGCCACTCATCTTATCTTTGCCTGTTGTATAGTTTGTATGTGAGGATACAATTGTAAGTCCCACAAGTTGGCAGTTGCTTTCCTAGGATCATACTGTGTGTTAGATTAAGTCCCACAAGTTGGCATCTGACATCCACTGTTTTATTTTATCTGTTTATGAGAGGATGCAATTATAAGTCCCACAAGTTGGCATTTGCTTTCCTATGATCATGTGTGGGGTTAACCTAAGTCCCACAAGCTGGCAGTTGACTTCCATATTTCTTCATTGTTTTCTTTTGAGGAGATCGGTGTAAGTCCATTGAGTGGCATCTGATATCCTGTTCTGTTTTAGGAGACTGGTGTAAATCCATCTATTGGTATCCGGTATCCGCTTTTATTTCTTTGCCTGTGGAGATTAGTGTAAGTCCATTGAGTGGCTTCTGATATCCCGTTTTGTTTTAGGAGATTGGTATAAGACCATTGATTGGCATCCGGTATCCGTCTTTCTTTGTCTGTTTGTTATTATTAATTGCTATTCCAAAGGACACACTTGAATCATCTGCTATATGATTTCAAGAAGTGAACCTTCTAAGAAGTTTTACTTTCCATCTTCATCTGTTCATCATTCATTATGTCCTAGACTTTTCACACTTTATCTTTTAAAAAACTTGACATAAGTGTTGTGCAAACATCTTCATGTTTTTCTAACTAGAAACCTGGACTCAAGTCCTTGACCTTTTTTTTCAAACTTCATTTCATAATACTTATTTGAATTGATCTTAATCATACTTTGACTTCATTTTCATAATCATAATCAGTAACTCCACTCATTCACTTGTTTTGGCTTTGTCCATTAATGTTTTCATACATGAACTATAGGTTTGATTTATCTTAGTGGTTGATGTCAATCTCACCTTCTGTCTTTAGTGATTGAATTGTAAGCCTTCCTTGCCTATTATAGGGTTAACCCCTCCCTGGCAAGTTGAAGCTGTTCTCACATGGTGGACGTTGTTGATTATATAAGGTTGAGTTTTCTCCCGTGGATAACGTAAGACCTAGGGTTTGTGTTTAAAATTGAACCTAACCCACTTTTGGAAATCTTTTAGCCGAACTACGGCGTTTTGATCCTTACCTTTGATGGAAGGTACGTAGGCAGCGGGTTCATCCGCTCAAACCCAATAAAACTTGTACATTCTTTCCTCATCATCTCACTTATGTTTGCACAATGCATATGTCTTAACAAATAACAATCTTTTACAACAAGTGTGAAAAGGGCTCCCTAGGAGTACCTAGGACGTAGTGGGTGCCTAACACCTTCCCATTGCGTAACTTACCCCTTACCCGGAATCTCTGATCTTTTATTAGTTTTCTACGTGTAAAACTTCTTAGGCTTTTGTTCGCTTTTTAGCCAATCCTTTGGATAAATAAAAGTGCGGTGGCGACTCGAAACTTCATTGTATGCTTTGCTTATGGTTTAATTGATAAATCATATGGCGACGAATACACCGCTACAGAAAAGTGGCGACTCTGCTGGGGACGCTAGTTTCCTTGGCGGTAGTGCCTACTTTTCACCTTTGTTGTGATATATTGTTATTTGTTATTTGATTTATTCTTGTACCATTTGGGATCACTGTATTGATTGTAATGTGTGAATTGCTTGATATACATTGCTGTTTGCTTTGGTGGTCTGTGAGATGAGTTCTATACCCGAACTCGAGTGCACTCTAGGATAGGAGAATGGCATAGTCTTGTTGACTGGTGTGGAGTATTCCTTAGCCAGTTGACTTGCGAGACCATTCACTTGGTGGAGGTCATGTTGAACTAATAATGTCACACAAGTTATTTGTGGTTAGGCATTATTCTTTCAATCATGTTCCGCAGAAGCCAAGGACCTTAGTTTACCAAACCCATCTTGGCCTATTTTTAGGACCGTAGTGCGGAGGTCGTTCAGATGTCAGTTCTGATACGATTGTTACGCGATACTACACTCATAAGAGTTTCTCTTGAGAATATTCTTGGAATACGAGTATTCGTTCCTCCGATAATATTCGAAAGATGGAACGATGATTATGGGAACCTCTGATAGAACATGTCTGGCAGGTTTAAACCCTAGTACACTCCTTTTGGGTGGTTCTTAACCGAGACCCCATGCTCGTGACTCTCAACAAACCCGTGATTCGTGGTTGAGTCGTTCAAACATCGTTAATATCAATGGATCCCGGATCGGGTGCAAAACCTAAAATCCACCAAAGCGGCTGGTTGATATTAGGGATGTTTGAACCGGTTCATGTACCGCTAATATCAATGGAACTTGGGTGTCGATAAGGTAAAAACCTAAATCCACCAAAATGGATGATTGATATTAGGGATACACAGAGCTTTCCCACGACCTTTGCTTGGTGTGACTTGCTTGATTCTTGAGTGTGTTTGTTGCATTCATACATTCATGCACTCATCCGCATACATGTCATCATCAGAAAAAGAAAATGTTCAAGGAACTTAAAGGGTTTATCTGCAAATTTTTCAGACAATGGAAAAACCAAAAAGACATACAAAGAAGTACAGCTTCAAGCAGCCCGATGTAAAAGAGTTAAGGAATCTGACATCATATGTATTAGATCCCTTGGGTTTCAAAGCTCGCTATGGGAAGCTTCTGCCTCTGCTCACCACTCAGGTTGACGAAGGGTTGATGAGTACTCTTGCTCAGTTCTACGATCCGTTGCATCGTTGCTTCTTATTCCCGGACTTCCAGCTGTTGCCGACTTTGGAAGAATACTCTCACCTCATTGGGATTCCGATTCTGGATCAAATGCCGTTCAGTGGCCTAGAGAGTATTCCATCTGCTCGAGAGATTGCTAGTCTGTTGCACATAGATGAAGATCTGATTGGAGCTAACCTGACTACCAAAGGCGGAATTCAAGGTTTTCCTTCCGAGTTCCTCATTTCCCAAGCTACTTTTTATGGGAAGGCCATGAGTGAGGACGCCTTTGAGGCTCTGTTTGTGCTACTCATCTATGGGTTGGTGCTGTTCCCCAACTTCGACAAGTTCGTTGACATGAACGCCATTAGGATCTTTGCAGTCCTTAACCCAGTTCCGACCTTGTTGGGTGATACATATGTCTCCATGCACCTGAGGAACATGAAGAATGGAGGAGTCATTGTCTGCTGTTTACCCCTGCTGTACAAGTGGTTTATTTCGCACTTGCCGCAGACAGTCGCTTTCAAGGAGAATAAGGGATGTCTACGGTGGTCTCAGAGACTCATGTCTCTCACCAATGATGATATCACCTGGTATGATCGCGTGTACGATACCGTTCAGATCATTGACTCTTGTGGGGAATTCCCTAATGTGCCTCTTCTTGGTACATGTGGTGGGATTACTTACAATCCTATTCTTGCACGACGTCAGCTTGGGTTCCCCCTGAAGGATAAACCTAATAACATTCTGTTAGAAGGCGCGTTCTTTCAGGAGGGTAAAGATCCCCAAGGCCTGAAAGCCAGATTTGTCCGTGCTTGGCGCAGTATTCACAAGAAAAGTAGGAATGAATTGGGTCCAAAGAACTGCATTGCTTTGGAGCCCTATACTTCTTGGGTCAGACAGAGAGTTGCAACCTACCTGATGCCGTACGATCATCCAGGACCTGCACTGTTGGATGTGGCTGGGCCTTCAACCCTCCCTACCCAACGTGTAGAGGAGTTGAGAGAGGAGGACCTTTCGCGTGCCTGGATCCGTGAGAGGGAGGAATTGCTGCAGCAGCTCAAGGAGAAGGATGCTATGATTGAATTTCTCGAGCACCGAGTGATCGACGATCCGAACGACACTTGGACTTCTCTGCTTCCTCAGTCATCCAAATTCTGGAAGAGGAAGTATGATCGACTTGCCAAAGAGAAGGCTGACATGGAGGCTGCCTATGAGAGGGAGATCAAGAAGCTGTGCACTTCCCGTCTTCCAGCATCCCGAGCTTCTAGGGATCCATAGGATGTCATTTACCTTTTCTCTTTGTAATAAATCAGGAATGCTGTATTTCTTTGTCTCAATATATTGAATGAAATATTTCCGTGAGCAAACAAAAATGTCTAAATATTCAAAATATTGCAAACAATACCCTAAGGGTTCCTTGAAAACAAAGCATTTGCACAAGCATTGCATGCATCATACTCATCTCATTTGCATAACAGGTGTTCTCAGGCCATCTTCTCACTTTGATTCCTGTGTCCAGACAGGATAGCTGACCAAAGGCCGCACCGCTACTCAACGAGGCTCAACCATCAACGTAACATGGATCAAGTACAAGCCGAGTTGGCAGAGATGAGGGCTAGCATGGCCCAATTTATTCACATGATGCAAGGGGTCGCACAAGGCCAAGAAGAGCTACGAGCAATGGTCCAGAGGCAAGAAGCTACATTGCCACCGCCCAACCAGCCTCTGCAAGAAGGAAACCCAGTTCCTGAGGTCCCTGCCGCTGCTATTCCCGTCAACAACTACGCTGTGGGTGAAGAGTTGAGGGGTATCCGAGTCGACGGTCAACCGATTGCTCCGGATGTTGTTAGTCCCAGAGTCATCCATGCTCCGATCCGTAATAGAATTCCGATTGTTGACAGACAAGAGGATTTGTTTACTATGCTCAGTGAAGACGACAACATGTTGGGTAGAAATGATGCGAGAGATCGCAAAGTGGAGGCCCTTGCTGAGAAGATCAGAGCCATGGAATGTCAAAACTCCCTCGGTTTTGACGTGACAAACATGGGATTGGTTGAAGGACTCAGAATCCCGCACAAATTCAAGGCGCCGTCATTCGACAAATACAACGGTACCTCCTGCCCTCGCACCCACGTGCAGGCATATTACCGAAAGATATCCGCATACACTGACGATGAGAAGATGTGGATGTATTTCTTCCAGGATAGTCTATCTGGGGCATCCTTGGATTGGTACATGGAATTGAAGCGGGATTCAATTCGGTGCTGGAGAGACCTGGGTGAGGCCTTCCTCAGGCAGTACAAGCACAATATGGACATGGCTCCAACCAGAACTCAGTTACAAAGCTTATGTCAGAAGAACAATGAAAGTTTTAAAGAGTACGCCCAGAGATGGCGCGAACTAGCTGCGAGAGTTCAACCCCCTATGCTGGAAAGGGAGTTGACTGACATGTTCATTAGCACTCTACAAGGTGTCTACATGGACCGGATGGGAAGCTGCCCATTCGGAAGCTTTTCTGACGTCGTGATCTGCGGCGAAAGAACTGAGAGCTTGATCAAAGCTGGGAGGATCCACGATACTGGTTCCTCATCGTCATCCAAGAAACCCTTCTCTGGGGCACCTCGCCGTAGAGAAGGAGAAACCAACGCTGTACAGCACAGAGGGAGTGCTTACAGAGCCAACAACAGGGACCAGTATCGTCCAATCGCCGCAGTGACCATTCCTGCGCCTCAACCGCGTCCACAACAACAAAGAGTTCAACAACAACCGCAACGACCTCAACCACAGCAACAACAGCAGCAACGTCCTTTCCAGCCTCAGCAGAGACAGAGGTTGAATCCTGATAGAAGATTTGATCCTTTGCCTATGTCGTACGCAGAGCTACTACCCGAACTACTCCGGTTAGGGTTTGTAGAGTTGCGTACGATGGCAACTCCTACCGTGCTGCCGCCCGGCTATGATGCCAATGTAAGATGTGACTTTCACTCTGGGGCACCAGGCCACCATACTGAAAGATGCCGGGCGTTTCAGCACAAGGTCCAGGACTTGATTGATTCCAAGACAATCAACTTCTCTCCGGTCCCGAATGTCGTGAACAATCCTATGCCACAACATGGGGGGCATAGGGTTAATAACATTGAAGATGGGGAAGCTGAAGACCTGATTATGAATGTTGAAGATGTTCAGACGTCTCTGTTGGTCGTCAAGGGCCGATTGTTGAAGGGGGGTGTTGACCCGGGCTGCGATGAAGATTGTGTGGGTTGTTCAGAATCTACCAATGGTTGTGACCATTTGAAGGCTGGTATTCAGGGGTTAATAGATGAGGGCTGTTTGCAGTTTAGCCGTGCTACCAGAGATAATGGGGCAGTGTCTACTGTCACCATTTTTTATAAGCCGGCTGAAGGAAGAGGACGTGGGGCTGTCAGTACACCCACCACCAGCAATACTCCGGTTACCATTTCTGCTCCGGTAACCATCCGAGCACCTGCTACTATTGTTGCGCCTGGCAGAAGGCAGAATGAAAATAGTAGAGTTGTTCCGTGGAGTTATGACAATGCCTATCGCCGAGATAGGAGGGCTGGTAACCAGACAAGGCCAGTTAACCCAGCACCGGTTACGATCAGTGCTCCTGTGAGGATCCCTGCTGTTGCAAGTCCGGTGGTGGACAATGTTGGAGGACAGGGAGGCTTCACAAGGAGTGGACGACTGTTTGCGCCTCAGCCTGTGAGGGATGCTGCTGCTGAGTCATCCGCAAGAGCTAAGGGCAAACAAGCAGTGGTTGACGAAGAACCGGCTCAGAAGGAGGCTGAGGGTTCTTTCCAGAGAGATGTTGAGGAGTTCATGAAAATCATAAAGAAGAGCGATTACAAGATTGTTGATCAACTCAACCAGACTCCGTCGAAGATCTCGATACTCTCTTTGCTGATGTGTTCTGAGGCACATCGGGACGCCTTGCTGAAAATGCTGAACATGGCATACGTCCCGCAAGAGATATCGGTCAACCAGCTGGAGGGTGTTCTAGCAAACGTGAGTACCAGGCATGGTGTAGGTTTCACTGACCTAGACTTGACGCCTGAGGGCCGTAATCACAACAAAGCCTTGCACATCACTATGGAGTGCAAGGGCGCTGTTCTATCTCACGTGCTAGTGGACACCGGGTCGTCCCTGAATGTCCTTCCGAAGCAAATTCTAAAGAAAATCGATGTCGAGGGAGTTGTGCTCACTCCCAGTGACCTGATAGTTCGTGCATTTGATGGATCCAAGCGTTCTGTCTTTGGTGAAGTCACATTGCCGGTGAAGATAGGTCCAGAAGTCTTTGACATCGTTTTCTACGTAATGGACATTCAGCCTGCTTACAGCTGTTTGTTGGGGCGTCCTTGGATACACGCCGCTGGAGCAGTCTCGTCAACTCTCCATCAGAAACTCAAATATGTCTGGAACGGTCAGATCGTGACCGTCTGTGGTGAAGAGGAGATTCTGGTGAGTCATCTCTCCTCATTCAAATATGTTGAGGTGGATGGCGAGATCCATGAAACCCTGTGCCAGGCATTTGAGACTGTGGCATTGGAAGGTGTATCTTGTGCAGAGCAGAGGAAGCCAGGCGCCTCAATATCATCTTACAAGCAAGCCAAAGAGGTTGTTGACTCCGGCAAGGCTGAAGGCTGGGGCAAGATGGTTGACTTGCCGGTTAAAGAGGACAAATTCGGCATTGGGTACGAGCCTCTCGCAGCAGAGCAGGTACAAGCAGGTCCGAGCACCTTCACCAGCGCTGGGCTGATGAACCATGGGGACGTCTTTGCTACTGATGGTGAGGACTGTGGTTGTGATTTGGATGTCTGGGTCCGCCCTTGTGCACCAGGCGAGGTCATCAACAATTGGACGGCTGAAGAAGTGGTCCAAGTTACTCTACTAACAGAGTAATTTTCTTTTGTTTATCATTTTGCATGAAAACCCTACGTTCCGCCCAGGGCGTAGTGGTTCATTGTAGGGCCACATCATGTTCAATGTTTATAAATAAAGGACGTTTTTTCAATCAAATTTTGAGATCTCTGTCTTTCTATTTTCTGTTTTTCCACTTTTTCAAAATATTAAAAATGGCAATGTTTTTGTTTTTTGTGACTTTATTGAAATCTTTTTCTAAAAACAAAACATTAAACATGCAGAAGTGATCTTTTGGCACCCACTGTGAACGACTCTGTTATGGCTCAGTATGATTTCAACAATCCCATCTACCAAGCTGAAGAGGAGAGTGAGGAAGACTGTGAACTCCCTGCAGAATTGGTCAGACTACTGAAGCAAGAGGAAAGGGTCATCCAACCTCACCAGGAAGAGTTGGAAATTGTCAATCTGGGTACCGAAGACGCCAGAAGAGAGATCAAGATTGGGGCTGCTTTAGAAGACTCTGTCAAGAGGAGGCTAATCGAGATGCTGAAAGAATATGTGGAAATATTCGCCTGGTCATACCAAGATATGCCGGGTTTGGATACAGACATTGTGGTGCATCGGTTACCTCTCAGAGAAGAATGCCCGTCGGTCAAGCAGAAGCTTCGCAGAACTAGTCCTGATATGGCTGTCAAGATCAAAGAAGAGGTTCAAAAGCAGTGGGACGCAGGTTTCCTGGCTGTTACAAGTTACCCACCTTGGGTTGCCAACATCGTTCCAGTGCCAAAGAAGGATGGCAAAGTCAGAATGTGTGTCGATTACCGGGATCTGAACAGGGCGAGTCCGAAAGATGATTTCCCATTACCTCACATCGATGTATTGGTGGATAATACGGCTCAGTCCTCGGTATTCTCTTTCATGGACGGTTTCTCAGGCTACAACCAGATCAAGATGGCGCCAGAGGACATGGAAAAGACGACATTCATTACACCTTGGGGCACGTTCTGCTATAAGGTTATGCCATTTGGGCTGAAGAATGCCGGTGCTACCTATCAGAGGGCAATGACGACTCTCTTTCATGACATGATGCACAACGAAATCGAAGTGTACGTGGATGATATGATTGCGAAGTCGCAGACGGAAGAGGAGCACCTGGTAAATCTGCAGAAGTTGTTTGACAGACTGGTCAAGTTCAAACTGAGGCTGAATCCGAACAAGTGCACGTTTGGAGTGAGATCCGGGAAGCTTTTAGGCTTCATTGTCAGTGAGAAAGGGATTGAGGTAGATCCAGCTAAAGTCAAAGCTATTCAAGAGATGCCTGAACCGAAGACGGAAAAGCAAGTCCGTGGGTTTTTAGGGAGATTGAACTACATTGCAAGGTTCATATCTCATCTAACTGCTACATGTGAACCAATTTTCAAACTACTCAGAAAGAATCAGGCGATCAAATGGAATGATGACTGTCAGGAAGCTTTTGACAAAATCAAAGAATACTTGCAAAACCCTCCAATCCTTATTCCTCCAGTTCCTGGGAGACCACTGATCATGTACCTATCAGTCACCGAGACTTCGATGGGGTGTGTATTGGGTCAGCATGACGAGTCTGGTCGAAAAGAGCATGCCATATACTACCTGAGCAAAAAGTTTACCGACTGTGAAACAAGATATTCACTGCTCGAGAAAACTTGCTGTGCTTTGGCCTGGGCTGCTCGCCGACTAAGGCAGTATATGTTGAACCATACTACTCTGTTGATTTCTAGGATGGATCCTGTGAAATACATCTTTGAGAAGCCAGCTCTCACCGGACGTGTTGCCCGTTGGCAGATGATCTTAACAGAATATGACATTCAGTACACGTCTCAGAAGGCCATCAAAGGTAGTATTCTGTCAGACTATCTTGCCGAACAACCGATCGACGATTATCAGCCTATGATGTTTGAATTCCCTGATGAAGACATCATGTATCTGAAGGCGAAAGACTGTGAAGAGCCGCTTGTCGAGGAAGGACCGGATCCTGATGACAAGTGGACACTGATGTTCGATGGGGCTGTGAATATGAACGGTAACGGTGTTGGGGCAGTGTTGATCAATCCCAAAGGTGCTCATATACCTTTCTCTGCCAGATTGACATTCGACGTCACCAACAACGAAGCTGAGTATGAGGCTTGTATCATGGGGATAGAAGAAGCCATTGATCTGAGGATCAAAACACTTGATATATTTGGAGATTCTGCTCTAGTGATCAATCAGGTCAATGGAGATTGGAATACGAACCAGCCGCATCTGATTCCGTATAGAGACTACACCAGAAGAATACTGACGTTCTTCAAGAAGGTGAAGTTGTATCACGTCCCCCGAGACGAAAATCAGATGGCTGATGCCTTGGCTACTTTATCCTCTATGATAAAGGTTCATTGGTGGAATCATGTGCCACATGTTGCTGTGAATCGACTCGAGAGGCCTGCATATGTGTTTGCAGCCGAATCTGTTAATGCTATTGATGATAAGCCGTGGTATTATGACATCAAAAACTTCCTCAAGACTCAAGAGTATCCTGAGGGTGCGTCGAAGAATGATAAGAAGACCCTGAGAAGGCTGGCTGGAAGTTTTTATCTGAATCAGGATGATGTGCTATACAAGAGAAACTTTGACATGGTCTTGCTCAGATGCGTGGATAGACACGAAGCAGACATGTTGATGCAAGAAGTGCACGAGGGTTCGTTCGGTACCCACGCTGGTGGTCATGCAATGTCGAAGAAATTGCTGAGAGCCGGATATTACTGGATGACTATGGAATCCGATTGCTTCAAATATGCTCGGAAATGCCATAAGTGTCAAATCTATGCTGATAAGGTGCATGTACCACCAAGCCCGTTGAATGTCATGAACTCACCCTGGCCGTTTGCCATGTGGGGCATCGACATGATTGGGAAGATTGAGCCAACTGCTTCTAATGGACATCGCTTCATCTTGGTTGCGATTGATTACTTCACAAAGTGGGTGGAAGCAGCTTCTTATGCCAACGTCACCAAACAAGTGGTTGCCCGGTTCATCAAGAAGGAAATCATCTGTCGTTATGGAGTTCCCGAGAGAATCATCACTGACAATGGTTCGAATCTCAATAACAAGATGATGAAAGACTTGTGCAGAGATTTCAAGATTGAACATCACAATTCTTCTCCTTACAGACCGAAGATGAATGGCGCTGTAGAGGCAGCAAACAAGAATATCAAGAAGATTGTGCAGAAGATGGTCGTTACGTACAAGGATTGGCATGAGATGTTGCCTTTCGCTTTGCATGGATACCGTACCTCAGTACGTACGTCGACCGGGGCAACCCCCTACTCCCTTGTGTATGGTATGGAAGCAGTCCTACCAGTTGAAGTGGAGATCCCTTCTCTGAGGGTACTATTGGATGTCAAACTGGACGAAGCCGAGTGGATTCGTACAAGGTTTAACGAGTTAAGCCTTATCGAAGAAAGACGATTAGCAGCTGTATGCCATGGGCAGTTGTATCAGAGAAGGATGAAGCGAGCCTTTGATCAGAAAGTGCGTCCTCGGACATTTCAAACTGGCGATCTAGTTTTGAAGAGGATCCTTCCTCCCGGTACGGATAACAGGGGCAAGTGGACTCCTAATTACGAAGGTCCATATGTTGTAAAGAAGGTTTTCTCCGGTGGAGCCTTGATGCTTACAACTATGGACGGTGAAGATTTTCCTTCCCCTGTCAACTCAGATGTAGTCAAAAAATACTTCGCGTAAATTGACCCGCTGGACAAAAAGAACAAAATAGTCCAGGCAAAAATGGGCATCCCGGCGAACCAAAAAACAGAAAGAAAAGGTTCGGGCAAAAGTTAGGGATAAAAATGAAAAAACGTACACCCGGTAAGTCGAAAACCCGCAAGGGCGGCTTAGGCAAAAATGGGTATCCCGGTGGATTGAAAACCCGAAAGGGCGGTCCAGCCAAAAGAGGGATTAAAAGCGAAGACTACAGTCTGAGTCATCTGTACTTCGTCATGCTTCGTCAGCTGCCATCTCCAAAGATGTGATCGGTCCAGTCATTCTTCTCAGAAAGCAAGGAATTGGGAGGAAACTGAGGATCTATGAGTTATAACAGAGTTGGGAAACAGTGGATGCCGTGTTCACATTGCCATTAGGATAGTTTATTTTCCTTTTGTGCGCAATTACCTCTTTCTAGGAATTGCTTCTCAATGTACTTGCCTTTTCAGGCACACTTTCAATCAATAAAAGTCGTTATTCAGATAAATTGCCCTTGTTTTTACTTTTACTGTTTTGTTTGCAAAAACGTCCAATTTTTGATAAACATTGCATATAAAAACATGAAGGCTAAACAATGACGTGCAGAAAGATTAAAACATTTGAAAATCATTTTGAATGTTGAGGACACTTGAGCGTATCTTGTCCATGTACTCCCTGGGGCATCTGTCGTTCCGATTTGCAGGTCGTCACCTGTGAATATTTTCCCCAGTAAGGTCGTCGCCTGTGAGCATTCTCCAGCAATGCTTTCCCCAGACAGAATCATTACCCTAGCTATGGATTGTTCAAGCCTTCCCCAGCGAAGCAGTTATCTCTCCAGCAGAGTTTATCCTACCAGAGGATTGGATGAGTTATCGCGGCAGGTCGATATCCGCATCCCCAGCTAAGTTGATATTGCGGGTCGTCCCCGATGGAGTAGCAGTTATTCCCCAAGCAGTCTGTTTTATCTGAGGTTTGCATGAAGCCTCATCCCCAAAGAGTCGCCTGGTTTAGCTTCCCCAGCGGATTTTTTATTTCCCCAAGCGGAATTTTTCATGGATTGATTGGGCTATCCCCGGCAGGTTTCCCTTTGCTTTCCCCTAGCAGAGTTGATTCATTTCTCTCCAACAAAGTTGTTTCATTACTCCCCGGCGAGTTGCTTTGTCTTCCCCTAGTGGATTTGTTTTGTTGGCTCCCCAGCAGCGGTTTGTATTGCTTCCCCCAGTAGATTTCATCTTGAAGATTTCTCAGCACAGTCGACCTGTGTATCTCTCCCCGCAGAGTTCTCATCATATTGCATTGCATATAGTAATCATTGCATCCTCAAAATTGCGTAGCATTTCCATTCCAATATGGAGCATTACGCCATAGAAAAATTCAAACATATGCATTCATGTGTTCGAAATCACATCAGACTGTATTCCCCGGCAGAGGCGGACCAGTTTGTTCAACATCAGCAAGTCTGCTACAGTTGCTACAGACAGCATTCAGAATTGATTATCCCCGCAGAGGTTTATTTCCTCACCCGATGGTGACAGAGTTTTGTTTCCTCACCCGATGGTGACAGATAGTCTGTTTCTCCCCAGTGAGACCCCCAGCAAGTGATCAGTCTTGCCTTGATGTATCCCAGATATTGTTCTTTGTGATACCAGTAAGTGTCATGTCAGCGCCCACGTGTGTTCTATCTTTCTTTTGATGTCGGTAAACATCATCTTTCGATGTCGGTAAACATCGAGTCTCACCCAGTCATCGGTAAATGTCTGGTCATCTTTTTGGTGTCGGTAAACACCATTGTTTCGGTGTCAGTAAACATCGAGTTTTTCCCTCAGTCATCGGTAAATGTCTGATAATCCCCAACAGAAATCCCCAGTAGAGTCATCGGTAAATGTCCTATCTGGTTTTCAGTTGCAAATTTTTGTTTGTCTCTTCCCAATAAATTCCTCATTCCCAGTCATCGGTAAATGTCTGGTCATTCTTTTGATGTCGGTAAACATCATCTTTCGATGTCGGTAAACATCATGTCTCACCCAGTCATCGGTAAATGTCTGGTCATTCTTTTGATGTCGGTAAATATCATCTTTCGATGTCGGTAAACATCGTGTCTCACCCAGTCATCGGTAAATGTCTGGTCATTTCTTTGTTCTCTTGCTAATAAAATCAGAATCCCCAGAAGTCGTCGGTAAACGTCTTGTCTGGTATCACCACAAAGATTTTGTTCCTCCCCAAGCGGAGATGCCATCGGTAAATGGCCCAGTTTCTTCGATATCGGTAAATATCGAACTCCCAGTTGCAGCAGCCATCGGTAAATGGTCTTGCTAAGTTTGACATCGGTAAATGTCAAGTTTCTTTGAAGCCACCATCGGTAAATGGTTTTGCTTCCTTTTCAACATCAAACTATTCCCCAGCCGCCATCGGTAAATGGTCGTGCTGAAGTTGATATCGGTAAATATCAAGGTCCCAGTTTCAACCATCGGTAAATGGTTTTGCTTTCCTGAAGCTGTCATGCAGTTTGTCATCGGTAAATGACGTGGTTTTCTTTGTATTATATCCAGTCGGTGCAAATTTTTACGGTTCTTTTGTATTCAATCCCTGTTTACCCTGAAAGTCTGACAGCCATCGCTATCATCCGTTCGGGTTCCCAGCTGATTGAATAGGGGCAGCTGTAGCACCTCAAATTTGCACCTATCATTGTGCATACCATCTCATATTAGGTCATAGCATATCATGATCCATTGCATAGCATTTGCATTGTTCCTCAGTTGCCTCAAGAGCAAGCGAGCAGAAATTAGGTCAAATTGATCAGGAGATCAGTCCACCAATCAAGCAAGGTTGTTCCTCAAGGAATCAAAGCCCCAGGGTTTGTCCAACAAGTTCACATGCCTTGGGGGTCTTTTTGAAGTGTTCAAGTCAAGGGTTGAAGGCTCAGAGGTCAGCAGTCAATGCCCAGCCAGGCACAAAACCCTAGAAAGCCAATAATCAATCAAAGCAGTGGATGGTGGCCATTCTTGTGGAATTTGGGCACCATGATCAATAATCAAGAGTCCATACAACTTGGGACATCATTTGAAGTCAAGATTTCAAGGAACTAGGGTTTGGAATTCATCAGAAGTGCACAGTCAAGTCCAAAACCCTAGAAAGTCAAAGTTGGTCAACTGTGGTTGATTCTTTGGTTTTGATGGATGGAAATGGTTTGAAGGAGCTTATTCATGTCCTAGTAGGTCTCATATGTCATGGGAATCAACATCATGGAAGAATATCAAGCCAATCAGAAAATTTCCCAAAATAGAAACTGGACCTGTAATTTCAACTGCCAAAAATGGAAACTTCTTGATCCTCAACTTGCATCATGATACAAGCTCCAAATGAATTTTTGCCCAACATGAAAGTTGAAGATCTTGTTCTCCCATTTTCAAAAAGTCCAAGAACTCTCAAATCCCATGTATGGTTGTCAAGATATGATCAAATCATTTCCACCAAATCTTGAACTTCAAAGGGCCATATCTCCCAAACCATAAGGCCAAATTTGGTGGGGTTTTTTCCTACAAACCACATTTTTCATCCTCTTTCCAAAAATATAAACTTCATGACCTAAAACCTTGCCAATCAAAATGGCATTTTTGGACCTATTCCTTTAAAAATCCAAGTTTGACTCATAGTTGACTTTTTGATCTATGGACTTTTTCTTAATTTGGCCAATTGGGATTCACTTGATATCATATTTGTGACTTGCTCCAAGCATAATTTCATGTCCATTTCATCATTATGTCATAATTTTGGCCAAAGGTATAAATTGGTGCAATTTTGCAAATGGCATATTAAAAACAAAAACAAGTTGACAATGCATGGTGCAGACCAAAAACAGTGGAGTTACAAGCCATTGTGCAGCCTGTTGAGGCCCAATTCGACCAGGGTTTTGCACCCTCCATTTCCATGTTTGCAAGTTTAGCAAAAGTGCAATTGGCTTCAAAGAGTAAAAACAAGGTTAGCATTTCACAAGTACATACAAAACAGCATAAGTAATGGTCCTGTACTGCATAACCAAGGCCCATCCGACCAAGCTTTCACACCCCCATTTCACACTTATGCAAGGATTAGCAAATTGGCAAATGGTGCATTTTAAGTTAAACCAGTTTGCAGCATGGATTAACAACATTAAACAGACCATATAAAGCATTTTTCTGTCACATTTCAACCCTAGCCACCAGCTGAAAACACACAGAAAACCTCCATTCTCTCATCTTGCATTTTGACCTTTTGAGAATTTCTGACTAAAACCTTAAGAGTGCTCGAGCAATCTTTGATTCCCTCATCACCTAGCCAATCTTTGGGAGCATTTTGAGCCATAAAATCACGACTGGAATTCCTTTTTGAGATCTGTTTCTTCAAGCTACTTACAAATGGCAGATTGTGAGTTGTTCATTTCCAAGCATCGATGAGCTGAAGTTACTCAACCATATACATTAGGGAAGCATAATCTTCATCTGTATCAAGCATTTGCAAACAGGAAGTACCAGAATCATCCTCTGCTCTTCATTTGGGTCAGTATTCGAATCTTTTGTTTTTTTAATCCTTGCCATGTTTAAAGTAGACCTTAGCATGCTGAAGATGATGAGCTTTGTCTCATATGAAATGGTTAAGTAGGTTGCTAGGAATCTGAAAATGAAGATTTGTGTGTATATGCATTTTCGCTCGATTCTCTTTTATTAGCATGTCTCCATGAAAACTGAGCTTGGTTTTGTATTATGCATGTTCCAATGGTTCTAATGATATGTTGCTTGATCATTTCTGGATAATTTCCTTCATGACCAAGTTTTGATGTTCAGTTCTTCCTCTGCTCGATTTGTGAAACATGCTGCGATTTAATGAAAATAACTGTAGAATTGTTGTTGGCCTGGCTTTGATGAACGTTTCTGGGTAGCCATTTTAATTTATGGGATTTCTGTGGAAAAATTCGAATTGGTGATGATGATGTTCAGGTTGCTGAAGCTTAAACCCTAGACTTCTTTTTAAAACCCAGAAAAAATGGATGTTGATTGGCTGTTGTTTTTCGTTTCACTGTTTCATTGAAAATGAGCCAACCACAACATTTCCCGTGTCCTTCCCAAACGCAGCGTTTGGTTTAATGAAACGCCAAATTACCATAATGCCACGCTGTTGACCACTTTGACTCATCCTTTCCATGTTATTTGTTCATACTTCATCCATTTATGCCTCAACTTCAAAAATCAATTTCTCATTCATTTTAATTCCAAAAATTGTGAAACTTTTTCCTCATGATCATGAATGTGTCCTTTATTTTATGATGATTTTTAATGATTTTTGCATTGGTTGGATTTTTTTATAATAATTGCTTTCCCAACATGTGTGCATAAATGATACCCTTGGCCATTTCAATTGTGAAATAATGATGTTGCATCCTTTGCCTTTGAAATTTTTTGTGGAGAAACTAGACACATTGGCCTTCATTTTGATATAAAGTTTGTGGATTTCCCATTTGTGGTTTGCTGGATATGATTTTTTGAAGTTGAAGTGTACATTTGGTGTCACAACATGAACATGCATTTTCCCTAATTTTGTTGACATGCTTCCTTGCATCCAAATGCCCCCAATTTTTGCATGAATGATCCTTTGTATGTCTATTTCATGTATGAATTTTCTTGGAATTTATCTTGCTGTTTTCCATTTGATTGTGATTTTTCTTCCCTGCCTAGTCCATGGTTGACTTTTTGTGCTACATGTTGCCAAATCATTTGGGAAATTCTCATACCATATTGTATGATCATGAAATTTCATATGTGATAACTAGACATCTCAAGCTTTGCATTGGTGTTAATCTCATTCATTTCTCTTCTGTTTTCAATTTGATATGATTTTTTGAAGTTGACCCATGCTTGTTGACTTTCACCATGCTTACTTGAATTTAGTTTGACTTCATGATTTTACTTGACTGCCTTCCTCTCATCCAAATGCCATGAAAGTTTACATGTATACCATGTTAGATGTTAGGATTGAGTGTGATTTATTTCATGATTTTTGAGATTGCTTAGGTTGACTTTTGATGCAAGTCATTCTGTTGACTTTTGTATGCTCTCTTTGCCTTACTTTGACTTCAAATGTTCATGAAATGATCATAATGCATGATATGATTGTGGGCCCAATTGTGATTGCTTTCTAATTGGTTGACTTTGACTTTGAGTTGACTTTTCCTTGCTGCCTTGACTTTTTCTTTCATGTTTGACCCTAGGCTAGTCCTAGTGGTCCTTTGGACTTATGTTGAGTTCATCTGTTTCAGGTTGAGCACAATGCTTCAAAGATCACTCAAACTTGTTTGAATTTGATTTGTTTATCCCATGCTAACCTTTGTTTTGCAGATGGTGTGACTCATAACTTGAGTCTTGCTTTGCACAGTTGACCTCCTGTGGTTGACTGTTTATCCATTTCTTTTGATTTTGACTGTTGACTTGTTTACTAATGAGTTTGACTTTTTTCAGGTACTTTAGTTGCCTAAGTTCTTTGAACTTGCTTGCTTTGCTTTTTAGCATTTGCTTTGAGGTATAATTACTTCTTCTTCATGTAGTCTGGAGACCCGGTCTGTTATTTGACCGGGCAAACTGTCTGAAGTCCTCCTTAAGAGGCAATGCCTGTGTTTGTTTAAATTTGTCCTAAGCAGGAAAAGTCCTTCAAGTAAGGCAATTGGTGGAAGGTAGGGATAAGCAATCTATCCCCCACTATTCAGTGTGTCCTCTCTTTGCTCCCAGTACCTGGTTGAAGCATTGAGATAAATACCCAAGATCTAATCGAGTCAATAATGTGGAGAGAGTTCCTACTTTCTGAACTCCCACACTTTCTTTGATGCTCTCTCTGATTTGAGATAGAAGCAATGAGGCACACCCCTCATCTCCTATTCATCTGCTTCACCTGAGCCCCTCAATGGCCAGGTTAAGAGCGACCCTCACCCATTACAGTGGACTTTCAAAGTCAAACCCTCTTGTGTGAGCCCCCAATTGTTTGGCTATAGAGTGTGCTGTTTGCTATTCATTGACTGATTGCTTGCTCTATGTGCATTTGCTTGCCTATATGTTATGCATTTATCACCATCAATTGTCATTAATGCATGAGCATCTCTTTTGTCTGTTTGACATCATCATTGTTGTTTACCCATTGAGGACAATTGTAAGTCCCACGAGTTGGCATTTGTTCCTATGATATGGAAGTGAGTATAAGTCCATCACATTGGCCACTCATCTTATCTTTGCCTGTTGTATAGTTTGTATGTGAGGATACAATTGTAAGTCCCACAAGTTGGCAGTTGCTTTCCTAGGATCATACTGTGTGTTAGATTAAGTCCCACAAGTTGGCATCTGACATCCACTGTTTTATTTTATCTGTTTATGAGAGGATGCAATTATAAGTCCCACAAGTTGGCATTTGCTTTCCTATGATCATGTGTGGGGTTAACCTAAGTCCCACAAGCTGGCAGTTGACTTCCATATTTCTTCATTGTTTTCTTTTGAGGAGATCGGTGTAAGTCCATTGAGTGGCATCTGATATCCTGTTCTGTTTTAGGAGACTGGTGTAAATCCATCTATTGGTATCCGGTATCCGCTTTTATTTCTTTGCCTGTGGAGATTAGTGTAAGTCCATTGAGTGGCTTCTGATATCCCGTTTTGTTTTAGGAGATTGGTATAAGACCATTGATTGGCATCCGGTATCCGTCTTTCTTTGTCTGTTTGTTATTATTAATTGCTATTCCAAAGGACACACTTGAATCATCTGCTATATGATTTCAAGAAGTGAACCTTCTAAGAAGTTTTACTTTCCATCTTCATCTGTTCATCATTCATTATGTCCTAGACTTTTCACACTTTATCTTTTAAAAAACTTGACATAAGTGTTGTGCAAACATCTTCATGTTTTTCTAACTAGAAACCTGGACTCAAGTCCTTGACCTTTTTTTTCAAACTTCATTTCATAATACTTATTTGAATTGATCTTAATCATACTTTGACTTCATTTTCATAATCATAATCAGTAACTCCACTCATTCACTTGTTTTGGCTTTGTCCATTAATGTTTTCATACATGAACTATAGGTTTGATTTATCTTAGTGGTTGATGTCAATCTCACCTTCTGTCTTTAGTGATTGAATTGTAAGCCTTCCTTGCCTATTATAGGGTTAACCCCTCCCTGGCAAGTTGAAGCTGTTCTCACATGGTGGACGTTGTTGATTATATAAGGTTGAGTTTTCTCCCGTGGATAACGTAAGACCTAGGGTTTGTGTTTAAAATTGAACCTAACCCACTTTTGGAAATCTTTTAGCCGAACTACGGCGTTTTGATCCTTACCTTTGATGGAAGGTACGTAGGCAGCGGGTTCATCCGCTCAAACCCAATAAAACTTGTACATTCTTTCCTCATCATCTCACTTATGTTTGCACAATGCATATGTCTTAACAAATAACAATCTTTTACAACAAGTGTGAAAAGGGCTCCCTAGGAGTACCTAGGACGTAGTGGGTGCCTAACACCTTCCCATTGCGTAACTTACCCCTTACCCGGAATCTCTGATCTTTTATTAGTTTTCTACGTGTAAAACTTCTTAGGCTTTTGTTCGCTTTTTAGCCAATCCTTTGGATAAATAAAAGTGCGGTGGCGACTCGAAACTTCATTGTATGCTTTGCTTATGGTTTAATTGATAAATCATATGGCGACGAATACACCGCTACACTGCTCACTGTTTATTATGTTAAATACGTGATTTAATATAATTGACAATGCCGTGAAAACCTACAGGGTCACATACAAAAGGACAGATTGATTAGAGATAGAGTAACTATGGAATACCGTAATATATAGTGCACTTAAGTGAATTGTAGAACATCGTAAGGTACGATATACTTAAGTAGAATACGAAATATGGTAAGGTACCACGTGCTTAAGTGATTTTGGCATATTATAAGATAGGGGCCACATACACTTGAGTGAGCTTTTTTTAGCTTGCAGCCCACACAAGTGGTTCTATAAATAGAACCCTTGTGTAGAAGCATTTGTGCAGTTGCAATTTCGTTTCTCTCTCTCTCTCTCTCTCTCTCTCTCTCTCTCTCTCTCTCTCTCTCTCTCTCTCTCTCTCTCACTCAAAGCCTTCATTCATAGCAGTTAGCACTGAGATTGAAGGAATCCATTCGTGTAGAATGAGTAGAGGCGTTGTCATCGTTCAACGTTCGTGATCGCTCCGTAGATCTACATCAAAGGTTACAATCACCACAAGAGGTAACAATTCTATCACTGATCATGCCCATTCGTAAGGATCACTAAAGGAGAAATTTTAAATTCCGCTGCGTTTTGGATCACTCTTCTCCTTCATAATGAAGCGTTACCTATGTTGATGGTAACGATTTTTGGTGAGCCTCGATACCATTGTGATGGATCGGGTGTGAATAGCTAATTCCTATGATGGCGGATTAGTGAAGTGTTACCTATGGTGATGGTAGAGATTTTTGTGTGCTCCAGTTCCAAGAGGGAATCGATCCTATGGTGGGGATCATGGAGTGAGATGAACCTGAGTGTTCATATTTCGTACCACATGCATGTCGAGTCGGTGTTGAGTACATTGCATAAGTGTTGCATTTGTATTGGTTGTTATTGATGTGTTTCTGGATAAGATGTTGTTGCATATGATGTTAATGATGATTGAGATGTAATTTTGTATGATTCTAACAATAATTGAGATGTTATCGTATATGATGTTGATCATGATTTGGATGTAAGAATGTGATATATTGTTATGCATGATTGTCTAGATGTTGTACTTCATTCTTCACTATATATCGTTATTATTGAAATGAATTCTCACTCCTTCTGTTTGAATGTGGCCTTTACATGGGCATTGTGCAGATACTCAAGAGTAGTATTGCTGAAGTAAGTGGAAGATAGATCTTAGATTACTTCTTTATTTTGTCGCTTTTACTAGTGGTACCTTGCTCTGATCATGTAATGTCGGGTTGGGTTAAATGCTTATTTTATTCCTTATGTTTGATTATGTTGAAGTCATAAGACAAATTTTGTTGTTGAGAATTCTTAAGATGTTGAGTTAATTGATTACAACTCTCTTATTTTATTATTATAATTGAAGTTGAGACTAGATGTTATTACTTGTTTTATCTTCCATTATTGTGATGATAATTCCGTTGTGATGATACTTTAAGAGACATTCATTATAAGAGATGTTGTATATCTACCTGGATGTTATCTACGAGGTGGTGATCACCGTGCTCATAAGGGAAACAAAGATCCGACAAAGTCCGGTATATTTCATATAAAAATACCTAGCCGAAGCAGAGAAACAAAAAATAGAGAAAGTTGCCCTAGTCGTGGTAGTGGCATCGTGAAAAAATCTGGAGATACTTTATGGTACACTCCATAGTAGTTCGAATAGATTTACCATTAATACAAATGCTTTACCAACCAAACCTGGCTGGGAGATGGACGAAATGGGAAATTGAATTTTCTGAATTCAAAATATCTTTTGAAGCTAGGAAGGCACTAAAAGCTCAACTATTTTCCGACTTCCTAGCTAGTACACGAATTCCTGGAATCAACCACTCATTCATCCAGGAAACCAAGAAAATACCAACTGTAAATAAAGTAGAAGTAACTATAATGGCCATAAGCGCATTGTCCTATATTTCTTAGATCTCTCATATCAAAGAGTACATTGAACACATGAATCTACCTCTAGATCCATTAGAATCCACACTTGTAAAGAAAAGAGCCAGTGGGTATACGGTGGTAAGAGGAATCCTATAAAAGAGAGGCCTTTCCACTCCCCCTTCTAAGACACCTATAAAAGGAAAAACCTGATTACGCCTTCTTGGAAGTATAAGAGGGGATAGTTGGACAACACTTAGGAGATACCGCTTTTGCTAAAAAGATCCTGAAGGTAGGATATTTCTAGCTAACCCTAACGCAGGACGGCCGAGAGTATGTCAAGAAATATGACCAATGCCAACGAAACGAGGATGTATTCAAAGCCCCATCCACTGAGTTACACGTCCTTACTTAGTCGTGGCCCTTCATGCGACGGGAAATGGACGTTCTTGGTCCCTTCGCTTCAGCACTCAGTCAACTCAAATACTTAATTGTATTTGTTAACTACTTGACAATGGATTGAAGCTGAAGCTCTAGCAAAAATCACAACAAATTTTTCGAAGTTTTTCAAGAAGAAACAATTGGCACAATTCGGAGTTCCTCAATCCACTGTGATAAACAATGGAATGCAGTTCATAGACGGGAAATTTCAAAGCCTGGTGGAGGAATTGATAATCAAGTAATACTTCTTATCGATCAAACACCCACAAACCAATGGCCAAGTGAAAGTCGTTAACCGGGTTATGGTTTCAGGTTTGAAAAGAAGGCTAGAAGAAGCCAAAGGAAATTAGGCTGATGAATTACCACATGTCCTATGGGCATACCATACAATCCCCCAATCCACAATAGGAGAGACTCCATATTGACTTACCTATGGGGTGGAAGTAGATATCCTAGTAGAAATCAAAGAGTTGGCATGGAGAACAACCAACACCCTCCCAAGAGAAACAAACGATGCTTCCCTCATAGAAGAGGTAAACTTCTTGGAAAAAAGAAGATTCTAAACTACCTTCACAAGCACCATTGTCCAGTAAACTATGACTTCCAAGTATAACCACCACGTATGACATAGAGAATTTCAGTAAGGAAATATAGTATTTTCAAGGGCCGATATCAGAGGAAAAATGCTCGCGACGACAAGTTAGACGCAAACTGGGAAGGAACTTATCGAGTAACAGAAAGCACTGGGCGAGGAGCATATCGGTTAGAATATCTAGAAGGAGAGAAAATATCGAGGACATGGAACATAGCCAAACTCAAAAGGTATTATAGTTAAAAAGTAAGGTTCAATGTTTTTGTTTGTATAGCCTCGCCGATCTGAAACAAACGAATGCTTACATAAAATATTTCTCTGTTATTTTTCGTATGCTTGTTTTGTTTCCCCCTTTTCAGGGCATTAGAACTGCGGAAATCAGGGGTGATTTCGGATACACTTTATACGCCCGACTACAACAATAAATTCCCCACAGCGCTTCGAGCGCCTTAAATATTTAGGGGAGCTATCAGTGACACTTTGCACGTCTGACTAAAGAAATCAATTCCCTCAGGGGTGATATCGAAGATGTTTTGACGTCCAAATACAACATTCAAATACCCCTTACGAAAGATATACACACATTTGTGCATAGCTGGAACCCCCTTCGGATCCAGCCAATCTAAGGGACGTGAATGGCGGAGCTTGGAGACATCCACCTCGATCCAAGTCATACCTCGGGGGAAGGGACATGGATCCTCTACTCTTGGTTGAGTATGGTCCTCTGTGACGCAGAGCACAATACAAATACGGAGGTATGACCGCATCTTGCTAGACGAAGTTAAAACGTTAACAATCAAAATGATAAATACAATAAGGTGTATAAAAATACAAAATAACCAAATATAAAATTATATATCCACGTACTCGGAGACATAGTACATTAGAAAATAATTAAAGAAGACGGAAGGAAGCATGGTAGGCAAGAAGCTCTGAGACAAGACATTCCAGTTGATACATGACACTTTGACAAGCAACCTTTTTTAAGAGTTCCATATCAGGAACATCTAACGCACTATGTTAACCTTGAAGAGCTTTTTCTATCTCCACCATGCTTTCCTCACATCCGGCCATCTTTTCCATAATACCCTGGATACCGAGGGACACAATAGCGGTAAATTCAGGACTATCAAGCTATGGATAAGCTTAACGTCAATAAAACCAGAGTCTCCACCGTGCTTTTATTGTTTCTAAAGGAAAAGGGAAAAGCATGAACAAAACCCAAAGATAAGAAGTTTTCAAATCAAAACTAATAAAATACCAGAGATTACAGGTAAGGGGGTTGGTTACACAGAGGGAAGGTGTTAGCACCCAAAGTGTCCTAGGTACTCCTAGGGAGCCCTCCTTTATGTATGCATGTGTTTTTGGTATAAAATATGTTTGATAAAATAGAGTGGGGGATGAGAAAAGAATTTATTGATTATATTTTTGTGTTTGACAAGACCTTCGGTCTTGTGCCTATGTACCAACATAAAAATGAGGGATCAAAACCTCGTAGTTCGCGGCAAAAATTTCAAATAAGTTGGTGAATTGCTTTTAACTAAAGTTAATAAGAGAAGGCACAAAGGGCCAAAAATTTGAATGGAGTTGTTAGTTCTTTTTGTCCTTTGAAATTTTAAGTCATTATGATTAAATTTATTTACAAGTTTGATTTAAGAAAGAGTTTGAAAATTTAATGGCATAAGGCCAAAGTTTCTAATCATTAAAACAAAGTCTAAGTTTAAAATCACAAGCACATTAGTTTTTGAAAAGGGGGAGAGATTTTAAAGTTAAAGAAGTGGGAGAAGATGAAGAGGCTATCCTAAGCAAAAATTTAAACGTTAAGAGTTGAAAAGATCTGACCAATGGGATGAAATCCATCAAACAAGAATATCATATAGAAACCCATTTTCCTTTGGACTTTAATCAAGCAATGATCAATAAGCAATGAGCAATATTCAGACATCATTAAGGTCAAGGCAATAAAATAAGATAGCCACATCCAAGCAAGCACTTAAATAGCTAACAATCTTCATTGTCTTCCCATGTATCAGATGAAATATTCCTTGATCAACTTAGAACAAAACATCAGACACAAGATCAAAATAACAATTAAGCACAGAGACAGAGTAGCAGATGAATCCAATAATCTCTCAAGTCTTATATCAGATGAAGACACAATTCAAAGTAGCTCAGTATCAAGATGTTGGCATTGGCCAAGTCCTTTTAGCATAGTGAATGTTGCCTAATCCTAAGTCCAAAAGTTCATATCAAGTTCAATAGTCCACCAGATGTTTTTTAAGGTTTTTGTTGTTATTAGGTATTTTAAGGTCCTAAGACCACAGACAAAATCAAAACACACAAACAATATATACAATCACAATATATGGCTAAAATGATCAAAGTTAAAAGGACATAAACATAAACAAGTTATATGAAATATAAATGGCAATGAATGATAAATGACTAAAATTTAAATTGAAATAATAGTAAATGACTTGAAAGTAAAGCAATATTAACAAGAGTTAGTAAAATGTTAGTTAAAAGTTAGTCAAGTGTTAGTGGTGATTTTAATTGATTAAGTCATTCTTTGGATAACACTCAACCATTCATTCACAAGTATGAATCCTTAAACCAAGACATCTTCCACGAGAAGGGCTCCAACTTGGATAATTCAACAAGTATGCCACTAGCTCCCATGAAAGTAAAAAAGGTCAAGTCTCCATACAATGCCATGAAGAATGGGAGACTTACAATCTCACTTACTAGAATGTTATGCCTTGAGGGTCAAATTTAGCTCTATGTTAAGCAATCGTAATTGGACTTATGTAGAAGTCACAACTATCTGAGGCCAGACACTAACAATTTAGGTGTTAATGCATGTTAGAGATTTGGTATGAAGAACCAAACTCCTAAAATATACCACACACTAAAAGAAAAAGATCAAAAGGGAGGGACCTATCTCAGTCACAATTGTATTGATTCATCTGACACAAGGTCATTGATGAATCAATTAGCCTTTAGACATTAGAGATTTCATTTGTCAAATGATGGAATGGGGAAGAATAGGGATGAAGATGAAGAGGGAGGGGAAGATAGAAACACAAATTGATCATGGGAGGAATTTCATCAAATCAAAACCATTCGTTCATTTTGGGAGATGAAATGTAACATTTCATCAATCCCCCTAAATCCAATGGTTTTGATCCAACAAAAGTCAAATCATCCTTGACCAAGGCACAAACAGAAAGTCAAACATCACAATACCATAAAAATGGCTCAACATAATTTTTAAAAATTTAATCAATTAAAAATCAATTTTAAAATGGATTAAAATGCATTTTAACTTGGTCAAAACCTAAAATCCCTTCAAAACACCCAATAAATGGCCAAGGGATTTATCCTAGGTCAACAAAGGTCAAAGGACCTTAGACAAAAAAATTCACAATTTTTAAAAGGTCAGAAGTATTTTTAAACAATTAAAAATATGCATAATAACATTTAATTCATGAAAATTACCAAAACTAATCTAAAAAATAATTTTATTTCAGAATATGGAAGAGAAAAATATTTAAATATTTTTGGTGAAAGTCCCTTATTTTTTGGATTAAAAATGAAATTTCTATGAATTAAATAAAATAAGTGGATTAAATGGAAATTCAGAAAATACAAAAAAATAAGGGCCATCAGATCTCCCTCATTAATTGAGGTGGAAGATCTGATGGCCACGCGCGTGCTATCCACGATGGACCAAGTCAAACGTGTTGCAAAGTTGGTAATCAAAAGGGACGCTCAAGATTAAAATGTTGGAACCAGATCAGATGGCTTAAACCTTGCCAACGCACCGCCGGAGCCCTAACTCTGGTCATCTTCTCCGGTGGATCTCACCGGACTGGTCGACCCTCAACCAAATGAAAAATGGAAAGTGAGTACATGTTTTTGAAAGAAAAATGCTCAGGAGCACGAATCTGACCTCCATTTCTTCCAATTCCAAGCATATAGAAAGATACATGGATTTGAAATTTGAGGTTCATGATCTAGGTTGCTTCGATTTAACCTCAAAGCAACTCAATCTTGTTTCCTATATTGGTAGGACTTCAACCAACCAAAAATCAAAGAGAATACAGTAGAATTGAGAGAGAATCGAAGGCTCAAAGTTTCTGAAAAATCACCTTCGGGTAGCTTCAAATTGGCTTGATCTCGATCTGAATTTGCTTAATTCTTCCTCCTCTTGCTTGCAGTGATCAATTGAGATGCAGAGGCAATGATTTAGGCCTAATTCATGATGCAATTACATTCCAATTCGTGTACAATGGATCATTAAATGATAGCATGTAAGCATGCAAAAGGAAATGGACAATTGAATTCAAATCTTGCCAAAACAAACCTATGAAAGGAAACATGCGCAAGTCCCTCAATGTTGGTCCAAATGAGGTGATATTAGACATTTTGGAAAGGTGAGATCAAGGGGAACAACTTTCATGTTGAACACTTTTCTATTTGAAGCTTGGATCATGATGAAGTTTGAGATGGAATTTTGGAAAATCAAATATAGTTGAAATTTTTCTAAGTACCAAGTCAAATATCCATTTCTTCCACCTTGAATAACTTTTTCTATGAGCTTAAAATGAAAACCTTTCATTCATAAAAGTTGTACCTCTTTAAAACCTCTTAAATTTGGTCACAAATTTGACATCATTTGGATTTGGCATGAAGGAGTTATGCATTTTAGAAGTTGAGGAAAATTTTTTGTTGAATGGTGATGGTCCAAAATGACCTATAATGTTTCCTCTTGGCACATGCCTTTTCAAGTTGAATTTAACATTTATCAAAGAATAAAAGTTGGAGAGGACATCTTGAAATTGATCATTAAACTTGGATGGCCTTTATTTCATAACAATTGAGCAAGTTATGGTATTTTGGAGTTGACCTCCTAACTAGGGCATAAACAAAATGACTTATAATCTTTCACCATAAAAAATGACTTTCCAAGAAAAAATAGCTCTTGACCTCAACATTAAAGTTGTTTGAAATGTCATAAGGAATAAAGTTTATCTTGTAATAATTTTAATATGACAAATATTGTAGGAGATAGGGTCTAGTGAACCCCAATTTTGACTAGTTGACTTTCTCTGGTTAACCACCATGAACCAACTTGCAAACTTGAAGTTATCTTGATCTTTAGAGCTCATGGAGGATAATATACGTATAAGATGATGTAATATGAAGTAGCCCTTGAAATATTTGATCAATTGTTGAAGAAACTTGTTGAGTAAGTCACACAAGATACCCAGATGAATTAGGGCTTCCAAGGCAAACAAGCCTCAAATTCTTGATGAATTCTTGATCAAAATGATAAATTAAGATAATGGGGATCCATATATGATGTATAGAACCAATGTGAACCATATCGTGATTGATATCCTTGCATTTAGGGTCTCAAACCCTAGTTGTGAGCTTGATGAGACATTGGTGGATGCACACACTACCTACAAAAGAAACAAAGCTATACATAGACATATTTTTGGCATTTTAGTTAGTAAATAATGAATAACAAAGTATGATACAATCAAATATGCTTGTTGATCTCTCCCAATGAAAACCCAATGAATGAGGGGTAAGGAGGATGCTAAGGTGTGATCCCAAAGCCAATGCAAATGATGAGATAACATGAGGGATCTTAGGGTCAAAATTGGGGTCTTATAGTTGCCCCTATTTAAGGATATTCTAACTGAGGATGTGAAGGTTAATATTGTTTGTCTTTTGAAATTTTAATTCAATATGATTAAATTTATTTACAAGTTTGATTTAAGAAAGAGTTTGAAAATTGAATGCCATAAGGCCTAAGTTTCTAATCATTAAAACAAAGTCTAAGTTTGAAATCACAAGAAAAGAAGCTTTTGAAAAGGGGGAGACATTTTGAAATTAAAGAAGTGGGAGAAGATGAAGAGGCTATCCTAAGAAATTTTTTAAAAGTTAATAGTTGAAAAGATCTGACCAATGGGATGCAATCCAACTGACGAGGATGTCATATAGAAATTCATAGCCTTTCTCATCTCAATTGATCACTACAAGCAAGAGGAGGAAGAATCAAGCAAATTCAGATCGAGATCAAGCCAATTTGAAGCTACCCGAAGGTGATTTTTCAGAAACTTTGAACCTTCGACTCTCTCTCAATTCTACACTATTCTCTTTGATTTTTGGTCGGCTGAAGTCCTACCAATATAGGCAACAAGATTGAGTTGCCTTGAGGTCAAATCGAAGCAACTCAAATCATGAAATTCAAATTTCAAATCCATGTATCTTTCTATATACTTGGAATTTTAAGAAATGGAGGTCAGATTCGTGCTCCTGAGCATTTTTCTTTCAAAAACATGTACTCACTTTCCATTTTTCATTTGGTTGAGGGTGGACCATTTTGGTGAGGTCCACCGGAGAATATGACCGGAGCTATGGCTCCGATGGATCGTCGGCAAGGTCCAAGCCATCTGATCTGGTTCCAACGTTTTAATCTTGAGCGTCCCTTTTGATTACCAGCTTTGTAACGTGTTTGACTTGGTCCATTGTGGATAGCGCGCGTGTGGCCATCAGATCTGCCACCTCAATTAATGAGGGAGATCTGATGACCTTTGTTTTTTTTGTATTTTCTGAATTTCCATTTAAATCACTTATTTTATTTAAGTCATAGAAATTTCATTTTTAATTCAAAAAATATGGACTTTCACCAAAAATCTGTAAATATTTTTCACTTCCATATTTTGAATTAAAATTATTTTTTGGATTAGTTTTGGTATTTTTCATGAATTAAATGTTTTTGTGCATATTTTTAATTATTTAAAAATACTTCTGGCCTTTTAAAAATTATGAAATTTTTTGTCTAAGGTCCTTTGACCTTGGTTGACCTAGGATAATTCCCTTGGCTATTTAATTGGTGTTTTAAAGGGATTTTAGGTTTTGACCAAGTTAAAATGCATTTAATCCATTTTTAAATTGATTTTTAGTTTAAAAATTATGTTGAGCGATTTTTATGGTCTTGTGATGTTTGACTTTCTGTTTGGGCCTTGGTCAATGTTGATTTGACTTTTGTTGAATCAAAACCATTGGATCTAGGGGATTGATGAAATGCTACATTTCATCTCCCAAAATGAATGGATGGTTTTGATTTGATGAAATTCCTCCCATGATCAATTTGTGTTACTTTTGCCTCAAGCTCACCTCGATAGACATCTTCTCTAGTCTTCATAAGTCGAACCCCAAGATCTTCCACCTGCCTATTTAATACGGTCGGGGAACCGTAGAGACACCTTTCTTCATAAAGGAGGGATGCACGCTCTAGACATCCATGCATCTCCAGACGATCTTTCTTATGACCCACCTTCTTTGACCCAACAAGGTTGCAACGAGTCTTTAATGACTGCACTTCTTGAGGAAGAACAAGAGGCATTAGAAACTATTCAGTGTCAATAACTAATTGGTTAAGAAGTGGCATTACCCCCATCACAACGATAATTATCTCCTTTCCCATAAAAGCATGATCCCCGACAAGGAACAAGATTGCTTACTTCCTCAGGTTGTTGAAAAGCAGGACCAGCCAATAGGGAGGGCAAAGTAAGATGAGCACCAGATAACCCTTCAAGAGTATCAATCATAAAGTCAATCTTCACTCGTTCGATCCTCTTCACACGTCTTTATTAGGGGAAACTAAAATGATTATGACGTGTTTCTTTTTAGGCTGATCTCTGGAAGGGGCCGATGCAGTTTGAGTAACTCCGTACTCTAATAGGGTCGAATTATTCTTTTACTTATCTAAAAAATAATAAATAAAAGTAAAGACTAAGATAAATCCACATATCCACAAAAGGAAGAAGTAAACAACTTACCAAACACCTTTCTTCGTCCCTCCACAGAATCAACCTTCACCACTTCCTTGCTGGGTATCAGATCGTCAGAAAACAAAACCATGATCGTTTCAGATCTCTATCGACCTCATTAAGAGATTCATATGACACCCAGTAACTCTGGGCACATTCAGAGAAATGTTCTTGAGACCAAAATCACTATCATCGTCTTGTGCAGCTAGTTCACTCGTTAGAATTAGGGGGGCAAATACAAAATTCTTCATGAGAAAGAGGGGAAAGAGGCTTATTTAGGAAGTAATTAGGTTTGAAATACTTCCGACAACAACCTAAACGTTGAAGACTCGATTTTGAATACGATGAAGGGAAATAAGCCCATGACCAACAACACCTTTCGAAGCGGGACATACCTTAAAAAGATGAAAGAAGAGATCTTGGGAATCCGAACCCATCTTCCCCCGATATTCATACCAATATTGGAATACCCAGACGAAACCCCAGGCACATGGATGGGGTTGTGAAGGGGAAACACAAAGGTGATCCAAACCCTCTTTCTCGAAAGGAGTTAATGGAAGACGGACACTCAAATCCCAAAAAGTGCAAGGATAAAAAGGGATAGGACACCCTCCAAACTGATGAAATACCCTTTTACTAGCCAAAACTTGTAGGATTTCCCAATCGGAAGAAACCCATATTTCTAAGGGGCCAAATAGAATTTCTTTCCCCAGAACAAAAGCAAACTAGTAGGCTAAATATGTTGGTTCGACCCAAGAATAATCTTCCACTACGATCGCCGCCATCAAACCAGGGTCAAGTAAGGGCATGGGATTCACAAAGATAATCATAGTGATATAAATGAAATAGACAAGTATATGGTAGTATCACAAAAATGAATCGAGAATCAATGCCCAGACCCTTATAAGAAAGGAGAAAATGTCGATCGACAGTCGACATTAAAAGAATCAAGATAACAAGATTTTTCTCCCATCAACCCACATGAGAGTGGGAAAACACTCAATTAACCTAGGTAGAGTAATTGATACACCTAAGGTGACGTGCTTAGAATTAAGGGAGACAACAAATCAGCGACAGGGAAAACATTTAATACGCTCATTGTTTCTGCGAAGCACTCCAAACATTTCTACTTTCAATATAACTGGCCTAAGCTACTATAGACTTACCGGTCCTCAAGAACCCCGGTAAGTCTTAGGTTCAAATGTTATGGCCCGAGCATAGCCCCCGCAATCCGGCCACGTCTCTGTTGGTCTGATCACCCTGAGACTAAGCACCCTTGTTTCGAATGTACTAGTCAGTCACTCCGACGACTTCTAGAATATTCTCGTAACCATTCGAATATCATGTACCTAGATGTAGGAGATCCATTCCCTAAGAATATCCAACTTTTTCCTGCTTTTCACGCCTGAAAGATAGAGATGCAGTTATTCTTCTTCCCTATATATACGGGATCGTGCCATTTCATGTAACAAGTTTCAAACATAATTTGAATACTCTCATATTATTAATATATTAAATTGAGCATCAGAGTGCTAACCTTGTAGGTACACCCCTACTCATCCGTACCAGAAGCTCTCCTTTGTCGCAACTTCCATAACTCTTCACGGTTTTAGTTCTGAAATGGAACACAGTCGATTGGGTATATGCTCCAATCAATTAGACAATTTAAAAAACATATCCTAATCATTATGACAATTTCCAATTCATTTGGCTAGACTCCAAAACATTTTAGGTGATTTTCTTTGATAAATAGAGGCTTCAAAAATATTTTTAATGAGTGTGTTATTTAGCCATGTTGTTTTACAAAAACTCCCTTGCGTTTTTACAAAACACTGATCACTCATACACGATTAGGCGAGCTTTCACACTTTCTCTCTTTCACACTCTGAAGCATAAAGTCTTTTTTCAAATGCACCAGCGACATAAGAACTTTACTTAAATATTCATGGATATGAGGATTGAGATATCTTCAAGTTAGAAGACATCATCAGAGGATATCACATTGATCATTATACCCTAATTCTTCGTCTTTATTTAGAAGAAGTGCTTGAACAGACTATCTTGTGCATCTTTGACCGCTTGAAGTAGTTTTGAATTTTGATTGCTTCATGATTTGTAGTCACTAAGTTTACATTGTATCTTTATGAGTTGTCATCATCAAAACCATGATAGGTCTAGGCATGACTTGCTTAGCTTTGATCACATCCTAATTAACCTTACAAACACATGGTTCCACACCATATTTTGAAGAGTTCAAGGATAAAGGCCATGCCATAACACTATAGATTTATGGATATTACCGACTATTCTAGAGAAAATGGACAAGTTCGGAGTCAAATTCATGACAGGCTATTGATTACTCTAAAGTACGGTAAACTTTCAGAATTCTCTGGTTTTTCTTTTCCTCGTTTTCTTAGGCCACACGGGTTAAAGAAATTTGTACAATTTGGAAATAAAATCAAATAGCACACACTCTTGGTTCAACGAGTTTATATTAATCTGTCTACTACTCAAATAGGTAGCTTTCTTCATCTTCATGGTGAGGGTACCGTAATTCACCTTGATGCAAATTGTGAATGGAAAGGTATTTACAAGAAATATTTCTTGAGGAAGTAACTATATAAAAAATAGAGGTTAGCCCAAGGTACCTCTAGAAATATAAACAACCATTTTGCTAGCAATATGTTTTTGGATGATAAATTGCTTCATTATGTTATTGTCCCAAAATCCTCAAATCATTCTCAGATACGTGAGTTTGAGTTCAATATCATGTTTTCCCTAAAACACAACATTCTCTTAAACTGGGCTTAAATTGTGAAAACTAACATGTCCATATCTAGAGGGAAAATAAATGGGATACCTTATGCTTAGAAAATAAATAGACTTCTTGCATTTTGCAGTGTTGATTTAAAAGGATAATTAAAATTAAAAATAAATGAAGTTTAGAATATGATCGATAAAGGTATTTTAGGCAAAATGGGAGTGTTTTGGGATGAGGAAAAGAAAACCTACATTCAAAAGAGTGATCTAATACCATCACCCACTACTCCTTCTACATCTTCTAATCCTTTTGAACCTTCTAACCCTGACCACGAACCTCCAACCACTATCACCAACTAGATGATCATGAATCAACTTCTGAATATGCAAATCTATTGTGGAAGTATGTGCTTGCAAGTATAATTAAGAAGTGACCAAAGCTCATAGATAAGCAAGATATTATTGACCTTGATAAGATCATGGTTTTGATGATGATAATACATGAAATTGTAACAACTATTAAAGTGATGACAATAACGCGTGAAGAGAACTAAGTACTAAAGCTAGTCATCAAAGATGCACAAGATGATTGATCAAGTCATGAAGCTAATGAATTAGGGACTTACGATCACTAATTATATCCTATGATGATGGAATCTAATTTAAAGACATCTCAAGCCTCATCTATAAGAATATTTAAAGTGAAGTGTGTATATGATTGATATATTTGAAAAAAGGATTTGAAGCTTTAGAGTGTGAAAGAGAGAAACTATGAAAGCTCGCTTGTGTATAGTTAAGTGATTGGTGTTTTGTAGAAACACAAGGTTGTTTTTGTAAAGTAGTATGGCTAAAACACACACACGCCCACACGCGCACGCTTACATACACACACACACACACGCACGCACCCACACTTATAGAAATATTTTTGAAGCCTCTCTTTTTCAAATATAATCACCAAAAACATTTTTGGAAACTAGTCAGATGAATTGAAAAGTATTAGATTAATTAGGACAAGTTTTTGAACTTTCTAATCGATTAGAACAATTAACTAATCAATTAGGTAAGGGAGAGTCAAGCCCATAATCAATTATGATAGTGTCTTAATGAATGGTAATGATGACTCTCTATTAAAACCTTCTAATTTAAGAGTCAATAATCGATTATTGCATTTTCTTAATCGATTAGGTCATTTATTTTTCCCATAGATTGGTTCCTAATTTAAAACATCCCTTGGCCTATAAATAGAGGGTTCCCTTTCATATTTTATCATTCTAGAAAATGTAAATATCTCACTTTTCCTTTTTTTATCAATCTCTCTAAAGAATTATTTCTTTTCTCTCACTTGTTTAGCCTAAGTGATTTGAGAGAATTCTTGAGTTTAGTGAGGAAATTGTTTTGGAAGAGGGAATTTTTGTAAATTTACCAAGAGTTCTTCTTTCTCTTGAGTAAATTATTCTTCCTTATGAAGTATTTGTTTTGGATTAAAGTTAAACCAGTGTAAAAGCTCTTTGGGGAATTAGTATAAGTTTCTGCTTGGTTCGTGAGCTTCGCCACTTAAAGAAATGCCCTCCTCTTGGGTCTGTGAAGAATAACCAGTGACAAATAATCACATTGGTTCTTGAGCTCAGCCTCTATAAAAGCTCAGTTGGTTTGAGATCTGCCTGGTATAAACTCTCAATTTAGTTCGTGGTCAGCCTGTATAAAACCTTTGTTTAGCTCAGAGGATAGATAACATAAAAAGTACAACTTAGCTCGATATCAGCCTGCACAAACTCTTAGTCTATATTAGAGACTAACTACTTAAAGCTTTGTTCATTGTTTGGCGTGAAGACTAATCGCTTCATTTCAAAATTTTCTATTTGGTTGGAAAGTTATCCTAAAACTTCATTTTTATTTATTAAGGGGTTAACATTCTAAGAACTCTTAAACATTATTGGATACTCTCAAGATCAGTTATTAGGGAGAGAAGTAGGTCACTTCTTTGAGACCAAACCTCTATAAATCTATGGTGTTGTCTCTATTTCATTAACTCTTTTACTTTTTGCTTTATTTCCGCTGCATATTCAAATGTTTTTATTAAAATGTTTTTAAACTCTATTTTAGATGATAATTTTACTTCAAACTATTGGTTTTCAAACCCCCACAATTCATCCTCCCTTCTCTTGTTTATGGAGTCACATGTTCAACAACTATATGGCTACAAGATTTGATGAGATCCACAATACATTGGAAGGTCTCTCCAATAGGTTGGAGTTGCTTGAAGGACTTGGAGAAGATTTTGAGAAGTAGATTACCATATTTTATACATTAGCATTAATTTCTTTGAATTTTCTTTAGAACTTTCAATACTTTACTTTGTATGATTTAAGTACTAGTTTTTGTATATCAATACTTTTATGTTTTGGTTTTATATTATTGTTGTTATGTATGTTTTTTGTTTTTTTATATGTTTCATGTATCGTTGATATGTATGTTTCCTGTTGAATGTATGTGTGTATGGATATCTTTATAATTTTTACTATTTTTACCACTTTTTCTTCTTTTTGATAATGTAAAAAAGGGAAGAAAAGGTTGGTTTGTGTTGTATTTTAGTATCAATTAAAGTTGCAAGTTCCTAATATAGAAATGATTAAATCATTAATAAACTAAGGGGGAGTTATATAATTAAGGAGGAACTTTTCAATATTTATCAAAAACACAAGAACAAATTATTTGTCAACATAAAAAGGAGGATATTGTGAAGAAAGCCTCTTCTACTTGACTTTGTTTTGACAAAGAAAAGTGTATTTCAAAGAAGAAAAAGATAAAGATATCATGAAGAGGGATCAAGGAAAAAAGGAAGAAATGCAATGATCATCATCCTCAAGGTACATATTGTAACACCCTAAACCCCAAAACTTATATAAAAAGAATTACTCGACAATTTAAGGTGTCACCTCGACAACCCAACAAAAACTTTCAAAATATTTATCAACATGCAACGGAATTAAAAAAACTAAAAACTTCAAATTAAACTTCACCAATAAACTATTAAACTTTAAATTACCAAATTCAACATTGACTCTAAAACATGACAAACACCCTATTTTTGATTTTACAAAATTGAGCACTAAAACCACTAAATTGAGATAAATGATCAATAAAGCAAAGAATAGCTCCAACAAGCCACCTTCCACGCATATCAACAACTTTACTCCTGATTATCTACAAGATGTCCATGGTGGACAACATTAAATAAAATAGGTGAGAAATAACTTTGATATAAATGGTGTAAAGAATGAAAAGGTAGAGAAACATACATTATATCATACATTCAATACACAACCAACATCACCATGATCTCACATCCATTCACAATAATATGCAAATAATATGTAATGTGACTCAGTACATAACGTGACACAATGCATGTGGTACCAACTCAATATTTGATTCTCTCAAGAACTAGGTCTCCCTTTTGATCCCATGATCCCCCTACTGAGATCCAAGACCCCCTTCTGAGCTTAGGTCAAGCCACTAGTCCCCCCTTATGAACTAGTGAACATGCCTCTTCCAATAACATGTCACAATGATGCATGTACATACAAATCAATGCAACAACGATAAAAATGCTTACTATCCAAAAATTGAAATAACAAATGCACATAAGCACACAAATAACCCCCTTCTAAACTATTTATCACCAAGCCAACGATACATAACTAATAACTAAATAATCATGCATCTCACACCAAATCATACTCACATCATATAACATCACAAAACTGAAGGAAAATTGTGATCCAAAATTCAACGAAAATTAATTTTTTTCCTTTAGTGATCCTTATGAATGGGCATGATCAGTCATAGAAATCGTTACCTTTTGTCCTGATTGAAACCTTTGATGCAGATCTAAGGAGTGATCACGAACGTTGAATGGTGACAACGCCTCTACTCAGTCCACACGAACGGATTCCTTCAGTCTCAGTGCTAGCTCCTACGAATGAAGGACTTTAGTGAGAGAGAAAGAGAAAGAGAGAGAGAGAGAGAGAGAGAGAGAGAGAGATGAAATTTCATCAAGTGAAATGCTTTTTCACAAGGGTTCTATTTATAGAACCACTTGTATGGGCTGCAAGCTAAAAATCGCACTTAAGTGTATGTGACCCATATCTTATGGTATACCGAAAACCACTTAAGCGCGTGGTACCTTACCATATTTCGTATTCTACTTAAGTGCATTGTATGTTACGATGTTTTAAAATTCACTTAAGTGCACCGTACCTTACGGTGTTCCTTATTTACTCCATATCTCATCAATCCGTCCTTTTGTGTGTGACCCTGTTGGTTTTCGCGACATTGGCAATTATATTAAATTACGTATTTAACATAATAAACAATAAGCGGTATCTAGCAACACATCACTGCTACCCAATACACGAAAATGTTATGTGATTTAAAAAATCCGTTTTTGTGATAATACTTGTGTGTACAATTACCCTTTTTTCCCTTATGTTTATATTAAACACAAGGCATAGCCCGTGTCATCCTTGTCTAGTTCAATATTAGGCCCTTAGACAATTATCCTGTTACGCAGGATGGAAAAATTCCATCTAGGTCACTCATGTCCCTCAGTATGCTTCGTGGAGTACCCATCAACTGTCTTTATGGTCATCCAGTTGTGGACAATGTTTGATCAGCAATAAAGCACTCGATTCTCCATCTAGGGTCCATAGTGGTTTCTGGTTGAAGGGTGGTATACACCACTATCACCATGAGAATAACTTTTAAAACCTTGCATAACATTCTATGTAGTTTTCTCATAGCGGGTTAATCCAGTATAAATATTACTCCTAATATTCATACCTATGTTTAAGACTTGATAACTCCTTATCCATGATCCATGAGATGTGATCATCAGTCTATATACATAATAGTCTTAATGCTTTAATGTTATTCACAACAAAGCTCGACTACGGATACCTTAAGAATAGTGTCCTTATGTTTAATTTGATCTCATGATTAAGTCACACTGGTTACATTAAGCAGACTAGCTATTCTAGGGACTTTATTAAACAAACATAATAAAGAAAAAGCCTTTTATTATTAATAAATAATTTGATACAAGTACCAAAAGTATTGGCCTCTAAGGCTTACACCAACAATCTCCCACTAGCACTAGAGCCAATCTAGCATACCCCTAATACCCATAGATCTAGTATGGCCATCATGCTTCTGCTGTGCAAGAGGCTTTGTCAGTGGGTCAAACATATTGTCAAGTGTAGGTACTCTTCATATTTTTACATCTCTTCTATCTATTATCTCTTGAATGAGGTGATAACGTCTAAGTATGTGATTCGATCAATGGTGAGATCTAGGCTCCTTAGCTTGTGCGATAGCACCATTGTTATCACAAAAGAGATCAATATAATCCACAATTCTAGTAACTATGCCAAGTTCACTAATGAAGTTTTTGATCCAAACAACTTCCTTTGCTGCACTTGAGGCAACAATATACTCGGCCTGGGTTGTAGAATCAACAATTGTGTCTTGCTTTGAACTTTTCCAACTCACAGTGCCACCGTTTCAGCAGAACACATAACCAGATTGCAATCTAAAGTCATCCTTATCTGTCTAGAAGCTACCATCGGTGTATCCAATTACAACAAGATCTTCCTGACCTCCATATATCAAGAATGAGTTATTAGTCCTTCTCAAATACTTAAGGATATTCTTGACAGTTACCCAATGAGCATCACCAGATCAGATTGGTACCTACTCGTTGCACTTAAAGCATACGAGAGACATCTGGTCGAGTACATAACATGGCATACATGATAGATCCTATTGTAGATGCATATGGGATCTTATTCATGCGATCCCTTTCTTCCTTAGTTGAAGGGAATTGTGTTTTTGATAGACACATGCCATGTTGCATATGTATGGATCCTTTCTTTGAATCATGCATATTAAAGCGTCTCAGGACTTTGTCTATGTATGTACTCTGACTTAGGCCAAGCAGTTTTATGATCTATCTCTATAGATCCTGATTCCTAATATATAGGCTGTTTCACCTAGGTCCTTCATAGAAAATCATTTCCTCAACCAAGTCTTTACTTGTTGTAGGGTATGGACATCGTTTCCAATGAGTAATATGTCATCTACATATAATACCAGGAACACGATCATGTTCCCACTAACCTTCTTGTAGACACAAGGCTCATCTTCATTCTTGAAGAATCCATATTGTTTTACTGTTTCATAAAAACAAAGATTCCAACTTCTGGAAGCTTGCTTCAATCCATAGATTGATCTCTGCAACTTACATATCTTTTAGGCTTCTTCTGGTATGTCAAATCCTGCAGATTATGTCATGTACACATCCTCGAGAAGATTCCCATTAAGGAAAGCAGTTTTAACATCTATCTACCATATTTCATAATCATGATATGCAGCGATAGCAAGTAAAATCCGAACAGATTTAAGCATTACAACTTCTGAAAAGGTTTCATCATAGTCAACCCCATGAATTTGCTTATATCCTTTTGCAACCAGTCTTCCCTTATAGGTATGTAACTTACCATTTATGTTAGTCTTCTTTTTGAAGATCCACTTGCATCCTATAGGGTTAACTCCTATAGGAGGCTCTACCAAGGTCCAAACCTGGTTTGTGTACATGGAATCCATTTCAGATTTCATGGCTTCTAGCCACTTCTCAGACTCAGGACCAATTATGGCCTCTAGGTAGGTCACAAACTTATCTTGATCCATGAGTAATACATCACCTTGATCAATTATGAGATATCTCATATGGTGTCTTCTCAATTATGAGATATCCATATGTAAGACATATGTGGTTTCTTACCACTTCATATCTCATATGGTGTCTTCTCATCCTTTTTGGATGGAACGCGGTTAAGTGTGTAAGATGTTTTCACTAGTGCATGTCCCCAAAAGGAGTTTGGAAGATCGACGTGACTCATCATGGATCGGACCATGTCTAACAAGGTTTGATTTCTTCTCTCAGATACACCGTTCCATTGGGGTGTTCCAGGAGGATTAAGTTGGGATAGAATCCCACACTCTTTCAGATGGTCATCAAACTCTAGGCTTAAATATTCACCACCTCGATCTGACCGAAGAGTTTTAATATTCTTACCTAATTGGTTTTGTACTTTATTCTTGAATTCCTTGAACTTTTCAAAGGACTCTGATTTGTGTTTCATTAAATACACATAACCATATCTACTGAAATCATCAGTAAATGTGATGAAGTACTAAAAACCTCCTTTGGCTGGTATGTTCAGTGGTCCACATACATCAGTATGTATGAGGGCCAAAAGATCATTAGCTCTTTCACCTTTTCCTATGAATGGAGACTTTGTCATCTTTCCAATTAAACAAGATCTGCATGTCTCATATGATTCATAATTGTTGCAACCTACGAAAAACACAACCGGCGAAAAAGAAAAGACAGAAGAGTCGCCACCGTGCGTTATTTATCCCAAAGGAGGGAAGGGAAAAGCTCGAAGTAAACCTGGAAAAAGGAAAGGAAAAGACAAGGTCTCGCAAGCAAATCTTGGGTTCAGGAGTCGATTATGCGAAGGGAAGGTATTAGCACCCCTACGCATCCGTAGTACTCTACGGGATCCACTCTTGTAGTTCTTGTCTAAAGGGTGTGGGTTTATCTAATGTACTATTTACTAAAAGAGGGGTCAAAAGAAAATGACTCACACGGATGTCGCATCCACTGCATACGTATCTCATCTGAACATGAGAATTAGAGTCTTCGTAGCTCGGCTACCTATGGGTTAGAGGGATGTCTGCTCGTTAAGACGTCGCGTCTTATGCCTACGTATCTCATCTGGAATGAGAATCAGAGCAAAATGTAGTTCGGCTAACTACGGGTTAAGGGTTGTGTTTTTGGGTGAACGACGTTACTACGCAATCTACCAGATGCTCGACCTTTGGAGACTTACTCGCCTGTAGTAGAAGGAGTAAACGTGTTCTTAGGAGAAGAAAAATCAATGAGTTGTTGGTGTTTTAGGGATGCTCATGCAAAAAGGCAGTCCTAGACGAAGGAACCGCGCTACCTTAATTGACATGCAAACGGGAGACTACACGAAGCCTAACAATCCTATGGGGAGACGATCACACCATACAAAACAAACATGTATAAAGTAAACACACCAACAAGGGGGGGCTCAAACATATATGGGTAGGGCTTTAGTCAAGAGGGGTCATATCAACCTCGACAAACAAGCCATGGAAGGGTAATCAAACGGGCTCTAACCACTGACATTGACCGTCAGGGTGAGCAGATCAAAAGGGTAATGAAGATAAGACCTCATAGCTCTTAACTCTGGACGGGGTGAGCTCATGACAAAAAGTGGGGGTTCAGAAAGATGGAACCTTCTCCACTGACCGACCGGACAAAAGATCTTGGGCTTTTGTTCTAAAACATCGACACATTGTGTGATCTTAAAGAACGACGCACTGAATAACGGGGGATTGACTACTAATCCTTTTTATCTGTCAATTGCCTCTTCATGGAGGTCTTTAGCACTGGTGCCTCTTTGGAGGTCTTTAGGCACAAAAATAAACACACAAAAACATTGCCCCCTATCGAGGTCTTCCAGCTAAGAAAGCGGTAAAAATGAGGAAAAATAAAGGGATCAAGAGGTCTACCGCACGGATCAAGATCCGAAGTAACAACAACTAAAGGAATAAGAAACCCAAAGACCCTTCCAAGCTAAGCACCATCAAAGAAAGCGAGTCAGTACAGGTAATCGGAATAGACCTCCAGGTGGTATCCCACAAATAAAGTGGAGTACCAAGCAAGCCATCTCTGCAAGAGTCATGTGAGCCCTCACAAAAACTCAACAAATAGGTTAGAGTAACAGGATGGAATCAGGAGAAAACAATGCCATGCCAAACACAAAAAAAATTAGAGCAAACAGAAAAGTAACTGCTATCGCGATCGCTGCTGCTTCGCCTAGCGAGGGCTTAGCGAAGCTTCACTGCAGGCTCGCCTAGCGAAGCGGCTAGCGAATGCCTGCCGGTTTTGGGTTCTTCATTGATAACAGTCCGATCTCGGCAACCCAAACCCTATGGTATCCATCAGAAACGAAACGAATAAACATTCAAGGTATTGTTTTATATATCCATGCATATCTAAACCGTGGGCAAAACCTAACGATACCTTATACATTCAAGGAATTCAAATTGAAAGCATACAGTAATGGAAATAAGGGCAAACCTGATTGGAGAGATCGATTAAAATCGAATGGCACGGCTGGGTTTGCAAGGCAATGTTAGGGTGTGCGTGAGATAGAGGTGAAAAAGTGTGTGAGTCAGAGTGAACCTTTCAGAGCTGTCTGGAGGCTGTTGCAGATTAGTTCGTAGGTCTCCCCTTCTTTCTCTCTGGTTCTCTCTCTCTTTTTCTCCAGGGTTTTGTTTCAACTGAAACTCTAGTATTTATAACCTGATTTTCGTGGCTGGTGGGCTCAAACGAGGGAAACTCAAGCCCATGACTTTCTGTTATATTCTGAAAACGCGTGCGCTTCGCCTAGCGAAGGATTTGCTCGCTTAGCGAGCATGACAGTTCCTTTCGCCAAGCGAACCATTCTGCTCGCTTAGCGAGCATGACAGTTCAGGAACAGATTCTTGCTCCTTCAACATTAGCGTTTTGCATGATGAATAGGCCCCATTTGAACCTGTTGGGAGTAACTCGAGTCTTTCCCTTGTGTTGACTGATCACCTGGATAGAACCCACAAAGTGTCTTGGATGATATTCAAGCTTCTTGGATCCAATTCTGATTGACATGATGAAATGAAATATGAAATGTTAAATGAAATGAAAAATGAATGCATGAATGAGGAGGGCAAATTTTGGGGTGTTACAGCTGCCCCTATTCAATCATCAGTTAACCCGAGCAGGATGAAAGCGAACAGCTTATCAGACAAACAGGGTGAGCTGTGATTGAATACCAAAGACAGACCGAAAATTTGCACTCTGAGAACACCACAAAAAATGCTGAAATACACCGTGCTGTTTATTTTTCTCCCGATCCTCTGGCTGGATCTGAATCAGTCTTCTGACTTAATCTGGAGTTTCGATCCTCTGGCTGAATCTAATACTCAATTTAGTCCTTTGGTTGGATATTAACTTTGATCCTCGGGCTGGATACGATTTCGATCTTTTGGCTAGATCTTCTTCGATCTTCTGGCTAGATCTTATTTGATCTTCTGGCTAGATCTTCTTTGATCTTCTGGCTAGATCTTCCTTCTTTGATTCTTTGGCTGAATCTATTCTCGGTCTTCGGGCTAGACCTGACTACGATCTTCTGGCTAGATCTGGATTGTTGCGATTCTCTGGCTGAATCTACTCTCTTTGATTCTCTGGCTGAATCTATTTCTGGTCTTCGGGCTAGACCTGACTTCGATCTTCTGGCTAGATCTACTTCGATCTTCTGGCTAGATCTTCTTCGATCTTCTGGCTAGATCTACTTCGATCTTCTGGCTAGATCTACTTCGATCGATTCTCTGGCTGAATCTATGCTCGGTCTTCGGGCTAGACGTGACTTCGATCTTCTGGCTAGATCTACTTCGATCGATTCTCTGGCTGAATCCATTTCGGTCTTCGGGCTAGACCTGGATTATTTTGATGATAAATTCCCATCATCAGGATCTCGCATCTGAGGCATGCGCTGGTTGACCCTCTTTCGAAATTTGCACCCAATCTTCATGTTAGATATGCAGCTTCGAGAATATTCCACTTTTGGGCTTCGTACATATTCTTCAGGCTAGAACATGTTGTAACGACTCTTCAATTAGACTTTTGTTTTTAAATTGCGATCCGCGGGCTGGATCCTCTTGTGGGTTGATTTTCTGTTGAGTTGTCAATCTATTCCTCTAGCTGGCTTGCTGGGGAAATAACGCTCGTAGTCGACTCTCTGGCTGAATCTTCAAATTGAACCTTAGGCTGGCTCTCTGGAAAATGATTCTCAGGCTGAATCTTCGAAATGACCCTCATGCTGGATCACACACACTCGATCCTCTGGCTGAATCTCATGACTTTGGTTGTAAAATAATTCTTCAGTCTGCTTTGAAGAACCTGCTTATTAGTTTATGTGTATGCTTGATATGCATGCAAATGCAAATGCTAATGTTATGCATGGTGCAAAAAGAAATTTGCTTGGGGAAGCAAACTTCGGTAGGGAACGGATCGTTGTATCAATCCTTGAATGCTCTGTGGGGAATGATCCATCTGCCGGGACCAGGGAGCCACCAAAAATAAATTGGCTTTTTGAAAAGTTGACCTTGTTAGGGATATGAACTTGCTAACCGTCCTCAAGCTGGGGATTAAAACAAATCTGTTAAAAATAATCTGCTGGGGAATGAGATGAACACTGGGAACACCTCCCTCTTGTCTGTTGGGTATGCAACTACTCTGCTGTTGCTGGGGATACAAGGTGCAACTCTACTGGGGAACCTGCTCTGCTGAGGAGAGACTTTGTCAACTGCCTGGGGATGAGGATTCATGACTTGGCATCCGGTTCCTGTGACCTGCAATCACACATGTATGTCCCGGGGGAATTACTTGGTTTGAATTCACCGTTCGGGATTAAGCACATTCAAAGCAATTTTTAAATGTTTTCCTGTGCAAATCATCTACAAAAGCCACCATTATATTCAGATGCAATATGGTTCATCAAGAATTCAGACATCTTTTGCAAACAAACTGATAAACAAAAAATAAAAGGCTCTTTAACTGAATTATTCAACTTTTATTGGTTGAAAAATTTGTGCCAGGAATAGGCGAGTACATTAGGAAGTTGATCCCTGAAAAGAGGTGATCGCTATAAATTGAACAAAAGAAAACTATCCTAATGGCAATGTGGATACGGGGTCCCTCTGAGTTTCGACTCTGCTATGGCTCGTATGACCTCAAGACGCTCTGCTCATCTTGCTTTCTGAAGTGGATGATTAGTCGATCTTTAACCTTCGAAGATTGCTGGATTGAATGAAACGGTGATATAACACGGATGAACTCAGATTGCAGTCATTCGCTTATTCCCTCTTTTCTGTGGACCGCCCTTTTGGGTTTTCAATCCACCGGGATACCCTTTTTTGCCTGAGCCGCCCTTTCGGATTTTCGACTCACCGGGTGTACATTTTTTCATATTTAATCCCTAATTTTTGCCTGAACCTTTTCATTTTCTTGGTTCGTCGGGATGCCTTTTTTTGCCTGGACTATTCTTTTTTCTCTTGTCCAGCGGGTCTATTTTATGGGAAGTATTTTTTAACTACGTCTGAGTTGACAGGGGATGGGAAGTCTTCGCCATCCATGGTTGTTAGTGTCGCATTACGCGAAAAACCGGCGGGAAAATGAAACAACAGATCCGCCACCGTGCGTTATTTATCCCAAAAGAGGGAAAGGAAACGCTCGAAGTAAACCTGGAAAAGACATGGTCTCGCGACCAGAGAGAGATGGGATCGGGAGTCGGTTATGCGAAGGGAAGGTATTAGCACCCCTACGCATCCGTCGTACTCGACGGGATCCACGCACAAAAGAAAGGATAAGGTTGCTAGAAACTGCTCAAAAACCACACAAGGCTGGAAGGAAACACAGAAAGACAAAAGAAATGGGACTCGGCAGGATATCGCATCCTGGGCCTACGTAGTCTGTTAGGTATAGACATCAGAGTCGACGTAGTTCGGGACAGGGGAAACGTGCTCGCTAGGATGTCGCATCCCATGCATACGTATCTTCTCTAACCAGAGAAGAATCAAAGCACTCGTAGCTCGGCCAACGCACGCCAAATAAAACCACACAGGAAACTGACTGCTAATCGCTGGACTTACGTCAGACTCCACACAAACAGGCAAACATGGAAATCGAATGCCAATCGCTGGACTTACATCAGACTCCGAACCAACAAACACACACAGGAAACCAACTGCCAATCGCTGGACTTATGTCAGACTCCAACACAACACAAAAGGGGTTGAAAAAGAAAAGGGCGCCCGGAGAGATTAGCTCATCTCCTGCCTACGTACCTCATCTGGTATGAGGATCAGGGCGACATAGTTCCCCTAAACAGGGAAAGAACTTCTATCCTAACCAGAGACAAAGGGAGATACCAACTACTAGGGAGACTACGACTCGAGCCTAGCAGTTATCATGCATACGATCCTTATGTTGAGGTTTCTAATCTAACTTGCACAGGAAGCAAGCTATCCTAAACAGCACAGGCAACCACATACAAGCACAATAAAGCAAGCACACACACTATATGCAAACAATTGGGCTCATACAAGGCTAGGCTTTAAAACACAAGCCAACTGAAATGGGGTGTTCTTAGCTCTTAACCCTAACATTGAGAGTTAGGGTGAAGCAGATGAAATGGGAAGTGAGGGTAAGACCTCACAGCTCTTATCCCTGGCCTGGGAGAGCTTCAGACAAATGAAAGTGTGGGAGTTCAGAGTGTAGGAACTCTTCTCCACATATGACTGACACAACATGATCTTGGGTTCTTATTCGCAATGCATCAACACAAGGTGTGTGAGCAAAGTGAATGACACAACTGAATAGCAGGGGATGGATTGCACATCCCTTTTATCTGCCAATTGCCTCTTAAGAGGTCTTTACCTGCTTGGCACAAAAGTAAACATTCACAAGCATTGCCTCTTAAGGAGGGCTTCAGACAGGTGCCTGCCCACATAACATGACAGGTCTTCCAGACTACATGAAGTCAGAAGAGTTATACCTTAGTGGTAAGCAAACCACAAGCTAGCAAAGCAAGTTCAAATGAACTTAAAGCAACTTAGGTACCTGTGAAAAAAAATCTAAACCAATCAGTTCAACTGTACAGACAAACAAACAACAGTTAATCACACAGACAGACAAAGCATCAGGCAACAATGAGCAAGGCACAAGCACAAGTGAATTTGTTCTCAAAGCCTACAAAACAACACAATGTTAGCCAACATCAACCAATAATCAGGCTTAAATGAATGAGTCACTCCAATCATGGCAATGTGCATCTGAACCTGAAATCACAACTCAAATGGTAAGTCCAAACCACTAGGTCAAAGCCTAGGGTCAAAGGAGACTCAAAAAGTCAAAACAGAACTTCAAATTTAACATGAATCATCCTTATCCAATCAAGAATAGGTCTAAAAAAGTCTCACACCAAGATCATTAAGCATATTCATTTCATGAGCAAAACATGGCAAGGTATGCAAAAGTTAGTCACATTTGAGACATCAAGAAGAAAAATGCACATCAAATCCAAAATGACTCAAATAATCTTGGCAAAATTCATGAGTACACAAGACATATAACATGATTATCATACAAAAAATCAGAGGCATTGGACATCATTTGGCATGGCAATCACATTGAACAATTCAGACAATCATATGTGTGACACAAATTGTCACACCAAGTTAGCATGAGCATAAAACAGAATGGGAGCATGAGAAAAATATGAAACCAAAGCCAAAATGTCACTCAACATGTCTAGAATCTACACACAAAATTTCAGAGTCATTGGATAAGAAACAAGCATTTTATGATCAAAGGAACAAGGCAATATCATGAATGGATACATGTTCAATCACCCTAGGACAAATCACTTTTTCAGCCAAGCACAATTTGCAATTTTATGCTCATAAAAAAGTAGACAGGATAAGGAGCACATAGCAAAAAATTGGGATCAAATTGGTGCATTTTTCAATTTATGATTTTTGGAAGTTTGGAAAGAATTTGAAAATTAAAATGAGCCAAGGCATGAAAATGGGAGGGAAGGTATGAAAATGGCATTGCATTTGAAAAAACGCCTTCGGCCAGGATCGATCCATTGCCAGATTCAAATGTGGCGCGCGTTTCATCATGAAACGCAGCGTTTCATTAATGACTGGGATGCCCAGTCACCAGTCAAACGCCCAATTAGCATGGTCAAACCAATCTGGACCATACAAAACGCAAGCAAGGCAAATACGTGGTCCAATCCCAGCTAAACCCTAAGACACACATGCATAAACCAGATAAAGCGTTGCCTAATACACCAAACCGTGGCCAGTGCAGGATTCGTAGCTAACTTATGAATTTCGTAGCAAATTCCAAGCAATCTCCTAGCAAGTTCTGGAAATGCTAGGTTGAAGATGAAGATCATGATGATCTTCATGTGAATTTCCAGATTTCACAAAAAGTGTCCAGAAATCATAAATAATAACATCATTCAACCGGTTTCTTCATGGTAAACACGGATCCAGCAATGAAGCTAATCCCCAATACAGTTAGTATTAACCATATATATGCCATGCTAATGATGCTTAAATCATGTTTAGGCCAAATGCAAATGAGATTAGCAACTTATGAAGTGTTTGCACTAATTGGTATTTTCACCCTCCATGCATGAGAAGCACGTGAACAGTGCTTGATTCTGGTCCAAATACACTTAAAACAAGCCCATGCAAGCTTTTGAATTGGTTTCTTATGCTCATGATCAACCAAAATGATTTTATGCAATTTTCTTCACAAATCTTCATGAATAAGCACATGCCCATGCAAAGGAAATTTAAGCCATGTAATGGTATGCTTGGAAAGTACATGTTATGAGGATCAAAATGCAAAAAGAACCACTCATTTTGGAGCTTTGGTTAAAAAGTTATGCTCATTTGAATTTTGAAACACACTTTGCCATGATTGGATCATATCTCCTCAACCACACATGAGAAATTCATGATCTTGGACTTTTTGGAAATGGGAGAAAAAGATCTTCAACTTTCATTTTGGACAAAATTTCATTTGAAGCCTTCTTGATGATATAATCTTGAGTTGAAGTTGGTCCAAAACCTTTCCATTTTTGGAAAGTTCAAATTACAGGTCACCTGCTATTTTTGGAAAGTCTTGACCTGACTTCAAATTCTTCAATGTTGATGTTTGAAATGTCAAATGAGACTTGTTTGAACATGAATGAAGCATCTCTAACCAGTTCCCACCTCCAAATCCACAGTTGACTTTGTGTAACACCCCGATAAATATGATAATTATTTAAATTAAGTTTAATAGTATATTATGATGATAATATGAATGAGAGGGTATTATTTTTCAAAATAAAAGATAAATCATTCATATATATTATTATTAGTATATTTATTAATTTAATTAAATAATTGGAATATTATTGGATTATTATTATTGGAATAATAAAGTTGGAATTGGAACGATTTTTGGAATCAGTAAAGAGTCCCATTTGGTAAAAAGGGTTTTTATACGTGAAAACAGAGAACACGTAATAATTGGGAGAAAAGAGAAGAAACTGAGAAAGGGAGAAGAAGAGACTAGGGCTCAAGAGGAGAATTCACGATTTTTGAAGGTCAAAGAATCAATTGCCGGATTAACTCAGGTAAGGGGGGTTTATCGTCGTTTAATGGATATTATGGATTAACATGTAATGGGTAGTAATAAGCCATTGAATCGACTCTAATTAGGTTTTGATAAAACCCTTGATTGTGATGAGTAAATTACATTAAAACTGTGAATGAATCTATATTTGGATGAGTCGTAATTTTCTGGATGTGTAGCTTTTTACGGAATCGAAATCGGAGGTCCGGAAGTCCTCCAACGGCGGAAAATGCGGGTGATTTTGCATTCTGTTCGTGTTAGCGCAGGAACAGCTTTCTGTCTTGCGTTAACCGGTAAACCTAGGGTGTTAACCGGTTAACACTGTTATGATAATTAAAAGAATTAATTTCTGTCTTGCGTTAACTGGTTAACCCAGGGCGTTAACCGGTTAACACTGTTAAAAATTACAGAGAAGCGCATTCTGTTTTGCGTTAACCGATTAACCCAGGGCGTTAACCGGTTAACACTGTTTGAAAAGTGAAAAATTGATATTTAAATATGGTGTACATATTGGATGGGCAGAAGTTTGATTTTTCTGAGCTGTTGTGGTGCAGTTTTGGTAGTTTCAGCTGAGTGATGTAATTTAGCTGATGTATGATATAGTAGGGATCATTTCCCGTTATTTTGAGCAGTATAGGTATTAGTAGAGTGTGCTAATACTGTGATTTATTATTTGGCATGACATGATATGATTCTGTGATAAATATGCTGATGATGTATGATGGTATGCATAATGATGTGAATATATCTATTATGTATGCAATTGTGGATGGACTGTTTATGGCTTAGAGTGTGAGCATATGTCCATTGTGGATTGTTGTTGATGTTTGCATGCTAGGTGATTTAGCGTGCATAGCATGGCCTTTATGGTGGTAGCTAATTCCCGTGGTGAGGAATTAGTGAGTTGTTTATGGCTTAGAGTGTGAGCATATGTCCATTGTGGATTGTTGTTGATGTTTGCATGCTAGGTGATTTAGCGTGCATAGCATGGCCTTTATGGTGGTAGCTAATTCCCATGGTGAGGAATTAGTGAGTGAGTCACTAGGTCTCAAATGAGTGGGACTAGTGAGCTTGGTAGCCGTATCTGGGTTTGATCGGTGAGGTTGAACTATGTGTTCACGAATAGTCGGTACCGCATGCATGGAGTCTCATTTCATAATGTATGTATGGCGTATAATATGAATGGATGTATTCCAATATTATACGTGTGTGTTGTGGTTGTGTTGAGTATGATTATGAGTTGATGTTGTCGTTGCTGAATGTGTGATATGATTAGGGTGATGAATGTGTTAATTTACTTAACATTACATGATATTTTATAATGCTTATTATATCGGTTGAGGAACTCACCCTTACAACTATGTTTCAGGTAACGAGCAGTGATTGAGTAGAAGCTAGTGCTTGGAGTCTAGTGTAGTTCCTTAGTGAGTCATGCTCTGGTATATGTAACATCGGGACGGGATGTTTTACTTTGTTTTCATTGTTGGTTGTTGAACAATTTTACATGTAATGTGTTACATGGTTTGCATGTTGTTAGATTTCTATCCGCTGCGTATTGTGCAATGTTTTATTTTGATTAATAAACGAGCATGACAAGATATTTTGGTGAATGGTGTGAAGTGTCAAGTGTGACACCCTGAAATTGCATATCTACTCTGATTCATATTTTGTTGTTTTAATTAATTATTGGGGTATTTTAGAAGGGTGTTACATTAGTGGTATCAGAGCATAGTCGGTCGAGTCGAGTCGTAATTATTCTGTTTCCCTGTACGTGATAGGTGTTGTGTAACCCTATCAGTACTTATTGTTTTAGCTTGTTGGGTTTTCAGAATAGAGATGGCTGGAAGAGGTAGAGACGATGCTGCGATTGCTGAGGCTCTAGGTATGCTAGCTGGAGTACTTGGAGGGAATCCGAATGTTGTGGGATTGGGAGCTGCTCGTCAACTGAGTGAGTTCCAGAAGAACAATCCTCCAATGTTCAAGGGAGCATACGATCCAGATGGTGCTCAGAAGTGGTTGAAGGAGATCGAGAGGATCTTCCGAGTGACTGAGTGTGCCGATAACCAGAAGGTCAGGTTCGGTACGCATATGCTGTCTGAGGAAGCAGATGATTGGTGGGTTGCTGCCCGCACTGAGTTGGAAGCTGCTGGGGGTGCTGAGATCACTTGGGCGGTGTTCAGAGAGAGATTCCTGAGGAAGTACTTTCCAGAGGATGTCAGAGGAAAGAAAGAGATAGAGTTCTTAGAATTGAAGCAGGGCAACCGGTCTGTTACTGAGTATGCTGCTAAGTTCACAGAGCTGTCGAAGTATTACACTCCCTATGATGAGGCTACTGGGGAATTTTCAAAATGTGTGAAGTTTGAGAACGGGTTACGTCCCGAGATCAAGCAGGCTATTGGGTATCAGCGGATTAGAGTGTTTTCTGACTTGGTTGACTGTTGCAGGATTTTTGAACAGGATACCAAGGCCAGAGCGGAGAGCTATCAGCAGAGGGTTGATAGGAAAGGCAAGAATCAGAATGATCGTGGGAAGCCGTATGCAGCTGGCAAAGGTTTCCAGAGACAGAGTGGGATGAAGAGACCTAGTGGGGGAGACTCCAGTGCCCCTGCTAAGTGTTATAGATGTGGTCAGGCTAGACATCGTATCCATGAGTGTACCAGTACTGAGAAGAAGTGTTTCAAGTGTGGCAAAGGTGGTCACTTGGCTGCAGAGTGCCGGTTGAAGACTATGACTTGTTTCAACTGTGGAGAGGTGGGTCATATCAGTCCACAGTGTCCTAAGTCGAAGAAAGAGAACCAGTCGGGAGGCAAGGTCTTTGCTTTATCGGGTTCTGAGACTTCTGCAGATGATCGTTTGATCCGAGGTACGTGTTATATTAATGGTTTTCCTCTTGTAGCTATTATTGACACAGGTGCGACTCATTCCTTTATATCTTTGGATTGTGCTGTGAAACTTAAATTAGAGATATCTGAGATGCATGGGAGTATGGTGATTGATACTCCTGCGAAGGGTTCAGTGACTACTACTTCAGTTTGTTTAAATTGCCCTTTGAGTATTTTTGGTAGAGACTTTGGGATGGACCTCGTGTGTCTTCCACTAGTGCAGATTGATGTTATCCTGGGTATGAACTGGTTGGTGTTTAACCGAGTTTATATCAACTGTTTTGATAAGACTGTGATCTTTCCTGAGATTGAGGAAGGAAAGAGTTTGTTTCTATCAGCAAGGCAGGTGAATGAGGCAGTAGCAGATGGGGCAGAGTTGTTTATGCTGTTAACGACTTTGGAGGCTAAAGATAAACTGGTGATTTGCGATCTAGCCGTGGTGTGTGATTTTCCTGATGTGTTTCCTGAAGAAGTGAATGAATTACCGCCAGAGCGTGAAGTTGAGTTCTCGATTGATTTGGTACCTGGTACTAGGCCGATATCGATGGCTCCGTACCGTATGTCTGCTGTTGAGTTAACTGAATTGAAGAGTCAGCTGGAAGATCTGTTGGATAAGAAATTTATTCGTCCGAGTGTGTCACCGTGGGGCGCACCAGTGTTATTGGTTAAGAAGAAAGAAGGTACTATGAGGTTGTGTGTGGACTACAGGCAACTGAATAAAGTGACGATCAAGAATCGGTATCCTTTGTCGAGGATTGATGATTTGATGGACCAGTTGGTTGGTGCGAGTGTGTTCAGCAAAATAGATTTGAGATCGGGGTATCATCAGATACGGGTGAAAACTGAGGATATTCAGAAGACTGCTTTCAGAACAAGGTATGGACATTATGAGTATTCTGTAATGCCTTTTGGTGTGACTAATGCGCCTGGGGTATTTATGGAGTATATGAATAGGATTTTCCATCTGTACCTAGACAAGTTTGTTGTGGTGTTTATTGACGATATTTTGGTGTATTCGAAATCTGAAGAAGAGCATGCTGAACATTTGAGAGTGGTTTTAGGAGTTCTACGAGAAAAGAAGTTATTTGCTAAACTGTCCAAGTGTGAATTTTGGTTAGAAGAGGTTAGTTTTCTTGGTCATGTGGTTTCAAGAGGTGGTGTTGTTGTTGATCCTTCTAAGATAGAAGCGGTATCTAAGTGGGAAGCTCCGAAGTCAGTTTCTGAGATAAGGAGTTTTCTTGGACTTGCAGGTTATTATAGGAAATTCATTGAGGGATTTTCTAAGTTGGCATTACCGTTGACGATGTTGACTAGAAAGGGGCAAGCGTTTGTTTGGGACTCAAAGTGTGAAGAAGGTTTCCAAGAGTTAAAGAGGAGGTTAACTACTGCTCCTATTCTGATATTACCGAGTCCGTCGGAACCATTTGAGGTTTACTGTGATGCTTCATTGTTGGGTTTGGGTGGTGTTTTGATGCAGAATAAGCAGGTTGTAGCTTATGCTTCGAGACAACTGAAGGTTCATGAGAGGAACTATCCGACACACGATTTAGAGTTGGCAGCTGTGGTATTTGTTCTGAAGTTATGGAGGCATTACTTGTACGGGTCAAGATTTGAGGTTTTCAGTGACCATAAAAGTTTAAAGTATTTGTTTGATCAGAAAGAGCTGAATATGAGACAGAGGAGATGGTTAGAGTTTCTGAAGGATTATGACTTTGGTTTGAATTACCATCCGGGTAAAGCAAACGTAGTGGCTGATGCATTGAGTCGGAAATCATTGCATATGTCTATGTTAATGGTTAAGGAATTGGATTTAATTGAGCAGTTTAGAGACTTGAGTTTGGTGTGTGAGAGTACTCACAATAGTGTTAAATTGGGAATGTTGAAGTTAACGAGTGGTATTCTGGATGAGATTAGAGAGGGTCAGAAATCCGATGTGCTTTTGGTTGATAAGTTGACTCTAGTGAATCAAGGTCAAGGTGGTGAATTCAGAGTTGATGAGAATGGTGTTTTGAAATTTGGTAATCGGGTGTGTATTCCGGATGTTACCGAACTTAAGAAGAGTATTCTTGAGGAAGGACATCGTAGTGGCCTGAGTATTCATCCTGGGGCTACGAAGATGTATCATGATTTGAAAAAGGTATTTTGGTGGCCGGGAATGAAAAGAGAAATTGCGAGTTTTGTTTATTCTTGTTTGACTTGTCAGAAGTCAAAGATTGAGCATCAGAAGCCGTCTGGGCTAATGCAACCGTTGGCTATTCCAGAGTGGAAGTGGGATAGTATCAGTACGGATTTTGTTTCTGGTTTACCGAGGACAATTAAGAATTTTGAAGCTATTTGGGTGATTGTTGACAGATTGACAAAATCGGCTCATTTCATTCCGATCAGAATGGATTATCCGTTAGAGAGATTAGCTGAGTTGTATATTGAGAAAATTGTAAGTTTGCATGGTATTTCGTCGAGTATTGTTTCGGACAGAGATCCTAGATTTACATCGAAGTTCTGGGAAGGTTTGCAGAGGGCTTTGGGAACTAAGCTGAGATTGAGTTCTGCATATCATCCGCAGACTGATGGTCAGACTGAGAGGACGATTCAGTCACTGGAGGATCTTTTGAGGGCTTGTGTTTTGGAAAAGGGAGGTGCTTGGGATTGTTATTTACCTTTGATTGAGTTTACCTACAACAATAGTTTTCATTCGAGCATTGGTATGGCACCGTTTGAAGCTTTGTATGGTAGGAGATGTCGGACACCTTTATGTTGGTATGAGTCCGGTGAGAGTGCTGTGGTTGGATCGGAGATTGTTCAACAAACTACGGAAAAGATTAAGATGATTCAGGAGAAGATGAGGATTGCTCAGAGTCGTCAGAAGAGTTATCACGACAAGAGGAGGAAGTCACTTGAGTTTCAAGAGGGAGATCATGTGTTTCTTCGTGTTACTCCGATAACTGGGGTTGGTCGAGCTTTGAAGTCGAAGAAGTTGACACCTCGATTTATTGGTCCTTATCAGATTTTAGAGAGGATAGGGGAGGTAGCCTATCGTATCGCTTTACCGCCGTCACTTGCGAATTTGCATGAGGTTTTTCATGTGTCTCAGTTGAGGAGGTACATTCCTGATCCGTCGCATGTGGTCCAAGTAGATGATGTACAGGTGAGAGATAACCTGACTGTTGAAACATCACCTATGAGGATCGAGGATCGAGAGTTGAAGCAGTTGCGGGGTAAAGAGATTGCTTTGGTAAAGGTAGCTTGGGGAGGACCAGCAGGTGGCAATGTGACTTGGGAACTTGAGAGTCAGATGAAGGAGTCTTATCCAGAGTTATTCGCTTGAGGTATGTTTTCGAGGACGAAAACTCTTTTAGTGGGGGAGAGTTGTAACACCCCGATAAATATGATAATTATTTAAATTAAGTTTAATAGTATATTATGATGATAATATGAATGAGAGGGTATTATTTTTCAAAATAAAAGATAAATCATTCATATATATTATTATTAGTATATTTATTAATTTAATTAAATAATTGGAATATTATTGGATTATTATTATTGGAACAATAAAGTTGGAATTGGAACGATTTTTGGAATCAGTAAAGAGTCCCATTTGGTAAAAAGGGTTTTTATACGTGAAAATAGAGAACACGTAATAATTGGGAGAAAAGAGAAGAAACTGAGAAAGGGAGAAGAAGAGGCTAGGGCTCAAGAGGAGAATTCACGATTGTTGAAGGTCAAAGAATCAATTGTCGGATTAACTCAGGTAAGGGGGGTTTATCGTCGTTTAATGGGTATTATGGATTAACATGTAATGGGTAGTAATAAGCCATTGAATCGACTCTAATTAGGTTTTGATAAAACCCTTGATTGTGATGAGTAAATTACGTTAAAACTGTGAATGAATCTATATTTGGATGAGTCGTAATTTTCTGGATGTGTAGCTTTTTACGGAATCGAAATCGGAGGTCCGGAAGTCCTCCAACGGCGGAAAATGCGGGTGATTCTGCATTCTGTTCGTGTTAGCGCAGGAACAGCTTTCTGTCTTGCGTTAACCGGTTAACCCAGGGTGTTAACCGGTTAACACTGTTATGATAATTAAAAGAATTAATTTCTGTCTTGCGTTAACCGGTTAACCCAGGGTGTTAACCGGTTAACACTGTTAAAAATTACAGAGAAGCGCATTCTGTTTTGCGTTAACCGATTAACCCAGGGCGTTAACCGGTTAACACTGTTTGAAAAGTGAAAAATTGATATTTAAATATGGTGTACATATTGGATGGGCAGAAGTTTGATTTTTCTGAGCTGTTGTGGTGCAGTTTTGGTAGTTTCAGCTGAGTGATGTAATTTAGCTGATGTATGATATAGTAGGGATCATTTCCCGTTGTTTTGAGCAGTATAGGTATTAGTAGAGTGTGCTAATACTGGGATTTATTATTTGGCATGACATGATATGATTCTGTGATAAATATGCTGATGATGTATGATGGTATGCATAATGCTGTGAATATATCTATTATGTATGCAATTGTGGATGGACTGTTTATGGCTTAGAGTGTGAGCATATGTCCATTGTGGATTGTTGTTGATGTTTGCGTGCTAGGTGATTTAGCGTGCATAGCATGGCCTTAATGGTGGTAGCTAATTCCCGTGGTGAGGAATTAGTGAGTTGTTTATGTCTTAGAGTGTGAGCATATGTCCATTGTGGATTGTTGTTGATGTTTGCATGCTAGGTGATTTAGCGTGCATAGCATGGCCTTTATGGTGGTAGCTAATTCCCATGGTGAGGAATTAGTGAGTGAGTCACTAGGTCTCAAATGAGTGGGACTAGTGAGCTTGGTAGCCGTATCTGGGTTTGATCGGTGAGGTTGAACTATGTGTTCACGAATAGTCGGTACCGCATGCATGGAGTCTCATTTCATAATGTATGTATGGTGTATAATATGAATGGATGTATTCCAATATTATACGTGTGTGTTGTGGTTGTGTTGAGTATGATTATGAGTTGATGTTGCCGTTGCTGAATGTGTGATATGATTAGGGTGATGAATGTGTTAATTTACTTAACATTACATGATATTTTATAATGCTTATTATATCGATTGAGGAACTCACCCTTACAACTATGTTTCAGGTAACGAGCAGTGATTGAGTAGAAGCTAGTGTTTGGAGTCTAGTGTAGTTCCTTAGTGAGTCATGCTCTGGTATATGTAACATCGAGACGGGATGTTTTACTTTGTTTTCATTGTTGGTTGTTGAACAATTTTACATGTAATGTGTTACATGGTTTGCATGTTGTTAGATTTCTATCCGCTGCGTATTGTGCAATGTTTTATTTTGATTAATAAACGAGCATGACAAGATATTTTGGTGAATGGTGTGAAGTGTCAAGTGTGACACCCTGAAATTGCATATCTACTCTGATTCATATTTTGTTGTTTTAATTAATTATTGGGGTATTTTAGAAGGGTGTTACACTTTGCAGTTGACTTCTCTTGACTTTTGTGGGCCTCAGATGATTTGCACATGGACTGATGAGTTCTGAGCCTTCAACACTTGGCCAAGTTGCCTCAAAATGATCTTTGGGTCATGTAAGCTCAATGGAACCACCCTAGGGCTTTGATCTCATGGAAAATGCTCTTGTTGCTTTGCACAGTTGAACCTCCTGACCAGTCTTGCCTGATGAGATGCAATGGACTATGCAATGACAATGCAATGTTAATGTGATGATAATGACCTAAAAATGAAATGTATATACAAATGGGAGGTGCAAATTTGAGGTGCTACAGCTGCCCCTATTCAATCAACTGGGAACCTGAACGGATGAGAGCAACGGCTATCAGACCTTCAAGGTAAACAGGGATTGAATACCAAAGAACAGTAGAAATTTGCACTCTGCGGGAGATGATACAAAGAAAAGCCAGGCCATTTACCGATGGCGGCTGCACAATACTACTTCAGGAAAGCGAAGCCATTTACCGATGGCTAAATACTGGAAACTTGATATTTACCGATATCAACTTTAGCGAAACCATTTACCGTTGGCTGCTGGGAAACAACATTCAAAAGAAGCAGGACCATTTACCGATGGTGGCTTCAACTGGGAATTTGATATTAAGAGGAAGCAAGACCATTTACCGATGGTGGCTTCAAAACAACTTGATATTTACTGATATCAATGTCAGCAAGACCATTTACCTATGGCTGCTCCGACTGGGGATTCGATATTTACCGATATCGAAGAAAGCGAGGCCATTTACCGATGGCGACTAAGCTGGGTATTCGATCTTTACCGATATCGAAGCAAGACGAGGCCATTTACCGATGGCATCTCCAACTGGGGAGGAAAAATATATTTGCAACCGGAACCAGACAAGACGTTTACCGATGACTCTACTGGGTATCTTTGAGTTTTATCAAAGGAAGGACACACAACCAGACATTTACCGATGACTGGGAAAAAGACTCGATGTTTACCGACATCAAAAAGATGATGTTTACCGACATCAAAAAAAAGACGACCAGACATTTACCGATGACTGTGATAAAACTCGATGTTTACCGTCATCGAAAGATGATGTTTACCGACATCCAAGAAAAGGGGACGACCAGACATTTACCGATGACTAGGGAAGAGGGTATGCAGCCAGACGTCAACGGACGAATGGGAAAAACTCAACGTTTATCAACACCAACGGAGAGGTGACCAGACATCAATAGATGAATGGGAAAGGATACAACTATACGTCAACGGACGAATAGGAAAAACTCAACGTTTATCGACACCAACGGAGAGGTGAACACTTCACTGGGGAAGGAAAAAGATGTTACGAACATCGGAAGATGATGTTTAACCGACATCAAAAAGGAACAACCAGACATTTACCGATGACTGGGGTGGCGACTCGATGTTTACCGACACCGAAACAATGGTGTTTACCGACACCAAAGAAAGAACACACGCGGGTGCTGACATGATACTTACCGATATCATAAGAATGACATCTTCAACACGTCAAGGCAAGGCTAAACACTTGTTGGGGATCTCACTGGGGAGAATCAAGCTTTCCTTTCACGGACGGGTGAGGAAATAAACCTCTCTGGGGATTTATCAATCCTGAATATTGTCAGGAGCAACTGTAGCAAATGTGCCGTACAAATGTTGAACAATGATCTGCCTCTGTCGGGGATACGGTCTGATTAGGTTTAACATATGAATGCATATGTTTGAATTTTTTTATGGCGTAATGCTCCATATTGAATGGAAATGCTACGCGATTTGAGAATGCAATGATCACTACATGCAAGATGCAAAATGATGAAAACTCCTGCTGGAGAGCCAACGGATTGCTCTGCTGATCACACAAATCTGAATGGATTCTCCAACTCTGTGGGGAGACTCTGTCTGAGGAATATGCCAATTTCTCAAACGTGCTGGGGAATAGCATCGCTGCTGGGGAAAGAATAGATCCCACCGGGGACAACCTTCACCGGATCCAATCCACTCGGGGACTCCGCTAGGGAAACAACCAACGTTCACCTCTACTGAGGATAACTGTCAATCCACAGGGAGGATAAACTCTACTGGGGATAATTTCCACCGAACCTGATCCACTTGGGGAGCCTGCTGGGGAAAACCATCAACACAACCCTCTGCTAGGGAGATCTGCTAGGGGAAAACATTCACAACCCTAGTGGGGAAAGGCGTAACTCTGTTGGGGAAATAATAGACCAGACCATGCTGGGGATAGACATCCACAACCCTGCCGGGGAAAAGCATTCACGACCATGCTGGGGATAGCAGTACTTCAAACCAGACTGTTGGGGAATAAAATATTCCACTGACACCTCCGCTGGGGATACAACATCCTTCCAACTCGGTGGGGATTAACAACCTTCGGACTAGCTGGGGATACACCCACCCAACTGCTGGGGAAGAACAGTCATAATAGCTTCCAGGCTTGCTTGGGGGAACATCCTCAATCCTGCTGAGGAATTCCTAATCTCGAATATGCTGGGGAGACAAGTCCTGAACTTGCTTCATCTGCTGAGGAAAATCCCCATCCTCCCACACTACTAGACAGTGCTGACAACATCTCTGAACAACTGTGGCTTATCTGTTTCAGCCAGGAACCAAAGGATAACCTGCAACCAACAAGACATACATGCCCCAGGGGATTGCATGGACAAGATACACCCAAGTGTACTCAACATTCAAAATGATTTTCAAATGTTTTATCTTTCTGCACGTTATTGTCTAGCCTTCATGTTTTTATATGCAATGTTTATCAAAAATTCGGACGTTTTTGCAAACAAAACAGTAAAAATAAAAACAAGAGAGCAATTAATCTGAATAACGACTTTTATTGATTGGAAATGGGCCTGAAAAGGCGAATACATCAGGAAGCAATTCCTAGAAAGAGGTAATTGCGCACAAAAGGAAAATAAACTATCCTAATGGCAATGTGAACACGGCATCCACTATTTCCCACTTCTGTTATGACTCACAGATCATCAATTTCCTCCCAAATTCCTTGCTTTCTGATCATATTCTTCGAGATGGTAGACGTTGAAGCGCGATGAAGTACAGATAACTCAGACTGTAGTCTTTGCTTTAATCCCTCTTTTGCCTGGATCGCCCTTTCGGGTTTCCAATCCACCGGGATACCCATTTTTGCCTAAGTCGCCCTTGTGGGTCTTCGACTTACCGGGTGTACATGTTTTTTTCATTCTTTATCCCTAACTTTTGCCCGAACCTTTTCTCTCTTTTTCTTTTTTTTTGGTTCGCCGGGATGCCCTTTTTTGCCTGGACTCTTTTATTCTTTTCGTCTAGCGGGTCAATTTATGCGAAGTATTTTTTGAATACGTCTGAGTTAACAGGGGATGAGAAATCTTCACCATCCATAGTTGTAAGCATCAAGGCTCCACCGGAGAAAACCTTCTTAACAACATATGGACCTTCATAATTAGGAGTCCATTTGCCCCTGTTATCTGTACCGGGAGGAAGGATCCTCTTCAAAACTAAATCACCAGTCTGATAGCTTCGAGGACGCACTTTCTGATCAAAGGCTCTCTTCATCTTTCTCTGATACAACTGCCCATGGCACACAACTGCTAACCGTCTCTCTTTGAGAAGGCTCAACTCATTAAACCTTGTTCGAATCCACTCAGCTTCGTCAAGCTTGACATCCAACAAGACCCTCAGAGAAGGAATCTCCACTTCAACAGGTAGGACAGCTTCCATACCATACACAAGGGAGTAAGGGGTTGCCCCGGTTGACGTACGTACTGAGGTACGGTACCCATGCAAAGCGAAAGGCAGCATCTCATGCCAATCCTTGTACGTTACGACCATCTTCTGCACAATCTTCTTGATATTCTTGTTTGCCGCCTCTACAACACCATTCATCTTTGGTCTGTAAGGAGAAGAATTGTGATGTTCAATCTTGAAATCTCTGCAAAGCTCTTTCATCATCTTGTTATTGAGATTCGAACCATTGTCAGTGATGATTCTCTCAGGAACCCCATAACGACAGATGATTTCCTTCTTGATAAACCGGGCAACCACTTGCTTGGTCACATTAGCATAGTAAGCTGCTTCCACCCACTTGGTGAAATAATCAATCGCAACCAGGATGAAGCGATGTCCATTAGAAGCAGTAGGCTCAATCTTCCCAATCATATCAATGCCCCACATCGCGAATGGCCAAGGTGAATTCATGACATTCAGAGGGCTTGGTGGTACATGCACCTTATCAGCATAAATCTGGCATTTATGGCATTTCCGAGCGTACTTTAAACAATCGGATTCCATAGTCATCCAGTAATAACCGGCTCTCAACAACTTCTTAGACATTGCATGACCACCAGCATGGGTACCAAAAGATCCTTCATGCACTTCTTGCATCAACATGTCTGCTTCGTGTCTATCCATGCATCTGAGCAGAACCATGTCAAAGTTCCTCTTGTACAACACATCATCCTGATTTAAATAAAAGCTTCCAGCTAGCCTTCTCAGGGTTTTCTTATCATTCTTTGACGCTCCTTCAGGATACTCCTGGCTCTTGAGGAAATTCTTAATGTCATAGTACCACGGCTTCTCATCCTCAACAGACTCGGCTGCAAACACATACGCAGGCCTCTCGAGTCGATTCACCGCAACATGTGGCACATGATTCCACCAATGAACTTTGATCATAGACGACAAAGTAGCCAAGGCATCAGCCATCTGATTCTCATCTCGGGGGACATGATACAACTTCACCTTCTTGAAGAACGTCAGTATTCTTCTGGTGTAATCTCTGTAAGGAATCAAATGCGGCTGATTGGTATTCCAATCTCCATTGACCTGGTTAATCACTAGAGTGGAATCTCCATATATGTCCAGAGTTTTGATCCTCAGATCGATGGCTTCTTCTATTCCCATGATGCAAGCCTCATACTCAGCCTTATTGTTGGTGATATCAAAAGTCAATCTGGCAGAAAAAGGTATATGAGCCCCTTTTGGATCGATAAGCACTACCCCAACACCATTACCATTCACATTCAAAGCCCCATCAAACATCAGTGTCCACTTGTCATCAGGATCCGGTCCTTCCTCGACAAGAGGCTCTTCATAATCTTTCATCTTAAGATACATGATGTCTTCATCAGGGAATTCAAACATCATCGGCTGATAATCATCAATCGGTTGCTCGACAAGGTAGTTTGACAGAATACTACCTTTGATAGCCTTCTGCGACGTGTACTGGATATCATACTCAGTCAGAATCATCTGCCAACGGGCAACACGTCCGGTGAGAGCCGGCTTCTCAAAGATGTACTTTACTGGATCCATCTTAGAAATTAACAAAGTGGTATGGTTCAACATATACTGCCTCAGTCGGCGAGCAGCCCAGGCCAAAGCACAGCAAGTTTTCTCGAGCTGCGAATATTTGATTTCACAATCGGTAAACTTTTTGCTAAGGTAGTATATGGCATGCTCTTTTCGACCAGACTCGTCATGTTGTCCCAATACACACCCCATCGAGTTCTCAGTCACTGATAGGTACATTATCAGAGGCCTCCCAGGAACTGGAGGTATAAGGATTGGAGGTTTCTGTAAATACTCTTTTATCTTGTCAAAAGCTTTCTGACAATCATCATTCCACCTGATTGCTTGATTCTTTCTTAGCAATTTGAATATCGGTTCACACGTGGCAGTTAGGTGAGATACAAACTGTGCAATGTAGTTCAATCTCCCTAAACACCCACGAACCTGCTTTTCTGTTTTTGGTTCAGGCATCTCTTGAATAGCTTTTACTTTTGCTGGATCAACCTCAATCCCCTTCTCCCTGACAATGAAGCCCAACAGTTTCCCGAATCTCACTCCAAACGTACACTTGTTTGGATTCAGCCTCAGTTTGAATTTTCTCAGCCTTTCAAACAACTTCTGCAAATTTACCAGGTGCTCCTCTTCCGTCTGCGACTTCGCAATCATATCATCCACGTACACTTCAATCTCTTCGTGCATCATGTCATGAAAGAGAGTCTTCATAGCCCTCTGATAGGTAGCACCGGCATTCTTCAGCCCAAATGGCATCACCTTATAGCAGAACGTGCCCCAAGGTGTAATGAATGTTGTCTTTTCCATGTCTTCTGGCGCCATCTTGATCTGATTATAGCAAGAAAAACCGTCCATGAAAGAGAAAACCGAGGATTGAGTCGTATTATCAACCAATACATCAATGTGAGGTAATGGGAAGTCATCTTTCGGGCTCGCTCTGTTCAAATCCCGGTAATCGACACACATCCTGACTTTGCCATCCTTCTTCGGCACTGGAACAATGTTGGCCACCCACGGGGGATAAGTAGTCACTGACAAGAAACCCGCATCCAACTGCTTCTGAACCTCTTCCTTGATCTTAACAGCCATATCAGGACTAGTTCTCTGAAGCTTCTGCTTGACTGAAGGACAATCTTCTCTGAGAGGTAGCCTATGCACCACAATATCGGTATCCAACCCAGGCATATCCTGATACGACCAGGCGAATATCTCCACATATTCTCTCAGCATCTCAATCAACCTTCTCTTGACGTCTTCTTTCAAAGCAACCCCGATCTTGATCTCTTTTCTGGCATCCTCAGTACCCAGGTTGATAATCTCCAACTCCTCCTGATGAGGTTGGATGACCCTTTCCTCTTGCTTCAATAATCTGACCAATTCTTTGGGGAGTTCACAGTCTTCCTCACTCTCCTCTTCAGCTTGGTAGATGGGATTATTGAAATCATACTGAGCCATAACAGAATTGTTCATAGTGGAGTCCGTAAGATCACTTCTACATGTTTAATGCTTTATTTTAGAAAAAGAGTTCAAGAAAGTCACAAAAACAAAAAACATTGCCATTTTTATTTTTTTTGAAAAGAATGAAAATAAAAAAACAGAAAGACAGGGATCACAAAATTGTTTGCAAAACGTCCTTTATTAATGATATCATTGAAAAACATGATGAGGCCCTACAATGAACCACTACGCCTTGGGCAGAACGTAAGGTTTTGTGCAAAATGAAAAACAAAAGAAAATTACTCTGTTTAAAGAGTAACTTGGACCACTTCTTCAGCTGTCCAATTATTGATCGTCTCCCCTGGTGCACACGAGCGAACCCAGTCGTTCAGATCACAATCATTGTCACAGTCTTCACCACCGGTTGCAAAGACGTCACCATGATTCATCAGCCCAGCGCTGGTAAAGGTACTCGGCCCTTTCTGCTCAATCTGCTCCGCCTGCAGAGGTTGATAACCAATACCGAACTTATCTTCTTTGACAGGCAGGTCCACCATCTTGCCCCAGCCTTCTGCATTACCAGAGTTGACCACCTCCATAGCCTGGTTGTAGGATGCAATTGAGGCACTTGGCTTCTTCTGCTCAGCAAAAGCCACCCTCTCAAGGGAAACGGTCTCGAACGCCTGGCATAAAGTTTCATGGATCTCGCCATCCACCTCCACATACTTGAAAGAGGATAGGTGACTCACCAGAATGTCCTCCTCACCGCACACTGTCACAATCTGACCGTTCCATACATACTTCAGCTTTTGGTGGAGAGTCGACGAAACTGCCCCAGCCCCATGTATCCAGGGACGCCCCAATAAGCAACTATATGCTGGCTGAATGTCCATCACATAGAAGACGATATCAAATACCTCTGGGCCAATCTTCACCGGCAACGTGACTTCACCAAACACAGACCGCTTGGATCCATCAAATGCACGAACAATGAGATCGCTTGGAGTGAGGACAACCCCTTCAACATCTATCTTGCTTAGAATCTTCTTAGGCAGCACATTCAAAGACGAACCAGTATCCACCAACACATGTGACAATACTGCGCCTTTGCACTCCATAGTGATATGCAGGGCCTTGTTATGGTTGCGACCTTCAGGCGTCAGATCCAAATCTGTAAACCCCAAACCATGCCTGGTACTGACATTAGCAATCACCCCCTCCAACTGGTTGACAGAAATCTCTTGAGGCACGTAAGCCAGATTCAACATCTTCAGCAAGGCATTAGGGTGTGCCTCAGAGCACAAAAGCAAGGAGAGAATAAAAATCTTGGACGGAGTTTGATTCAGCTGATCTACAATCTTGTAGTCACTCTTCTTGATTATCTTCATAAACTCCTCCACGTCTTTCTCAAACGACCCCTCAGGCGCCTCCTTCTGCACAGGTTCTTCATCAACAGCAACTTGTTTACCCTTTGCTTTGGCGAGAGCCTCAGCATTATTGTCCCTCAAAGGCTGCGGTGCGAACAGACGACCACTCCTTGTGAACCCTCCGGGTCCTCCAACATTGTCCACAACCGGACCAACAGTCACAAGAGCTCTACTCAGCAAACCAATTGTCACTGGAGCTTGATTAACTGGCCTGATTCTGACCTTCAGCCCTTCTGTTGTTGCGATAGGCGTTGTCATACTTCCACGGCACGGCCCTACTATTCTCGACAGCCCTTCTACCAGAAGCAACAATAGTAGTGGGAGCACTGATAGTCACTGGAGCAGAAATGGTAACAGGAGTACCAACAGTTGCAGGTGCATGGACAATTCTCTGGCCACGTCCCTCAGACGGTTTGAAATAAATGGTGACAGTTGACACCACTCCACGATCTTACTCAGCCCGATTAAACTGCAAATAGCCCTCATCAATCAGACTCTGGATACCAGCCCTCAACTGCATACAACCATTCTCTGACTCTTCGTAGTCTACACAACCCTGGTCACAGCCCGGGAATACTCCTCCATCCAACAGACGGTCCTTCACAACAAACAACGGAGTCTGAACATCATCAATACTGACCACCAGGTCAACAGCTTCTTCACCTTCCACATTGTTCACCCTATGCGCACCATGTTGAGGCATAGAATTGTTCACAACATTAGGCATAGGAGCAAAATTGATTGTTTTGGCGTCAATTAAGTCCTGGACCTTATGATGAAAAGCCCGACAATTTTCTATATGGTGCCCCGGTGCACCAGAGTGGAAATCACAACGAACGTTGGCATCATACCCAGGTGGTATCTTTGTCAACGGAGCCATGGTACGCAACTCAACAAACCCTAATCTGAGCAATTCGGGCAGCAATTCAGCATACATCATAGGCAACGGGTCAAAACGACGATCAGGCATCCTCTGTCTAGGCTAATACGGACGTTGTTGTTGTTGTTGTGGTGGTGGTGGTGGTGGTTGTGCTCTCTTTTGTTGTTGAGGTTGACGTTGAGGTGCTGGAATGGTTACAACAGCAACCTGGCGATATTGCCCTCTGTTTACATTCCTTCGGTGTTGCACAGCATTAGTTTCACCCTCTCTCCTTCTGGGTGCCCCGGCAAACGGCTTATTTGAAGATGAGGAACCAGCATCCTGAATCTTCCCAGCCTTGATCATGCTCTCAGTCCTCTCCCCACAGATTACAACATCTGAAAAACTACCAAATGGGCAAGTCCCCATCCGGTCCACGAATACACCTTGTAATGTTCCGATAAACATATCGGTCAATTCCCTCTCCATTATAGGGGGTTGTACTCTTGCGGCCAACTCACGCCATCTCTGGGCATACTCTTTGAAACTTTCCCCTGATTTCTGACACAGACTCTGCAACTGAGTCCGTCTCGGAGCCATGTCCATATTGTGCTTGTATTGCCTCAAGAAGGCTTCACCCAAATCCCTCCAACTTCTGATAGATTCTCTTTTCAGTTCCATGTACCAATCCAAGGAAGCTCCAGACAAGCTATCCTAAAAGAAATACATCCACATTTTCTCATCATCAGTGTAGGCAGAGATTTTCCTGTAATAAGCCTGCACATGGGTGCGAGGACAAGATGTACCGTTGTATTTGTCAAATGAGGGCGCTTTGAACTTGTAGGGAATTCTCAACCCTTCAACCAACCTCATATTCGTAACATCAAAACCCAAAGAGTTCTGACACTCCATGGCTCTGATCTTTTCAGCTAGGGCATCAACTTTTCTGTCCCTCTTCTCAACTCTTCCAACCTCGTCATCTTCACTGAGCAGTGTGAACATATCTTCCTGCCTGTCAACCAGCGGAGCAGGATGTCGAACGGGAGCACGGGTTGCTCTGGAATTAACGGTCTCTGCAGCAAGAGGTTGTCCATTGATTCTGATTCCCTTCAAATCATCACCCACGGTAGAATCATTGGCGGGAGCAGCAGCAGCAACATTATCATTCACCAGAACACCCACTGGCGAAGCACGACTAGGCGGTGGGAGCACAGCTTCTTGTCTCTGGGCTAAGGCACGCAGCTCCTCTTGCCCTTGAACGACCCCTTGCATCATGGTCATGAATTGGGCCATGTTAGCCCTCATCTCAGCCAACTCAGCTTGAACTTGGTCCATGTTCCTCTGTTGATTCAATCTGGTTGCGTAGCGGTGCGGACGTCGATCAATAATCCTGCCTAAAACAGGAACCAGGGTGAGAAGTCACGATCAGGAACACCTGTAATGCAAAATGATATGTGTATGATGCTAATGATGCATATGATGCACATGATATGTTCATTTCTCAGGCCTTCAAGAGCCTAATTCATCTTTCAAGAAATGGCAACCTGCAATACGAACAACAAAGAAAGCAATCTACACAAGATAATGAGCACAAGGCGAAGCATCAACAATCTCATACATAGACATGAGCAACAAGGATCATACGACAAAGGTTCAAATGATCAGAGTACAACAATGAATCCCACCCAACAAGCCTGGAGGTGATTCTCAACATAAACATCAAAGCTACAAACTAGGAAAGATGTCCTCCAGGAATGAGAGTCTTCAGATACTGGCATTGGTCTATCAACAGGTCACATTCTGAACATTCTGGCAGAGGGGTGATCTTCTCCTTCAGTTGTCTTCTAAGCTTCACAACTTCTCCTCCAAGCTGGCTCTCTGATGCATGTCTCAAATCCATCTCTTTCTTCAATTGGATGTCTTTGTCTCTGAGTTGCTTCTCCAGGTCTCTTATCTTCTTCTGATAACTAGCTTCAGCTCTCTGCAACCTCAAGCACTCACGATGTTCCGTATTCAACAAGGCCTCCATCTCCTCATATGACCTCTTCTTGCTCTTCAATCTAGCAGCATCTTCACCCTGCATGCCTCTGAGTTGATGAGCCAAGTTCAATTTATCAGCTTTGGCTTTGTAAAGCTCCATCTGGGTATCTTGTTCCTTCTCCTTCAACCGACGATTCTCCATCAAGGCTTGCTTGTACTGCTCAGCAGGTACACTCTCAGCAAGGATCAAAGATGGTTGCTCTTGCAATGACTCCATCCTATCATAGGGCAACAGCAAAGTCTCAACTCTCTTCTTCACCCAATCAAGGTAATCAGGCATAGCAACTGCAAACTTCTTCCCCAGAACAGCTCCATCCTTGACGCCAATGGTCTTCCAAGCTCTTCCTACTTGCTCCAATCTAGCAGGGCCACTCCGCTTCTCAAAATACACACTTTCAGCTATCTCAGCATCAAGTGGTCTTCCATTCATCACAAACCCCAACTGGCAAAGAGAAAGAACCGGATTGTAATTGATGCAACCCTTAGTCCCTACAAGTGGCACATTACGAAACTCTCCACAACTCATGATGACATTACGCACATCCATCCGGTAAGATTGCCACCTGATATCATAAGAGGTAAGAGACATAATCCTCTGAGTCCACTTATGAGTGCTCTGAGCATCCACAAAAGGTCCACTGACTGGCAACAAGGACAAGAACCATCTAAGCAACAAAGGGAGACAGCATCTAATAGCTCCACCCTTACCATGCCTGCTGTGAATAGCATAGTAAGTGTCAGCTAACAAAGTAGGAACCGGGTTTCCTCCAAGGAAAATAATGACAGCAACATAGTCCACAAAATTGGGCATACTCGGGAACAAGACAATCCCATAAATCATGATAGCTAACTGAGCATGAAAAGCTTCCCAATTTCCCTTCTTTGCTTCTTCTTTAGCCATCCTTAACAAGTACTTAAAAGGTAACCCCACCACATCACCACTCGACTTCCAATTGTCACTCACTTCCTTGACACTCAGATGAAGAGCTCTGGCAACAACTCTGAAATCAACCTCCTCTGGAATGTCCAAGAAAGGCACCTGATACCTAATCGGGGCATTCAGCAGAATGGAGTACTCTTCAAGAGTGGGCGCTAACTGATAATCCTGTAAAGTGAAACAGCGGAGCTCTGGATCATAGAACTGTAGGAGAGTCTGCAACGGTACTAGATCTACCACCATCCTCAACAGTGTTAACACATCCCCATACTGATCAACAAACACCTTCTGATTACCGCCGGTCACAAAGTTGCTCAACTCTATCAAAGACATCAATGGCTCACGGTGAAAACTGTAGGTGCAAGTCTTCCTCTTCATCTCTAGAACGGATGCCATCTCTCACAGTGAACAGACTCCTGAATGAACCTGAGAAATGATATGCATGAGGAGATTAGCTTTTTTTCTTTCTTCTTTTTTTCCATTTTTTTTTTGCATTATTTTTTTTTTGAAAATAAATATGCTATGATGCAAATGATGCAAACACGACTGGTTGGCTGTGTATCTCGGAGCACAGGATCAAAGCTTCGGCCTGAATTCGGAACCACAAATCATCTGAGACCCAAAGTCATCTAGAACCCAATCTGTAGAACCAAGTCACCAACAGGACCCAAGAGTCACCAACAAGTCACCAACGGTACCTGTAATAATGATCATTCCCTCCCCACTCACGGGTGTCATCTAGGCCAGGGTAAGGTCAAGAGAAACGCAGGATAAACAACCCTTTCATAGAATATCATCATGTACACACCAGATGTATGTACCGATAATACCCCATCAAGATCTGAACTGCTCGTGATATCAAGTTCCGCTAAGTGGCGCAATACCACCCGCTTCCCAAGAATCACTCTATTCCTAGGTGTCCTAGAGTTCACTCATAGCCTGGGTATTGGGCCTTTTACCTCATGTAACTTCCACCCCCAACAGAGAAACAGACACAGCCAGCACAGATGAAAATATGATGAATGCAAACATAAATGCAAATATACACAAATAAATGCAATAAATGAAACAGCAAAGCAACCAAACCCTATTCTAGAGAGCGCTAGGAGAGACTCGCTTAGGGAAGATGGACCAGCAAGAGGTCAACTTCTCTGGACTTATCCCCAGCAGAGTCGCCAACTGTCGTATTACGCAAAAAACCGGCGGGAAAACGAAACAACAGAGCCGCCACCGTGCGTTATTTATCCCAAAAGAGGGAAAGGAAACGCTCGAAGTAAACCTGGAAAAGACATGGTCTCGCGACCAGAGAGAGATGGGATCGGGAGTCAGTTATGCGAAGGGAAGGTATTAGCACCCCTACGCATCCGTCGTACTCGACGGGATCCACGCACAAAAGAAAGGATAAGGTTGCAAGAAACTGCTCAAAAACCACACAATGCTGGAAGGAAACACAGAAAGACAAAAGAAATGGGACTCGGCAGGATATCGCATCCTGGGCCTACGTAGTTTGTTAGGTACAGACATCAGAGTCAACGTAGTTCGGGACAGGGGAAACGTGCTCGCTAGGATGTCGCATCCCATGCATACGTATCTTCTCTAACCAGAGAAGAATCAGAGCACTCGTAGCTCGGCCAACGCACGCCAAACAAAACCACACAGGAAACCGACTGCCAATCGCTGGACTTACGTCAGACTCCACACAAACAGGCAAACATGGAAACCGAATGCCAATTGCTGGACTTACATCAGACTCCGAACCAACAAACACACATAGGAAACCAACTGCCAATCGCTGGACTTATGTCAGACTCCAACACAACACAAAAGGGGTTGAAAAAGAAAAGGGTGCCCGGAGAGATCAGCTCATCTCCTGCCTATGTACCTCATCTGGTATGAGGATCAGGGCGACGTAGTTCCCCTAAACAGGGAAAGAACTTCTATCCTAACCATGGACAAAAGGAGATACCAACTACTAGGGAGACTACGACTCGAGCCTAACAGTTATCATGCATACGATCCCTATGTTGAGGTTTCTAATCTAACTTGCACAGGAAGCAAGCTATCCTAAACAGCACAGGCAACCACATACAAGCACAATAAAGCAAGCACACACACTATATGCAAACAATTGGGCTCATACAAGGCTAGGCTGTAAAACACAAGCCAACTAGAATGGGGTGTTCTTAGCTCTTAACCCTAACATTGAGAGTTAGGGTGAAGCAGATGAAATGGGAAGTGAGGGTAAGACCTCACAGCTCTTATCCCTGGCCTGGGAGAGCTTCAGACAAATGAAAGTGTGGGAGTTCAGAATGTAGGAACTCTTCTCCACATATGACTGACACAATATGATCTTGGGTTCTTATTCGCAATGCATCAACACAAGGTGTGTGAGCAAAGTGAATGACACAACTGAATAGCAGGGGATGGATTGCACATCCCTTTTATCTGCCAATTGCCTCTTAAGAGGTCTTTACCTGCTTGGCACAAAAGTAAACATTCACAAGCATTGCCTCTTAAGGAGGGCTTCAGACAGGTGCCTGCCCACATAACAGGACAGGTCTTCCAGACTACATGAAGTCAGAAGAGTTATACCTTAGTGGTAAGCAAACCACAAGCTAGAAAAGCAAGTTCAAATGAACTTAAAGCAACTTAGGTACCTGTGAAAAAAAATCTAAACCAATCAGTTCAACTGTACAGACAAACAAACAACAGTTAATCACACAGACAGACAAAGCATCAGGCAACAATGAGCAAGGCACAAGCACAAGTGAATTTGTTCTCAAAGCCTACAAAACAACACAATGTTAGCCAACATCAACCAATAATCAGGCTTAAATGAATGAGTCACTCCAATCATGGCAATGTGCATCTGAACCTGAAATCACAACTCAAATGGTAAGTCCAAACCACTAGGTCAAAGCCTAGGGTCAAAGGAGACTCAAAAAGTCAAAACAGAACTTCAAATTTAACATGAATCATCCTTATCCAATCAAGAATAGGTCTCAAAAAGTCTCACACCAAGATCATTAAGCATATTCATTTCATGAGCAAAACATGGCAAGGTATGCAAAAGCTAGTCACATTTGAGACATCAAGAAGAAAAATGCACATCAAATCCAAAATGACTCAAATAATCTTGGCAAAATTCATGAGTACACAAGACATATAACATGATCATCATACAAAAAATCAGAGGCATTGGACATCATTTGGCATGGCAATCACATTGAACAATTCAGACAATCATATGTGTGACACAAATTGTCACACCAAGTTAGCATGAGCATAAAACAGAATGGGAGCATGAGAAAAATATCAAACCAAAGCCAAAATGTCACTCAACATGTCTAGAATCTACACACAAAATTTCGGAGTCATTAGATAAGAAACAAGCATTTTATGATCAAAGGAACAAGGCAATATCATGAATGGATACATGTTCAATCACCCTAGGACAAATCATTTTTTCAGCCAATCACAATTTTCAATTTTATGCTCATAAAAAAGTAGACAGGATAAGGAGCACATAGCAAAAAATTGGGATCAAATTGGTGCATTTTTCAATTTATAATGATTTTTGGAAGTTTGGAAAGAATTTGAAAATTAAAATGAGCCAAGGCATGAAAATGGGAGGGAAGGTATGAAAATGGCATTGCATTTGAAAAAACGCCTTCGGCCAGGATCGATCCATTTCCAGATTCAAATGTGGCGCGTGTTTCATCATGAAACGCAGCGTTTCATTAATGACTGGGACGCCCAGTCACCAGTCAAACGCCCAATTGGCATGGTCAAACCAATCTGGACAATACAAAACGCAAGCAAGGCAAATACGTGGTCCAATCCCAGCTAAACCCTAAGACACGCATGCATAAACCAGATAAAGCGTTGCCTAATACACCAAACCGTGGCCAGTGCAGGATTCGTAGCTAACTTATGAATTTCGTAGCAAATTCCAAGCAATCTCCTAGCAAGTTCTGGAAACGCTAGGTTGAAGATGAAGATCATGATGATCTTCATGTGAATTTCCAGATTTCACAAAAAGTGTCCAGAAATCATAAATAATAACATCATTCAACCGGTTTCTTCATGGTAAACACGGATCCAGCAATGAATCATTCAAAAACATCATATATTACTCGAATCGAAGAAATCAAAATTGAACACTCAAACTTCAATCATACATAACTTTGCCTACAATGCATCATTTCACTCAAAATTTGTACCAGAATCATCACCAAGCCATGATCTACACAAATATCCTAATGAATTTCAAAATTAGAGAGGTCGAATCCTGACCTCTTGAAGAACAGAAGTTGGAATCGTGTGCTTCCAAGCTCAGCTACAGCTCAAATCTCCTCCACAATGCATATTGAAGTGATTGGTGATGAATTGGAGGTTCCAGTAAGCACGAATCCAGCTCAAATTGCAAGCTCCATGGATGCTTCAAGCTTTGAATCTGGCTCAATATGCCAGGATTTGCCTTGATTCCACGTCCAAATCTTCTCAAAAACACCTCATGAGCATGAATAAGACAAGAGGAAATGCTTTTGTGTGAAGAATTTGCAAAAAAAATTGAGAGAAGAAATTTGGTGATTTTTGGTTCTATATCTGAAAAATGAAGCTAATCCCCAATACAGTTAGTATTAACCATATATATGCCATGCTAATGATGCTCAAATCATGTTTAGGCCAAATGCAAATGAGATTAGCAACTTATGAAGTGTTTGCACTAATTGGTATTTTCACCCTCCATGCATGAGAAGCACGTGAACAGTGCTTGATTCTGGTCCAAATACACTTAAAACAAGCCCATGCAAGCTTTTGAATTGGTTTTTTATGCTCATGATCAACCAAAATAATTTTATGCAATTTTCTTCACAATTCTTCATGAATAAGCACATGCCCATGCAAAGGAAACTTAAGCCATGTAATGGTATGCTTGGAAAGTACATGTTATGAGGATCAAAATGCAAAAAGAACCACTCATTTTGGAGCTTTGGTTAAAGAGTTATGCTCATTTGAATTTTGAAACACACTTTGTCATGATTGGATCATATCTCCTCAACCACACATGAGAAATTCATGATCTTGGACTTTTTGGAAATGGGAGAGAAAGATCTTCAACTTTCATGTTGGACAAAATTTCATTTGAATCCTACTTGATGATGTAATCTTGAGTTGAAGTTGGTCTAAAACCTTTCCATTTTTGGAAAGTTCAAATTACAGGTCACCTGTTATTTTTTGGAAAGTCTTGACCTGACTTCAAATTCTTCAATGTTGATGTTTGAAATGTCAAATGAGACTTGTTTTAATATGAATGAAGCATCTCTAACCACTTCCCACCTCCAAATCCACAGTTGACTTTGCAGTTGACTTCTGTTGACTTTTGTGGGCCTCAGATGATTTGCACATGGACCGATGAGTTCTGAGCCTTCAACACTTGGCCAAGTTGCCTCAAAATGATCTTTGGGTCATGTAAGCTCAATGGAACCACCCTAGGGCTTTTATCTCATGGAAAATGCTCTTGTTGCTTTGCAAGTTGAACCTCCTGACCAGTCTTGCCTGATGAGATGCAATGGACTATGCAATGAAAATGCAATGTTAATGTGATGTTAATGACCTAAAAATGAAATGTATATACAAATGGGAGGTGCAAATTTGAGGTGCTACAGTTAGCATCAGAGCTCCTCCAGAGAAAACCCTTTTAACCACGTATGGACCCTCATAGTTCGGTGTCCATTTGCCCCTGTGATCCGTGTTGGGAGGAAGAATTCTTTTGAGTACCAATTCACCGACTTGATACTCCCGAGGGCGCACCTTTTGATCAAATGCTCTCTTTATTCGTCTCTGATATAGTTGGCCATGGCATATTGCTGCTAGTCTCTTTTCCTCAACTAGGCTCAGCTGATTGTATCGAGAACGGACCTATTCTGCTTCGTCCAGCTTAACATCCATCAGGACCCGCAAAGAAGGAATTTCGACTTCAACCGGAAGAACTACTTCCATGCCATATACAAGCTGATAAGGTGTTGCCCCGGTGGAGGTCCTAATTGAAGTTCGATACCCATGTAACGCAAACGGCAACATCTCATGCCAGTCCTTGTATGTTACCACCATCTTTTGCACGATCTTCTTAATATTCTTGTTAGCTGCCTCTACAGCGCCATTCATCTTTGGCCTATAAGGGGAAGAATTGTGATGCTCGATTTTGAAGTCCCGGCAAAGCTCTGCCATCATTTTGTTATTGAGATTCGAACCATTATCAGTAATGATCCGCTCGGGAACTCCGTATCTGCAGATGATATCTCTTTTCAGAAATCTGGCTACCACCTGCTTCGTAACATTCGCATAGGATGCTGCTTCCACCCACTTGGTGAAGTAGTCAATAGCGACCAAGATGAATCTATGGCCGTTGGAAGCATTCGGTTTGATCTTGCCAATCATATCAATGCCCCATATTGCAAAAGGCCAAGGTGACGACATGACATTCAATGGGTTTAGAGGGATATGCACTTTATCCGCGTAAATCTGGCACTTGTGACACTTTCGGGCGTATGCGCAACAGCCTGCCTCCATTGCTAACCAATAATACCCCGATCTTAACAACTTCTTGGCCATTGCATGTCCTCCGGCATGGGTACCGAAAGATCCCTCATGTACTTCTTGCATTAACATGTCCGCTTCCTGCTTGTCCACACATCTGAGCAAGACCATGTCGAAATTTCGCTTGTACAGAGTATCATCCGAGTTCAGAAAGAAGCTACCGGCTAACCTCCTCAACGTCTTCTTATCATTTGAAGACGCCCCGACTGGGTACTCTTGACTCTTCAGGAAACGCTTGATGTCATGATACCACAGCTTATCATCAGATACTACATCGGCAGCAAACACATAGGCGGGTATATCAAGCCGAGATACGTCAATTCTGGGTACGTAGTTCCAACATAGCACCTTAATCATTGAAGACAAGGTAGCCAAAGCATCAGCAAATTGGTTTTCTTCACGAGGAATGTAATGTAACTTCACCGTCGTAAGGAAAGTCAACAATCTTCTCGTGTAGTCTCTGTAAGGAACCAAATGAGGCTGATGTGTATACCATTTCCCGTTGGTTTGATTGATGACCAAAGTTGAATCCCCGTATACATCCAGGGTTTTAATCCGTAGGTTGATGGCTTCCTCAAGTCCTAGGATACAAGCTTCGTATTCGGCTTCATTGTTGGTGCAGGGAAAAGTTACTCTGGCACAAAATGGCATATGAACCCCCTCCGGCGTGATCAACACTGCACCAACTCCGCGACCATTGACGTTGACCGCCCCATCAAACATCATAGTCCATTTGGATTCAGGGTTAGGCCCCTCCTCCAGGAGTGGTTCCTCGTAATCTTTCGATTTGAGAAACATGATGTCCTCATCAGGAAAGTCGAACCTCATAGGTTGGTAATCATCAATCGGTTGCTATGCAAGATAGTCTGATAAGACACTTCCTTTGATGGCTTTTTGTGAAGTGTATTGGATGTCATACTCTGTCAGTATCATTTGCCACCTAGCAACCCTTCCGGTAAGCGCTGGCTTTTCAAAAATATACTTGACTGGATCCATCTTTGATATCAATAGAGTCGTGTGAGTCAACATATACTGTCTTAGTTGGCGAGCAGCCCATGCCAAAGCGCAGCAAGTTTTCTCGATCAGTGAGTATCTTTGTTCACAGTCGGTAAACTTTTTGCTAAGGTAGTATATTGCATGCTCTTTTCGACCTGACTCGTCATGCTGACCGAGCACACAACCCATCGACCCTTCTAACACAGTCAAGTACATGATCAACGGTCTTCCCTCTACTGGGGGCATTAGAATCGGGGGCTCCTGCAAATACTCTTTTATTCTTTCAAAGGCTTTCTGACAATCATCGTTCCACCTGACCTCTTGCTCTTTTCTCAGCATCTTGAACAATGGCTCGCATGTGGCTGTAAGATTAGATATGAACCTTGAAATGTAGTTCAATCTGCCCAGGAAGCCACGAACCTCTCTTTCTGTTTTAGGTGCAGGCATTTCGTAAATGGATTTTACTTTCGCAGGATCTACCTCTATCCCTCTTTCACTTACAATGAAACCTAACAGCTTACCAGTTCGCACTCCAAAAGTGCACTTGTTCGGATTTAGCCTTAACTTGAACTTTCTTAGACGTTCAAACAACTTCTGCAGATTGTCCAGATGTTCTTCTTCTGTTCGGGACTTAGCAATCATATCATCCACATAGCATTCGATCTCTTTGTGAATCATATCATGAAAAAGTGTTACCATAGCCCGTTGGTACGTTGCCCCTGCGTTCTTCAACCCAAAAGGCATGACCTTGTAACAGAAGGTACCCCACAGTGTGATGAATGTCGTTTTCTCCATGTCTTCCGGCGCCATCCTGATCTGATTATAACCGGAGAAACCATCCATGAAAGAATATACGGAGAACTGAGCTGTGTTATCAACTAAAACATCGATGTGAGGTAATGGGAAGTCGTCTTTCGGACTAGCTCTATTCAGATCTCTGTAATCGACGCAGGTCCGCACTTTGCCATCCTTCTTAGGTACTGGTATGATATTGGCAACCCATGGTGGGTAACTGGCCACAGCGAGAAACCCTGCGTCCCACTGTTTCTGAACTTCTTCTTTGATTTTCATTGCCATGTCAGGATGAGTTCGGTGTAACTTCTGCTTCACCGGCGGCATATCTTCTTTCAACGGTAACCTGTGCACAACGATGTCTGTATCCAAACCTGGAATATCTTGATAGGACCAAGCAAAGATGTCGACGTATTCACGAAGCAAACTGATCAACTGTTCTTTCACCTCGGCCTGTAGACTGGCCCCGATCTTGATCTCTTTCTTGTCGCCTTCGGTACCAATGTTGACGGTCTCAATCACCTCCCGATAAGGTGTAATAGCTCGGTCCTCCTGTTTCAACAACCTGGCTAACTCTTCAGGCATATCACAATATTCCTCAACCCCTTCTTCGGCTTGATAGATAGGATTGTCGAAGTCATACTTGGCCATAGCAGTGTCGTTAGCAGTGAGATCCGGGTGATCAGCTCTGCATGATGGAGGATCATGCTTTACCTTAGAACGAGATTTTTTTTGTGGAAAGAAAACGAAAAAGAAAAAAGAAACATTGCCATTTTTGTTGTGAAAGTAAAAATAATTGAAAGAAAGAGAACACAAAATTGTTTGCAAAAGTTGTCCTTTATTGATGATGAAAATAATTGCGAAATGCGACTAAATGGATGGCCCTATAGATAAGTCATTACACCTTGGGCAAAGTGTAAGACTTTATTATGCATGTAATAAAAGGAAAACAATAAAAATTACTTCTTCAGTAGAGTAACCCGGACGACTTTTTCAGACGACCAATTGTTGAGCTTTTCTCCTGGGACACACGGGTGAATCCAGCTATCTAAGTCACAGTCGATGTCAGCCTTGTTTTCATCTGCAGCATTGACGATGTGGGGAGAAACCAAACCCCCGCCAGAGAAAGTACCGGCTTCATCCTTCTGAGACCCCAGAGTAAACCCCAATCCAAACTTGTCTTCTTTGATAATTGGCTCCACAAATTTGCCCCAGCCTTAGGCATTACCAGCTTTAACCACTTCAACAGCCTGCTTGTATGAAGAGATAGAAGTCCCGACCTTCTCGGACTTGGGTGAAAAGACAGCTTCGGGCGCGACCTCGCTGATGTTTATAGCTTCGAAGCCCTGACACAGCATCTCATGCATCTCGCCATCCATCTCCACATACTTAAATGTAGACAGGTGGCTAACAAAAATATCCTCTTCACCACAGACAGTGACGACCTGGCCTTCTAGTCCAAATTTGAGCTTCTGGTGGAGAGTAGAAGTAACAGCACCGGTAGCATGAATCCAGGGCCGACCTAGCAGACAGCTATAGGCAGGCTGGATATCCATCACATAAAAGGTGCTCTTGAACACCTGCGGTCCAATCTTAACTGGCAACTCAACTTCGCCAACGACAGCTCTCTTAGAGCCATCAAAAGCCCTCACAACTAAATTACTTGGCTTCAGGATGATGCCATCGCAATCCAACTTCATTAAGGCTTTCTTTGGAAGGACATTCAGAGAAGAGCCTGTATCAACCAAAACATGGGAAAGCACCACCCCTTTGCATTCCATTGTGATATGCAAAGCTTTGTTGTGACTCCTGCCCTCAGACGTCAGGTCATAGTCGGTGAAACCTAGCCCATGGCTAGCGTTTACATTTGAAACTACCGACTCCAGCTGGTTAACAGTTATCTCTGGTGGAACATAGGGCATATTCAGTACTTTCAACAAGGTTGCTCTGTGCGCCTCAGAGCACATCAATAATGAGAGAATGGAGATCTTTGAGGGTGTCTGATTTAGCTGGTCGACTACCTTGTAGTCACTCTTCTTGATAATCCTCATAAACTCATCCACTTCCTTCTCGAATGCGGTCTTAGGAGGAGCTTCCTCAGTAGTAACCTCTTCGGTGGCCACCTGTTTTCCTTTAACCTTGGCAGCTGCCTCAGCTTCAGTATTCGTGCGCAATGTTGATGGTGCAAATAGGCGTCCACGGCGGGTGAAGCCACCAACTCCTCCAACATTGTCTATAGCGGAGCTACCAATGTCAATGTCTTCTTCGTTAACTTTCTGCCCCTGGCAGTAGATATCAGCCTCATAGTGCCACGGGATAGCACTGTCTTTCTCATACGGAACAGGTCCTGGTATCGTGATGGTGACCGGACTAACCAAAGCCGGTTGAGGGCTGTCAGAATAAATTGTGACTGGTGCTGGACTTTCTGGGAAATATATTGTTGTCGGAGCGGGTCTCTCGGGAACATATATTTCTTCAGGAATGAAATAAATCGTCACTGTCGACACATCATTCTTCACTGGACGGGTCTGGTCGAACTGAAGACAACCTTCATCTATCAGTTGCTGAATACCCCTTCTCAAACTGTCACAAACATTCTCAACAGCTTGACAATTTCTACACTCTTCCCCACAACCCGGGAAGATCTGTCCTTTTAAAATTCGGTTTTTAACTACCGATAGCGAAGTCTTCACTTTAGTCACATCAGAAACCAGATTCAAAGTTTCCCCACTATCAACGGCATTAATCCTCTGCCCGCCGTGGGCTGGCATCGGGTTTTGGATAACATTAGGCACCGGCAAAAAATTGATAGCCTGGGCATCTCTCAAATCTTGTACCTTTAGCTGGAGAGCCTTGCAATTATCTGTAGTATGGCCAGGTGCATTGGAGTGAAAAGCACATCTGGCGTTGACATCATAACCTCTAGGCAAATTATTGGCATCGATTGGTGGGGCCAAAGTTCTTAACGTAACCAGATTCAGGTCAATCAGCTTGGGAATTAATATTGAATAAGGCATTGGGATTGGCTCAATGACCCGGTCCGTTTGCCTCAGACGTTGTTGATAGTGTCTCTGCTGAACCGGATTACCTCCTTGTTGTTGATTATTGTACCTGGGTTGCTGTTGCGGATGATACTGCGGTTGTTGTTGCTGTTGAGGAGCAGGTGTTGGAATAGTGACTGCAGTTACTTGATCTTGATAATAATTAGGGCGTCCTCTGCCCCTGCCTCTGCCGGCATACACAACGCTTGTCTCGCCTTCTCTTCTTCGCTGACCGTTACCAGCAAACGGTTTCTTGGGACCTGATGAGCTAGAAGCACTGTTGTCTTGAATTCGGCCCATCTTCAACAGACTCTCGATTCTTTCTCCAACAATTACTATCTCTACAAAGATGATTGACGGGCAAGCAGCCAATCTCTCAATATAATTGCCTTGAAGAGTGTTCATGAACATGCCTGCCATCTCTCTTTCAGACATAGGGGGTTGGACGGACGCAACAATTTTTCTCCAACGCTGAGCATATTCTCTAAAGGTGTCCTTGGCAGTCTGAGACATTCCTTGTAACAAGGTCCGATTTGGAGCCATGTCCAAGTTGTATTGATATTGCCTGACAAAAGCCTCTGCCAAGTCCTTCCAGCTCTTGATGGTAGTATGAGACAAATGAGAATACCATTCACGAGAAGCTTTAGTTAGACTGTCTTCAAAATAGTACATCCACAGCTTTTCATCTTCAGTGTGAGCTCCCAACCTTCCCAAATAAGATTGGAGATAAGTGCGTGGGCAAGAAGCCCCATTGTATTTCTCAAAAGTAGGGGGTTTGAACTTGTGAGGAATCCTTACTCCCTGAACCAGACCAAGGTTTGTGACATCAAAACCTAAGGAATTTTGAGACTCCAGAGATTTGAGCTTCTCAGCAAGCTCATCCATACGGCGAGTGGTCTCGTGAGCTTCGTCGTGCAAAGAGAATTGATCATACTGATAATCTTCAGTAACGGGGCGCCCGTTAATCCGAATTCCTTGATTCACATTGTACCTTCCGCCAATACCATTTCCTACATTCCCTGTGTTGCCGACATTACCCGGGTTTCCATCAGCATTTGCGTTACCCGCGTTACTAGTGTTCACAGGGTTATCAGTGTTCCCAGGGTTACCAGGGTTTCCCTCGGCATTTGGTATCTCCGGCTCTGGATCGGGCCTCGGTTTCTCAACCAATTCCCTCAGCTTTTCCTGGCCTTCTGCCATACCAGTCATCAATGTCATGAACTGATCCATCCTTTCACGCATATCAGCCAGCTCTTTTTGTACCTAGTCCATCGCTAGTAGAGGATGATTTTCCTTTGTCGGGTACCTGTGGACTCGCTTGGGACCAATAATGCCTGAGACAGGGAACAAACATTAGACACTGCGGTGACACCTTCAAAACAGACAAGGGTTAATATGCATGGTATGCGATGTGCTGCTTATTCAATTTCAAGGCACCCCCCTTAAAAAGGGAATACCCTGCCAATGAATAAGCATGAGATGTTGGGATGCAAATATGCAGATGATGTTATGCAATGCAATGGCATGTCAATCAGGATTGCTGGATCCGCTTGAACATCTATCAGGTTGCACTGCCTGGAGAGAAACCCACTGAAGAATATAATACAGGATCAGCACTTCGGCATGAATTCGGAATCGGGAACCATAGAACACAGTCATCAACTCAGAACCCATACTTCAGAACCAACGGTCACCAACAAGAACCGAACAATAGTCACCAACAGAACAAGTCACCATCAGTACCTGTAAATGATTCATTCCCGCCCCACTCACGGGTGTAATCTAGGCCAGGGTAAGGTCAAGAGAAACACAGGATAAACAATCCTTTCAAGAATATCATCATATGCACACCAGGTGTATGCAACGATAATACCCCATCAGAATCTGAACTACTCGTGATACCATGTTCCGCTAAATGGCGCCATACCACCCGCTTCCCATGAATCACTTTATTCCTAGGTGTCCTAAAGTTCACTCATAGCCTGTGTATTGGGCCTTTTACCTCTCATAGAACATCCCATCCCAACAAACAGAACCAGCAGATACGACAATCACATGTACACAATGCAATAAAGCAGGTAAATGTTGAAAGATAAATAACTGTACAAAAGAATAAACACCCAATAAACAAACAACCTACAAAAGCTAGGAGGGACTCGCTTAGGGAAACCGGGTCCCCAGCAGAGTCGCCAGCTGTCGCAACCTGCGAAAAACACAACCAGCGAAAAAGAAAAGACAGAAGAGTCGCCATCGTGCGTTATTTATCCCAAAGGAGGGAAGGGAAACGCTCGAAGTAAACCTGGAAAAAGGAAAGGAAAAGATAAGGTCTCGTAACCAAATCTTGGGTTCGGGAGTCGATTATGCGAAGGGAAGGTATTAGCACCCCTACGCATCTGTAGTACTCTACGGGATCCACTCTTGTAGTTCTTGTCTAAAGGGTGTGGGTTTATCTAATGTACTATTTACTAAAAGAGGGGTCAAAAGAAAATGACTCGCACGGATGTCGCATCCACTGCATACGTATCTCATCTGAACATGAGAATCAGAGTCTTCGTAGCTCGGCTACCTATGGGTTAGAGGGATGTGTGCTCGCTAAGACGTCGCGTCTTATGCCTACGTATCTCATCTGGAATGAGAATCAGAGCAAAACGTAGTTCAGCTAACTACGGGTTAAGGGTTGTGTTTTTGGGTGAACGACGTTACTACACAATCTACCGGATGCTCAGCCTTTGGAGACTTACTCGCCTGTAGTAGAAGGAGTAAACGTGTTCTTAGGAGAAGAAAAATCAATGAGTTTTTGGTGTTTTAGGGATGCTCATGCAAAAAGGCAGTCCTAGACGAAGGAACCGCGCTACCTTAATTGACATGCAAACGGGAGACTATACGAAGCCTAGCAATCCTATGGGGAGACGATCACACCATACAAAACAAACATGTATAAAGTAAACACACCAACAAGGGAGGGCTCAAACATATATGGGTAGGGATTTAGTCAAGAGGGGTCATATCAACCTCGACAAACAAGCCATGGAAGGGTAATCAAACGGGCTCTTAACCACTGACATTGACCGTCAGGGTGAGCAGATCAAAAGGGTAATAAGGATAAGACCTCATAGCTCTTAACCTTAGACGGGGTGAGCTCATGACAAAAAGTGGGGGTTCAGAAAGATGGAACCCTCTCCACTGACCGACCAGACAAAAGATCTTGGGCTTTTGTTCTAAAACATTGACACGTAGTGTGATCTTAAAGAACGACGCACTGAATAACGGGGGATTGACTACTAATCCCTTTTATCCGTCAATTGCCTCTTCATGGAGGTCTTTAGCACTGGTGCCTCTTTGGAGGTCTTTAGGCACAAAAATAAACACACAAAAACATTGCCCCCTATCGAGGTCTTCCAGCTAAGAAAGCGGTAAAAATGAGGAAAAATAAAGGGATCAAGAGGTCTACCGCACAGATCAAGATCCGAAGTAACAGCAACTAAAGGAATAAGAAACCCAAAGACCCTTCCAAGCTAAGCACCATCAAAGAAAGCGAGTCAGTACAGGTAATCGGAATAGACCTCCAAATGGTATCCCACAAATAAAGTGGAGTACCAAGCAAGCCATCTCTGCAAGAGTCATGTGAGCCCTCACAAAAACTCAACAAATAGGTTAGAGTAACAGGATGGAATCAGGAGAAAACAATGCCATGCCAAACACAAAACAAATTAGAGCAAACAGAAAAGCAACTGTTGTCGCGATCGCTGCTGCTTCGCCTAGCGAGGGCTTAGCGAAGCTTCACTGCAGGCTCGCCTAGCGAAGCGGCTAGCGAATTCCTGCGGGTTTTGGGTTCTTCATTGATAACAGTCCGATCTCGGCAACCCAAACCCTATGGTATCCATTAGAAACGAAACGAATAAACATTCAAGGTATTGTTTTATATATCCATGCATATCTAAACCCGTGGACCAAACCTAACGATACCTCATACATTCAAGGAATTCAAATTGAAAGCATAGAGTAATGGGAATAAGGGCAAACCTGATTGGAGAGATCGATTAAAATCGAATGGCACGCTTGGGTTTGCAAGGCAATGTTAGGGTTTGCGTGAGATGGAGGTGAAAAAGTGTGTGAGTCAGAGTGAACCTTTCTGAGCTGTCTGGAGGCTGCTGCAGATTAGTTCGTAGGTCTCCCCTTCTTTCTCTCTGGTTCTCTCTCTCTTTTTCTCCAGGGTTTTGTTTCAACTGAAACTCTAGTATTTATAACCTGATTTTCGTGGCTGGTGGGCTCAAATGAGGGCAACTCAAGCCCATGACTTTCTGTTATATTCTGAAAACGCGTGCGCTTCGCCTAGCGAGCATGACAGTTCCTTTCGCCAAGCGAACCATTCAGCTCGTCTAGCGAGCATGACAACTCAGGAACAGATTCTTGCTCCTTCAACATTAGCGTTTTGCATGATGAATAGGCCCCATTTGAACCTGTTGGGAGTAACTCGAGTCTTTCCCTTGTGTTGACTGATCACCCGGATAGAACCCACAAAGTGTCTTGGATGATATTCAAGCTTCTTGGATCCGATTCTGATTGACGTGATGAAATGCAATATGAAATGTTAAATGAAATGAAAAATGAATGCATGAATGAGGAGGGAAATTTTGGGGTGTTACAATAATCGAAAGAGTCCAAAAGTCCATCTTTATGGAGTTTAGAAATGCGGTTCTCATTTATGTGGCCTAATTGAGAATGACAAAGGTAAAATGAATTTAACTCATTAGGTTTCATCCTTTTAGTATTAATGTTATAGATTGGCATTTCAAGATCAATGACATATAGTCCATTGTTCATTTGTGCATTAACATAGAATATATCATTCAAATAAATGAAGCAACAATTATTCTTTATTATGAATGAAAAACCAAACTTGTCCAGAAAATAATATTCCTACTAATTGCAGGTACATAATAACAGTTCTCTAACTGAATTATTAAATGATTATGTAAAGTCAATACATAAGTTCCTACAGCTAAAGCAGCAACCTTTGCTCTATTTCCAACTCGTAGGTCAACTTCACCTTTTGCAAAATCTCTACTCCTTTTTAGCCCCTGCGCATTGGTACAAATGTGAGAACCCCATCCAGTATCTAATACCCATGATGCAGAAGTGGATAGATTAATTTCAATAACAAAAATACCTGAAGTTGAAATCTCTACTCCACTCTTCTTATCTTCCAAGTACTTTGGGTAGTTTCTTTTCCAGTGTTCGGTCTTACCGCAATGGAAGTACGTTCCATCCTTTGCTATGCCTCCACCAGGCTTCAAAGCAGGAGCATTGGGTTTGGGTTTGGAAACTTCCTTGCCTTTCCCTTTACCATCATGCTTGGTGGGCCTTTTGTTTTGTTTCTTTCCATTTCCGGTCATCATAATGGACTTCCCTTTTGACTTCAGATTTTGCTCAACAGTTCTTAATATGCCTAGAAGTTCAGGAAGAGTTTTTTTCCATATCATTCATGTTGAAATTAAGGACAAATTGACTGAAGCTCTCTAGCAATGATTGCAAGATCAAATCAATCGCAAGTTCTTTTCCGAGGGGAAAATCTAACCTTTCAAGGTTCTCCAGGGGACCTACATGGGCTCCATCAGCTAACTTGCCTTGAAAAAAGGATTTTGAAACTTCAAACCTTTCATGCCTTACCTTCTCTTGATAAAACATCTTTAGGTGTCCGATCATATCGAACGTTGCCATGTTCTCATGTTGCTTTTGCAACTCCGATTTCATGGTAGCTAGCATGAGGCAAGCAACTTCATTGGTATCATCGACATGCTTTTTATAAGAATCTCTTTCTGCCTTAGGTGCAGAACTAGGAGGTTCCTCTTCAGGAACAGATTCCTCAAAGACATACAGCTTTTTATCATGCTTGAGGACAATCCTCATATTTCGGTGCCAAACCAAAAAATTTGTCCCAGACAATTTTTCCTTATCAAGGATTGATCACAAAATGTTGTTAGAGGTGTTTGTTGTCATGGTAATCTACATGAAAAATATGAAAATATAAGTATCATTAAAATAACATATTTAATTAGGCCTTTAATTAAATATGCTCCCACTATTTTACTCAAAAAAAAATTACCCTCACCATTTGATTCGGAAAATCCCGTTGGAAAATTTTCTAGTGGGTCGAGATCCACATTTTACTTTGTTTTAAGTCCGCGTAGGCGGATTACACAAAACTAGGTTATTTAGGTAGGAACTCCTTCCAATTGTATCTAATACAACTCTCGAATATTTTAGTTGGGTGAATAACTCCTTATTCCAATCCATCATATGGATCATTTCCAACTCTTGCTTCTAAATGTATATAATCTTATTATAATTTGTTTAATTAAGTTTGAACCATTGTTTTAGCAATTGGATATTACAATTATCCCATCGCACCTTACTAATATAGAACATGCACCTCGCGTAGGCGAAACCTACATTATTCGATACTAGTCTTGATGAGTGCTAAAACTAGGAAAGCATAAACTTAATATTTAATTTGAGGGAATTTGCAATTATTTTGATCTCACCGGCTTATTTATCATATAAATTGTATCTCACATGCATCAACATACATACAAAATGAAATAGTTATGGCCCCTAACACCATTGTTCTCCCAAGCCAATGAGATAACACAAGCTAAGCTAATAATGATCTAAGCTTCTCCAAGTAAGATATTCAAGGTTGTCCTCCTTTGATATTGTATTCTTCTCTTTCTTCATAACATTACATTACATAAGAGAAACTCGTTTTACATACGAGGGAGTGATATGAGAAAATAAGTTACATTAAGAGATTAAAAAAAGAGGCACAATATGCAGGTCGTATTTTAAAATCTCAAATACAAAATAAAGGAAAACAAAGGCCCTAACTGTTCACCACAAGAAAATAATAATAAATACATTATTACTATTAATTTAAATTCTATTAATTAAATAAACCAAATTAAATTGTGGCGATTGATCACACTACGCAGAGTTAGCCGGGGGTTCCGCTGACCGTTCAGCGGACGGGGGTCAAGGGGGCAGCGCCTCCTGCGGGGTTGTTAGGGGCAGCGCCTCGACGCAAAATTTTAATGAATAATTCATTTGAAACCGACGTTGTTTTTCGCATCAACACTTGATACTTTAAAGCACAACTCTTGTGTAGTCACAACCCTAATCGCATAACTATTTGACAACACAATCCTTGTACCGTCATGAACCCTAATACAACAATTTCATACCGTCAAACACACCTCGATTGATAATTCAGTATGATTGATCAATACGTCATTGCTTCACCATACTAATGTCGGATTCCAAAGCAAATGACCATTGATCACTCAAATGAATAACAATCTTTAAGTGTTTAAATGAACGAAATAGAAACAATATATCATATATACCATATTTTGCATCAGAATTACTTATATCATATATATAAATTGATTGATCTCATTTGTGTAACCTATGGACGACCGATGTATCATTGCTTCACCATACGAACGTCAGATTCCGAAGCATAGTCAACATCAATCATCCAAATCATACACATGTGACGCCAAATTTAATTACTCATTTATTATTTAATTCATTTTGTATTTTAATTGTATTAATACAAAAAATACAAAAAATAAACAGCTATCAAATGCATGGTTTCATAAGTGGCTCTGTTACCACTAAAGGAAAATTACGATCCAAAATGCAGCGGAAATTAAAATTTTTCCTTTAATGATCCTTACGAATGGGCATGATCAATGATAAAAAACCGTTACCTCTTGTGGCGATTGAAACCTTTGATTCATATCTAAGGAGTGATCACGAGCGTTGAATGGTGACAAGGCCTCTACTCAGTCCATACGAACGGATTCCTTCAGTCTCAGTGCTAGCTACTGCGAGTGAAGGCTTTTAGTGAGAGTGAGAGTGAGAGAGAGAGAAAGAGAGAGAGAGAGAGAGAGAGAGATGAAATTTCATCAAGTGAAATGCTTATTCACAAGTATTCTATTTATAGAACCACTTGTGTGGGATGCAAGCTAAAAAGCCCATTTAAGTGTATGTGGCCCATATCTTATGGTATACCGAAAATCACTTAAGTGTGTGGTACCTTACTATATTTCGTATTCTACTAGGTCACTCATGTACCTTAGCATGCTTCATGGAGTACCCATCAACTGTCTTTATGGTCATCCAGTTATGGACAATGTTTGATCAATAATAAAGCACTCGACTCTACAAATAGGGTCCATAGTGGTTTTAGGTCGAAGGGTGGTATACACCATTATCACCATGAGAATAACTTATGACAGTTTACATAACATTCTATGTAGTATTCTCATAGCGGGTCAATCAAGTATAAATATTACCCCTAATATTCATACATAGGTTTAAGACTTGATAACTCCTTATTCATGATCCATGAGATGTGATCATCAGTCTATATACATAATAGTCTTAATGCTTTAATGTTATCCCACTTCACAACAAAGCTCGACTACGGATACTTTAAGAATAGTGTCCTTATGTTTAATAGGATCTCATGATTAAGTCACACTTGATACATTAAATGAACTAGCTATTATAGGGACTTTATTAAAAAAACATAATAAAGAAAAAGCCTTTTATTATTAATAAATAATTCGATATAAGTACCAAAAGTATTAGCCTCTAGGGTTACACCAATAAAAACACCATCGTATGCATCACATACAATTGCTACATCATGTAGACAACAACATTCAAGTAATTCATGATTAATTAATATCATATTAATTAATTAACAATAACAACACAACCAAACAGTAGCCCAATGTCCACCAAACTGCAAAACAATATCAAAATTCTCAATCGACTGCTTGAAATCAATAATAGCGACAAGAACGCCTGTTTTGACATCATGTCGGGCAACCCGTCACCAGGGTGACGCCCATCATCCTGTTAAAACCCCACATTCTTCATTAATGTGATGACTGACTTGAAAAACCAAGCGTGGAAACATGATGGTCTCCCCGTCATAGCACTGACGATCGTCAGTTGCTTAAGGTCTATGACAGTTAGCCCGTCATCTGGGTGACGCCCGTCACCCTGCACCAGAAGGAAGAAAACACGATTCTCTATGAAATTTCAGTGGAAGCTCCAATCTTTTACTTCCCAATATCCCCCAACACGCCAAGAATTTATACCACACATAATAACCTCCTAGTAACATGATAAATCATAGAATTACACAATCTATTTAGTATTTTCATCAAATTCATGTTTATGTTCAAAGCTTTAAAATCCCAACAAATGCACAAAAATATATATCCATAAACAAAATCATATACGCACGAATTCAGCCATAAAATTAGGTAATCACACCTTCAATTATCAACTTCTAGAATATCATACAACAACAACAACAATTCATTATAAAGTTCATGCAAAGGACTATCCACTCTACCCTTTCATGCAAAACACCTATATAGAAGCTCTTTCTCCCCCCTTACCTCAGATTCCTAGCCAAAATTCAGCATTAGATTGATGACTTGTTCTTCCCTCTTCAAGCCCTAGCCTCCTTTTCTTACAAAAATTCTATTTCACGTACTAACCCTTTAAAAGCTCCAATAACCTCTATTTATCTCTAAACCTAATTTAATCTTTGGTTAACTACACCAACTCCCAAATCTTTTTAAAATGTTCATCACTTTCCTTATTTCATCTTAATTCATATTTTCCCCCAGAACTCTATTTCTATTTTATTTTAATTAATTAAAATAATTACCAATTCTAATTAATTCTAATTATTTTAATCCTTCTACCACCCCACCAATACTCTCACTACACCTCACCATACACCACTTACATATACAACTCAATATATACTTAATTAAAAGTATACCACATATTAAATAATTAAATAAAAACACGAATAATTTGATTAAATTAATTAATAAAATTTCGGGGTGTTACAACTCTCCCTCACTTAGAGAATTTTCACCCTTGAAAATCACCTGAAGAAAATAGATTTGGATACGACTCTCTCATTTGTCTCTCTAGCTCCCACGTCATACTTCCACCAGTAGGTCCTTCTCATACAACCTTTACCAACACAATATCCTTACCTCTTAAGTGTTTCACTTCACGATCCTCTACTATTAAGGGAGATGTCTCAACGGTCAAGTTCTCTCTAACATGTACATCCTCCACTTGAATCACGTGAGACAGATCAGGAATATACTTCATCAACTGAGACACATGAAATATATCATGGATATTCGAAAGAAATAGAAGTAATGCAACTCTATAGTCCACTTCTCCTACTTTCTTCATAATCTGTAAAGGACCAATGAAACACGGCATGAGCTTTCGCGAATTCAAAGCTTGAGCCACACTAGTTACTAGAGTAACTCGCAAAAAGACATGATATCCCTCTTAGAACTCAAATGTTTTCCTCCATTTATCATGGTAGCTCTTCTGGCGACCCTACAAAGCTTTCATCTTCTCTTGGATCATCTTGATCTTCTTAAAGGTTCATTGCACAATCTCAGGTCTAAGCACAACACTCACACCTAATTCATACCAACTCAAAGGTGTCCTACACCTCCACCCATACAACGCCTCAAATGGTGCCATTCCAATTATAGAATGAAGTTTTTTTTGTAGGTAAACTCAATCAACGACAAGTAGATATCCCAAGCACCTTCTTGTTTTAGCATACAATCCCTCAACAGTTCCTCCAAAGATTGGAAAATCCTCTCTATCTGACCGTTTGTCTGTGGATGATAAGAATAACTCAACTTCAACTTAGTACCTAATGCTTTCTACAAACTCTATCAAAACCTTAACGTGAATCTTGGATCTCTATCAGAAACAATACTCGAAGGAATACCATGCAGGCTAACAACCTTCTCAATATACAACCCAACTAACTTCTACAAAGGATAACCGATCTTAATCAGAACGAAATGAGCCAATTTAGTCAGTCTATAAATGATAACCTAGATGGAATCACATCCTTTCATCGTCTTCTACAAACTCGTCACAAAATCCATGGAAATTTTATCCCATTTGTACTCAGGGATGCTCAACGGTTGCATCGGACCAAATGACTTCTGATGTTCAATCTTCGACTTCTGACAAGTCAAACAAGCATAAAAAACTCAGATACTTCCATATTCTTTCCTGACCATTGTAAGACCCCATTTTTGACCCTAAGATCCCTCATGATATCTCATCATATGCATTGGCTTTGAGGTCACACCTTGGCATCCTCCTTACCCCTCATTCATTGGGTTTGCATTGGGAGAGGTCACCAAGCACATTTTGATTGTATCATACTTTGTCTTTCATTACTCACTAACCAAAATACCAAAAATATGTCAATGTATAGTTTGTTGTTTTTGTAGGTAGTATGTATGCTCACCTATGCTCCATCAAGCTCATATCTAGGGTTTGAGACCCTCAATGCAAGGAGACTAATCAAGAGATGGTTCACAATGACTCTAGACATCATATATGGATCCCCATGGTCTTCACATATCATTTTGATCAAAAATTCATCAAGAGTTGGAAGTTTGTTTGCCTTGGAAACCCTAATTCATCTGGGGATCTTGTGTGACTTCTTCAACAATTGATCCAATTTTCAAGGGATACTTCATATTACCAAATTACACATATATGATCCTCCATGAGTCCCAGAACTTAAAATAGTGTCAAGCTAGCAAGATGGTTCATAGTGGTTGACTAGAGAAAGTCAACTAGTCAAAACTGGGGTTCCTTAGACCCTATCCCCTACAATTTTTGTCATATGAAAATTATTCCAAAAGACAAGTAACTCAAAATTACATTCCAAACAACTTTAATGTTTAATTCAAGATCTATTTTTGCTTGGAAAGTCATTTTTTATGATGAAAGATTATAGGTCATTTTGTCTGAATCCTAGTTAGAAGGTCAACTTCTCAAGACCATAACTTGCTCAATTTTTATGAGATGAAGTCCATTAAAATTCCATGATCAAATTAAAAATGTCTACTTAAACTTTGATGTTTGGAGGAAGTTCAAATTCAACATGAAAATGCATATTCCAAGAGGAAACATTATAGGTCATTTTGGGCCATTACCATTGAACAAGTGATTTTCCTCAACTTCTAAAATGCATAAATCCTTCATGCCAAATCCAAGTTAGTTCAAGTTTGTGACCAAATTGAATAGGTTTGAAAGATATACAACTTTGATTAACGAACATTTTCCATTGGAAGTCCATAGCAAAAGTAATTCAAGGTGGAAGAAGTGAACATTTGACTTGGTACTTAGAAAATTTTCAAATATGTTTGATTTTCCAAACTTCCACCTCAAAATTCTTCATGATCCAAGTTTCAAATGGAAAAATGTTCAACATGAAAGTTGTTCCCCTTGATCTCACCTTTCCAAAAAAACTAAGATCATCTCATTTGGATAAAAATTGAAGGACTTGCACATGGGTGCAATGTGTGGTACCATTTGGAAGAATTTCATGATCAAACTCATCCCAACTTTGCATGGCTTAATGCAACACTTCCAGCATGACCTATGCACAATTTTGGAACTTTTCAAATGATTGTTTAGGCTTTGTGCACGCCCATGCTAGCTCATGAAGAAACTTTCTATTTTTAAACATTTGAAAGAAAGTGTGTGGAAATCAATTGCCAAGGCTATAAATAGGAGTGCATTGTGATCAGAACTTAATCAATACCTTGCCCAAGCTTTTCCAAACCAATCCAAACCCTCCAGTCCATAGAATTTTTGAATATTTATTTTAAAATCGAGCTTGAACTTCACCTTCTGTTTGGAAGTTCAAACTCCAGAAATTCACCTCCCTTTTCATCTCAATTGGCTTCTGGAAGCAAGAGGAAGAGAAAGCAAGCAAATCCAGATCAAGATCAAGATCAAGTGAATTTGAAGCAACTCGAAGTTGATTTTTCAGAAACTTCATCTCTTCGATTCTCTCTTAATTCTTCACCACTCTTTGTGATATTTGGTTGTCTGAAGTCCTACCAATGTAGGCAACAAGATTGAGTTGCTTTGAGGTAAAATCAAAGCAACTCAGTTCATGATCCTCAAAATTCAAACCACTGTATCTTTCTATATACTTGGAATTGGAGAAAATTGAGGCCAGATTCGAGCTCCTGAGCATTTTTTCTTTGAATCCATGTCCTTGTTTTTTATTTTAGTGATGGTTGATGGTGGATCAATCCGGTGAAATCCACCGGAGAAGAAGACCGGAGCCCTAGCTCTGGTGGTGTGTTGTCACGCCTCTCAACCATCAAATATGTTTAAATTGTTTTAATCATGACCTTTGGTTTTAATTACCAATGTTGCAACGCGTTGACTGGGGTGTACCATGGATGACACGCGCGTGGCCGTCAGATATGCCACCTTAATTAATGAGGGAGATCTGATGGCCCTTATTTTTTCATGTTTTTTTTATTTTTCATGTAATCCGTTTATTTTGATTAATTCATGTTAATTTCATTTTTAATCCGAAAAATATGGGACTTTCACCAAAAATCTTTAAATATTTTCCTCTTTCATTTTCTGAATTAAAATGATCTTTTGGATTAATTTTGATATTTTTCACGAATTAATTGTTTTGTGCATATTTTTAATAGTTTAAAAATACTTCTGACTTTTCAAAAATCATGAAATTTTTTGTCTAAGGTCCTTTGACTTTGTTTGACCTAGGATAAATCTCTTGGGCATTTATTTGGTGTTTTGAAAAGATTTTAGATTTTGACCAAATTAAATTGAATTTGATGCATTTTTAATTTGATTTTTAATTTATTAATTGTGTAAAAATTATGTTGAGCCATCTTTATTGACTTGTGATGTTTGACTATGTGTTTGGACCTTGGTCAAGGTTGATTTGACTTCTGTTGAGTTAAAATCATTGGATTTAGGGGATTGATGAAATGCACATTTCATCTTCCAAAATGAATGAATGAATGATTTTAATTTGATAAAATTCCTCCCATGACCAATTTGTGTTTCTCTCATCTCCCCTCCCTCTTCATCTTAAATCCCATTCTCTCCTATCCCTTTCATTGACCAATGAAATCTCAAGATCCTAAGGCTAATTGGTTCATCAATAACCTTGTGTTATTTGAACCAATACAAGTATGGATGAGATAGGTCCCTCATTTGATCTTTTTTCTTTTAGTTTGTGGTATGTTTTAGGAGTTTGATTCATTATACCAAATCTCTAACATACATTAGCGCCTAAATTTTTATTGCCCGACCTCAGATAGTTATGACTTCTACATAAGTCCAATTACGATTGCTTAACATTCTAGTAAGTGAGATCGTAAGTCTCCCATCTTTCATGGTATTGTGTGGAAACTTGGCCTTTTTTCCTTCCTTTGGAAGATGTCTTGGTTCAAGGATCCATGCTTGTGAATAGATGGTTAAGTGTTCTCCAAAGATTGACTTAATCAATTGAAAAGCAAAACTTCATTAACATTTAATTAACTTTGACTAACACTAACTACTATTAACTTTGATTTACCTTCAAATCATCTACTTTATGTAATTTAATTTCAACTCATTTACCATTCATTGTCATTTACATATCATTTAACTTGTTTATGTTTATGCCATTTTCACTTTGCTCATTTTAGCCATATCTTGTGATTGTATATATTTGCTTGTGTATTTTGTTTGTGTTTGTGGTCTTAGGACCTTAAGATACCTAATAAACAACAAAAAAACCCTAAAAAAATGTTTGTGTGGACTGATGGGTTTGATCTGAACTTTTGGACTTAGGATTAGGCAACATTCCATATGCAAAAGGACTTGGCCAATGCCAATATTTCTGAGACCAAGCATTGTGATTTGAGCTTTCATCTGATACAAGTATTGAAATCCACTTGACTTCATATGCTACATGGTCTTGATACAACTGTTATTTTGATCTTGTGTCTAATGCTTTATTCTGAGTTAATCAAAGAGTATTTCATCTGATACATAAGAAGACAAAGAAGACTGCTAGCTATGGAATTACTTGCTTGGATGTGGCTATCTTTATTTGATGCCTTGATCTTCATATTGCTAATTTCTTATGGATATTTTCTTGATTCAAAGTCCAAAGGGAAAATGGGTTTTCTATATGACATTCTTGTCTATTGGATTGCATCCCATTGGTCAAATCTTTTCAACCCTTAACTTTTAAATTTGTGCTTAGGGTAGCCTCTTCATCTTCTCCCACTTGTTTAATTTAAAAATCTCTCCCCCATTTTCAAAAACTTTCTTTGCTTGTGATTTCAAACTTAGACATGTTTCAAGTTAGAAACTTTGGCCTTATGCCAATGAATTTTCAAACTTTTTCTTAAATCAAATTTGTAAATAAATCTAATCATATTGACTTAAAATTTCAAAAGACAAAAAGAACTAACACTAACTCAAACTTTTAGGCCCCTTTGTGCCTCTCTTCACTTAATTTTTTAATTAAAAGCAATCCACTCACTTTGAAATTGTTACCACGAACTACGAGGTTTTGATCCCGCAATTTTATGTTGGTACGTAGGCACAAGACCGAAGGTCTTGTCAAACACAAAAAATATAATCAATGAATTCTCTTCTCATCCCCACACTCTATTTTTCTCAAACATCTTATATACCAAAAACAGATACGCACATAAAAAAGGGCTCCCTAGGAGTACCTAGGACATTTTGGGTGCTAACACCTTCCCTCTGTGTAACCAACCCCCTTACCTGTAATCTCTGGCATTTTATTAGTTTTAATTTGAAAACTTCTTATCTTTGGGTTTTGTTCGTACTTTTCCCTTTTCCTTTGGAAACAATAAAAGCGCGGTGGCGACTCTGGTTTTATTGACGTTAAGTTTATCCATAGCTTGATGGTCATGAATTTACCGCTACAGAAATTAAGTGGTGTCTCTGATGGGGAGTAGTCCTCAGTGGTTTTAGCCTACTTTTTTATGTGTATATATTTGTATATTTGATGTTTGTATATTTGTTTGTGTGATATAATCTGTCTGTTGTGCTTGGTGATCTCTGAGTGGTGAGATAAGTTCTAACCCAGACTTGAGTGCAATTAAGATAGAAGGATGGTATAGTCATGTTTAACTTGTGTGGAGTAGTCCTTAACAAGTTGGCTTGAGACCCATCTACTCAGTGGAGACCCTTTTGGAGTTACTAATGTCACACAAGTTATTTGTGGTTAGGCATTACTTTCTTTGATTTGGGGTCCGAGACGCTGAGAACTATAGAACATTTAAACCAACTTGGCCTATTTAGGATGTAGTGCGGAGACTGTTCAGGTGTAGACCTGATAATAGTTGTTACGCGATACTACACTCAAATGAGTTTCTCTTGAGAGTATTATGGGTTGATGAGTCAGTCATCCTAACCTATAATATCTGATAGATGGAATTAAGATTCTGGGGACTTTTTAGAACATGATCTACAAGTTTTTATCCTTAGTACACTCCTTTAGGATGGCTCTTAACCTGACTCCATGCTCGTGACTCACAACAAACCCTTTGATTCTTGGTTGATCCAATCAAGTCTTGTCAATATCAATGGAACTTGGGTGTTGATAAGGTGAAAACTATAATCCGCCAAAATGGATGATTGATCTTAACAATGATTGGATTCATCCCTTGACCTTTGTTTGTGTTTGCCTTGTGTGTGCTCCCTTGTTTTTTATTGTTGCATTCATGCATTCATGCACATCATAGCATTCATCACACGAAAATAATTTCAAGGAACTGAGGTCTTATTTGCAAATATTTCCAGGCCATGGATTATGGACGAAGGAACACTAAGAAGTACAGTTTCAGATGTCCTGATTTGAAAGAGCTAAGGAAGTTATCATCTTTTGTATTAGATCCCTTGGACTTCAAGAAACGTCATGGAAAGTTTTTATTTGTGTTATCTGTTGATGTGGTTGAAGGACTCTTGAGTGTTTTGGTTCAGTTCTATGACCCTCTTTACTGTTGCTTCACTTTTCCCGATTATCAGCTTATGCCTATGTTAGAGGAGTATGCCCATCTTTTGGGAATACCTGTTTCTAACAAGGTGCCTTTTAGTGGATTGGAGGAGATTCCCAGATCTCATATCATATCTAAAGCTCTTCATATGAAGAAGTATGATATTGAGGCTCATTGGGTGAAGAAAGGAGGAATGTTTGGGTTGACTTTTGAGTTCCTATAACGGTAAATTCATGATCATCAGCCTATGGATAAGCAAGACATCAAATAACAAGAGTCGCCACCGTGATTTTATTGTTTCCAAGGGAAAAGGGAAAAAGTACGAACAAAACCCAAAAGTAAGAAGTTTTCAAATCAAAACTAATAAAATGTCAGAGATTACATGTAAGGGGGTTGGTTACACAGAGGGAAGGTGTTAGCACCCAAAGTGTCCTAGGTACTCCTAGGGAGCCCTTTTTTGTGTGCATATGTATTTTGTACAAAATTATGTTTACAAATAAATAGAATGAGGGGATGAGAAAAGAATTTATTAATTATATTTTTGTGTTTGACAAGACCTTCGGACTTGTGCCTACGTACCAACATAAAAATGAGGGATCAAAACTTCGTAGTTCGTGATACAAATTTCAAAGTGGATGCATTGCTTTTTAACAAAATTTAAGTTTGAAAGGAACAAAGGCCTAAAAATGGTTTGAATGAGTTAGTTCTTTTTGGCTTTTTTGAAGGTTTAGGTCAAGTATAATTAAGTTCATTTACAAGTTTAATTAAGAAAAGAAGTTTGAAAATGCAATGGCATAAGGCCAAAGTTTCTAATTTGCAAAGTGGTCAGAATTTAGAAAAATAACAAGGTCAAACAAAGAAGTTTTTAAAAGGAGGGAGAGGTTTTGAAATTAAAAAGATGGGGAGGAGATGAAGAGACTAATCCTATGCACAAAATTAAAAGTTAAGAGTTGAAAAGAGTTGAAAAGATTTGACTGATGGGTAGCAATCCAATAGGCAAGAATGCCATATAGAAACCCCATATTCCCTTGGATATTAGAATCAAGCAGCAAACAATGCATACAATATTAACTTGAAGAGCAAGGCATCAAATAAATATAGCCACATCCAAGCTTTAGCCACTCCATGATCTTCTTCAAAATTGCCCATGCAGTAGATGAATTCCACAATGCCATAAGTCACAGGCTCAAAATAACAACTTCACAATGATCATGTTGCAGATGAACTCAAAGGGATCTTGAATGATGTATCAGATGAAGTTTCAAATTGCAAGCACTTGGTTTCTCAAAAGTTGGCATTGGCCAAGTTCTTTAGCATAGGGAGGTTGCCTAAATCCTAAGTCCAATTTGTCCAAGATCAAGTCAACAGTCCACACAAAAGTCTTTTAGGGTTTTTATTCTTATTATGTACATTAATGGTCAAAGACCACACAAACAAACAAAATATACGACATCCAGTACATAACCCAGAAAGCAATCAAGGGAAGTGTTTTAGCAGAATATCTTGCTCATCAACCGGTTGAAGACTATCAGCCGTTGAAGTTTGATTTCCCCGATGAGGATATAATGGTGATAAAGGATTGTGAGATCCCAGGCCCAGATGAAGGACCAGAACCAGGATCTCGATGGAAGCTCGCGTTCGATGGTTCCTCCAATTACAGTGGTCATTGTGTGGGAGCTATTTTGATGAATCCAAATGGTGGCTTTACCCCTTTCACAACAAGGTTGTGCTTTGATTGTACGAATAGTTTCGCAGAGTATGAAGCTTGTATCATTGGTCTTGAAGCCGCAATTGATCTCCGAATCAAGATCCTTGAGGTGTATGGAGATTCATCCTAGGTGATCTATCAGGGCAAAGAAGATTGGGAAACTCGTGATGCGAAGCTGATCCCGTATTGTGCTCATGTTGTAAAGATGATAGAATACATTAATGATATTACTTTCCATCACATCCCGAGAGTAGAAAATCAAGTGGTTGACGCTCTAGAAACATTAGCATCAATTTACCAAGTTAGATTCCATAATGAAGCTCCACTTATTCGAATCGAGCGAAGAGATGAGTCTGCTTACTGTCAGCTGATTGAAGAAGAAACTGATGGTAAACCTTGGTTTCATGATATCAAACGATATCTTCTAAGTCAAGAGTATCCAGAAGATGCTACATTGTTGGATAAAAAAATGCTGAGGAGGTTATCATCCAAATTCTTTTTGAGTAATGATGTGCTTTACAAGAGAAACCATGACATGGTTCTGCTCAGATGCGTGGATAGACACGAAGCAGACATGTTGATCAAGGAGATTCATGAAGGATCTTTTGGAACCCATGCTAATGGACATGCCATGGCCAAGAAGATTTTGAGAGCTGGCTATTATTGGTTGACCATGGAGTCCGATTGTTTCAGCTACGCAAGAAAATGTCAGATTTACGCTAACAAAGTGCATGTACCGCCAACACTGTTGAATGATTTGACATCACCTTGGCCTTTCTCAATGTAGGGCATCGACATGATTGGTGCTATAGAGCCCAAGGCTTCCAATGGTCATCGCTTCATCCTGGTTGCCATCGATTACTTTACTAAATGGTTGGAGGCTTCTTCCTACACCAATGTGACGAGACATGTGGTCGCTCACTTTATCAAGAAGGAGATTATTTGCCGCCACGGAATCCCTAGCAAGATCATTACCGACAACGATTCAAACTTGAACAACAAGACAATGACAGAATTATACGAGAGTTTCAAGATTGACCATCATAATTCTTCTCCATATCGTCCAAAGATGAATGGTGATGTTGAAGCTGCTAACAAAAATATCAAGAAGATCCTGCAAAAGATGGTGAAAACTTATCAGGATTGGCACGAGATGCTACCCTTTGCTTTGCATGGATACCGGACCTTAGTCCGCACTTCAACAGGGGCAAACCCATTCTCTTTAGTCTATGGGATGGAAGCAGTTCTCCCAGTCGAAGTAGAGATAACTTCGATGAGAATATTGATGGAGGCCAAGCTAGACGAAGTTGAATGGATCCAGAACAACTATGATCAACTTAACCTCATTGATGAGAAGCGTATGACCGCTCTGTGCCATGGACAATTGTACCAACAACGAATCAAGAAAGCGTTTGACAAAGAGGTTCGTCCTCGAGACTTCAAGGAAGGGGATCTCGTGCTCAAGAAGATCTCGCCAGTACACAAGGATTCACGTGGGAAGTGGACTCCCAACTATGAAGGCCCATACATTGTAAAGAGAGCATACTCTAGAGGTGCTCTATTTCTCGCAAATATGGATGGAGAAGAGCTCATCCACCCTATGAACTCTGATGCAGTCAAAAGATACCATGCCTAACAAAACCCGGTGGACTGAAAACCCGAAACGGAGGTCCAAGCAAAAGCTAAGGGTAATTAAAAAAAATGGTAGCTCGCTAAGTTGAAAACCTGAAAGGGCGACTTAGGCAAAAAAAAAAGCGTTCCGGTGGATTGAAAACCCGAAAGGGCGATCCAGGCAAAAATTAGGGACAAGAGGCATAGACTGCATCAGTTTGTCACTGATCAACACAGAAGAGCTAAAAATGGAAGATCAATCTAGTTACTCCCTTCAGAAGCAAAGTTTTGTGGAATCATTGTTATTAGGGATAGTAGTAGTCATTGTGATTCAATGTAAACCTTTCCCTATTGCCATTTTCAAATGTGTAACATTCCATGGAGCTACATCATTTGTGTGCAACCATTCTTGAATAAATACAAGTTTGCCTATCAAATTCTATCATTTGCTGTTTTTCTCTGATTTTCTTTGTTATGCAAAATGCCATTCATTTGTTAATAATGAAATTTTGACCTCAAAAAGAATTTTTCAACATATTGAAAAACACAATTTCGCTTTGACATGTGGAAATATTAAAAAGGAAACCTTTCGTCTTTCCCCACAAGTCTCAAGTTGCAAGACTTCTCTTGGATGATCGAGATATATCTCCAGAGAGCACGGATTTAGCATTCTCCCTGGGCCAGTTGTAACTGTTCAGCTTGATGGATCCCTCTTTTATACATTTTTACTCACTCCTTTGGTTGTGTTGTTGGTGTTGAGGATTCAGTACCTCCATAAAGTTTTCCCTAGTTTCCAGTCAGTATTTGTCAGCATTTGCATATCATGATCATTCATACATCATGCATAAAAGCAAAGTCCAAATCATGCATAGCCCGAAGTGCTTCATGATCATTCGCATAATCGCAGGTCCCGTTGTTGATTTTTATCCCTTGACCTCTAAGACCAGTTGTTATTGGCATCATTTTGTCTGGTTGTCACCGGCAACTTTGATCAAACCCAGTTGTAACTGGTATCTCTTTAAATCTAGTTGTAACCAGTATGGTCTGCAAGTCCAATTGTTATTGGCATTATCTGTTAAATCAAGTTGTAACTGGTATCTTTTAAATTCTGGTTGTCACCAGCATCTTTTCTCAAATCCAATCGTAATTGGTACCTCAAGCACAGTTGTAACTGGCATTTTGATAAAATCCATTTGTAAATGGTATGATAAGTCTGGTTATCACCATTCTTGTCTGCAAGTCCAGTTGTAACTGACACTCAAATGTTAAAATCCAGTTGTAACAGGTGGTTCTGTAAAGCCTGGTTCTCACCAGCATCTTATCTTAAATCCAATTGTAATTGGTATCCCCAATCAGGGTTGTCACCAGCATTTGTCAGATCTAGTTGTAACTGGTATCATTTTAAAGTCTGGTAGTCACCAGCATCTGTCAAATCTAGTTGTAACTGGTATCATTTTAAAGTCTGGTTGTCACCAGCATCTGTCAAATCTAGTTGTAACTGGTATCCTTTTAAAGTCTGGTTGTCACCAGCGTCTGTCAAATCCATCTGTAAGTGGTGTCTTTAAGTCTGGTCGTCACCAGCACCCTTGAAGTCCAGTTCTAGCCGACACTAATCTGTTGGAGGTTGTTTGTGATCTATGTTTATGGTGTAAATCCAATTGTTGTTGGCACCTACAGAGAGTTTTCTATCCTGTTGACTCTGGGTTCCTAGAAAGTTGTCATTCTGACTCTTTCATTGACAGTAATTTCCAAAAAAATTGATCGGATAATTTTCTTGTGAGAAATCTCTGGATTTGTCAAGAATGTTCAAAGTGTTGTCAGGTCATGTATGAACCCGTTGATATACTCTTTTTGATTTTTCTAAATGTCGTCAGGTCATGTTTGAACCCGCTGTCAGAACTTCTTGATATTCCCCAGCATTGTCAGGTCATGTATGAACCTGCTGTTGAGCCTTTATTCCAGTATTACCGGGTCATGTCTGAACCTGTTTCGAAGAACATTTTTCTTTAATTTTTCAGTTGTTACCAGGTCATGTATGAACCTGTTGTAGAAATTTTTCTTATTCGGGTCGTTAGTAAGTCATTTGTGAACTCACTGACGAAATATCTTGTATTCTAAGTGTCGTTTATCAAATTTCACTTTGAGTACTCCCCAGTGCGTGTCTGACTCTCCAGCAGGATTATTATCCCCAGCGTTTTGTTTTACCCTATTGTGTCTGTTTATCTGTGTGCCATCAGTATTCCCCACAGATTGGTCTGTCTAATAGCATCTCCTGTTAAGGATTCACTGTGTCCCTGATAGATAAATTCAGAAATAAAGAATCCTTCACCCATGCATATCATATCATATCATTTTCATTTTTCAGGTTCAAACTCTGGGTCTCCATGGTATTTAACCATCCCCCACTGCGATCCGATGAAAAAGTGTTGTTTTATTTTCCTCTGGTGGAGGATGTTTAAATAGGGGCAACTGTCATACCCTGATTTTGGCCCTGAAAACTTTTTAAGCTTTCGAGTCCTCATTGGATAATATAGAGTATTTAGCTTTTGCACCAGACATCAGTGAAACAAGGATGATGATAGATGTGTTGTCAATCAAACTTTCGATTTTGAAGCTTGTTAGTATTGTGTACCAAGATGAGTTGGAGTTGGAAACGTACATCCGGTCAGATGCTTATGGTACTTGCAATGATGTAAGGAATTGTTCAAATCCTAAAATTAAAGGAGCAATTGTATTTTATGAACAAGGCCCTCAGTCATTTGATTATAGTATACGCCTTAATCATACATGGGCTTTCTCCGGTTTTCCGGACGTTACAACAATAATGGATACAAATGGCCCTTTTCTCAATGACTTGGAACTTGGTGTTAGTGCAATACCAACAATGCAATACAACTTCAGTGGGTTTTTGACACTCCAACAAATGGTTGATTCGTTTATATTATTTATAGCTCAACAACCTGAATTAAACTCAAATGCTGAAACTGTAAAGCTCCCTCTTCTAGGATATAATGACACTAATTTCTCCATAAAAGTTCCATGGACTTAGTTTAACCCTACAAACATACGAATAGCTCCATTTCGCACTCGAGAGTACGCTGATGACCAATTCCAGGCAATAGTAAAGAAAGTCATGGGAATATTGTATTTTATTGGGGTTTCTCTATCCAGTTTCTCGCCGAATAAGTTATTTTGTGTTTGAGAAAGTTTGATTATCTTATGTTTGGTATTGAACAAAAGATCTAAGAAGGACTCTATATGATGGGCTTAAAAGATGGCATATTTCATCTCTTTTGGTTTATCGCATATGCTTTGCAGTTTGCATTTTTCTTCTGCGGTCATTACAACTTGCATCATGGATAATATATTCAAATATAGTGATAAGACACTGGTGTTTGCATACTTCTTCATTTTTGGGCTTAGTGCAATCATGCTGTCATTTTTTATTTCCATTTTTTTCAAAAGGGCCAAAACAGTTGTAGCCGTTGGAACTCTATCATTTCTTGGTGCCTTTTTCCCTTACTACACTATCAACGATAAGGGAGTCTCTATGAGTCCTCTGGTGTGAACTTTTCCGCATGTCTTCTAATGATGATACTTGATACACTGCTCTATTGTGCAATTGGACTGTATTTCGATAAGGCTCTTCCAAGGGAGTATGGACTGCAATATCCATGGAACTTTATTTTCGAAAAAAAGATATCTGAAGAAAGAAAAAAATTGTAAATAATTGTTCCTCTAGTTTTAAAGTTAAAATTGTCGATAATAGTTCAGAGCCAGAACGTTCAGCAGCAGCAGTGGGTGCAACCGCATCAGTATCAGCAGCAGTGGATGTCCATGCAGTATCCTGCTACTGCTATGGCTATGATGTAGCAGTAGATGATGATGTATCCACAGCATTACAAGTCGTATGTTCATCCTTATCATTATCAGACGCCGCCTCACCAGCAGCAACTGTCACCGCCTCAAGTATCTCAAAAGAGGAGGTGCATAAAGACAATAAATTGAAAGCTGCAATCCAGGTGGATGCTTTACTTAAAAGACAAATTTACAGGAAGAAAGAAGTATCCAGTCAAATTGATGAAATTTCTATATTAGGCACATAGTTGAATTGTGAAGTGACTTCACAAGACCAAGTGTTGGTTTCTAGCACACTCAAGAATAGTATATCTACTGAAGAAACTTGTGAACAGCAGGAAGTCCTTGAAAATTCTACATCTGATTCTTCCAAATGTACATCCGTCGGCGCACCAAGAAACCAAGCCTGCAGCATTCCATTGCCAAACCTACCAGTTCACAATGCAACAATGTCAGTCGAATATGGCACCAACAACAAGTTATAGCAGGAAATTCATAGCAGTCCCAAACAAGGTTTACAATAATTCAAACATAACTTTCATACAAAAGTCCTGAACAATGCAATATCACCACAAAAAGATCACAATCACATAGAGCAACTCTTTCTAGTCTTTCATCAGCATTGACTTCTACTAAAAGGTTGGTTGAGGCATATTTCCGTAGCAATCCATTAGGAAGAAACCAAGAATAACCACCTACTTCAGTTGATCACAGAGACTCCTTTTCAAGCATTGCCGCTGTCATAAATTCGGAGAGTCAAGTGGACACTGCTGTACAAATTGATTCCATGGTAACCTCTTCTAGGAGGAGAGCTGATGCTTCAAGATTGTCTGAGGTGGACAGTGGAGATTCTCGTGCTCCAAGGCACAGACGTCTGAACTAATAAAGCATTCTAGATCAAGTTATTACTATTCTATCATATCAGTATCTGGAGAAATAGTGGTTTCTTCTGCTGTTTGTATGGTATTAGGCTCTGAAGAAATAGGCAGCGTGGCCAATAAAGAGGACTTGTATCCACTTAATTTTGTTACTGTGGGAGAGTCTCAACAAATGGAAGTGCCAACAGAGTAGATCAAAACAAGAATTCTCAAAGGGAAGCCAACCCTTACGCTCACACCACGTAACGTATTTCCTGCAGCAAAACAACATCGAATCCTGAGAGAAAATTCCAGTTTTGAGGGAAGTGATTTGCACAGCCCAAAGTTACCTGGTCAGGGAAATCGAAGACCTCCTGTAACTCGTAAATTTCAGTATCATCCAATGGGGGAGCTGTTGTTCTTCGTTCATGTGATCATGTTCCTCAGCACGGAGAAGAACCTTGTCCAATATATCCATGGCTTATTGTTCCTGACAAGAGCAAGTATGTTGATGAACAAACCTTGAAGTTGCAAGAAAACCCTGAGGATGATCCTACTAGAGAGCTTCCTGGAAACCTGCTTCTCTCTGTTGACCAAAATCTAGTTCAAACAGTGGTTCCTCTGATCAAAATTTGATGGCAAATGCTGGTACAACTGGTTAGTCCAACGACATGGTCACTACAGCAAACAACAACTGTGGCCCTACAAAAATTAAACCAAATCACAATGGTCACTATCAAAACCAAATCAACAAGAATCAGTACTTGGAAAGGAAGAAGAGCAAGAACAAGATCATTCATTTAGTGTCAAGAATTTTCTCTGGCATGGTGGTTCTGTTTGGGATGCATGGTTCAGTTGTGCTTCAAATCAAGTGGCTCAAATTTTGTTGACACTTCCATATTCTTTCTCTCAACATGGTATGCTATCTGGAATCTTGATTCAAATATTCTATGGAATTCTTGGAAGCTGGACTGCTTATCTCATCAGTGTTCTATATGTTGAGTATCGAACTGGAAAAGAAAAGGAAAATGTTAATTTCAAGAACCTTGTTAAATCAACAGTCTAATGGGAGCAACAACATCAACGACATGGCTTCCACTAATACACACCTTAGCACCAAACCTGAAATTTTTGACAAGAAACCCGAGTCTTCGAGAGGGATTGGCTCTTTTATTTCTTCTGAACTCCAAGTCGTGTAAAATAATAGTGTCTCTACATCTCATAAGAAGACTTCTACCCAGGAAGAATGCGCCGGAAGCGTTAAAAGACAGGTAGGAGGCTTTGAACAAGGATTCCAAGTCGAGCATGCTCAACATCAACTTCATCATTGTAACCACATCATCCACAAGGAGGCAGTAGATCTCTGATCAGTTCATGATCGCTTAGCTGAAAGCACAACCAAAGATTATCAGCAATGTATGCAAAATGCGTTTGGAGAGCCAGCAGAAAGTAATGGCACAACTGCAAAATATGGTTTGGATGGAAGTGCAGCTGAGAGTGATCATGGAAGCAATGGGACAAGATTGACGAGTGCTAGTTTGAGTGTAATAATCCAACTTGCTGAAGAAGCTTTGAGTGCAGTGGTTGCTAAAAAACACAAGAAGAGGCATCAGATTTATTCGCAGCGATTCTCAGGTGTTCCTGTTTTATGAACTTAAAACGTGAGGGGTATTTCCACAACCGATTGAAGCCTTCAAGGTATTTGGAAAGCAATATAAGAAAGACCTTACCAAGAAGCCATACTCTAGGTCCATTGTTGGTGCTAACCTGGAAATCACGCCAAGACCAAAATCGTGCCAAGACTGCTGCAACATAAACACCCAAATCAGTTAATTCCAAAATGCAAACTTTTCAGCTAAGTAAGTTACGGTGGTGAAACTTTTTCTTACCAACAGTGAAGTTTTAGAGATGGAGAGGAATTGAAGGAGGGACCACAAACTGGGGATGAGGACAAAAGCTCCAAACGGCTTCCGTACGGACGTTCTCCACTACTCTGAAGAAACACAGCAGAGAGAAAGAAAGAGTTACGAGTCGTATATAAGAGGGACTACTATTCACAAATAAAACCCTAAGAACTTTTGACGGCAAGAAGAGGAGAATATTAAAACCCTAACAAAAAGAAAAAGGAAAAATTCACATTCACGCCGTTTGGACCAAGCTGATACTGAAAGTAGAGCCGATAAACGAGCGCGTGTCGGAATTTGAGACGATGGAAGAGAGAGCATTCGGAAGTAAGGATTCAACGTTACCTTTCCAGTCCTGTCAATCTCGTTGCAACTGGTGAGTTTTTGTCCTTCCGCAATCATGCTTGTGGTTCTCGATTTGCTCACGATCGTTAGTAATTTCTTCTTGATCGTAAATGAAGAGGGAGAGGAATTTGTGTTAGCTTTGGTTTTGGGATTTCTTTTAGTCCGGTTTGGACTTCATTGCATTCATCTTCATGAAACCCACGTTGTTTGATTTCGGACGTCAAACTCCCCTTCCGTTTGCAACTGCGAAAGGAAAGAAATTGGTCTCTTAAAAAAAAGAGTTTGGTGTTTTTTTAAAAGGGATACGAATGGTTTATGTTCTTCCTCCTTTTGATTTTTCCAGTTTTCTCATGCTGATTTCTTTTTATTGCTATTAAAAAAACTTTTCTGTTTGGATCAATACCCGTGCCAGATTTCACTACCCAATGCATTGGCTTTTCGTTTTTGTGTGCTTCTCATTGATTATTGTCGGCCAATCATTTAATATGGCATCTTCCTTGGTTGAAGCAAGGCAGTCATGCGGATAGGGTTTTGACCCTTTGGCTCCCTCTAAGCATTTCCATATTTGGGCCAGTAAACAGTGAAACGAGTCCTTGCTGACCCGAGCCTGGAACCTAGTTTGTGGGATTTGGGTTTAACATAGTCCAGCGGCCCATGGTTGGCCTTTTCGATTTGTTTTTTTTCCTTGGAAGGGTTTCGTTTTAGTATCTAGTTTCTATTGGTTTAGTCAGCGAGCAGTTTGTAGCTTGGTGGAGGGGGAATTAGCTCAAATCCCTCTTAGTGTTGGGTTCAATTCCCACTTGTGGCATTTTGTTTTTTTTTCTTTAGCATTTAACTTCCTATTGTTAATTCTCGTGTTTATGTTTTAATTTAATTTCTCATATACTCATTACTTTATTTTTTAATGTTTACCCTTTTATTTATTGACAAAGCATCGATTTTAATTTATGGATTCAACAACTCTCATGTTATTTATCTATAATTATTTTATCGAGATATCAACATAATTTCGCCGCGTTATGATTAATCGCATATGACATTTCAATTATTGTCAATATGTGCAAACCGGCTTTGAACACATTATCTAGGTTTCTTGTTTGCTTTTTCAATTCCCATCTCTGTGCAAGTTCTTGCGTTATGTCATTTTGATTCGCATCCTCGCATCCCGATTTTTATCCGTGCACGTCCCGACGTTGTTTCTTTCAATTTAATTTTTGAGTGTCTTGTAAATATAACTTGTTGTGTTATTCATGTTCTTCACATGGCTTACTCTTGGGCCTTCTTACAATGAGACGGTTCTCTTGCACTTACACTCATACATTGCATTGCTTGTTGTTTGGGCCCGATTTAATTATTTCATTACTTTGAATCCCCATTCGACAAAATGTACCCCCACTCCCCTGGCATGCAATAATTTTATCGCTTTTTATTTCTTTATTTGCTTGACTGTTTAGTTAGCTACTAACACAAGAATAAAATCAACCATTTCCAAAAGATCAAAAATAATGACTCGATCCAACGTCGAGTATTTTCTCAATAAATCAATCAATCCATTTCTTCCTCCCATTCTATTCCATTTCCTTCAAACCTTCATCAAATGCTTGATCCAACGTCAAGTCATTTTCACAATAAAAACTCAAAAAACTTAATTCATATTGAAAGACCTTTTCAATAAAGATGGAAATGGAACGTGGTGGATATCACGCACTCCTATCTTAGCTCTCACCATCACCCAAATCTATCTATTCCATTTCATCTAAACCTTCATTCAAGTTTTTCTTAAACGTCCATCAATGCTTGATCCAACGTCAAGCCATTTTCATAATAAAATACAAAATACTTAATTCCTATTTTAACACCTTTTCAATAAAGATGGAAATGGAACATGGTGGATACCATGCACTCCTGAGATTAAGATTTGAGGTGGATGCGTCGCCTATCTTAGCTCCAGCCATCATTTAAAAGTGTCAATGCGGTTTCTTCAAACCCTTTCTCAATCAAACCTCAAAAACACTTAATTCTTATTAAACATTTTTTGCAAATAAGATGGAAATGGAATGTGGTGGATACCACGTACTCCTGAGACTAGGATTCGAGATGGATATCTCGCCCATCCAAGTTCTCGCCATTACTCAAAACACATCAAACCAAATAATTTCTTTTCTCGCCGCCGTGCGATTGACCTCTTAAACATTTTCTCAAACGAAAGGTATTTTGTTTCAAAACAATGCAAGACAATGTTTCTCCACCTGTTTTGGGTAGTCCAACAATGTTTTCGTCGATTTAACACAAAGTAGCTTTCGCTAAAATCGACCAACAAACAAACATTTTTCTACCCAGAACTACGTAAGCCTTGATTTCTCTATTGAGATACGTAGGAGTAGGATTTGTAAATCTTGTCAGGCCCAATAATAAAAAACTTAGGTTTAGTCCTTCGCTGAAAATCCAAAAACATTCTCCTCACTTCTAATCTTTCTTTCCCACCTAATAACTCGAAAAGCCTAACATTTCAAACTAACACTAACGCGCACTACTAACCTAACGGTTCCCGTTGAGTACAACGGACGTGAGGGGTGCTAATACCTTTCCCTTGCGTAATCGACTCCCGAACCCTGATTTGGTTGCGACGACCAATATCATTGTCGTTCTTTCTTGGGTTTTATCGAGATTTCCCCTTTTCTTTTTAGGAATAAATAAAGTTCAGTGGCGACTCTGTTCAGTCCATCATTACGAGCGTGCGATTGCGCTTCGCTAGGTCGTGTTCTCATTTTCCGAGGTACGACACCTGGACCACTTGATCTCCCTCATTAATTGAGGTGGCAGATCAAATGGATCAGCGCGCGCGTTCCATGGTGCACTACATTCAACGCGACATAGGCTTGGTATTTAAAAGCAACGCACAAGATTAAAACATTTCAAACTCATCTAATGGCTCTGAACACTTCCAGCTCAGCGCTGGAGCCAAAGGCCGATCATCTTCTCCGATGACCCTGGCTTGACTGGTTCAGTCATCACCACATCATAAATGACAAAAGAGGACATGATCTGAAAGATAAAAGGGTGTAGATCCCGAATATCATCTCAATTTTAACTAACTCCACATATATAGAGAGATATGAGGAGTTAAATTTTGAGGTGTGTCAACTGAGTTGCTTCGATTTGACCTCTAAGCAACTCAATCTTCTTGCCTACATTGGTAGGACTTTAGACAACCAAAGATCCAAGAGAATTTATGAGAATTGAGTGAGAATCGAAGAGATGAAGTTTTCTGAAAATTACCATCAATGTTGTGCAGAACTTGATGTTGCTTGCTTCAAACACGATCTGATCACACTTGAGAAGCTTGTAGGAAGTGATTAGCAAGGGTGCAAGGCTTTGGATCCTGGAGTTTTTGATTCTCCAACAGTTGAGATTCAAACTCAATTTTCAAATTGAAAATTCTCAGGTTTTCCTTTAGAATGAGAGGGTTTGAATTGGGGGGCAAAGTTGGCGTGCAAGGTGTGGTTGAATTGAGCACAGAGGTCATGTATTTATAGCATGGGGGAGTGATATTTGCACACTTGAATTTTTGACCAAATTTAGAAATGTGAATGGCACGAGTGCATGGGCATGTACAAGCCTATGAGGAAATGCATTAAGGTCCAAAATAAATCATGTTGAAGTCTGAATGAAGCTTGATTGGCAAGGCAATGTGAAATGAAGTTTGTACATTTGATTTCCTCCAATGATGCAGCTCCGTTAAAGCCATGTGCAGCCCTAGAAAACCTCATCCAAAATGCATGAACTTGGGTTCTTTGGAAAGCTTTGATCAAGGGGAACAATTTTGATGTTCAACACTTTTTCATTTAGAGCTTGGATAATGGTGAATTTTGAGGTGGAAGTTTGGGATTTTCAACATGTTGCAAAATTTTCTAAGTGTAAAGTCATATATCTCAATATTCCACCTTACTTAACTTTTTATGTGAGCTTCAAATGAGAAAAGTGTATTCATAAAAGTTGTAGCTATTTCAAAGAAATTAAAAATGGTCACCAATTTCATGTCATTTGGATTTATAATGATAGAGTTATGAATTTTTGAAGTTTGGAAAAACCACTTGTTCAATGGTATAGGTCAAAAATGACCTATAATGTATCCTCATATCACATGCTCATAAAAGTTAAATTTGCTTCCACTCCAAACATCAAAGTTGAAGCATACATCTTGAATTTGATTGTAAAACTTGGAAATATTTCATCTCATAAAAATTGAGCAATTTATGGCCTTGGGAAGTTGACTTTCAAATTAGGGTTTAGACAAAATGACCTTTAATGTTTCAACATAGAAGATGATTTTCCAAGAAAAAATAGCTCTAGGTCTCAACATGAAAGTTGTTTGGAATGTCATTTAGAGTAACTTTGATCTTGGAATCATTTTCATATGGTGATTGTAGCGGGGTATTCATTACCTTTAGATTTATTGACTAAATCAAAAGTAAACCATACAAGTCGAGTCGCCACCGCACTTCTATTTATCCAAAGGAAGGGTTAGAAAGCGAACAAAAACCGAGATGTTTTATCGAATCAAAAACTACTAAAAATGTCAGAGATCGGGGTAAGGGGGTTGGTTATGCAATGGGAAGGTTTTAAGCACCCAAAACATCCTAGGTACTCCTAGGGAGCCCTTTTCATACTTGTTGTAAGGTGGGTATTTTTGTGAAAATTTATTTGTGCAAACATGGTTGGGGAGATGAGAAGAGAATATACAAGTTATTTACAATTTTGTGTTTGAATGGATAAACTCATTGCCTACGTACCATCATAAAAAAGATTAGGATCAAAACCTCGTAGTTCGGGGTAAAAATCTCAAAACAAGTTGGTGAGTTGATTGGTCCAAAAGCCTTAAGGTCTTTTGTTATCCAAGGGAGAAAACTCAACCTAAAACCACAAATCCACCATGTGAGGATAGCTTCAACATGCTAGTGAGGGGTTAACCATATAATAAGCATGGAAGACTCATTGTCCATCACTAAGGATATAGGTGAGTATTACATCTACCTCAAGGATAACTCAAACCTAATAACTAAAGGTTATGAAAAGTTTTTGATAAGAAGTGGCCATTGAAACCACAAAATCATTTGCATGAGTTATATTTACCAATGAAAAGTATTTATAAAATGTGGTCAAAGTTGACTTAAAGATTCAATTCAAAGTAAGTGTTATGAAAAGAAAGTTTGAAAATCAAAAGCATAATGCTTAGGTTTCTAATGTTTGAAAACAAGTGTTAATGTTTGCACAAAAGTTTTGGCTTGGGTTAGAGTGGAGGGAAGAAGAAGAATGGCTAAAGTCCTAATCATACAAAAGAGATAAAGGAGAAGAAATAAGACCACAAATGGAGTTCCTCTCTTGAGATCATATTGATGATCCAAGTAGCTCCCATCCTTTGGAATAAGCAAGCAAATAAGTGTATACTCAAGCAATCAATCAATCAAGCAAAGCTCTTAGGTATCTTCCAATGGCTCTTGTATCTCTCACTTTAGATGAACATGACACTGGTTCTTCAATTTGGCTCAAATAGGAATCCCTAGCACAAAAGCACACACATCAAAAAGTTCCACAATGTAAACCAAGAATGGACAAGAGTGAGTTTAGAGATTTGGTCCTTCTAATCCATCTTCAACATTAAGGCCTTTTTTACTCCATTTTGCATAGGAAATATCCTAGAATCTAAGTCCTTTTTGTCCATTTTTACATTTGATCCACAACAATCAAAACAAAACACAAGCACAATAATATATACACAATTATGTGCTCAAGTGAGCAAAAGGCAAATTGCATTAACATAAACATGTGCTCAAATGAGCAAAGGGAAAAAGCAAATGAATAATATGTACAAGAATATTAAATTGCATAAATGTAAAGTGCGAGAATTAAATGTTAATGGTTAATGGTTAGTGTTAGTATTAGTGTTAGTGTGTCATAAGGCAATTTAGCGCTATGTTAAGAAATCGTAATTGGACTTATGTAGAAGTCACAACTATCTGAGGTCGGTCAATAATAATGTAGGCAACAACACAAGTTAGAGGTCTTGATTAGTGAATCAAACTCCAACAACTTGCCAAGCCAAAAGAAGATGAGAAATGATCTTGTATTGATTTAGGTTCTTTGCTTGATTAGGAAGCAACATATCCTTAATGCAAAGTCATTCACTTGATCTATGATCAAGATGAATTAGATTTGAATCAAGGAAGGTTAAACCTCTCATACATCAAGGCTAACCACCAATCTTTAACTCATTGATCAAAAAAGAAAAAGAAGAAGAAGAAGAATACTAAAGTGCATTAATGAAATGAAATAAAATAATCAACAAGCATTGACCAAAGAGATATGAAATCAAGGTCAAACAATAGTAAACAGAAGCAAGATGAAGATTAGGAGTCAAGAAACAAATAAAATATTTTTGGTATTTTTCAAAAGTAAAATAACACTTGAATTAAAATAATAAAGAAAGGTCAAACTTCAAATTCACTTCAAATCAACTTTGAAAAGTCCAAGTGAATTATCCTAAGTTCAACAAGGTCAAACAAAGTTTGACAAAAAATTTCAGCATTTTTAGAAGTCAGAAACTATTTTTAATCAATTAAAAATGCATAAAAATAACCTAATTGAATTAAAATCTCAAATCAATTAATAAATTGATGAGAATATTTTTCATAGATCTATCATCATTCAAATAGGTTAGAAAAATATTTTTGTATTTTTTGAATATCAAAAACTATTTAAAATGAATTAAAAATAACCAGAAAAGAGAAAATTCATAAAAAATATCAAATGATAAAATAAAAAATATTAAAAATCATTTTTAGAAACTAGAAATTAAAAGAAGAAAAATGCAATTGGTCTCACATTTTTTGGACCAATAATAAAGGAGATATGATTTTTTGAAATGAAAAGGAATTAAAGAAATAAAAAGAAAATTGAAATCAGAAATAAAAAATGTGGAAAAACAGGAAGCGTTGGATGAAGCTCATTAAATGAGCTGGCAAATCACACGGACCACACATGCACGCCTACCAAACACTTCAGTCAACTGAATCACACACAGCCTTTAATAAAGTCATAACATGGGACGGCTTGGATCTAATTTGGAAAAAGGAATGCACGGCTATGATTTAATCTGGAGATTGGACGGTGGTGTACACCACCGTCTTCTCCGACCAACTTCCGACGCCGACCAAAAATTGCAGAGATTAAAACTCCACCAAATGACATGATCCTGGTATCAAACGAAAGCTGGGGTGATGTACATCACCCCTGTACCAACCAATTCTACTCTAGGCTTCCATAGAAAGAGGAATCAGAGCTTGAATTTTGTGGTGTTCAATTGAAACTTGTTGGATTTCAACAATTCAAAGCACAAAATGATTGCCTCTATGGAGAGGACTTCAGACAACGCAGCAACAACAAGAAATATGCTATATACAAAGAGATTCGAAGAAAACAAATTGTGAAGTAAACCTCTGAAATGAAGAACTTGAGAGCACGATCTCTTGATGCTTAAGCTTGCAGTGTGTTCTATGGATCAAGGTGAGCAAGGTTTAGGAACTGTAGATCTAAAAATCAATCAAGGAAATTGAAATTTAGATCTGAAATTTTTGAAAGAAATTGAGAGTTCCTTTGAGTATGGTTGATGGAAGATTCTTGCAGCATGTAAGGCGCCCTTAGGTTGTGTAAATGAGAAGCATGGAGCACTTATTTATAGCAAGAGATGGCTGAATGCATGATCAAAAGCATGTGCATGGATGGAAAGGGCCTCCATGCATGGGCCTGTACAGGCGCATGGAGGGCCCAATTCCACTTAGATTTGCAAGCTGATGCCAAATAGAATCAAAATGGACGTGCAGATTATGTGTGCTGAGCTCATGCAATGCAATTTCAATAAGTTTCCAAAAATGCACTAAATTGTTCATGCTTTCGAAAATGGCATTTCCAAAAGTGAAACATAACCTTATAGGTAATGGTTGGAAAGCTCTTGTCATGGATATCAGTTGTCATGTTGACCAAAACTTCATTTGCAATTGGGAAATTAGTGAAAAATGATCATGAAATGTAAGGTGTAAAACATGTATATGTGAAAATTTCAAAAATGGCCAAACTTCAAGCCCTTCTGTTTCAGTGATGCAAGCTCCAAATGATAAAACCTTCAACATGAAAGTTGTAGATAATTTCAAGACAATCAATTTCGACTTGAATTTTTCATCATTTGGATTTTTGATGAAGAAGTTATGGGCACTTGAAGTTGGACTTTTTCACATTTCAATGCCTTTGGTCCAAAGTGACCTATAATGTTTTGCATTATCACATGTATTTCTTTTAGGATTTTGAAAATTTGTTCAACATAAAAATTGAAGTAGACATCTTAAAATTTCCAATTCATTTAATCCCACCTCAAAACCATGAAAAAATGAATTAGTTATGTCCTTGGGAAGTTGACCCAAATTTAGGGTTTTAGTCAAAATGACCTATAATGTCTTGAAATGGATGATGACCTTCCAAGCTTCAAATGGATTTTTGATGAACATGCAAGTTGTTCGTAAGATTCGTAAGAACATTTTTTATCTTGGGGTCATCTTCATTTGACAAACACATTAAAAGTTAGGTCTCAGTGTACTTCAAAATAATCAGATGAATTGACTGATCAACTTCTCAAGTCCATGCCTCAAATCTTGATGAATTGATGATTGAGGACACTCAAATAAGCTCAAATATGCATGAAATGATGAATGTAAGAACTTCACTTGATTGTATTTGATCATGGGTTGAGGTTGCTTCATGAGCAAGGCACAGTTGATGCACATATGAATTAGGGTTTCCTTGGGAAACAAGCCTCAAACCCCTTTGTTTGCTTTGATCAAAATGATGATTTGTGATACTTGGGAGGCATATTTGATGAATGGGAGCTTTGGGAACCATTGTCATGCTTGCTTTCATCTTCACCTAGCCATTTCAATGAACATAGAATCTCCTAGAAGCTTTGGATCTTGTGACTGCTCAAGCTACAAACAAAAGATGTTAGTGACATATTTTTGTGCTTTTGGTTAGTAAGAAAAATAAGAAAATCAATAATATACAATTCAAACATTCTTGGTGATCTCAAACCAACTCACAAGAGTTCCCACCCAAAGGTTAAGGAGCCAAGATGTTATGATCCTTGAGGCAAATGCAATGTGCAATGATATGATGCCATGAGGGATATTAGGGTCAAAATTAGGGTCTTACAGTGATAATTGTAGGAGATAAGGTATAGGGAGACCCAATTTTGATCAAATGAATTCATCTGGACAACCACCATCAACCAACTTGCTAACTTTCAATTCTCTTGACTTTCTTGGCTCATGGTAGATCATATATGCATAAGATGATGAATTTTTAAGTGCCCCTTGAAAAAATTGATCAATTGGTGAGGTAGCTTGTTGGAGAAGTTACTCAAGATACCCAGTCAAACTAGGGTTTCCAAGGCCAAACACCCTCAAACTCTTGAAGAAAACTTGATCAATATGACATGTAGAGATCAATGGAACTCATATATGATGCTCATAACCATTCTTGGATCAATTCATGGTTGTGCTCTTTGTCATAAGGGTCTCAAACCCTAAATATGAACTTGATAGATCAATGGTGATCATGCCCTACCTACAAAAGAGTTAGGCAAATACAAAGACATATTTTTGGTATTTTGGTTAGTAAAATGATAATATACAAGTATGATACAATCACATGGTGCTTTATGATCTCTCCCAAAACAAACCCAATGAAAGAGGGGTAAGGAGGATGCCAAGGTATGATCCCAATGCTAATGCATATGATGAAATTGCATGAGGGATCTTAGGGTCAAAATTGGGGTCTTACAGTTCCTCATTGGCAAAGCTACTGTTTTTGCTCAAGCCGGTAGTATGGATGCTTTCGAAGCCATCTTTGTGTTGCTCATCTATGGTTTAGCTTTGTTCCCTAACATTGATGGCTTTGTTGATGTTAACGCCATTAGAATCTTCTTTATTGGGAATCATGTTCCTACTCTATTGGGTGACATGTATTTCTCTTTGCATTTGAGGAATTCTAAAGGTGGTGGGAGTATTTGTGTTGTGTTCCTCTTTGTACAAGTGGTTTATTTCGCACTTACCTCGGGCGCCTACTTTCCTGGAGAACAAACAATGTCTACGATGGTCTCAGAGACTCATGTCTCTCACTAATGATGATATTGTTTGGTATGACTCTGCATTCGGTAGCTTGGATATTATTGACAGTTGTAGTGAATTCTCTAATGTGCGTCTCATTGGTACACAAGAAGGAATCAACTACAACCCTTCTCTGGCTCGTCGTCAACTTGGGTTCCCCTTGAGATACAAACCTAATAACACTCAGTTAGAAGGTCTTTTCTATAAAGAGGGTAAAGATCCCCAACATTTGAAGCAGAAGATTATACACACTTGGCATAATGTGCATAGGAAAGGAAGATCCGAGCTTGGTCTGTGCAATTGTGTAGATTTGGAAGCTTACACTACTTGGGTGAAGAAGAGAGCTTTGGAGTTGAAGATGTTGTATGCTTGTGAAAGACCTGTGTTTTTGGTTGTGGATGAGCCATTAACCCTCTCTAACCAAGATGTAGAAGAGTTTGAAGACGCACTCGCCAAGATGAAGCAAGAGAAAGACATGTGGGAAGAACGGTTCCATGCTTTGAGCCGAAAGCATGAGGAGTTGCAGCTTGAGTCAAAAGACAAAGATGCGCTTATTGAACTTCTTGAAGACCGAGCAGTGAAGAGACAGAGAGAGCCAGAGGGTCCATCTTCCTCTAGTATGCCTCGACCTTCCGGTGCTTGGAAGAAGATTATTGATCAGCTTGTCCTTGAGAAGGCTCAAATGAAGATATATTTTGAGACCGAGATTTGATGCATCCGAAGGAAGTACGCACCTACAACCAGACCATCTAACACTGTTGTTAAGGGATCCTTAGGATGATTAGTTTCCTTTTCTCTTGTATTTATACTTTGGTTTCTAAAGTTGTATTTAGTGTAATCCTTCCAAATTTTATGAGTAAAAGAGATTTTTATAGTCAATCAAATTGTTATTATTATTATTATATACTTATAAATAAAATAGTATGTTCCTTGAAATTAAATAAACAAAAACATTGCATTTCATGCATCATTTGCATAACAAGTTTTCTTCCGCCAGATTGTCTTATCTATTATTCTTCTATGCTTCAGCCAAGCTAACTCACCGATACAACACTCGTGCCAATCAACCCAGAATCATGGAACATTTAGAACAAGAGAACAGAGAGCTGAAGGATGAGATTGCACGGTTGACCGCCATGATGGAGTCTGTTCTTGCTGCGTAGAACCAGTCTTCACCAACTCCCGCAACTTCTCCCCAAAGGACTCTCATTTCTGAGGTTGCTACCTCGACTGTGCCCGTTACTGCCATCCAATCCAGTCCGACTATGCCTGCTGGATTCCCATGGGGAATGCCACCAAACTTCATGCCTGAAGGGTTTGCGCCTACCTTTGCTTCTATGTTGGCATCTAGCTCGGTCATGTCTGTGCCACCTCCAGTTGTTCATACCCTGCCCCGTGTCGAGGATACCATCTACCATTTTGAGACATCTGAGGGCCCAGATGTTTACAAGAAGATGGATGAAATAAAGGATCAATTTCTTGAGCTGCGAAAGAAGTTGAAAACATTGAGAGGAAAGGACCTGTTTGGGAAGAGCGCTGCTGAGCTTTGCCTGGTACCGAAAGTGAAAATCCCGATGAAGTTCAAAGTCCCTGACTTTGAAAAGTATAAGGGAAATACTTGTCCACTTAGCCACCTTGTCATGTACGCCAGAAATATGTCAACTCAAACTGATAATGATCAATTATTGATTCACTACTTTTCAAGACAGTTTGATTGGTACTGCTCTGAGATGGTAGATCTTACTCCAAACATAAAAGTTGTATCAGAAACCTTTAATTTGATTGTGCAACTTGGAAATATTTCATCTCATAAATATTGAGCAAGTTATGGCCTTGGGAAGTTGACTTTCAAATTAGGGTTTAGACAAAATTACCAATAATGTTTTAACATAGAAAATGACTTTCCAAGCAAAATTAGAGCTAGACTTAAACATGAAAGTTGTTTGAAATGTCATTTAGAGTAACGTTTCTCTTGGAATCATTTTCATATGATAAAAATTGTAGGAGTAGGGTCTACGGGGACCCAATTTTGATCAGATGAATTCATTTGGCCAACCACCATCAACCAACTTGCTAACTTGCAATTCTCTTAAGTTTTGGGACTCATGGGAGATCATATATGCATAAGATGATGAAAGTTTAAGTGTCCCTTGAGAAATTTGATCAATTGGTGAAGAAGCTTGTTGAACAAGTTACTCAAGATACCCAGATGAACTAGGGTTTCCAAGGTAAACCAACTCCAAACTCTTGAAGAAATCTTGATCAAAATAACATGTTGTCGCAACCTGAAAAAAGGAATGCGAAAAAAACAACCGGCGAGAAAAGAGATGACAGAAGAGTCGCCACCGTGCGTTATTTATCCCAAAGGAGGGAAAGGAAACGCTCGAAGTAAACCTGAAAAAAGGAAAGGAAAAGACAAGGTCTCGCAACCAAATCTTGGGTTCGGGAGCCGATTATGCGAAGGAGAGGTATTAGCACCCCTACGCATCCGTAGTACTCTACGGGATCCACGCTTGTTGTTCTTGTCTAAAGGGTGTAGGTTTATCTAATGTACTATTTACTAAAAGGGGGGTCAAAAGGAAATGACTCGCACGGATGTCGCATCCACTGCATACGTATCTCATCTGAACATGAGAATCAGAGTCTTCGTAGCTCGGCTACCTAGGGGTTAAAGAGGAGTGTGCTCGCTAAGGCATCGCGTCTTATGCCTACGTATCTCATCTGGAATGAGAATCAGAGCAAGCCGTAGTTCGGCTAACTACGGGTTAAGGGTTGTGTTTTTGGGTGAACGACGTTACTATGCAATCTACCGGATGCTCGACCTTTGGAGACTTACTCGCCTGTAGTAGAAGGAGTAAATGTGTTCTTATGAGAAGAAAAATCAATGAGTTGGGGTGTTTTAGGAATGCTCATGCAAAAAAGGAAGTCCTAGACGAAGGAACAATGCTACCTTAATTGACATGCAAACGAGAGACGGTACGAAGCCTAGCAATCTTATGGGGAAACGATCACACCACACAAAACATGTATCTTAAAGTAAACACGCCAACAAGGGGGCTCAAACATACATGGGTAGAGCTTTAGTCAAGAGGGGTCATATCAACCTCGACAAACAAGCCATGGAATAGGTAATCAAATGGGCTCTTAACCACTGACATTGAACGTCAGGGTGAGCAGATCAAAAGGGTAATGAGGATAAGACCTCATAGCTCTTAACCCTGGACCGGGTGAGCTTATGACAAAAAGTGGGGATTCAGAAAGGTGGAACCCTCTCCACTGACTGACCGGACAAAAGACCTCGGGCTTTTGTTCTGAAGCATCGACACGTAGTGCGAGCTTAAAGAACGACACACTGAATAACGGGGGATTGATTACTAATCCCTTTTATCCGTCAATTGCCTCTTCAGGGAGGTCTTTAGCACTGATGCCTCTTCTTAGAGGTCTTTGGGCACAAAAGTAAACCAACAAAAGAAAACATTGCCTCCTATTGAGGTCTTCCAGCTAAGAAAGCGGTAAAATGCGGGAAAGATGTAAAAGTACCACACGGATAAAGATCTGAAGTAATAGCAACTAATGACATAAGAAACCCAGAGATCTCTCAAGCTGGCACCATCAAAGAAAGCAAGTCAGCACAGGTAATTGGAATAAACCTCCAGGTGGTATCCCACAAATAAAGTGGAATGCCAAGCAAGCTATCCTTTCAGGAGTCATGTGAGCCCTCACAAAAAACTCAACAAACAGGTTAGAGTGACAAGATGGGGCGCAATCAAGAGTTGCCCCAAATCAAAATGTAACCACATGAATCATGCCATTAAAATTCACAAAAAGAGCTCACAAAAAGCAACCAAGTGTAGGAGGCCTAAACCTCTTGTCAAACGCATGCATCGAAAGGGTATCAAAATTCAAAGTATAAAGTAGTGGAAATAAGGCATACCTGATTGGGGAGGATCGATTGAAATTGAATTGCACCTGTTGGATTTACAGAACAATCTTAGGGTTTATATGAGAGGGAATTGGTTCTTTGCAGATGAGTTCCCTTCAGTCTCTGGAGGTTGCTCTGAACTCTGTTAGCTCTTCTCTCACTATCTTTTTCCCAGCCTTTTTTCTCTACTGAAGCTCTAGTATTTATAACCTGATTTTTGTGACTTTGTGGGCTCAAAAGAGAGAGGTCCAAGTCCAAGATTTTTCTGTTATATTTTATTTATTTATTTACTTATTTATTTTTTTCATTTTTTTTTTTCGTTTTTTTTTTCGTTTTTTTTTTTTTTCGTTTTTTCTTTTCGTTTTTTTTTCGAAACGCGTGGGTTTCGCCTAGCGAGCATGACAGTTCATGAACAAACTTTTGCTCCTTCAAGATTAACGTTTTGACTGATGAATAGACCCCATTTGAACATGTTGGAAGTATCTCAAGCCATTCCCTTATGTTGACCGATCACCCAGATAGGACCCACAAAGTGTCTTGGATGATATTCAAGCTTCTTGGATCTAATTCTGATTGACATGATGAAATGCAATATGAAATGTTAAACGACCTAAAAATGAATGCATGCATGAGGGGGCAAATTTTGAGGTATTACAGCTGCCCCTATTCAATCAACTGGAGACCCGAAAAGAAGATAGCAGCGACTTTCTCACTTTCGAGGTATCAAGGGATTGAATACAATAAAAGCCCGAAAATTTGCACTGAAGTGAAGTGAAGTAACAATGTCTGTCAGAATCGGCAAAGAGGTGGTCTTGAAAGAAGAATCCGTCTGGTACGGTGAGAGTCTGTCTGAATGCCGAAAAAGATTGTTAACCTGGATAAGAAAATAAATGGTAACACAGAAATAACCATGGCCTGAATGCCGCTCATCAGTCTGAATACTGGAAATGACTTCGATCTGAACATCGGAAGATATGAGATTATTAATATCGATCTGAACACCGAGAGGCTGGCCTGAATGCCACAAGTTGCGTCGACCTGAATGTCGGAAACTTCTTCGATATGAACATAGGAAAACTGGCCTGAATGCCACTTTGATCTGAATATCGGAAAATTGGCCTGAATGCCACTTCGATCTGAATATCGGAAAATTGGCCTGAATGCCACAAGTTGCATCGACCTGAACGTCGGAAACTTCTTCGATCTGAACATCGGAAAACTGGCCTGAACGCCACTTCGGTCTGAATACCGGAAACTAGCCTGAGTGCCACTTCGGTCTGAATACCGGAAACTGGCCTGAATGCCACTTCGGTCTGAATACCGGAAAATTGGCCTGAATGCCACAAGTTGCATCGACCTGAACGTCGGAAACTTCTTCGATCTGAACATCGGAAAACTGGCTTGAACGCCACTTCGGTCTGAATACCGGAAAATTGGCCTGAATGCCACTTCGGTCTGAATACCGGAAAAACTTCATGCCTGTCAGCATCGGCAGAAATAGGGAAAGATAATAGAGGCGGCGCATGGGCCAATGACACTTGCTGGGGATAATAAAGGTAAGTCATGAACAATCTTCAATCTGAGTACTGGAAACAACTTCTGGCTTATCACTTGGGATACCGAGAATGTTTTATGCTTACATTCGTATGTTTGAATTTTTCAATGGCGTAATGCTCCATGAAAATGGAAATGCTACGCGATTTGGGAGGATGCAATGCAATATGATTCTACATGCAGGGATGCGAAATGCTGGGTAGAATGCTAAGCCGAGGCAAGAGAATAGGCTGGGGAAATGATCACCATCTTCTGGACCCTAGAAAGGTTGTTGGAGATGCACAGCGCAAAGAACTCTATGGGGAAATGACCCGCCACACGGTGTTCTAGCAATGACGAAATACCGAGACTCTGACCGGGGAGATAACGACACTGAAAACCTGCTGTTGGGGAAAGCGATAGTGGTTCTGGCAACCATAATCTGCGAGAGAGACGACTTAGCAGGGGAAGCAAACACCGATACGGTACCGAGATTCTGCTTCAAGGAAAGAGACCATGAATCTGGCGTCGAGATCATCGATCTGGCATCGAACTCTGAGGAGCAGTCGCTTCTGCTGGGAAGATACAGTCTGGCACTGTCAACTCTGCTGGGGATATATATTCTGGCACCATCAACTCTACTAGGGAGTGTATATTCTGAAACAACCGCTTGGGGGAGGTACAGCAGTGAGAGCCTGCTGGGGATCGAAGAATCCAATGCTCTGATCAGCTCTGCAGGGATAAGATACCAACTTCGACTGTTGGGGGAAAACATTCGCGATCATCGGCTGGGAACCTTAAGGAAATTCCCCGAGGGTACCTATTCTGAATAGACGATCCAAAGCACTTAAAGTTTACAGCAATTTTAAATGTTTATTAAGCATGTACCTGTAAAGCTCTTATGTTTCATGATGCAATGTTTATCAAAAATTCGGACGTCATTTTTGCAAACAAAACAGTAAAATGAAAATGAAAACAGAGATATACTGAATAACATGATTTTATTGATTGAATGGCCTCTAAATAGGCATTTACATCAGGAAGCAATCCCTGGAAAGAGGTAATCACACAAAAGATAAAAACAGAAATTAATCTAATGGCAATGTGAAATGGATTTCTATTGGGTTCCAATTCTGCTATGACTTGCTCGTCTTCGAGATCCTCCAGATGATCAACTTTCTGAAAAGAGTGATTGGATTGTTTCCTATCCTTCAAAAGTTTCCATTCATTGACACGAGATGAGATTCAGAACTACTCAGAACGCAGTCATTCGTTTAATCCCTAACTTTTGCCTAGATCGCCCTTTTCGGGTTTTCAATCCACCGGGATACCCATTTTTGCCTAAGTTGCCTTTTCAGGTTTTCAACTTACCGGGTGTACGATCTTTTCATTTTTAATCCCTAATTTTTGCCCGAACCTTTTCATTTTCTTGGTTCGTCGGGATGCCCATTTTTTGCCTGGACTATTCTTTTTACTGTCCAGCGGGTCTATTTTATGCGAAGTATTTTTTAACTGCGTCTGAGTTCACATGGGAAGTGAAGTTTTCACCATCCATCGTTGCAAGCATTAAGGCCCCACCACCAAAAACCTTGGTGACAATATACGGTCCATCATAGTTAGGAGTCCACTTGCCTTTGTGATCTGTCTGAGGAGGAAGGATCCTTTTCAACACTAAATCTCCGACTTGGAAACACCGAGGACGCACTTTCTGATCAAAGGCTCTCTTCATCCGACTCTGATATAACTACCCATGACAAATGGCTGCCATTCACTTCTCTTCGATAAGACTCAACTCATTGAACCTTGTCCGAATCCATTCAGCTTCGTCTAACTTGACATCCAACAGGACTCTTAGAGAAGGAATCTCCACTTCAACAGGTAGGACTGCTTCCATACCATACACAAGGGAGTAAGGGGTTGCCCCGATCGATGTACGTACTGAAGTACGGTACCCATGCAAGGCGAAGGGTAGCATCTCATGCCAATCTCTGTACGTGACGACCATCTTCTGCACAATCTTCTTTATGTTCTTATTTGCCGCCTCAACAACGCCGTTCATCTTAGGGCGGTAAGGGGAAGAATTGTGATGTTGAATGTTGAAGTTCTGGCACAACTCCTTCATCATTTTGTTGTTGACATTAGAACCATTATCAGTAATGATTCTTTCGGGAATCCCATAGTGACAAATGATTTCTTTCTTGATGAAACGGGCAACCACATGTCTGGTGACATTCGCGAACGATGCTGCTTCGACCCACTTGGTGAAATAGTCGATGGCAACAAGGATGAAGTGATGCCTGTAGCACCTCAAATTTGCACCTATCATTGTACATACATTTTCATATTAGGTCATAGCATATCATGGTCCATTGCATAGCATTGCATTGTCCCTTTGCCTCAAGTGCAAGCCATTCAGAAGAATTAGGTCAAACTGATCAGGAGATCAGTCAGTCAAGCAAGCAAGCACAATTCTCATTGAGCCAAGGCCCTAGGGTTTGTCCATCAAGTTCACATGACTTGTGGGTCCATTTGAAGTGTTCAAGTCAAGGGTTGAAGGCTCAGAGGTCATCAGTTCATACACAGACAGTCAAAAACCCTAGACAGTCAACAGTCAGTCAAAGCAGTGGATGGTGGCCATTCTTGTGGAATTTGGGCACCATGATCAATAATCAAGAGTTCATACAACTTGGGACATCATTTGAAGTCAAATTATCAAGGAATTAGGGTTTGGAAGTCATCAGTCAATGCACAATCAGACAGAAACCCTAAAAGTCAACTGTTGGTCAACTGTCCATTTAATCAGTGATTTGATGATTGGAATTGGTTTGTGAGAGCTCATTCATGGCCAAATAGTCCTCATATATCATGTCAAACACCATCATGGAAGAATTTGAAGCCATATCAAAAATTTCCAAAAATGGAAACTGGACCTGTAACTGAAACCTGCCATAAATGGAAAGTCTTGATCCTCAAACTTACATCATGATACAAGCTTCAAATGAATTTTTGCCCAACATGAAAGTTGAAGATCTTGTTCTCCCATTTCCAAAAAGTCCAAGAACTCTCAATTCCCATGTGTGGTTGGCAAGTTATGATCGAATCGATTTCAGAAAATCTTGAACTTCAAAGGGCCATATCTCTCAAACCGTTTGGCCAATTTTGGTGGGGTTTTTTCCTACAAGTCAAATTTGATCCCCTCTTTCCAAAAATATAAATTTCATGAGCCAAAACTTCACCAATCAAAATGGCATTTTTTGACCTATCTCATTTAAATGCAAGTTTGACCAATGTTTGACTTTTTGATATAAACATTTTTTTACCATTTGGCCAATTGGAATAGCTCAGAAATATCATTTAAAACATGTTTGCCAAGTCAAATTATGCAGTACATGAAGCCATTACTTAGTTGCTTGGAATTTGAAAAAAGTACAAGTTTCACCTTGCTACTCCATGCTTGCATTTGAACCATGCCTTGTACTCTTAAGACAGAAAATTGGAAGTTCATTTTCTGTCATTTTTGAAGCCTCATTGTGCAGCCATAACCAACAGTACATATGGCCATACTAACTTGCTTGGAATTGGGGAGAAAGTACATAGCTACATCCACATTTTCATGGTTTTTGGGACAGGACCACAAGACAGTTTTGATTATCATCATTTTCTGTCATAGGAGCCCATGGCACAGGACACTCTCTCAACATTGCACCCTGCTGTTGCATTTCAAGGACAGAACCAACTTCATTCATGCTCAAAAAACACATTTGATGCATTTTCCATTTTCTGTCAAGAGTTTCCAAAAGAATGAAACCTGGCCCTGCTTGAGACCACATGTTCCTCACCATTTTGCTGTCAAAAAAAGCTCAGAATAGCAACCTCATAACACAGAAAATCATTCACTCTCTGAAAATCCTTCTCACTTGCATTTACCAAAACAGTCCAAACACAAAAGAACTTAAGCCTGGCATTTTGTTGTTTCAACATCCATTCATCATTTTTAAGCAAGTAGCATACAACAAACCAACAGAAAAACCTTGGTTCACAATTCTTCTCACAAACTTCATTTTGGCATTTCTTCCAAAACAGTCCAAAACTTCTAAAAGAACTAAACCTGGCCTTGTTTGTTTCACCACCATTTCATCATTATAAACCAGTTGCAGCCACAAAACACACAGTAGAAAACCCTTGGCTCCCACTCTCTCAAAAAACACACTTTGCATCTTTTTCAAAAACCAGTCAAAACCTACAAAGAGACTAAACCTGGCCTTGTCTTAAAACACTGTCCAAGCATCATGTTGAGACTGATAGCAGACACATAAACCAGATTGGACAGCAAGAAAGATTGGCTCTCTCATTCTCTCAAAAAAACACATCTTTGCATTTTCCCAATTTTCTGTCCAAAAACTCCAAATAATCTAACCTTGCTTTTTGTTAATTCATCATCAAGACAACATCATGAGCATGCTTCCATCACCCTAAACCATCTGCATCAGCATCTTGCAACACTGATTTTGCAGAACACTCATCCATGACAGTCCAGGTGTGAAGCCATTTCAAACCTTTCCAAGCCAAGGCATCTTCACTATTCCTCATTGAGAGCACAAGGGAGCATCTGTTTCACATCAAAACCAACAAACCGCATCTGTACCGCGACTGCTCATCAAATTTGGTCAGGATTCGACCTCCTTATTTTGTTAAACTATTACATGTTTTAGTTAGGTCTTCTCATGCTGAGCTTAACAGTGTTTGTGTTTTTAAAAATGGTTGAGTAATGGTCGAGTTATGTTGAAATAAAGATGGATGATTCAAACTTGTTTTGCTTGTTTCTTATTGCCTAGCTCGATTTAATGAAAACAATGGTTGGATTCATATTGCTTGTTGTTTGCTGATCATTTTGGTATATGCAATTGCATTTTTTGGAGAAAAATTGGTTGGGTCGAATTTGGGAGGGATGAAGATCATGAAACCCTAGCTTTCAAATACATGTCCCAGATTTTCTGATTTTCCACGCACATGGCATGGTCTAACTTCAACAACCAATGAAAACATTTTATTTTATGGCCAAAACGACCGTGTTTAAGTTAGTGGCACAAGTAATTACAAAAATGCCATTCGTGGCATGTGACACATTGCATAATGTTGTTTTCTTTTACATTTTAATTTCATTTGATCATCCAACTTGCAAAAATCATAACTTGCTCATTTTTAATCCAAATTTAAAGGGATTTTTTGTGTTGTGTTCATCATGATCTCTACTTTTTTATCATAATTTTTCCAGAATTTTGTGATCAATGAATTTTAATTTGTATGAGGGTTTGTGACATGTATGCACATTTTGTACACTTTGCCAAAACATTTGTGAAATGGTGATACTTTATCCAATGGCTCCCAAATTTTTTGTGCTTGAACTAGACACACTCATGGTGATTTTGATGTAGAGTTTGTGCATTTATCATTGCTGGTTTGTGAGTTATGATTTTTTGAATTAGGGTGTGACAATTTGTGTCACACCGTTGATGATCAACTTCATGATTTTCATTACCATGCTTCTTGACTTCAAAATGGATTGAAATTTTGCACGAACCTACTCTTGTATGTCTAGTATACATGTGAATTTTCTTGGAATTATTTGTGGCATTTCCTAATTGTTTGAGATTTTCTCTCCTGGTTAGTCATATGTTGACCTTGTGTGACACATGTTCCCATTTCATTTGTGAAATTCTCATACTTTATTGGATGGACATGAAATTTTACATGAGATAACTAGACATCCTCATCTTTGCCATGGTTTTAGTCCCATTCATTTATCATACACCATCTCTGATTTATGATTTTTCTAAGTTGATGCATGTTTGGTTGACTTCTTTAAGCATGTTCAAAATTGCTTTGACTTTCTGATTTTCATTGACTGCCTTCCACTTGTCCAAATGAGATGAAATTTGACATGCTTACCATGCTGTGGGTTGTGATTGATCATGTTTCATTTGGTGATTTTTGGAAATGTTTAAGATTGCTTTTGAGTTAAGTCTTGCTGTTGACTTCTATGAGCTTCTGTTTGCTATACCTTGACCTAATTTGCTCATGAAATGATGATAGTGATTGATATGCACATGAACCCAATTGGTTGTGTTTCTTAATTGTTTGAACATGATTTTGGATGCTTGTCCCTTGCTGTTTTGACTTTCTTATTCTCTTTTGACCCTAGGCTTGCCCTAGTGGTCCTGTTACTCACTTTTGAGCTTGTGTTTTCAGGTTGACCAACAAATGACCAATGAGACCATTTCTTTTTGATTGAGCCTGCTTAAATTTCATTGACTAACATGTTTTGTTTTGTAGGTGGCTTGGCTCACATGCCTTAAGCCCAGTGCCTTGCACATTCACTTGCTTGTGTTGACTGGTTGATGTCTGTTTCATTTTGATTTAACTCTGACTTGTATGCTAACTGTGCTTGACTGATTTCAGGTACTTTAGTTGCTTTTAGTTCCTTGTGAACTTTTGCTTTGCTTTGCTTGTATAAGCAATTTGCATTGAGGTATGTCTCTTTTTCTTCATGTAGTCTGGAAGACCTGGCCTGTTACTTGGCCAGGCAACTGTCTGAAGTCCTCCTTAAGAGGCAATGTTTGTGATTGTTTAATTTTGTCCTTGCATAGAGTCAAAGACCTCCTAAGTGAAGAGGCAATTGGCAGAACCCAAGGGATATGCAATCTATCCCCTGCTATTCAGTGTGTCATCTGCTTTGCTCACACCACTGTGTTGATGCATTGCAGATACAAACCCAAGATCTTGTGCAATTGCACAGTTGAGTCAGTTTTTTAAATGTGTAGAAGGGTTCCCACTTTCTAAACCCACACATTCTTGTCTTGAGCTCTCCCAGGCCAGGGGTAAGAGCTGTGAAGTCTTATCTTCACTCACCTTTCATCTGCTTCACCTTAGTCTCTCAATGGCAAGGTTAAGAGCAACACTCACCCCATTCCAGAGGTTTGTTTGTTGAGGTTGATATGACCCCTCGACTAAAACCTAACCCTTGTTTGAGCCACTTGCTTGTGTATAGTGTGTGCTATCTGTGCTTGTAGGATTGTTTGACTTGCTTCCTGTGCAAGTTAGGATTAGTTTAGACTTGCTTCCTGTGCAAGTTAGGTTTTGCTTGGCTTGCTTCCTGTGCAAGTTAAGTGTGTGTGTGGCTTGCTTCCTGTGCAAGCCATGCTTAGGATAGGCTGGCTCCCTGTGCCAGTTAGCTAGAAACCTTAACTTAGGGATGATTTGCATGATAACATCTAGGCTCGAGTCGTAGTCTCCCTAGTTGTGTCTCCCTCTGTTATCTGGTTAGGCTAGTCCTTTATCCCTCTGTAGGGGAACTACATCGCCCTGATCTTCATACCAGATGAAGTATGTAGGCAGGAGATTGAGCTGATCTCTCCGGGCGCCTTTTTTTTCTTTTTGTGTGTGTTGTCTGACAGTTGCTAGGCTCGAGTGCCTGACTCCTTAGCAACTTGTTGTCTGTTTGTTTTGTGTGTGCTTGACAGTTATAGGCTGAGTCCCCGACTCCCTATTAACTTGTTGTGTTGTCGTGTGCTTGGAAGCTGATGTAAGTCCACCGAGTGGCAGTTAGGTTCCAGTGTGTGTGTGTTTTGGTTCGGATGTCAATGTAAGTCCAGTGATTGGCATTTGGGCTCCATGTTTGCCTCTTTGCGTGTGTTTTAGGTTCGGATGTCAATGTAAGTCCAGTGATTGGCATTTGGGCTCCATGTTTGCCTCTTTGCGTGTGTTTTAGGTTCGGATGCTGACATAAGTCCAGAGATTGGCATTCGGGCTCCATGTTTGCCTGTGTTTGTTTGTTCGTGTGCGTGTCAGCCGAGCTACGAATGCTCTGATTCTTCTCTCGTCCGAGAAGATACGTATGCATAGGATGCGATATCCTAGCGAGCATGTGTCGTTTCCCCAGTCCGAACTACTTCGACTCTGATGTCTATGCCTGATAGACTAAGTAGGCCCAGGATGCGATATTCTGCCGAGTCAGTCTCTTTTGTTTTCTTGTGTCTCTTTCAGCCAGTGTGTGTGAGTTTGAGCAGTGTTTTAGCAACCATTTTTCCTTCCTTTTGTGCGTGGATCCCGTAGAGTACTACGGATGCGTAGGGGTGCTAATACCTTCCCTTCGCATAACCGACTCCCGAACCCATACTCTTTGGTCGCGAGACCATGTTCTTTCCTAGGTTTACTCTGAGCGTTTCCTTTCCCTCTTTTGGGATAAATAACGCACGGTGGCGGCTCTGTTGTTCTTGTTTTCCCGCCGGTTTTTCGCGCGATGCGACAATGCCCATTAGAGGCGGTCGGCTCAATCTTTCCAATCATATCGATGCCCCACATAGCAAAAGGCCACGACGAAGACATCACATTCAAAGGATTTGGCGGCACATGTACCTTATCAGCATAAATCTGGCATTTATGACACTTCCGAGCATATTTGAAATAATCAGATTCCATGGTCATCCAGTAATATCCCGCTCTCAACAATTTCTTAGCCATTGCATGTCCGCCGGCATGAGTACCGAAGGAGCCTTCATGAATTTCCTGTATTAACATGTCTGTTTCGTGTCTATCCACGCATCTAAGCAGAACCATGTCGAAGTTCCTCTTATACAGCACATCATCTTTGTTCAAGAAGAAACTGCCTGCCAATCTTCTCAAAGTCTTTCTATCATTGTTGGATGCCCCTGCAGGGTACTCTTGATTCTTCAGAAAGCATTTGATGTCGTGATACCAGGGCTTGTCGTCAACTACCAGTTCAGCAGCAAACACATACACGGCCCTGTCGAGGCGCATCACATCGATCCTGGGAGCGTGGTTCCACCGAATCACGTTGATCATGGAGGATAGAGTAGCAAGAGCATCTGCCATCTGGTTCTCATCACGAGGTATATGATACAACTTTACTGTTGTGAAGAAAGTCAACAGTCTTCTCGTGTAATCTCTGTAAGGGACCAGATTAGGCTGGAGAGTATTCCAATCACCATTCACTTGATTGATCACCAGAGCTGAATCTCCGAAGATGTCCAAAGTCTTAATTCTCAAATCAATGGCTTGCTCAATACCCAAGATACAGGCTTCATACTCAGCTTCATTATTGGTGCACTCAAAAGTCAGACGAGCGGTGAAAGGCATGTGGGCACCTTTTGGAGTAGTGATGACAGCACCAATTCCACTTCCTCTGGAATTGACGGCCCCATCAAACAACAAAGTCCACTTTTCATCTGGATCAGGTCCCTCCTCAACAACTGGCTCTTCACAGTCTTTCATCTTGAGGAACATGATGTCTTCATCTGGAAAATCAAACTTCATCGGCTCATAATCTTCAACCGGCTGTTGAGCAAGATAGTCTGACAGAATACTCCCCTTGATGACTTTCTGGGATGTATACTGGATATCGTACTCTGTCAGTACCATTTGCCAACGAGCAACCCTTCCTGTGAGAGCTGGCTTCTCAAATATATACTTGACTGGATCCATCTTGGAGATCAGTAAGGTTGTGTGAGTCAGCATGTATTATCTCAATCGCTTAGCAGCCCATGCAAGTGCACAACATGTCTTTTCAAGCATTGAGTATCTCGACTCGCAATCTGTGAATTTCTTACTCAGGTAGTAGATGGCATGCTCTTTCCTACCTGTCTCGTCGTGTTGACCGAGAACACAACCCATGGAATTGTCTAGTACTGTCAAATACATAATCAGCGGTCTCCCTGGGACCGGAGGCATAAGGATAGGAGGATTCTGCAAATACTCGTTTATCTTTTCAAAAGCCCTTTGGCAATCATCATTCCACCTGATAGCCTGATCTTTCCTTAACAACTTGAATATTGGCTCACACGTGGCTGTTAGGTGAGAGATGAACCTTGCAATGTAGTTCAACCTCCCTAAGAAACCACGAACTTGTTTCTCTGTTTTTGGCTCAGGCATTTCCTGTATCGCTTTCACTTTGGCCGGATCCACCTCAATCCCTTTTTCACTAACAATAAAACCCAGCAGTTTTCCAGATCTCACCCCGAAAGTACACTTGTTCGGATTAAGCCTCAGCTTGAATTTCCTCAAACGCTCAAACAGTTTCTACAGATTCACCAAATGTTCTTCTTCTGTCTGAGATTTGGCAATCATATCGTCAACATAAACCTTGATTTCATGATGAATCATATCATGGAAAAGAGTCACCATCGCTCGTTGATATGTTGCTCCGACATTTTTCAGACCAAACGGCATCACCTTGTAGCAGAAGGTGCCCCATGGGGTTATGAAAGTTGTCTTCTCCATGTCTTCTGGTGCCATCTTAATTTGATTATAGCCAGAAAAGCCATCCATGAAGGAGAATACCGAGAACTGAGTTGTGTTATCCACCAAAACATCAATGTGAGGTAATGGGAAATCATCTTTAGGACTAGCTCTATTCAGATCCGGGTAGTCAACACACATCCGTACCTTTCCATCCTTCTTAGGTACTGGAATGATATTTGCAACCCATGGCGGATAATTTGTGACTGCTAGAAACCCTGCATCCAACTGTTTTTGCACTTCTTCCTTTATCTTGACGGCCATCTCTGGTCTTGTTCTTCTGAGCTTCTGCTTGACCGGAGGATAACCTTCTTTGAGAGGCAAACGGTGTACCACAATATTTGTGTCAAGCCCTGGCATGTCCTGATAAGACCAAGCAAAGATGTCACCATACTCTTGCAGCAATTCAATCAACCCCTTCTTCACATTATCTTCCAAAGCAGCCCCTATCTTGATTTCTCTCTTGGCGTCCTCGGTGTCGAGATTAATCACTTCAATATACTCTTGATACGGTTGAATGACCCTTTCCTCCTGTTTTAATAACCTGGTAAGTTCTTCAGGGAGTTCACAGTCTTCATCACCCTGTTCTTCAGCTTGAAAGATCGGATTTTCAAAGTCGAAGCGAGCCATAGCAGAACTGTTATCAATAGGATCCGGTGATGTGCATTTGCGTGAGTGATGGTATGTGCTTATGAGTGTGAAAAAATGAAAACTAAACAAAACATTGCCAGATATTTTTTGATTTTTGAAAACTGCAAAAATAGAAAGACAGTGAACAAAATATTTGAATGCAAAAAGACGTCCTTTATTTATGATAAAAAAATGCAGGTATCCACATAGATGAGCCCTACAATGAGTCATTACGCCCTGGGCGGAACGTAAGACTTGGATATGCATGAATAAACAAAGAAAATTACTCTTCAAGAAGAGCGAGTTGGATAATCTCTTCAGAAGACCAGTTGCGGAGAACTTCACCCGGGATCCTCGGACGCAACCAATTATCGATGTCGCAATCACTATCCCCATCTATCATATTAACATTCGCACCACCATGCTGGGGCATGGGATTGTTGATGACATTCGGAGCCGGTGCAAGGTCGATGGCCTTCGAATCTAAGAGGTCCTGAACTACGTGCTTAAAAGCTTTGCAGTTCTCAATATTATGGCCAGGTGCCCCAGAGTGGAAGTCACACCTAGCGTTGGCGTCATAACCCACTGGGAGTCTACCAACGGGAGGAGCCAGAGTGCGTAACTGCACAAGCTGTAGTTGTTGAAGACTAGAAAGTAGCTGAGCGTACGACATTGGAAGAGTGTCGAAACGCCGGTCCATCATCCTTTGCCTCTGTTGATAAGCGGGTTTGTTACCCGGTTGTTGTGGTTGGTACTAAGCTGGTTGACGTTGTGGTTGTTGTTGTTGTAGTGGTGTTGCAGCTGGAATGGTCACAGCCGCAACATACGGTTGTTGATGATAGTTCTGAAAGTTATTCCTCCGGTTACCCTTGTTCTGATAAGAAGATATGGCATATGCATCCCCTTCTCTCCTCTTCTGTCCCTGAATGAACGACTTCTTCAACCCTGATGAAGATCCACCTCCATTCTGGATCTTGTATGTCTTCAGGTAATTCTCCACCCTCTCTCCGGTAGAGACTACATCAGCTAAGTTGGAGGCATTGCAACCCACCAGGCGCTCCAAGTAAGGTCCGGGCAGAGTGTTCATGAACATGTTAGCCATTTCCTTTTCCAACATAGGTGGTTAAACACGGGAAGCTGTCTCCCTCCAGCGTTGAGCGTATTCCCTGAAGCACTCATTGCCTTTAAGAGACAGATTCTGAAATTGAGTTCTGTCCGGAGCCATGTCTGCATTATACTGATACTGCTTCACGAAAGCCTCAGCCAAATCCCTCCAGCAGCGGATGTGGGCTCTGTCCAGCCTCATATACCATTCCAGGGATGCCCTGGCTAGGCTATCCTGGAAAAAGTACATAAGTAGCTTCTCGTCATCAGAGTATGCAACCATTTTACGAAAATAGGCTTGCACATGGGTCTTCGGGCAAAAGTTGCCGCTGTATTTGTCAAATATCGGGACCTTGAATTTCGGTGGCACCCTCACGCCTGGGACCAATCCCAAGTCAGCAACGTCTACTCTCAGAGGATTTTGTCCTTCCACTGCCTTCAACCTCTCTTCCAGTCTCCGAAACATAGGGACCATACCATGACCCATACCAAAGTCTTCCTGAAGCAAGGGGAACTGATCCTCCTGGTCATCATGGACGGGTTGTTGACCGGAGGTGACATGTAGGACCGGGGTAGGCCCCGGTCCACTGGGTCCGTTAACCTCTCCAGCTGGAGGATCAGTCAACATCTCTGGTTGAGTAGTGGTGGGATTCCTCTGCATCATCTGCCTGAGCTCTTTTTGTCCCTGAGCCACCCCCTGAACCACATCCATGAATTGGTTCATGCGGATCTTCATCTCGGCGAACTCTGCTTGTAGGCTTTCCATTGCTCTCTGGTGGTTTCTGCGGGTACCGTACCGGTGAATGCTCGAGTCAGCTATCCTGATGATGGGACACCAAACAACTGAGAACACTGTGGCGGTACCTGTTATGCAAGACATGCTGATGGACATGCAAATGCGATGACATGTTTATCAATTTCAAAAGGTATTCTAACCCCTTGATTCCAGTCTCTCATCAGATAAAATATCCCTTTTAAAAGTACCAGAAAACCCCGACTAGAATCAAGAAGAAGATATAAACCCCACAGAAATGGATAAACATGCATTAAATGATATGAATGCAAAATGATGTGATGCAATGCAGTGACACGGGAATCAGGATTGCTGTATCCGCTTGAACATCTGTTGGGTTGCACTGTCTGAAAAGAAACCCACTGAAGAATGTAATACGAGATCAAAACTCTGCTCCAGAAAACCGAGTTGGTTGTATATCACGAGGCACAGGATCAGAACTTCAGCATGAATTCGGAACCGGGAACCATAGAACACAGTCATCAATTTAGAACCCCTACTTCAGAACCAACGGTCACCAACAAGAACCAAACAAAAGTCACCAACAGGACACGGTCACCATCAGAACCTGTAAATGATTCATTCCCGCCCCACTCACGAGTGTAATCTAGGCCAGGGTAAGGTCAAGAGAAACGCAGGATAAACAATCCTTTCAAGGATATCATCATATGCACATCAGGTGTATGCAACGATAATACCCCATCAGAATCTGAACTACTCGTGATACCATGTTCCGCTAAGTGGCGCCATACCACCCGCTTCCCATGAATCACTCTATTCCTAGGTGTCCTAAAGTTCACTCATAGCCTGTGTATTGGGCCTTTTACCTCTTGTGACTCCCACCCAACAGTGAAACAGATACACAACCAACACAGTATGCATGAGACAGTAAAGCGCACATAGGATGCAATGCAGGCAGATAAGTATGCAAAGCAATAAATAAATAACACACAATAGATAATAAATAGACAAACGCTAGGAAATGCCCACTAGGGAAAGTAAGTCCCCAGTAGAGTCGCCTGCTGTCGCAACCTGAAAAAAGGAATGCGAAAAAAACAACCGGCGAGAAAAGAGATGACAGAAGAGTCGCCACCGTGCGTTATTTATCCCAAAGGAGGGAAAGGAAACGCTCGAAGTAAACCTGAAAAAAGGAAAGGAAAAGACAAGGTCTCGCAACCAAATCTTGGGTTCGGGAGCCGATTATGCGAAGGGAAGGTATTAGCACCCCTACGCATCTGTAGTACTCTACGGGATCCACGCTTATTGTTCTTGTCTAAAGGGTGTAGGTTTATCTAATGTACTATTTACTAAAAGGGGGGTCAAAAGGAAATGACTCGCACATATGTCGCATCCACTGCATACGTATCTCATCTGAACATGAGAATCAGAGTCTTCGTAGCTCGGCTACCTAGGGGTTAAAGAGGAGTGTGCTCGCTAAGACATCGCGTCTTATACCTACGTATCTCGTCTGGAATGAGAATCAGAGCAAGTCGTAGTTCGGCTAACTACGAGTTAAGGGTTGTGATTTTGGGTGAACGACGTTACTACGCAATCTACCGGATGCTCGACCTTTGGAGACTTACTCGCCTGTAGTAGAAGGCGTAAACGTGTTCTTAGGAGAAGAAAAATCAATGAGTTGGGGTGTTTTAGGAATGCTCATGCAAAAAAGGAAGACCTAGACGAAGGAACAGTGCTACCTTAATTGACATGCAAATGAGAGACGGTATGAAGCCTAGCAATCTTATGGGGAAACGATCACACCATATAAAACATGTATCTTAAAGTAAACACGCCAACAAGGGGGCTCAAACATACATGGGTAGAGCTTTAGTCAAGAGGGGTCATATCAACCTCGACAAACAAGCCATGGAATAGGTAATCAAATGGGCTCTTAACCACTGACATTGAACGTCAGGTGAGCAGATCAAAAGGGTAATGAGGATAAGACCTCATAGCTCTTAACCCTGGACCGGATGAGCTTATGACAAAAAGTGGGGATTCAGAAAGGTGGAACCCTCTCCACTGACTGACCGGACAAAAGACCTCGGGCTTTTGTTCTGAAGCATCGACACGTCGTGCGAGCATAAAGAACGACACACTGAATAACGGGGGATTGATTACTAATCCCTTTTATCCGTCAATTGCCTCTTCAGGGAGGTCTTTAGCACTAATGCCTCTTCTTGGAGGTCTTTGGGCACAAAAGTAAACAAACAAAAGAAAACATTGCCTCCTATTGAGGTCTTCCAGCTAAGAAAGCGGTAAAATGCGGGAAAGATGTAAAAGTACCACACGGATAAAGATCCGAAGTAATAGCAACTAACGACACAAGAAACCCAGAGATCTCTCAAGCTGGCACCACCAAAGAAAGCAAGTCAGCACAGGTAATCGGAATAAACCTCCAGGTGGTATCCCACAAATAAAGTGGAATGCCAAGCAAGCTATCCTTTCAGGAGTCATGTGAGCCCTCACAAAAAACTCAACAAACAGGTTAGAGTGACAAGATGGGGCGCAATCAAGAGTTGCCCCAAATCAAAATGTAACCACATGAATCATGCCATTAAAATTCACAAAAAGAGCTCACAAAAAGCAACCAAGTGTAGGAGGCCTAAACCTCTTGTCAAACGCATGCATCGAAAGGGTATCAAAATTCAAAGTATAAAGTAGTGGAAATAGGGCATACCTGATTGGGGAGGATCGATTGAAATTGAATTGCACCTGTTGGATTTACAGAACAATCTTAGGGTTTATATGAGAGGGAATTGGTTCTTCGCAGATGAGTTCCCTTCAGTCTCTGGAGGTTGCTCTGAACTCTGTTAGCTCTTCTCTCACTATCTTTTTCCCAGCCTTTTTTCTCTACTGAAGCTCTAGTATTTATAACCTGATTTTTGTGACTTTGTGGGCTCAAAAGAGAGAGGTCCAAGTCCAAGATTTTTCTGTTATATTTTATTTATTTATTTACTTATTTATTTTTTTCGTTTTTTTTTTCGTTTTTTTTTCGAAACGCGTGGGTTTCGCCTAGTGAGCATGACAGTTCATGAACAAACTTTTGCTCCTTCAAGATTAACGTTTTGACTGATGAATAGACCCCATTTGAACATGTTGGAAGTATCTCAAGCCATTCCCTTGTGTTGACCGATCACCCAGATAGGACCCACAAAGTGTCTTGGATGATATTCAAGCTTCTTGGATCTAATTCCGATTGACATGATGAAATGCAATATGAAATGTTAAATGACCTAAAAATGAATGCATGCATGAGGGGGTAAATTTTGAGGTATTACACATGTAGAGATCATGAGGACTCATATATAATTCCTAGAGCCATTATGGATCATTCCTTGGTTGTGCTCTTAGCAATGAGGGTCTTAAACCCTAGATGTGAACTTGATAGATCAATAGTGATCATTCCCTACCTACAAAAGAGTTAGGCAAATACAAAGACACATTTTTGGTATTTTGGTTAGTGAAATGATAAAATACAAGTATGATACAATCACTTGGTACTTTATGATCTCTCCCAAAATAAACCCAATGAAAGAGGGGTAAGGAGGATGCCAAAGTATGATCCCAATGCTAATGCATATGATGAGATTGCATGAGGGATCTTAGGATCAAAATTGGGGTCTTACAAATACCTTACCTTTGTGTAACCAAGCCCCTTACTTGTAATCTCTGACATTTTATTAGTTTTGATTTAAAAACTTCTTATCTTTGGGTTTTGTTCGTACTTTTCCTTTTTCCTTTGAAAACAATAAAAGCGCGATTGCGACTCTGATTTTATTGACGTTGAGCTAAGCAATAGCTCAATGGCAATGAATTTACCGCTACAATACCCTAGAAAGATTTCCTCATCACTTTTAGGATCCATCTTTCTCCTCTACTCACGATCTGCCATAATATAACATTTACTTCCAAATACATGGAAATATTTCACAGTTGGCTTTCTTCCTTTCCACAGTTCATACAATATGGCAGAAGTCCCAGATCTGATAGTTACTCTATTAAGAATATAGTAGGTAGTGTTCATGGCTTCAACCCAAAAATGATATGGGAGTTTCTTAGCATGCAACATGACCCTGGAACATTCTTGAATGGTTCTATTTTTACGCTCAACCACACCATTATGTTTTGGGGTGATGGGTGAAGAGAACTCATGACTAATTCCTTCAGAGGTGCAGAATTCCTCAAACTTGTTGTTCTCAAATTCCTTCCTCTGATCACTTCTAATCCTGATAATGCCACAATCCTTCTCGCTTTGAATCTTTTTAAGGAGTTATTTGAACACTTTAGACTTTTCTTTAATGAAGTTCACCTATGTGGACCTAGAGAAGTTATTAACAACAACATAAGCATACCTCTTTCCTCCTAGACTTTCAACTTCTATAGGTCCCATCAAGTCCATATGAAGTAGCTCCAAATTTTTTGAGGTGGTCAGATGTTGAAGCTTCTTGTGGGACATCTTTATTTGTTTCCCAATTTAACATTCACCACAGATTCTTCCTTCATCAATTTTCAGTTTAGGAATTCCTCTGACTACTTCCTTTGACATCACCTTCTTTATACCTTTCAGATGTAAGTGACATAGCTTAGTCTCTTCTTATTTTGACATTAGGCAAGTAGAGAGACAAGTTGTTTCTTGAGGAGTCCAGAGATAGCAATTATCTTTTGATCTGGCTCCCGTCATGATAGCTTCATCCTTCTCATTTGTTACCATACATTTGGATTTATTGAAGTTTACCTTGATACCTTGGTCACGGAGTTGGCTAATACTTATAAGATTAGCAGCCAGTCCTTTAACAAATAGAACATCATCTAGACTAGGCAATCCTGGATAGTCCAGCTTACCAATCCCATTTATCTCTCCTTTTGATCCATCTTCAAAGGTGACATAGCTAGTGGAATAAGACTTAATATTCACCAAAAATTTCTTGACACCAGTCATGTGTCTAGAGCAGCCACTATCAAAATACCAGACCTCTCTGGCTGATGCTCTGAGGGAGGTGTGAGCTATGAGACCTGACATACCATTTTTGGGAATCCATCTTTTCTTTGGCTTCATCATGGTTTGATTTCTTTTGAGTTATGAAGCAAGTTTAGGATAGCCATACAACTTGTAACAGTAAGGTTTTATATGGCCAAACTTCCCACAATGATGACACTTCCATCTTTGGGTCTTGCTTCCTGAATAAACCTCTTGACACCCTTGTTGATGTTGGGACATTTGATTTCACATATGTTGTTTCAGTTGTCCTTTGGGTGGAACAAAGTTCATTGCAGAACCTTTTCCTTTGTTCATTCCTCCTTGATATTCATAGCCTAAACCTTGAACATTTCCAACATTCTTACCTGTTTGAAGAATTGCATCCATTATATCTGAACTATTGTTAAGCATTCTCACAAACTTAGTCATATTGTCAATTCTTGAATTGAGCAGTACAACTTCCTCCTTCATATCAGAGATGATAGAGAGATGCTCTACTTTCTCATCCTATAGTTGAGCAATAGTTTTCTTTTGATCTTCTCCTAGTTTACAGACTTCTTCACTTCTCGGGCATAATTCTTTGTAGGATTTAGAAAGTTCTTCAAAGGTTAGTTCTTCACAATCAGAGTATTCATCTGAGTCACAAATTCCAATTAGGGCAGTAACCTGTTTGGTAGGTTCCACTTCTAGATTACTTTCAGAATCATCTTCTGACTAAGATACACACAGACCCTTCTTCTTCTTTTTGAGAAATGTGGGGCATTTAGCCCTTATGTGACCAAACCCTTCACATCAATGGCATTATATTCCTTTTCCTTGGTTGGTTTTTTCTTCAGTTTTGGGCCTTCTTCCAAACTCCTGTGTTTTGGAGATGTCATATGACTTGTTATTGACATTAGCTCTTGTCTTCCAGTCCATCTTCTTCATCACTTTGTTGAATTGTCTACCAAGTAAGACAATGGCATTAGATATCCCTTCATCTGTATCCAAGTCACAATCATCTTCGAGGTTTTCAACATTAGACACAAAGGCTACACTTTTCTTCTTTTCTTACTTTTCACCGATTCCTAACTCAAAGGTTTGAAGGGATCTCATCAGTTCATCAACCTTTATGTTGTTGATATCTTAAGCTTCTTCAATGGCAGTAACTTTCATGTCAAATCTCTTTGGAAGAGACCCGAGGACTTTTCTGACCAACTTGGCTTCTGACATCTTCTCCCCTAGAGCACTTGAGGCATTGGATATCTCAATGATATTCATGTGGAAGTCATGGATGTTCTCATCCTCCTTCATTCTTAAGTTCTCAAACTTGGTGGTCAGAATTTGAAGTCTTTACATCTTAACCTTGGAGGTTCCTTCATGAGCAATCTTCAAGATCTCCCAAGCATCTTTAGCAACAGTGTAGTTGTTTATTAGTCTGAAGATGTTATTCTCCACTCCATTGAATAGAGCATTAAAATCTTTGGAGTTTACTTGAGCTAATTTGTCATCTTCATCATCCCAGTCTTCCTCATGCTTCAGCCCTTCAGTGATCTTGCCATCTTTATCTCTAATCATTGGTTGATCCCATCCCTTGACCATAGATTTCCAAGCCTTGTTGTCCATGGATTTGATGAAAGCCACCATGTGTGTTCTCCAATAGTCATAGTTAGTTCCATCAATAATGGGTTGTCTGTTCACAAAGCCTCTTTCCTTGTCCATTGGACCAGAAAGCATCTTCCCTGAATCTCACCCAGAAACAGAGCAGGATGCCTGCTCTAATACCAATTGAAATTCTTGTATGCAGATATCAGATGTCCTATGATATGTCGAGACATTGATATCTGAACAATAATGGGACAACTTACATATAGAGGAACATAAAAACAAGACACACAAAGTTGTTAACCCAGTTCAGTGTGCAACAACACCTACATCTGGGGGCTACCAAGCCAGGGAGTAAATTCACTAAATAGTATTAGTTTGTAGGTCTTCTGCAAACTATCTTCAATTTATAGAAAACAACCTAATCACTACCCGTGCCTAACTTCTACCTAAGACTCTCCTAGGTGTGAGACCCTTCTCACCTCCCTAATAATCACAGCAGTGATATTTAAACACTTATAAGAAATTCGGAAGTCACACTTCACAGACACACAACCACTCAATGCTTAAAAGGTTATGAGTGCTTGACAAAGATTACAACCAATCAACACAGTCCTACTCATATATCAAGAACATATTTGAGAGGCTCACAAATAACACAAACACTCAAACCCTAATATGATCAACTATCTTCTCTTCTTCTTGTCCAATCAAAAAATTTATAAGTCTTAACCTTAGGGAGAACTTGTAAAGCTCACTTTGTGAACTTAAGCTAAGAAAATTTTGAAGTCTAAAACTCATAGGGAGCTTACAAACATACTTTTGATTTTTAGTTGATTATTTGTTAAGCCAAAATTATTCATCAAAATTATAATAGTTGTCATCACCAAAAAGGGGAAGATTGTTGGAACAAATCTGGTTCTACATCTACAATCCTTGAATTTTTATGATAACAAAATACAAAGAAAAATTTCGTACTTGAATAGTTTTTTGAGTATGCAGAATCTAAACAAGCCAGATGCTAGATAAAACAGAATCTAAACAAGCCAAATGCTAAATAGAGAACACTCTGAACAAGCTTGATTTTTGATAAAGCAGACTCTCAACAAGCTAGGCGTTGAACAGAGCTGAACAAATCAGACTCTCGACTCTAGATAAATAAACTTTGGACTCTGGAAAGCATCAGACTCTGGACTCTGGACAACATTAGACTTTGGACTTTGGACATCATCAGATTCAAACCAAAGTAAGAATACGAAGAAGTGCTAAACTGATAGTCAACTCTGGATTTCCAGTCAATGCTTATGAAGCAATCAACTTATACTTACTATGGTAAATTCAAGCCTCATAATCACTAGACTCTGAAGTCTAATTATCAAGGCTCTGAAATCCAATCAAGCTTTAAAACATATCTTATATGAATCCAATGATTTAGAGAAAATTAATATTCTATAAGATATCACAACTTGAGCGACAAAATCAAAAGGACGGGTTCACTGATATTTCCAAGGATTTACTACCAAACGACAATCAAAGATTTTCTTTCCACTATCCATGATTTACGGCTCAACCGCATACCGCTATTACAAGTGTGGAATTAAAGAAGTTTCATTTTTTATCCTCCAACGGTATTATTCACCATTTATAGAATGAGGACAAAGGAATTGTGAAAAATAAGAATCAACATAAAGAACATATATAAGGAACTTCATTGACGAAACATATATATGAATGCTGGAAGAAATTCAATAGTGAAAATCAATATCATTAAATAGAAAATAGAGAGAAAAACTTATCACTCAATTTCATATATTCTTAAGTGTAAAGTATATTTGTCACTTTGTGTATATGCTTATTTAGAAGCAATATTGTAAACACAAACCTTGTATTTAAATGTTGTTAAAATTCCTTAAGGGAATAGGTTTTAGTCTATAGCATCAAGAAGTCATTGAGAGGTAGTCTTTGAGTTGTAATTCCTTACGGGACTAAGTTTAGTCAGACTCGTTGAGAAGTCATTGACGGATAGTCTTTGAGATTGTAATCAGTTTGATTATTGGATTAAGTCCTGTTGAGAAGGAAAAATCACTCTGATGAGTGGATTGGATTAACCTTGTTAACGGTGAACTAAGACAAAAACACCTTGTCATTTTTATCATTGTTTTTATTGTTTTTGAATTGCGAAAAAACTATCATATTTGAAATCCAATTCAATCCCCCATTTCTTATGTTTCCTGAACCTTCAATTGGCATCAAAGCTCTGGTTCTGGTATTGACTACTTTGTGTCAAACACTTAACCATATCAAATAAAGATACATATTTTGAAACACGAAATGGAACATGCAACAATGATAAAGATCATTATTCTGCCAAACCTTCAATCTTTGATGGAGAAAAGTTTGACTATTGGAAAGATAATATCAAAAGTTTCTTCATAGATTATGATGCAGATCTATGGGATATGGTAATAGATGGTTATACATATCCTACAGATGCAAATGGTACAAAGCTTGAAAGAAGTAAAATGAATTAGTAGCAAAAGAAGGATCACAAGAATCATCATAGATCCAAAACTACAATGTTGAATGATATTTCTTATTTAGAGTACGAAAAGATTATAAATAGAGACTATGCTAAGTCTATATTTGATTCTTTGAAAATGACTCATGAAGGAAATGAGCAAGTTAAGGAAACTAAGGACTTGGATTTAATCCAGAAATATGAAGCTTTCAAATGGAAGAGGACAAAACGATTGAGGAAATGTTCTCAAGATTTAAAACTCTTATAGCGGGATTAAAAGTTATTAATAAGGGTTATACCACTTCAGATCACGTAAAGAAAATCATCAAAAGTTTGCCAAATAAGTGGAGACCAATGGTGATATACTTAAGGTGTCAAAATATCTAAATAACATGATTCTAGCAGAACTTATAAGTTCTCTCAGGAGTCACGAGATTGAGCTTGAAGAGGATGAGACCCGGAAGAAGTTAAAGTTTGTGGCTATGAAGTCCAAAGGAAATGCTAGGAAGGTTAAAGCACTTCAAGATGAAGTAGAAGAGTCTGAAGAAAGTGATGAAGAAGTGGACAAGTTATCTCTACTGTCCAGAAGGGTCAACCAACTCTAGAAGCAAAGGCAAGAGAAGTATAGAGGCTATAGAAGAATAGTTGGGCGATCTGAATCAACCTCTGGGCAGAAAAAAGTTTGAATCTGACAAGGATGTTACCTCCTTTGAGAAGAAGAAGGTTCTGATGGAAACCTAGGATGAGTCTGAATCTTCATAAGATGGCTCTAAAGAAGATCATGCTAGCATGGCTCTGAAATCTGGCACTGAAGCATCTGAATTAGAATCAGATTCAAAATCACACTCAGATTCTGACGAGGTATTTTCTCATCTCGCTTGTTCTAAATTATAATTATCCTTAGCTGAGATTCTTGAAAAGAGTCAGAAGCTTCAGCAAAGATACAAGAATCTGAAACAGATTCATGTAGTCGATTATGAAGTCCATAGTGAACTGCTAAAAGAAAACTCTATTTTAAAACAAGGAGTTAGTAGATTAGAAAAAGAAAAATATGCCTTTAAAAGCAAGAGTGAAAAACTTGAAAAATAATTTCTTTCAGAAGCTCCTATGGACTCTGAATGTGCTTCCAAGATATATGAAGCATCTTTTAAAAAATTCATAGCAAAGAACATAGATAGAAGAAAGATGACTTTGATGATCTATGGAGTTAGTTGAAATGGGAAAAGAGGCATTGGTTATGTTAAACCAAAGAACACTATGTTCAAGCCTAAACCCAAAGAGACTGTGATAAATACAAAATATTTATACTCACATTCCACCTATGGTCACACACATAATATATATTATCCAGATAAACAATGGGTTGATAAAACCTTTGGGAGAACTAACCACAAAGGACCCAAAAAGATGTGGGTACCTAAAAACAAAATAATTTATGTAGCAGATATCCTTATCGACCAAATTGAGACACCAGTCATGGTACCTGGACTATAGGTGCTCTCGACACATGATGGGAAGAAGGCATGTGTTCCAAGAGCTGGAACTTAAGTCTGTAGGTTCTGTAGGCTTTAGAGGAAACCAAAAGGGTAAGATCATTGGCTCTGGAATAATAGGTAATGGTTCCCTTCCCTCTATTACTAATGTTTTATTAGTTGAAGGTCTAATGCATAATCTCTTGTCCATAAGTAAATTAAGTGACAATGGTTATGATATCATCTTCAATCAAAAGTCTTGCATAATTGTGAGTCAAAAGGATGGCTTTTTACTTTTCAGTGGCCAAAGAAAAAACAACATTTACAAAATCAAACTTTCTAATTTAGAAAAATAAAATGTTAAATGTCTTATGTCAGTGAGCGAAGAGCAATGGACTTGGCATAGACGATTGGGCCATGTTAGCGTGAGAGTAACCTCTATGCTAAACAAGCTCAATTTAGTCAGAGGCCTTCCAAATATAAAGTTTATTTCAGATACTCTTTGTGAGGCATGTCAGAAAGGCAAGTTTTCAAAAACATCTTTTAAAGAAAATAATGTTGTTTCTACCTCTGGGCCTTTATAACTCTTGCATGTTGATTTGTTTAGGCCAATTAAGACTGCCTCTGTCAATGGCAAGAAGTATGAGTTAGTCAGCATAGACAACTTTAGTAGATGGAACTTGGGAAAATTCTTAAAACACAAGGGTGAGTCACATTCAGTGTTTACCACCTTCTGTACACAAGTGGAAAATGAGAAGAATTTAAAAATTGTCAAAGTCAGAAGTGACCAGGGGGGTGAGTTTGAAAATAAATATCTTAAAACCCTTTTTTAAAATAAAAAAAGGAATTTATGATGATTTTTCATATCCCAAAACTCCTCAACATAATGGAGTAGTTGAACGGAAAAATCGTACTCTGCAAGAAATGGTCATAACCATGATCAATGAGACTAATATGGAAAAGCACTTACGGGAAGAAGAAGTAAATAATGCATGTTATATTCATAATAGGCTCTCGATAAGACCAATTATGGATAAGACTCCATATGAATTATGGAAGAAAAAAAGGTCAACATTTCATATTTCCATCCATTTGGATGTACTTGTTATATGCTTAACACTAAAGATATTCTGAAGTGTATCATGTTAGGATACTCTGAATGCTCAAAAGCCTACAGAGTGTATAACACTGAAACCCAAATTATTGAAGAATCAATACATGTTAAGATGATAATAAACTTGACTTTAAAAAGTCAAAGCTAGTTGATAAATTTGCAGAATTTCCCATTCGGACTCTGAGGATAAAGCTTCTGGAGATGCTCAATAAGAAACTAAACTATCATAACTAGAATTTGCTGACACACCAACACCTCTGAAGAAGTACTGGAAAAGACTATCTCATTATGAAGATTTGATTATGGGTGAAAAGACATAAACTGTCAAAAAGAGATCATTATTCAGACAAGATGAGAAGACGCTTCTAGGATTGGTGTTTGTTATAGAACAAACATCCATTGATGAAGCTCTTCAAGACTCTGAATGGATTCTGGTGGTGCAAGAAGAATTGTATAAATTCTCTAGAAATGATGTGTGGACTCTAGTTCTCATACCAAAAGGAAAATATGTCATTGGAACCAAGTGGATCTTCAAAAACAAGTTGAATGAGCAAGGTGAAGTGGTAAGAAACAAAGTCATACTGGTTGCACAAGGTTATAGTCAACAAGAAGGAATTGACTATACAAAAACCTTTGCACCATGGGTTAGGTTATAATCTATTCGTCTTTTAGTATCCTTTCCGGTTAATCATAATGCTATTCTATATCAAATGGACGTTAAAAGTGCATTCTTGAATGGATGTATAATGGAGGAAGTGTATGTTCATCAACCCCCTAGGTTTGAAAATCACAAAAATCCTGAATTTTTTTTTAAACTTAAAAAATATGTGTATGGTCTAAAACAAGCTCCTAGAGCTTGGTATGAAAGACTTAGCCATTTTCTTCTGCAAAATGGTTTTTCAAGAGGAAAAGTTGACACAACTCTGATCTATAAATCCTTCAATAATGACATTTTAATAGTTCAAATTTATGTTGATGACATCATATTTGGCTCTTCTAACTCTTCTTTTTGTCAAGATTTTTCTAAGCCAATGCAGGTTGAATTCGAAATGAGCATGATGGGAAAATTGATGCTTTTTCTTAGAATTCAAATTAATCAAGGCCCAGAGGGAACTTATATTCATCAGAGTAAGTAAACAAGATAACTTCTGAAGAAGTTCAATATGGTCGAAAGCAAACATGCCAAGACTCTAATGCATCTAACATGCATTCTAGAAAAGGAGGAAGAAAGTAAAAAGGTAGAACAAAAGGTATACAAAAGTATGATTAGATATCTTCTATATTTAACTGCCTTTGTATCTGACATATTCTTCAGTGTGTGTTTGTGTGCCAGATTCCAATCAGATCCAAGAAAATCTCACTTAACAGATGTTAAGAGAATCTTTAGGTATCTGAAAAAGTACTATTAATCTTGGTTTATTTTATATGAAATCATCATATTACAAGCTAGTTTTTTATTGTGACTCTGACTGTGTTGGAGATAGAATTGAAATAAAAAGCACCAGTGGAAGTTGTCAGTTTCTAGGTGACAATCTAGTCTCATGGTCTAACAAAAGACAATCAACGATTGCACTATCAACAAGAGGCTGAACATATTGCAGCATTTGGATGCAACACACAGATTCTCTAATTGGAGAACCAGCTAGAAGACTATCAACTTTATAAGAGTAATATTCATATCCTTTATGATAATACCTTTGTTATATGTTTATCTAAGAATCTCGTTTTACACTCCAGAGCTAAACACATCGAGATAAAACATCATTTTATAAGAGACTATGTTCAGAAGGGTATTATTAATTTAAAATTTATTGATACAGACCATCAATGGGCTGATATACTTACAAAATCCCTTGCTGAAGAAATATTTATTTTCATTTTGAAAAATCTAAAAATGGAAATTTACCCTAAGAAAAAATACAAATCTCAATGTGTGCTTCCTCTGGAGAGTCAAAATGAGAATCTGACGAAACATGACTCTGAACCAGTTGTCATACCCCAAAATTTACCATACCCTTTGTACAAATTTCATCTGATCCATGGCCCTAATACATGTGCACACATTCATCACTTCATCATTACATTTGCATTAGCATGATTCATAACAAGAAAGCATGTTACATGGACTCAAGGCATGGTAATGGTACTTGAGGAAAACCAGGGTTTTCCTAACATCAGTTTGAGGTGTGCTCAACCAAGCACAAAACCCTAATTACCCTATACATTTTTCATTTTGGACCTTGGTTATCTTACATCTAGGATTTTGGATTCATCAAGATTCTTTTGTCAATGTGATGCTCATTCTTCATAACATCTAGTGATTACATGTTTCATTGCATTGGATTTGTTTGATTAAACCTTGAATAGCCATTGCATTTGCTTGACTGGTTGAAGTTCATGCGTTCACATGGAATTATAGTGGATGTCATCACAGTTTATGTCATCATTTCATTATTCACAAGCATCCTAGAGCATTTCATTGATTCAGCCCATCTGAAGGAATGACATGTTTTCATTGGTGCAAAGTGCAAATGCCTTTATTCAAATCCAAGGCTTATATTACAAGTCTTTTTTTCATTTTGATCCATTCACCCATTGCATTTCATTTTAAGATTCATTACAAGCATGATACATTGAAATGCATCATTTTCACCTAAGTTGACTTTTGGTCAACTATTGACATTTTGGTCAACTAGTTGACCAAAGTCAAGAAAGCTAATTGTGACTTTTCTAAGCTTAACTTGTGGAATTCTCATTCTCGTTGTCAATTACCATTGGCTTGTTTTAGGCCATGACATGGATCATGGTTCATTTAGCTGAGTTTTTGTGTCCATTTTGCATTAACTAATTTTAGTGAGAATTAAGGCATTTGAACATGAATATGGTAGCCATTTCATGAAAGCATTGCATACATATTTGGTCTAGCGAAAAGGTGAAAGGTGATTTGAATTTTGAATCACAAGTTTGAGTTTGAATCACCAATTTGAACTAATCATCATAAGTAGGTATTTTTCCATTACATAAGCATGTTTTCATAATAATCACAAGTGAGCTTTTTCATTTACAAGCATGAACCATAATCATTCTATGAGCATATTTCATTACAAGCATTTTAAATGAGCTAATCCTAATACTATGGCACCATGTTACATCCTAATGACTAATACATAAGCATCAAAATACATGGCTTGAAACAAAAAAAGAAAATGAGCATATTTCTTTGAACTTGGTAGCCCTTTCCTTAATGTCTCCATGATCCATATACTTCCATTTGGCCATGCCGCTTTGAGATCATTTTGTACCTACAAATCATCATCACAAAATAGTCTATTAGCAAGCCGTCGTCACTAAAAATCATGAACAAGAGCAGAAATGTTCAATAATTCACAACAAAGACAAAACAGCCCATCAAGCAACAAGTTTTAGTACATCAACTGAGCCTAACATCACCAACTAACTCATAATAGCAAGTAATCCATCAAAATTTCACAACACATCAGTTCATGACAGTCAACAATCAAACAATTTCCATAACAGAAAAAAAACTAACAGAGAATCAATTTTAGATGCAAACTACAAACTGCAACAACAACAGTGACACAACAGTCATAGCATCATGAGCAACTCATAAGACCTAGCAGGCCATGGAAGCAATGTGCAGCAAAGAAATAAAACCAAAATCCATGTCCATTATCAGTTGCACAAACATATCCAAACATCAGTTCTCAATAAGCAACAGTAATCCATTTTTCAACATAAACTACAAAATCATGAGCAATTCGAACCAAGCTAAAAAAAATCATGGTCAGCTCATTCAAATTGTCACAAGTTTTTCACGTGACACAATTCAGCTAGACTAATTTCCAAGCTAAAACTCACATTTTATTTTAGAAAATCCATTCCATTTCCAGCTAGATAAAATCTGACAGACTCTGATTCAATTTCCTAATCTACCCTCCCTTGGACCACTCTATAAAAGGATGATTATTCTATCATTTGGGGGGGCCCAGAAATCATTCCCTCAGACACATTCTCTCTCAAATCTCACGCACTCATTGCAAACAGACCTAGAATTTCTCACTCATTGAAGAAGAAGAAACGCTCAGAAGAAGAAGGAGAATGTTAAGGAAGGAAGAACGAAGAGCAAGCATACATACCTGAGCATCTCTGGTCACCTTCTCCGGCGAGATAGATCTTTAACTTCATCAGTTGCTTCAGCTTTGCATACCATGATGTAGATCAAGGCTCATAGAATCAAAGCCCTTTGGTTTGAGGCTTTGATTATTTCTCTTCTTCATTTAATTTTTGTTTGAAGCCCTAAGGTTCTTCCATGTTCTCCTTCGATTGGAATTGTAGATGTTGCTTTTTGCATATTGGTGTGTGGGTCTATAATCTCAAGACTGAAAGGAGTTGAATGATGGTCCATATTTGTGGTTTGAGTTCCACCACTACCGACGATGAGCTCTAGCAAGGCAGAGCGAGAAGAACCTCTGTAGCTCTATTTGAATGTAAGAAACGTGGAAAATGTGACGTTTATTCCAGGCCACGTGTTGTTGCTTCTTTAGATTTCCCTTTTGGGCCTATTTCACCCGAAGCCCGATGTTTTGGCTTCTTATACCATGTTTCAGGCCTCAAACCCCCCTCTGTTCAGAGCTTAAGGCCAGTGAGCCTTGGATTGGGCCCTTGCGCATCCTTACTAGTTCCACCACTGTTTTTCACTTTTACACCCCTGATCTTTGTTTTTTGTTTTAATATCTTATTTTTTTTGTTTTTATTGTTTTATTATTTTTAATTTCTTGTCAATATGATCACATACTCTTGATTTTGTTTCACATTTTCAAATATTTTCTATTATATGATTAATAGTTTTTTAATCCTTTTGATTTTATTTTCCTTCTTTCTTTTTGCTATTGCGTTTCGTATTTTAAGAGATTAATCTGTATTAACTCTCTAATACGTTTGATGCATAAATTTCATTGCCCGGCCTCCCATAGCATGATATTTGTATAGATCATACTATGATTGCTTAATATAGCGCTAGATTGCCCCAATTTGATTAATTGATCATTTGATCATTAACTACTAACTATTGACTTCTAATCCATCTAACATCTAACTTTTATTTCATTTTAATTCAATTTTGTTCTTCGTCATTTTTGTTTGACCTTGAGCAATTGCTTGGTTGATGAGATATTTAACATTTCAAATCATTGATAGATGGTCTCTTGGTTAATTAAATCTTCCATAATTCAATATGTCGATAGATGGTCATTTGACCATATTTTAGACACTTTGAGTTAGTGATAGATCATCCTTTGGTGTAGCGTATGTTTGAGTCTTTTGACTTGTTGATAGATGATCCCAATGTGATTGTTTGAGTTTTCTTTCTAACTTCCCCTTCTTCATCTAAATACTGACATTAACCTCTAGTTTCTATCATTGTCATTTATAACTTCCCTTTCTTCATTTAACTACTAACATCAACCTTTAGTTTCTATCATTGTCATTTATATTTTGCAATTTATCTTATGCATTCTAATTCTAATCTATCATCATTATCATCTATCTCATGCATTTTATTTTATATCATTTTATATCCTTCTATTTTTGTCTTTTTATTTCTTATTATATTATTAAAGAAAATAACAAAAACATGATAAAATAGAAAAGACCAAAAAGATTTGACCCTTCTTTGTGACTTAATGAGTGAGATTTAAAGGACTTGTAATGGACCATTGGACATTATGATTGACCTATGCTTGCCTTGGAGTTTCATCATGGACATGTAATCTTTTATTGCAAGAATGACATTCATGGTGTCGCAACCTGAAAAAATACAGTGCGAAAAAAAAAACAACCGGCGAAGACAAAAGACAGGAGAGTCGCCACCGTGCGTTATTTATCCCAAAAGGAGGGAAAGGAAACGCTCGAAGTAAACCTGAAAATAGGAAAGAAAAAGACAAGGTCTCGCAACCAAATCTTGGGTTCGGGAGTCGGTTATGCGAAGGGAAGGTATTAGCACCCCTACGCATCCGTAGTACTCTACGGGATCCACTTATGCGGTTTCTGTTTAAAGGGTGTGGTTTTGCCTAATGTGCTATTTACTAAAAAGGTTAAGAGAAATGACTCGCGCGGATGTCGCATCCACTGCATACGTATCTCATCTGAATATGAGAATCAGAGTCTTCGTAGCTCGGCTGACCTACGGGTTGGGGGTAATTGTGCTCGCTAAGACATCGCGTCTTATGCCTACGTATCTCATCTGGAATAAGAATCAGAGCAAGCCGTAGTTCGACTAACTACGGGGTTATGGATTATGTTACGGGGTGAACAACGTTACTACGCAATCTACCGGATGCTCGACCTTTGGAGACTTACTCGCCTGTAGTAGAAGGAGTAAACGTGTTGCTTTGGGTTTTAGGTTTTGTTTGCGTTGTAGGAACGCGCATGCAAAGAGGAAGTCCTAGGCGGAGGAACAGTGCTACCTAAATTGGCATGCAAACGGGAGACTATGCGAAGCCTCGCATCCTATGGGGAAACAATCACATCACACAAAACATATATCTTGAAATAGAAAAAATGCCACCAAGGGGCTCAAACATTGCCTCCTATCGAGGTCTTCCAGCTAAGAAACAGTAGAAATAAAAGGGAAGAAGTAAAATACCACACGGATCAAGATCCGAAGTTACAGCAATTAAAGGATAAGCGACCCTGAGATTCTCCCAAGCTGATGCCATCAAAGAAAACCAATCAGTACGGGAAATCGGAATAAACCTCCGGAGGGTATCCCTGCGAGAATATGTGAGCCCTCACAAAAACTCAACAAAAGGGGTTAGGCAAGCAGGATGAAATCAAAAGATAACAGGGCCATGGCAACACAAAGAACAGGTTAGAACAAAACGGAATAAAACAGATACTGTCACATTCGCGACTGCTTCGCCTAGCGAAAGCCTAGCGAAGCTTCGCTGTATGCTCGCCTAGCGAAGCGGCTAGCGAGCACCTGCGGGATTTGGATTTCCCATTGGTACCTGCACGATGTTAAAGATTCCAGATCCTATGGCATTCACCTCATAAACGAAACTGTTAAACAGTCAAGGCATAAATCACATATTCATACACAAATATAACCCTGTGGGCCAAGCCTGAGGTTACCTCATATATTCAGTATTCAACCCGAGGCATAGAGTAATAGGAACAGAGGCATACCTGATGAGAGACCTGTTAAAATTGGAAGGCAAGGCCGGATTGGCGAAGTAACGTTTAGGGTTTGCGCGAGGCGGAATGAACTTCTCAGGACTGCCCGAAGGTTGCTGCAGAGTAGTTCCTAGGTTTGAAACTCCACGTGAACTCCAAGTCTATTTCTCAGGGAATTTCCAAGTGTCTGAAACCCTACTGAAACTCTTATATTTATAGCTAATTTTCGTGGACTTGTGGGCTTGGAATGAGGGAGACCCAAGTCCAAAATAATTTGTTATATTTTAATTATTTATTTTAATTTTTTTGGAAAAAATGAAGGGTAAATTTTGGGGTATTACAGCTGCCCCTATTCAATCAACTGGAGACCCGGAAGGAAGATGACAGCTGCTTTCGTGCTTTCGAGGTATCAAGGGATTGAATACAATAAAAGCCCAAAAAATTTGCACTGAAGTGAAATGAAGTAACAATGTCTGTCAGAATCGGCAAAGAGGTGGTCTTGAAAGAAGAATTTGTCTGGTACGTGTAGCACCTCAAATTTGCACCTATCATTGTACATACATTTTCATATTAGGTCATAGCATATCATGGTCCATTGCATAGCATTTGCATTGTCCTCAGTTGCCTCAAGAGCAAGCAGTCAAGAATTAGGTCAAACTGATCAGGAGATCAGTCCACCAATCAAGCAAAGGTGTTTCTCAAGGAGCCAAGGCCCTAGGGTTTGTCCAACAAGTTCACATAACTTGGAGGTCCATTTGAAGTATTTTGGTCAAGGGTTGAAGGCTCAGAGATCATCAGTTCATACACAGACAGTCAAAAACCCTAAAAAAGGTCAACTGTCAGTCAAGGCAGTGGATGGTGGTCATTCTTGTGGAATTTGGGCACCATGATCAATAATCAAGAGTTCATACAACTTGGGACATCATTTGAAGTCAAGTTCTCAAGGAATTAGGGTTTGGAAGTCATCAGTCAATGCACAGTCAGAGTATCTGATCATTTCGGCTCCCTAGCCGGGGTTCATTTGCATTTTGCATGTAGTAATCATTGCATCCTCAAAAATCGCGTAGCATTTCCATTCATAAATGGAGCATTACGCCATAGAAAAATTCAAACATATGCATTCATGTGTTAACCTCACCAGACCGTATCCCCGGCAGAGGCGGATCATTTCTTTCAACAACAGCACCAAGTCTGCTACAGTTGCTCTTGACAGCATTCAGGATCGATATCCCCACAAAGGTTTACTACCTCACCCGATGGTGACAGAAAGTTTGTTTCTCCCCAGTGAGACCCCTAGCAAGTGGTCAACCGTGCCTTGATGTATCTGAGAAGTCGTTCTTGTGATACCGGTAAGTGTCATGCCAACACCCGCGTGTGTTTTTATTTGGTGTCGGTAAACACCATTGTTTCGGTGTCTGTAAACATCGGATATTTTATCCAGTCATCAGTAAATGTCTGGTCATTATTTTTGGTGTCGGTAAACACCATTGTTTCGGTGTCTGTAAACATCGAGTATTCTCTCCAGTCATCGGTAAATGTCTGGTCATCATTTTTGGTGTCGGTAAACACCATTGTTTCGGTGTCGGTAAACATCGAGTTCTCCCCAGTCATCAGTAAATGTCTGGTCATCATTTTTGGTGTCGGTAAACACCATTGTTTCGGTGTCGGTAAACATCGAGTCTTACTCCAGTCATCGGTAAATGTCTGGTCATTTTTGGTGTCTGTAAACACCATTGCTTCGGTGTCGGTAAACATCGAGTCTCACCCCAGTCATCGGTAAATGTCTGGTCATTTTTTTGATGTCAGTAAACATCATCTTTCGATGTCGGTAAACATCGAGTCTTTTCTGCAGTCGTCGGTAAACGTCTGATAATCCCCAGCCGGAAATCCCCAGTAAAGTCATCGGTAAATGTCCTATCTGGTTTCCAGTTGCAAATATTTGTATCTCCCCAATAAATTTCTCATTCCCAGTCATCGGTAAATGTCTGGTCATTCTTTTGATGTCGGTAAACATCATCTTTCGATGTCGGTAAACATCGAGTCTCATCCCCAGTCATCGGTAAATGTCTGGTCATTTCTTTGGATGTCGGTAAACATCATCTTTCGATGTCGGTAAACATCGAGTCTCATCCCAGTCATCGGTAAATGTCTGGTCAATAAAATCAAAATCCCCAGAAGTCGTAGGTAAACGTCTTGTCTGATTACACCACAAAGATTTTGTCCCTCCCCAAGTGGAGATGCCATCGGTAAATGGCCCAGTTTCCTTCGATATCGGTAAATATCGGATCCCCAGTTACAGTAGCCATCGGTAAATGGTCGAGTTGAAGTTGATATCGGTAAATGTCAAGTTTCTTTGAAGCCACCATCGGTAAATGGTCTTGCTTCCTTTCTACATCAAATTTTGTTCCCAGCAGCCATCGGTAAATGGTCGTGCTAAAGTTGATATCGGTAAATATCAAGGTCCCAGTTTTAACCATCGGTAAATGGTTTTGCTTTTCAGAAGTTTGTTTTCCCCAGCCGCCATCGGTAAATGGTCTTGCTGAAGTTGATATCGGTAAATATCAAGTTTCCAGTTTCAAACCATCGGTAAATGGTTTCGCCTCTCTGAAGTTGTCAATTGCAGGCGTCATCGGTAAATGACGTGGTTCTTCTTGTATCATATCCAGTATTGTGCAAATTCTACGGTTCTTTGGTATTCAATCCCTGTTTACCCTGAAGGTCTGACAGCCGTTGCTCTCATCCATTCGGGTTCCCAGTTGATTGAATAGGGGCAGCTGTAGCACCTCAAATTTGCACCTATCATTGTACATACATTTTCATATTAGGTCATAGCATATCATGGTCCATTGCATAGCATTTGCATTGTCCTCAGTTGCCTCAAGAGCAAGCAGTCAAGAATTAGGTCAAACTGATCAGGAGATCAGTCCACCAATCAAGCAAAGGTGTTTCTCAAGGAGCCAAGGCCCTAGGGTTTGTCCAACAAGTTCACATAACTTGGAGGTCCATTTGAAGTATTTTGGTCAAGGGTTGAAGGCTCAGAGATCATCAGTTCATACACAGACAGTCAAAAACCCTAAAAAAGGTCAACTGTCAGTCAAGGCAGTGGATGGTGGTCATTCTTGTGGAATTTGGGCACCATGATCAATAATCAAGAGTTCATACAACTTGGGACATCATTTGAAGTCAAGTTCTCAAGGAATTAGGGTTTGGAAGTCATCAGTCAATGCACAGTCAGCCAGAAACCCTAAAAGTCAACTGTTGGTCAACTGTCCATTTAATCAGTGATTTGATGATTGGAATTGGTTTGTGAGAGTTCATTCATGTCCAAATAGTCATCATATATCATGCCAAACACCATCATGGAAGAATTTGAAGCCAGATCATAAATTTCCAAAAATGGAAACTGGGCCTGTAACTGAAACCTGCCATAAATGGAAAGTCTTGATCCTCAAACTTACATCTTGATACAAGCCTCAAATGAATTTTTGCCCAACATGAAAGTTGAAGATCTTGTTCTCCCATTTCCAAAAAGTCCTAGAACTCTTAATTCCCATGTGTGGTTGGCAAGTTATGATCGAATCGATTTCAGAAAATCTTGAACTTCAAAGGGCCATATCTCTCAAACCGTTTGGCCAATTTTGGTGGGGTTTTTTCCTACAAGTCACATTTGATCCCCTCTTTCCAAAAATATAAATTTCATGAGCCAAAACTTCACCAATCAAAATGGCATTTTTTGACCTATCTCATTTAAATGCAAGTTTGACCAAAGGTTGACTTTTTGATATAAACTTTTTTTAACATTTGGCCAATTGGAACAGCTCAGAAATATCATTTAGAGTGTGTTTGCAAGCTCAAATTATGCAGTACATGAGGCCATTGCTTGATTGCTTGAATTGTAAGAAAAGTACAATTTCACCATACTTGTCCATACCATCCACCATGCCTTGCCTTGTACTCTTAAGAACAGAAAATTTAGAGGCTATTTGCTGTCATTTTGAACACATTATTAGCAGCCTAAACCAACAGAAGAGCCATCCTTTGCTTGCTTGGATTGAGGGAAGGAAGTACATGTTCTCACCAAATGCATCTCATGAACCACACTTGTACTGTCCCATAGCAGAATTTTTTCCATCATCTTCTGTCTTGGACAACCAGATTGGACAGCACAAAACCAATAGAGATTCATCCATTGAAAAGGACTTTGGCCATTTTGCTGAAAAGCTGTCAAGAACAACCATACCTCCATGCCATAACTTGTACTGTCCAACAGCAGTTTGGACAACACCTTTTTTCTGTCAAGAGAAAGGCTCATTGCAGCCACAAGCAAAAAAGGAGAGTGCAGCAGAAAATCATTCATTCACCTTGCCTTTGGCACACTTGCAAATTCTGTCCAAAAGCAACTTCCAGCAGAAATTTTCTGAACCTGATTTTCCTGTCATGAGGAATTAAGGGCCAACCTAACCAACAAAAACACAAGCTATGGCTCACTCATCCTAAGAAGAAAAACTGCATTGACTTTGCATTGGCATTTCAAAACCTTCATTCAAACAAAAAGAACCATGCTCCTACCTTGCTTTGCATTTTCTGTCCAAACCTTGTCCAAAATACCAAAGTGACAACCCTGCCTTGCCAACCAACAGCAGCAGACCAAACCACCTTCACTTACTCCCTCATTTTTGACCTTGCTTTGGCATTTAGCATTATCTGTCAAACTCAAAAAAAATCAAAACATTGCAGAACCAACACCACAGACCAAGCATGCCCTTCCCTCATTTTCCTGTCATGGCCAAACCTCACTAAACAACACCACATGACAGCAGGATAAAGCCATCATTTTCCTGTCATGAAATTAGCATCAGTCACAACATCCAACAACAAGAAAAACTTGGTTACTTCACTCATTCTCAAAAAATCCCTCTCACTTGCATTTGTTCCAAACAGTCCAAACACAAAAGACTGAACCTTGCATTGCTATTTTCACTATGGTACTCAAAATGGCCTTGGCTTTGGCTTCATCCACTCATCAAGATGAATAAGCAGCAACCACAAAAATCTCCACACTCTCTCAAACTCATTTTTTGGCCATTCTCCAAAATCTTCAAAAACTTCAAAAAAGACTCGAGCTTGGCTTAGGTTTGTCATCACATTCCATCACTTTGAAAGCTGTTGCAAGTCCTGAACCACGACTAGAAGCAAGGAAAATAGCATTGTTTGTGCAGCACATCATCCGTGACAAAAGTTGCTTGTACCCAAACCAAGCCATTTCAAGCCAAAGTGCTTCTCCCATTCATCATCTGGAGTGTTAAAGGCCAGCTGTTTTGAGCTTCAAAGACCAAACAACAACTGTTTCTCATTCTGCTTCAAAAATAGGTAAAATTTCGACCCTCTCTATTTCAAAAACCATGAGATGTTTTAGATAGGTCTCTTAATGCTGAGCTTCATGATAGTTTTGTTTTTGAAAATGGTTGAGTAATGGTTGAGTAATGTCGAAATGAATATTGATGATTCAAACTTGTTTTGCTTATTTCTTATTGCCTAGCTCGATTTAATGAAAACCATGGTTGGATTCATATTGCTTGTTGTTTGCTGATCATGTTGGTATATGCAATTGCATTTTTTGGAGAAAAATTGGTTGGGTCGAATTTGAGAGAGATGAAGGATTGTTGTTTGCTACAGTAGAACCCTAGAAATTGCATTGCCCAGAAATTCCTTGTTTTCCACGTGCTGCATGGCTCCAACCAATGAAAACATTTCCTTTTAATGGCCAAAACGACCGTGTTTAATTAAGTGACCCGGAATATTACAACTTTGCCATTCTTGCTTCATTTATTCTATTTTAATTTCACATTTTATATCCAATCTTCCAAAAATCATAAATGCTTCAATTTTAATCCAATTTCAATGGGATTTTTTGTGTTGTGTTCATCATGATCTCTAGTATTTTATCATATTTTTTTTCCAGAATTTTTGGATGGTTGGTTTTTGTTTGGCACTAGGGTTTGTGACATGTGACCAATTTTTGTACACTTTGCCAAAACATTTGTGAAATGATGAGAATGTATCCAATGGCTCCCAAATTTTTTGTGCTTAAACTAGACACATTCATGGTGATTTTGGTGTAGAGTTTGTGAATTTATCATTTGTGGTTTGTGAGTTATGATTTTTTGAATTAGGGTGTGACAATTTGTGTCACACCATTGATGTCCAACTTCATGATTTTCATAGCCATGCTTCTTGACCTCCAATTGATCTGATTTTTTGCATGAACCTACTCTTGTATGTCTAGTTTACATGTGAATTTTCTTGGAAATTATTTGTGGCATTTCCTAATTGTTTGAGATTTTCTCCCCTGCCTAGTCAATTGTTGACTTTGTGTGACACATGTTCCCATTTCATTTGTGAAATTCTCATACTTTATTGGATGGACATGAAATTTTACATGAGATAACTAGACATCCTCATCTTTGCCTTGGTTTTAGTCCCATTCATTTATCATACACCATTCTTGACTTATGATTTTTCTAAGTTGATGCATGTTTGGTTGACTTCATTGAGCATGTTCAAAATTGCTTTGACTTTCTGATTTTCACTGACTGCCTTCCACTTGTCCAAATGAGATGAAATTTGACATGCTTACCATGCTATGTGTTAGGATTGATCATGATTTATTTGGTGATTTTTGGAAAATGTTTAGATTGCTTTTGAGTTAAGTCTTGCTGTTGACTTATATGAGCTTCTGTTTGCCATGCTTTGACCTAAACTGTTCATGAAATGATGATAGTGATTGATATGAATGTGAGCCCAATTGGTTTTGTTTCCTAATTGTTTGAGCATGATTTTGGATACTTACCCCTTGCTGTTTGGACTTTCTCATTCATTTTTGACCCTAGGCTTGCCCTAGTGGTCCTGCTACTCACTTTTGAGCTTGTGATTTCAGGTTGAACATCAAATGACCAATGAGACCAATTCTTTTTGATTGAGCTTGCTTAAACATCATTGTCTAACTTGTTTGTTTTGTAGGTGGCTTGGCTCACATGCCCTAAGCCTTGTGCCTTGCACATCCATGTGCCTCTAATTGACTATTGGTGTCTGTTTCTGTTTGTTTTGTTTGAAGTTGCATACTAACATCTGCTTGACTGTTTCAGGTACTTTAGTTGCTTAGTTCCTTGTGAACTTTTTGTTTTGCTTTGCTTGTATAAGCAATTTGCATTGAGGTATGTCTCTTTTACTTCATGTAGTCTGGAAGACCTGGCCTGTTACTTGGCCAGGCAACTGTCTGAAGTCCTCCTTAAGAGGCAATGTTTGTGGATGTTTAATTTTGTCCTTGCATAGAGTCAAAGTCCTCCTAAGTGAAGAGGCAATTGGTGGAAGGTAGGGATATGCAATCTATCCCCCACTATTCAGTGTGTTATCTGCTTTGCTCACACCACTGTGTTGATGCATTGCAGATACAAACCCAAGATCTTGTACAATTGTACAGTTGAGTCAGTTTTAAATGTGTAGAAGGGTTCCCACTTTCTGAACCCACACATTCTTGTCTTAAGCTCTCCCAGGCCAGGGATAAGAGCTGTGAAGTCTCATCTTCACTCACCTTTCATCTGCTTCACCTTAGCCCCTCAATGGCAAGGTTAAGAGCAACATTCACCCAGTTCCAGAGGTTTGTTTGTTGAGGTTGATATGACCCCTCGACTAAAACCTAACCCTTGTTTGAGCCACTTGCTTGTGTATAGTGTGTGCTATCTGTGCTTGTAGGATTGTTTGACTTGCTTCCTGTGCAAGTTAGGATTGTTTGACTTGCTTCCTGTGCAAGTTAGGATTGTTTGACTTGCTTCCTGTGCAAGTTAGGATTAGTTTAGACTTGCTTCCTGTGCAAGTTAGGTTTTGCTTGGCTTGCTTCCTGTGCAAGTTAAGTGTGTGTGTGGCTTGCTTCCTGTGCAAGTCATGTCTAGGATAGGCTGGCTCTCTGTGCCAGTTAGCTAGAAACCTTAACTTAGGGATGAATTTGCATGATAACATCTAGGCTCGAGTCGTAGTCTCCCTAGTTGTGTCTCCCTCTGTTATCTGGTTAGGCTAGTCCTTTATCCCTCTGTAGGGGAACTACATCGCCCTGATCTTCATACCAGATGAAGTATGTAGGCAGGAGATTGAGCTGATCTCTCCGGGCGCTTTTTTTTCTTTTTTTTGTGCGTGTTTGGCAACTATTAGGCTCGAGCTCTAGTCTCCCTTTTAGTTTATCCTTTCAACCTTTTGTGTTCCTTTCGACGTCTCAGCGTCTCTTCTTGTGGGTGTGACAACTATTAGGCTCGAGCTCTAGTCTCCCTTTTAGTTTGTTTGTTCATCCTTTTCCCTCCGTAGGGGAACTACATCGCCCTGATCTTCATACCAGATGAAGTATGTAGGCAGGAGATTGAGCTGATCTCTCCGGGCGCCCTTTTTCTTTTTTGTGTGTGTTTGACAGTTATAGGCTGAGTCCCCGACTCCCTATTAACTTGTTGTGCTGTTGTGTGCTTGGAAGCTGATGTAAGTCCATCGAGTGGCATTTGGGTTCCAGTGTGCGTGTGTTTGGTTCGGATGCTGATGTAAGTCCAGTGATTGGCATTCGGGCTCCATGTTTGCCTGTGTTCGCTTTGCTTGTCTGTGTGTCAGCCGAGCTACGAATGCTCTGATTCTTCTTCGTCCAAGAAGATACGTATGCATAGGATGCGATATCCTAGCGAGCATGTGTCTTTTCCCCAGTCCGAACTACTTCGACTCTGATGTCTATGCCTGATAGACTAAGTAGGCCCAGGATACGATGTCCTGCCGAGTCAGTTTCAGTCTGTTTTCTTGTGTCTCTTTCAGCCAGTGTGTGTGTGTGTTTGAGCAGCGTTTTTAGCAACCAATATTCCTTCCTTTTGTGCGTGGATCCCGTAGAGTACTACGGATGCGTAGGGGTGCTAATACCTTCCCTTCGCATAACCGACTCCCGAACCCATCCTCTTTGGTCGCGAGACCATGTCTTTCCCAAGTTTACTCTGAGCGTTTCCTTTCCCTCTTTTGGGATAAATAACGCACGGTGGCGGCTCTGTTGTTCTTCTTTTCCCGCCGGTTTTTCGCGCGATGCGACAGTACGGTGAGAGTCAGCCTGAATACCGAAAAAGAATGCTAATCTGGATACCCAAAATAAATGGTAGCACGGAAATAACCATGGCCTGAATGCCGCTCATCAGTCTGAATACTGGAAATAACTTCGATCTGAACATCGGAAACTTGGCCTGAATGCCACAAGTCGCATCGACCTGAACGTCGGAAACTTCTTCGATTTGAATATCGGAAAATTGGCCTGAATGCCACAAGTCGCATCGACCTGAACGTCAGAAACTTCTTCGATCTGAACATCGGAAAATTGGCCTGAATGCCACAAGTCGCATCGACCTGAACGTCGGAAACTTCTTCGATTTGAATATCGGAAAATTGGCCTGAATGCCACTTCGGTCTGGATACCGGAAAATCGGCCTGAATGCCACTTCGGTCTGGATACCGGAAAATTGGCTTGAATGCCACCTCGGTCTGGATACCGGAAAAATTGGCCTGAATGCCACTTCGGTCTGGATACCGGAAAATTGGCTTGAATGCCACTTCGGTCTGGATACCGGAAAATTAGCCTGAATGCCACTTCGGTCTGGATACCGGAAAATTAGCCTGAATGCCACTTCGGTCTGGATACCGGAAAACTGGCCTGAATGCCACTTCGGTCTGGATACCGGAAAATTAGCCTGAATGCCACTTCGGTCTGGATACCGGAAAATTAGCCTGAATGCCACTTCGGTCTGGATACCGGAAAACTGGCCTGAATGCCACTTCGGTCTGGATACCGGGAAAACTGGCCTGAATGCCACCTCGGTCTGGATACCGGAAAATTGGCCTGAATGCCACTTCGGTCTGGATACCGGAAAACTGGCCTGAATGCCACCTCGGTCTGGATACCGGAAAATTGGCCTGAATGCCACTTCGGTCTGGATACCGGAAAATTGGCCTGAATGCCACTTCGGTCTGGATACCGGAAAATTGGCCTGAATGCCACTTCGGTCTGGATACCGGAAAACTGGCCTGAACGCCACTTCGGTCTGGATACCGGAAAACTTCATGTCTGTCAGCATCGGCAGAAATAAGGAATGATAATAGAGGCGGCGCCTGGGCCAATGACACAAAGTTAAGTCATGAACAATCTTCAGTCTGAGTACTGGAAACAACTTCTAGCTTATCACTTGGGATACCGAGAATGTTTTATGTTTACATGCATATGTTTGAATTTTTCAATGGCGTAATGCTCCATGAAAATGGAAATGCTACACGATTTGGAAGGATGCAATGCAATATGATTCTACATGCAGGGATGCGAAATGCTGGGTAGAATGCCAAGCCGAGGCAAGGGGATCTGCTGGAGAAATGATCACCATCTTCTGGACCCTGGCAAGGCTGTTGGAGATGCACAGCGCAAAGAACTCTGTGGGGAGATGACTAGCCATGCGGTGTTCTGGCCATACCGAGACTCTGATCGGGGAAGGAATGGCATTGGAAGCCTGCTGTTGAGGAAAGCTACAATGGTTCTGGCAACCACGATTTGCGAGAGATGACTCAGCAGGGGGAGCAAACACTGATACGGTACCGAGGTTCTGCTTCAAGGAAAGAAACCATGGATCTGGCATTGGGACTATCGATCTGGCATCGAACTCTAAGGAGCAGCCACTTCTGCTGGAAAGATACAGTTTGGCGCTGTCAACTCCGCTGGGGATATATAGTCTGGCACTGTCAACTCTACTGGGGAGTGTATGTCCTGAAACAAACGCTTGGGGAAGTACAGTGGTGAAAACCTACTGGGGATTGAAGAATCCAACGCTTTAATTAGCTCTACAGGGATAAGACACCGAAGTCTGTTGGTGACTTCTGGGGAAGATATTCACGATCATCTGCAAGGGGATTTTAAAGAAATGCCCCGAGGGTATCTGTTCTAAATAGACGATCCAAGGCACTCAAAATTTACAGCAATTTTAAATGTTTACTGAGCATGTACCTGTAAAGCCCTTATGTGTCATGATGCAATGTTTATCAAAAATTCGGACGTCATTTTCGCAAACAAAACAGTAAAATGAAAACGAAAACAGAGATATACTGAATAACATGATTTTATTGATTGAATGGCCTCTGAATAGGCATTTACATTAAGAAGCAATCCCTGGAAAGAGGTAATCGCACAATAGATAAAACAAAAATTAATCTAATGGCAATGTGAAGTGGATTTCTATTGGGCTCCAATTCTGCTATGACTTGCCCGTCTTCAAGATCCTCCAGATGATCAGCTTTCTGAAAGAGTGATTGGACTGTTTCCTATCCTTCAAAAATTTCCAGTCATTGGCACGAGATGAGATTCAGAGCTACTCAGAACGCAGTCATTCGCTTAATCCCTAACTTTTGCCTGGATCGCCCTTTTCGGGTTTTCGATCCACCGGGATACCCATTTTTGCCTAAGTTGCCTTTTCAGGTTTTCAACTTACCGGGTGTACAATCTTTTTTTTATTTTTTTGATCCCTAATTTTTGCCCGAACCTTTCCATTTTCTTGGTTCGCCGGGATGCCCATTTTTGCCTGGACTATTCTTTTTACTGTCCAGCGGGTCTATTTTATGCGAAGTATTTTTTAACTGCGTCTGAGTTCACAGGGGAAGCGAAGTCTTCACCCTCCATAGTTGCAAGCATTAAGGCCCCACCACCAAAAACCTTGGTGACAATATACGGTCCATCATAGTTAGGAGTCCACTTGCCCCTGTGATCTGTCTGAGGAGGAAGGATCCTTTTCAACACTAAATCTCCGACTTGGAAACAACGAGGACGCACCTTCTGATCAAAAGCTCTCTTCATCCGACTCTGATACAACTGCCCATGACAAATGGCTGCCATTCGCTTCTCTTCGATAAGACTCAACTCATTGAACCTTGTCCGAATCCATTCAGCTTCATCTAACTTGACATCCAACAGGACTCTTAGAGAAGGAATCTCCACTTCAACAGGTAGGACCGCTTCCATACCATACACAAGGGAGTAAGGGGTTGCCCCTGTCGATGTACGTACTGAAGTGCGGTACCCATGCAAGGCGAAGGGTAGCATCTCATGCCAATCTCTGTACGTAACGACCATCTTCTGCACAATCTTCTTTATGTTCTTATTTGCCGCCTCAACAGCGCCGTTCATCTTAGGGCGGTAAGGGGAAGAATTGTGATGCTGAATGTTGAAGTTCTGACACAACTCCTTCATCATTTTGTTGTTGAGATTAGAACCATTATCAGTAATGATTCTTTCGGGAATCCCATAGCGACAAATAATTTCTTTCTTGATGAAACGGGCAACCACATGTCTGGTGACATTCGCAAATGACGCTGCTTCGACCCATTTGGTGAAATAGTCGATGGCAACAAGGATGAAGCGATGCCCATTGGAAGCAGTCGGCTCAATCTTTCCAATCATGTCAATACCCCACATGGCAAACGGCCACGGCGAAGACATCACATTCAGAGGATTCGGCGGTACATGCACCTTATCAGCATAAATCTGGCATTTATGACACTTCCGAGTATACTTGAAACAATCTGATTCCATGGTCATCCAATAATAACCCGCTCTCAACAATTTCTTAGCCATTGCATGTCCACCGGCATGAGTACCGAAGGAACCTTCATGAACTTCCTGCATTAACATGTCCGCCTCGTGTCTGTCCACACATCTGAGCAAAACCATGTCGAAGTTCCTCTTATACAACACATCGTCTTTGTTCAAGAAGAAACTGCCTGCCAATCTTCTCAAAGTCTTTCTGTCATTGTTGGATGCCCCTGCAGGGTACTCTTGATTCTTCAGAAAGCACTTGATATCGTGATACCAGGGCTTGTCATCGACTACCAGTTCAGCAGCAAACACATACGCGGCCCTGTCAAGGCGCATCACATCGATCCTGGGAGCATGGTTCCAACGAATTACCTTGATCATGGAGGATAGAGTAGCAAGTGCGTCTGCCATCTGGTTCTCATCACGAGGTATATGATACAATTTTACCGTTGTGAAGAAAGTCAACAGTCTTCTCGTGTAATCTCTGTAGGGGACCAGAGTGGGCTGGAGAGTATTCCAATCACCATTCACTTGATTAATCACCAGAGCTGAATCTCCGAAGATGTCCAGAGTCTTGATTCTCAGATCAATGGCTTGCTCAATGCCCAAGATACAGGCCTCGTACTCAGCTTCATTATTGGTGCACTCGAAAGTCAAACGAGCGGTGAAAGGTATGTGGGCACCTTTCGGAGTTGTAATGACAGCACCAACTCCACTTCCTCTAGCATTGACAGCCCCATCAAACAACAAAGTCCACTTTTCGTTCGGATCAGGTCCCTCCCCAACAACTGGCTCTTCATAGTCTTTCATCTTGAGGAACATGATGTCTTCATCAGGGAATTCAAACTTCATCGGCTCATAATCATCAATCGGCTGCTCGGCAAGGTAGTCTGACAGAATACTACCTTTGATGGCCTTTTGCGACGTGTATTGAATATCATACTCTGTTAAAATCATTTGCCAACGAGCGACCCTTCCGGTGAGAGCTGGCTTCTCGAATATGTATTTCACTGGATCCATCTTAGAAATCAACAAGGTAGTATGGTTCAACATATACTGCCTCAGTCGGCGAGCAGCCCAGGCCAAAGCACAACAAGTTTTCTCAAGCTGCGAATATTTGATTTCACAGTCGGTAAACTTTTTGCTAAGGTAGTATATGGCATGCTCTTTTCGACCAGACTCGTCATGCTGTCCCAATACACACCCCATCGAGTTCTCAGTCACTAATAGGTACATTATCAGAGGTCTCCCAGGAACTGGAGGTATAAGGATTGGAGGTTTCTGTAAATACTCTTTTATCTTCTCAAAAGCCCTTTGACAATCTTCATTCCACCCGATAGCCTGATCTTTCCTCAGCAATTTGAAAATTGGCTCACACGTGGTTGTTAGGTGAGAGATGAACCTTGCAATGTAGTTCAACCTCCCTAAGAAACTACGGACTTGCTTCTCTGTTCTTGGCTCAGGCATTTCCTGTATTGCTTTCACTTTGTCAGGATCCACCTCAATCCCTTTTCCGCTAACAATAAAACCCAGCAATTTTCCCGATCTCACCCCGAAAGTACACTTGTTCGGATTAAGCCTCAGCTTGAATTTCCTCAAACGCTCAAACAGTTTCTGCAAATTCAACAAATGTTCTTCTTCTGTCTGAGATTTGGCAATCATATCATCAACATAAACTTCGATTTCATGATGAATCATATCATGGAACAGAGTTACCATAGCCCGTTGATATGTTGCTCCGACATTTTTCAGACCAAACGGCATCACCTTGTAGCAGAAGGTGCCCCATGGGGTTATGAAAGTTGTCTTTTCCATGTCTTCTGGTGCCATCTTGATTTGGTTATAGCCAGAAAAGCCATCCATGAAGGAGAATACCGAGAACTGAGCTGTATTATCCACCAAAACGTCGATGTGAGGTAATGGGAAATCATCTTTAGGGCTAGCTCTGTTCAGATCCCGATAGTCGACACACATCCGTACCTTTCCATCCTTCTTAGGTACTGGGACGATGTTTGCAACCCATGGCGGATAATTGGTGACTGCTAGAAACCCTGCATCCAACTACTTTTGCACTTCTTCCTTTATCTTGACAGCCATCTCTGGTCTTGTTCTTCTGAGCTTCTGCTTGACCGGAGGACAACCTTCTTTGAGAGGCAAGCGGTGTACCACGATGTCTGTGTCCAGCCCAGGCATGTCCTGATAAGACCAGGCGAAGATGTCAATGTATTCTTGCAGCAATTTAATCAGCCCTTTCTTCACATTATCTTCCAAAGCAGCCCCTATTTTGATTTCTCTCTTGGCGTCTTCGGTGCCGAGATTAATCACTTCAACAAACTCTTGATGCGGTTGAATAACCCTTTCCTCTTGTTTCAACAAACTGGCAAGTTCTTCAGGGAGTTCACAATCTTCATCATCCTCTTCTTCAGCTTGAAAGATTGGATTTTCAAAGTCGAAGCGAGCCATAGCAGAACCGTTATCAATAGGATCCGGTGATGTGCATCTGCATGAGTGATGGTATGTGCTTATGAGTGTGAAAAAAAATGTGGAAACTAAACAAAACATTGCCATTTTTTTTTATTTTATTATTTTTTTTTTTTGAAAAATTGCAAAAAATAGAAAGACAAGGAACGAAATATTTGAATGCGAAAAGACGTCCTTTATTTATGATAAAAAAAATGCAAGTGTCACATAGACGGGCCCTACAATGAGTCGTTACGCCCTGGGTGGAACGTAAGACTTGGGTATGCATGAATAAACAAAGAAAATTACTCTTCAAGAAGAGTGACTTGAATAATCTCTTCAGAAGACCAATTGTTGATGACTTCACCCGGGATCCTCGGACGCACCCAGTTGTTGATGTCGCAATCACTATCCCCATCTTCATTGTTGACCGCAGAGACTTGACCATACTGAATGATGCCAGCACTGGAGAAAGTAATCGGCCCCTGATGAGTCTGAAGTGCTGAAGTTGTAGAAGTCAGAGCTGGCTGGTATCCAATCCCGAACTTATCTTCCTTAACTGGTAATTCCAACAGACGTCCCCAACCGGGAGCAACACCTGAATCCACCACGGCCTGTGCCTGCTTAAAGGATGAGATAGAGGCACCCGCTTTAACCTCTTCCACCGGAGCTGCATCCTTGATTTGAACTGACTCAAAGGCTTGACATAGAGTCTCATGAATTTCACCTTCTACTTCTACATACTTGAATGTAGACAGGTTACTGACCAGGATGTCCTCCTCACCACAGACGGTGATAATTCGTCCGTTGACCGGAAACTTAACCTTCTGATGTAGAGTTGAAGAGACTGCCCCAGCATTATGGATCCAAGGCCGACCCAGCAGGCAACTGTAGGAAGGACTGATATCCATCACGTAGAAGACAGTGTTGAAGGTTTGTGATCCAATCAGAATTGGCAATTCCACCTCTCCAAACACCGATCTCTTAGAACCATCGAAGGCTCTCACCATAAGATCTGAAGGTTTCAAGACCAAACCCTCTACTTCTAACCTCGACAGGGCCCTCTTGGGTAGCACATTGAGAGAGGAACCTGTATCCACCAGAACATGAGATAACATGGTGTCTCTGCATTCCAATGAGATGTGCAGAGCCTTGTTATGATTGCGTCCAGCTGGTGTTAAGTCAGAATCAGTAAAACCCAACCCGTTGCTTGTATGGACATTGGCAACGATCCCTTCTAGTTGGTTCACTGAGATCTCCTGAGGTACATATGCAGCATTAAGAACCTTCAGAAGTGCCTCCCTGTGTGCCTCCGAACACAATAGGAGTGAGAGAATGGATATCTTGGACGGAGTCTGAATCAACTGATTGACTACCTTGTAATCGCTTTTCTTTATGATTCTTAGAAACTCGTCCACGTCCTTTGCAAAAGTGGGCTCAGAACCATCTTGGGGTGCAGAGGTACCCTCATTCACGACTTGCTTGCCTTTGGTTTTCGCCACAGCATCAGCATTATCAGCTTGGGTAACCGGTGGTGAGAGCAATCTACCACTCCTGGTGAATCGCCAGATTCCACCAACATTATCCACTGCGGGACCTTCAAGTTCAGGCTTCTGACCCTCTTCTACTTTCAGTGGCCGTTCCACCTTATGATCGTGCGTATACACGCTCCCCCCATAATGCCACGGAATGGCCCTTTCACTGGTGAAGGGTAAAGGACCAGGGGTTGTGATGGTCATAGTAGGTCGTCGCACTGGTGGCGCGGGTTGCGCTTCTGGCACACTGATCTGATTAGTTGGATAGAAAATAGTTATAGTTGCAATGTCACAGTCATACTCAGAAACCTCATTTGTTGGAGCATAAACATCCGAAACATCGGCATCAAGTTCAAATACAAAAGAGTCAACCGTATTGGAAAGAGTAAATACATCATCATGGACTGCAGAATCAGCAGGAACAACATCTAGGAACTCTTCAGTAGCACCTTCAAACCCTTCTTCCTCAACCCCTTCCATAGACTCTCGGACAGACAAATCTTCAACCTGGAGGATACCCTTGTCGAGCAAGGCCTGGATACCCTGCTGTAGCTTCAAACAACCTCCACTCTGAGTAGCACAATCCAAACAACCCTTCCCACAACCGGGGAAAACATCGGCCTTCAGCAAGCATCCTTTGATATCCGACACTGGAGTCTTCAACTTCAACACATCCTTAATGAACTTGGCTTCTCCTTCTACCAAATTAACATTCGCACCACCATGCTGCGGCATGGGATTGTTAACGACATTCGGAGCCGGTGCAAGGTCGATGGCCTTTGAATCTATGAGGTCTTGAACTACGTGCTTAAAAGCTTTGCAGTTCTCAATGTTGTGGCCAGGTGCCCCAGAGTGGAAACTACACCTAGCGTTGGCGTCGTAACCCACCGGAAGTCTACCAACAGGAGGAGCCAGAGTGCGTAATTGCACAAGCTGTAGTTGTTGAAGACTAGAAAGCAACTGGGCGTACGACATTGGAATAGTGTCGAAACGCCGGTCCATCATCCTTTGTCTCTGTTGATAAGCGGGTCTGTTACCCGATTGTTGCTGCTGTTGATACTGAGCTGGTTGACGCTGCGGTGGTTGTTGTTGTAGTGGCGCTGCAGCTGGAATGGTCACCGCCGCAACATACGGTTGTTGATGATAATTCTGAAAATTATTCCTTCTAACACCTTTGTTCTGATAGGAAGCCAAGGAATTCACTCCCCCCTCTCTTTGCTTATGCCCTCCAACGAACGACTTTTTTACCCCTGACGAAGATCCTCCTCCACTTTGGATCTTGCAGGTCTTCAGGTAATTCTCCACCCTCTCTCCGGTAGAGACCACATCAGCAAAGTTGGAAGCATTGCACCCCACCAGACGCTCCAGATAAGGTCCAGGCAACGTATTCATGAACATGTTGGCCATTTCTTTCTCCAGCATAGGGGGCTGAACACGGGAAGCTGTCTCCCTCCAGCGTTGAGCGTATTCCCTGAAGCACTCGTTGCTTTTAAGAGACAGATTCTGAAGTTGAGTTCTGTCCGGAGCCATGTCTGCATTATACTGATACTGCTTCACGAAGGCCTCCGCCAAATCCCTCCAGCAACGGATGTGGGCTCTGTCCAGCCTCATATACCATTCCAAGGATGCCCCAGCTAGGCTGTCCTGGAAGAAGTACATAAGTAGCTTCTCGTCATCAGAGTATGCAACCATTTTACGGAAATAGGCTTGCACGTGAGTCTTGGGGCAAGAGTTGCCCTTGTACTTGTCAAAGACCGGGACTTTGAATTTCGGTGGCACTCTCACACCTGGGACCAGCCCTAAGTCAGCAACGTCTACTCCCAAAGGATTCTGTCCTTCCACTGCCTTCAACCTCTCTTCCAATCTCCTGAACATGGGGTCTACGCCATGACCCATGCCAAAGTCTTCCTGAAGTGGGGGAAACTGATCGTCCTGATCATCATGAACGGGTTGTTGACCGGGGTTGGCGTGCGGGATCGGGATAGGCCCTGGTCCACTGGGTCCGTTAACCTCTCCAGCTGGAGGATCAGTCACTGTCTCTGGTTGAGCAGGGGGATTCCCCTGTATTATCTGCCTGAGCTCTTGTTGTCCCTGAGCCACCCCTTGAACCACATCCATGAATTGGGTCATGCGGGCCCTCATCTCAGCGAGCTCTGCTTGTACACCTTCCATTGCTCTCTATTGATTCCTCCGGGTACCGTATCGGTGAATGCCTGAGTCAGCTATCCTGCTAGTGGAACACCAAACAATATGAGAACACCGCAGCGGTACCTGTTATGCAAGATATGACAATGAATATGTAAATGCAATGACATGTTTATCAATTCCAAAAGGTATTCTACCCCCTTGATTCCAGTCTCACATCAGGTGGGTAGTGCAAGAAGGCCGAGTCATGGATAAACTTCTGAGATCAAGATGTAATAAAGGGAAACCATCATACAAATGAGTTCAAGGAAAGGGTCTTAGCCAAAAATACATCAAAGGAGGATCTCCACAACAAGCCTGTGGATCATCACTACATAACACCAAAGCAGTAAGTAAAGAGAGGAACAAGCAAATCAGAAATCAGCCTCCTGTATGCAACCCATAAGGACCGTTCCTCACTTCATCCAGTAGCGCCACCGTGTCAGGATGCTCTGGAGATTCTGTCAAATGCCGGATAAGCAGATTCCTCTTGCGAATGATCCTATCCAGTTCGTTGATGTGTTCTCCGTAGTAATTCCCATCATCTTCTCCAAATACCTCTTCAAGTCTGGATTTCTTCAAACTTGCCAGCGTCTTGAGTTCTTCGATATATCCTTGAGCCTCATTGAGTTGATCTGTGATATAACCATTAGTTGATCGGGTACACAGCAGCTCATGGTTCTTCCCCTTCAGCAAAGTCTTCAATTTCTCTATCTGACCAGTCAGTTCAGCCACCGTCTCTTCCTCCTTTGTCTTCCGAGAAGTTGAAAATGCATCCCATCGCTCTTGCCACCCAGCTAATTTACCACGAGCATCCATTAACTGCTGCTTGACTCGCCTCAACTCAGAACTGGATGATCTCAAGGCTTCGTCTGTCTTCCTGAAGAAATTCACCTCCACAACAAATTTCCTTTCGGCTTCCTCTTGCAATTTGACGGCTTCCTCCTTCTGATATTCTGACTCATGGAATCGATGCATACAGTCCTGCAATTTCTCCCTTAACTCCGAGTTCTCGATTTGAAGTCCTTCCGTGGTGTTCTTCAACTTGTCATACTCCTCTCGGCTCGCCGTTGCTGACTGCTCGAGAGTAGGTGAATACAAGGGTTCTTCAATAGGAAACGGTAGACCAAACTCTTCGATTCTTCCTTGAAGCCATTCTCCATACTGAGGGTAAGCTCTACAATCTCCTTTCCCAAGAACAATTCTTCCTTTCTTGATCACCTTGAGCCAGGCCTCAGCTGCCTTACGGGATACCGTCAAATCAGGCGAAGAATGGAAAAACAGAGACTCTTCCACATCCTTTTCCACCGGCGGAGTTCTTAAGGCATATCCAAACTGTCTAACTGCAAGAGAAGGATTATAGTTGATTCCTCCTTTTCTTCCTACCAACGGAACATTCGGGAAGTTCTCACAACTGTGAATAATATCTGCCCGAAGCAAACTCCGGTCAGACCACCAAGAAATATCTTCAGCTCTCAACCCCATCAATCTCTTTGACCAACTCAACGAGTCCTTGACATCAATGAATGCTCCTGACTTGGGTAGGTGAGAACTGAACCACTTATAGAACAAAGGCGCACAACAATTCAACAATCCTCCTTTTCTATTCTTATTCCTGTGGTGCACTGAATGAAAGAAATCTCCCAGCAAGGTCGGCACTGGATTTCCCAACACGAAGAGGCGTATGGCATCTACGTCTATAAATTTGGCGACATTAGGGAACAAGACAATCCCATACACACAAAGAGCCAACACAGCATTGAAACCCCTCTGGTCACCATCTTCAAGCTTCTTCTTTACTTCTCCCAATAAGAAACTCAGATGAAAACCGTTAACTTCTCCCTTCTGACACATATTAGCCTTCAAAACTGATTCCCTCAAATATGTGGTTGAAGCAACCATGCTGAGATCGGGCAGACACTCCGAGCTGTAGAATAGCAACTGTGACTTGATGGGAATTCTGAGAAAACTGGCAATCTCCTCCAAAGTAGGGACCAAAACATAATCCGGGAATGTGAAGCACCTCAATGGAGGGTCATAGAACTGCAGTAGTGTGAAGAGAGCATCATGTTGATCTTTGGAAAGAACCGCGACGAAACTTAGAATTAAACCGTAATCCTCTCGGAATCCTTCTAGAGAACCAGGATCCATTAACTTCATCAGTTGTTGGATGGGCTCCAAACAGACCACCGGAAACTTGTAGGCGACGAGTCTCTTTCTGCCAATATCCATCTTAAGAGAACCAGAAAAAAACCCCGACCGGAATCAAGAAGAAGATGTAAACCCCCTAGAAATGGATAAACATGTGTTAAATGATATGAATGCAGAATGATGTGATGATGTGAATGTAATGCAGCGGCGTGTCAATCAGGATGGCTGTATCTGCTTGAGCATTTGTCAGGTTGCACTGTCTGAAGGGAAAACCACTGAGGAATATAATACGAGATCAAAGCACTGCTCCAGAAAACCGGGTTGGTCGGAGGTTAAGGTTTCCTGAATTTAGCCCGCCCCTCACTGGTAGGTTCTAAGAACAGAAGTTCGTCAACTTCAGCCCTTCAGTCGCGAATAATACGTTTACCATTGAAGGTTTGGCATTATTACGGAATAAAAGACCTCCACTGACTCCCCTCAACAGGACATCCTAAAGCAAGTTCCCAGTCTCGGGGTCCTCGGATTGATCAGCGAGAATGCGCCCACCAGAGCTAACATAATCACGTCTCGGAGGAGAGGCCTCGACTGAGTTCTCGGGAAATGGTCACCAGAGTCGACAATTTCTAGGGGAATATTATGTCGTTACGGAACATCCGTAGGACATAGTATATCCAAGAGAAACCTCGTCTGGGTGTGGTTCTTCACGAACGACTTAACACAGCAACATGCCACGCAAGCCTCATGAACATCCACTCTAAAACCTGTGTGTACACTCAAGCCTGGGTAATGGGCTTATCTATCGTAGAACACCCCATCCCAACAAACAAACAAACAGCAGCAGATACAGCAAACATATGTACATGAATGCAATTATGCAAATAAGTAAATGCACAAAAGAATGAACACTCAATAAACAAGAAAACACACAAGCTAGGAGGGACTCGCTTAGGGAAGATGGACCAGCAAGAGGTCAACTTCTAAAGTCCCCAGCAGAGTCGCCAGCTGTCGCAACCTGAAAAAATACAGTGCGAAAAAAAAAACAACCGGCGAAGAAAAAAGACAGGAGAGTCGCCACCGTGCGTTATTTATCCCAAAAGGAGGGAAAGGAAACGCTCGAAGTAAACCTGAAAATAGGAAAGAAAAAGACAAGGTCTCGCAACCAAATCTTGGGTTCGGGAGTCGGTTATGCGAAGGGAAGGTATTAGCACCCCTACGCATCCGTAGTACTCTACGGGATCCACTTATGCGGTTTCTGTTTAAAGGGTGTGGTTTTGCCTAATGTGCTATTTACTAAAAAGGTTAAGAGAAATGACTCGCGCGGATGTCGCATCCACTGCATACGTATCTCATCTGAATATGAGAATCAGAGTCTTCGTAGCTCGGCTGACCTACGGGTTGGGGGTAATTGTGCTCGCTAAGACATCGCGTCTTATGCCTACGTATCTCATCTGGAATAAGAATCAGAGCAAGCCGTAGTTCGACTAACTACGGGGTTATGGATTATGTTACGGGGTGAACAACGTTACTACGCAATCTACCGGATGCTCGACCTTTGGAGACTTACTCGCCTGTAGTAGAAGGAGTAAACGTGTTGCTTTGGGTTTTAGGTTTTGTTTGCGTTGTAGGAACGCGCATGCAAAGAGGAAGTCCTAGGCGGAGGAACAGTGCTACCTAAATTGGCATGCAAACGGGAGACTATGCGAAGCCTCGCATCCTATGGGGAAACAATCACATCACACAAAACATATATCTTGAAATAGAAAAAATGCCACCAAGGGGCTCAAACATTGCCTCCTATCGAGGTCTTCCAGCTAAGAAACAGTAGAAATAAAAGGGAAGAAGTAAAATACCACACGAATCAAGATCCGAAGTTACAGCAATTAAAGGATAAGCGACCCTGAGATTCTCCCAAGCTGATGCCATCAAAGAAAACCAATCAGTACGGGAAATCGGAATAAACCTCCGGAGGGTATCCCTGCGAGAATATGTGAGCCCTCACAAAAACTCAACAAAAGGGGTTAGGCAAGCAGGATGAAATCAAAAGATAACAGGGCCATGGCAACACAAAGAACAGGTTAGAACAAAACGGAATAAAACAGATACTGTCACATTCGCGACTGCTTCGCCTAGCGAAAGCCTAGCGAAGCTTCGCTGTATGCTCGCCTAGCGAAGCGGCTAGCGAGCACCTGCGGGATTTGGATTTCCCATTGGTACCTGCACGATGTTAAAGATTCCAGATCCTATGGCATTCACCTCATAAACGAAACTGTTAAACAGTCAAGGCATAAATCACATATTCATACACAAATATAACCCTGTGGGCCAAGCCTGAGGTTACCTCATATATTCAGTATTCAACCCGAGGCATAGAGTAATAGGAACAGAGGCATACCTGATGAGAGACCTGTTAAAATTGGAAGGCAAGGCCGGATTGGCGAAGTAACGTTTAGGGTTTGCGCGAGGCGGAATGAACTTCTCAGGACTGCCCGAAGGTTGCTGCAGAGTAGTTCCTAGGTTTGAAACTCCACGTGAACTCCAAGTCTATTTCTCAGGGAATTTCCAAGTGTCTGAAACCCTACTGAAACTCTTATATTTATAGCTGATTTTCGTGGACTTGTGGGCTTGGAATGAGGGAGACCCAAGTCCAAAATAATTTGTTATATTTTAATTATTTATTTTAATTTTTTTGGAAAAAATGAAGGGTAAATTTTGGGGTATTACACATGGCACTATCCTAGGGAGACATGTATTGATTCCATTATCCACTTTTTTAGCTTAGGCCACTTTGCACACACAAGGATTTCTCTTGGGCTACCTTACAACGAGACCTTTTATTTCTCGCATTATCTCCCTTTTAATTTTCTTGTATCCCTCTCCCCATTTTGGTGTATTTTTGTTTCTTGCTTCCTTTTGTTTGTTGTTGCTTGATAGCCAACCTTAGGTGCTAGGATTGTCACCATATTTTCATAAGCAATAAAAACCCTTGATCCAATGTCAAGTGACATTTTCTCAATCAAATTCAAAACACAATAAAATACGATTAGGATTGTGCGCCACGAGCCTTAAATGGTGGGAAAAGAGTGAGAATGGAGCTTTCCTACCCTCATTTTGAATATTTTGGACACAAGACGCTTGGCTTGGTAGTTTGAAATATTCACCTCTACCCATAGTCTTTAGTGTGAATCTAATTAAAAACAACCTCTTTTCAAAACCCTAAAAAACAACATAAACTCATCAAACTCTTTTTTTTGCGCCTTAGGGCATCACCCCTGAAAACCCTTCTTCAAGGTAAAATCAACTAACACATAATCACTTTCTACTCTGAACTACAGAGCTCTGATTCCTCATTTCACAATGAGGATATGTAGGCATGAGGACCCCAATCCTTAGCGAGCACACTAATAAAAAACCTTATCCTTTCCCCGATAGCAAGTAAGTCTTAGATAACGACACTCATTCAAGCGTAGACAACCTAGATGGTTCCCGTCGAGTACGATGGATGTGAGGGGTGATAATACCTTCCCCTTGCATAACCGACTTCTGAACCCGAATTTGGTTGCAAGACCATTTTCTTCACCTTTGGGGTTTTATCGATATTTTCTCTTTCCTCATTGAATAAATAAAATTTGATCGCGACTCTGTGTCATTTTTTGCATAGAGACAGTTGGTGACTCTACTGGGGACCCTTCCCTAAGAAAGTCAAACCTAGTCTAGGTTGTCTTCCTCGCATGTTTGGGTGTTTATCTTTCTGCTTTATTTGCTATTTATTTATTTTCCTCCTTATTTCTTTTCTTATTATCTTATCTGTTATATAGCTATATGATGTTGTGGTATTGGATGAATACTTTGATTGTATGAAACCTTAAGGGAAAGACTCTCTACCCGAGTCTAGAGTGTAAACTTGAGATAGGACAATGGTTGAGTAGTGTGGGCTCTCGAGAAGCTTTTCTCGTAAGGGTCGACACGAGAACCTCACTTAGAGTAGATTCTTATGAGGATATTGACGATCGGCAAGCTTTTGTCGTAAGTGTCAAGGTCTTCATTAGAATCCATGACTCTAAGGACCTTAGTAGAACCTTAAAACTTTGGCCAACTAGAAATGATGGTCGCATAGTGCGGGTCCTAGAGAAGCTTTTGTCGGGTGGGTCGGTACGAAGACCTCATTCAAAATAGATTTCCTTGATGGGGTTGACGTCTGGCAAGTAAATTGACATAGGTGGCAAACAATCAAGCAAATCCATGACTCTTAAATCCTTGTCTATAACCCAATGTTGATGGTCACGTAGTACGAGTCTCCCAGAAACTTTTCTCACGTGGATCGGTATGAAGACCTCGCCCAAAATAGATTCATTTAATGGATTTGTCGATCGGCATGCTTTTTCCGTAAGCGACACACATTCATATGAATCCATGACTCGGGGGTCCCTGTTTAAATCCTAGATTATACCTCGTGAGATCCCTGATGTGGAAAGCAATCAGTGTTATCCTCCATCTGTACCACGGACTTATGAAGTCATGCTTGAGTTTCATTCATTAACTCATTCATGCATTCATGCATCTTAAACATAATAATAAAGCAAAGCTCTTAGTATTGTCTGTTCACTGCAGGAATATAAAGCATCTTCCAAAGAAATCATGATGAATCCTCTTAGAAAAAGCACATTCTCATTCAGATGCAAAGAACCTAATGTTGACGGCTTGAAGATTTTGAGTTCCCGAATAACACCTTTCAAGCACAACAAATTCCAGATTGCCTATGGGAACATCTTGGAGGTGCTAACAGAAAAAGTCGACTTGGGAGCCCTCACCACTTTGGCTCAGTATTATAACACCTCTCTCTGATGTTTCACTTTTACAAATTTCCATATAGGTCCTACCTTGGAGGAGTTTGAAAGGATCTTGGATAAACCCATCAAAGATCATGACCTTTTCCCAAAACTTGAAGAAGATGTGACCAAGCCCAAAATAGCTCCAGCTTTGGGTCTTGATGTGAATGAGGTAGTAGCCAATTGAGCACCAAAGCGAGTCGTCAAAGGATTCACAGGAAAATTCTTAGAAGATCAGGCTTGGAAGTGCATCAAAGAAGAAAAGTGGGATGCATGTTGTGTAATATTAGAACTTCTGATCCATGGAATTGTGTTATTCCCTAACATTGACAATTTCGTGGATCACTTAGCAATGGAAATTCTCTTATCTGGAAACCCAGTGTCTTTCCTTTTGGCAGATTTCTATCACACCTTCTACACTCGTCATGAAAAGAAGAGTGGGACTTTCCTATGTTGTGATCCACTCTTTCACATGTGGATGGGAACCCATGTGCCTCAAGAGGGTTTATTCATCTCCAAAGTTCTCACACGGCCTCAAAGGTTTTCTTCACTCGCTTCCAGTTCCATCAAATGGTACAAAAGGGAATAGGAGACTAAAACATCATACTTAGTTGTGAAGGGTTTCCCAATGTACCACTAGTGGGGATGCGTGGTTGCATTAACTATAACCCAGTGTTATGCATGAGACAGTTTAGGCATGCTATGAGGGAAAAAAGGGGAAAAAGAGGAGAGATACAGCAAAAGAAGATACACAAGGCAAGGCAGAAGCAAGAAGATTCACATGCAGGGAAAAGAGAAGCAACCATAAAGCACTCATAGCCTGAATAAGAACAACACACATACAGTGAGCAAGGTAGAAGAATCAAATCCCCAGTAAGCGTTCATTATGGAATTTGCATCCAGCATGATTACCTTGCAATACTCCTTAATTCATGCATGAATAATATTGGTTTAGTATATATATTGAGATGATGTATTCATGGTTTGGCGGATGTTGATATTGCTTTATTCAAGTATGCATTTGTTCTTGATATGTCATAGCATGTTGGAGAAATTCGGTTTGCATGATTAAAGAATTATATCTGCCATTTAATTATTATTATATGAGTGTTGTTTCTAGCATGATTATGTTTATTTCACATGCTGTTATTACATAATAGTGATGATGATGATATAATGGCGATAATATAAATCCTTGGTTGTCTTTAACATGTATGTGTAAGGTTTGTTTTATCATTATCACTTGCAGTAAAGAAAACTAATACATGAGTAAAATAATATAAGCTTCTTGATTTGTGCATGGCTATTTTTATTATTGCATGATGATTACATATGATCTTATTTTATGTGTGTGGTTTGATATAAGATGAAGTTACAAGTTTGTTGTATTCACATGAAAGAAACAGCATGAGAAAAATAAAGTAGCTTGCCGTAAGAGAGAAAGTTGTAACATGCATGGTGGTGTTGTGTCAAAATGGAAAAATCCATGTAGAATTAATATATATTTTAATGAAGGCGAATAAATAATGAATGGACCAACATGGCTTGTTAGTAGCTCCCCCTTCACTGCAACATAGAGGTCCTGGGTTCGAGCCCCCAGGATATATTTTTTAGCTTTTCAGTGTTTTACTATGTTTACTCCCTTTCCACTATAATTAATTCACCACTATTTTTCTATTATTAAAATAAAACCCATTAATTAATTTTCTAATTAATATATTATATTAGTTATTTAAACTAGGATATCATTTAATCTAGTTTATTAATTAAATTTTCATATATCACTTTATTAATTAAAATGGGCTATTTTGAATAATAAAAATCTAATTAAATTTTTTTCTTTCTTTTTAGTTTAATTAGGTTTTATTATTTTGTATGCCCTTCTAATTTTGTACTCGTTAATTAAGATTTAGATATTTTATATCCCCTTTTAAATTATGTACCCCCCATCCCGAAGCCATGTAATAACATAGTCTTATTTTTCGCACTTTAATTTTTCCATATTGTGTATATAACTGTCTAGATGTATGCTAATAGGATTGCATGGAAAGATAAATAGTCGAACTTAGATAAATTAATTCAAGATAATATATCTGAATCCAATCATTTCCACACTTGCACCTCTAGGGTAACCCTCTCTTTGTTGCCTTACGATATTACGATCATGTCCCGCGAATGTGGGGATACTCTTAGCAAAGACCCTTTCGATTAAATCATCATCATCCCTAAACAGAATAGTCCCTTCGATTAAAAGGTCAATGTCCCTACAAGATAAATCATAGTCCCTCGAGCGTTGCCTTCGAATATATGACCTTGTCCCTCGAACGTTGCCTTCGAATATATGACTTTATCCCTCAATGACCCTTCGTTGTAGCCTACGATTAAATGATGATCGTCCCTTCGAATGCTAAGGTATCCTTACAAATGTTGCCTTCAATGACCAATTGACGACCCCACGATGTCCCTTTACATCCAAAGGATAAGACTACTTACTTCTCAATAGTAAGGACAGTTTTACCCTCATAAGGATAGGAAATACCTATAAAGACCTTGGTTAGGTATAACTCTTAAATGCTTGCTCACAGCTTAAAATACTTTTCACACCTCACACTTTTCAAACATCTTTTAAAAAATCACCACTTGATATACATTCGCACCAGAAGCATCACCGAGTTATATTTTTCTAAACATCTTTCAAAATCAAACGAGATAAACACTTTGTATACATTCGTACAAGAATCATTACAAAGTTAAACTCTCCTTTCAAAATATTTTCTAAACACACCACATTTCTCAAACACTTTCTCAAACAAGGAAAACATAAGTGAGTTAAGCAATTAAGAGCTCATGGATAACCATGGATACAAAGGGTGCTAACACCTTCCCTTTGTATAATGTACCTCCCGAACTCAAAATCTAATCAAGGTCTTTCCTGTTCTTTTCCGCATTTCCTTATTGGATAAAAGAAAAGTCGGTGGCGACTCTTGCTATCCGCAACATAGCTTTTCAAAGCAAAAACACAAAGTCAGTTCACCGTATCACAACATCATTTGAGACTTAGAGAAGTCTGTGGAATTGTCTAACTCAATGAAAAAGGAAACTAGAGAGGACTATGAAGCCTAAATTCTTGAGTTGAGGAAGACCATCAAAGAGTATCAAGACTATTTATCTCGTGAGCAGTTAGAAAAGGAAAAGATACATCGAGCCTACCTTCATAAGAAGTTTCAGTTAGGAAGATATTGTGAGAAAATCAAAAACATGAAGGCTAGAATCTTTGATGAAGCTTATATGGAGTTGAGTAACAATTGCAAGTATTGGGAAGAAAGGTGTCTTGGGGAAGAATCTGTTATGGCTCAGATACCATCAAGACTCTTCAAGATCTCTACACATAATGAAAGAAGAAGTATGCAAATATGGTTGTCTTAACAAACTATGCCATCCAAGATTTCCCCGAAAAACTAAAGAAGACGGAGCAAATCATGTACCTAAAAAATACTCCTCATCAAGTCTTTAACTTTGTGAAGTTTTATAAGAAGACTATGGAGGAACTCATCGCTGATATTGAGGCGCTTCTTAGGGCTCAAGGGGTCACTTTTAAAGTTAATTTGTAATTTGAATTTATATCCAATTCAGGAACTTTGTCTTTCCAATTACCTTGCACTTGTATTTGATTCTAAGAATGAATGAAATGAGTCTTTATGTTCCATTTTGTGTTTACTTTTCATTATTGATGGTAATGTCAAATGTTCTAAATATTCTTAGCAATAAATAATGAGATTACTAAAGAGCTTTGTAAAGTAAAAAGATAAAAAGAAACATAAACATTCATGCATCATTCTGCATGTCATGAAGCAAAACCAGAAAACTTATCACTTTGCCTTTTTTCATTCTGAATTATTGGCCAACAAGCTGACTTCTCAGCATTACTATAACATGCGAAGCAATAGATTACTCATGGATCAGGTAGAGCAGAACCAAGTTGCATTGAGAGAAGAGGTGACCCACGTGCGAGCTCGGATGGGTTAACTGACGAAAATTATCCAAGCTATGGAAAGGGGCCAATAGAACATGGCTAGGGTCCAAGAAGAACTTCGACAAGCTACTCTAAGAGTTGCCGCTATAGATCCTCTTTTGCCACCACCAGCGGGTCCTACTATGCAAATCCCTGTGAATCCACCTCTGGAAGGAGGTCCAGTCAATCAGAATCCCATACCTACTATTAACCCTCCCATCCTTAAAGTGGATGAAAAACATGATGCTTTCATTATTCTTAGAGATGAATTAATCTATGGTGTCTTTGGACCATTAACTATCGAGGTGGAAAAGAAGGTTCGTGCTCTCGAAGAGAAAATGAAAGCAATGGAAGGTTCTAACTCCTTTGGGTTAGATTATGTTGAGATATGCCTAGTACCAAGTGTCCAAATATCTGCTAAGTTCAAAGTCCCTGACTTTGAAAAGTACAAAGGGGTCAGTTGTCCAAGGACCCACATCCGGTTCATACTGCAGAAAAATGGTTGCATACTCTAATGATGAGGAGCTACCCATGCAATTCTTTCAAGACAACCTTAGTGGGGCTTCCCTTGAATGGTACATGAAGTTTGAAGGTACGTACATCCATACCTGGAGGGATTTGGCTGAAGAGTTTCTCAAATATTACCAGTACAACACGGACATGGCTCCGAACAGAACCCAACTTCAGAGTCTCACCCAAAAAGCTGATGAATCGTTTAAGGAGTACGCCCAGAGGTGGAGGGAGTTGGAAGCTAGGGTGAAACCCTTTTTTTTTGGAAAGAGAACTTGTTGATATGTTTATGGGGACCCTTCAAGGAGCATATCTAGACATAACGGTGGGGAGTGCTTCCTCTGGTTTTTCAAATTTAGTTGTCGTTGGAGAAAAAATGGAAAATTATCTTAAAAGTGGGAAGATTTAGATGGTTGTCGATACCTATATTGGAGAAAAGAAGTTTTACCTTGGGTGTGCTAAGAAAAAGGAAGGAGAAACTAATGCCGCCTCATTTTCTAAGGGGAGGGCTAAGGCATATCATGAGCCTTATCACCAAGTGACTGAAGTGACGCCTAATTAGTACCAACAACATCCTTATGCAATCCCTGCCGATCAGCCTACCGGCCGACAACCAGCTCCATATCAGCAACCTTATGCTCCTCAATAACAACGGCAATACCAGCCTGGTCAATAGAGGCGAGAAGGCTTGAAAAGAAATTTGATCCTATCCCTATGCCATATGGACGATTACGCCCACATCTACTGTGAGGATCTTTGGTATAGTTAAGGAAGCTGATGCCTCTAACAATTCTTCCCCCTAGTTATGATGTGAATGCTCGGTGCGAGTTCCATTCAGGAGCACCTGGCCATACCATCAAAAATTGTAAGGCTATTAAGTATAAGGTTTAATATTTGATTAATTCGAAGGCCATCTCGTTCACACCTAATGGTCCCAACATGAACAACAACCATATGCTTCCCCATGCCAATCCTTCAGTGAGCATGGTGGAAGGGTTTGAAGGCATGAATCTGATGACAAGTATGGATAAAATGAAAACTCCATGGCTACTGTCAAAGAGCAATTATTGATGAATGAAGTATTTCTTGATTGTGATGCTAAGTGTGAGCATTGTCTTTTGAATCCTTAGACCTGTCAGGTTTTGAAAGTCGATGTTCAAAAATTAATAGATCAAGGAGTGATATTGGTAGAGCAATGATCTATTGTTGAAGAAGTTTCTAATCTAGAAATCCCTTATGATCAGGCTCAAATACCTTTGGAAATACCTATGATATGACTCCAATACCTGCATCACCCTATCTGGTCATTCCTCTGGTGATCATTGTACCTTCTTTGTTCCTATTCGATAGTACAAAGGCAGTCCCATGGAACTATGACTCTGCAGTCTACATTCATGGGTCATTGGAGTCCAGAGAGTCAAGTGTTAGAATTGCTGGAACAGGTGGGATAACCTGAAGTGGTAGGGTGTTTGCACCTATACCTCCTCCAGATAACAACAATGAAGTTTCAGATGGGGCCAAAGGTAAACAAGTTGTGAGTGGTGATCAGGGTCAAAACTCCTCCCAAAGATAAACTCATGTTGATGAAGTTGAAGAATTCCTTCGCATTATAAGGAAAAGTGATTACAAGGTAGATGATCAACTCAACCAGACACCTTCCAAAATCTCAATGTTGTCTTTACTAATGTGCTCTGAAGCCCAAAGATATGTGCTTGTGAAATTCTTGAGGGCAACTCATGTTCCCCAAGAGATATTGATAAATTAATTTGAAGGAGTAGTGGCTAACATTGCTTCCAATATCAGTTTGGGTTTCAATGACGACGAGTTACCACCTTGTTGTTACGCGAAAAAAATGACTACAACACAGAGTCTCCACTGGATTTTATTTATTTCAAAAGAGGAAAGGGAAAATATCGATAAAACCCCCTAAAGAAGAGAAAATTAGTCCCGCAACCAAATTAGGGTTCAAAATTTCATTATGCAAGGGGAAGGTATTAGCACCCCTCACATCCATCGTACTCGATGGGAACCATCTAAGTTGTCTACACAAATGGGTGTCGTTGCCTAAAGGTTTACTTGCTAAAAGGGAAAATGGTTGTTTTTTATTATTATTGTGCTTGTGCCTACATATCATCGTCATGAAATGAAGAATCAGAGCTCCGTAGTTCGAAGTAGAAAATGTTTGTTTATTGGTTGATTTTACCTTAAAAAGGGGTTTTCAAAGTGATTCCCTAAGGTGCAAAAATGAGTTTGATGGGTTGGTGTTGATTTTAGTTTTTTTTAAAGAGAATATTTTTATTAGAATTGTACTAAAGACTATGGATAGAGACGAATATTTCAAACAAATAAGCCAAAACGTCTTGCATCCAAAATACTCAGAGTAAGGGTAGGAAAGATTCATGCTTACTCATTTTCCACCACTCAAGGCTTGTGGCGCGCAATTTTCATCATATTTCTTTATTGTGTTTTGAATTCGATCGAGAAAAATATCGTTTGGCATTGGATCAATAGTTTATTGTTTCTTGTTTGTTATTTTGAAATGGTGAGGTGGTCGTTAATTCCTAAGAGGTCAAAAGGAAAACAAAGGAAAAAATTACAACCAAGAGGGATAGGGGTACAAGTAAATTTACAAGGGGAATAATGCAAGAGATAAAGGGTCTTATTGTAAGGTAGCTCAAGAGAAAGCCTTGTGTGTGTGCAAAGTGGCCTAAGCTAACAATTGGATAATGGACTCAAAACATGTCTCCCTAGAGTAGTGCCATGAATGTCATTCTTAAAATAAAAGATTATAATTCCATGATGAAACTCCAAGTCAAAGAAATAGGTCAAATACAATTGTCCAAAGTCCAAATGCAAGGGTCTTAGCAAGTCCTTTAAGTCCAACGTTAGGTCACAAATGGTACATCTTTTTGGTCTTTTCATTTTATCATGTTTTTTGTTCTTTTTGATTATGCAAACCGATAAAGAAATGACAAGAAATAAAATTGCATAAAGTAAAGGATGTATGAGGTAAATGACTGATGACGAACATAAATGTAAAGTGCTTGAAATAAAATGATCAATAAAAGTAAAATGCAGAAAGTAAATTGCGGAACATAAATTGCGAGAATTTAAATGGAGAGGAAATAAAGTACAATAATGTAAAAGTTAGATGTTAGTAGTTAGTGATCAAAAGATCAATTAATTGAATCGAAACAATTTAGCGCTATGTTAAGCAATCGTAAGTGGATGGAGAAGTCATACCTTTTTTAGGTCGGTCAATAACAGTTTATGTACTTAAACATGTTAGAGAAATAACATAAAGTTATTCTCCTAAAACATGTAACACAATGAGAAAATTAAAAGAAAAAATAACTCAAAAGAATTAAAAATAAACTAAACACATAATAAAAAATGATTTAAAATAAGTTAGAAAGTGGAAAGAAATAAAGATGAAAATTAAGAGTTGAATGAAAATCAGCATGTAAAAAAATGGAGAATATATATGAAGAAAGAAAAAAAACATGAAGAAAAGAAAGAGTGAAAAAATGGTAGAAATGGCTTGAATCCAGGACATGGTATTTAGGAGACATAGGTCTCAACCACTCCACCATGTCCAACTAGTTGTCATTTTTATGCAACCATTGATATATATAATATAAAAAACGAAATAAAAGGAAAAATACAAAATGAATAGAAATCAACATGTTTCCATGAATACAACATTGTTCATCTTCTCATGCACATGAAGAAAAAAAACAAAGTCCCACAAAAATGCAAACCAACCAACTCACTTGTCTCACTTTTTGATTCAAATCCCTCTTAAAAGAACACCATGAATAAACACCAATTTTAAAACAAAACTAAAACGTTAATAAGCTTGAGTTGCAATCGTTACCAAAATCATGATGTTGAAACTGAATTATTATGGTGTTGAGTTTGAAAATGAAGCTAGAGATTTAGAAAAGGGTGACTATGGTCGAAACTTGATGGAAGAAGTTGAGTTGTGAGTGTAGAAGATGGAAGGATTAGGAGAAAATGAAATGAGAAGAAAGTTGTGGTTGTTTGTTTGAGAAGGGGTGGTTGTGTGAGTTTGGGTTTAGGTTTAAAGAGAGAGCTTAAGTGTGATTTTGGCAGAACTTCTAGGGGTTGCTAGCTTGCCAAAATAAGGGGAATGATATTCTATTTATATGGCAAGCACATGGGTTGGTGTGAGTGAAATTTGGGTTCACTTATGTAAAATTAGCTTGGAATGTCTGTTTTCTACAGGTGTAACCGGTTACCAAGATTTGGGTAACCAGTTACCCATACGAAAATTAGCCTAGAATGTCTTTTTTCTGCAGGTGTAACCGGTTACCATAATTTGGGTAACCAACTACACATGCAGAAATTTACCTGGAATGTCTGTTTTCTGCAGGTGTAACCGGTTACCATGATTTGGGTAACCAGTTACAAGAACCCAAATTTGTATTTTTATTTTTTTATTTTTTTTGCTATTCAATTTGAAATGACATCAAGAAAACCCTAGTTTTCCTCAAGTATAATCACCATGCTTTGATTCCATGTAATATGCCTTTGGTTATGAATGCTAATGCAAATGTGGTGATGAAATGATGAACGTATGCATGTGTAGTAGGGTCATAGACCAGATAAAAGTTATATATGGTAGGGTAAATTTTGGGGTATGACAGTTGCCCCTATTTAATCTTCTCTTACCTGAATGTATGTATAGAAATAACTTTCATACGTTCATGGGAGGAGAGGATTAAATACAAAAATGTACAAAAATTTTCCATACTGGGAATGAATGAATATGACGCAAAGTGATGGGTATTTGTGAATGGTTATTTATTGGATGGAAAATGGGCTATGATATGAAGTCATCTGATGGGGATTGAATATGGTATTCTATGGGAAATATGGATCAGCTGCACATAGAGATGTATATGTAAGAACAAAAATTATTCTACAACAGATTCCATGATTTTGATGATAACAAAGGATGAAACCAAAAATGGCACCCTAACGGAAAGTTTCTAAGTGTGCAGGGTTCTAAGGAAAGAAGGAAGAAATCATCAGATACAGAATCATATCAGATACAAATTATCAGAAGACCAGAAGCATCTGAAGTAGAAACACGTTCAAGAAAGTCTAACTCTGAACAAAACAGCAAAATATCAGAAGCATCTGAACAAGAAGAACGCTCTAGAAGTTCTGATTCTGAACAACGGTATGTCAAACTCCAGAAGTTCTTGGCGCTATCTGAAGAAACCATCAGAACTCAAAAGAGATCAACATCAGAAGTTAGATAGCAAGATTCCAAGATCTCCAGAAACACGAAGACCTTGATTATGGAATTGCTAAATAAGGAAGAAGTAACGTTAACTTCAAGTAAAGTTATGGAAATGGACTTCCTAATACAGAAAGAGACGTTAACTCCAAATTCAAATGAATAGGAACTATTTTTGGAAAGTAATCATTCAAGGAGAGAAAGTTGCTTTGGCAACAAGCAACATAAGTTATGGCACTAATTATTATTCAAGAGTTATTATTTGCTATGATTTTTCAACGAATCCTTCTCTTCTATATAAAGGACTGCAAATCAACATTGAGAGACACAAGTACAACATCACAAGATTTTACTGAAACATCAACTTTGAGAGGTTAGAGAAAGCAAGCATACAAAAACAATCTTCATCTCTCTCAATATTTCACAAAGCTTTTGCTTGAAACGTAAAACACTTTGTTCTTACTGTTGTAATATTTGCTTATCTTAGAAGCACTCTAGATTACATAAGTTTTTATCTTTGTTGTATTTCCTCAAGTGACTTTGTGTAGTCTGTATACTTGAGAGGACTGAGAGATCTTTCTCTTAGACGTTGTTTGTAATCAATCTTTCAAGATTAGTGGATTAAGTCCTTGTTGAAGGCGAAATCACCTTGACCGGGTGGACTGGAGTAGCTTTGTGTTATAAGCGAACCAGTATAAAAATCCTTGTGTGATTTTCATTTTGAAAAAGCGCTTATTTTCCAAACAATTCAAACCCCCCCTTTCTTGTTTTTCTCACCTTCAATTGGTATCAGAGCTCCGGCTCTGTTATTGATTTTCTAATCAAACACTTAACAGTGTAGAGAGATCCAGAACGAGAAAAACTATGGCCCACACAAATGAAAAGGATAGTTACAATGCTAAGCCTCCTGTCTTTGATGGAGAGAAATTCGATTACTGGAAAGATAGAATCGAAAGTTTCTTTCTAGGCTATGATGTTGATCTCTGGGACATTGTCACAGATGGATACAAACCTCCTAGCACAGAGGATGGAGCTGAAGTTCCCAAAAGTAAGATGTCAGATGATCAGAAGCGAGTTTTCAAAAATCATCACAAGGCCAGAACCATACTCCTCAATGCTATATCTTACAACGAGTATGAAAAGATCACCAACAGAGAAACAGCTAAAGACATACTTGACTCTCTGAGGATGACTCATGAAGGAAACTCTCAGGTCAAAGAGACAAAGGCTCTGGCGCTTATCCAGAAATATGAAGCCTTCAAAATGGAAGATGATGAAGCCATAGAGGCAATGTTCTCCAGATTCCAAACTCTGATTGCAGGTCTCAAGGTTCTAGACAAAGGATACACAACTGCAGACCACGTCAAAAAGATAGTCAGAAGTCTGCCAAAGAAATGGAGACCCATGGTTACTGCTCTGAAGCTGTCAAAGGATCTGAACAATATCAGTCTTGAAGAACTTGTCAGTTCTCTCAGAAGCCATGAGATAGAACTAGAGGAAGATGAGCCTCAGAAAAGGAACAAGTCCATAGCATTAAAGTCCAGATATGAAAGACGCAAACCTGACAGAACCAAAGCTCTCCAGGCAGAAACTGAAGATACTGATGACTCTGAACTAGAAGATTCTGATGATGAAGAAGAATTGTCCCTCCTGACCAGAAGAGTTAAACAACTCTGGAAAAAGAGGAACAACAACTTCAGAAGACCAAGACCCAGAGGGGATCGATCAGAATCAACCTCAAAAGGTAAAACTAACAAAGATATTACTTGTTATGAATGTAAAGAAACAGGTCACTACAGGAATGAATGCCCCAAGCTAAAGAAAGACAATTCTAGAAAAGAAAGCTTCAAGAAAAATACCTTCAGGACAAAGAAAGGATTGATGGCTACCTGGGATGATAGTGAATCTGAGTCATCAGAATCTGACTCTGATGAAAAGGCCAACGTGGCACTTATGGCTACCACATCCAGGAGCAGCTCAGATGAAGAATCTGAAGAGGTATTTTCTGAACTCTCTCGATCTGATCTAGAATCATGCTTGTCAGAAACTCTTAGCTCATATCAGAAATTAAAACAAAAGCTTAAAAACATAAAAGGTTGTTTTAAAGCAAAATTTGAAGAATGTGGCAAGCTTGAGATGACAATTCTAGAGCGGGAAGATACAATCAGATCTTTAACATTAGAAAGAGATGGAGCCAAAAGAAAAAGCTTAGAATTAGAAGAAACGTTGTCTCAAGCACCACAAACTTCAAATAAATTAATTTATGAATACGAAGAAGCCTTTCAAGAATTTCTGAAAAATGGAATAGGTAGGAGTATTATGGCATCCATGATTTATGGAGTCAGTCAGAACAATAAAAAGGGAATTGGGTATGATCCTAAGGAAGTTAAAACTTCTTCTAGTGACCAACTTAAATCTCCATTTTCATATCACTACACACACACACAAGAACAAAAATTTGAAAATGCTAGAAAACCCAAAGTTATAAGAAACTCTGGGAAGACTAATCAGAAAGGACCCAAGAGATTCTGGGTACCGAAAGATAAGATTGTTTATGTTGCAGATATCCTATGCAGCAAAGTTCAGACACCAGTCATGGTACCTGGACTCTGGATGCTCGCGACACATGACGGGAAGAAAGTCTATGTTCCAAAGTCTGGAACTTAAAGACGCTGGATTTGTAGGTTTCGGAGGAGATCAGAAAGGAAGGATCAGAGGCTCCGGAACTATTGGTAATGGTACTCTTCCCTCTATATCTGATGTCCTTTACGTAGAAGGATTAATGCATAACTTATTATCCATAAGTCAATTAAGTGATAATGGTTATGATGTAATCTTTAATCAAAAAACATGTAAAGCCATAAATCAAAGCAATGGTTCAGTCCTATTCACAGGCAAGAGGAAGAACAACATTTATAAAATCAATCTTTCTGATTTAAAAGAACAAAATGTCAAATGTCTGATGACTGTTCACGAAGAGCAATGGGTGTGGCATAGACGCTTGGGCCACATTAGCATGAGGAAACTTTCTCAGCTAAATAAACTCGAGTTAGTCAGAGGCCTACCTAAACTGAAGTTTTCTTCAGATGCTCTGTGTGAAGCATGTCAGAAAGGAAAATTTTCAAAAACATCCTTTAAAAAGAAAAATGTTGTTACTACCTCTAAGCCTCTGGAACTTCTCCACATTGACTTATTTGGTCCTGTGAAAACAGCATCAGTCAATGGAAAGAAGTATGGACTAGTCATTGTTGATGATTACAGTAGCTGGACATGGGTGAAATTCCTAAAGCACAAGAGTGAGTCTCACTCTGTATTCACCAGTTTCTGCTCCAAAGTGCAAAAAGAATTTGATTCTAAAATTATTAGAGTCAGAAGTGATCATGGTGGAGAATTTGAAAACAAAGATTTTGAGGAATTATTTGACTCTAATGGAATATCCCATGATTTCTCCTGCCCTAGAACTCCACAACAAAATGGAGTTGTAGAAAGGAAGAATAGGACACTCCAAGAGATGGCCAGAACCATGATCAATGAATCTAATGTGGCAAAGCACTTTTGGGCAGAAGCTGTAAATACAGCATGTTACATTCAGAATAGAATCTCTATAAGACCTATTCTGGAAAAGACTCCCTATGAACTGTGTAAAGGAAGAAAACCAAACATTTCATATTTTCATCCTTTTGGATGTTCTTGCTTTATCTTAAACACTAAAGAACATCTGAACAAGTTTGATTCCAAAGCCCAGAAAGGTATTATGTTAGGATACTCAGAACGCTCTAAAGGCTACAGAGTATACAACACAGAAACCAAAATTGTGGAAGAATCAATTCATGTCAGATTTGATGATAAGCTTGACCCTGAAAAGTCAAAGCTAGTTGAAAATTTTGCAGATTTAGAAATCACTCTTGCAGGATCTGATAGAACTCCAGAGGCAACTGTCACTCAGAACTCTGAAGAAATTAAGTCCCCAGAAATCCCAAAGAAAGTTAAAAGTCGTATCAATGTATCTGAAGATTTGATTCTGGGAAACAAAGACGAACCTGTTAGAACCAGATCTACTTTCAGGACCTCTGAAGATACTCCTCTGGGACTAGTGTCTCTGATTGAGCCTACGTCTTGTGATGAAGCACTTCAAGATAACGACTGGGTTTCATCCATGTAAGAAGAATTAGATCAATTCACAAAGAATGATGTCTGGGATCTTGTTCCAAAGCCCAGAGGCACTCACGTTATTGGAACCAGATGGGTATTCAGAAACAAGCTGAATGAGAAAGGAGAAGTCGTCAGAAACAAAGCTCGACTGGTAGCTCAAGGTTATAGTCAACAAGAAGGTATTGATTATAATGAAACTTTTGCTCCAGTCGCAAGGTTAGAATCTATTCGTCTTCTTGTATCTTTTGCTATTAACCATTCTATTAAATTATATCAAATGGATGTCAAGAGTGCATTCCTTAATGGTTATATATCAGAAGAAGTGTATGTCAACCAACCTCCAGGTTTTGAAAATCCATATTTTCCAGAACATGTTTTTAAACTTAAAAAATCTTTATATGGACTTAAACAAGCTCCCAGAGCTTGGTATGAACGTTTAAGCAATTTTCTTCTGGAACACAATTTTATCAGAGGAAAAGTTGACTCCACACTTTTCTGTAAGAACCTTAACAATGATCTCATGATATGCCAGATATATGTTGATGATATTATTTTTGGTTCAGTTAACGCCTCTGTTTGTCAAGAATTCTCTAAGTTAATGCAGGCAGAATTTGAAATGAGCTTAATGCAAGAACTAAAGTTCTTTCTGGGAATTCAAATTAACCAAACTTCAGAAGTTACATATGTTCATCAAAGCAAATATATTAAAGATGTTCTGAAGAAATTTGACATGGCTGACTGCAACTCTGCAAAAACTCCAATGCATCCGCCATGCATTCTTGAAAAGGAAGAAGTAAGCGCAAAGGTTTGTCAGAAGCTCTATCGAGGTATGATAGGCTCTCTTCTCTATCTGACTGCTACTCGCCCTGATATTCTCTTTAGTGTCTGTCTCTGTGCCAGATTCCAATCAGATCCTAGAGAATCTCATTTAACAGCAGTTAAGAGAATTCTTAAGTATCTGAAAGGAACTCCTAACCTGGGCCTGATGTATAAGAAAACATCAGAGTATAGACTTTCGGGTTACTGTGATGCAGATTATGCAGGAGATAGACTAGAACGAAAAAGCACATCTGGAAATTGCCAGCTTCTGGGAAACAATCTGATATCCTGGGCTAGCAAAAGACAGTCAACAATCGCTCTATCAACCGCAGAAGCAGAATATATCTCAACATCACTGTGCACTACTCAGATGCTCTGGATGAAGAATCAGCTAGAAGATCTGCAGATCTTCGAGAGTAACATTCCTATCTTCTATGATAATACTGCTGCCATTTGTTTAAGTAAGAATCCCATTCTACACTCCAGAGCTAAGCACATTGAAATAAAACATCATTTTATCAGAGACTATGTTCAGAAAGGGATAGTAACTTTGAAGTTCATTGATACAGATCATCAATGGGCAGATATCTTTACTAAGCCTCTAGCTGAAGATAGATTTCTTTTTATCTTAGAAAATCTGAACATTCAAAATTGCCCTGAATGAAGTGTGGCTCTGAAGATGTAAAATGAGACTCTGACATAAACAAATGTGTTTTTGCCTCTGACTCTGATACTTCTACCAGTTAAGAAGATATCTGAGTTAGAAATCTCCAGGAACCAATCCTTTGGTATTCCTGAAGATCAGATACATCAACACGTGGAGCACTTAACGTCTAACCCTAGAACTTCTAGACAACTGTCCAGAAGAAAATCAAAGGGAAACGTTTGAGATCTCCTCGAGCAGTGTGCATACTGTTGGGATTAGACATTCATTAATGAGCCTTAATCATTTTCCCCCAAGCGTGCTAACTTGTGCTTTGTGCTAACGCTGAATAGTGTGTCGTTTTGCATGTGTTTTCGTTTAGGGTATTTAAACACTTTTTCTCACATTTCACACACTATCACTCTCACTCACTCCCAAACCCTCTCTGAAGCATTTTTGCAAACACTTCATCTTCACCTTCATCTTCATCAACTATGGATGCTCAACAACAACAAGTTTTCAACTTTTCTCAGCAAATGGAATCCAACACCACTGCCCAAAGTTCAAGCATTCCAACTCCAACTGTTACAGGCGTTTCCATTACTCCAGTGTACAAGGAACCCCATATTCTTGATCGTCAACCTCACATTAACCTAGCAACTCCCTTTGAGGGACTGGATGTGTTATGTGAAACACTGGTGGACTTCGACAACATGAGGAGAAATGGAGTAGATCTTACTGAAGAACTCCGTATACAAGGGTGGGAAAACTACTTCCAAAGGCTTTATGGCCCTGTTTACCCAAATCTCATCAAAGAATTCTGGAGATTTGCTGATGCTGATGACCACTTCATCGTCTCCTTCGTATTGGGGGTAAAGATAGTGATTACTGAAAAGTCAATTGCTTCTTTACTAAACATGGAGAAAACTGGAGGAAAAAGGATTTACAACATCAACCCTAGGTCAAGGCGCATTGCTGAAGTAATCAATCCAACCATCTTCAAACTCAACACTGAAGGAAATCCTTCAAAGAACAAAGAGCTTCATCAGAACCTCAGAGTATGGCTCAAGATCATTCTGGGAACCATTCATCATCGCCCAGCATCAAACTCCTCTGACTACATCAATGCAGATCAGAAGTGCATTCTTTATTGCATTCACAAGGGTGTAAAGCTCTGCCTTCCTGCACTTCTCTTCAGATATCTCAGAGACTCTGTAAGGGAGACAAGAAACAACATGAAACCCAGATCCTACATCCCTCTGGGTAGGCTTATATCTGATGTTTTCATTGAGAATGGGTTGGTAGATCATCTGGAGAAGAACAGGCTGATGGAAGATCTGGCGATAGATACTGGAAAGCCTCTGAACGCCAGAAATCTGAAAAGCATGGGAATTCTGAAGAAGATTCAAGTCAGACCCACTATGGACACCTCCTGGGATGCCTTGAAAGATCAGAGGAAGCTGCCCCATGGTCTTGCAAGGTTCTTCAAGAATGAACCTGTAGATGCAATCCTCCACTACATGCAACGTCTGAAAGATGAAGGAGTCGACATATCTGACTTCAGATTGGACGACTGTTTGGATTCAGAAGAAGATTTTGTCAGATTCAAAAGAGGTCCCCCTAAGAATAAATCTTCAAAGGCAAAGAGAGCAAGGATAGGAGAAACCTCTGAAGTAAGATCTCCAGCGCCTCTGCAAGAAACTACTGGTACGTCTGCTCCCTCTATTCCCTCTGAACAAATTATGGCTTCTTCTAATCCTCTCCCAACACCACCTATATACACAACTTCTGAAACCCCACCTTCTACAACCAGAACCTCACAACCTCAACCAAAATTTAATCTTGCCCATACAACACTACCTTTATCTGAAGCTGAAGAATTGAACCAAACCAGTTCTTCATCATCTTCAGCCCCAGAATCACCTCCATACCTTGAACTCTCCTCTGACCAAGAATACTCTGACCCTAACTCTCCAACCTTAGCCCAAATTCAGGCTCAAAACCTTGCTTCACAACAACCAACACAATCTGAAGCAACTTCACCTCCCCTAGAACAAACAACCAACATCCCTTCTGAAGACCAACCTTCTGAAACTCAACCCTCTGACCTCCACACATCTGATATCACCCCTCCAAACACCTCAGCTGAACCTGAACCTGAACCTGAAGCTGAACCTGAAGCTGAACCTGAACCTCTAACATTAAATCTCAGCCCTCCAACCTCTTCACCTCAAACCTCTGAACCTAACCTTTCTGTACCTACCCTTGAGGAAGCCATAATGCTGGTCGCAGGGGCTTCAGTACAAAAGGTCAAGTCTCTGACCATTAACTCTGAAGTCAGTGATGATCCTGACTCTGTAAGGACACACTGGAACAGAGTCATTGGCTGGATGACCTCTGAGGCTTTTAGACTGAAGAACGTCTCTGAACAAGTCAGAAATGGCTACATCAGAGATGCTGAGGCAAGACTCCAGGAAAGACTTGCAAGAGAAGCTGAAGCTAGAAGGCTAGAGGAAGAGAGATTGGCAAAGGAAGCTGAAGAAGAAGCTAGAAGGCTAGAGGAAGAAAGGGCAAAGGAAGCTGAAGCTAAAGCTCTGGCTGATGCTGCTGCTGCTGCCGAAGCTGAGGCACAAGCTGCTGCCGAAGCTGAAGCAAAGGCCGCTGCTGAAGCACAGCAGGCTCTGACTCAGGGGGAATCCTCATATGTTATTCCTATGGTTCTCCAGACGCTGGAAGAACTTAAGAAAGATCAGCAGGAACTCCGTGCCAGAATGGATAAACAAGACTCTGTCAATGACAACATTCAGAACATGCTGGCTCTATTGCTTCAACGAATGCCTCCGCCTCCCAACCCTTAGGCACTTAGGATTTTTGTTGCTTTGCCTTTTCTTGTTTCTGATGTTTACTTGTTCTTTTTGACTCTGTTGTTTTTTATCTGAATACAATGTTTTTCTCTTGAATTTTATTTTTGCTGTCTTTTTGATTCTGACAAAAAGGGGGAGAAGTCATTAATAGCTCTGATGAAAATACTGTCTAAATACCTTAAGCACTCTGCTACATATTTTTCTTAAAAATAAATTTATCTAACTCTAGACTTAAGAAATTGCAGAAGGTATCAAGAAACCTCATAAGCTTGGAAGCTCTGGTAAGAACTTCTGAACTCCCTAGCCTATCTCAGGGGGAGCTCTTGTCTATCTGATCTGATATTGTTTATGTTTCATCTGCTAATTAAGTTTGTTTTGTCATCATCAAAAAGGGGGAGATTGTAAGAACAAAAATTGTTCTACAACAGATTCCATGATTTTGATGATAACAAAGGATGAAACCAAAAATGGCACCCTAACGAAAAGTTTCTAAGTGTGCAGGGTTCTAAGGAAAGAAGGAAGAAATCATCAGATACAGAATCATATCAGATACAAATTATCAGAAGACCAGAAGCATCTGAAGTAGAAACACATTCAAGAAAGTCTAACTCTGAACAAAACAGCAAAATATCAGAAGCATCTGAACAAGAAGAACGCTCTAGAAGTTCTGATTCTGAACAACGGTATGTCAAACTCCAGAAGTTCTTGGCGCTATCTGAAGAAACCATCAGAACTCAAAAGAGATCAACATCAGAAGTTAGATAGCAAGATTCCAAGATCTCCAGAAACACGAAGACCTTGATTATGGAATTGCTAAATAAGGAAGAAGTAACGTTAACTTCAAGTAAAGTTATGGAAATGGACTTCCTAATACAGAAAGAGACGTTAACTCCAAATTCAAATGAATAGGAACTATTTTTGGAAAGTAATCATTCAAGGAGAGAAAGTTGCTTTGGCAACAAGCAACATAAGTTATGGCACTAATTATTATTCAAGAGTTATTATCTGCTATGATTTTTCAACGAATCCTTCTCTTCTATATAAAGGACTGCAAATCAACATTGAGAGACACAAGTACAACATCACAAGATTTTACTGAAACATCAACTTTGAGAGGTTAGAGAAAGCAAGCATACAAAAACAATCTTCATCTCTCTCAATATTTCACAAAGCTTTTGCTTGAAACGTAAAACACTTTGTTCTTACTGTTGTAATATTTGCTTATCTTAGAAGCACTCTAGATTACATAAGTTTTTATCTTTGTTGTATTTCCTCAAGTGACTTTGTGTAGTCTGTATACTTGAGAGGACTGAGAGATCTTTCTCTTAGACGTTGTTTGTAATCAATCTTTCAAGATTAGTGGATTAAGTCCTTGTTGAAGGCGAAATCACCTTGGCCGGGTGGACTGGAGTAGCTTTGTGTTATAAGCGAACCAGTATAAAAATCCTTGTGTGATTTTCATTTTGAAAAAGCGCTTATTTTCCAAACAATTCAAACCCCCCCTTTCTTGTTTTTCTCACCTTCAGTATATGCATGCATGATGATGTGATCATATGCAATGATATGTAATATGAGTATGTCTTCAAGTGATGGGCTTTGTCAGTCTTAGGGATTGAAACATTCCCGCGAGATTCCAGAGATTTATGCATTTGCAAAGGCAAATTACAAGGGTATAGTTGTAACTTGAATTATTCTGCAAAAGGCAGAGAGATATCTTGCAAAAGGCAAGCATGACTTGGCTGGGGAGAAAGGTCCTTCATGCACAAGGCAATGAGAATGCTACGATGGTTAAAAGGACTTTTAGCTACAAAAGGTAAAGGAAGACTTGCAAAAGGAAAGAGAGGATATAACACTTTCTTGTGCAAAAGGAAACGAGAACTTATTGACAAAAGGTCAATGAGAAAAGACGAGGGAGGAATAACGAATTTACTGGGGATAAGTTTTCTCGTACAAAAGTTAGTGAGAACTTTCTTAATGAAAAGTCAATCAATAAATTTCTCGTACCAAAGGTAGCGAGAGATCTTACCAAAAGGTCAAGAAAAGGATACAAGGTTGAATAATAACTCCACTGGGGATATGCTTTTCTTGTATAAAAGGTAGTAATAAATTTCTTAACAAAAGGTCAAGAAGAAAGACAAATGTTTTCTTAATACAAAAGATAATAAGAATTCTTTAACAAAAGGTTAAGAAGGAAATGAATGATTCCTCAATACAAAAGGTAATGAGAATTCCTCAACAAAAGGTTAAGAAGGAAATGAATGATCCCTCAATACATAAGGTAATGATAATTCCTGGCAACGACTGGAAAGATTTGGGGTTGAATTTCTCATGCAAAAGGCGATGAGAACTCCTTATCAAAAGGCTGAGAAGCAAGGTGAATATTTCTCAATACAAAAGGTAATGAGAAACCCTTAATAAAACGGTTAAGAAGTGTCGTACCTCATATGAAAATGGGAATACGACCTTAAGCGAAGCGCAATCGTACGCTCGCAATGATGGACTAAATAGAGTCGCCACCGAAATTTATTTATTCCTAAAAAGGAAAGGGGAAATATCGATAAAACCCAAGAAAAAAACGACAATGATTATGGTCGTCGCAACCAATATCAGGGTTCGGGAGTCGATTACGCAAGGGGAAGGTATTAGCACCCCTCACGTCCGTTGTACTCAACGGGAACCATTAGGTTAGTTGAGTGCGTTAGTGTTAGTTGAAATGTTAGGCTTTAAGTTATTAGATGGGAAAGAAAGAGGAGAGGAAAATGTTTTTGGATTTTTGACGAAGGACTAAACCTAAGTTTTTTATTAGTGGGCCTGACAAGATTTACAAATCCTGCTCCTACGTATCTCAAAAGAGAAATTAAGGCTTACGTAGTTCTGGGTAGAAAAATGTTTGTTTGTTGGTCGATTTTAGCGAAAGCTACTTTGTGTCAAATCGACGAAAACATTGTTGGACTACCCAAAACAGGTGGAAAAACATTGCCTTGCATTGTTTTGAAACAAAGTACCTTTCGTTTGAGAAAAGGTTTGAAGGATTAATCGCACGGCGGCGAGAAAAAGAAATTGATTGGTTTGATGTGTTTTGAGTAATGGCGAAAACTTGGATGGGCGAGATATCCATCTCGAATCCTAGTCTCAGGAGTGCGCGGTATACACCACGTTCCATTTCCATCTTATTTGCAAAAATGTTTAATAATCATTAAGTTTTTTTTTTAGGTTTGATTGAGACAGGGTTTAAAGAAACCGCATTGACAAGTTTAAATGATGGCGAGAGCTAAGATAGGCGAGGCATCCACCTCGAATCTTAATCTCAGGAGTGCGTGGTATACACCACGTTCCATTTCCATCTTTATTGAAAGGTTTTTAGATAGGAATTAAGTATTTTGAGTTTTTGTTGTGAAAATGACTTGACACTAGATCAAGCATTGATGAGCGATTGAGAAAGATTTGAATGAGTGTTTGAGAGAAACAGAATAGATAAATTTGGATGATGGCGAGAGCTAGGATCGGCGAGATATCCATCTCGAATCCTAGTCTCAGGAGTGCGCGGTATACACCACATTCCATTTCCATCTTTATTGAAAAGGTCTTGAATATGAATTAATATTTTTTTGAGTTTTTATTATGAAAAATGGCTTGACGTTGGATCAAGCATTTGATGAAGGTTTGAAAGCAATGTAACCGAATGGGAAAAAGAAATGGATTGATTTGTTTATTGAGAAAATACTCGACGTTGGATCGAGTCTTATTTTTGATCTTTTGGAAATTGTTGATTTTATTCTTGTGTTAGTAGCTAACTAAACAGTCAAGCAATAAAGAAATAAAACAGTAAAATTATTACACATCGGGGGAGTGGGGTACATTTTGTCAAATGGGGATTCGAAGTATTGGAATAATTAAATCGGGCCCAAACAACAAATAATGCAATGTATGAGTGTAAGTGCAAGAGAACTATCTCATTGTAAGAAGGCCCAAGAGTAACCCATGTGAAGAAAATAAATACAACAAGTTATATATACAAAACACTCGAAAATTAAATCAAAAAAAGTAAAAATCGGGATTTGCACGGATGGAAATTGAGAGACACACAAAACCTAAATAATGTGCTCAAAGTCGGTTTGCGCATGTTGACAATAATTGAAATGTCATATGCGATTAGTCGAAACGCGGCGAAATACTATCAATATATCGATAAAAATAATCACGGATAAATAACAAGAAAATTGTCAAATCCATAAATTAAAATCGATGTTTAAACAATAAAATAAATAAAAGGGGTAAACATTAAAAAAAAAAAGTATATGAGCAATTAGGTTAAGACATAAACATGAAAAAGTAACAATTAAATGGTTAAAAAACAAAATGCTCCAAGTGGGAATCGAACCCAACACTAAGAAGGAGATGAGTTGACTCCATCTCCACTCGACCATGACCTGTCTACTGTTAGACTTGCAGTGGCCCAAATATATAAACAACGAAATAAATAATTAAATAGAAAAAGTAATAAACAAATAACAAAAGGCCAGCATGGGCCGAGCATTTGGGCCCGAAGGCATCCCCAACCATTCCTGGTATCGTTTTGGGTCGTATGTGTTTGGTTCAGAGAAGGCCCGTTCCATTTTTTATATCGGCCCATATATGAAGCTGCCTAGGGAGACGAAGAGTCAATACTCTAGCCTCCAAATTAACGGGAATGAACCTAGGGAAGTGTCTTCATAATGGCTGACCAACAACAAGGAATGACAAGTGGCAGAATCGAACAGCCAAATGTGTTGGAACAGTGAAATCTGGCATGTGTATCATTTTAAACGGAAAGGTTTTTTAATAGCCATAAAAGGAAATCAACATGAGAAGTTGGAAAAATCAAAAGGGAAGGACCATAAACTACTCGTATCCTTTCCTAAAAGACAACAAAATTTCTTTTTTCTTTAAAAGAGCGATTTCTAAAGGAGATCCAAAACCGAAGCTAACACAAATTCCTCTCCTTCTTCATTCACAATCAAGAGGAGACTAGGATAAAAACTCACCAGTTACGACGAGATTGACGGGATTGGAAAGGTAATGTGGAATCCTTACTTCCGGATGCTCTTCTTTCGTCGTCTCGAATTCGGGCGCGCGTTCGCCGGCTCTACTTTCAGTATCCTTGGTCCAAACAGCGTTAAGGTGAATCTCCTCTTTCTTTTCGTTAAGGTTTTTGTGTTCTCCTTGCCGTCTTCAAAAATGGTTTTTAGGGTTTTTTGACTGATCTCCTTTTTATGAACAGTGGCCGCTCTCATTCTAGGGTTCTTGTGAATAGTAACCTCCCTTTTTATACAAGACCCCTTCTTTCCTCTGCTGCGTTTTCTGCTGTGTAGTGGAGCCTTCATACGGAGGATGCTAAAGGTTTTGTCTTCATCCTAGCTTGGTGGTCCCGGGTCTCAATTCTCTTCATTTCGAAACTTCACCGTTGGTAAAAACTTTTACCCTCATAAGTTACTCAACTGAAAAGTTTGCGTTTTTAGAACTAACTGATTTCGTGTTGTTATTATAGCAGTTTTGCAAGCTCTTAGCAATGGAAGAACGTGTGAAATTAAATGCTCTTGAGTAATCTTGATTAGCTCAGCATGCTTCAGAAGTAGTAGCATTGTGTCACCAGAAGTAGTGCTTAAGACAGGGACAAGGGCTGGAAGTGTTGATTGCTCAAAATCATTCTTGTCCTGAGACTTCGCAATGGTTAGAACCATTGGTAGAAACATTGGCTGTATCACTACATTCCTAAGTTCTGCACAAAGTGGTGGAAGGACCTTGTATCGCAACACACGGGAATCTAAATCTTTCCACATATCTAACAAGGCTTTTAAGAATCCTGACTTCTGTATGTTACCTCTTTCATGCAGGTAGTCCAAGAAACACAGAGCACGTAACCTGGTGTCATTTCGAGGAAACTGTGTACCTGTAAAATCCATTACAGTTGGCCTGAAAGAATCATTTAAAGAGAACATCCCTTGCAAGTCAGGAACCAGTTCCGACAGCATATATGGGAAAGCATCACTAGATAAGTAAGTCAAGGTATTCTTCATGTACACTTTCACATCGTTGTGGCAGGCAATCAGAGGCTTGCAAGCAATTAAATGGTAGGCCAGGTTGCCTTCTCACTCGTAAGCGATCCCTCTTTCTCGACCCTACACTGATCACAACATACAACTTCACTATTACGTAAATTTACTCCTTAGCACTTTTATTATACATCGGGATTTTGTCGTGTTTGGTGGTTCGTCTTGTCACAATTTCGGCATTAACATGATGTTCTCTTTTGCTTCTAGGCTCAAAAGGGGCGGTCGGACGGTCTTGAAGCCGAAGTAGCAAAAATCATGTCTTGTAGTTCACACCATGCCGACATTCATTTACGGTAGGCTTTTTCTTCTTTGCTCATGCCATCTTAGTGCATCGAACCTTGGTAAATTTACGCAGAAACTCGTTGTGTTTGATGCTGCAGGAGGACATGCTGAGTTTGTGGGCGTAAAGGCCCATGGTATTCATTAGGAGGATTTCGCATGGTTATGAATAGCCTTGAGTTGGTGTGTGTGTAGTTTTTGTTGTTGTAGCATGGCTTGTGATGGAGAAGCATGAGGTGGTTTGAGTGAAAATAAAGGGGTGAGTTGAATTTTTAATGAAAAATGTTCCTGTCATGAAAAATCAGATGCAGGTTGAATGTACTTTTATTGGAATTGTTTTTATTGGCCTTTTCTCTATTGTAAGTGGACTGAATGGCTTGGTTTACATTGGTATTATAGGTGGACATGGCATTGTCATGATGTTTGATTTCGATCTGGTCTAGGAATCCCAAGGAATACAAATGATAAGCTTTTTGATCTTTTTCAGAATTTTATTAGATATAGCAATTGGCTGGACAGGTTTGTCATCCTGAAATCTTAATGGATCACACTTCTCATGAATTTTAAAACCAACATCGGCCTGTCTAACTCTTTGTCCATGAACAGGTCCTTGTACTACGACAAATCCATACATACAACATAATGTAACAACAGTTGCTGTTGAGGGGATAATGTCTGTCTTGGATCATCATCTTTGATGTTCTGAAATTGTGAGCTTGCGTATGACGACGACTTAAAGGAATTCAGTTGTCGTTGTTGACATGAATCATGATAACTCCTAGAAGAGCCGAAATTTTCTGGAAAGAAAGTTGTCTCATCCATAGTTCCATCTCTTATCCCTTGTACTTGAACATGCCTCATATAGTCTTTTCCATCGTGAGAATAAGATCCAAAATCCAAAACGCGGTGATGAGTAGTAGAACCGTCATGAGGTTGAAATTCAGAATGATCAAGAGGTTTAGAACCAGTAATAGATTGCTGAGAATAAAAGCAAGGGTTTTGGTAGGGTTATGAAAAGGCTTGTTGAGATTCATGAAAAGGAAAAGAAGAAGGTAAGGTTAAGGTGTCGTTGCTGCTGATGATGAAGACACAACTAGTTCCACAACCTTTCCTAAACAGTTTCTACCTTTGTGTATGTGTCTTTGACATTGCTTAGAGTCTGGATACGCTTCCTTTGAACATCTCCATTTCTTGCCATTTGTTCTTCTGCACCTTCCGGGCTCTGGGTCTACTTTTCTGCCAAATCCCATTTCCAAAACATCCCCACCCAATTGGAGGATGTGGAAAGATTCTTGAAGATATAGAACTGTCCAAGCTTCTTTTGATAGAGAAGATAAGATCTGGTGGAATAGGTGTTCCTGTAACCATGTATTTGAAAACAGGAGTTTGTTGTTCAAGCTCTTGCCATTGGTTTGGTGTAAAAGGTGACCTATTTCTTGATCTTGCACTACTCATCATTTTTTTGAGAGTTTTTTGGTTTAGAAATTATATTGTGCTATGTAAGCTATGCTGATTTAGAAACTCCACATTCACTGGCAGGTTTTACCCAATTATCATCCAGGATATACCACGCGTTATTCGAAGAGCGAACATAGCAGTAAAGGTGGCCAGAATGAGTTTGTGAACATAAAGGTTGGAAGCACCTGCTAGCATGTCCTGTTGCAAATTGAGTTCCATGGCCAACTTCTGATGAGAAGAGAAGCGCAAGTTTTGTCCTTGTGGAGAATAATGATTGCATCATAATAGTTCAGAAGAGTCCATAAACGGCACTCACATCTATTTGGACCCATCTTCTCCTGAAATGTAAGTTTTCTCAACAAAATTGCACTGCATTTTGCCCATTCTCTCTGTGACCTTCTCTTTGTATCAAAAAGTTTTCATTTACTTCTTTTACATCACCTTGGCCCAAATCATTATTTATGTCAACAACAAGGGAGAAAAGAAGAAAAAGAAATCTAGTCATGGTGTGAGAGCAAAATTGCAGGAGTCTTAAAAAATCCAGTGACCCGTGAGCAGTGAGCATCAAATGGCAAAGGGTTGAGAAAGAGATATGAAGCCGATAGTTCAAAGGCCTCCTCTACCAAACAAGCAGAAGATAGTATGCGAAACAACCCAACATTGTAAGTCCTTGTTTGGTTCTTCATGAGAAAACTTTTCGGCTGCTTTCAAGCTATTTTTATGTAGAAACTGACCAGGATAAACAATTCTTATCTCCTTAAACTAAATGTGGTTATCTTGCATTTCCAGGTCCATTGCTCAAGTATGGTAAGATAGGAGCCTCAATTTGTGTCTGAAGGAATCTTGATATAACCAAAAACTTCTAACGAGACAGAGCTGGTGAATGGCAGTAGTCCTGTCACCTAATTTCTCTTTCCTAACCTTGAAGGTTAATTGAATTGTAGCTTATTGAAATCTAGCTCTTTCTTATTTGCCCCACCAGATGCAGTGTTGTTGCACTCAGAAGATATATCTGGTGGTGGATGTCTCAAATTTGTAATATTATTGTTAGAGGAATATAACATGTTGGTGTTGAAACTTGTGACACATGAATTAAGTTCTTCATTTTTTCATTATGTTTATAAAATACTTTTGAAAACACATATTCTCCATTCTTCTCATCTTCATCATTCCCAGGATGGTACTGATGCATTTTCCAGTCAGATTTGTAGGATTTTGACTCTTTCCCAGATCTTATATACAAAACCAAGATCTTCTTATAGCCCTTATGTACTCCATATTCTATTACAGCTTTGGTCTTACCAGTCTTGTGCCAGCGTACATGATCTTCAGTTAAGCCATGATGTTGAATATTTTGACGCTTTTGTTGACCAGTATTATATGCGTTTATTGTTCTGTGAAAAAAAAGTGAATGCTACTCCCATCTTTCTTAGCACCTGGAAGATTTTTTAAGGACGTGTATAGCAGATGCCTTGGTCTCCTTCCAATGTTGGTATGAACTCGTCGATAAGCATGTGAGGATTTGCATTACTAACACCACATTTAGACGCTAAATGGTCTAATAATTCTACATCAGAATGATCAAACTTTATACCAATCGGAAAGCCAGGCCACTCGCTAGAAACATCACTATTGTCTATACGACAGTGACAGTTTGGACATCCCCGATATGCGCCATAATCCTTTATCTGATTAGCTAAAGAGAGTGTAGTTCTTTTCACTTTCTTTGCAAATCCTCCCATGTCAATAAGCCAGCTCCTAGCCATTATTGGTATGAAGGAAATGAATGATGAAGAAAACACATTCAATAGAGAGAGCGATGAATGAATGAGTGAATGAATGATGTAGTCGAGATATGAATGAGTACGTGGAATTTTCTTGAATATGAATGGAAAATTTTTCAATGTGAATGAAGAAAATATGAATGTAAATTTGGAATGTGAAAAACGTAAAAAATATGAAATAATAAACATGAACATGAATGAAGGATATGAAGGTGAATGAAGAAATAATGCAAACGAGTGATCGATGGAGAAAGGTTTCAGGGCCAAAATCGGGGTATGACTGTTGCCCCTATTTAAACATCCTCCACCAGAGGAAAATGAAACAACACTTTTTCATTGGATCGCAGTGGGGGATGGTTAAATACCATGGAGACCCAGATTTTGATCCTGAAAAAAAATGCAAATGCTATGATATGATATGCATGGATGCAAGACTCTTTATTTTTTTATTTTTGTTAGGGACACGGTGAATCCTTAACAGGAGATGCTACTAGATAGACCAATCTGTGGGGGATATTGATGGTCCACAGGGAGACAGACAAATGGTAAAGACCAACTCGCTGGGGAAAACAATCCTGCTGGAGAATCAGACACACACTAGAGAGTACTCAAAGTGAAACTCGATGAACGACACTTAGAATACAAGAGATTTCGGAAGTAAGTTCATACATGACTTACTAACAACTCGAATATTTTGAGAAAATTTCCACAACAAGTTCATACATGACTTGACGACACTGGAATAATCAAAGAGAAAGATTCTTCAAAACAGGTTCAGACATGACCTGGTAATACTGGAATAAAAGCTCAACAGCAGGTTCATACATGACTTGACAATGCTGGGGAATACTAAGAATGGTTCTGACAGCGAGTTCAAAAATGACTTGTCAATGCTGGGGAATACCAAGAATGGTTCTGACAGCGAGTTCAAACATGACTTGTCCACAAATAGAAAGATTCAAAAAGAGTATATCAAAACAAGTTCAAACATGACCTGATGACAACATGAACATTCTTGACAAATCTAGAGATCTCTTACAAGAAAATCATCCGATCAAAAATTCTGGAAATTACCATCAATGAAAGAGTCAAAATGACCACTTTCCAGGAAGTTCTAGTTACACTTGGACTTCAAGGGCGCTGGTGACAACCAGACTTAAAGATACCATTTACAAATGAATTTGACAGATGCTGGTGACAAACCAGACTTCAAAAGGATACCAGTTACAATTAGATTTGACAAATGCTGGTGACAACCAGACTTTAAAAGGATACCAGTTACAACTGGATTTGACAAATGCTGGTGACAACCAGACTTTAAAAGGATACCAATTTCAACTGGATTTGACAAATGCTGGTGACAACCAGACTTTAAAAGGATACCAGTTACAACTGGATTTAGCAGATGCTGGTGACAACCAGACTTTAAAATGATACCAGTTACAACTGGGTTTGACAGATGTTGGTGACAACCAGACTGTAAAAGGATACCAGTTACAACTGGATTTCAAAAGATGCTGGTGACAACCAGACTTTAAAATGATACCAGTTACAACTGGATTTAACATATGATGCCAATAACAAATGGACTTGCAGACAATGTTGGTTACAACCAGATTTATTGTACCATTTACAAATGGATTTTATCAAAGTGCCAGTTACAATTGTGCTTGAGGTACCAATTACGATTGGATTTAAGACAGGGTGCTGGTGACAACCAGACTTTTAAAATATACCAGTTACAACTGGATTTTAACATTCGAACGCCAGTTACAACTGGACTTAACAGGTGATGCCAATAACAATTGGACTTGACAGAAAAAAGGCTGGTGACAACCAGATTTAAAGGGATACCAGTTACAACTGGATTTCAAAAGACGATGCCAATAACAATTGGGCTTAAAAAAAATGCTGGTTACAACCAGACTTTAAAATGATACCAGTTACAACTGGATTTGGTCAAAGACACTGGTGACAACCAGACTTAATAGACGATGCCTGTAATAACTGGTCTCAAGGTCAAGGGATACAATCAACAACGAGACCTGAGATTATGCAAATGAGCGTGAAGCACTTCGGGCTATGCATGATTTGGATTTTGCTTATATGCATGATGTATGAATGATCATGAAATGCAAATGCTGACAATATACAGACTGGAAATTAGGGAAAGCTTTATGGAGGTACTGAATCCTCAACACCAATAACTCAACCAAAGGAGTGAGTAAATGCATCAAATGAGGATCTATCAAGCTGAACAGTTACAACTGGCCCAATAATCCTTCCATAAAATGCTAAATTTATGCTCTCTGGAAATAGATGTTGATCATCCAAGGGGAGTCTTGCAACTTGAGACTTGCGGGGAAAGACGAAAGATTTCCTTTTTAATATTTCCACATGTCAAAGCAAAATTGTGTTTCACAATATGTTGAAAAATTCTTTTTGAGTTCAAAATTCATTATTAACAAATAAATGACATTTTGTATAACAAAGAAAACCAGAGAAAAATAGCAAATGATAGAATTTGACAGGCAAACTTGTATTCATTCAAGAATGGTAGCACACAAATGGCGTAGCTCCATGGAATGTTACAAATTTGAAAATGGCAATAGGGAAAGGTTTACATTGAATCGCAATGACTACTACTATCCCTAATAACAATGACTCCACGAGACCTCGCTTCTGAAGGGAGTAACTAAATTGATCTTCCATTTTTAGCTCTTTTGTGTTGATCAATGACGAACCGATGCAGTCTATGCCTTTTGTCCCTAATTTTTGCCTGGATCGCCCTTTCGGGTTTTCAATCCACCGGGACGCTCCTTTTTGCCTAAGTCGCCCTTTCAGGTTTTCAACTTAGCGAGCTACCATTTTTTTTTATCCCTAACTTTTGCCTGGACCGCCCTTTCGGGTTTTCAGTCCACCGAGATTTGTTAGGCATAGTATCTTTTGACTGCATCAGAGTTCACAGGATGAATGAGCTCTTCGCCATCCATAGTTGTGAGAAATAGAGCACCTCCAGAGTATGCTCTATTTACAACGTATGGGCCTTCATAGTTGGGATTCCACTTCCCACATGAATCTTTGTGTACTGGCAAGATCTTCTTGAGCACGAGATCTCCTTCATTGAACTCTCGAGGACGGACCTTTTTGTCAAACGCTTTCTTGATTCGTTGCTGGTACAATTGCCAATGGCATAGAGCGGTCATACGCTTCTCATCAATGAGGTTAAGTTGATCATAGTTGTTCTGGATCCATTCAGCTTCATCCAACTTGGCTTCCATCAATATTCTCGTTGAAGGTATCTCTACTTCGACTGGGAGAACTGCGTCCATCCCATACACTAAGGAGAATGGGGTTGCCCCTGTTAAAGTGCGAACTGAGGTCCGGTATCCATGCAAAGCAAAAGGTAGCATCTCATGCCAATCCTTATAAGTTTTCACCATCTTTTGCAGGATCTTCTTGATATTTTTGTTGGCGGCTTCAATAACACCGTTCATCTTTGGACGATATGGAGAAGAATTATGATGGTCAATCTTGAAACTCTCACATAATCTTGTCATTGTCTTGTTGTTTAAGTTTGAACTGTTGTCGGTGATGATCTTGCTTGGGATTCCATAGCGGCAGATAGTCTCCTTCTTGATAAAGCGAGCAACCACATGTCTCGTCACATTGGTGTAGGAAGCAGCCTATACCCATTTAGTAAAGTAATCGATGGCAACCAGGATGAAGCGGTGACCATTGGAAGCCTTCGGCTCTATAGCACCAATCATGTCGATGCCCCACATTGAGAAAGGCCAAGGTGATGTCAAAACATTCAACAATGTTGGCGGTACATGCACCTTATCAGCATAAATTTGGCATTTATGACATTTTCTTGCATAGCTGAAACAATCGGATTCCATGGTCAACCAGTAATAGCCAGCTCTCAAAATCTTCTTGGCCATGGCATGCCCATTGGCATGGGTCCCAAAGGATCCTTCATGAATCTCCTTGATTAACATGTCTGCTTCGTGTCTATCAACGCATCTGAGCAGAACCATGTCATGGTTTCTCTTGTAAAGCACATCATTGCTTAAAAAGAATTTGGATGATAACCTCCTCAGAGTTTTCTTGTCCAACAATGTAGCATCTTCTGGATACTCTTGACTTAAAAGATATCGCTTGATGTCATGAAACCATGGTTTACCATCAGTTTCTTCTTCAATTAGCTGACAGTAAGCAGGCTCGTCCCTTCGCTCGATTCGAATAAGTGGAACTTCATTATGGAATTTGACTTGGTACATTGATGCTAATGTTGCCAAAGCGTCAGCCACTTGATTTTCTACTCTTGGGATGTGATGGAAAGTGATATCGTCGAAGTATTCTATCATCTTCACAACATGAGCACGATACGGGATCAGCTTCGCATCACGAGTTTCCCATTCTCCTTTGACTTGATAGATCACTAAGGCTGAATCTCCATACACCTCAAGGATCTTGATTCGGAGATCAATTGCAGCTTCAAGACCAAGGATACAAGCTTCATATTCAGCGACATTATTCGTACAATCAAAGCACAACCTTGCTATGAAAGGGGTAAAACCACCATTTGGATTCATCAAAACAGCTCCCACACCATGACCATTGTAATTGGAAGAATCATCGAACGCGAGCTTCCATCGAGATCCTGGTTCTGGTCCTTCATCTGGGCCTGGGGTCTCACAATCCTTTATCACCATTATATCCTCATCGGGGAAATCAAACTTCAATGGCTGATAGTCTTCAACTGGTTGGTGAGCAAGATACTCTGCTAACACGCTTCCCTTGATTTCCTTCTGGGTTACGTACTGGATGTCGTACTCTGACAAAAGCATCTGCCAACGGGCAAGTCTTCCAGTCAAGGCAGGTTTCTCAAAGATGTACTTTATTGGGTCCATCTTCGATATCAACAAAGTAGTATGGCAAATCATGTACTGCCTTAAACGACGAGCGGCCCATGCTAGCGCGCAATAAGTTTTCTCCAAAAGCGAATATCGACTTTCACAATCGGTAAACTTCTTACTCAGATAGTAAATAGCATGTTCTTTCCGACCAGTTTCGTCGTGTTGCCCCAGCACGCATCCCATTGGCCCTTCAAGCACAGTCATATACATGATTAATGGCTTTCATGGGACAGGTGGAATCAAAATAGGAGGCTCTTGTAAGTATTGACGAATCTTCTCAAAAGCATTTTGACAATCAGAATTCCATTCAACGACTTGATCTTTTCGAAGCAATTTGAAGATAGGTTCACATGTGGCCGTCATGTGTGAGATAAACCTTGAGATGTAATTCACACGTCCAAGGAAACCTCTAACTTCTCGCTCGGTGCGTGGAGCAGGCATTTTTTGTATAGCTCGGACCTTGTCAGGGTCCACCTCAATTCCTCGTTGACTAACGATGAAACCAAGCAACTTCCCTAAACGAACACCAAATGTGCATTTTGCAGGGTTTAATCGTAATCTAAACTTTCTGAGGCGTTCAAACAGTTTCTTCAGATGGATCATATGATCTTCTTCATTCTGAGATTTAGCGATCATGTCGTCAACATAGACCTCTATCTCCTTGTGCATCATATCATGGAAAAGAGTGACCATGGCTCTTTGGTAAGTTGCCCCGGCATTCTTGAGACCGAAAGGCATTACCTTGTAGCAAAAAGTGCCCCAAGGGGTAATAAAAGTGGTCTTCTCCATGTCATCTGGAGCCATCTTGATTTGATTGTATCCAGAAAAACCATCCATAAAGGAGAATACAACAAAACTTGTAGTATTGTCTACCAGAGTATCAATGTGTGGTAGGGGGAAATCGTCCTTTGGACTAGCTTTGTTCAGATCCCTATAGTCAACGCACATCCTCACCTTACCATCCTTTTTAGGCACAGGTACAATATTAGCTACCCATTGTGGGTACTTCGCCACTGCGAGAAAACCAGCGTCAAATTGTCGTTTGACTTCTTCGCGAATCTTCAGAGCCATATCTGGTCTCGTTCTTCGGAGTTTCTGTTTTACTGGCGGGCAGTCTGGCTGAAGCGGAAGCTTGTGCTCTACAATGTCGGTGTCCAAACCTGGCATATCCTAGTATGACCATGCAAATACATCCACATATTCTTGTAGCAGCTTAACCAATCTCTCTTTGATGCTTGCTTCAAGCGTGGTGCCAATTTTGACTTCTTTCTTCTCTTCCTCTGTGCCAAGGTTGATCGTTTCCACCGGTTCTTCATGTGGCTGAAGGGCTTTGGACTCGTGCTCGAGCAGCCTTGCCAATTCGTCGGGGATGAAACAATCTTCCTCACCCTCTTCTTCCGCTTGGTAGATAGGGGAGTCAAAGTTATGAGAGGTAGTAAAGTCATTGGATTCAACGGGGTTATCATTTATTCTGCATGTTTGAATGATTGATTTCTTTTAGAAAATTAAAAAATAAAAGATGCATAAATGAAAAGTTTTTTGTTTTTGAAAAGATTGCCATTTTCTTAAAAGAAAGCAAAATAAATGAATAAAGAAGAATTTAACAAAATGCCTTTCATTCATTGATAATGATTATTTGAAAATGAAAAGGGGCTCTACAACATGATCCATTAGCCTTGGGCAGAGCTAAGGATTTGAAAGGAAAAATACAACAATTATTAATTTGACAAAGGAAAATTTTCGGGGATCTCAACCGCCTTCCAGTTGTTCAAAGCTGTCTCACACCGGTAAACCAAACATGGCTCATCTTCATTTTCGGTGCTGTCTTCAACTGCATTGACCTGATCTCCATGGATGAATCCTGTGTTAAGGAACACTTCCTGGATGCTTCGGGTGTTGTCCTTTGCAGGGACTCGGGCTCCTTTCACAGCGGAAGGCATATATCCCAGACCAAAGCGATCATGCTTTTCACGAATATCAATAAGTTGACCCCAACCTTCAGGGTTTCCTCCTTCGATGCTAGACTTTTCGCTTTTTAGAGAAGCGAAAGATGAACAAGCTTTCCCAACAGGGTCCTTCATTTCCACAAAAGTGGCATTGACTATTTCAAGAGCTTGGAAAGAAGTTTCCAAAGCGTCCTCATCATCCTCAATATATCTGAAGGATGAAAGGTGACTAACCACAAAGTCCTTTTCCCCAGAGATGATAATCAATTGATTGTCCACCACAAACTTCATCTTTTGGTGTAAAGTGGAGGTAACTGCCCCTGCAGCATGAATCCAGGGACGCCCCAATAAGCAGCTATATGCTGGATTAATATCCATGACTTGGAAATTAATTAGGAATACATGAGGGCCAATCAATATGGGCAGTTCCACCTCTCCAATCACGGTTCTCCTGGAACCATCAAAAGCTTTCACTACCAAGGCACTAGGCTTCATAGTTGGTCCTTGATAAGATAACTTGGCGAGTGTTCTCTTTGGCATAACATTCAGAGAAGATCTGGTATCAACCAAAACTCTTGCCAAATCATCATCCTTGCATTTTACCGAGATATGGAGAGCACGGTTGTGATTTTGTCCATCCGCAGGTAATTCCTCTCCACTGAAGCTCAAAGTATTGCAGGTTGTGATATTTGCAACTACTCCATCAAATTGGTCTACTGTTATGCCTTGCGTTACATGAGCTTGAGCAAGTACCTTCAACAAAGCCTCCCTATGGGCTTGGGAGTTCAGTAGCAGAGACAGGATAGAGATCTTAGATGGTGTTTGATGCAACTGGTCCACAACCTTGTAGTCACTTTTCTTGATCAACTTCAAGAATTCAACAGCATCTTCGGATTAAACCACTTCGGGTTCTTTAGTGGGAGCTGCGACTGTTGATTCCTTGTTTGGCCCTTGAGGAGTCACATTGAATTCGGGCGTATAGATTCGACCACTACGGGTCATTCTGCTCATTCCTGCAATATTGGTGACGTCTTCACTCACAGTTTCTGTCACCTCAGCGTCTGAACTTCCTTCAACAACCTTATCCATAGCAGTAATCTCATATTTCTAAGGCACGGCCTTGGTGCTCTCATATGGAAAAGGTGTGGGCATACATATTTCCACAGGCGACGGATGATTATTCTCAGGCGCCACCCTTCTGCTATAGTAAGGGATTTCCACTGGTTCAGGTAAATTGAAACAAGGTTCAATTACCAACACGTCTTCGATCTTCACAACGCTGGATATTTGAAGCACTCCTTTATCCATCAAATCTTGAATGTTGTATCGTACCACCTGACATCCCTTTGGGTGTGTGGCACACTCTTCACAGTTGTCATGATCAACATCAACCAGGCCAGCTTTCACCAATCGGGCATGGAATGCTGCCAAAGGAGTCTTTACATCATCCACCTTATCAACCGTAACACCAACAGAGGCGTCTTCAATGGCGTTTACTGCAGGATTTCCATGGGGAGGAAGAGGATTGTTCTTCACATTCGGTCCCATGTCCTTAAAAGACAAGATCTTGCTCTCAATCAGTTCACGAACCCTATGCTTTAAAGCGTAACAACCCTCTAGGTCATGCCCGGGGGCACCTTCATGAAAAAGACAATGTGCATTAGAGTTGTACCATGGAGGAAGATGGTCAGGTGGAGGTCCCATAGGTCTAGGAACCACCAAACCCTTTTGCAACAAGGAGGGATAAAGCTCAGTGTACGACATTGGGATTGGATTGAAGGTCGCCTTCTCCCCTTGCCTTCTATTCTGGTTCTGAGCATTTTGCCTTGGCGCTTGAGCTCTCGGTTGTTGATAAACAGGAGCTGCTGGTGCTTGCTGATAAGCTGGAGGAGCCGCAGCACGTTGCTGAACTGGAGCTGGTCGATAAACTGGAGGCGCTTGATAAGCCTGGGCAGGATGTTGATTGAATGCAGGCGTCACAACAGCTACGTATGGTTGTGGGGCGTACTGGACGGGATACATGGGTTGTTGATAGGGAATTGGTTGTTGAACATACTGCTGAGGTGGATATTATTGTGGTCTCCTTCTTTGAGGAGCTCTTCCTTGACCAGCAGTCACAACATTTGTTTCCCCTTCCTTCTTTCTAGGAAACCCTTCAGAGAACTTCTTTTGATTAGCGTTTGAAGTTCCAGCTACAGCCGCCAGTTTTCCATTTCTTACACCATATTCGACGCGAGCTCCTATAGCAACAAGCTCGGAGAGTCCCAAAGAAGCACTTCCAACCATCTTCTCGTAGAATTGGGGTTGGACCGTGTCGATAAACAGTTCGGCCAGTTCTTTTTCAGCAAGAGGTGGTTCAACCTGAGAAGCCAATTCCCTTCATCTTTGAGCATACTCCTTGAAGGACTCTTTATCATGCTGAAACATGCTCTGCAACTGTCTTCTGTCAGGCGCCATGTCCATATTATATTTGTAATGTTTTATGAACGCGTCTGATAGGTCTTGGAAACACCTGATCCTATTCTGATCCAGACTCAAATACCACTTGGAAGGAGCCCCACTCAAGCTATCTTGAAAGCAGTGGATCATCAGCTTGTCGTCCTCCACGTGTGCAGCCATTTTTCGATAATACATGATGAGATGGCTCTTTGGACAAGTATGCCCCTTGTATTTGTTGAAGTCCGGAGTTTTGAATTTGGCTGGAATCACCAACCCGGATACCAGGCACATTTCTTTGGCAGCAGATCCAAAGACGTGGTTGAGTCAAACCTTACTTCGTCACCAACAACGTTTGAGTCAACAGTCTGGTACATGTGGTTTTGATCTTCATAATGAGGAATATGCCTAGCATAGGCAGCTGGTGGAACCACAGTATGGATAACTGGATGTGCGTCAGTGTAAACCGGTAATGGCACGGCTTGTTGGACAGATTGCCCCATTTCGTGCACCACCTCCGCTCGGGGGACGAAGTCATAAGGTAGCCCATACGGAGGAAGGATTGAGGGTAACGTCCTCTGAGGTGGGGCTTCCACTGCTGGGCCCGTGGTCTCTGAAATCACGGTCGCTTGTAGAATCTCAAACCTGAAGGTCAAAGCTTGCAACATCTCTCTCATCTGGGACATGCCTCCCTTGATTTCATCTAGTTCAGCTCTAACTCGGGCGCTCTCTTGTTCTTGTTCAGCCATTCTTTGTCTTGCTCTGGCGCGAGTATTATACTGGTGTTGAAAATTCAGCATGAAACTGAAGGAAGAAAGGGCAGAGTGAGACTCTTTTTTTGAAAATGTATGAATGCATGTATGGATGCATCTTGTTTGCAAAACTCTTGGTTAGTTTCCGTCATTCATTTCAGAAATGCCACAATACTTGTTTGCAAATATTTAAAATAATAAGGAAATGAAACACAATAAAAATGAATCTCAAAAGTGATTTTTCATTAATCTCATATCAAAGTTCAAATACAAACACGTGTTTATGGTGTAACACCCTAAAATTTGCCCTCCTCTTCTTGAGACTAGTTTGACACATTGCATTTCATGTCTTAGGGCATTAGGCATTGCATTTTGCATCTCATATGGAAATAAGAAGGTCATCCTCCAAAGTCTTTTCAAAAGATGGAGAAGTTACATGATTCAAGCCTAAGGGTCTCTATGAATTGATTATCAGCCATCTGAGGGCTATGAGGTGGGGAAATGAGTTGAGACACCTCAATCATGTTCAAAAGGGGTCCATTTATCATTCTAAACACCCATCTTGAAGATTCAAAGGTCATGGTAAAAGTTACTAAAAATGGAAAGTGACCTATAATTCAAAGTTTCCAAATTTGGCAAGTTTTTTGGTCCACATTCAACTTGACTTTTCAATATCAAAGGTGTTTCAAATGGATTTTTGGTGAACATTAAAGTTGTAGATCTTTGTCTCCCCTTTCCAAAAAGTCCTAATTCAGGTCCATGTGATGAATGGTTGAGGAGTTATGGTCATTTGATCACAAGGTGTGCATGGAAATTCAAAATGGCATAACTTTTGATACAATGTTCCAAATTGGCTCATTCTTTTTGTAAAATGTTTCTCATGTTCAAGACTTCTCAAATAAGCCATTGCCATGCATGAGAGAGGCTTGTATGTCCATTATTTCACACATGTGCAAATTGAAGAAAATATTCAACATTCATTTTTGGCTTATGATACAAGCAAAATAACATTCCAATATTGGCCTTTGGTTGCTCATAAGTGAGTTGAAGCCTTTGCATGAGAAAGAGCACGTGGATTATGGCCATGCTAGCTTCATTTGCATTTTTGAAATTTGCCTCATATATCACTAATCATGATTAACCAATGGAAAGTGTGATTAGTAATGTCATTAGCATGGAGTATATAAGCTGAAACCCTAATCATAACTGCATAACTAACATTTCAGATCTGAAAATCAAGAACACTCTCAAATTTCTCCCTCTTCGAATCTTCATTTTCTCCACACCATTCTCAAATCTCTTTGCATATTCTTGTTCCTGGTGCTTCACTGAGTAGGATTCATCCATTACTCGAAGCAATTCATCAAGATTTCGTGCAGTTCAAGAGCATTCTCATGAAGATGGAAGTTGGAAATTGAGGTAGAATCAAGTGGTTTCATCCAATTCTTTTTGCACAAAGCTTCAAGGCAAGGTCAAATGAGTAGATCTGGAGCTTCATAGCGCTTTAGAGCGAGAATTCAGCAACTTCCACTTCAAGGTGACTCGAAATTCATCATCTCTTTTTGCTGTTTTAAGGTCATAGATGTGTAGATCTCATCTAGTAGAACTTGTAGATATGATTAAAATTGAATTTGGTTGAGTATTGTGCATGTTATGTGAACTAAAAATTTTGATCATGAAAATGTTTTGCTTCGATCTGGAAAATTCATGAGGAATTAGATGAAATTGATTGCATATTTGGAATGTACATGGAAAACTGAGTTGAATGATGTATGCATCTTGCATTTCTGGAAAAAATTTGTGTCGAGCTTGTCGGAGTTGGCCGGAGAAGACGACCGGAGACTGTAGCTCCGGCGTCTGTAAATTCCTAGGGTTTGCGCCATGTGGATGCCATGTGTTACCCTGCGTGGCCATATGATTGGTAGCGATTGCTTTGACTTGCCACGCGTGCCTTTGACTGTTGATGTGTGTGTGCCAACGCATTAGTGAAACGGTGCGTCTCACCGTTTGAACCTGAACCATTGATACTGAGTGTGCACCTTATCTAACGGATCATGTTTATTCTGGTTTTATTCAAATATTTGAATTTCCCTCCATTGTTATTTGTTTATTTCATTTGTTTGGCTGTTTTGAAAAATTCATTAAAAATCCAAAAATGATCCAAATGAACTCCAATTTTTTTTATAGTTTTGTTTTGATGTCTAGTTTTTTATGGTATTAATTTCATGAATTGTTGATATCTGGTTTTTAATGTGTGAATTTTTGAATCCATGTGATGTTAATTTGATATGTTGTGTTCATTGCATTGTGAAATCTTCATGTTTGAGCCAATTGATCCAATTTTTTGCATGCCTAATATTCACACATGATATGAATTTTTGGTCACTGGTTTGGAATTTTTTCTCACATGTTATCATCATTTTTGACACATAGAGAAAAGTGTGACAATTTGTGTCACATTTTTGACATTGAATTGTTGCATTTTTGTTCATCTAGCATTTGAACCTTTCTGGATTTGATCTTTTGCATATTGATTGTTCATGACATGAGGAACTTGCATAAAAAATCTCAAAGTCATTGCATGCGTTTCTGATTTGATATGAATTTGCTAAGTTGGAAGTTCATTTTGTGCACGTTTGTTTGTCCTTGCATGACATAGATCATTTGAGACACTTGCTTATTGAATTGATGCTGGTCCTTTTGAGGACATTTTATTGATTGTTTGAATGTGCATTATGTGAAAGATTGGGTTCTGTTTTGATCATTTGGTTTGGTTTTGAACTTAGTCTTTGTACTAGTGTTTTGTGCATAAACTAAATGTGCTTTGTGTTTCAGGTTTGGACATTTAGCATTGGTGGTTGATTTGTTCTCACTTTGTGAGATACAAATGCTTTGAGTTCTAACTTTTGTTTGTTTTGTAGGATTTTAAGTGATGTGCTTGAGCTCATGAGTTCATTTGAGTGCCAAGGCACTTGTGCATTAAATTGTGTAACTGTTGGAGAGTTTCACTGTTTGTTTGTTGGTTGTATGACTGAAGTACTAACTGTTTAGTCTTTGTACAGGTACCTTAGTTGCTTGTTTACTTTAGCTCTTGCTTGAGCTTTGGATTGTGGTTGATACACCACTCAGGTAGTTAGCCTCTTACTTCATGTAGTCTGAAGTCCTGTCACCTTTTTGGCAGGCATTTTGCTGGCAAGTCCTCCTCCAGAGGCTCTGTTTGTGTTTGTTTACAATTGTGCTCAAAGACCTCCAAGAGAGGCATGTGCTATCTGATAAGACCTCCAAGTGAAGAGGCAATTGACGGATAAAAGGGATTAGCAGCCAATCCCCCATTATTCAGTGAGTCGTTCTTTATGCTCGCACTACGTGCTGATGCTCCAGAACATGTGCCCCAGATCTTTTGTCCAGAGTCTGTCAAGTGGAATAGGATCCCACTTTCTGGATCCCCACGCTTTCTGTGTCATGAGCTCACCCTGGCCAGGGTTAAGAGCATGAGGTCTCATCCTCATTATCATTTTGATCAGCTTCACCCTAACGTTCAATGTTAGTGGTTAAGAGCTACAGATTACCCATTACAGTTTGGCTTGTTTGTCGAGGTTGATATGACCCCTCTTGACTAAAGCCCACACATTGTTTGAGCCTCTCGTATGGATATAGTGTGTGATGTTTGTTCACTTATGTGGGTGATTATTTTCTTTTGAGTTGACTCGTTTCCAGGATGAGTTAAGTTTTTGTTAGAGACCTCAACTTAGGGATATTGATTGCATGACAACTATTAGGCTTGAGTCTTAGTCTCCCTATTAGTTTGTTGTTTCCCTGGTCTCTGGTTAGGAGAGTGTTTTACCCCTGTTAAGGGGAAATACATCGCCCTGATTCTCATACCAGAAGAGATACGTAGGCAGGAGGTTGTGAGCAATCTCTCCGAGCAACCTTTTTCTTTTTTGTGTGTTTTAGGGGTTCACCTTTTTTATTTGTTTTCGCATGTGTTCATCCTTTCCCCTGTTAAGGGGAACTATGTCGCCCTGATTCTCATACCAGATGAGATACGTAGGCAGGAGGTTGCGAGCAATCTCTCCAGGCACCCTTTTCTTTTTTTTGAGTCTCTGTTTGTTCACCCTTTTTCTTGTTTGTGTGTGCGTTCACCCTTTGTTTGTTGGCTTTGGTGTGAGTACCCGCTTGTTCAGCGTGGACATGTGTGTGGTATGGTCATACCATGGGGTTTTCTTCTGTTATCATTTGGGGTTCATATTCGGGTTTCATTTGTGATGATTGTACGTCATCTTGGGGTTCATCTTTGGGGTTCATTTGTGACGGTTGTCACTCATCTTTGGGGTTCACATTGGGGTTCATTTATGACGGTTGTCATGTCTTGGGGTTCATTTATGACGGTTGTCATTCACATTGGGGTTCATTTATGACGGTTGTCATGTCTTGGGGTTCATATCGGGGTTCATTTGTGAAGATTGTTAATCTTTGGGGTTCATATTGGGGTTCATTTGTGACGGTTGTCACGCATATTGGGGTTCATCTTTCGGGGTTCGTTCTGAGAATCTTTTTCTTTGGTATTCGCTGGTTAGCGTTTGTTATTGTTAGGAGTCGAAAGTAAGTCCATGTATTGGCATTCTGTTTCCTGTTTTTGTTATTGTTAGGAGTCAGAAGTAAGTCCATGTATTGGCATTCTGTTTCCTGTTTGTGTTGTTGTTTGGAGTCGGATGTAAGTCCATGTATTGGCATTGTGTTTCCTTTTGTTTGTTATTGTTGGAGTCGGGTGTAAGTCCATGTATTGGCATTTTGTTTCCTTTGTGTTGTTGGGAGTCGGGTGTAAGTCCATGTATTGGCATTCTGTTTCCTTTTGAGTGTTTCTTTAGATGTTTCAGCGTCCCTTTTCGGTGTTTTGTTTCGGCGTGCGTTAGCCGAGCTACGAGTGCTCTGATTCTTACTCTGGATAGAGAAGATACGTAGGCATAGGATGCGATGTCCTAGCGAGCATGTTCCCTTTTCCCCGAACTACGTTGACTCTGATGTTTGTTACTGACAAACTACGTAGGCCCAGGATGCGACATCCTGCCGAGTCCACTTCCTCCGTTTTCTTTCCCCACCTGTTTATTATTCCAGTTTGTGCAGTTTCTTTGAGCAGTTTTATTAGCAACCTTTTCCTATTCTTTTGAGCGTGGATCCCGTCGAGTACGACGGACGTGAGGGGTGCTAATACCTTCCCCTTGTGTAACCGACTCCCGTACCTTGCAATCTCTGGTCGTAAGACTGTTCCTTTCCCTTTCTTAGGTTAGTCCTGTGCTCCCTTTCTGTCATCCCGCCGGTTATTTTTCGCGTTGCGACAGCTGGCGACTTCACTGGGGACTATAGTTGACCTCTTGCTGGTCCATCTTCCCTAAGCGAGTCAATCCTAGCGCTCTTTAGGGTAATTTTGGTTGCTTTTACTGTTTTATTTATTGCATTTATGATTATTATACTGTGATTATATGTATATTTGCATATATGTTTGCATGCATCATGTTATCACTGTGCTGGATTCTGTACAGGTGTGGTTCCTATGATTTGGGGTGGGTGTTCTGAGTGGGGCTAAAACCCAGGCCCGAGTATAGACCTAGGATTAGCGTGGTCTCATGTTGTCTCACATGTTGGATCAACATGTTGTTGTGACATGACATACCACAGCCGGACGAGGTTCTTTTGAGAGAGCCCCTCCTTGTGGAGTTTCCACTATGGTTGGCTTATCTCTTCTGGGCTGTTGACTTCGGTGACCGTTCTTTCCCGAATTTTTTGGTTTAGATGATCTTATGAGAGCTGCACGACACACCCGAAAGGGAAAACCCGTTGAGTATCTTATCCGATTGTCGAGACCGATTATCCGCCTTAGGATGACCTTATTAGAATTCACCTGTGAGGGGAGGGTTTGATTCCTACGGTTACAGGTTCTGTTGGTGACTCTTGGATGGTGACTTTGGTTTAGTTCTTGGGTTCTATTTATGAGTTGGATTTATGGATATTTATCTCTGACACGCCGGAGTTCTGTTCGTGGTATTTGTTGGCGGGTTCTGTTTATTTCGGATCCCCCGGGTTAGATTTGAGGTTAATTGTTCAGATGATCTTGTGGCTATCCGTTCAGTGACTTTCCTGTGATGATGGTGAGGTATCCTCTGGTTCCGTTTATTTCGGAACCCCCCGAGTTGGATTTGTGGTTACTTAGTCCCTTGGATGGTTGTGATCAGTTCTGAGACCGGAATCCAGTACAGTTGGTGTACAGACGACTTGGAGGATGGCACTGTGACTTGCATTCATGCATCTGCATCATTCCCATTTTGCATTCATCCGCATCTAACCCATGTTTATCCATATGCGGGGTACATTCTCGATTGAGATTTCGTTTGAGAGACATCCTGATGTCAGAATGTTATTGTCGAATTATTATCCGTCTCGATGAAACCAGGATCGAAGGACAGAATGTTCCTCATATGGATAGACATTGCATTCATGCATGAATCATAATAACTTGGTTTCTGTTTTGCAGGTGTCAGTTTCTAACGTGTTTGATTGACTCAGGAATCATTGCTCGCGCATGCAGAATCATTCCTCTGCACGTAGCTCGTCCGCACAGATACCGTACCAGACGCAACAAACCCAAACTGATGGATCCATCCAACACTGACATTCTCGAGTTGAAAGAGAAGATGAGTGAGTTGATCAGCACCATGCAAGGTTTCGCCTTGGAGCAGAAGGCAATCGCCGAGAAGGTGGAGAGGCTTGAGCTGGCTTCGGTTGCCAATAGTGGCAATAATCAAGAGGGTACTGTAATACCCCAAAATTTACCCTTCATTTTTCCTGGAAGCATACGCTTTACACCTCATGCATGCATTCATTTTTAGATCATTTAGCATTTGCATTTCATCATGGCAATCAGAATCGGATCCAAGAATCTTGAACATCATCCAAGACACTTTATATGATCTATTTAGATGACCAGTCAACACAAGGGAAAGACTTGAGTTACTTCCAACAGGGGTCTATTCGTCAGTCAAAACGTTAATCTTGAAGGAGCAAAGGTTTGTTCATGAGTTGTCATGCTCGCTAGGCGAAGCCCACGTGTTTCGAAAAAAAAACGAAAAACGAAAAACGAAAATAAATAAATAAATAAATAAATAAATAAAAGAAAAATCTTGGACTTGGACCTCTCTCATTTGAGCCCACAGGTCCACAAAAATCAGGTTATAAATTCAGAGTTTCAGTGAAACAAATATTCATTCATTACCCTATCTGGGAAAAAGATAGTGAGAGAAGAACCCTGGGGAAAAAGAAAGTGAGAGAAGAGCTAACAGAGTTCAGAGCAATCTCCAGAGACTGAAGGGAACTCATCAGCAAAGAACCAATTCCCTCTCATATAAACCCTCAGATTGCTTTGCAAACCCAACCGGGCAATTCAATTTCATCGGTCTCTCCAATCAGGTTTGCCCTTATCCCCATTACTCTATGCCTTTAATTTGAATGCTCTGAATGTATGAGGTATTATGGGTGAATTTGATACCCTTTTGTTGCATGTGTTTGACAAGAGGTTTAGGCCTCCTAGCCTTGGTTGCTTTTTGTGAGCTTTTTGTGAATTGAAAGGGCATGATTCATGTGGTTACATTTTGATTTGGGGTCAACTCTTGGTTACCCTATCTTGTTTCACTAACCCTTTTGTTGAGTTTTTGTGAAGGCACATGACTTTTGCAGGGATAACTTGCGCGGTTTCCCACTTTATTTGTGGGATAACCCCTGGAGGTTCATTCCGATTACCTGTACTGACCCACTTTCTTTGATGATGTTAGCTTGGAAGGATCTCAGGGTTTATCGTTCCTTTAATTGCTGTTACCTCGGATCTTCATCCGGGTTGTACTTTTATATTTTTCTCGCATTTTACTACTTTCCTAGCTGGAAGACCTCGATAGGAGGCAATGTTTTTGTGTTTACTTTATGTAGGTTCCTTCGTCTAGGACTTCCCTTTTGCCCTTGAGCATCCCTAAAACCCAAAGCAACACGTTAACTCCTTCTACTACAGGCGAGTAAGTCTCCAAAGGTCGAGCATCCGGTAGATTGCGTAGTAATGTCGTTCGTCCAAAACCCAATTCATAACCCCATAGTTAGCCGAACTACGGCTTGCTCTGATTCTCATTCCAGATGAGATACGTAGGCATAAGACGCGATGTCTTAGCGAGCACACACCCCCCAACCCATAGGTCAGTCGAGCTACGAAGACTCTGATTCTCATATTCAGATGAGATACGTATGCAGTGGACGCGACATCCGCGCGAGTCATTTTCATTTAACCTTTTTTTAGTAAACAACACAAGATAAACTCACACCCTTTAGACAAGAACTACAAAAGTGGATCCCGTAGAGTACTACGGATGCGTAGGGGTGCTAATACCTTCCCTTCGCATAACCGACTCTCGAACCCAAGATTTGGTTGCGAGACCTTGTCTTTTCCTTTCCTCTTTTCAGGTTTACTTCGAGCATTTCCTTTCCCTCCTTTGGGATAAATAACGCACGGTGGCGACTCTTCTGTCATTTTTTCTTTCGCCAGTTGTTTTTTCGCACACTGTATTTTTCAGGTTGCGACAGTTGGCGACTCTGCTGGGGACCCGGTTTCCCTAAGCGAGTCCCTCCTAGCTTTTGTAGTTTGTTTGTTTATTGGGTGTTCATGCTTTTGTACAGTTATTTATTTACCTGCTTTACCTTATTGCATTGTGTACATATCATTGCTGTATCTGTTGGATGGCTATGGCTGCTTGGTGATCTTTGTGAGATGAGTTCTATACCCGAACTCGAGTGCACTTAGGATAGGAGAATGGCATAGTCTTGTCAACTTGTGTGGATTTATTCCTTAGCAAGTTGACTTGTGTGGGTATGTCTCAGAAGCCGAATGAAGGGTTTAAAGAGTATGCACAAAGGCGGAGAGAGTTGGCTGCCAGAGTTCAACCACCGTTAGTGGATCGGGAGATGTCGGATTTGTTCATGGGTACCATTCAGGGGATGTTTGCTGAAAGGATGGTGGGATGTCCGGTTACCGGCTTTGCAGATATAGTAGTGGCCGGTGAGAGGATTGAAAGTTGGCTGAGAATGGGGAAAATACAGGGAAATGCTCCGTCGTCTGGAGTAAAGAAGCCCTTTGGTAATGGTCAGCGCAAGAAAGAGGGTGATTCGAGTGCTGTGTATGCCTAGAGAGGACATGGTAGGGATCGTTACTACCAGCATACTGCTGCAGTAACAATGCCTGCTGATAATCGACCCGCACAACAACAACATCAACGACAACAATTTCAGTAGAGAACACACCCCCCAACCCATAGGTCAGCCGAGCTACGAAGACTCTGATTCTCATATTCAGATGAGATACGTATGCAGTGGACGCGACATCCGCGTGAGTCATTTTTTAAGGTGAGAAAAACAAGAAAGGGGGGGGGGGTTTGAACTGTTTTGGAAAATAAGTGCTTTTTCAGAATCAGAACACACAAGATTTTATACTGGTTCGCTTATAACACAAAGCTACTCCAGTCCACCCGGCCAAGGTGATTTTGCCTTCAAAAAGGACTTAATCCACTAATCTTGAAAGATTATTACAACCAAAGTCTAAGAGAAAGATCTCTTAGTCTTCCCAAGTATACAGACTGCGCAGAGTCACTTGAGGAATAAAAACAATTTAGGTAAAAACAGAATTTGTAATCCAGAGTGCTTCTAGGATAAAGCAAATATTACAGCAATTAGAGCAAATAAGAAGTTTCATGTTATGAGCAAAAGCTCGTGAAGGATTAAGAGAGAGAGTAGAGTATTTCTGTGCGTTCAGGTGTGTCTCTCAATGAGGTTCGCCGTTCTTTATATAGAGGTGAAACGACCGTTGTAGTGATGGCAGATATTTTGTCTTGATGAGAGTTTAATGCCATAACTTTTGTTGTTTCTTGCCAGAACAAGTTTGTCTCCCTGAATAACTTCTTTCCAAATATAGTTTCTTTCCATTTGAAGTTGTAGTTGCCGTTACTCTTTCTGGATATGGAAATTCTTTGTCAGAGTCAGTGTTACTCTGTTAGTCTGAGATCTTTGAGATGTGACTTCAGAGCTTCTGATAGTCCTGTTCTTTTAGATTTTCAGTGTTGTCTTCAAATGACGTTGAGAGCTTCTGGTATTCTGATATGCCGTTGCTCAGAGTCAGAACTTCTAGAGCGCGCTTCTTCTTCAGATGCTTCTGATATTCTGATATGCTGTTTTGCTCAGAGTCAGAACTTCTAGAGCGCGTTTCTACTTCAGATGTGTGCAAAGTGAGAAAAGGGTGTTTAAATACCGAAAAGGGCGCATGCAAAACGACAGAGAAAACAGTGTTTTAGCACGTAAACCAAGTTAGCACGTTTAGAGGGAGAAATGATTATGGCTCCTTAATGATGTCTAATCCCAACAGTTCGCACACTGCTCAAGGAGATCTCAAGAGTCTGTTCCTTGATTACTGCTGGACAGTTGTCTAGAAGTTCCAAGGTTAGACGCAAGTCACTCCACGTGTTTTTGATTTATCTGATCTTCAGGAATACCAAACGAATGGTTCCTGGAGATTTCTAACTCAGATAGCTTCTTAACTAGGTAGAAGTATCAGATTCAGAGGCAGAATCCATTTGTTTATGTCAGAGTCTCATTTAACAACTTCAGAGGCACATTTTATTCAGGGCAGTTTTGAATGTTCAGATTTTCTAAGATAAAGAGGAATCTATCTTCAGCTAAAGGCTTAGTAAAGATATCTGCCCATTGATGATCTGTATCAATGAACTTCAAAGTTACTATCCCTTTCTGAACATAGTCTCTGATAAAATGATGTTTTATTTCAATGTGCTTAGCTCTGGAGTGTAGAATGGGATTCTTACTTAAACAAATGGCATCAGTATTATCATAGAAGATAGGAATGTTACTCTCGAAGATCTGCAGATCTTCTAGCTGATTCTTCATCCAGAGCATCTGAGTAGTGCACAGTGATGTTGAGATGTATTCTGCTTCTGCCGTGGACAGGGCGATGGTTAATTGCCTTTTGCTTGCCCAGGATATCAGATTGTTTCCCAAGAGCTGACAATTTCCAGATGTGCTTTTTCGTTCCAATCTATCTCCTGCGTAATCTGCATCACAATAGCTAGAAAGTCTATACTCTGATGTTTTCTCATACATCAGGCCCAGGTTAGGAGTTCCTTTCAGATATTTGAGAATTCTCTTAACTGCAGTTAAGTGAGTTTCTCTAGGATCTGATTGGAATCTAGCACAGAGACAAACGCTGAAGAGAATATCAGGTCGAGTAGCAGTCAGATAGAGAAGGGAGCCTATCATACCACGATAGAGTTTCTGACAAACCTTTTTACTGACTTCTTCCTTTTCAAGAATGCATGTTGGATGCATGGGAGTCTTTGCAGAGTTGCATTCAGCCATGTCAAATTTCTTCAGAACATATTTTATGTATTTGCTTTGATGAACGTACGTGACTTCTGAAGTTTGGTTAATTTGAATTCCCAGAAAGAACTTTAGTTCTTGCATTAAGCTCATTTCAAATTCTGCCTGCATTAACTCAGAGAATTCTTGACACACAGAGGCGTTAGCTGAACCAAAAATGATATCATCAACGTATATCTGGAATATCATGAGATCATTGTTAAGGTTTTTACAGAAGAGTGTGGAGTCAACTTTCCCTCTGATAAAATTGTGTTCCAGAAGAAAGTTACTTAAACGTTCATACCAAGCTCTGGGAGCTTGTTTAAGTCCATATAAAGATTTTTTAAGTTTAAAAACATGTTCTGGATAATTTGGATTTTCAAAACCTGGAGGCACTACGCCAAAAACTGGAATAGACAGCGCCCCTTAGAGGGCGCTTTATTACAAAAGCGCACTCTAAAGTGAAGATAAAAAATAAGGAGCGAACAACTGGAATAGACAGCGCACTTTAGAGGGCGCTTTTGTAATAAAGCGCCCTCTAAGGTGAAGCGAAAAAATAAGGAGGAGATAGAGGGACAACAATACAGGGCGCTTTTTAGAAAGCGCCCTCTAAGGTTACCCTTAGAGGGCGCTTTTAAAAAAGCGCTCTATAAGTCCATGTGCATTTCCAGTTTATAAAGCGCTTTTGGAAAGCCTTAGAGAGCGCTTTTAGAAGCGCCCTCTTAGGCCCCCTTTAGAGGGCGCTTTTGTAACAAAGCGCCCTCTAAAGTGAAGCCAAAAAAAATGGAGGGACAACAATAGAGGGCGCTTTTATGAAAGCGCCCTCTAAGGTTACCCTTAGAGGGCGCTTTTGAAAAAGCGCTCTCTAAGTCCATGTACATTTCCAGTTTATAAAGCACTTCTGGAAAGCCTTAGAGAGCGCTTTCATAAGCGCCCTCTTAGGCCCCCTTTAGAGGGCGCTTTTTTTCCACAAGCGCCCTCTAATGTCCCCTTTAGTAAACATTAAAATTATAACATACTGCGCGTTTTGTTATTTCACTATCTGTTATTAGCGTTCTTTTTCATGTTAGGGTTCTGAGGCGTTTTCCTTCCACCTCTGTTAGATCTACATGCGCGTTTCCTCCTTCTACCAATCAAAGGTACACGCTTTTCCCAATTACTGTTTTATGTTATTGCTTTGTTTTAGCTTTGCCCAATTTCTATTTTACCTTATTACTGCGCGTTTCCTCCTTCTACGTTTGTTTCGACCATGATAGCGGATGCACTAGGAAATTGACGGTTGGTTTTTAGTGACCATGATTGCGGATGCAATGGGTTATACGACCTATGAACATCTGATTTTGTGTCAACACCAGTATCATTAGAAACCTAGGTCCGAATGTGTTTGAACTCTTCTGAAATTGTTTTTTATTTATTCTAATTAGTAATGGATAATACATGGATGTCTTCCAATCGATTGTCGAGAGAGTACGAGAATGGGGTATCAGAATTCGTTAAGTTTGCCGTTGCGCACGCCGAAGACCCCAGTAGAATGATATGTCCTTGCTTGGGTTGTTGTTATGGGAAACGGGTTGACGCAGTTCAGTTGGCATCGCATCTAATGAGGCATGGAATTGATCGAAGTTATACATGTTGGAATTTGCATGGTGAGAAAAGTAACGAGAATGTTGAACCGGGGGATAGTACGACCTATGCCTCAAACTATAGTGGCGCAGATACATACGATTGTGATCGAGTTGAAGAGATTGCAGAAGCACTTGAAGGAGATCTTAAGGATTGTCCCGAAATGTTTGAGAGGTTGGTAAGTGATGCAGAGAAACCTTTGTATGATGGTTGCACTAAATTCACAAGATTGTCTGCGGTATTAAAGTTGTACAACTTAAAGGCGGGCAATGGGTGGTCGGATAAAAGTTTCACAGAGTTATTAGCCCTTTTGAAAGATATGCTTCCTGAGGATAATGTTCTTCCCAATCGAACATATGAGACCAAAAAGATGTTGTGCTCTATTGGCATGAGCTATGATAAGATACATGCATGTCCAAACGATTGCGTTTTGTTTCGAAATGAGTATGCATCGTTAAATGAGTGTCCTAAATGCGGTGTCTCGCGATATAAGAACAAGTTGTCTCCAGCAAAGGTCTTGTGGTATTTTCCTGTTATTCCGAGATTTAGACGCATGTTTCATAGTGAAACCGATTCAAGACACTTGACCTGGCATGCAGATGAAAGAATTATAGATGGAAAGTATCGACATCCGGCAGATTCACCACAGTGGTTGAAAATTGATAATGATTATCCTGAATTTGGAGAAGAATCAAGAAACCTTCGCTTGGCATTATCTACTGATGGAATGAACCCACACGGTATCCAGAGTATCTCACACAGTACATGGCCTGTGATTATTATGATTTATAACCTACCTCCATGGCTATGTATGAAGCGTAAGTACATGATGTTGTCTATGTTGATTTCTGGACCTAAACAACCAGGGAATGACATAGACGTGTACTTGAAGCCCTTAATCGAAGATTTAAAGATTTTGTGGGAGACCGGTGTGGAGGTTTATGATGGATATAGGAAAGAAAGTTTCAACTTGAGGGCGATGTTGTTTGGCACAATTAATGATTTTCCAGCATACGGAAATCTATCAGGGTATAGCATAAAAGGTCAATGTGCGTGTCCTGTTTGTGAAGATAAAACAGATTGGAAGCGCTTGGAGTTTGGTCAGAAGAATGTCTTTCTCGGTCATCGGAGATTCTTAAATTCAAATCATCACTACCGTGGATGGAGAAAGGCGTTCAATGGAGAGACAGAACAAGGCAGAGCTCCACCTATATTGACGGGTGATCAAATTTTTGAAAAGGTGAAAGATTTGGATACTCAGTTTGGCAAGCCTTTTGCCCACACACTTGTCAAAAGTGGGTGGAAGAAGAGGTCAGTTTTTTTTTAATTGCCGTATTGGAAGTCCTTGTATGTGAGACATTTTCTTGATGTTATGCATATTGAAAAAAATGTATTTGAAAGTGTTATTGGCACGTTACTCAATATACAAGGAAAGTCTAAGGATGGCCTTAAGGCAAGAAAGGACTTGATAGCGATGGGAATAAGAACTGAATTAGGACCCTTGAAGAAAGGAAAACGAACATATCTACCGCCTGCTGCTTATACTCTATCTAGAAAGGAGAAAAAAACATTGTGTAAGTTTCTAAGTGAAGTTAAAGTTCCAGAAGGGTACTCTTCAGATATTAGAAGACTTGTGTCTATGAAAGACCTCAAGTTAAAGAGTTTAAAGACCCATGATTGCCATGTTATAATGGAACATTTTCTCCCAATAGGTATACGTTCTATTCTTCCAGAAAAAGTAAGAAGCTCTATAACTAAGTTGTGTTCTTTCTTCAAGTCAATTTGCAGTAAGGTGATCAATCCTGCGATCTTACCAATGTTGCAAAAAGAAATCGTTATTACTTTGTGTGAGCTTGAAATGTTTTTTCCTCCATCATTTTTTGACATAATGGTACATCTAGTTGTTCATCTTGTGAAAGAGACACAATTGTGTGGACCAGCTTATATGAGATGGATGTACCCTGTTGAACGTTATATGAAAATATTAAAAGGGTACGTGAAGAACCGAAGTCGACCAGAAGGTTGTATGGTTGAAAGATACATTGTTGAAGAAGCGATTGAGTTTTGTACTGAATATTTGTCTAATGTTCAGTCAATCGGACTCCCCAAGTCTCAGCTTGTCGAAAAGAAAGAAGGAAAAAATCTAATTGGAAATAAAATCGTGGCAGTATCAAGGGTCGAACGGGATCAAGTGCATTTGTATGTTCTGCACAATGAGAATGAGGTTGAGCCGTATGTTGAAATTCACAAGGATGTTCTCCGAGGTTTAAATCCCAATAGAAATGAAAATTGGATAGTACGAGAGCACAATCGATGTTTTATACCTTGGTTTAAGGATCATATTTATTCAAAGTATTATTCAGATCCCGCTTCAATAACAGAAAGGTTGAGATGCTTAGCATATGGTCCAAGTTTCCATGTTTTTTCTTATAGCGCATACGCGATTAATGGATACACATTTTATACCAAAGAACAAGATGATAAAAGTACTATGCAGAATAGTGGTGTCACCGTGGTAGCTGAAGCAATGCACATATCAAGTGTGAAGGACTTAAACCCCAAATTTGCAAATCTGTCGTATTTTGGTGTTATCGAGCGCATTTGGGTGTTTGATTATGAGAAGTTTCAGATTCCTATATTTGGTTGCAAGTGGGTTGAAAATAATAACGGCATTCGAATGGATAAGTCAGGATTTTTGCAAGTGGATCTTAATAGGGTGGGATACAAAGATGAGTCTTTTATTCTAGCCTCTCAAGCTAGACAAGTGTTCTATGTCAATGATCCGAAAAGTACGAAATGGTCTATAGTTCTTTTTTCCAACAAAGTAATTGATGAAAACACTGGAGATCAAGGTGATATTGATGTTGAGATTGAATCGTTTACCAGAAATGATCAAGATGAGAATATTATATCAAATGATTCATATATTAGAAATGATCATAATGAGGGTATTTGGATCAATCCAACCGTCCGTGTTGTTAAGAGACATGTAGAACATATTCCAACCAAGAAAAGAAAGAGAACTTAGTGAAAAAGGTACAGGTCAAATGATTTTAATTGTTTTCTTTATTACAGGTAAAATGACTTTTATGATTTTAATTGTTTTTACAGTTGTCATCTGATTTTAATTGTTTTCTTTTTTACAGGTAAAATGATGATGCTGGATATTTGTTTAGATGGAGATGCTCTATTGTCGTCAAGCCTCATTCGCGTAGATGATGATGCTGGATATTTGAAAGTATCCCTCTACGACAATGGAACATGTCCATCTAAACATATATCAATTCTATCTTCAAAAGATAAGGGTTCAATGTTGGCAAGTTACATTGGTTTCCTTGTTCGACAACATATTCCGATTACATGTGATAATTGGAGAAGTCCGGACTTGAAGGTTGGCAAAGAAAAAATATGGTCGGAGATACAGGTACTTACCATATATTGTTATATGTTTTTTGTTGCATCAACTTTGCAGCCCTGTATTGTAGGCAGAATTTAGGACTTCTCAAAGTTGATTTCTTGTTACTTTGTCGTTCATAAAATACACCACTAAATTCTCTGCGTTTAATTTTTAATTTTTTTTCATCAGGCTTGTGTCTCAATAGAGGATGGGTATCTACCTAAAGTTACTTTTGTAGTGGTCCAAAAGAGACATCACACCCGTCTCTTTCCTGTCAACCCCAAAGAGACCGATAGAAGTGGAAATATTATGCCAGGTTTTTTCAATATATTTCTCAACGCAGCTGGTATATATTATCATTTGAATTTATCACGTTTTGCTGATTTTGTTGTTCTAAATTGTCAAAGGAACCGTGGTAGACACCAGCGTTTGTCACCCTAGGGAATTTGATTTTTACCTTAACAGCCATGCAGGAATTCAGGTAATATTAGCTATGTCATTTAACTTTATGCCATTGTTTACTATTTGTTGCTCAATCGCCTTTTGACAGTTCTGTGTTATTTGCATTTGGACGTGTTCTTTTTGCAGGGGACTACTTATGCTGCCATTTGTTGTTTTGGTTGAGCCTTATTTTGTATGGATGTGCGATAGAACTACTAGACAGCTTTTGGATATACAGAACATGTTTGCCACCATGGGTGGATGGGCGTTTTTGTTTAGTATTGGTTAGAACTACTAGACAGCTTTTGGATACAGTGGTCACTGGGTGTTGGTTGCTATGTTTTATTCTCTTAATTGTAGTACTTTGAGAATATGTTGTTGTATATTGTTGATCAAAGAATCATATATTAATGTTGTATATATGGAGGATTAATGTTGTATATAAATGGATTCATGTTGTATATGTCAATGGATTAATGGTGTATAACATTGGATTAAAGGATGAAATCAATATGAATTTTACACTTTTGCAGCATGCGAACAGGTTACCAATTAAATATATATCCACTGTTTTTCAAACAAATTTTTTTAAAATAACTAACACTTTAGAGGGCGCTTTGTCCAGAAAGCGCCCTCTAAACACTTTACATTGACAACTTTAGAGGGCGCTTTTTCCTGAAAGCGCCCTCTAAACACTTTACATTGACAACTTTAGAGGGCGCTTTTTCCTGAAAGCGCCCTCTAAACACTTTACAATGACAACTTTAGAGGGCGCTTCTTCCAGAAAGCGCCCTCTAAACACTTTACACTGACAACTTTAGAGGGCGCTTTTTCCAGAAAGCGCCCTCTAAGGTGTCCCTTTATGGACCACTCCAGAGGGCGCTTTTTTCTTAAAGCGCACTATAATGTGGCCACTTTAGACAGCGCTTTCTCCAGGAGAACAAAGCGCTGTCTTTACCTATGCCAGCGCCAGATTAGAGGGCGCTTAAAAGCGCTGTTATAGGCCAAAATAAGCGCCCTCTTTTCCCGCATTTTACTGCTTTCCTAGCTGGAAGACCTCGATAGGAGGCAATGTTTTTGTGTTTACTTTATGTAGGTTCCTTCGTCTAGGACTTCCCTTTTGCCCTTGAGCATCCCTAAAACCCAAAGCAACACGTTAACTCCTTCTACTACAGGCGAGTAAGTCTCCAAAGGTCGAGCATCCGGTAGATTGCGTAGTAATGTCGTTCGTCCAAAACCCAATTCATAACCCCATAGTTAGCCGAACTACGGCTTGCTCTGATTCTCATTCCAGATGAGATACGTAGGCATAAGACGTGATGTCTTAGCGAGCACACACCCCCCAACCCATAGGTCAGTCGAGCTACGAAGACTCTGATTCTCATATTCAGATGAGATACGTATGCAGTGGACGCGACATCCGCGCGAGTCATTTTCATTTAACCTTTTTTTAGTAAACAACACAAGATAAACTCACACCCTTTAGACAAGAACTACAAAAGTGGATCCCGTAGAGTACTACGGATGCGTAGGGGTGCTAATACCTTCCCTTCGCATAACCGACTCTCGAACCCAAGATTTGGTTGCGAGACCTTGTCTTTTCCTTTCCTCTTTTCAGGTTTACTTCGAGCATTTCCTTTCCCTCCTTTGGGATAAATAACGCACGGTGGCGACTCTTCTGTCATTTTTTCTTTCGCCAGTTGTTTTTTCGCACACTGTATTTTTCAGGTTGCGACAGTTGGCGACTCTGCTGGGGACCCGGTTTCCCTAAGCGAGTCCCTCCTAGCTTTTGTAGTTTGTTTGTTTATTGGGTGTTCATGCTTTTGTACAGTTATTTATTTACCTGCTTTACCTTATTGCATTGTGTACATATCATTGCTGTATCTGTTGGATGGCTATGGCTGCTTGGTGATCTTTGTGAGATGAGTTCTATACCCGAACTCGAGTGCACTTAGGATAGGAGAATGGCATAGTCTTGTCGACTTGTGTGGAGTTATTCCTTAGCAAGTTGACTTGTGTGGGTATGTCTCAGAAGCCGAATGAAGGGTTTAAAGAGTATGCACAAAGGCGGAGAGAGTTGGCTGCCAGAGTTCAACCACCGTTAGTGGATCGGGAGATGTCGGATTTGTTCATGGGTACCATTCAGGGGATGTTTGCTGAAAGGATGGTGGGATGTCCGGTTACCGGCTTTGCAGATATAGTAGTGGCCGGTGAGAGGATTGAAAGTTGGCTGAGAATGGGGAAAATACAGAGAAATGCTCCGTCGTCTGGAGTAAAGAAGCCCTTTGGTAATGGTCAGCGCAAGAAAGAGGGTGATTCGAGTGCTGTGTATGCCTAGAGAGGACATGGTAGGGATCGTTACTACCAGCATACTGCTGCAGTAACAATGCCTGCTGATAATCGACCCGCACAACAACAACATCAACGACAGCAATTTCAGTAGAGAACACACCCCCAACCCATAGGTCAGCCGAGCTACGAAGACTCTGATTCTCATATTCAGATGAGATACGTATGCAGTGGACGCGACATCCGCGTGAGTCATTTTTTAAGGTGAGAAAAACAAGAAAGGGGGGGGGGGGTTTGAACTGTTTTGGAAAATAAGTGCTTTTTCAGAATCAGAACACACAAGATTTTATACTGGTTCGCTTATAACACAAAGCTACTCCAGTCCACCCGGCCAAGGTGATTTCGCCTTCAAAAAGGACTTAATCCACTAATCTTGAAAGATTATTACAACCAAAGTCTAAGAGAAAGATCTCTTAGTCTTCCCAAGTATACAGACTGCGCAGAGTCACTTGAGGAATAAAAACAATTTAGGTAAAAACAGAATTTGTAATCCAGAGTGCTTCTAGGATAAAGCAAATATTACAGCAATTAGAGCAAATAAGAAGTTTCATGTTATGAGCAAAAGCTCGTGAAGGATTAAGAGAGAGAGTAGAGTATTTCTGTGCGTTCAGGTGTGTCTCTCAATGAGGTTCGCCGTTCTTTATATAGAGGTGAAACGACCGTTATAGTGATGGCAGATATTTTGTCTTGATGAGAGTTTAATGCCATAACTTTTGTTGTTTCTTCCCAGAACAAGTTTGTCTCCCTGAATAACTTCTTTCCAAATATAGTTTCTTTCCATTTGAAGTTGTAGTTGCCGTTACTCTTTCTGGATATGGAAATTCTTTGTCAGAGTCAGTGTTACTCTGTTAGTCTGAGATCTTTGAGATGTGACTTCAGAGCTTCTGATAGTCCTGTTCTTTTAGATTTTCAGTGTTGTCTTCAAATGACGTTGAGAGCTTCTGGTATTCTGATATGCCGTTGCTCAGAGTCAGAACTTCTAGAGCGCGCTTCTTCTTCAGATGCTTCTGATATTCTGATATGTTGTTTTGCTCAGAGTCAGAACTTCTAGAGCGCGTTTCTACTTCAGATGTGTGCAAAGTGAGAAAAGGGTGTTTAAATACCGAAAAGGGCGCATGCAAAACGACAGAGAAAACAGAGTTTTAGCACGTAAACCAAGTTAGCACGTTTAGAGGGAGAAATGATTATGGCTCATTAATGATGTCTAATCCCAATAGTTCGCACACTGCTCAAGGAGATCTCAAGAGTCTGTTCCTTGATTACTGCTGGACAGTTGTCTAGAAGTTCCAAGGTTAGACGCAAGTCACTCCACGTGTTTTTGATTTATCTGATCTTCAGGAATACCAAACGAATGGTTCCTGGAGATTTCTAACTCAGATAGCTTCTTAACTAGGTAGAAGTATCAGATTCAGAGGCAGAATCCATTTGTTTATGTCAGAGTCTCATTTAATAACTTCAGAGGCACATTTTATTCAGGGCAGTTTTGAATGTTCAGATTTTCTAAGATAAAGAGGAATCTATCTTCAGCTAAAGGCTTAGTAAAGATATCTGCCCATTGATGATCTGTATCAATGAACTTCAAAGTTACTATCCCTTTCTGAACATAGTCTCTGATAAAATGATGTTTTATTTCAATGTGCTTAGCTCTGGAGTGTAGAATGGGATTCTTACTTAAACAAATGGCAGCAGTATTATCATAGAAGATAGGAATGTTACTCTCGAAGATCTGCAGATCTTCTAGCTGATTCTTCATCCAGAGCATCTGAGTAGTGCACAGTGATGTTGAGATGTATTCTGCTTCTGCCGTGGACAGGGCGATGGTTAATTGCCTTTTGCTTGCCCAGGATATCAGATTGTTTCCCAAGAGCTGACAATTTCCAGATGTGCTTTTTCGTTCCAATCTATCTCCTACGTAATCTGCATCACAATAGCTAGAAAGTCTATACTCTGATGTTTTCTCATACATCAGGCCCAGGTTAGGAGTTCCTTTCAGATATTTGAGAATTCTCTTAACTGCAGTTAAGTGAGTTTCTCTAGGATCTGATTAGAATCTAGCACAGAGACAAACGCTGAAGAGAATATCAGGTCGAGTAGCAGTCAGATAGAGAAGGGAGCCTATCATACCACGATAGAGTTTCTGACAAACCTTTTTACTGACTTCTTCCTTTTCAAGAATGCATGTTGGATGCATGGGAGTCTTTGCAGAGTTGCATTCAGCCATGTCAAATTTCTTCAGAACATATTTTATGTATTTGCTTTGATGAACGTACGTGACTTCTGAAGTTTGGTTAATTTGAATTCCCAGAAAGAACTTTAGTTCTTGCATTAAGCTCATTTCAAATTCTGCCTGCATTAACTCAGAGAATTCTTGACACATAGAGGCGTTAGCTGAACCAAAAATGATATCATCAACGTATATCTGGCATATCATGAGATCATTGTTAAGGTTTTTACAGAAGAGTGTGGAGTCAACTTTCCCTCTGATAAAATTGTGTTCCAGAAGAAAGTTACTTAAACGTTCATACCAAGCTCTGGGAGCTTGTTTAAGTCCATATAAAGATTTTTTAAGTTTAAAAACATGTTCTGGATAATTTGGATTTTCAAAACCTGGAGGTTGGTTGACATACACTTCTTCTGATATATAACCATTAAGGAATGCGCTCTTGACATCCATTTGATATAATTTGATAGAATGGTTTATAGCGAAAGATACAAGAAGACGAATAGATTCTAACCTTGCGACTGGAGCAAAGGTTTCATTGTAGTCAATACCTTCTTGTTGACTGTAACCTTGAGCTACCAGTCGAGCTTTGTTTCTGACGACTTCTCCTTTCTCATTCAGTTTGTTTCTGAATACCCATATGGTTCCGATAACGTGAGTGCCTCTGGGCTTGGGAACAAGATCCCAGACATCATTCTTTGTGAATTGATCTAACTCTTCTTGCATGGCTAGAACCCAATCGTTATCTTGAAGTGCCTCATCACAGGACGTAGGCTCGATCAGAGACACTAGTCCCAGAGGAGTCTCTTCAGAGGTCTTGAAGGTAGATCTGGTTCTGACAGGTTCGTCCTTGTTACCCAGAATCAATTCTTCAGATATGTTGAGGCGACTTTTAGCTTTCTTTGGGATTAATGGAAGATTAATTTCCTCATGATTTTGAATGGCAATTGCTTCTGGAGCTTTGTCAGATCTTGCAAGAGTGATTTCTAAATCTGCAAAATTCTCAACTAGCTTTGACTTTTCAGGGTCAAGCTTATCGTCAAATCTGACATGAATTGATTCTTCCACAATTTTGGTTTCTGTATTGTATACTCTGTAGCCTTTAGAGCATTCTGAGTATCCTAACATAATACCTTTCTGTGCTTTGGAATCAAACTTGTTCAGATGTTCTTTAGTGTTTAAAATAAAACAGGAGCATCCAAAAGGATGAAAATATGAAATGTTTGGTTTTCTTCCTTTACACAGTTCATAGGGAGTCTTTTCCAGAATAGGTCTTATGGAGATTCTATTCTGAATGTAACACGCTGTATTTACAGCTTCGACCCAAAAGTGCTTAGCCACATTCGTTTCATTGATCATGGTTCTGGCCATCTCTTGGAGTGTCCTATTCTTCCTCTCTACAACTCCATTTTGTTGTCGAGTTCTAGGGCAGGAGAAATCATGGGATATTCCATTAGAGTCAAATAATTCCTCAAAAGATTTGTTTTCAAATTCCCCACCATGATCACTTCTGACTCTTACAATTTTAGAGTCAAATTCTTTTTACACTTTGGAACAGAAGCTAGTGAATACAGAGTGAGACTCACTCTTGTGCTTTAGGAATTTTACCCATGTCCAGCGACTGAAATCATCAACAATGACTAGTCCATATTTCTTTCCATTGACTGATGCTGTTTTCACAGAACCAAATAGATCAATGTGAAGAAGTTCCAGAGGCTTAGAGGTAGTAACAATAGTTTTCTTTTTGAAAGCTGTTTTTGAAAATTTTCCCTTCTGACATGCTTCATACAGAGCATCTGAAGAAAAATTCAGTTTAGACAGGCCTCTGACTAACTCGAGTTTATTTAGCTGAGATAATTTCCTCATGCTAATGTGGCCCAAGCGTCTATGCCATACCCATTGCTCTTCGTGAACGGACATCAGACACTTCACATTTTGTTCTTTTAAATTAGACAGATTAATTTTATAAATATTGTTTTTCCTCTTGCCTGTGAATAGGACAGAACCATTGTTTTGATTTATGGCTTTACATGTTTTTTTATTAAAGATTACATCATAACCGTTATCACTTAATTGACTTATGGATAACAGGTTATGCATTAATCCTTCTATGTAAAGAACATCATATATAGAGGGAAGAGTACCATTACCAATAGTTCCTGGGCCTCTGATCCTTCCTTTATGATCTCCTCCGAAGCCTACGAATCCAGCGTCTTTAAGTTCCAGGCTTTGGAACATAAACTTTCTTCCCGTCATGTGTCGCGAGCATCCAGAGTCCAGGTACCATGACTGGTGTTTGAACTTTGCTGCATAAGATATCTGCAACATAAACAATCTTATCTTTTGGTACCCAGAGTCTCTTGGGTCCTTTATGATTAGTTTTCCCAGAGTTTCTGATTACCTTGGGTTTTCTAGCATTGTCAAATTTTTGTTCTTGTGTGTGTGTATAGTGATATGAAAATGGGGATTTAGGTTGGTCACTAGTAGAAGTTTTATCTTCCTTAGGATCATACCCAATTCCTCTTCTATTGTTCTGACTGACTCCATAAATCATGGATGCCATTACACTCCTTCCTATCCCATTTTTCAAAAACTTTTGAAAGGCTTTTTCGTATTTATAAATTATCGTGTTTGAAGTTTGTGGAGCTTGAGATAACGCTTCTTCTAGTTTTAAACAATTTTTCTTTGCAGCATCTCTTAGTGATGTTAAAACTTTGTTTTCATCTTTTAGTTCTAGAACTGTCATCTCAAGTTTGCCACATTCTTCAAATTTTTCTTCTAGACAGCCTTTTATTGCTTTAATATTTTGTTTTAATTTCTGATATGAGCTAAGAGTTTCAGACAAGCATGATTCTAGGTCAGATCGAGAGAGTTCAGAAAATACCTCTTCTGATTCAGATTCTTCATCTGAAGTGTTTCTGGATGTGGTAGCCATGAACGCCACATTGGCCTGTTCTTCAGAGTCAGATTCTGATGAATCAGAGTCACTATCATCCCAGGTGGCCATTAATCCCTTCTTGGTTCTGAGGGAGTTTTTCTTGAATCTCTCTTTTCTGGAGCTGTCTTTCTTTAACTTTGGGCATTCGTTCCTGTAGTGACCTGTTTCTTTACATTCATAACAAGTAACATCTTTGTTTGTTTTACCTTTTGAGGTTGATTCTGATCGATCCCCTCTGGGTCTTGGTCTCCTGAAGTTATTGTTCCTCTTTTTCCAAAGTTGTTTAACTCTTCTAGTTAAGAGGGACAATTCTTCTTCATCATCAGAATCTTCCTGTTCAGAGTCATCAGCATCTTCTATTTTGGTCTGGAATGCTTTGTTTCTGTCAGATTTGCGTCTTTCAGATCTGGACTTTAATGCTACAGACTTGTTCTTCTTCTGAGGCTCATCTTCCTCTAGTTCTATCTCATGACTTCTGAGTGAACTGACAAGCTCTTCAAGACTGATGTTGTTCAGATCCTTTGAAAGCTTCAGGGTAGTGAACATGGGTCTCCACTTCTTTGGCAAGCTTCTGACTATCTTTTTGACATGGTCTACAGTTGTGTATCCTTTGTCTAGAACTTTGAGACCTGCAATAAGAGTTTGGAATCTAGAGAACATTACCTCTATGGCTTCGTCATCCTCCATTTTGAAGGCTTCATATTTCTGGATTAGAGCCATAGCCTTTGTTTCTTTGACCTGAGAGTTTCCTTCATGAGTCATCCTCAGAGAGTCGAGTATGTCTTTAGCTGTTTCTCTGTTGGTAATTTTTTCATACTCGTTGTACGATATGGCATTGAGAAGTATCGTTTTGGCTTTGTGATGATTCTTAAATTCTCGCTTCTGATCGTCTGACATCTTACTTATGGGAACTTCAACTCCAGCATCTATTACAGGAGGTTTGTATCCATCTGTGACAATGTCCCAGAGATCAACGTCATAGCCCAGAAAGAAACTTTCAATTCTATCTTTCCAGTAATCGAATTTCTCTCCATCAAAGACAGGAGGCTTAGAATTGTAACTGTCTCTCTCATTTGTGTGGGCCATAGTTTTTCTCGTTCTGGATCTCTCTACACTGTTAAGTGTTTGATTAGAAAATCAATAACAGAGCCGAAGCTCTGATACCAATTGAAGGTGAGAAAAACAAGAAAGGGGGGGGTTTGTATTGTTTTGGAAAATAAGCGCTTTTTCAGAATCAGAACACACAGGATTTTATACTGGTTCGCTTATAACACAAAGCTACTCCAGTCCACCCGGCCAAGGTGATTTCGCCTTCAAAAAGGACTTAATCCACTAATCTTGAAAGATTATTACAACCAACGTCTAAGAGAAAGATCTCTTAGTCTTCCCAAGTATACAGACTGCGCAGAGTCACTTGAGGAATAAAAACAATTTAGGTAAAAACAGAATTTGTAATCTAGAGTGCTTCTAGGATAAAGCAAATATTACAGCAATTAGAGTAAATAAGAAGTTTCATGTTATGAGCAAAAGCTCGTGAAGGATTAAGAGAGAGAGTAGAGTATTTCTGTGCGTTCAGGTGTGTCTCTCAATGAGGTTCGCCGTTCTTTATATAGAGGTGAAACGACCGTTGTAGTGATGGCAGATATTTTGTCTTGATGAGAGTTTAATGCCATAACTTCTGTTGTTTCTTGCCAGAACAAGTTTGTCTCCCTGAATAACTTCTTTCCAAATATAGTTTCTTTCCATTTGAAGTTGTAGTTGCCGTTACTCTTTCTGGATATGGAAATTCTTTGTCAGAGTCAGCGTTACTCTGTTAGTCTGAGATCTTTGAGATGTGACTTCAGAGCTTCTTATAGTCCTGTTCTTTTAGATTTTCAGTGTTGTCTTCAGATGACGTTGAGAGCTTCTGGTATTCTGATATGCCGTTGCTCAGAGTCAGAACTTCTAGAGCGCACTTCTTCTTCAGATGCTTCTGATATTCTGATATGCTGTTTTGCTCAGAGTCAGAACTTCTAGAGCGCGTTTCTACTTCAGATGCTTCTGATCTTCTGGTAATTTATATCTGATTTGACTCTGTATTTGATGAAGCGATCAGATTCCTTTCTTCTTGTTTAGAGTCCTTCACACTTAGAAGCTTTTCGTTAGAGTGCCATTTTTGGTTTCATCCTTTGTTATCATCAAAATCCTGGAATCTGTTGTAGAACTATTTTTGTTCTTACAATTTTCATTTAACCTTTTTTAGTAAACAGCACAAGATAAACTCACACCTTTTAGACAAGAACTACAAAAGTGGATCTCGTAGAGTACTACGGATGCGTAGGGGTGCTAATACCTTCCCTTCGCAGAACCGACTCCTGAACCCAAGATTTGGTTGCGAGACCTTGTCTTTTCCTTTCCTCTTTTCAGGTTTACTTTGAGCGTTTCCTTTCCCTCCTTTGGGATAAATAACGCACGGTGGCGACTCTTCTGTCATTTTTTCTTTCGCCGGTTGTTTTTTCGCATACTGTATTTTTCAGGTTGCGACAGCTGGCGACTCTGCTGGGGACCCGGTTTCCCTAAGCGAGTCCCTCCTAGCTTTTGTAGTTTGTTTGTTTATTGGGTGTTCATGCTTTTGTACAGTTATTTATTTACCTGCTTTACCTTATTGCATTGTGTACATATCATTGCTGTATCTGTTGGCTGGCTATGGCTGCTTGGTGATCTTTGTGAGATGAGTTCTATACCCGAACTCGAGTGCACTTAGGATAGGAGAATGGCATAGTCTTGTCGACTTGTGTGGAGTTATTCCTTAGCAAGTTAACTTGCAAGCCCATTCACTTGGTGGAGGTCATGTTGAGATCAATAATGTCACACAAGTAAGTTGTGGTTAGATATTACTTTTTCCAATATAGACCTTAGAAGCCGATGACCTTAGTTTACCAAACCCATCTTGGCCTATTCGTAGGACGTAGTGCGAAAGTCGTTCAAGTGTAAGATTTGATACGATTGTTACGTGATACTACACTCATAAGAGTCTCTCTTGAGAATATTTTTGGAATACGAGTGGTCGTTCCTCCGATAATATCCGAAAGATGGGATTATGACTATGGGAACCTTTTGTAGAACATGTTTGGCAGGTTTAAACCTTAGTACACTCCTTTTGGGTGGTTCTTAACCTAAACTCCATGCTCGTGACTTGCAACAAACCCTTGATTCATGGTTGATCCGATCAGGTATCCTTAATATCAATGAAACTTGGGTGTTGATAAGGTGTAAACCATAATCCACCAAAATGGGTGGTTGATATTAAGGATAACATGATCCACCCCATGACCTTTGTTGGTGTGCTCTTAATTTCTCTCCAGACAGTGCAACCGGACAGATGTTCAAGCAGATACAACGATCCGGATTCCCATGCCACTGCATTGCATTCACATCATTTTTCATTCATATCATTTAACACATATTTATCTATTCCCAGGGGCTTATATCTTCTTCTTGATTCTAGTCGGGGTTTTTTTCTTACACAGTTTATCAAATGTGAGACTGGAATCAAGGGGGTAGAATACTTGTGGAACTGATAAACATGTCATTGCATTTGCATACACATTAGCATGTCGTGCATAATAGGTACCTCCACAGTATTCTCAGTTTATTTGGTGTTCCACTAGCAGGATAGCTGACCCAGGCATTCACCGGTACGGTACCCGCAGAAACCAACAAAGAGTAATGGAAAGCCTACAGGCAGAGTTCGCCGAGATGAAGATCCGCATGAACCAATTCATGGATGTGGTTCAAGGGGTGGCTCATGGACAACAAGAGCTCAGGCAGATGATGCAGAGGAATCCCGCCACTACTCAACTAGAGACGTTGACTAATCCTCCAGCTGGAGAGGCTAACGGACCCAATGGACCGGGGCCTACCCCAATCCTACATGTCACCTCCGGTCAACCACCCGTCCATGATGATCAGGACGATCAATTTCCCCTGCTTCAGGAAGACTTTGGTATGGATCATGGTATGGACCCCATGTTTAGAGGATTGGAAGAGAGGTTGAAGGCAGTGGAAGGACATAATCCTCTGGGAGTAGACGTTGTTGACTTGGGATTGGTCCCAGGCGTGAGGGTGCCACCGAAATTCAAGGTCCCGATATTTGACAAATACAATGGCAACTCTTGCCCGAAGACCCATGTGCAAGCCTATTTCCGTAAAATGGTTGCATACTCCGATGATGAAAAGTTGCTTATGTACTTTTTCCAGGACAACCTAGCTGGGAAATCCCTGGAATGGTATATGAGGCTGGACAGAGCCCACATACGTTGCTGGAGGGATTTGGCTGAGGCTTTCATGAAGCAGTATTAGTATAATGCAGACATGGCTCCGGACAGAACTCAACTTCAGAATTTGTCTCTTAAAAGCAACGAGTGCTTCAGGGAATACGCTCAACGCTGGAGAGAAACAGCTTCCCGTGTTCAACCTCCTATGTTGGAGAAGGAAATGGCTAACATGTTCATGAACACTCTGCCAGGACCTTATTTGGAGCGCCTGGTGGGTTATAATGCCTCCAATTTTGCTGATGTAGTCTCTACCGGAGAGAGGGTGGAGAATTACCTGAGGACATACAAGACCCAAAGTGGAGATGGATCCTCATCAGGGGTGAAGAAGCCGTTCATTCAGGGACAAAAGAGGAGAGAAGGGGATGCAAGTGCCATATCTTCTTATCAGAACAGGGATAACCGGAGGAATAACTTTTAGAACTATCATCAGCAACCGTATGTTGCGGCTATGACCACTCCAGCTGCAGCACCACCACAACAACAACAACCACAACGTCAACCAGCTCAGTACCAACCACAACAACCGGGTAACAGACCCGCCTATCAACCGAGGCCAAGGACGATGGACCGGCGTTTCGACACTCTTCCAATGTCGAACGCTCAGTTGCTTTCTAGTCTTTAACAACTATAACTTGTGCAGTTGCGCACTCTGGCTCCTCCCGTTGGTAGGCTTCCGGTGGGTTATGACGCCAACGCTAGGTGTAGCTTCCACTCTGGGGCACCTGGCCACAATATTGAGAACTGCAAAGCTTTTAAGCACGTAGTTCAGGACCTCATTGATTCAAAGACCGTTAACTTTGCACCAGATCCTAATGTCGTCAACAATCCCATGCCCCAGCATGGTGGAGCCAACGTTAACATGGTTGAAGGAGAAGTCAAATTAGTCTCTGCGGTCAACAATGAAGATGGGGATAGTGATTGCGACATCGATAATTGGGTGCGTCCGAGGATCCCGGGTGAAGTTCTCAACAATTGGTCTTCTGAGGAGATTGTCCAAGCCACTTATCTGGAGGAGTAATTTTCTTTGTTTATTCATGCATATCCAAGTCTTACGTTCCGCCAGGGCGTAATGACTCATTGTAGGTCTCATCTATGTGACACTTGCATTTTTTATCATAAATAAAGGACGTCTTTTTGCATTCAAATATTTCGTTCCCTGTCTTTCTATTTTTTAAGTTTTTCAAAAAAAAAATGGCAATGTTTTGTTTAGTTTCCACTTTTTTTCACACTCATAAGCACATACCATCACTCATGCAGATGCACATCACCGGATCCTATTGATAACGGTTCTGCTATGGCTCGCTTCGACTTTGAAAATCCAATCTTTCAAGCTGAAGAAGAGGGTGATGAAGAGTGTGAACTCCCTGAAGAACTTACCAGGTTATTAAAACAAGAGGAAAGGGTCATTCAACCGCATCAAGAGTCTGTTGAAGTGATTAATCTCGGCACCGAGGATGCCAAGAGAGAAATCAAGATAGGGGCTGCTTTGGAAGACAATGTGAAGAAGGGGTTGATTGAATTGCTGCAAGAGTATGTTGACATCTTCGCTTGGTCTTATCAGGACATGCCAGGGCTTGACACAGACATCGTGGTACATCGCTTGCCGCTCAAAGAAGGTTGTCCTCCGGTCAAGCAGAAGCTCAGAAGAACAAGACCAGAGATGGCTGTCAAGATAAAGGAAGAAAGGCAAAAACAGTTGGATGCAGGGTTTCTAGCAGTCACAAATTATCCGCCATGGGTTGCAAATATCGTTCCGGTACCTAAGAAGGATCGAAAGGTACGGATGTGTGTTGACTACCGGGATCTGAACAGGGCTAGTCCTAAAGATGATTTCCCCTTACCTCACATTGACGTTTTGGTGGATAACACGGCTCAGTTCTCGGTATTCTCATTCATGGATGGCTTTTCTGGCTATAATCAAATTAAGATGGCACCAGAAGACATGGAGAAGACAACATTCATAACCCCATGGGGCACCTTCTGCTACAAGGTGATGCCGTTTGGTCTGAAAAACGCTGGAGCAACATATCAACGAGCTATGGTGACTCTTTTCCATGATATGATTCATCATGAAATCGAGGTTTATATTGACGATATGATTGCCAAATCTCAGACAGAAGAAGAACATTTGTTGAATTTGCAGAAATTGTTTGAGCGTTTGAGGAAATTCAAGCTGAGGCTTAATCCGAACAAGTGTACTTTCAGGGTGAGATCTGGGAAACTGTTGGGTTTTATTGTTAGTGAAAAGGGGATCGAGGTGGATCCTGACAAAGTAAAAGCGGTACAGGAAATGCCTGAGCCAAGAACAGAGAAACAAGTTTGTGGTTTCTTAGGGAGGTTGAACTACATTGCAAGGTTCATCTCCCACCTAACAGCCACGTGTGAGCCGATATTCAAATTGTTGAGAAAAGATCAGGCTATCAGGTGGAATGATGATTGTCAAAGGGCGTTCGAGAAGATAAAAGAGTATTTGCAGAATCCTCCTATCCTTGTGCCTCTGGTCCTAGGGAGACCGTTGATTATGTATTTGACAGTACTAGACAATTCCATGGGTTGTGTTCTCGGTCAACACGACGAGACAGGTAGGAAAGAGCATGCCATCTACTACCTGAGTAAGAAATTCACAGATTGCGAGTCGAGATACTCAATGCTTGAAAAAACATGTTGTGCACTTGCATGGGCTGCTAAGCGATTGAGACAATACATGTTGTCTCACACAACCTTACTGGTCTCCAAAATGGATCCAGTCAAGTATATATTTGAGAAGCCAGCTCTCACCAGAAGAGTTGCTCGTTGGCAAATGGTACTGACAAAGTACGACATCCAGTATACTTCCCAGAAAGCCATCAAGGGGAGTATTCTGTCAGACTATCTTGCTCAACAGCCGGTTGGAGATTATGAGCCGATGAAGTTTGACTTTCCAGATGAAGACATCATGTTCCTCAAGATGAAAGACTGTGAAGAGCCAGTTGTTGAAGAGGGACCTGATCCAGACGAAAAGTGGACTTTAATGTTTGATGGGGCCGTCAAAGCCAGAGGAAGTGGAATTGGTGCTGTCATTACAACTCCGAAAGGTGCCCACATGCCTTTCACCGCTCGTCTGACTTTCGAGTGCACCAATAATGAAGCTGAGTATGAAGCCTGTATCTTGGGTATTGAGCAAGCCATTGATTTGAGAATCAAGACTTTGGACATCTTCGGAGATTCAGCTCTGGTAATCAATCAAGTGAATGGTGATTGGAACACTCTCCAGCCTACTCTGGTCTCCTACAGAGATTACACGAGAAGACTGTTGACTTTCTTCACAACAGTAAAGTTGTACCATATACCTCGTGATGAGAACCAGATGGAAGATGCTCTTGCTACTCTATCGTCCATGATCACGGTGATCCGCTGGAACCATGCTCCCAAGATCGACGTGATGCGCCTTGATAGTGTTAGACGGTGTGGCTAGTGATCGAGAGGGGGGGTGAATAGATCACCTCTTTTAAATTTAACGGATTTGAAATTTTATCAGAGTTTTCAAAGTTGGCGGAAAAATCAGTCCCGAATCGACTTCCGTCTATTCTGAACCGCTACTAGAAAGCCGGACACACAAGTTTAATTGCTGGATTTTAATGAGAATGACAGAACCAATTCACACCAGAATTTTAACTAATTGAATGCACTTATCATTAAAGTCTATTTCCAATGAATAAAATCTAGCTAACCGTTTTATCAAACAGTTGGTGTGTATGTGATCAATGATAAACAGCAATGGAGTTTGATTAAAGTTTTCTTGCCACTGCTGTCTTGAAAAAGAAACAATCACCACACACTAACTGAAATAGCTAAAACAGTTTGAAAAACGTAAAGAGGAGTAAGGTAAGAGTACGATACGCAGAGATTTGGTAAGGAAGTTCCCCACGTCGTCCTCGCGTGTGGGTACGTCTCCCTCTCAATTTCAAATGAAATTGAGAACTTTGATTATCAATTATTGCCGAATCCGTTGATACAAGGTTATGATACAAAGACAGAATTCTAAACTCTAAGAACCTCTTCTTGTATAAACCTTCACTTGATCTGAGCACGATCAAGATTTTCCTGCACAAAGTTGCAAACAATTCACCGGTTCCACGACCTGCTTGCGAAATCCCCCGATCTCCAAACGCAACGCTGCGGCTGAATATGTTCTGCAAATGTGACTCCCAAACCCTCAAGAACGTTCCAGTTCTTGAAGGACAAACCAGTAGGTTTTTCCTAGAAACCCCCTTCAATCTTCGACTCAGCTAGATCCTCGATCGTTCCACTGCAAACCACAGCTAGATCCTTGATCGTACCACTGAACGTTATCTCGATGCTTCTTTAATCCAAAGAACAAGAATGGTTATGTATAAATGTTCTTGAAGAAAAGTGATTGAGAAGATGAAGAAGATGAAGTCTCTTTCAGGTTTCTAAATGCTCTCAAACAATTGCTCCAACACTGCTTTTGATCTGTGTTCAATTGTTTTCCCTCAATGAATTCGTGTTTTTGCACTGCTGTTGTAACCTGTCTTTTATATGCTGCAAAACAGTTGCTGTTATACCACAAAACAACTTTATGTATTGATACATAATAGTGTGCATCGATGCATACTGTAGGATATGTGTATTTTTGGTGAAATTGATTATTCATGTATCGATGCAAAAGTCGTGTGTATCGATGCATGTGATTATTACACTAGTATGTATCGATGCCTAATGCGCATGTATTGATACACAGGCTGTTTCAATTGGTCATGTATCGATGCAGGGATCGTGTGTATCGATGCATAGAGTATTTTGTCTTCCATGTATTGATGCATGACTCGTATGCATCGATGCATACTGAACAGAAAGGTTTTGTGATTTATCACATGCTGTATGTATCGATGCAGAGGCTTTATGTATCGATGCATACTGACATAAGATGCATTTTAATTGTTATTTAAAGGTAAGTATCAATGTAATTTTATATATACAGTTATGCAACAATAGAGTGGGATGAAAAACATAATAAAACACACATGTATCATGTAATGCAATGCACAACCAACATTTGGATGATGATCACACAATTTGCTATCATTAAAAATTAATTCAAGGTAAAGAATTCTCTCACAAACTCCCCCTTTTTGATGATGGCAAATTCTTGGCAAGATGTGTGATACTCCCCCTGAGTTTGTGCATATCTGCATTTTCTCCCCCTTTGTCAACATCAAAAAGAGGAAGAGACAAATTTATCAAGGTAGCATAGTGTAGCAGGACATGGCAAACAATGGATAACAGGCTATCAATCACAAAGAATGAAGAATAAGGGCAATAACAATAGAGATAAACAGAATTGGAAAAGCGTTTTAAAGATACGAACGAGTTTAAGAGTTACATAAGCTAAACCATAGTGTTCAACAAAAGAAAAACTAGAGCAATATGAGATGAAATGAGATGAAATGCAGGTGGGTTAATTTGGATTGTTGCCACCACAGGACTCCTCATCATGTTTGTCAGGATCTCGGTAGCTTGGCGGAGGCGGAGGAGGAGGCATTGTGTCCGGATTTTGGCCCATGAAGGAGTATTGCCTAAATCGGTTCTGAACTTCAATGCTTCTAAAACTGTCCATAATCCCAGGATTTTCACGGCAGTCATCCATAAAGCCGGACATTTCGTTGTAGAAAACTTGATGCCATTTAACTAAGTCTTGGTGCCAAGCGTGTTGATTGTGATACATCCGTGTATGCTCATCATGCCAGTCCCGATGCTCGTTGTGCCATTCAGATTGTTAAACATGCCAGTATCGTGCTTCTTCATGGCGTTCTTTGTTGACAATTTCCATCTGTTGAAGCATATGAGTGATGTCCGCATTTGGTGTTGGGGCTGAAGTACCACCGGAGAATGGAGGGGCTGTAGGTTCAGGTACGTAGTTGGTAGGAGACCACCTTCGTGGCACCCACTCACCCCAACCAGTATTGGCTTCAGCTTGTGGTGCATCTGTTTCAGCCGCATCCTGCATCTCTTCATCAGGCTGATCTTCAGCAAGATGGATGCGTTCCGAAGGCACGTCAAAATTGTAAATTCTGGTTTTGGATTTTCTTTCGAAGAAATAGAAGCATTTGCGGTCCTTGTCCCACCGATATCCCATATGCGATAGAGTGGCAGAGTCAAACTCTTGAGCTGCAGATGGAGATAGGAGAGGCACAATAGGTATTGCAACTTTCCAAAACTTAAGAATTTTCATTATCTGAGAGGCATAACCTAGAGCCACATTCTTGGAGCTATCTCGCACAAAGAATAGACGTTTTACAAAGTAGTTCGCCCAATTTAGGAGAACCTTATTTTGCAGAATGTAGAGAAGATGTATGCTAGGCCTATCCAACCGAGAGTGTCCGCTGTTTGTTGGGCGCAGAATATGTGTGATAATCCAGTGAAGAATACGCGGAGTTTGCTTGATCATACCTGACGTGACGTGTTCATCCTCACTCAACGGTCTATCAATCTTTAGGATAGAAGTTGTAAAGTCCTGTATGTCAAATTCAGGATCAAAATGCAGGTCATGCCAGCACTTGAAAACCATCGACGGAGACGGCATTTGAAATACTGTTTCCCAATCAGAGGCTTCAAAGGTATATGTTCTGACTCCGATTGAACACCGGAACATATAGCCTCTACCAGTTTGTAAACCAGCATAAAAGGCCCGGATGAAATCCTCATGATACTCATCTTTTGTAGATAGAAAGGACCCAAGTCTTTGTGCATGTAAGAGTTCAACTACTTCATTTAGGTGCAGATGAACAGCATCTGTTTTATCAAAGATATGAGGTTTCATTACCAACCTGGCCTTGAAGGATTCCTCAAATTCAGCAGCAATGGCAGGATGAAGTATGTCTAAGGCATTTGAAGGAACATCTGGTGGTTGCTGAGAAGTACCGGCTGCTTCCTTTCCCTTTCCTTTTCCTTTTGCTCTGGCTGGAATAGTACGTGGAGGCATGGTGATGTGAGATTTAGGGTTTTACCAAGTTTGTGAGAGAGAGTGAAGATGAGGAGGATTAGGGTTAGCCACTGGTTTTGGGGTTTTTGAGGGCAGATGAGATGAAGGAATGAGATAGGAAGTGATATGATTGGCTAATGTGTCAATGCATGAGAGAGAAAGAAATTGCATTTAATTCAGATAGCATCAGTATGTATCGATGCAGAAGGTCATGAGTCGATGCCAAATATTCACAATGGGCATGTGTATCGATACATGCGATGGATGCATCGATGCATCCTGAAGCAGTTTTTAAAAAATTTGAATTTTAGAGTGTTTGGATCGATGCATGCTTCGTTGGTGTCGATGCATACTGATGCTGAACTAGCTTTTAATGAATTTTAATGCAGTATGAATATGCATTATGCACTATGTCATGATGATTATGCTCAAGAGAGATTCAGAAGTCAGATTGTTAATGTGCACACAATATGGACAGGAGTATATGCAATCAAATTTTATATCAACTAGAGTAAGAACATTTGATGTAACATACACAATCACTTAGCAATAAGAAAATTGTAGAAAGGATTGATATTACCTCTGTTGGAGAACTCGTGTGATGGATAATTGACATCTAAAACAGCTTTTATCAACCATGGTGAGGCATAATATAATTAAGAGATAACATGCTTATGACATCAATTGAGAAAGATCTAAGATTCCCAATTCGCGACGAATGTTGAAGAAAGGTTCCGTTGCCAATGGTTTAGTGAAAATATCAGCGAGCTGATTTTTGGAATCAACGTGCTCAAAGACAACGTCTTCTTTTTCAACATGGTCACGAAGGAAATGATGTCTAATCTCTATGTGTTTAGTGCGTGAGTGTAAAACAGGGTTTTTAGTAAGGTTTATGGCACTAGTGTTGTCACATTTGATAGGAATACGTTTGAGTTGAATGTTGAAGTCTTGTAGTTGCTGCTTCAGCCATAAAATCTGAGCGCAACAACTACCGGCTGCAACGTATTCTGCCTCTGCAGTTGACAAAGCCACAGAAACTTGCTTTTTGCTATGCCAACTGACCAAGGAGTTTGAAAACAGGTGACATGTACCACTTGTGCTCTTCCTATCTGATTTGCAGCCAGCAAAATCAGAATCGGAGTACCCTACTAAGCTACAATCACTTCCTTTGGAATACCAAAGCCCATATTTAGGTGTTCCGTGAAGGTATCTAAATATGCGCTTTACCGCTTTAAGGTGCGATTCCTTAGGATTTGATTGATAGCGTGCACACATACAAACACTAAACATGATGTCAGGTCTAGAAGCAGAAAGATACAAGAGAGATCCAATCATACCTCTGAACCTTTTGACATCTACACACTTACCATGCTCATCCTTGTCTAGATTTCCGTTGGTAGGCATTGGGGTGTCAATCGATTTTGAGTCATTCATTCCAAAGCGCTTGAGTAGTTCTCTGCAGTATTTTGTTTGACATACTGCTGTACCCTCATCAAGTTGCTTTATTTGCAGTCCTAGGAAGTAGTTCAGCTCCCCCATTAGACTCATCTCAAATTCACCCTGCATAACCTTAGAAAATTCTTCGACCAAGTGTATGTTAGTTGAACCAAATATGATATCGTCGACATAAACTTGAACTAAAAGAATGTGCTTCCCTTTGTGTTTAATAAAGAGTGTATTGTCCACTTTACCTCTTGAATATCCATGATCAATTAGGAATTTGCTAAGCCTTTCATACCAAACCCGAGGGGCTTGTTTAAGACCATACAAAGCTCGTTTTAATTTGTAAACATGATCTAGATTTTCAGCATTTTCAAAACCGGGAGGTTGTGAAACATATACTTCTTCATTTATGACACCATTAAGAAAGGCACTCTTTACGTCCATTTGGTAAAGCTTAAAATCCTTAGAACACGCATAGGCAAGCAAAAGACGTATAGCTTCAAGGCGAGCAACTGGAGCATAAGTTTCCTCATAGTCTATGCCCTTCTCTTGGTTATACCCTTGTGCTACTAAGCGTGCCTTGTTCCTAGTAATCACTCCGTTTTCATCAAGCTTGTTTCTAAAAACCCACTTAGTGCCTATGATATGATGATCTCGCGGACGAGGGACAAGTTCCCAAACGTCATTTCTTTTAAATTGATTAAGCTCTTCTTGCATGGCCATTAGCCAAAATTCATCAATCAAGGCCTCTTGGGCATTTTTAGGTTCTACTTGTGAAACAAACGCGAAGTGAGAACAAAAGTTACTTATCTTAGACCGGGTCATTACTCCCTTTGAAATGTCTCCCAAAATGTTGTCAATGGGATGGTCTTTTGAGGATCTCCAAGCTGTTGGAAGATCATTCACTTCAGCTGTCTTTTCTTCCTCAATTTCTTCATGACTAGTATCTTCCTCCTTCTCATGGGCAGCTGTTTTGGACTGATCAGTTTCCTCAACAGCTTCCTTGAGTATGTCTTCTGTAGATACACCTGCGTCATCAAAAGAAATACCTTTTCCGACATTTTTCGGATAAGACTCATCAAAAGAAACATGAACAGATTCTTCAACAGTAAGTAAACGCTTATTATACACTCTATATGCCTTACTTGACAGTGAGTAACCAAGAAAAATACCTTCATCCGCTTTTGCATCAAACTTCCCAATGTTTTCCTTACCGTTATTCAAAACAAAACATTTACAACCGAATACGTGAAGATGTGACAAGTTTGGTTTTCTTCCTTTCAAAAGTTCATAAGGAGTTTTGTTTAAAATAGGGCGAATTGAGATTCTGTTTAGAACATAACAGGCTGTGCTAACAGCATCAGCCTAAAAGTATTTTGGTAATCCACCCTCATTAAGCATTGTTCTTGCCAACTCCTCTAAAACACGATTTTTACGCTCCACAACGCCATTTTGTTGTGGAGTGCGAGGAGCTGAAAAGTTATGCTCAATACCATACTTGTCACAAAACTTCTCAAAGTGGTAATTTTGAAACTCACCACCATGATCACTACGAATTGTAACTATTTTGGAATTCATTTTGTTTTGGGACAGATTTGCAAAATTTTTAAAAGCAGAAAAAGTTTCATCTTTGCTATGAAGGAATATAGTCCAAGTGAATCTAGAGTAGTCATCAACTATTACAAAGCCATAGTAATTTCCACCTAGGCTCTTTGTCCTAGAAGGTCCAAAGAGGTCCATATGGAGAAGCTCAAGGGGTCGTGAAGTTGAAATTACATTTTTAGATTTAAAGGACACCCTTGTTTGCTTTCCCATTTGGCACGCGTCACATAGGTGGTCTTTTGAAAATTTTATTTTTGGTAGACCGACTACTAGATCCTTAGACACAACCTTATTAAGCAAATCGAAATTAACATGCGCTAAACGTCTATGCCAAAGCCAAGAATCATCATTCAAGGTGACTAGACATTTAGTACTTGTTAAAGGTACATCAAACAAGTCAAGCATATAGATGTTGTTTACTCTTACACCCTTAAACATAATGTTTTGTTCAACATGTTCAATTATGCAGCAAGTTTTTGTAAACGACACTTTATAGCCCATGTCGCATAGTTGACTTATGCTTAACAAATTGTGTTTAAGTCCCTCAACTAAATGGACATTTGAAATAGTAGTGGTGGAGGGATTACCTACACTACCTTTGCCGAGTATAGCTCCTTTGTTGTTGTCTCCATAAGTGACATATCCCTTCTTCTTTGCCTTGAAGTCTATAAAGAGCGATATGTCACCGGTCATGTGCCTCGAGCAGCCGCTGTCAAGAAACCACCTTCTATCTGCGGAGGCAAGGCACTCATCCTACAACATCAAAAGAGAGAAGTTGGTACCCAATTTTCATTGGGTCCAAGTGGGTAAGTGCTAACATGGTTGCCTTTTGGCTTCCATTGATAAATGCCTTTAGGGACAAGAAATCTCCTAAATTTGCATTTTTCAATGGTATGGCCAGCATGGCAACAATAATGACATAAACCATGATGATGTGTTTGTTGTTTCTTGTTCATTGAATCCTTTAGAATAAAAGAGTATTTTGCATATGGAGGATTCAATGACTTCTTAAACAACTTGGGGTCAACGGCATAAGTAACTTTAGGTTGTAGCGCTTTCTCTAATTTGACCTTAAGAGTGTTTACCTCTTTTTGCCAAATATAACAAGCGTCACAATACCTAACTCTACTACATCCGTCAATGTCAATAGTTTTTGAATTTTATGCAATACTAGTTTTCAATGCTTCTAAATCAATTTCAGCTTTGTTTACTTTACCTTCCAAAAAAGAGAAAATATGTTTGTCGGAAGATAGTCTTTTAAAAGCATCTACAGCTTCGTTATGCAGTTTTTCAAAAGCTATTTTTAGTTCAAAAAAAGACATAGAGGAGAAATTATCGTAATAGGCTTGTTTTACCTTTTTGTCATTGTTTTTCTTCTTGTGGTAGGACAGATTTTTTGTGTGAGCCATAAGGCACAGATTTGCAGCTTCATCATCATTACTTGAGCTTTGTGTGCTTGATGAATCACTATCACTTTCCCATGCAATATACGCTCTTCTTTGTTTGCTGTACCCTTTTGGCGAATCTTTTCTTTGATCCTTATACTTCATAGGGCAGTCCGTTTTATAGTGTCCGGATTTACCACAATTAAAACAGGATCCTCTTCCTCTACTCTTCTTGTTCTCTTCTTGTTTCGAATTTGTAGATTGTTTTCGAAACTTCATGAGATTTTTGTCGGAATGCTTGACTCCATTCTTTCGAATGAATCTATTGTATCTCCTTACAAACAGTCCCATTTCCTCATCATCCGAGTCTTTGTCACTACTTGAATCATTGTCGCTTTGCTCTTTTCGTGAGGACTTAGAGCTAGAGGCCACAAGAGCTATTGGCTTCTTCTCTCCCTCTTTGTCTCTTTTCTTCTCCTTTTCCTTCTTACTTTTATTCTCATATTTTTCAAGACTTTCTAAAGCTTGTTGATGTTCTTCCAGCTTTCCAAACAGAGTTGTAATCGTGAGTCTTGTAAGATCGTTGGCTTCCTTGATTGCTGTAACTTTAGGTTGCCACTCCCTGCTAAGACACCTGAGAATTTTATTAGTAGCAATTTCATTGGAAATAGGTTTTCCAAGAGCATTCAATCGGTTAGTTAGATGAGTGAATCTCTTTTGCATGTCGGAGATGGATTCTCCTTGTTTCATGCGAAAGAGCTCAAACTCTTGATTGAGTGTGTTAATGCGGGACTGTTTTACTTCAGTAGTACCCTCATGGGCAACTTCTAAAGCGTCCCACATTTCTTTAGCTGTCGTGCAATGGGATACTCGATAATACTCATCAACACCAAGTGCTTAAATTAACATGTTTCGAGCTCTCCAATCACACGACCACTTTTTCTCATCTTTCTCATTCCAATCATCTTCTGGTTTAGGTACTATGGCGCCATCCGCATTTGTCATAGTGATTTGAAACGGACCGTTTTCAATGGCAGCCCATACTAACCTATCCACAGAATTTATATGAACTCGCATGCAGTCTTTCCAGTAGCCATAATTTTCACCGTTGAAAATAGGCGCTCTATTATACGCCCCCTTTGGTTCAGAATCCATACTGTTACAGGCAGCCACAGAGCACCAGCGAACCGGCGCTCTGATACCACTTGTTAGACGGTGTGGCTAGTGATCGAGAGGGGGGGGTGAATAGATCACCTCTTTTAAATTTAACGGATTTGAAATTTTATCAGAGTTTTCAAAGTTGGCGGAAAAATCAGTCCCGAATCGACTTCCGTCTATTCTGAACCGCTACTAGAAAGCCGGACACACAAGTTTAATTGCTGGATTTTAATGAGAATGACAGAACCAATTCACACCAGAATTTTAACTAATTGAATGCACTTATCATTAAAGTCTATTTCCAATGAATAAAATCTAGCTAACCGTTTTATCAAACAGTTGGTGTGTATGTGATCAATGATAAACAGCAATGGAGTTTGATTAAAGTTTTCTTGCCACTGCTGTCTTGAAAAAGAAACAATCACCACACACTAACTGAAATAGCTAAAACAGTTTGAAAAACGTAAAGAGGAGTAAGGTAAGAGTACGATACGCAGAGATTTGGTAAGGAAGTTCCCCACATCGTCCTCGCGTGTGGGTACGTCTCCCTCTCAATTTCAAATGAAATTGAGAACTTTGATTATCAATTATTGCCGAATCCGTTGATACAAGGTTATGATACAAAGACAGAATTCTAAACTCTAAGAACCTCTTCTTGTATAAACCTTCACTTGATCTGAGCACGATCAAGATTTTCCTGCACAAAGTTGCAAACAATTCACCGGTTCCACGACCTGCTTGCGAAATCCCCCGATCTCCAAACGCAACGCTGCGGCTGAATATGTTCTGCAAATGTGACTCCCAAACCCTCAAGAACGCTCCAGTTCTTGAAGGACAAACCAGTAGGTTTTTCCTAGAAACCCCCTTCAATCTTCGACTCAGCTAGATCCTCGATCGTTCCACTGCAAACCACAGCTAGATCCTTGATCGTACCACTGAATGTTATCTCGATGCTTCTTTAATCCAAAGAACAAGAATGGTTATGTATAAATGTTCTTGAAGAAAAGTGATTGAGAAGATGAAGAAGATGAAGTCTCTTTCAGGTTTCTAAATGCTCTCAAACAATTGCTCCAACACTGCTTTTGATCTGTGTTCAATTGTTTTCCCTCAATGAATTCGTGTTTTTGCACTGCTGTTGTAACCTGTCTTTTATATGCTGCAAAACAGTTGCTGTTATACCACAAAACAACTTTATGTATTGATACATAATAGTGTGCATCGATGCATACTGTAGGATATCTGTATTTTTGGTGAAATTGATTATTCATGTATCGATGCAAAAGTCGTGTGTATCGATGCATGTGATTATTACACTAGTATGTATCGATGCCTAATGCGCATGTATTGATACACAGGCTGTTTCAATTGGTCATGTATCGATGCAGGGATCGTGTGTATCGATGCATAGAGTATTTTGTCTTCCATGTATTGATGCATGACTCGTATGCATCGATGCATACTGAACAGAAAGGTTTTGTGATTTATCACATGCTGTATGTATCGATGCAGAGGCTTTATGTATCGATGCATACTGACATAAGATGCATTTTAATTGTTATTTAAAGGTAAGTATCAATGTAATTTTATATATACAGTTATGCAACAATAGAGTGGGATGAAAAACATAATAAAACACACATGTATCATGTAATGCAATGCACAACCAACATTTGGATGATGATCACACAATTTGCTATCATTAAAAATTAATTCAAGGTAAAGAATTCTCTCACAGATAGGGCCGCGTATGTGTTTGCTGCTGAACTGGTAGTTGATGACAAGCCCTAGTATCACGACATCAAGTGCTTTCTGAAGAATCAAGAGTACCCTACAGGGGCATCCAACAATGATAGAAAGACTTTGAGAAGATTGGCAGGAAGTTTCTTCTTGGACAAAGACGATGTGCTATATAAGAGGAACTTTGACATGGTTTTGCTCAGATGCGTGGATAGACACGAAGCAGACATGTTAATGCAGGAAGTTCATGAAGGCTCCTTCGGTACTCATGCCGGCGAACATGCAATGGCTAAGAAATTGTTGAGAGCAGGTTATTACTGGATGACCATGGAATCTGATTGTTTCAAATATGCTCGGAAGTGCCATAAATGCCAGATTTATACTGATAAGGTGCATGTGCCGCCGAATCCTTTGAATGTGATGTCTTCGCCATGGCCTTTCGCTATGTGGGGCATCGATATGATTGGAAAGATTGAGCCGACCGCTTCCAATGGGCATCGCTTCATCCTTGTTGCCATCGACTATTTCACCAAGTGGGTCGAAATAGCGTCATTTGCGAAGGTCACCAGACATGTGGTTGCCCGATTCATCAAGAAAGAAATCATTTGTCGCTATGGGATTCCCGAAAGAATCATTACTGATAATGGTTCTAATCTCAACAACAAAATGATGAAGGAGTTGTGCCAGAACTTCAACATTCAGCATCATAATTCTTCCCCTTACCGCCCTAAGATAAACGGTGATGTTGAAGCGGCAAATAAGAACATAAAGAAGATTGTGCAGAAGATGGTCATTACATACAGAGATTGGCATGAGATGCTACCCTTCTCCTTGCATGGGTATCGTACTTCAGTACGTACATCGACCGGGGCAACCCCTTACTCCCTTGTGTATGGTATGGAAGCAGACCTACCTGTTGAAGTGGAGATTCCTTCTCTAAGAGTCATGTTGGATGTCAAGTTAGACGAAGCTGAATGGATTCGGACAAGGTTCAATAAGTTGAGTCTTATCGAAGAGAAGCGAATGGAAGCCATTTGTCATGGGCTGTTGTATCAAAGTCGGATGAAGAGAGCCTTTGATCAGAAAGTGCGTCCTCGATGCTTCCAGGTCGGAGATTTGGTGTTGAAAAGGATCCTTCCTCCTCAGATAGATCACAGGGGCAAGTGGACTCCTAACTATGATGGACCGTATATTGTCACCAAGGTTTTTGATGGTGGGGCTTTAATGCTTGCAACGATGGATGGTGAAAACTTCACTTCCCCTGTGAACTCAGACGCAGTTAAAAAATACTTCGCATGAAATAGACCCGCTGGACAATAAAAAGAGTAGTCCAGGCAAAAATTGGCATCCCGGCGAACCAAGAAAATGAAAAAGGTTCGGGAAAAAATTAGGGATTAAAAGTGAAAAGATTGTACACCCGGTAAGTTGAAAACCTGAAAAGGCAACTTAGGCAAAAATAGGTATCCCGGTGGATTGAAAACCCGAAAAGGGAGATCCAGTTAAAAGTTAGGGATTAAGCGAATGACTGCGTTCTGAGTAGTTCTGAATCTCATCTCGTGTCAATGACTGGAAACTTTTGAAGGATAGGAAACAGTCCAATCACTCTTTCAGAAAGCTGATCATCTAGAGGATCTTGAAAACGAGCAAGTCATAGCAGAATTGGAACCCAATAGAAATCCATTTCACATTGCCATTAGATTAATGTATGTTTTTATCTTTTGTGCGATTACCTCTTTCCAGGGATTGCTTCCTGATGTAAATACCTATTCAGAGGTCGTTCAATCAATAAAATCATGTTATTTAGTATATCTCTGTTTTCATTTTCATTTTACAGCTACATGCTTAATAAACATTTAAAATTGCTGTAAATTTTAAGTGCTTTGGATCGTCTATTCCGAACAGGTACCCTCGGCACATTTCCTTAAAATCCCCTGCAGATGATCGTGAATGTTTTCCCCCAACAGACGAATTCGGTATCTTATCCCTACAGAGCTGATCAGAGCGTTGGATTCTTCAATCCCCAGCAGGTTCTCACCACTGTACCTCCTCCCAAGCGGTGGTTTCAGATTATACACTCCCAAGTAGAGTTGACAGTGTCAGACTATGTACCCCCAGCGGAGTTGACAGTGCCAGACTGTATCTCCCCAGCAGAAGCGGCTGCTCCTTAGAGTTCGATGCCAGATCGATAATCCCAATGCCAGATCCATGGTCTCTTTCCTTGAAGCAGAATCTCGGTACCATATCGGTGTTCGCTTCCCCTGCTAAGTCGTCTCTCTCGCAGATTATGGTTGCCAGAACCACTATCGCTTTCCCCAACAGCAGGTTTTCAGTGTCGTTCTCTCCCCAGTCAGAATCTCGGTATTTCGTCATTGCTAGAACACCGTGTGACAGGTCATTTCCCCACAGAATTCTTTGCGTTGTGCATCTCCAGCAGCCTTGCCAGGGTCCAGAAGATGGTGATCATTTCCCCAGCAGATCCCCTTGCCTCGGCTTGGCATTCTACCCAGCATTTCGCATCCCTGCATGTAAAATCATATTGCATTGCATCCTCCCAAATCGCGTAGCATTTCCATTTTCATGGAGCATTACGCCATTGAAAAATTCAAACATACGCATGTAAGCATAAAACATTCTCAGTATCCCAAGTGATAAGCCAAAAGTTGTTTCCAGTACTCAGACTGAAGATTGTTCATGACTTACCTTTATTATCCCCAGCAAGTGTCATTGGCCCATGCGTCGCCTCTATTATCATTCCCTATTTCTGCCGATGCTGACAGACATGAAGATTTCGGTATTCAGACCGAAGTGGCGTTCAGGCCAGTTTTCCGATGTTCAGATCGAAGAAGTTTCCGACGTTCAAGTCGATGCAACTTGTGGCGTTCAGGCCAGTTTTCCGATGTTCAGATCGAAGAAGTTTCCGACATTCAGGTCGATGCAACTTGTGGCGTTCAGGCCAGTTTTCTGATGTTCAGATCGAAGAAGTTTCCGACATTCAGATCGATGCAACTTGTGGCGTTCAGGCCAGTTTTCCGATGTTCAGATCGAAGAAGTTTCCGACGTTCAGGTCGACACAACTTGTGGCATTCAGGTCAGCCTCTCGGTGTTCAGACCGATATTAATAATCTCATATCTCCCGATGTTCAGATCGAAGTCATTTTCGGAATTCAGACTGACTCTCGCCGTACCAGACGGATTCTTCTTTCAAGACCACCTCTTTGCCGATTCTGACAGGCATTGTTACTTCACTTCACTTCAGTGCAAATTTTCGGGCTTTTATTGTATTCAATCCCTTGATACCTTGAAAGCACGAAAGCCGTTGCTATCTTCTTTCCAGGTCTCCAGTTGATTGAATAGGGGCAGCTGTAATACCCCAAAATTTACCCTTCATTTTTCCTGGAAGCATACGCTTTACACCTCATGCATGCATTCATTTTTAGGTCATTTAGCATTTGCATTTCATCATGGCAATCGGAATCGGATCCAAGAAGCTTGAACATCATCCAGGACACTTTGTGGGATCTATTTAGATGACCAGTCAACACAAGGGAAAGACTTGAGTTACTTCCAACAGGGGTCTATTCGTCAGTCAAAACGTTAATCTTGAAGGAGCAAAGGTTTGTTCATGAGCTGTCATGCTCGCTAGGCGAAGCCCACGTGTTTTGAAAAAAAAACGGAAAATAAAAAACAAAACAAAAAATAAATAAATAAAAGAAAAATCTTGGACTTGGACCTCTCTCATTTGAGCCCACAGGTCCACAAAAATCAGGTTATAAATTCAGAGTTTCAGTGAAACAAATATTCATTCTATTCCTATTACCCTGTCTGGGAAAAAGATAGTGAGAGAAGAACCCTGGGGAAAAAGAAAGTGAGAGAAGAGCTAACAGAGTTCAGAGTAATCTCCAGAGACTGAAGGGAACTCATCGGCAAAGAACCAATTCCCTCTCATATAAACCCTCAGATTGCTTTGCAAAGCCAAACGGGAAATTCAATTTCATCGGTCTCTCCAATCAGGTTTGCCCTTATCCCCATTACTCTATGCCTTTAATTTGAATGCTCTAAATGTATGAGGTATTATGGGTGAATTTGATACCCTTTTGATGCATGTGTTTGACAAGAGGTTTAGGCCTCCTACCCTTGGTTGCTTTTTGTGAGCTTTTTGTGAATTGAAAGGGCATGATTCATGTGGTTACATTTTGATTTGGGGGCAACTCTTGGTTACCCTATCTTGTTTCACTAACCCTTTTGTTGAGTTTTTGTGAAGGCACATGACTTTTGCAGGGATAACTTATGCGGTTTCCCACTTTATTTGTGGGATAACCCCTGGAGGTTCATTCCGATTACCTGTACTGACCCACTTTCTTTGATGATGTTAGCTTGGAAGGATCTCAGGGTTTATCGTTCCTTTAATTGCTGTTACCTCGGATCTTCATCCGTGTTGTACTTTTATATTTTTCCCGCATTTTACTGCTTTCCTAGCTGGAAGACCTCGATAGGAGGCAATGCATTTGTGTTTACTTTATGCAGGTTCCTTCGTCTAGGACTTCCCTTTTTCCCTTGAGCATCCCTAAAACCCAAAGCAACACGTTAACTCCGTCTACTACAGGCGAGTAAGTCTCCAAAGGTCGAGCATCCGGTAGATTGCGTAGTAACGTCGTTCGTCCAAAACCCAATCCATAACCCCATAGTTAACCGAACTACGGCTTACTCTGATTCTCATTCCAGATAAGATACGTAGGCATAAGACGCGATGTCTTAGCGAGCACACACCCCCCAACCTATAGGTCAACCGAGCTACGAAGACTCTGATTCTCATATTCAGATGAGATACATATGCAGTGGACGCGACATCCGCGCGAGTCATTTTCATTTATCCTTTTTTTAGTAAACATCACAAGATAAACTCACACCCTTTAGACAAGAACTACAAAAGTGGATCCCGTAGAGTACTACGGATGCGTAGGGGTGCTAATACCTTCCCTTCGCATAACCGACTCTCGAACCCAAGATTTGGTTGCGAGACCTTGTCTTTTCCTTTCCTCTTTTCAGGTTCACCTTTTTTATTTGTTTTCGCATGTGTTCATCCTTTCCCCTGTTAAGGGGAACTACATCGCCCTGATTCTCATTCCAGATGAGATACGTAGGCAGGAGGTTGCGAGCAATCTCTCTGGGCACCCTTTTTTTTTAGTCTCTGTTTGTTCACCCTTTTTCTTGTTTGTGTGTGCGTTCACCCTTTGTTTGTTGGCTTTGGTGTGAGTACCCGCTTGTTCAGCGTGGACATGTGTGTGGTATGGTCATACCATGGGGTTTTCTTATGTTATCATTTGGGGTTCATATTCGGGTTTCATTTGTGATGATTGTAGGTCATCTTGGGGTTCATCTTTGGGGTTCATTTGTGACGGCTGTCACTCATCTTTGGGGTTCACATTGGGGTTCATTTATGACGGTTGTCATGTCTTGGGGTTCATTTATGACGGTTGTCATTCACATTGGGGTTCATTTATGACGGTTGTCATGTCTTGGGGTTCATATCGAGGTTCATTTCTGAAGATTGTTAATCTTTGGGGTTCATATTGGGGTTCATTTGTGACGGTTGTCACGCATATTGGGGTTCATCTTTGGGGTTCATCTTTGGGGGTTCGTTCTGAGAATCTTTTTCTTTGGTATTTGTTGGTTAGCGTTTGTTATTGTTAGGAGTCGAAAGTAAGTCCATGTATTGGCATTCTGTTTCCTGTTTTTGTTATTGTTAGGAGTCGGAAGTAAGTCCATGTATTGGCATTCTGTTTCCTGTTTGTGTTGTTGTTTGGAGTCGGATGTAAGTCCATGTATTGGCATTCTGTTTCCTTTTGTTTGTTATTGTTGGAGTCAGGTGTAAGTCCATGTATTGGCATTTTATTTCCTTTGTGTTGTTGGGAGTCGGGTGTAAGTCCATGTATTGGCATTCTATTTCCTTTTGAGTGTTTCTTTAGATGTTTCAGTGTCCCTTTTCGGTGTTTTGTTTCGGCGTGCGTTAGCCGAGCTACGAGTGCTCTGATTCTTACTCTGGATAGAGAAGATACGTAGGCATAGGATGCGATGTCCTAGCGAGCATGTTCCCTTTTCCCCGAACTACGTTGACTCTGATGTTTGTTACTGACACACTACGTAGGCCCAGGATGCGACATCCTGCCGAGTCCACTTCCTCCGTTTTCTTTCCCCACCTGTTTATTATTCCAGTTTGTGCAGTTTCTTTGAGCAGTTTTGTTAGCAACCTTTTCCTATTCTTTTGAGCGTGGATCCCGTCGAGTACGGCGGACGTGAGGGGTGCTAATACCTTCCCCTTGTGTAACCGACTCCCGTACCTTGCAATCTCTGGTCGTAAGACTGTTCCTTTCCCTTTCTTAGGTTAGTCCTGCGCTCCCTTTCCGTCATAGGATGAATAGCGTCGGTGGCGGCTCTGTATTTTTCCCGCCGGTTGTTTTTCGCGTTGCGACAGCTGGCGACTTCACTGGGGACTATAGTTGACCTCTTGCTGGTCCATCTTCCCTAAGCGAGTCAATCCTAGCGCTCTTTAGGGTAGTTTTGGTTGCTTTTACTGTTTTATTTATTGCATTTATGATTATTATACTGTGATTATATGTATATTTGCATATATGTTTGCATGCATCATGTTATCACTGTGCTGGATTCTGTACAGGTGTGGTTCCTATGATTTGGGGTGGGTGTTCTGAGTGGGGATAAAACCCAGGCCCGAGTATACACCTAGGATTAGCGTGGTCTCATGTTGTCTCACATGTTGGATCAACATGTTGTTGTGACATGACATACCACAGCCGGACGAGGTTCTTTTGAGAGAGCCCCTCCTTGTGGAGTTTCCACTATGGTTGGCTTATCTCTTCTGAGCTGTTGACTTCGGTGACCGTTCTTTCCCGGATTTTTTGGTTTAGATGATCTTATGAGAGCTGCACGACACACCCGAAAGGGCAGCCCCGTTGAGTATCTTATCCGATTGTCGAGACCGATTATCCGCCTTAGGATGACCTTATTAGAATTCACCTGTGAGGGGAGGGTTTGATTCCTACGGTTACAGGTTCTGTTGGTGACTCTTGGATGGTGACTTTGGTTCAGTTCTTGGGTTCTATTTATGAGTTGGATTTATGGATATTTATCTCTGACACGCCGGAGTTCTGTCCGTGGTATTTGTTGGCGGGTTCCGTTTATTTGGGATCCCCCGGGTTAGATTTGAGGTTAATTGTTCAGATGATCTGGTGGCTATCCGTTCAGTGACTTTCCTGTGATGATGGTGAGGTATCCTATGGTTCCGTTTATTTCGGAACCCCCCGAGTTGGATTTGTGGTTACTTAGTCCCTTGGATGGTTGTGATCAGTTCTGAGACCGGAATCCAGTACAGTTGGTGTTCAGACGACTTGGAGGATGGCACCGTGACTTGCATTCATGCATCTGCATCATTCCCATTTTGCATTCATCTGCATCTAACCCATGTTTATCCATATGCGGGGTACATTCTTGATTGAGATTCCGGTTGAGAGACATCCTGATGTCAGAATGTTATTGTCGAATTATTATCCGTCTCGATGAAACTAGGATCAAAGGACAGAATGTTCCTCATATGGATAGACATTGCATTCATGCATGAATCATAATAACTTGGTTTCTGTTTTGCAGGTGTCAGTTTCTAACGTGTTTGATTGACTCAGGAATCATTGCTCGCGCACGCAGAATCATTCCTCTACACGTAGCTCGTCCGCACAGATACCCTACCAGACGCAACAAACCCAGACTGATGGATTCATCCAACCTGACATTCTTGAGTTGAAAGAGAAGATGAGTGAGTTGATCAGCGCCATGCAAGGTTTCGCCTTGGAGCAGAAGGCAATCGCCGAGAAGGTGGAGAGGCTTGAGCTGGCTTCGGTTGCCAATAATGGCAATAATCAAGAGGGTACTGTACTACCCCAAAATTTACCCTTCATTTTTCCTAGAAGCATACGCTTTACACCTCATGCATGCATTCATTTTTAGGTCATTTAGCATTTGCATTTCATCATGGCAATCGGAATCGGATCCTAGAAGCTTAAACATCATCCAGGACACGTTGTGGGATCTATTTAGATGACCAGTCAACACAAGGGAAAGACTTGAGTTACTTCCAACAGGGGTCTATTCGTCAGTCAAAACGTTAATCTTGAAGGAACAAAGGTTTGTTCATGAGCTGTCATGCTCGCTAGGCGAAGCCCACGTGTTTTGAAAAAAAAACGAAAAACGAAATAAATAAATAAATAAATAAAAGAAAAATCTTGGACTTTGACCTCTCTCATTTGAGCCCGCAGGTCCACAAAAATCAGGTTATAAATTCAGAGTTTCAGTGAAACAAATATTCATTCTATTCCTACTACCCTATCTGGGAAAAAGATAGTGAGAGAAGAACCCTGGGGAAAAAGAAAGTGAGAGAAGAGCTAACAGAGTTCAGAACAATCTCCAGAGACGGAAGGGAACTCATCGGCAAAGAACCAATTCCCTCTCATATAAACCCTTAGATTGCTTTGCAAACCCAATCGGGCAATTCAATTTCATCGGTCTCTCCAATCAGGTTTGCCCTTATCCCCATTACTCTATGCCTTTAATTTGAATGCTCTGAATGTATGAGGTATTATGGGTGAATTTGATACCCTTTTGATGCATGTGTTTGACAAGAGGTTTAGGCCTCCTACCCTTGGTTGCTTTTTGTGAGCTTTTTGTGAATTGAAAGGGCATGATTCATGTGGTTACATTTTGATTTGGGGGCAACTCTTGGTTACCCTATCTTGTTTCACTAACCCTTTTGTTGAGTTTTTGTGAAGGCACATGACTTTTGCAGGGATAACTTGCGCGGTTTCCCACTTTATTTGTGGGATAACCCCTGGAGGTTCATTCCGATTACCTGTACTGACCCACTTTCTTTGATGATGTTAGCTTGGAAGGATCTCAGGGTTTATCGTTCCTTTAATTGTTGTTACCTCGGATCTTCATCCGTGTTGTACTTTTATATTTTTCCCGCATTTTACTACTTTCCTAGCTGGAAGACCTCGATAGGAGGCAATGTTTTTGTGTTTACTTTATGCAGGTTCCTTCGTCTAGGACCCAAAGCAACACGTTAACTCCTTCTACTACAAGCGAGTAAGTCTCCAAAGGTCGAGCATCCGGTAGATTGCGTAGTAACGTCGTTCGTCCAAAACCCAATCCATAACCCCATAGTTAGCCGAACTACGGCTTGCTCTGATTCTCATTCCAGATGAGATACGTAAGCATAAGACGCGATGTCTTAGCGAGCACACACCCCCAACCCATAGGTCAGCCTAGCTACGAAGACTCTGATTCTCATATTCAGATGAGATACGTATGCAGTGGACGCGACATCCGCGCGAGTCATTTTCATTTAACCTTTTTTTAGTAAACAGCACAAGATAAACTCACACCCTTTAGACAAGAACTACAAAAGTGGATCCCGTAGAGTACTACGGATGCGTAGGGGTGTTAATACCTTCCCTTCGCATAACCGACTCCCGAACCCAAGATTTTGTTGCGAGACCTTGTCTTTTCCTTTCCTCTTTTCAGGTTTACTTCGAGCGTTTCCTTTCCCTCCCTTGGGATAAATAACGCACGGTGGCGACTCTTCTGTCATTTTTTCTTTCGCCGGTTGTTTTTTCCCACACTGTATTTTTCAGGTTGCGACAGCTGGCGACTCTGTTGGGGACCCGGTTTCCCTAAGCGAGTCCCTCCTAGCTTTTGTAGTTTGTTTGTTTATTGGGTGTTCATGCTTTTGTACAGTTATTTATTTACCTGCTTTACCTTATTGCATTGTGTACATATCATTGCTGTATCTGTTGGCTGGCTATGGCTGCTTGGTGATCTTTGTGAGATGAGTTCTATACCCGAACTCGAGTGCACTTAGGATAGGAGAATGGCATAGTCTTGTCGACTTTTATGGAGTTATTCCTTAGCAAGTTGACTTGTGTGGGTATGTCTCAGAAGCCGAATGAAGGGTTTAAAGAGTATGCACAAAGATGGAGAGAGTTGGCTGCCAGAGTTCAACCACCGTTAGTGGATCGGGAGATGTCGGATTTGTTCATGGGAACCCTTCAGGGGATGTTTGCTGAAAGGATGGTGGGATGTTCGGTTACCGGATTTGCAGATATAGTAGTGGCCGGCGAGAGGATTGAAAGTTGGCTGAGAATGGGGAAAATACAGGGAAATGCTTCGTCGTCTGGAGTAAAGAAGCCCTTTGGTAATGGTCAGCGCAAGAAAGAGGGTGATTTGAGTGATGTGTATGCCTAGAGAGGATATGGTAGGGATTGTTACTACCAGCATACTGCTGCAGTAACAATGCCTGCTGATAATCGACTCGCACAACAGCAACAGCAACAACAGCCATTTCAGCAGAGAGCTGGGTACCAAGTGAGAGGAAGGATAGCAGATCGTCAGTTTGATAGGCCACCCGTGACATATGCCTTTCTGTTGAAAAAGTTGAAGGATCTCGGGTTGGTTCAGCTAAGGATGTTGGCTCCGTTAAGACCAGATCAGAGGCCTGCCATTTATGATGAGAATGCCAAGTGTTAATTCTATTCTGGTGCTCCCGGACACAATGTTGAGGATTGTAAAGCCTTCAAGCATGTTGTCCAAGACTTGGTGGATTCAAAGGCCATCAATTTTGCACCGACGCCAAATGTTAATGCCAATCCCATGTCGACGCATGGTCAGGTGATGGTGGGTGTAATTGCTGAGGGTCCAGGCCGTATCTGTGCGGTGGGTGAAGAGATTGACAGTGACTGCGAGCTCGACTCGTGGATAAAACCATGCGTACCAAGGATGGAGATCCAGAACTGGAAGGCCGAAAAGATTATCACTGTCACTCTGCATGAAGAGTAATATTTCTATTTTTCAATTCTGTTTGCACGAAAGCCATACGTTTTGCCCGAAACATAATGGTTCATTGTAAGGGCCACCTCATGTGTTTCACTTTGCAACATTTGCATCATTAATAAAAGGATGTTTTTCGCATTAAAAGCGGTGTTCCCTGTTTTTCATTTGTTTTTGCAGTTTAATAAAAATAAAAATAAAAATGGCAATATTTATTTTCATTTTTTTTCCTTTTAATTTGCTTCTTTCCGGTTCTAAAAGCAATGCATGAATCAACATTCACGCAGATGCGATTATTCTCCGGATCTCATTGATAACAATTTGGTTACACCCCTATATGACTTCGACAATCCGATCTATCATGCCGAAGAAGAAGGCGAAGAAGATTGTGAACTGCCGGAAGAGTTAGCCAGGTTGTTGAAACAAGAGGAGAAGGTGATTCAACCGCACGAGGAACAAGTCGAGATTGTTAATCTGGGTACCGAGGAGGTCAGAAAGGAAGTAAAGGTTGGGGCCGCTTCGGAGATGAATGTCAAGAGTAGAATGGTAGCATTGTTGAAAGATTATGTTGATATCTTCGCCTGGTCTTATCAAGATATGCCAGGGTTGGATACCAATATTGTTGTGCATAAGTTGCCGTTGAGAGAAGATTGTCCTCCAGTGAAGCAGAAGTTGCGCAGAACTCGACCCGAGATGGCCATGAAAATTAAAGAGGAGGTTCAAAAGCAGTTGGATGCTGGTTTCCTAGCTGTCACTAATTATCCGCCTTGGGTCGCGAACATTGTGCCGGTATCGAAAAAGGATGGAAAGGTGAGGATGTGTGTGGACTACCGGGATTTGAACAGAGCTAGCCCGAAGGATGATTTCCCATTACCTCACGTCGATGTGTTGGTAGATAATACAGCTCAACTCTCGGTGTTTTCCTTCATGGATGGCTTTTCTGGCTATAATCAAATTAAAATGTCGCCAGATGATATGGAGAAAACAACGTTCATCACACCGTGGGGCACTTTTTGTTATAAGGTGATGCCATTCGGTCTCAAGAACGCCGGTGCCACGTATCAAAGAGCTATGGTGACTTTGTTTCATGATATGATTCATCATGAGATCGAATGCTATGTTGATGACATGATAGCAAAGTTCCAAACAGAAGAGGGGTATTTGGTAGACTTGGCCAAGTTATTTGACCGGTTGAGACAATTCAAGTTAAGGTTGAATCCGAATAAGTGCACTTTTGGAGTGCGGTCTGGTAAGTTGCTGGGGTTTATTGTGAGTGAAAGAGGAATCGAGGTTGATCATGCTAAAGTAAAAGCGATACAAGAAATGCCTGAATCGAGAACAGAAAAGGAGGTCTGTGGTTTCTTAGGTAGATTGAACTACATTTCACGGTTCATATCTCATCTAACAGCCACGTGTGAACCCATATTCAAGTTGTTGAGAAAAGATCAAATGGTCAGGTGGAATGATGATTGCCAAGAGGCATTTGAAAAAATAAAAGAATATTTGCAGGAGCCTCCCATTCTGATGCCTCCTGTGGAGGGACGACCGTTAATCCTGTACTTGACAATCCTTGAGGGGTCTATGGGGTGTGTATTGGGGCAGCATGACGAGTCTGGTCGAAAAGAGCATGCAATTTACTACCTTAGCAAAAAGTTTACCGACTGTGAAACAAGATATTCACTGCTCGAGAAAACTTGTTGTGCTTTGGCATGGGCTGCTCGCCGACTGAGACAGTATATGCTGGTTCATACCACTTTGTTGATTTCCAAGATGGATCCGATCAAGTATATATTTGAGAAGCCAGCATTGACCGGACGGGTTGCCAGATGGCAAATGATTTTGACTGAATACGATATCTAGTACACTTCTCAAAAGGCAATAAAGGGAAGTGTATTGTCTGATTACCTCGCCCAACAACCCATTGAGGATTATCAACCGATGAAGTTTGAGTTCCCTGATGAGGACATCATGTTTCTCAAATCGAAAGATTGTGAGGAACCGATCCCAGAGGAGGGGCCTGACCTTGAGTCCGAATGGATTCTGATGTTTGATGGGGCCGTTAACGTGAATGGTAGCGGAGTTGGTGTTGTTTTGGTTACGCCGAAGGGATCCCACATTCCTTTTGCTGCCCGGCTAACGTTTGAATGCACCAACAACGTGGCTGAATACGAAGCTTGTATCTTGGGTGTTGAAGAGGCGATTGATTTGCGAATAAAAAACCTTGTTATTTATGGAGATTCAGCTTTGGTTGTGAACCAGGTTAACGGGAAATGGCTTACGCATCAATCTCACTTAATTCCATATCGGGATTATACAAGGAGATTGTTGACGTTCTTCACCAAGGTGGAATTACACCATGTGCCGAGGGAAGAAAATCCTTTAGCAGATGCTTTGGCTACTCTGGCCGCTTTGATTAAAGTGCAGTGGTGGAATCAAGTTCCTAGTGTTGAGGTTGGACGGTTGGATAGACCGGCCTATGTGTTTGTTGTCAAAACAGTGCCTGATTATGAAAAACCGTGGTATTATGACATCAAACGGTATTTGGAGACCCAAGAGTATCCCGAGGGAGCGTCTAAGAAGGACCGAAAGACTCTGAGGAGGTTGGCCATGGCGTTCTATCTGAATAAAGATGGGGTTTTGTACAAGAGGAATTTTGATTGGGTTTTGCTCAGATGTGTCGATGACAGAGAAGCAAGCCAATTGATGAAAGAGGTGCACGAGGGATCGTTTGGTACCCATGCCAGTGGGAATGCGATGGTGAAAAAGTTGTTAAGGGCTGGATATTATTGGATGACAATGGAGGCCCAGTGTTTCAACTTTGTGCGGAAATGTCATAAATGCCAGATTTATGCTGACAAGGTGCACGTGCCTCCAAACCCGTTGAGTTTGATGTCATCTCCATGGTCGTTTGCTATGTAGGGCATTGATATGATCGGGAAGATCGAGCCTACGGCTTCGAATGGGCACCAGTTCATATTAGTGGCTATTGATTACTTCACCAAGTGGGTGGAAGCGGCGTCGTATGCAAACGTGACGAAACAGGTTGTGGCCAGGTTCCTGAAAAGAGACATCATTTGCAGATATGGGGTTCCTGAAAGAATCATTACTGATAATGGTTCTAATCTCAACAACAAGATGATGGTGGAACTGTGCCGGGAGTTCAAGATCGAGCATCACAATTCTTCTCCTTATCGTCCAAAGATGAATGGGGCGGTCGAGGCGGCTAATAAGAATATTAAGAAGATTGTGCAGAAAATGGTCGTGACCTATAAGGATTGGCACGAGATGTTGCCGTTTGCATTGCATGGGTATCGAACTTCAGTGCGTACCTCTACTGGGGCAACACCTTTCTCGCTTGTATATGGGATGGAAGCTGTGCTACCAGTTGAGGTCCAGATTCCGTCATTAAGAGTCCTGATGGATGTGAAATTGGAAGAGGCTGAGTGGGTAAGGGCTCGGTATGAAGAGTTGAGCCTGATTGAGGAAAAGAGGCTGGCGGCCATTTGTCATGGGCAGTTGTACCAACAGCGAATGAAGCGTGCTTTTGACCGAAAGGTGCGACCTCGTGTGTACCATGTGGGAGATATGGTGTTGAAGAGGATCCTTCCTCCTCAGAACGATCGTCGGGGCAAGTGGACACCCAATTATGAGGGTCCATTCGTGGTCAAGAAGGTTTTCTCTGGCGGAGCCTTGTTGTTGACGACCATGGATGGTGAGGATTTTCCATCCCCTGTGAATGCGGACGCAGTTAAAAAATACTTCGTATAAGAGACCCGCTGGACGGAAAGAATAAAATAGTCCAGGCAAAAATGGGCTTCCCGGCGAACCAAAAAAAAGAATGAAAAGGTTCGGGCAAAAATTAGGGATAAAAAGAGAAAAAATGTACACCCGGCAAGTCGAAAACCCTACAAGGGAGGCCTGGGCAAAAAAGGGTATCCCGGTGGACTGAAAACCCGAAAGGGCGGTCCAGGCAAAAGAGGGAATGAAACGAACAACTGCGTCTAGCATGGTCGTTTGTACTTTGGTTAAGACCCATGGATAATCTGAAAGCAGAGATCGGTCGGAAGCGTCTTGTTTCGGAAGGCAGAAAGCGCGGAGAGTCTTGAGGACATATGGGTTGTAACCGGATTGGAACTTGATGAGATCACGGGTTCACATTGCCATTAGGATAGATTTTCCTTTTGTGCGCAATTACCTCTTTTCAGGGATTGCTTCCTGTGTACTGCTCAGTTACGAGCCACTTTTTTCAATCAATAAAATGCATATTCAGTCAAATAATTTTATTTTTGTGTTCATTACGTTTTGATTGCAAAAACATCCGTTTATTTTGATAAAGAATTTTTGCATTTTGAGATATAGGGGTCTCTTCCAATGCATGCTTAGAGGATTGAGACTTGAAATCTTATTTGGAAGGTAGAGTGACATAGGTGTTGAAATTTTGGCGCGCCTGGGGCACGTTTTATCTAACGATCTCTTTTGCAGGTGTTGTTGGTTATTTTCACTAACTTACAGTTGTGATATGAAGCGTTTTTGACAAAAGATTCCTTTGAAGTCCAATCAGGGACGAAGAATTGAAGAATGGTGTAGAGACGGCGAGAGAATTGCGACGATCCTAGAGGGTTAATCAAGAAGACTCTTCAAAGTCTGAGGACTGGAGAGTTGGCACGAACCTAAGGAGGTTGATTTCCATGAAGTAGGGAGAAGTCGAGAATACAAGGTGATGAATCAGAAAAGACCGAATGAGTCTGGAGAGCTCTCAAAAGTGGAAAGTTGACATTGTGGTTGGATGGTGAATACCAGTGTTCGACGAGTCGACGGGTGTCCCCTGTCAAATATTCCGTATTTCCCCAGCGGGTTCGAGGTCGGTGTTTCCTCGGCAGCCAGGCTTGAAGTTTGTTGTTTCCCCTAGCAGAGTTGAGATTGTTATTTCCCCCAGCAGGTCTGAAGGTTGTCGTTCCCCCGGCAGGGGTGTGCGTTGGTAGTGTTTTCCCCAGTTTTCTTCCCCAGCAGATCGAGGTCAGTGGAGGTCGTCCCCAGTGAGGATTATCCTTTCCTCGACATCAGTGTTATCCCAAGCAGGGTTGGAGATTGGAGAGATATCGAGTTCCTCAACAGTGTTGCTCGTGTTGTCCCCTGAGGGGGATACTTTTCATCCATTCATCAATTAGAGAAGCATAGCATATTGCATAACTAATTGCGTAGCATTTCCATGGTTATGGAGCATTACGCTGTAAAACTCATGCATCGACATTGCAAGCATAAACTAGTCTCGAGTCGTGGTTACCGTTTGAGAATTGGTTTAGCTGGTTGGTGAAGATGTTACTCTGAGGAGTTTGGCATCGGGATTTTGAATCAACAGTATTCCCCAGTAGTGCGATATTGGAGGAAGAGATTCCGTCGTACGGAGATGGAAATGAAAATGGAGAACGGGGTTCATTATTTTGCAGCAAGAGTGACATGAAGTTGTCGGGGTTCAAATGCGTTGATCAGGGATCACTCGCGCGAAAGAGAAAATATCTGTTTTGGGGTTCAAGAAAAGCAAAAAAAAATAACAAAAGAATAATCCCCAGCGAAGCGCAAATTGTTTGTTTGTTCTTGGTTTTCAACCACTCTTCACCCTGATCATCTGAAAGTCGAGGTTGTTCATATCGACAGGTTCACAGTGGATTGAATAGGAGCAGCCTGTTCATGACTTATTATCCCCAGCATAGGTCGTTGGCCCACGTGCCACCTCAATTATCATTTTCCCTATTTTTGCCGATGCTGACAGGCATGAAAGTTTTCCGGTATTCAGACCGAAGTGGCATCCAGGCCAGGTTTCCGGTATTCAGACCGAAGTGGCATTCAGGCCAATTTTCCGGTATTCAGACCGAAGTGGCATCCAGGCTAGGTTTCCGATATTCAGACCGAAGTGGCATTCAGGCCAGTTTTCTGATATTCAGACCGAAGTGGCATTCAGGCCAGTTTTCCGGTATTCAGACCGAAGGGGCATTCAGGCCAGTTTTCCGGTATTCAGACCGAAGTGGCATTCAAGCCAATTTTCTGATGTTCAGATCGAAGAAGTTTCCGACATTCAGGTCGATGCAACTTGTGGCATTCAGGCCAGTTTTCCGGTATTCAGACCGAAGTGGCATTCAGGCCAATTTTCCGGTATTCAGACCGATGTGGCATTCAGGCCAGTCTTTCCGATACTCAGATCGAAGAAGTTTCCGACATTCAGGTCGATGCAACTTGTGGCATTTAGGCCAATTTTCCGGTATTCAGACCGATGTGGCATTCAGGCCAGTTTTTCCGATGTTCAGATCGAAGAAGTTTCCGACATTCAGGTCGAAGTAACTTGTGGCATTCAGGCCAGTTTTCCGGTATTCAGACCAAAGTGGCATTCAGGCCAGTCTCTCGGTGTTCAGACCGATATTAATAATCTCATATCTTCCGATGCTCAGATCGAAGTCATTTCCAGTATTCAGACTGATGAGCGGCATTCAGGCCATGGTTATTCCTGTGTTACCATTTATTTTGGTATCCAGGTTAATGTTCTTTTCGGTATTCAGACCGACTCTCACCTTACCAGACGGATTCTTCTTTCGGGACCACATCTTTGCCGATGACAGGCATTGATACTTCACTTTGCTTCGGCGCAAATTTTCAGGTTTTTATTGTATTCAACCACTCTTCACCCTGATCATCTGAAAGCCGAGGTTGTTCATATCGACAGGTTCACAGTGGATTGAATAGGGGCAACTGTAACACCCCAAAATTTGCCCTCCTCTTCTTGAGACTAGTTTGACACATTGCATTTCATGTCTTATGGCATTAGGAATTGCATTTTACATCTCATATGGAAATAAGAAGGTCATCCTCCAAAGTCTTTTCAAAAGATAGAGAAGTTACATGGTTCAAGCCTGAGGGTCTCTATGAATTGATTATCAACCATCTGAGGGCTATGAGATGGGGAAATGAGTTGAGACACCTCAATCATGTTCAAAAGGAGTCCATTTATCATTCTAAACATCCATCTTAAAGATTCAAAGGTTATGGCAAAAGTTACTAAAAATGGAAAGTGACCTATAATTCAAAGTTTCCAAATTTGGCAAGTTTTTTGGTCTACATTCAACTAGACTTTTCAATATCAAAGGTGTTTCAAATGGATTTTTGGTGAACATGAAAGTTGTAGATCTTTGTCTCCCCTTTCCAAAAAGTCCTAATTCAGGTCCATGTGATGAATGATTGAGGAGTTATGGTCATTTTATTACAAGGTGTGCATGGAAATTCAAAATGGCATAACTTTTGATACAATGTTCCAAATTGGCTCATTCTTTTTGTAAAATGTTTCTCATGTTCAAGACTTCTCAAATAAGCCATTTCCATGCATGAGAGAGGCTTGTATATCCATTATTTCACACATGTGAAAATTGAAAAAAATATTCAACATTCATTTTTGGCTTATGATACAAGCAAAATAACATTCCAATATTGGCCTTTGGTTGCTCATAAGTGAATTGAAGCCTTTGCATGAGAAAAAGCACGTGGATTATGGCCATGCTAGCTTCATTTGCATTTTTGCAATTTGCCTCATATATCACTAATCATGATTAACCAATGGAAAGTGTGATTAGTAATGTCATTAGCATGGAGTATATAAGCTGAAACCCTAATCATAACTACATAACTAACATTTCAGATCTGAAAATCAAGAACACTCTCAAATTTCTCTCTCTTCGAATCTTCATTTTCTCCATACCATTCTTAAATCTCTTTGCATATTCTTGTTCCTGGTGCTTCACTGAGCAGGATTCATCCATTACTCGAAGCAATTCATCAAGATTTCGTGCAGTTCAAGAGCATTCTCATGAAGATGGAAGTTGGAAATTGAGGTAGATTCAAGTGGTTTCATCCAATTCTTTTTGCACAAAGCTTCAAGGCAAGGTCAAAGGAGTAGATCTGAAGCTTCATAGCGCTTGAGAGCATAAATTCAGCAACTTCCACTTCAAGGTGACTCGAAATTCATCATCTCTTTTTGCTGTTTTAAGGTCATAGATGTGTAGATCTCATCTAGTAGAGCTTGTAGATATGATTAGAATTGAATTTTGTTGAGTATTGTGCATGTTATGTGAACTGAAAGTTTTGATCATGAAAATGTTTTGCTTCGATCTGGAAAATTCATGAGGAATTAGATGAAATTGATTGCATATTTGGAATGTACATGGAAAACTGAGTTGAATGATGTATGCATCTTGCATTTCTGGAAAAAAATTGTGTCGAGCTTGCCGGAGTTGGCCGGAGAAGACGACCGGAGACTGTAGCTCCGGCGTCTGTAATTTCCTAGGGTTTGCGCCATGTGGATGCCATGTGTTACCCTGCGTGGCCATATGATTGGTAGCGATTGCTTTGACTTGCCACGCGTGCCTTTGACTGTTGATGTGTGTGTGCCAACGCATTAGTGAAACGGTGCGTTTCACCGTTTGAACCTGGACCATTGATCCTGAGTGCGCGCCTTATCCAACGGATCATGTTTATTCTGGTTTTATTCAAATATTTGAATTTCCCTCCATTGTTATTTGTTTATTTCATTTGTTTGGCTATTTTGAAAAATTCAATAAAAATCCAAAAATGATCCAAATGAATTCCAATTTTTTTTTATAGTTTTGCTTTGATGTCTAGTTTTTTATGGTATTAATTTCATGAATTGTTGATGTCTGGTTTTTAATGTGTGAATTTTTTAATCCATGTGATGTTAATTTGATATGTTGTGTTCATTGCATTGTGAAATCTTCATGTTTGAGCCAATTGATCCAATTTTTTGCATGCCTAATATTCACACATGATATGAATTTTTGGTCACTGGTTTGGAATTTTTTTCTCACATGTTATCATCATTTTTGACACATAGAGAAAAGTGTGACAATTTGTGTCACATTTTTGACATTGAATTGTTGCATTTTTGTTCATCTAGCATTTGAACCTTTCTGGATTTGATCTTTTGCATATTGATTGTTCATGACATGAGGAACTTGCATAAAAAATCTCAAAGTCATTGCATGCATTTCTGATTTGATATGAATTTGCTAAGTTGGAAGTTCATTTTGTGCATGTTTGTTTGTCCTTGCATGACATAGATCATTTGAGACACTTGCTTATTGAATTGATGTTGGTCCTTTTGAGGACATTTTATTGATTGTTTGAATGTGCATTATGTGAAAGATTGGGTTCTGTTTTGATCATTTGGTTTGGTTTTGAACTTAGTCTTTGTACTAGTGTTTTGTGCATAAACTAAATGTGCTTTGTGTTTCAGGTTTGGACATTTAGCATTGGTGGTTGATTTGTTCTCACTTTGTGAGATACAAATGCTTTGAGTTCTAACTTTTGTTTGTTTTGTAGGATTTTAAGTGATGTGCTTGAGCTCATGAGTTCATTTGAGTGCCAAGGCACTTGTGCATTAAATTGTGTAACTGTTGGAGAGTTTCACTGTTTGTCTGTTGGTTGTATGACTGAAGTACTAACTGTTTAGTCTTTGTACAGGTACCTTAGTTGCTTGCTTACTTTAGCTCTTGCTTGAGCTTTGGATTATGGTTGATACACCACTCAGGTAGTTAGCCTCTTACTTCATATAGTCTGAAGTCCTGTCACCTTTTTGGCAGGCATTTTGCTGGCAAGTCCTCCTCCAGAGGCTCTGTTTGTGTTTGTTTACAATTGTGCTCAAAGACCTCCAAGAGAGGCATGTGCTATCTGATAAGACCTCCAAGTGAAGAGGCAATTGACAGATAAAAGGGATTAGCAGCCAATCCCCCGTTATTCAGTGAGTCGTTCTTTATGCTCGCACTACGTGCTGATGCTCCAGAACATGTGCCCCAAATCTTTTGTCCAGAGTCTGTCAAGTGGAATAGGATCCCACTTTCTGGATCCCCACGCTTTCTGTGTCATGAGCTCACCCTGGCCAGGGTTAAGAGCATGAGGTCTCATCCTCATTATCATTTTGATCAGCTTCACCCTAACGTTCAATGTTAGTGGTTAAGAGCTACAGATTACCCATTACAGTTTGGCTTGTTTGTCGAGGTTGATATGACCCCTCTTGACTAAAGCCCACACATTGTTTGAGCCTATCGTATGGACATAGTGTATGATGTTTGTTCACTTATGTGGGTGATTATTTGCTTTTGAGTTGACTCGTTTCCAGGATGAGTTAAGTTTTTGTTAGAGACCTCAACTTAGGGATATTGATTGCATGACAACTATTAGGCTCGAGTCTTAGTCTCCCTATTAGTTTGTTGTTTCCCTGGTCTCTGGTTAGGAGAGTGTTTTACCCCTGTTAAGGGGAACTACGTCGCCCTGATTCTCATACCAGATGAGATACGTAGGCAGGAGGTTGTGAGAAATCTCTCCGGGAAACCTTTTTCATTTTTGTGTGTTTTGGGGGTTCACCTTTTTTATTTGTTTTCGCATGTGTTCATCCTTTCCCCTGTTAAGGGGAACTACGTCGCCCTGATTCTCATTCCAGATGAGATACGTAGGCAGGAGGTTGCGAGCAATCTCTCCGGCCACCCTTTTCTTTTTTTTGAGTCTCTGTTTGTTCACCCTTTTTCTTGTTTGTGTGTGCGTTCACCCTTTGTTTGTTGGCTTTGGTGTGAGTACCCGCTTGTTCAGCGTGGACATGTGTGTGGTATGGTCATACCATGGGGTTTTCTTCTGTTATCATTTGGGGTTCATATTCGGGTTTCATTTGTGATGATTATAGGTCATCTTGGGGTTCATCTTCGGGGTTCATTTGTGACGGTTGTCACTCATCTTTGGGGTTCACATTGGGGTTCATTTATGACGGTTGTCATGTCTTAGGGTTCATTTATGACGGTTGTCATTCACATTGGGGTTCATTTATGACGGTTGTCATGTCTTGGGGTTCATATCGGGGTTCATTTGTGAAGATTGTTAATATTTGGGGTTCATATTGGGGTTCATTTGTGACGGTTGTCACGCATATTGGGGTTCATCTTTGGGGGTTCGTTCTGAGAATCTTTTTCTTTGGTATTCGCTGGTTAGCGTTTATTATTGTTAGGAGTCGGAAGTAAGTCCATGTATTGGCATTCTGTTTCCTGTTTTTGTTATTGTTAGGAGTGAGAAGTAAGTCCCTGTATTGGCATTCTGTTTCCTGTTTGTGTTGTTGTTTGGAGTCGGATGTAAGTCCATGTATTGGCATTCTATTTCCTTTTGTTTGTTATTGTTGGAGTCGGGTGTAAGTCCATGTATTGGAATTCTGTTTCCTTTGTGTTGTTGGGAGTCGGGTGTAAGTCCATGTATTGGCATTCTGTTTCCTTTTGAGTGTTTCTTTAGACGTCTCAGCGTCCGTTTTCAGTGTTTTATTTTGGCGTGCGTTAGCCGAGCTACGAGTGCTCTGATTCTTACTCTGGATAGAGAAGATACGTAGGCATAGGATGCGATATCCTAGCGAGCATGTTCCCTTTTCCCCGAACTACGTTGACTCTGATGTTTGTTACTGACAAACTACGTAGGCCCAAGATGCGACATCCTGCCGAGTCCACTTCCTCCGTTTTCTTTCCCCACCTATTTATTATTCCAGTTTGTGCAGTTTCTTTGAGCAGTTTTATTAGCAACCTTTTCCTATTCTTTTGAGCGTGGATCCCGTCGAGTACGGCGGACGTGAGGGGTGCTAATACCTTCCCCTTGCGTAACCGACTCCCGTACCTTGCAATCTCTGGTCGTAAGACCGTTCCTTTCCCTTTCTTAGGTTAGTCATGCGCTCCCTTTCCGTCATAGGATGAATAGCGTCGGTGGCGGCTCTGTATTTTTCCCGTCGGTTGTTTTTCGCGTTGCGACATATGGCTTATGGGCTTTCCGAACCGTAGCAAGGTCGGTAGTCAGCCCTTCTAGCATTGCCTTACAAAACTTAATGAAATTAAAGACTTGATGCGGGGTGTTCTCTGGACACATGCACCAATCAGCTTCTTGCAGCTTCTCAGGTAGCTCTTGCATGATGGAACTCGCAAATCGGGACAGCCTCAAAAATTTGCCTTTCCACTCAGTGTAAAGCCCTTGAAGATCTTGAATGATGCGCAAGTCTTCAGCCTTGGTCACCTCTATGTCCCTATAGAGGTTTCTCCAATATCTGCATTCACCTAGCAACACCATATAGGCAGCATCCTGATCCCCACCTTCAAGTGCCTGGATTCTAGCATCGGCTCGTTCCAAATGATATTTCAGCCGTGTGCAAACTCTTTCTGACTCTTCAGACTTCAGCTTCTCGCGTTCCAGAGTATCCTTGTATTTCTGAATGGTATTCTCCAGTTCACGAGTACGAATCTCGGAAATCAGCCGTGCTTCCCTTTTTATCTCAAGGGTCAATTCCAGAGTCTTGTTGAGTTTTTGAATCCGGAGTAAAGCTCTATCCAACTCCTCTTCCTTTGATTTGAACACAGATTTAGTGTTGTAGAGCGCTTGCCCGAATTTTTCCCTCCTTGCTTCAGACTCCCTAGCTCTTTTGTTGGAGATTTCAAGCTCTTTGTCCTTCTTTTGTTGACCGTCTTTCAAGTTCCCATTCTCTATCGAGACTTGGTCGAGCTTAATTCTCAAATCAGCATTTTCCAACTCCAACTCCTTGATACGGGCATTGAGCTTCTCTACATCTTCAGGTAATATGGGTTCTGGCTCAGGAACCAATGGATAGATAGAAGGATCAAATGGAAAAGGGAGTTTAATCATTTGAACCCTCTCTCTAACCCAACAAGTGTAAGGCTCTTGAGCAATGACATTTCTCTTACCCAACTCCTTACCCTTTCTGATAACTGCTTGCCAAGACCTCTTGATCTTCTTCACCATGGGATGATCCGCTTCAGCACTGTGTAAAACGAAAGGCTCTAGAGCTTCAGCTTTTGGAGGGTCATTCATAGGGTAACCATGTTGTCTCAGAGATAACACGGGGTTATAATTGATGCAACCCTTGGTTCCTATCAAAGGCACATTGGGGAAGTCTCCAATGCTGACAATCACATTCTCGGTTTCCCAATCCCTGATATACCATTTAACATGACTGGAGGTGAGGGAAGCTAACTTCTGGGAAGGCTTGAGTTCCCTTGAGACAAAAGGACCTTCTTCAGGCATATGGGATCTAAACCAGGCATGCAACAACTGCGCACAACATAAGATGATTCCTCCCTTCTTCTCATGACAATCGTGGAGAGTGTAGTAGAGATCTGCCAAAAGGAACGGTACAGGGTTACCAGAGAGGAAAATTCTCACCGCCAGGTGATCCACAAAATGTTCAATATTTGGGAAGAGAACTATCCCATATACCAACACGGCTAACACAGCATAGAAGGCTTCCCAATTCCCTTCTTTTTCCATCTTCTTAGCTTGATCCTCCAAGAACTTCCTAGAAAAACCATTGAAAGGTCCTTTCACATCCCAATTATCCACGACTTCATAAACTTTCAGACCCAAAGCTAAAGCTATCCTCTTGGGAGGAATATCTTCATCGAACTTAGGAAATGGATTATGATCCTTCAAATTCCGGCCTATGATCCTCTCAAATTCTTCCATGGTATGAGCCAATTGGAAGTCAGAAAACATGAAACAATGTAGAGGTGGATCATAGAACTGAGCAATAGTCATTGCGGTCATCATGTCCATCTTCTTATTTAGGATATCTAGAATCCTTCCATAATTTTGTACAAAGTTGTTGAGTTTGATGGGTGTTACTTTGGCACTCAACTTCTGCAGGCTGGTAAGGTCCATGTTCTTGTATTTGAACTGAAAAGTGCCTCTTCTCTCAGGATTCATTTTTCTAACAAGTCTTGGATTCCTGAAATAATGTGAAACAAACTAAGAGTTTTGCTTTTTATGCGTATGCAATGAATGGATGGATGCAATGTTTTTTTTTTTTGGATAGGTTCAAAGGTCCGAGGTATGGATAAATTTGATTGCTTTCCAAAACAGGGGTTCTCACCGGGTATGATTTAGGGCTTTGTTACAAAGGATCCCCAGAGTCATTGATTCACAAGAATGTTTGACGCTTACGGGAAATACTTTCCGGTCGTCAACTCCATCAAGGGAATCTATTCCGGGTGAGGTTCTCGTACCGACTCTTACGAGGTATTCACCTCGGGAGTCCGCACTACGCAACCGTCGACTCAGTTCTAGACAGGGTACTCAGAGTCATGGATTCAAAAGATTGTTTGACGCTTACGGAAAATACTTTCCGATCGTCAACTCCATCTAGAGAATCTATTCTGAGCGAGGTTCTCGTATCGATCCTTACGAAGTATTCACCTCGGGAATCCATACTACGCAACCATCATTTCTAGTTGGCCAGAGGTTCAATGTTCTAAAAGGTTCTTAGAGTCATGGACCCCTTTGAAACATTGAAGCTTACGAGGTATACACCTCGGGCAACAATATTTGTAAAAGGATCTACTCTAAGTGAGGTTCTCGTACCGACTCTTACGACGTATTCACCTCGGGAGTCCGTACTACTCAACCATCATCCTATCTTATGTTTTTTCACTCTAGACTCGGGTGTAGAGTCTTTCCCACATGGTTTGCAATCAAATATCCAAGTGTACAACACAGTGGAACCAATATATAATAGAAATATCAATATAACAACAAAGATAATAAAAACAATAAATAAGGAAAAGCCATACAATTAAACAAACAAAGGCATACAAACGTCCTAACTAGGCTTGACTCGCTTAGGGATTGGGTATATTCCCCAGCAGAGTCGCCATCTGTCTTACCTCATATGAAAATGGGAGTACAACCTTAAGCGAAGCGCAATCGCACGCTCGCAATGATGGACTGAACATAGTCGCCACCGAACTTTATTTATTCCTAAAAAGGAAAGGGGAAATATCGATAAAACCCAAGAAAAAAACGACAATGATTATGGTCGTCGCAACCAATATCAGGGTTCGGGAGTCGATTACGCAAGGGGAAGGTATTAGCACCCCTCACGTCCGTTGTACTCAACGGGAACCATTAGGTCAGTTGTGTGCGTTAGTGTTAGTTGAAATGTTAGGCTTTAAGTTATTAGGTGGGAAAGAAAGAGGAGAGGAAAATGTTTTTGGATTTTTGACGAAGAACTAAACCTAAGTTTTTTATTAGTGGGCCTGACAAGATTTAAAAATCCTGCTCCTACGTATCTCAAAAGAGAAATCAAGGCTTACGTAGTTCTGGGTAGAAAAATGTTTGTTTGTTGGTCGATTTTAGCGAAAGCTACTTTGTGTCAAATCGAAGAAAACATTGTTGGACTACCCAAAATAGGTGGAAAAACATTGCCTTGCATTGTTTTGAAACAAAGTACCTTTCGTTTGAGAAAAGGTTTTGAAGGATTATTCGCACGACGGCGAGAAAAAGAAATTGATTGGTTTGATGTGTTTTGAGTAATGGCGAGAACTTGGATGGGCGAGATATCCATCTCGAATCCTAGTCTCAGGAGTGCGCGGTATACACCACGTTCTATTTCCATCTTATTTGCAAAAATGTTTAATAATCATTAAGTGTTTTTTTAGGTTTGATTGAGACAGGGTTTAAAGAAACCGCATAGACAATTTTAAATGATGGCGAGAGCTAAGATAGGCGAGGCATCCGCCTCGAATCTTAATCTCAGGAGTGCATGGTATACACCACGTTCCATTTCCATCTTTATTGAAAGGTTTTTAGATAGGAATTAAGTATTTTGAGTTTTTGTTGTGAAAATGACTTGACACTAGATCAAGCATTGATGAGCGATTGAGAAAGATTTGAATGAGTGTTTGAGAGAAACAGAATAGATAAATTTGGATGATGGCGAGAGCTAGGATCGGCGAGATATCCATCTCGAATCCTAGTCTCAAGAGTGCGCGGTATACACCACGTTCCATTTCCATCTTTATTGAAAAAGTCTTGAATATGAATTAATATTTTTTGAGTTTTTATTATGAAAAATGGCTTGACGTTGGATCAAGCATTTGATGAAGGTTTGAAAGCAATGGAATCGAATGGGAAAAAGAAATGGATTGATTTGTTTATTGAGAAAATACTCGACGTTGGATCGAGTCTTATTTTTGATCTTTTGGAAATTGTTGATTTTATTCTTGTGTTAGTAGCTAACTAAATAGTTAAGCAATAAAGAAATAAAACAGTAAAATTATTACACATCGGGGGAGTGGGGTACATTTTGTCAAATGGGGATTCGAAGTATTGGAATAATTAAATCGGGCCCAAACAACAAATAATGCAATGTATGAGTGTAAGTGCAAGAGAACTATCTCATTGTAAGAAGGCCCAAGAGTAAGCCATGTGAAGAAAATAAATACAACAAGTTATATATACAAAACACTCGAAAATTAAATAAATAAAAAAGTAAAAATCGGGATTTGCACGGATGGAAATTGAGGGACACACAAAACCTAAATAATGTGCTCAAAGCCGGTTTGCGCATGTTGACAATAATTGAAATGTCATATGCGATTAGTCGAAACGCGGCGAAATACTATCAATATATCGATAAAAATAATCACGGATAAATAACAAGAAAATTGTCAAATCCATAAATTAAAATCGATGTTTAAACAATAAAATAAAAGGGGTAAACATTAAAAAAAAGTATAGGAGCAATTAGGTTAAGACATAAACATGAAAAAGTAACAATTAAATGGTTAAAAAAAATGCTCCAAGTGGGAATCGAACCCAACACTAAGAAGGAGATGAGCTGACTCCATCTCCACTCGACCATGACTTGTCTACTGTTAGACTTGCAGTGGCCCAAATATATAAACAACGAAATAAATAAATAAATAGAAAAAGTAATAAACAAATAACAAAAGGCCAGCATGGGCCGAGCATTTGGGCCCGAAGGCATCCCCAACCATTCTTGGTATCGTTTTGGGTCGTTTGTGTTTGGTTCAGAGAAGGCCCGTTCCATTTTTTATATCGGCCCATATATGAAGCTGCCTAGGGAGACGAAGAGTCAATACTCTAGCCTCCAAATTAACGGGAATGAACCTAGGGAAGTATCGTCATAATGGCTGACCAACAACAAGGAATGACAAGTGGCAGAATCGAACAGCCAAATGTGTTGGAACAGTGAAATCTGGCATGTGTATTAATTTAAACGGAAAGGTTTTTTAATAGCCATAAAAGGAAATCAACATGAGAAGTTGGAAAAAAAGGGAAGGACCATAAACTACTCGTATCCTTTCCTAAAAGACAACAAAATTTCTTTTTTCTTTAAAAGAGAGATTTCTAAAGGAGATCCAAAATCGAAGCTAACACAAATTCCTCTCCTTCTTCATTCACAATCAAGAGGAGACTAGGATAAAAACTCACCAGTTACGACGAGATTGACGGGATTGGAAAGGTAATGTGGAATCCTTACTTCCGGATGCTCTTCTTCCATCGTCTCGAATTCGGGCGCGCGTTCGCCGGCTCTACTTTCAGTATCCTTGGTCCAAACAGCGTTAAGGTGAATCTCCTCTTTCTTTTCGTTAAGGTTTTTGTGTTCTCCTTGCCGTCTTCAAAAATGGTTTTTAGGGTTTTTTGACTGATCTTCTTTTTATGAACAGTGGCCTCTCTCCTTCTAGGGTTCTTGTGAATAGTAACCTCCCTTTTTATACAGGACCCCTTCTTTCCTCTGCTGCGTTTTCTGCTGTGTAGTGGAGCCTTGTACGGAGGATGCTAAAGATTTTATCTTCATCCTAGCTTGGTGGTCCCGGGTCTCAATTCTCTTCATTTCGAAACTTCACTGTTGGTAAAAACTTTTACCCTCATAAGTTACTCAACTGAAAAGTTTGCGTTTTTAGAATTAACTGATTTCGTGTTGTTATTATAGCAGTTCTGCAAGCTCTTAGCAATGGAAGAACGTGTGAAATTAAATGTTCTTGAGTAATCTTGATTAGCTCAGCATGCTTCAGAAGTAGTAGCATTGTGTCACCAGAAGTAGTGCTTAAGACAGGCACAAGGGCTGGAAGTGTTGATTGTTCAAAATCATTCTTGTCCTGAGACTTCGCAATGGTTAGAACCATTGGTAGAAACATTGGCTGTATCACTACATTCCTAAGTTCTGCGCAAAGTGGTGGAAGAACCTTGTATCGCAACACACGGGAATCTAAATATTTCCACATATCCGACAAGGCTTTTAAGAATCCTGACTTCTGTATGTTACCTCTTTCATGCAGGTAGTCCAAGAAACACAGAGCACGTAACCTGTGTGAGAGAATTCTTTATCTTGAATTAACTTTTAATGATAGCAAATTGTGTGATCATCATCCAAATTAGTTGTGCACTGCATTACATGATATATTTGTGTTCTTACTTTGTCCATCATCCCACTTTATTGTTGCATAAACATACATATAAATCTACATTGAAAATTCCCTTCAAATAACAATTAAAATGCATTTTATATCAGTATGTATCAATACATGAGCCTTTGCATCGATACATGTAACCTGTGATTAATCACAAAACAATTTTTGTTCAGTATGCATCGATGCATACGAGCCATGCATCAATACATGGAAGACCAAAAACTCTATGTATCGATACACACGATTCCTGCATCGATACAGGACTACTTGAGACTGCCTGTGCATCAATACATGAGCATTAAGCATCGATACATATCAGTGTAAAAATCACATGCATCGATACACACGATTTATGCATCGATACATGAGTAATTGATTTCACCAAATATTCACTCAACTTACAGTATGTATCGATACACACTATTATGCATCAATACACAAAGTTGTTTTAAGTCATAACAGCAACTGTTTCTGCAGCATATAAGAACAGGTTTCAACAGCAGACAAAAGGAACGAATTCATTGAGGGAAAACAATTGAACACAGATCAAAAGCAGTGTTGGAGCAATTGTTTGTGAGCACATAGAAACCTGAAAGAGACTTCATCTTCTTCATCTTCTCAATCACTTCTCTTCAAGAACAATTACACATAACAATTCTTGTTCTTTGGATTAAAGAAGTATCGAGATAACGTTCAGTGGTGTGATCAAGGATCTAGCTGTGGGTTGCAGTGGAACGATCGAGGATCTAGCTGAGTCGAAGATTGAAGGGGGTTTCTAGGAAAAACCTACTGGTTTGTCCTTCAAGAACTGGTGTGTTATTGAGGGTTTGGGAGTCACATTTGCAGAACACATTCAGCCGCAGCGTTGCGTTTGGAGATCGGGGGATTTCGCAAGCAGGTCGTGGAACCGGTGAATTGTTTGCAACTTTGTGCAGGAAAATCTTGATCGAGCTCAGATCAAGTGAAGGTTTATACAAGAAGAGGTTCTTGGAGTTTAGAAATTCTGTCTTTGTATCAAAACCTTGTATCAACGGATTCGGCAATAATTGATAATCAAAGTTCTCAATTTCATTTGAAATTGAGAGGGAGACGTACCCACACGCGAGGACGACGTGGGGAACTTCCTTACCAAATCTCTGCGTATCGTATTCTTACCTTAATCTTCTTTACGTTACAAAACCGTTTTGCAATTTCTGTTAGTGTGTGGTGATTGATCATTTTTCTGGACAGCAGTGATAATAAAACTCTTAGTCATACACCATTGCTGATTATCATCAAACACACACACACCAACTGTTTGACAAAACGGTTAAATTGATTGTGTTCATTGGAAATAGAATTTAAGGATAAGCGCATTCAATCTGTTAAAATTCTGTGTGTATTATCTCTGTCATTCTCATTAAAATCCAGCAACTGCACTTGCGTGTCCGGCTTTCTAGTAGCGGTTCAGAATAGACGGAAGTCGATTCGGGACTGATTTTTCCGCCATTTTTGAAAACTCTTATAAAACGTTAAATCCGTTAATTTTAAAGAGGTGATCTATTCACCCCCCCTCTCGATCACTAGCCACACCGTCTAACAAGTGGTATCAGAGCGCCGGTTCGCTGGTGCTCTGTGGCTGCCTGTAACAGTATGGATTCTGAACCAAAGGGGGCGTATAATAGAGCGCCTATTTTCAACGGTGAAAATTATGGCTACTGGAAAGACTGCATGCGAGTTCATATAAATTCTGTGAATAGGCTAGTATGGGCTGCCATTGAAAATGGTCCTTTTCAAATTACAATGACAAATGCGGCTGGCGCCATAGTTCCTAAACCAGAAGCTGATTGGAATGAGAAAGATGAGAAAAAGTGGTCGTGTGATTGGAAAGCTCGAAATATACTAATTTCAGCACTTGGTGTTGATGAGTATTATCGAGTATCCCATTGCACGACAGCTAAAGAAATGTGGGATGCTTTAGAAGTTGCCCATGAGGGTACGACTGAAGTAAAACAGTCCCGCATTAACACACTTAATCAAGAATTTGAGCTCTTTCGCATGAAACAAGGAGAATCTATCTCCGACATGCAAAAGAGATTCACTCATCTCACTAATAGGTTGAATGCACTTGGAAAAACTGTTTCCAATGAAATTCCTACTAATAAAATTCTGAGGTGTCTTAGCAGGGAATGGCTACCTAAAGTGACAACTATCAAGGAAGCCAACGATCTAACGACACTTACGATTACAACTCTGTTTGGAAAGCTGGAAGAACATCAACAAGCATTGGAAAGTCTTGAAAAATACGAGAACAAAAGTAAGAAGGAAAAGGAGAAGAAAAGAGACAAAGAGGGAGAGAAGAAGCCAATAGCTCTTGTGGCCTCTAGCTCTAAGTCCTCACGAAAAGAGCAAAGTGACAATGATTCCAGTAGTGACAAAGATTCGGATGATGAGGAAATGAGACATTTTGTAAGGAGATATAACAGATTCATTCGAAAGAACGGAGTCAAGCATTCCGACAAAAATCTCATGAAGTTCCGAAGACAATCTACAGATTCAAAACATGAAGAGAATAAGAAGAGTAAAGGAAGAGGATCTTGTTTTAATTATGGTAAATCTGGACATTATAAAACAGATTGTCCTATGAAGTATAAGGATCAAGGAAAAGCTTCACCAAAAGGGTACAGCAAACAAAGAAGAGCTTACATTGCATGGGAAAGTGATAGTGATTCATCAAGCACACAAAGTTCAAGTGAGAGTGATGAAACCGCAAATCTGTGCCTTACGGCTCACACCAAAAATCTGTCCTACCACAAGAAGAAAATCAATGATAAAAAGGTAAAACAAGCCTATTATAATAATTTCTCTTCTATGACTTTTGCTGAACTGAAAATAGCTTTTGAAAATCTGCATAACGAAGCTGTAGATGCTTTTAAAAGATTATCTTCCGATAAACAAATTTTTTCATTTCTGGAAGGTAAAGTAAACAAAGCCCAAATTGATTTAGAAGCATTGAAAGATAGTATTGCAGAAAATTCAAAAGATATTGACATTGATGGATGTAGTAGAGTTAAGTATTGTGACGCTTGTTATATTTGGCAAAAAGAGGTAAACACTCTTAAGGTCAAATTAGAAAAAGCGTTGCAACCTAAGGTCACTTATGCCGTTGACTCTAGGTTGTTTAAGAAGTCGTTAAATCCACCGTATGCAAAATACTCTTTTATTCCAAAGGATTTAATGAACAAGAATAAACAAACGCATCATCATGGTTTATGTCATTATTGTTGTCATGCTGGCCATACCATTGAGAAATGCAAGTTTAGGAGATTTCTTGTCCCTAAAGGTATTTATCAATGGAAGCCAAAAGGCAACCATGTTAGCACTTACCCACTCGGACCCAATGAAAGTTGGGTACCAAATTCTCTCTTTTGATATTGTAGGATGAGTGCCTTGCTTCCGTAGATAGAAGATGGTTTCTTGACAGCGGCTGCTCAAGGCACATGACCGGTGACATATCGCTTTTCATAGACTTCAAAGCAAAGAAGAAGGGATATGTTACTTATGGAGACAATAACAAAGGAGCTATACTCGGCAAAGGTAGTGTAGGTAATCCCTCTACCACTACTATTTCTAATGTCCATTTAGTTGAGGGACTTAAACACAACGTGTTAAGCATAAGTCAATTGCGAGACAAGGGTTATATAGTTTTTCTTTCACAAAAACTTGCTGCATAATTGAACATGCTGAACAAAACATTGTGTTTAAAGGAGTAAAAGCATATAGAGTGTATAATAAGCGTTTACTTACTATTAAAGAATCTGTCTATGTTTCTTTTGATGAGTCTTATCCGAAAAATGTCGGAAAAGGTATTTCTTTTGATGACGCAGGTGTATCTACAGAAGACATACTCAAGGAAGCTGTTGAGGAAACTGATCAGTCCAAAACAGCTGCCCACGAGAAGGAGGAAGATACTAGTCATGAAGAAAATGAGGAAGAAAAGACAGCTGAAGTGAAGGACCTTCCAACAGCTTGAAAATCCTCAAAAGACCATCCTATCGACAACATCTTGGGAGACATTTCAAAGGGAGTAATGACTCGTTCTAAGATAAGTTTTTGGTTCTCACTTCGCGTTTGTTTCACAAGTAGAACCTAAAAATGCCAAAGAGGCCTTGATTGATGAATTTTGGCTAATGGCCATGCAAGAAGAGCTTAATCAATTTTAAAAGAAATGACGTTTGGGAACTTGTCCCTCGTCCGCGAGATCATCATATCATAGGTACTAAATGGGTTTTCAGAAATAAGCTTGATGAAAATGGAGTGATAACTAGGAACAAGACACGTTTAGTAGCACAAAAGAAAGCACATTCTTTTAGTTCAAGTTTATGTCGACGATATAATATTTGGTTCAACTAACATACACTTGGTCGAGGAATCTTCTAAGGTTATCCAGGGTGAATTTGAGATGAGTCTAATGGGGGAGCTGAACTATTTCCTAGGACTGCAGATAAAGCGACTTGTTGAGGGTACAGCAGTATGTCAAACAAAATACTGCAGAAAACTACTCAAGCGCTTTGGAATAAATGACTCAAAAGAAATTGACACCCCTATGCCTACCAACGGGAATCTGGATAAGGATAAGCATGTTTCTTCTTATCTATATTATGCCTCACCTTGGTTGATGAGATTTGTTTTAGATTTCATTTATGCCTCGCAAGATTACATCAACAGAGGTAATATCAATCCTTTCTACAATTCTCCTACTGCTAAGTGGTTGTATATGTTAGAACAAATGTTCTTACTCTCGTTGATACTAATTTAGTTGCATTTATTGGTTGCCTATATTGTTTGAACATTACAATAATCTGACTTATGAATCCTTCTTGGGGATAACCATCATGACTTAGTGCAAAATGCATATCCATACTGCATCATGACTTAGTGCAAAATGCATATCCATACTGCAAAATGCATTAAAATCTGCTTTGGCATCAGTATGCATCGACACAAAACATGTATGCATCGATCCATATACTCTGAATTTCAATTTTTTTCAAACTGGTTCAGGATGTATCGATGCAGCCATCGCACGTATCGATACACAGGCCAAATGTGAATAATAGGCATCGATGCATGACCATTTGCATCGACACATACTGATGCTATTTGAATTAAATGCATTTCATCTCATGCTGCTCAAGTTTTATTTGAATTGTTGCATAATATATGGTTCAGCTTCTGCAATTCTTAAACTCGTTCTAATCCTTAAATGCTTTTCACTTTATGTTTATCTCTTTTGTTATTACCCTTATTCGTCATTCTTTGTGAATGATTCTTTACTTTGATAGCTTCCTTCTTTGTGATTGATAGCTTGTTATCCATTTTTTGCCATGTCCTGTTACACTGCTACCTTGATAATTCTGTTTCCTCCTCTTTTTGATGTTGACAAAGGGGGAGAAAATGCAGATATGCACAAACTCAGGGGGAGTATCACACATCTTGCCAAAAATTTGCCATCATCAAAAAGGGGGAGTTTGTGAGAGAATTCTTTACCTTGAATTAACTTTTAATGATAGCAAATTGTGTGATCATCATCCAAATTAGTTGTGCACTGCATTACATGATATATTTGTGTTCTTACTTTGTCCATCATCCCACTTTATTGTTGCATAAACATACATATAAATCTACATTGAAAATTCCCTTCAAATAACAATTAAAATGCATTTTATATCAGTATGTATCAATACATGAGCCTTTGCATCGATACATGTAACCTGTGATTAATCACAAAACAATTTCTGTTCAGTATGCATCGATGCATACGAGCCATGCATCAATACATGGAAGACCAAAAACTCTATGTATCGATACACACGATTCCTGCATCGATACAGGACTACTTGAGACTGCCTGTGCATCAATACATGAGCATTAAGCATCGATACATATCAGTGTAAAAATCACATGCATCGATACACACGATTTATGCATCGATACATGAGTAATTGATTTCACCAAATATTCACTCAACTTACAGTATGTATCGATACACACTATTATGCATCAATACACAAAGTTGTTTTAAGTCATAACAGCAACTGTTTCTGCAGCATATAAGAACAGGTTTCAACAGCAGACAAAAGGAACGAATTCATTGAGGGAAAACAATTGAACACAGATCAAAAGCAGTGTTGGAGCAATTGTTTGTGAGCACATAGAAACCTGAAAGAGACTTCATCTTCTTCATCTTCTCAATCACTTCTCTTCAAGAACAATTACACATAACAATTCTTGTTCTTTGGATTAAAGAAGTATCGAGATAACGTTCAGTGGTGTGATCAAGGATCTAGCTGTGGGTTGCAGTGGAACGATCGAGGATCTAGCTGGGTCGAAGATTGAAGGGGGTTTCTAGGAAAAACCTACTGGTTTGTCCTTCAAGAACTGGTGTGTTATTGAGGGTTTGGGAGTCACATTTGCAGAACACATTCAGCCGCAGCGTTGCGTTTGGAGATCGGGGGATTTCGCAAGCAGGTCGTGGAACCGGTGAATTGTTTGCAACTTTGTGCAGGAAAATCTTGATCGAGCTCAGATCAAGTGAAGGTTTATACAAGAAGAGGTTCTTGGAGTTTAGAAATTCTGTCTTTGTATCAAAACCTTGTATCAACGGATTCGGCAATAATTGATAATCAAAGTTCTCAATTTCATTTGAAATTGAGAGGGAGACGTACCCACACGCGAGGACGACGTGGGGAACTTCCTTACCAAATCTCTGCGTATCGTATTCTTACCTTAATCTTCTTTACGTTACAAAACCGTTTTGCAATTTCTGTTAGTGTGTGGTGATTGATCATTTTTCTGGACAGCAGTGATAATAAAACTCTTAGTCATACACCATTGCTGATTATCATCAAACACACACACACCAACTGTTTGACAAAACGGTTAAATTGATTGTGTTCATTGGAAATAGAATTTAAGGATAAGCGCATTCAATCTGTTAAAATTCTCTGTGTATTATCTCTGTCATTCTCATTAAAATCCAGCAACTGCACTTGCGTGTCCGGCTTTCTAGTAGCGGTTCAGAATAGACGGAACTCGATTCGGGACTGATTTTTCCGCCATTTTTGAAAACTCTGATAAAACGTTAAATCCGTTAATTTTAAAGAGGTGATCTATTCACCCCCCCTCTCGATCACTAGCCACACCATCTAACAACCTGGTGTCATTTCGAGGAAACTGTGAACCTGTAAAGTCCATTACAGTTGGCCTGAAAGAATCATTTAAAGAGAACATCCCTTGCAAGTCAGGAACCAGTTCCGACAGCATAGATGGGAAAGCATCACTAGATAAGTAAGTCAAGGTATTCTTCATGTACACTTTCACATCATTGTGGCAGGTAAACAGAGGCTTGCGAACAATTAAATGGTAGGCCAGGTTGCCTTCTCACTCGTAAGTGATCCCTCTTTCATGACCCTACACTAATCACAACACACAACTTCACTATTACGTAAATTTACTCCTTAGCACTTTTATTATACTTCGAGATTTTGTCGTGTTTGGTGGTTCGTCTTGTCACAATTTCGGCATTAACATGATGTTCTCTTTTGCTTCTAGGCTCAAAAGGGGCGGTCGGACGGTCTTGAAGCCGAAGTAGCAAAAATCATGTCTTGTAGTTCACACCATGCCGACATTCATTTACGGTAGGCTTTTTCTTCTTTGCTCATGCCATCTTAGTGCATCGAAACTTGGTAAATTTACGCAGAAACTCGTTGTGTTTGATGCTGCAGGAGGACATGCTGAGTTTGTGGGCGTAAAGGCCCATGGTATTCATTAGGAGGAATTTCGCATGGTTATGAATGGCCTTGAGTTGGTGTGTGTGTGTGTAGTTTGTTGTTTTAGCATGGCTTGTGATGGAGAAGCATGAGGTGGTTTGAGTGAAAATAAAGGGGTGAGTTGAATTTTTAATGAAAAATGTTCCTGTCATGAAAAATCAGATACAGGTTGAATGTACTTTTATTGGGATTGTTTTTATTGGCCTTTTCTCTATTACAAGTGGACTGAATGGCTTGGTTTACATTGGTATTACAGGTGGACATGGCATTGTCATGATGTTTGATTTCGATCTGGTCTAGGAATCCCAAGGAATACAAATGATAAGCTTTTTGATCTTTTTCAAAATTTTATCAGATATAGCAATTGGCTGGACAGGTTTGTCATCCTGAAATCTTAATGGATCGCACTTCTCATGAATTTTAAAACCAACATCAGCCTGTCTAACTCTTTGTCCATGAACAGGTCCTTGTACTACGACAAATCCATACATACAACATAATGTAACAACAGTTGATGTTGAGGGGATAGTGTCTGTCTTGGATCATCATCTTTGATGTTCTGAAATTGTGAGCTTGCGTATGACGACGACTTAAAGGAATTCAGTTGTCGTTGCTGACATGAATCATGATAACTCCTAGAAGAGCCGGAATTTTCTGGAAAGAAATTTGTCTCATCCATAGTTCCACCTCTTATCCCTTGTACTTGAACATGCCTCATATAGTCTTTTCCATCGTGAGAATAAGATCCAAAATCCAAAACGCGGTGATGAGTAGTAGAACCGTCATGAGGTTGAAATTCAGAATGATCAAGAGGTTTAGAACCAGTAATAGATTGTTGAGAATAAAAGCAAGGGTTTTGGTAGGGTTATGAAAAGGCTTGTTGAGATTCATGAAAAGGAAAAGAAGAAGGTGAGGTTAAGGTGTTGTTGTTGCTGCTGATGATGAAGACACAACTAGTTCCATAGCCTTTCCTGAACAGTTTCTACCTTTGTGTATGTGTCTTTCACATTGCTTAGAGTCTGGATACGCTTCCTTTGAACATCTCCATTTCTTGCCATTTGTTCTTCTGCACCTTCCGGGCTCTAGGTCTACTTTTCTGCCAAATCCCATTTCCAAAACATCCCCACCCAATTGGAGGATGTGGAAAGATTCTTGAAGATATAGAACTGTCCAAGCTTCTTTTGATAGAGAAGATAAGATCTGGTGGAATAGGTGTTCCTGTAACCATGTATTTGAAAACAGGAGTTTGTTGTTCAAGCTCTTGCCATTGGTTTGGTGTAAAAGGTGACCTATTTCTTGATCTTGCACTACTCATCATTTTTTATAGAGTTTTTTGGTTTAGAAATTATATTGTGCTATGTAAGCTATGCTGATTTAGAAACTCCACATTCACTGGCAGGTTTGACCCAATTATCATCCAGGATATACCACGCGTTATTCGAAGAGCGAACATAGCAGTAAAGGTGGCCAGGATGAGTTTGTGAACATAAAGGTTGGAAGCACCTGCTAGCATGTCCTTTTGCAAATTGAGTTCCATGGCCAACTTCTGATGAGAAGAGAAGCGCAAGTTTTGTCCTTGTGGAGAATAATGATTGCATCATAATAGTTCAGAAGAGTCCGTAAACGGCACTCACATCTATTTGGACCCATCTTCTCCTGAAATGTAAGTTTTCTCAACAAAATTGCACTGCATTTTGCCCATTCTCTCTGTGACCTTCTCTTTGTATCAAAAAGTTTTCATTTACTTCTTTTACATCACCTTGGCTCAAATCATTATTTATGTCAACAACAAGGGAGAAAAGAAGAAAAAGAAATCCAGTCATGGTGTGAGAGCAAAACTGCAGGAGTCTTAAAAAATCCAGTGACCCGTGAGCAGTGAGCATCAAATGGCAAAGGGTTGAGAAAGAGATATGCAGCTGATAGTTCAAAGGCCTCCTCTACCAAACAAGCAGAAGATAGTATGCGAAACAGCCCAACGTTGTAAGTCCTTGTTTGGTTCTTCATGAGAAAACTTGTCGGCTGCTTTCAAGCTATTTTTATGTAGCAACTGACCAGGATAAACAATTCTTATCTCCTTAAACTAAATGTGGTTATCTTGCATTTCCAGGTCCATTGCTCAAGTATGGTAAGATAGGAGCCTCAATTTGTGTCTGAAGGAATCTTGATATAACCAAAAACTTCTAACGAGACAGAGCTGGTGAATGGCAGTAGTCCTGTCACCTAATTTCTCTTTCCTAACCTTGAAGGTTAATTGAATTGTAGCTTGTTGAAATCTAGCTCTTTCTTATTTGCCCCACCAGATGCAGTGTTGTTGCACTCAGAAGATAGATCTGGTGGTGGATGTCTCAAATTTGTAATATTATTGTTAGAGAAATATAACATTTTGGTGTTGAAACTTGTGACACATGAATTAAGTTCTTCATTTTTTCATTATGTTTATAAAATACTTTTGAAAACACATATTCTCCATTCTTCTCATCTTCATCATTCCCAGGATGATACTGATGCATTTTCCAGTCAGATTTGTAGGATTTTGACTCTTTCTCAGATCTTATATACAAAACCAAGATCTTCTTATAGCCCTTATGTACTCCATATTCTATTACAGCTTTGGTCTTACCAGTCTTGTGCCAGCGTACATGATCTTCAGTTAAGCCATGATGTTGAATATTTTGACGCTTTTGTTGACCAGTATTATATGCATTTATTGTTCTGTGAAAAAAAAGTGAATGTTACTCCCATCTTTCTTAGCACCTGGAAGATTTTTTAAGGACGTGTATAGCAGATGCCTTAGTCTCCTTCCAATGTTGGTATGAACTCGTCGATAAGCATGTGAGGATTTACATTACTAACACCACATTTAGACGTTAAATGGTCTAATAATTCTACATCAGAATGATCAAACTTTATACCAATCGGAAAGCCAGGCCACTCGCTAGAAACATCACTATTGTCTATACGACAGTGACAGTTTGGACATCCCCGATATGCGCCACAATCATTTATCTGATTAGCTAAAGAGAGTGTAGTTCTTTTCACTTTCTTTGCAAATCCTCTCATGTCAATAAGCCATCTCCTAGCCATTATTGGTATGAAGGAAATGAATGATGAAGAAAACACATTCAATAGAGAGAGCGATGAATGAATGAGTGAATGAATGAAGTAGTCGAGATATGAATGAGTACGTGGAATTTTCTTGAATATGAATGGAAAATTTTCCAATGTGAATGAAGAAAATATGAATGTAAATTTGGAATGTGAAAAACGTAAAAAAATATGAAATAATAAACATGAACATGAATGAAGGATATGAAGGTGAATGAAGAAATAATGCAAACGAGTGATCGATGGAGAAAGATTTCAGGGCCAAAATCGGGGTATGACAAGAAGAAAGATGGATAAATGACTTCTCATGCAAAAGGTAATGAGACGTCCTAGAAAAAGATTGGGAAGATACTTAGAAAAGGTAAGCAACAAAAATGTTTTCGTGCAAAAGGCAAGGTACTGACAAAAGGCCAATAATATTTGCAAAAGGCAAATAAAGAGGAGATACTTTAGGAAATCGCCTGAGGATACTGCTGAGGATATCCAAAAGGAATCTTGTGCTTTCGAGAAAGACTTGAATGTGGCTTATGCATGCCCCCATCTCAATGAGTATGCAACGTCATGTATGCAAAATTATGATGTATGCTAAATGTCGATGTATGCTCGGGCTAATGGGATATGGAAATACGTGGTCCATGGGTAATGGTTGTGCCAAGTATGGTTGGGTTTTGGTGATAAAGATTTGTTATTTTTTTAAGGTGCCAATATTGATGGGGCTTTGGAGGGATGCCAAGAAAGGTTGGGCTTTAGGTTTGTTTTGGGAGAGAAAAACTCTGACTTCCCGACATCGTGATCTGGATCCTTTAGGACCAGTTGAATATGGTATAAATACCACTCGTAGCATCTGATATAAAGATCACTCATAATAATTTCTCAAACGAGAAGAAATTAAAATAATTCTCCAATAGAATTCAATAACGATTGTTTGACCACTCAAAATAATTTCTCAAACAATGAGAAATTCAAATAATTCTCCAAAGAGAATCCAAAAAAATTACTTACAATTTCTCAGCTCAAACAAGAAGAAACTTAAATAATTCTTTACATAGAACTCAAGAAATTAGTAGGAAAATTCAACAAGTAGAAATAGAGAGGGAGAAGTTGGCGCTTCGTCAATTCAAAAATATAATGTAAATAGAGTGATGAAGAAAAAACTCAAAAGAAATATTTAGGGCCTGTTTGATTTGGTTTTGTAAAACTGTTTTTAGTTTTTAAAATTTGAAAATAATAAAATTTGTTTGGTAGTTTAATTTTATAAAATTGTTTTTGAAAACTATTCTCTATTTGAGAGTTTTAAAAACTAAAAAACTAAAACAGGTTTTAGAGGTTTTGATTTTTGATTTTCAGTTTTGGAAATTATGAAGAGGAAAAAATAAGGAAAAGTGGTACACTTTTTAAAACGATTTTTAAAAGTAGAATGACCAAACATGTTTTATTTTATTTTTATTTCTTCAAAACTCTTTTAAAATTGATTTACAAAATAGTTTTTAAAAACTATAAATTAAAACTCATTCAAACACACCCTTAGTGTAACATGTGTGTTCCTTATACAATGGAGTAAGTCATGCAAAGAATGTAATATAAACAATGTGAGCAATGATAGACGCTATAGCTGTAGGAGTGCAGCTGAACCCCCTAAATTTTAAAAACTTAGAACTAAGGGCTTGTTTGAATGGCTTTTTGTTTTTAGTTTTTAAAAGCTATTTTTGAAATCAATTTTAAAAAATTATTTTAAAGAATAAAATAAAATAAAACCTATTTGACAATCTTATTTTTGAAAACTGTTTTAGAGATTAGAAAATGAAAAAACTTGTTTGATAGATGTATTTTTAAAATATATTTTAAAAATGAAATTTATATTATTTATATTTTAATTTTATAATGATTTTTCAATATATTTTATTTTAATCTAGATATAGTTCGAAATATTTATAGTATAATATTTATCATATTAAATTTAAATGTAAAATTTATGATATATTTTTAGAATGTTTTTTTAATATATGTGGAGTGGATATTCAAATAATCATATTAATATCAAATTTACTCTATTTTATATTAATTATCTTTATATTCTTATCAAAAATTTCATTTCTAGTAAAAAAAATTGTTCCTTTTTAATTGCTACTTGCAAAGTTTAAGGAAGTTTTAACCGCACTTTTGTCAAAATTAACTCTAGGTAATTATTATATATAGAGAGAAAAAGTAAAATGGATGTAGTAAATAATTAAGAGTATTATAGATAAAAGAAGAATTATTATTTGAAAAGTAAGAATAATGATTAGTTTTTTTTAGTATAGATAAAAAGTAAAAAAAAATGACAAGAACATAGAGTACATTTTTTTCTTAATTAAATACTTTGATTAGCCAATTAATAGTCAAATTACAATAATTAGATTTAATTTCATTCATTGATTAGTTAATTAAGATTTAAATTTATGGAATTTATATCTAAAAATAATAATTTATATAATATTACATTGATCATAAATTAGTATTATAAGACTTGGTATCAATATTTTTGAAATGAATTTAAAAAATTACTTATTAAGGGAAGTGATTGTTGACACACTTTCACAGCATAATTCATCTTTTTTTTAATAGTAAAATATAAAATTGTAATAATATAAAATTATTAATGTATAATATAAAGTTATTAATGAATTAATTAAAAAAATGCTCGTTAGAATGAATTGAATATTTATAAATGAATAATATGTACTGAAATCCAATTATGTAGTAAATATTAGGTTTATATACTCTTGGTAGTTTTAGGAAGAGTATATTTTAATATTTTAATATAATAAGTTAAAATAGTATATATATTTAGTTTTTTAAATGGTGCTTTATATTTAGTTAAAAATAGAGTAATTATTATTAAAGCCAAAAAAAAATGTTGTAATGTTGTAATTGATAAATGTTTGAAAATTAACTGAAAATTTTAAGTGATGTTATTGTAGTTAATTTAATATTATTATAGAATTTAATTATACATGTAATAATTCAACTTAACTCATTACAATAATGCCATTAATGAAAATTATTGATGTTTTTCATGTTTTTTGAATCATAGTAATAGATCAAATATTAGAATTGGAAAGCAAAACACTGTTGAGCTGTTTTAGTTTTTCTGTTTTGAAAACAGGAAAATTTCAAACAGTTTTGGAAAATAATTTTTAAAAAATATAAATCAAACCAGTTTTCTAATTTTTAAGTTTTAGAAAAGAGAAAACAGTTTTTAAAAAGGCAATCAAACAGGCCCTAAGAATCTTGATTTTGTTCACTTCGCACCCCCTGATTTCATTCACTTTGCACCCTTAAAAATTAATTTGTTCTGCATTAACCAATAATACTTGCAATTGCTGCACTTAATTGACAATGTGTTCAAATATTTTATTCATCTTTCTATTTAAGTAACAAATGACATGACATAAAGAGAAATTTTTTCTTTTAAATAAACTTCTCCCTCAGTCTCAGTCTCAGTCTCATACTGAGTGACACATTTGTTAAAACTAAGTTTTCTAAAATGAATTAACAATTTTAATTTATAATGCAAATTTATTTATTTTCCTAATTCTACCCTTTAATCATTACTACTCATCACTCTCAATATTTGATAATGAGCACTTTGATAAAAACGACATTCTTTCTCTTTCATTTTTATATTTTTCTTAATAAATACGAAATGATCAACTGAATCATTCATTATGGGACTGAAGAGTATTTGGTACTCCTTCCGTCTCATAATGAATGTTCCATTTAAAAAAAAAAATCCAAAATAAATGATCAATTTTAATTTACAATACAAATTAATAGATTTTTTTTCTAATTCTATCATTTAATCATTACCACTTTCATCACTCTTAATACTTGATAATGATAGTATTTTGTTAAAATATTATTCTCTTTTTCATTATTATACTTTTTTAATCTATGTGTAATAGTCAATCGAATAATTTATTGTGGAATGAAGTTAATATTATTATTATTATGCTATTATTATTTTAATACATATTTTATAAAAGAAACTGAAACCAACATTATCCATACTATGCTTTTATTAAAAAATTAGTTACTAATAATTTTTTTTTTATGTTTCTCTTTAACATTATCACTTCTATATAATAATTAGTCGATAAAAATGAATTTATGTGATATAAAATGTCAAAATATTTTCTTTTATAAAATATTACACTAATTTATGCTTATAAAAAAATATAATAAAATAATTATTTTTTAATATTAAAATTATATAAAAATATTAAAATAACAAGTTAAAAAAAAGTTATTTGCGAGTGATATGCATCCCTGACTCAAGGTTCCTGGCTCTACCGGTGAATGCGAGACAAATGATTCTTTTTTCAATTAAAATATAAACACACTTATTTCTAATAGCACATAATTTAAAAAGAATTTTTTCATATTCATCTCCATATTAAATGTGTTTTTTACTATTTTTTAATTAAAATATAACAAGTGTATTTAAATTGTTTATGGAGTAAAAGTAGAAAGAATATGCTTATATGGAGTATGAAATTATACACTTATTATATTTTTATTAAAAAATAGTAAAAATTGTTGGAATTAAACTCAACACTTTGAGTAATTCCGAGTCAATCTTGATGAACAAGATTCAATTGCACCGATTGAATTTTCTCTTAATCTTCACTATTCACTCGAGTGAATCAACCAACATTGGTTGCAAGATTGTATCGTTGCACAATGATGATGAAAATAAGAAAATAAAATTGAATTGGGGAAATAAATGGGTTAGGGTTTATCGAGAGAAGGGAGAAGATGAATTTTCTGCAGAGTTCCTCTCTGCTCACAAACTGTGATTCTTTATTCCTTTTGCAACTTCAAAATGCAAGTCTATACAATAATAGGGATTACTCCCTATTTATAGATTTTGCTTGTTTTCTCCCTGAGCAAAGCCCAAAAACAAAACTCCAAAATACCTAATTCGGCCAACACTACAAAATTAGGTTTAAAACCAAATTCATGTCGAGGCTAACTCCTCGACACTTCGACACTCACACAATTTTGACATACAATATTTTGAAGACAACTCACTCTGTCGAAAATACTGCTTTAACACAAAGAATTACAAATTCAACACACCACCTAATTCATTATGTCTAAGCTATCTATATCCATCATAGACCTTAACTTCTTGAACACTTCAACCTGCACTCCTTTCGTCATGATATATGCAATATGATTCTCGGTTCTGCAGTGTTTCAAGTTCAGCTTCTCTTTTGTCACTTGATATCGAAGATAATGGAACCTCATTTCGATGTGCTTGCTTCGTCCATACGCTATCAGATTCTTTTCCATATTGATAGCATACATGTTGTCGATCTTCATGGTAATCACTCCATGATTCTTTCCTGTAGTCTCTTCGACTAGATTCACCATTCACGTTGCTTGACATGCACAAAGAGAACCAATTATGTATTCTACTTCAAATGATGATAATGTCACTACTAGTTCGTTTCTTAAACTCTAAGCAACTGATGCACCACCTAGCATAAACATGTATCCAACTGTGGATTTTCTATCCTCAACATCACTACACCAACTTGAATCGGTGTAACCCACTATCTTGTATTCTTTTCCTTCATCAACTGCAGGAAACAAAATTCCATAGTCAAGAGCTCCTTTGAGATACCTTAGTATCCTCTTTGTTGCTGCTAGGTGTGATACATTTGGCTTCTGCATGAATCTACTCACTATACCTACATTGTATGCTAGATCAAGCCTTGTGTGACAAAGGTATCACAGTGATCCAATGATCTTTATGTACTGCGTTGGATCGATATTATCTTCATTTGTGTCTTTCTATAGTTGCAATCTGGGCTCAGTTAGAGTCGAAGTTGGGTTACGGTCTTACATCTTAAATCTCTTGAGTATTTCACCGCATATATCTTTTGGTGCATCATCAAGTCTCTACTACTCTTGTAGAATTCAATGCCAAATAAATATGAGTGATTTCCCAAGTCTGACATTCCAAACTCCTCACTTAGGTCTTGTTTGAAATCTTTGATCTCCTTCTTGCAACTTCATGTTATCAACAGGCCATCAACATAGAAACATAGTATAGATAATTCACTATTTCTTCTTCTTACATATTCTCCATTCTCAATTATGCACTTCACAAATTCCTTTTCCCTTAGGAAACTGTCTATCTTCTTATTCATAGCTCTTGGAGTTTGCTTAAGTCCATACAAGGATTTATATGGCTTGTATACCTTGCTTTCTTTGCCATGTTTCACAAACCCAATTGGTTGTGCAACATAATATTCTTCATCCAAGGGGTCATTCAGGAATGCACATTTCACATCTATCTGACATGTGTGCCAGCTGTTCATATTTGTTAGACCAATAACCAACCTGATTGTTTCAATCATAGCAACAGTGCAAAAAAATTGTCGAAGTTGATTCCTTCCTTCTATAGAAATCCTTTCGCCACAAGTCTTGCCTTTTGTCGAGTTACCTCACATTTGAGATTCAACTTCACCTTGTATACCCACTTCACATCAATTTCCTTCTTGTCTTGAGGCAATTCGAAAAGTGACCAGGAGTTGTTGTCTTTGATGGACTCCAGTTCCTCATTCATTGCTTTCACCCACTTTGAATCCTTCAATTCTTCAACTATATTGACTGGTTTGGCATCTGCATAAAAAGTATAGTGTACCAGCTCACCTTCATCATCGACCACATCATCTGATGTAATCACACATTATTGCACCTTTCAGTCATGTGTCTTACTATTTGAGGTATGCTTGTGCTTGCTTGACCTCTGACTCCTTCTTGTCGAACTTCTCTTTCGACTTCAATCGATGGTTCTTCACATAAGATTCTCATTGAATCCTTCTTCACATTTTCAGTCCAATATCATTCCTTAAGCTCATCTATGACCACATCCTTGCTGATTACTACTTGTTTGTTCACTGGGTCGAACAACTTATAACCTCCATTCGAATGATATCCTATTAGGATCATCTGACTCGACTTGTCATCAAGTTTTTTCTCTCAACTAATCTGGGACATGTATATGTGATATAGCTCCTAACACTTTCAGATGACTCAAGCTAGGCTTGACACCATATCAACATTCTTCTGGCGTAGTTCCTTCTAGCTTCTTCTTCGGACATATGTTCAAAATATATGTAGTTGTCAACACTGTTTCTCCCCATAATTCTTTGGCTAGATGTTTTCCTTTCAACATACTTCTCACCATGTTCATGATGGTTCTATTCTTCCTTTTTATCGTTCCATTCTGCTGCGGTGTGTAGGGTGACACCACCTCATGCACAATCCATTCTTTCTCACATAACTTATTGAAGTCTTTCGACACACACACACACCACCACCATCAATCCTCGAAATCTTGAGCTTTCGACCAATTTGTCTTTTGACCATAGATTTAAACTTGGCAAATACCTCGATCACTTTACTTTTCTTCTTGATCAAGTAAGTCCACAGTTTTCTACTGAAATCATCTATGAATGTGACAAAGTATCTGCTACCTCCAATTGAATCCACCTGGATAGGTCCACACACATCAAAGTATATGACTTCAAGAATTTCCTTCGAGTTGCTTCCTGCATCCTTGTTGAAGTTGTTCTTGTGTTGCTTCGCTTGCATACATTCTTCACACACTTCATTTGGAATGTCGATTTCTGGTAACCTTGAAACCATATTTCTTTTTTTCAGATCTCTGATGTCTTTGAAATTGAGATGGCCAAGTCTATAGTGCCATATCCATTCATCCCTGCTAGCTGTAGTTGCAAGGAACTTATGCTCCATCACATTAAGTTCAATCCTAAAGGTTTTATTCTGAGACATAGGTGCCTTCAAGATTAACCTTCCACCTGAGTTGAGAACTCTCATCATCTTGTCTTTGATCGACACTTTGTAGCTCTTTTCGACCAACTACCCTATGCTGAGCAAATTACTTTTCATGCCTGGTATGTACAATACATTGGAAATTACTGACCTCTTTCCATCTTTCCTCATAATCAGAATATCATCAATATCTTCAACTGCTAGAGTATTGTCATTTGCAAATTTTACCATGTTCTTCATTGAGGGTTTCATGTTGACAAATCAATCTTTCCTACCAATCATGTGTGATGAGCAACCTGAGTCCAAGTACCATTGGTTCTAGAATCTTTCTTCATCTCTTGTTATGACCATCAACAACGTCTCTTCTTCTTCTTCATGATTTGTAAACTTTGCATCAGTTTCCTGATTGTTCTATTTTTCAGGACAATCACTTGAATAGTGACCATACTTCTGACAATTGAAACACTGAATGTGACTTTTGTCAGGTTTTCGACCATCACCCCTTCCTCTACTTACAACATCGCCTCTTTGGTTACTCTGGTATGAGGGTCTTCTCTGACTCGACCAACCTTCTTCTTGCTGATTTCGACCAATCGAACTATTGTAGCCTCATTTATCTTTGTTGTCAAGTCACTTTCTTTGCCTTTCTTTTCTCTTTCTGATTGCGCCTGTAAAGCCATGTCACTCTTCGACTTGCTTGCAGCTCTTTCAATCATTCTTTGTTCATGAGATTCAAGCGTCTTTTGAAGTTATTCCTCTGTCAATGTTGACAAATCTTTCGACTCTTCTATGGCTACTACCATGTGGTCGAACTGTGAAGCCAATGACCTCAAGATCTTTGAAACAACTGATCTTGATGTCAACACTTCTCCACATACCTTGATTTGATTCACCAGTTTTGTAACCCTAGTGAAAAAATCAATTATGCTTTCATTGTCTTCCATCTGAAGCAATTCATACGTTCTTTTGTGAGTTTGTAACCTCACATCTTTCACCTTTTCTCCGGCTCCAAACGATTTTTCAAGAATTTCCCATGCTTCTTTCGCTTATTCAACATCACTAACCTTTTTAAAATTATCAGAATCAACACATTGATGGATTATAAATAGAGCTTTATAATCTTTCTTCGTCAATTCTTCGTGTGCAGCTTTTTATTCATATGTCGTGTTTGTTGCAAGCGGTGTCACTCTCTCTTTCACAAGATCCCAAAGATCTTGATAGCAAAAAAGAACCTTTATCTGCTTGCACAAATTCTCGTAATTCTGATTCTTCAGAATTGAGAGACTCGCCGGAAAATGCTTGTTCCGATGATTCATCATGTTATGCTTATAAGAATCTCTCAGTCAGTGCTCTAGATACCAAATGTTGGAATTAAATCCAAAACTTTGAGTAATTCTGAGCCAATCTTGATGAACAAAATTCAATCTCACCGATCGAATTCTCTCTTGTTCTTCACTCTTCACTCGAGTGAATCAATCAACCTTGGTTGCAAGATTGTATCATTGCACAATGATGATGAAAACAAGAAAATAAGATTGAATTGGGGAAAGGAAATGGTTAAGGATTTATCGAGAGAATGACGAAGATGAATTTTCTGCAGAGTTCCTCTCTGCTCACAAACTATGATTCTTGATTCCTTTTGCAACTGCAAAATTCAAGTCTATACAATAATAGGGGTTACTCCCTATTTATAGATTTTGCTTGCTTGCTCCAAAAGCAAAGTCCAAAATAGTTAATTTTGTCAACACTACAAAATTAGATTTAAAACCAAATTCATGTTGAGACTAACTCCTCGACACTTCGACACTCACACAATTTCGACACATAATATTTCAACAACAGACTTTGTCAAAAATACTGCTTTGACACAAAAAATTACAAGTTCAACAAATATCACGTTTAAAGAATTATATCTAAATCTTCTCCTATCAATATTTTCCAACAAATATTAATACAAGAAAATAAAAACAAATTAATATCCTCCTTCGTTCTATTTTGATTTTATATTTGAATAGACATTTTATTAATATATGTTTAATTACAATGATCGATTTATATATATATATATATATATATATATATATATATATATATATATATATATATATATATATATATATATATATATATATATATATATATATATATATATATTATATATATATATATATATATATATATATATATATATATATATATATATATATATATATATATATATATTATATATATATATATTATATATATATATATATATATATATATATATATATATATATATATATATATATATATATATATATATATATATATATATATATATATATATATATATATATATATATATATATATATATAAAAGACAGAATACGTAACAATCATGGAAAACAAATTGACAAACCAACGCAATCGTGAAAGATATTCAATTATTGGTAAACTGTCGTTGCAATCTTGGTCTCTCCAACTTACTTTTGGTTTGGTATGGTCATTTTGTGAGATTCCATATACATCTTTTTCACTCGAGTCAGATTTGTTTGGCTTCACTTCATTATGATGCAAAATTATTATTACTTTCTCAAATTTTTACGTGCTTATTATCATTTCTAGTTTGTACTGTAGTAGTTTTAAAATGTAATTTAATATTAATCATAGTTTTATTAAAAAACAAATAAGTATTTGTAGTAAAAAGTAAGATAATAAATTAACAAAAATAAATAAGTTTATAAAAAACACATATTGATTTTTTAATAGAGAAAATAGGAGATACAACGCCAATATAAAATAATTTTGTTATATTAACTAATAATCATGTATTCAACCAAATCATATAAATATTTTTAAATTAATAATATAATATTGGTAGTAATTAATAAATTTTTATTTAACAATATTGTTAAATTATTTTAACCTATCAATACATAATTATTAAACTCTTTTTAATATTTATAAATAATAGATAAATAATATTTATTGTTATATTTATACATAAATATAAATAAATACTAGTATTTAAAATTACATCCGAAACCATTAGTTTACACCATTAAACTACTCCACCCACCTAAAACAAAATATGCTTACCTCAGCATTATGTGTTTTAGTTTAATTACTCCATTTATTGTTGAAGGTTTTTTACACAAATAAAAGAATATAATAATATTGTCAAAAAATATTACACTTTTGTTAAATTAATTTTATAAATAAATCAAAAATAATGTAAATAATAATTAAAAGATATGATTGAAAAATTATTATTATTTTATATTAAAAAGTGAAAATAATATTTATTTTAAAATATTTTTTTATTAAAACTGTTGATTCTAAGTGTTGGCAGCAATTTTGGTAAAACAAAGAGTGTTCACAAGATGTTATGTGTGATGTCTTAACATAAGATATCCTATGTACCTGCTGGAGTTCAAGAACATGTTCATGCAGGATTGTTTCAGAATGCCACATACAATGCCATGGCTTCTGATATTGGATGTACCTGCTGGAGCTTAAATGAAAGACATGTTCATGCAGGATTGTTTCAGATGACATACACAAGGTCATGATATCTGATATGGTTGTACCTGCTGAAAGTTATAAAAGGAATTATTGGATTATGCAGGATTTTTCCAGGATGTCAGACCCGATGTCATGACATCCTGTACACAGAACATTCAGTATGAATGTCTGGTGTTTTGTGATTGCACAATTAATTGCAATCTTTGTATGATTGAAGATATGATTAGCTGGCGCATTCAATCATGGATTACAACCAGATTTACTTATTTTCCAAGGAGATCTAACCAGTTGTTATAAAAAGATTTGATTGGAAAATAGATTTAGGGTTTTCAAGATGTCCAAGCCCAGCTGGATGCTTCTATAAAAAGGGACTTAGAAAACCTGTTTTGAACACACAACCAATACTGAACGAAATATAGAGAGAGAGCTAGGGTTTGTGTCTGTTTAGTCGTGAGACTTGTAGGTCATTCAAGTCATCCATTGATGATTGAATTGGACTGATTTGTGGTTGTAATTTGTCACTCTAAAGCTGTTAAGCAAGAGTGTGTGTCTTCTTGATCAAAGCTGTGAAGCAAGATCAAGAGTGTGTCTTCTTGATTGAAACTGTGAAGTAAAATCAAGAGTGTGTAATTGAAAAGTATTTTCTTTTCTCAAGGGATTGTTGTTTAAAATCACTGGTGTGTGATTGTAGGGAAGTGAGTGGGTTCTCATATCTAAGAGTGCTTAGGTAGAAATTGCACGGGTAGAGATTAAGTGAGAAAGACTGTAACTTGTTGAAGTGTACAGAGAGTCTTTGAGCTAATTCTATTTTAGTGAATTTCCTTCCTGGCTTGGTAGCCCCCAGATGTAGGTGAGTTGCACCGAACTGGGTTAACAATTGCTTGTGTTATTTGCTTTACAATTCTGTATCTTTATCCATTGTGTGTTAACAGATATTAGTGTCGTGACATTACCTTCGACATCTTATATCTGATACCAGAATTTCAATTGGTATCAGAGCAGGCATCCTGCTCTGGTTCTGGGTGAGATCTAGGGACAATACTTTCTGGCACAATGGAGAGAGATGGAGGATCTGTTCATAGGCCACCAATTTTGGATGGTTCTATCTATGACTATTGGAAACCTCGAATGGTAGCCTTTCTAAAATCTCTTGATAACAAGGCTTGGAAGGCTGTATTGACAGGCTGGGTGCACCCTGTAGTCACTAAAGAAGAAGAAGTCACTGCTGAAAAAAAGCCTGAAGAAAAATGGTCCAAGGAGGAGGACGACCTAGCCCTTGGAAATTCTAAAGCATTGAATGCCATCTTCAATGGAGTGGACAAGAACATCTTCATATTAGTAAACACTTGTGAAGTAGCTAAAGATGCTTGGGACATTCTCAAAACCACTCATGAAGGCACCTCTAGAGTGAAAATGTCTAGACTACAGCTGCTCACCACCAAGTTTGAAAACTTAAGGATGAAAGAAGATGAAAATATTCATGAATTCTACATGAGTATCCTTGAAATTGCCAATGCCTCTGGAGCCTTGGGTGAGGAGATGTCAGATGAAAAGTTAGTAAGAAAAATACTCAAATCACTCCCCAAGAGATTTGCTATGAAAGTAACAACCATAGAAGAATCTCAAGACATCTCAAATATGAGAGTTGATGAGCTAATTGGATCCCTCCAAACATTTGAGATGGGAATATGTGATGGAGCTGAAAAGAAAGCCAAGAGCGTAGAATTTATGTCAAACACTGAAGAGGAAGATGAGGAAGGTGGTCAAGATATTGATGAAGACCTGGAAAATGAGATAGCAATGCTGGGAAGACAGTTCAACAGACTGATAAAAAAGGTAGATGTGAGAGCAAAGGGCAATGTCAAAAACATCACATCTGACATCAGTAAATCCAACAGCTTTGGTAAGAAACCAAAGTCTGAAGAAAAGCCCAAAAAAGTTCAGTGCTATGAATGTAATGGGTATGGTCATATTAAAATTGAATGTGGGACCTACCTCAAGAAACAAAAGAGGAGTCTTGTGGCCTCTTGGTCTGATGGAAGTGAAACAGAAGAAGCTACAAACCATGTGACTGCATTGACAGGAAGATGGGGGTTCGAGGAAGAGTCAATTGATGATGAAAGAACCCTTAAAGAGGTGTGCCACAAAAGTGCAGGAGTGTGCAGACAAGTTGAAAGCCAGAAGAAAGTGATAGCTCAGCTGGAAAATGAAAAGGAAGAGCTCGTGGAAACCATCTCAAAATTGAAGATTGAAGCTGTATTCCTGAATTCCAAACTAGATGAGATGACTAAGTATGTAAGAATGCTTAACAATGGATCTGCCATCTTAGACAAGATTCTCCAGACTGGCCAAACAACAAGAAACAAATCTGGCATTGGATTCAAGGCTGAGCGCAGTTACACTGGTTGCAAACCAAAATCCAAACCTAAGTGCAGCCATGTTAAAAGCAAGCCTGAGATGTCACAACAGCAAAAAGGGAAGCATCAAAGATGGAAATGCCAATACTGTGGAAAATTTGGCCACCTGAAGCCCTTCTGCTATAAGCTATGTGGCTATCCTGGCCCTGTTCAGTCTCAATACCAATCAAGGTCCAAGCATCACAAGACTGTCAACAAAAAGCACTGAGTTCTTAAGACAAAGGTCACAAGTCTAATAGCTCACACTTTCCTCAGAGTTTCAGCCAAAGAAGATTGGTATTTTGACAATGGTTGCTCCAGACATATGACTGGGAACAAAAATCTGCTAACTGAACTCCATCCTCATGCCATGAGTTATGTTACCTTTGGTGATGGTGCAAAGGGTGAAATCAAGGGAATGGGTAGGCTGGATTGCCCTGGAGTTCCTGACCTTGATGATGTCCTACTTGTTAAGGGATTAACTGTTAATCTTATAAGCATCAGTCAACTGTGTGATCAAGGTCTGAATGTAAACTTCACCAAAACTGAATGTCTGATTACTAACAAAGAAAATAAAGTAATCATGAAGGGAGTTAGGTCCAAAGACAACTGCTACATGTGGAGCTCTCAAGAAACTGGATACTCTTCAATGTGTACCTTAGTCAAAGAAGAAGAAGTGAAGATATGGCATCAAAGATTGGGCCATCTGCACCTTAAAGGTATGAAAAGGATCATATCAGTTGAAGCTGTTAGAGGAATTCCCAACTTAAAGATTGATGAGGGAAAAATCTGTGGAGAATGTCAGATTGGAAAACAAACAAGGATGTCCCACCAGAGGCTCAGACATGACACAACTACCAAAGTTCTGGAACTACTTCATATGGACTTGATGGGACCCATGCAAGTAGAAAGCCTTGGTGGGAAGAAATATGCATATGTGGTGGTGGATGATTTCTCCAGATACACCTGGATCAATTTTATAAGAGAAAAATCTGATGTATTTGAAGTCTTTAAGGAGCTTTGTTTGAAACTTCAAAGGGAAAAAGAAAGTCCTGTTGTCAAAATTAGAAGTGATCATGGGAAGGAGTTTGAGAACAGCAAATTTACTGAATTCTGCTCTTCAGAAGGAATTCATCATGAGTTCTCCTCTCCCATCACTCCCCAGCAAAATGGTGTGGTGGAAAGAAAAAATAGGACTCTTCAAGAATCAGCCAGAGCTATGATTCATGCTAAGAAATTGCCCTATCATTTTTGGGCTGAAGCCATGAACACAGCCTGCTATGTTCATAAAGAAAGGAACTCCCACAACCCTTTATGAAGTCTGGAAAGGAAGAAAACCTACAGTCAAATACTTCCATATATTTGGTAGCAAATGTTATATCCTGGCTGATCGTGAGCAAAGAAGGAAGATGGATCCCAAAAGTGATGAAGGAATATTTTTGGGCTATTCAACAAACAACAAAGCTTACATGGTCTTTAATTCCAGAACTAATGTATTGATGGAATCCATTAATGTTGTGGTTGATGACCAACAGACGGATGTCACAGACGATGTTGAGACATCTCTGAATGATTCTCCAGTTAACTTCTCAGACAAAAATAAGGAAGAAGAATCTCCTCAAGTTGAACCTGAAGATGACAAAATCAACAAGGGACCCTCTATCATAATTCAGAAGGATCATCCCAAAGATCTTATCATAGGAGATCCAGATAAAGGAGTCACTACTAGATCAAGGGAAGTGATCTCACATGGCTGCTTTGTGTCAAAGATTGAACCCAGAAATATCAAGGAAGCCTTGACTGATGAGTTCTGGATCAATGCAATGCAAGAGGAGTTAGGCCAATTCAAGAGGAATGAAGTATGGGAATTGGTTCCTAGACCTGAAGGAGTGAATGTCATAGGAACAAAGTGGGTATATAAGAATAAATCTGATGAACAATGGGTTGTTACTAAAAACAAAGCCAGATTAGTAGCTCAAGGATATACTCAAGTTGAAGGAGTAGACTTTGATGAAACATTTGCTCCTGTAGCTCGCCTTGAGTCCATTAGACTATTGCTTGGAGTGGCATGCATTCTGAAATTCAAGCTGTTTCAAATGGATGTAAAAAGTGCCTTCCTGAATGGCTACTTAAATGAAGAAGTATATGTTGAACAACCTAAAGGATTCACATATCCAAATCTTCCACAACATGTGTACAAATTAAAGAAAGCCCTCTATGGGTTGAAGCAAGCTCCCATGGCTTGGTATGAGAGACTCACAGTGTTCCTCACTGATAATGGATACAGGAAATGAGGTATTGACAAAACTCTGTTTGTGAAGAATGAAGGAGGAAAGCTCATGGTGGCACTGTAACACCCTTCTAAAATACCCCAAATATTTAATCAAAATAACAAATATGTATCTATCAGAGTAAATATGCAATTAAGGGTGTCACACAATATTTCGCACTATTCATCAAAATAGCTTGTCATGCTCATTTATTTATCAAATAAAACAGTTGCATAATACGCAGCGGATAGAGATCAAATCGATCATTCAAAACATGTAGCATATTACATGTAAACTGGTTCACAACCAACAATAAACTTTTAAAACATCCCATCCCGATGTTACATCTACCAGAGCATGACCCACTAAGGAGACTACACTAGACTCCAAGCACTAGCTCCTACTCAATCACTGCTCGTTACCTGAAAAATAGTTGTAAGGGTGAGTTCCTCAATCGATATAATAAGCATTATAAAATATCATGTCATGTTAAGTAATTTAACACATTAATCACCCTAATCACATCACACTTCAGTAACGGCACATCAACTCAATTATCATACTCAATACCAATGCAACTCATACTCAATATCAACACAAACACACGTATCATACTGGAATACATCCATTCATATTATACGCCATACATACACTATGCAATGAAACTCCATGCATGCGGTACCGACTATTCGTGAACATATAGTTCAACTTCACCGACCAAATCCAGGTACGGCTACCAAGCTCACTAGTCCCACTCATTTGAGACCTAGTGACTCACATCACTAATTCCTCACCATGGGAATTAGCTACCACCCCAAGGGCCATGCTATGCACGCTAATTCACCTAGCATGCAAACATCAACAACAGTCCAAAATGACTAACATCACTAATTCCTCACCATGGGAATTAGCTACCACCATAAAGGCCACAATATGCATGCTAATTCACCTAGCAATGCAACATCATCAACAATAATCCACAATGGACATATGCTCACACTCTAAGCCATAAAATAGTCCATTCACAACCACATGCATAATATATACACTCATAGCATTATGCCTACTATCATACATCATCAACACATTCATCAAAACATCATATCGTGTCAAATAATTAATCACAGTATTAACACACTCTACTAATACCTATACTGCTCAAAACAGCGGAAATAATCCCTACTATATCACACACCGATATAGGCCACCCATCACATATACACATAACATTTAAAATATCCATTTTTCCACTTTTTGACAGTGTTAACCGGTTAACGCCCTGGGTTAACCGGTTAACGCAGCACAAACACGCTTCCTGCCCAAAACTTAACAGTGTTAACCGGTTAACGCCCTGGGTTAACCGGTTAACGCAGACAGAACAGAAATTTCTCAGAAATCACAACAGTGTTCCAAAACAGCAATTTTACACAATACAACACAGTGTTAACCGGTTAACACTCTGCGTTAACCGGTTAACGCAAGACAGAAAGCTGTTCCTGCGCTAACACAAGGCAGAATGCAGAATTCTCCGCATTTTCCGCCGTTGGAGGACTTCCGGACCTCCGATTCCAATTCCGTAAAAAGCTCTACGTTCGGGAAATTACAACACACTCAAATACAGGTTCAATTTCAGTTTTAACACAGCTTATCCAACATAATTTTCAGCGTTCACAATCCCAATTAGGGTCAATTCAACGGTTTATCACTACCCATTACATGCTAACCCATAATACCCATTAAACGACGATAAACCCCCTTACCTGATTAATCCGGCAAATCTTTGAGCTCCAAGCTTTTCTCTTCTCCAACCTTTGCCCTTGCTCTTCCTCTTTGCCCTTTCTCCACTTTCCACTTTTCAGCCGCTTCTCTGTTTCACGTAAAACTCTGTTTTCCAAAAAATGGGATTCTTTTTCCTTATTTCACACTTATATATTTTCCAATAATTATTATTCCAAAATAATAATAATAATAATCCAATAATTCCAATTATTTAATTAAATTAATAAATATAATATTAATTTAAATCAAATAATTATCTTATTTTTATTGGAGTGTTACAGGCACAAATATATGTTGATGACATTGTATTTGGTGGGATGTCAGAACAGATGGTTGAACATTTTGTTAGACAAATGCAATCTGAGTTTGAGATGAGCCTTGTTGGAGAACTGACCTACTTTCTTGGGCTACAAGTCAAACAGATGGAAGACTCTATCTTTCTATCTCAAAGCAAGTATGCCAAGAACATTGCGAAGAAGTTTGGCATGGAAAATGCAAGTCATAAAAGGACTCCTGCTCCTACTCATGTGAAAATCTCCAAAGACGAAAATGGTGTCAGTGTAGATCAGAGTCTATACAGAAGTATGATAGGAAGTCTGCTATATCTCACAGCAAGCAGACCTGACATTGCATTTGCTATAGGTGTTTGTGCTAGGTATCAAGCTGAACCAAAAGTCAGTCACATAAACCAAGTGAAGAGAATACTGAAATATGTCAATGGCACCAGTGACTATGGGATGTTGTATACTCATGGATCTGGATCCATGTTGACTGGTTACTGTGATACTGACTGGGCTGGAAGTGCTGATGATAGGAAAAGCACATTTGGGGGATGCTTCTTTTTGGGGAACAATTTGATTTCATGGTTTAGCAAGAAACAAAATTGTGTATCTCTATCCATTGCTGAAGCTGAATACGTAGCAGTTGGGAGTAGTTGTTCTCAACTGGTCTGGATGAAGCAGATGTTGTCTGAATACAATGTCACACAAGAAGTCATGACATTATACTGTGATAACCTGAGTGCCATAAATATTTCCAAAAATCCTATTCAACATAGCAGGACAAAGCACATTGACATTCATCATCATTTCATCAGAGAACTTGTAGAAGAGAAGATCATAACTCTGGAGCATGTTACTACTGAAAAGCAATTAGCAGATATTTTCACTAAAGCTTTGGATGCCAATCATTTTGAATGTTTAAGGGGGAAGTTAGGGATCTGTGTTCATGAGAACCTATAGCAAGTAAAGGAGTTTGTGGTTATCCCAAAGGATCTTTTTGACTGGGTAAACTGTGTTGTGGCAAGTACTAGACTGTGTGGCTGGAAGCTATTATGATACTGATGTTTGAAGTTTTATTGATTTTGAAAAAGGTCACCTTTGGTCAATTTTGACTAAAAAGGGGGAGAAGTGCTGATATGGAAGCTGTTGTGGAAGTTGTGAGATGTGTATAGCTGGAGAACAACTATTATTAAAGGAAGTGCACAGGTGTTAAAACAAAATGTTATTATGTTTACAGATGTCAAAGAGGATGTCTGATATGGTGCACAGGTGTTGTTGTTGAAGCAGATGTCAGAATGACATTCTGGCTGGTACATGTGTTGGAGTTACAGTAGCTGTTATGTTCATGAAGACTATTTCTTGTGTGCACAGATTTAGGGGGAGAAGGAGTACCCTTGTGCATTTGTGTGTCTTACTAGTTGCATCCATAACTAGTAATTCTGTTGTTGCACAAATTTAGGGGGAGGAGAAGTACCCTTGTGCATGTGTGTATTACTAGTAGCCATAGCTAGTAATTGTTTTGCTTCTGCTGCTAATTAAACTACTGTTATGTTATTTGACTGCTGATAGTTTACCTTGTGAACAAAAAGGACAAATATATGTTTTAGCCAAAATTTGCCAAAGGGGGAGTTTGTTGATTCTAAGTGTTGGCTGCAATTTTGGTAAAACAAAGAGTGTTCACAAGATGTTATGTGTGATGTCTTAACATAAGATATCCTATGTACCTGCTGGAGTTCAAGAACATGTTCATGCAAGATTGTTTCAGAATGCCACATACAATGCCATGGCTTCTGATATTGGATGTACCTGCTGGAGCTTAAATGAAAGACATGTTCATGCAGGATTATTTCAGATGACATACACAAGGTCATGGCATCTGATATGGTTGTACCTGCTGGAAGTTATAAAAGGAATTATTGGATTATGCAGGATTTTTCCAGGATGTCAGACCCGATGTCATGACATCCTGTACACAGAACATTCAGTATGAATGTCTGGTGTTTTGTGATTGCATAATTAATTGCAATCTTTGTATGATTGAAGATATGATTAGCTGGCGCATTCAATCATGGATTACAACCAGATTTACTTATTTTCCAAGGAGATCTAACCAGCTGTTATAAAAAGATTTGATTGGAAAATAGATTTAGGATTTTCAAGATGTCCAAGCCCAGCTGAATGCTTCTATAAAAAGGGACTTAGAAAACCTGTTTTGAACACACAACCAATACTGAGCGAAATATAGAGAGAGAGCTAGGGTTTGTGTCTGTTTAGTCGTGAGACTTGTAGGTCATTCAAGTCATCCATTGATGATTGAATTGGACTGATTTGTGGTTGTAATTTGTCACTCTAAAGCTGTTAAGCAAGAGTGTGTGTCTTCTTGATCAAAGTTGTGAAGCAAGATCAAGAGTGTGTCTTCTTGATTGAAACTGTGAAGTAAAATCAAGAGTGTGTAATTGAAAACATTTTCTTTTCTCAAGGGATTGTTGTTTAAAATCACTGGTGTGTGATTGTAGGGAAGTGAGTGGGTTCTCATATCTAAGAGTGCTTAGGTAGAAATTGCACGGGTAGAGATTATGTGAGAAAGACTGTAACTTGTTGAAGTGTACGGAGACTCTTTGAACTAATTCTATTTTAGTGAATTTCCTTCCTGGCTTGGTAGCCCCCAGATGTAGGTGAGTTGCACCGAACTGGGTTAACAATTGCTTGTGTTATTTGCTTTACAATTCTGTATCTTTATCCATTGTGTGTTAACAGATATTAGTGCCGTGACATTACCTTCGATATCTTATATCTGATACCAGAATTTCAAAAACGATAATCATTTTAAAAATGCATGTTTAATAACTTTGACTTGTTGTATTTTTAATTATATAGTAGTTGTTTAAAAATATGTCAAAAGTATCTTAGTTTAATATAAAAATATTATTTAAAAATTGGTGCATTTAATTTTAAAAATTCTTAAACTCCAGTTTTTTTAATATAGAGTTTCTATTTACTTTTTAGTTAGTTACTCTGACTGAAAATGTTTACTTAGACACAAATTTGAATATAAAATATTAAAAAAATCACCTTATAAATAAATTTTCAAAAAATTATATTACATTTAATAATATAATATTTTGTTAAACCAATTTAATTATTAATTAAGAAAAAATATTTATTTATTGTGTTAGTTTTAATCTGCGACAATACACCTTTTTCTAAAAATATTTATCTTTAAAGAATAAAATTTTAACTATTAAACTATTGTATAAATATAACTAAAATATTGCTAATTTTTAATAAAATTGATAATATTGGATAGATGAATCCACACAACTCTTCCGCTTTTCAATTGTCTTGTACTGTATTGGAAGAATACTATGTTTTGTCTTTGAATATGCCTGTTAACTTTTTATTTATTTTACTTACACACTGTTTTGTATAATCTCAAACTCACCAATCACCTTCTTAACATAAGCTTATTCAAAGAAAAATAAAGAAAAATAGTGCATTCAACACCTTGAGAATAGTAAATGGAATTTTATCTTAGAATAGTTTATTTGCCACTTTAAAATTTTAGAAGTCTACTTTTTTTTTTATATATAAAATTTATATTGATCTTCTTTTTCTAATTTCTTAATAAAACATAATTTTTAGTATGATCATTTTCTTTATATATAAAATATTTAAATAAGTCATTTATTTTAAGTATGAATGTACATGAGTATTTAAGCTGAGTTTGACTAAAATCAAAATCTAATTCATATAGAATATATCGATTTGAGTAACGTAAAATAATCACTCATAACATCATTGAGTAGGTTTGGATAAAATTGTTGAAAATTCCCCTAATCTATGAAGAATTTCAATCAATCTTGATGAACAAAATTGGTATCACCCACACAATGACAATAAAAGAAAAGAACAATGGAGAAAGAAAGAGTGTAAAGAACGATGAAGGAGAAGAAGAATTAAAATTCTGCAGAGTTTCTCTCTGTCCAGAAACTGTGGAAAACTTCTTATTCACTTTGCAAGTGTAAAATACTGTGAATACAATGTTATGAATACTTTATTCACTTCATTCCAAAAATAAGGGTTACTCCCTCTATTTATAGATTTAGGTTAACTTGGACCTCAAGGCAAAACCCAAAACTATAAAAGTCCAAAATAGCCAACACTACTAAAATAGGCCTAAGTCGAAATCTTGTGTGAAGCAATATGCTTCGACACACTAACACAACTCAACACATTAAGTGGTTCGACACTTCCTTACTTTTGTTGAGCAACCTGCTTCGACACAAGGAATTACAATTCCACACACCACCTAATTCATTGTGTCTAAGCTATCTACATTCATCATAGTTATTAGTCTTCTGAACACTTCGACCTGCAATCCCTTCGTCATGATGCCTGCAATCTGATTCTCAGTTTTGCAGTGTTCCACATTCATCTTCCCATCTACTACCTGCTCTCAAAGATAATAGAACCTCATTTCGATGTGATTGCTTCGACCATGTGCTATCGGATTCTTCGCCAGATTGATAGCTGACATGATGTCGATCCTCATGGCAATTGCTCCATGACTCTTCGTTATTATCTCTTCGACTAGATTCACCATCCACATTGCTTGACATGCACAAAGAGAATCAACTATGTATTCTACTTCGCACGACGATAATGCCACGACTGGCTCCTTTCTCAAACTCCAAGCAACTGGTGCACCACCTAGCATAAACACATAGCCCGCTGTGGATTTTCGATCCTTAGCATCACTACACCAACTTAAGTCGGTGTATCCGACTAATTTACATTTTTTTCCTTCATCAGCTACAGGGAACAAAATGCCATAGTCGAGAGTTTCTTTTGGATACCTTAGTATCCCCTTCGTCGTTGCTAGATGTGATACCTTTGGCTCCTGCATGAACCTACTCACCATACCTACACTGTATTCTAAGTCAGATCTTGTATGACAAACGTATTGAAGTGACCCAATAAGTCTTCTATATTGAGTTGGGTCGACATCATCTTCATCTAAATCTTTCAACATTTGTAATTTGCGCTCAGCTGGAGTCGAAGTTGGGTTGCAATGTTGCATCTCCAATCTCCTGAGTATTTCGCCTGCATACCTTCTTTGGTGCATCATCAAACCTCTACCACTCTTGTAGAATTTGATGCCAAGGAAATATGAAATGTCACCTAGGTCTGACATTTCGAATTCCTTGTCGAGATCACCTTTGAAGTCTTCGATCTCCTTCTTGAGCTACCTGTTATCAACATGTCATTGACATAGAGGCATAGTATAAGCAATTCACTCTTGCTTCTTCTTACATATACTCCATGTTCATATTTTCACTTCACGAATTCCTTCTCCCTTAGAAAGCCATATATCGTCTTGTTCCAAGCTCTTGGAGCTTGTTTAAGTCCGTACAGGGCTTTATGCAACCTGTACACCTTTCTTTCTTCGCCTTGTTTCATAAACCCAGTTGGTTGTGCAACATAAACTTCTTATTCTAAGGGGCCATTAAGGAATGAAAATTTCACATCCATCTAACACATCTTATAGTTGTTCATGTTTGCTAGACCAACAACCAACCTGATTGTTTCGATCCTAACAACAGGTGCAAAAAATTCATCGAAGTCGATTCCTTCTTTCTGAAGAAATCCTTTCGGCATAAGTCTCACCTTGTGTAAAGTCACTTCTCTGGGATTCAACTTCACCTTGTATACCCACTTCACATCGATTTCCTTCTTGTCTTGGGGAAATTCGACAAGTGACCAAGTGTTGTTGACTTCGATTGACTTCAGTTCTTCGTCCATTGCTTTCATCCACTTTGAATCTTTCAATGCCCCAACTGCATTGTATGGTTCAACATCTACGTAGAAAGCATAGTGTACCAGCTCACCTTCTTTATTAACCATATCATCTGATGTAATCACACATTCTTGCAACCTTGCAGGCATGTGTCTTGTTCTCTGAGTTCTGCTTGGGCATGCTTCACCTATGACTTCTTCCTGTCGAACTTCTCTTTCGACTTCACTAGTTGGTTCATCATAAAATATTCTCACTGAATCGTTCTTGAAATTCTCAGTCCAATCCCACTCCTTAAGCTCATATAGGATCACGTCTCTGCTGATCACCACTTGCTTATTCACTGGGTTGAACAACTTGTATCCTCCAGTCGAATGATATCCTATCAGGATGATCTGACTTGACTTGTCATCAAGTTTTCTTCTCAATATATATGGCACATGTCTATGTGCTATAGATCCAAACACCTTCATATGACTCAAGCTAGGCTTGACACCAGATCAACATTCTTCTGGCGTGATTCCTTATAGCTTCTTCGTCGGACATCTGTTCAGGATATATGTCGCAGTCGACACAACTTCACCCCATAATTCTTTGGGTAGATACTTGACTTTCAACATACTTCTAACCATAACCATAATGGTTCTATTATTCCTTTCTGCGACTCCATTCTGCTATGGAGTGTAGGGTGGCACCACCTCATGCATAATCCCTTCTTTCACACATAATGCATTGAAATATTTCAACATATATTATCCACCACTATCAGCTCTCAAAATCTTTATCTTTCGACCGCTCTGTCTTTCGACCATAGATTTAAACTTGGAAGATACCTCGATCACTTCACTTTTCTTCTGTATCAGGTAAGACCATAGTTTTCGACTGAAATCATCTATGAATGTAACAAAGTATTTGTCACCTCCAATCGAATCCACCCGGAGAGGACCACATACATAAGAGTATATGACCTCAAGAATTTCCTTCGACCTGTTTCCTACATCCTTACTGAAGTTGTTCTATGCTGCTTGCCTGCACAAATTCTTCACACCCTTCGTTTGGAATGTCGATTTCTGGTAATCCTGAAACCATATTTCTTCTCTTCTAATATTTGATGTCTTTAAAATTAAGATGGCCAAGCATGTAACGCCATACCCTTTCATCCCTGTTGGCTGCTGTTGCAAGGCACTTATTCTCGATCACATTAAGCTCAATCTTTAAAGTTCAATTATGAGACATTGGAGCTTTCAAGTTCAACCTTCCATTTTAGTCGAGAACTCTCATCATCTTGTCTTCGATCGACACCTTATAGTTCTTTTTGACTAACTTCCATATGCTGAACAAATTTCTCTTCATGCCCGATATGTACAACACATTTGAAATTACCGACCTCTTGCCTTCTTTCCTCATAATTAGAACATCACAAATACCTTCAGCTCCTAGAGTGTTGTCATTTGCAAATTTCAACATGTTCTTCATTGAGGGCTTTATGTTTACAAATCAATTTTTCCTTCTAGACATGTGTGATGAGCATCCTGAGTCTAAGTACCACTGGTCCTTGGATCTCTCTTCTTCTCTTGTTGTAACCATCAACAACGTCTCCTCTTCTTCATGTTTCGCTAGCTTTGCATAAGTTTCTTGATTCTTCTGCTTTTCTAGAAAATCACTAGAATAGTGACCATACTTCTGACAATTGTATCACTGAATGTGACTCTTATATGGCTTTTGACCATCACCTTTTCCTCTACCTGTAACACCACCTCTTTGGTTGCCTTGGTTCTAGGGTTTTCTATGATTCAACCAGTTTCCTTCTTGCTGGTTTTGACCAGTCGAATTGTTGTAGCCTCCTCTGCCTTTGTTGCCATTCCAACTTCCTTTGCATTTCCTTTCTTTTGTTGATTGTGCCTGCAAAGCCATATCACTCTTCGACTTTCCTGCAGCTCTTTCAGCCATTCTTTGTTCATGAGATTCAAGTGTCCCTTGAAGCTTTTCCTTTGTCAATTTTGACAAAATCTTTTGACTCTTCTATGCCTACTACCACGTGCTCGAACTTTGGAGCCAACGACTTCCAGATCTTTCCAACAACAGTTCTTAATGTCAACACTTCTCCACATGCCTTCATTTGATTCACCATTTTTGTAACCTTAGTGAAGAAACCAATTATGTTTTCATTGTCTTCCATCTGAAGCAATTCATACCTTCTTTTGTGAGTTTGTAACCTCACCTCTTTCACCTTCTCCGCGCGTCCAAATGATTTCTCCAGAATTTCCCATGCTTCTTTGACTGGCTCTACATCACTAACCTTTTCAAAGTTATCTGCACTAACACATTGATGGATTATAAATAGAGCTTTATAATCTTTCGTCTTCAATTCTTTATGTGGAGCCTTTTCTTGATCTATCGCATTTTCTGCAAGCATTGTTACTCCTTCCTTCACAAGATCCCAAAGATTTTGATAACAAAACACAACCTTTATCTGCTTGCACCAATTCTATAAATTATTGTTCTTGAGAATCGGAATATTTTCTGGAAAATGCTCGTTTGGATGATTCGTTGCCATGGTGATTTTCTTCCCACAAATCGATTAAATCGGAGCTCTTCATACCAGATGTTGGAAATCCCCCAAAACCTATGAAGAATTTCAATCAATCTTGATGAACAAGATTGTTATCACCCACACAATGACAATAAAAGAAAAGAACAATGGAGAAAGAAAGAGTGTAAAGAACGATGAAGGAGAAGAAGAATTGAAATTCTGCAGAGTTTTTCTCTGCCCACAAACTGTGGAAAACTTCTTATTCACTTTGCAACTGAAAAATACCGTGAATACAATGTTATGAATACTCTATTCACTTCATTACAAAAATAAGGGTTACTCCCTCTATTTATGGATTTAGGTTAACTTGGACCTCAAGGCAAAACCCAAAACTATAAAAGCCCAAAATAGCTAACACTACTAAAATAGGCCTAAGTCGAAATCTTGTATGAAGCAACATGCTTCGACACACTAACACAACTCAACACATTGAGTGGCTCGACACTTCCTTACTTTTGTCGAGCAACCTGCTTCGACACAAGGAATTACAATTCAACACACCACCTAATTCATTGTGTCTAAGCTATATACATTCATCATAGCTCTTAGTCTTCTAAACACTTCGACCTGCACTCCCTTCGTCATGATGCCTGCAATCTAATTTTCAGTTCTGCAGTGTTCCGCATTCATCTTCCCATCTACTACATGCTCTTGAAGATAATAGAACCTCATTTTGATGTGCTTGCTTCGACCATGTGCTAACGGATTCTTCGCCAGATTTATAGCTGACATGATGTCGATCCTCATGGCAATTGCTCCATGACTCTTCGTTATTATCTCTTCGACCAGATTCACCATCCATATTGCTTGACATGCACAAAGAGAATCAATTATGTATTCTACTTTGCACGATGATAATGCCACTACTGGCTCCTTTCTCGAACTCCAAGCAACTGGTGCACCACCTAGCATAAACACATAGCCCGCTGTGGATTTTTGATGCTCATCATCACTACACCAACTTAAGTCGGTGTATCCGACTAATTTACATTTTTTTCTTTCATCATCTACCGGGAACAAAATGCCATAGTCGAGAGTTTCTTTTGGATACCTCAGTATGGATTTTGTTTCTGGTTTACCGAGGACAAATAAGAATTTTGAAGCTATTTGGGTGATTGTAGACAGATTGACAAAATCGGCTCATTTCATTCCGATCAGAATGGATTATCCGTTAGAGAGATTAGCTGAGTTGTATATTGAGAAAATTGTAAGTTTGCATGGTATTCCGTCGAGTATTGTTTCGGACAGAGATCCTAGATTTACATCGAAGTTCTGGGAAGGTTTGCAGAGGGCTTTGGGAACTAAGCTGAGATTGAGTTCTGCATATCATCCGCAGACTGATGGTCAGACCGAGAGGACGATTCAGTCACTGGAGGATCTTTTGAGGGCTTGCGTTTTGGAAAAAGGAGGTGCTTGGGATTGTTATTTACCTTTGATTGAGTTTACCTACAACAATAGTTTTCATTCGAGCATTGGTATGGCACCGTTTGAAGCTTTGTATGGTAGGAGATGTCAGACACCTTTATGTTGGTATGAGTCCGGTGAGAGTGTTGTGGTTAGACCGGAGATTGTTCAACAAACTACGGAAAAGATTAAGATGATTCAGGAGAAGATGAGGATTGCTCAGAGTCGTCAGAAGAGTTATCACGACAAGAGGAGGAAGTCACTTGAGTTTCAAGAGGGAGATCATGTGTTTCTTCGTGTTACTCCGATAACTGGGGTTGGTCGAGCTTTGAAGTCGAAGAAGTTGACACCTCGATTTATTGGTCCTTATCAGATTTTGAAGAGGATAGGGGAGGTAGCCTATTGTATCGCCTTACCGCCGTCGCTTGCGAATTTGCATGAGGTTTTTCACGTGTCTCAGTTGAGGAGGTACATTCCTGATCCGTCGCATGTGGTCCAAGTAGATGATGTCCAGGTGAGAGATAACCTGACTGTTGAAACATCACCTATGAGGATTGAGGATCGAGAGTTGAAGCAGTTGCGGGGTAAAGAGATTGCTTTGGTGAAGGTAGCTTGGGGAGGACCAGCAGGTGGTAATGTGACTTGGGAACTTGAGAGTCAGATGAAGGAGTCTTATCCGGAGTTATTCGCTTGAGGTATGTTTTCGAGGACGAAAACTCTTTTAGTGGGGGAGAGTTGTAACACCCCGATAAAAATAAGATAATTATTTAATTTAAGTTAATATTATATTTATTAATTTAATTAAATAATTGGAATTATTGGATTATTATTATTATTATTATTATTATTGGAATAATAATTATTGGAAAATATATAAGTTGGAAATAAGAAAAAGTCCATTTTTGGTAAAGAAAGAGTTTTACGTGAAAAGCAGAGAAGCGGCTGAAAAGTGGAAAAGAGGCAAAGAGCCAGAGAAGAAGGTTGAAGAAGGAAAAGCTAGAAGCTTAAAGATTCGCCGGATTAACTCAGATAAGGGGGGTTTATCGTCGATTAATGGGTATTATGGGATAATATGTAATGGGTAGTAGTAGACCATTGATTTGTCCCTGATTAGAACGATGCATGATGAAATTGTGAAATATTGGATGAACGAAAATTGGATTATAATGGAAGGGAATTCGTAGGAATTAGATGTAAAAAATGTCAGAATTTGTGAAATCGAATAGGGGATAATTCGTGTTAGGTGATATGAACGATTATTGTGAAAAAATTGGACTGTGGAAGGTTGGAATTGGGAGATCTCGTAGCAGAGAACACCATAGCAGATCTGGAAAATCTGGTTTCTGGTCATACGCGTATGGCACTAGGAAATACGCGTATGAGATGGTCTGGTACGCGTATGGCATTAGGCATTACGCGTATGGATGAGGAAGATGATGTTTTGAACGTGGTTTGGTCTCTGTTGGTACGCGTATGGGGAAGTGGTACGCGTAGCATACGCGTATGAGATAGGTGGTACGCGTATGGGATTGGCTGAGAATTGGGCCATACGCGTATGGGACTAGGCAGTACGCGTATGGGCAGATTGTGATTTTTCTGTGCTGTTGTGCAGTTTTTGGTTGTTCAGCTGGGTAATGAAATTTAGCTGATGTACGATAGAGTAGGGATCATTTCCCGTTGTTTTGAGTAGTATAGGTATTAGTAGAGTGTGTTAATGCTGTGATATGATTATGTGGTGAATATGTTGATGATATATGATGATATGCATAATGTTGTGAATGTATCTATCATGTATGAAATTATGAATGGACTGTTTATGGCTTAGAGTGTGAGCATATGTCCATTGTGGATGATTGTTGATGTTGCATGACTAATTGATTTAGCTTGCATATTGTGGCCTTTATCGTGGTAGCTAATTCCCATGGTGAGGAATTAGTGAGTGAGTATTGTAGATTGTTGTTGATGTTTGCATGCTAGGTGATTAGCGTGCATATCATAGCCCTTGGGGTGGTAGCTAATTCCCATGGTGAGGAATTAGTGAATGAGTCACTAGGTCTCAAATGAGTGGGACTAGTGGGCTTGGTAGCTGTCATACCCCAAAATTTGCCCATTTATATTTCAAGACATTTTTCAAGGCATTCCGACCCATTTTCATGACACTGATCTTAAGGGAACGAAGGCCCAGCTCGCGAATGACCCAAACTGACCTATTCGCTACACGCTCGCCTAGTGATAACATGAAAGTGGTTTATTTGGAAGCACAAGTAAAAATGGAGGAAAAGAGGTGCAAAAAGGAGAGAAAACGAACCAAATAGCAAAGCCCAGCTCAAAGCGCAAGCCACAAATGCTGTGCTTGTGACGGACGTCACGGAGGGCGTGACGAGCGTCACGCAAAGCAGCCTTGTGACGGACGTCACACATGGTGTGACGAGCGTCACACCACTACCCTACTTTTTGGGCGCACGTAACGCCTCAGAGACTTGAAGAGACATTGAGGAGTATTGGGCCCTATATCCACGCCATGAAATTAGCCACATTGAAGAGCTCTTGGCAGCAAGTAGTTACTTAATGGTACCAATATATATCCACGCCATGAAATTAGCCACATTGAAGAGCTCTTGGCAGCAAGTAGTTACTTAATGGTACCAATATAAATAGCCACGAAGAAAACCTAGAACGGGGGGGGGGGGGGGGGGGGGGGGGGGCTTTTTCCACATTTTCCTTTGCCGTTTTCACTTTTGCATATTTTTTTCCAGCAGCTTAGGCATTGTTTTTCCTACGAGTTCTACACTATTTTCCTTGCAATTTCCTATTTCTTTTTCAGCATTTAGTTAGTTCTATTCACACAATAGTTTCTACAAAGGGAACTATTGTGTACCTTTTTATCGGATCCAACCTTACGTTAGGATCTAGTTTATTTTCTTCGTTTTAATTTGTTGTTTAGTTGACGAATCCAAGGACAAATCCTGCCGGCTTGTGGCGGAGTGTTCAGGACTACTGTTTAACTTATTCCGAGTAACCCTAAAGGAAACCGGAAGGAAAAGCCTACGGCAGCAAGGTCACTTCCGCTCAATTCGATCCGATCGGCCAATTCGAGGTTGCAATTCAATTGCCAACAGGTTTGCGTTACTATCACCGCTTTATGTTCCTAATGCACATGTGATATCATAATTGAATTCATAAATATATTTGAGGTTTTGCATGTGGACTTAAGTATGCCTGGATACCTTGAATTGTTGTAATGGAGGCCGCTGTTTCGCTCTGTTTTGATCTTTACCCATCCGACTTGTTTTATTATAACCAGGCTTAGTTTACCTGATACTATTACTGCTTTGGTGCAACTCTTGATTGCACCCTGATTTGGTACTCTAATCCGTTTGCTGAATTTTGTAAAGGTTCACCTGTCCCAGGAAAGGATTGATGTCTAGGTCTTCCACTTTATTTGTGGGATACCCTTGTGGAGATTCGCCCTAAATTACTTGATTAATTTTAATGTGTTAATTTTAATGTATTAATTTTAATGTATTAATTTTAATGTGGAGATTCATCATAATTACCTAATTAACTTTAAAATATGGCTTTTAAATATGTGATCTTGGACCTCTCTTTTGCCTTACGATAACACGGTATTACGGTCATGCCCCGCGAATGTAGGGATACACTTAGCAAAGACCCCTCGGTTAAATCATCATAAAATAAATCATGGTCCCTCGGATGTTGCCTTCGAAAATACGATTTTGTCCCCCGATGACCCTTCGGTGTAGCCTACGGTTAAATGATGATCGTCCCTTCGAATGCTAAGGTGTCCTTACAACTGTTGCCTTCAATGACCAATCGATAACCCTACGAGGACCCTTTTACATCCAAAGGATAAAACTACTTACTTCTCAATAGTAAGGACAGTTTTACCCTCATAAGGATAGGAAATGCCCATAACGACCTTAGGAAGGTATAACTCTCAATTACTGGATCATAACCTAAAATATTTTCAATACCTCACACCTTTCAAAACCTCTTTTGGAAAATCACCACTTGGCATACATTCATACTAGAATCATTACCAAGTTATATTTTTCCAAACCATTTTCAAAACTAAACGAGATAACCACTTTGTATACATTCATACGAGGATCATTACAAAGTTAAATTCTCTTTTTCAAAACATTTTCTAAACAATTCACCAGCACTTTCCAGACAAAAATATAAGTGATCCAGCAATTAAGAGCCCATGGATAACCATGGATACAAAAGGTGCTAACACCTTCCCTTTGTATAATGTACCTCCCGAACCCAAAATCTATTGAGGTCTTTCCTGTTCTTTTCCACCTTTCCTTATTGGATAAAAGAAAAGTCGGTGGCGACTCTTGCTATCCGCGACATTGCGATTAAAAACAAAAAGTCAGTTCACCGTATGACAGTAGCCGTACCTGGATTTGGTCGGTGAGGTTGAACTATATGTTCACGAATAGTCGGTACCGCATGCATGGAGTCTCATTGCATAATGTATGTATGGCGTATAATATGAATGGATGCATTCCAATATTATACGTGTGTTTGTGTTGGTATTGAGTATGAGTATGAGTTGTATTGATATTGAGTATGATGTTTGAGTTGATGTGCCGTTACTGAATGCGTGATATGATTAGGGTGATTAATGTGTTGAATTACTTAACATGACATGATATTTTATAATGCTTATTATATCGATTGAGGAACTCACCCTTACAACTATTTTTCAGGTAACGAGTCGTGATTGAGTAGAAGCTAGTGCTTGGAGTCTAGTGTAGTCTCCTTAGTGGTCATGCTCTGATAGATGTAACATCGGGACGGGATGTTTTACCTTGTTGAATAATTTTACATGAAATATGTTACATGTTTTGCAAAAAATTCATCGAAGTCGATTCCTTCTTTCTGAAGAAATCCTTTCGGCATAAGTCTCACCTTGTGTAAAGTCACTTCTCCTCTGGGATTCAACTTCACCTTGTATACCCACTTCACATCGATTTCCTTCTTGTCATGGGGAAATTCGACAAGTGACCAAGTGTTGTTGACTTCGATTGACTTCAGTTTTTCGTCCATTGCTTTCATCCACTTTGAATCTTTCAATGCCCCAACTACATTATCTGGTTCAACATCTACGTAGAAAGCATAGTGTACCAGCTCACCTTCTTTATTAACCATATCATCTGATGTAATCACACATTCTTGCAACCTTGCAGGCATGTGTCTTGTTCTCTGAGTTCTGCTTGGGCATGCTTCACCTCTGACTTCTTCCTGTCGAACTTCTCTTTCGACTTCACTAGTTGGTTCATCATAAAATATTCTCACTGAATCGTTCTTGAAATTCTCAGTCCAATCCCACTCCTTAATCTCATCTATGATCACGTCCCTGCTGATCACCACTTGCTTATTCACTGGGTTGAACAACTTGTATCCTCTAGTCGAATGATATCCTATCAGGATGATCTGACTTGACTTGTCATCAAGTTTTCTTCTCAATATATATGGCACATGTCTATGTGCTATAGATCCAAACACCTTCAGATGACTCAAGCTAGGCTTGACACCAGACCAACATTCTTCTGGCGTGATTCCTTATAGCTTCTTCGTCGGACATCTATTCAGGATATATGTCGTAGTCGACACAACTTCACCCCATAATTCTTTGGGTAGATGCTTGACTTTCAACATACTTCTAACCATATCCATAATGGTTCTTTTCTTCCTTTCTGCGACTCCATTCTGCTGTGGAGTGTAGGGTGGCACCACCTCATGCATAATCCCTTCTTTCACACATAATGCATCGAAATATTTCAACATATATTCTCCACCACTATCAGCTCTCAAAATCTTTATCTTTCGACCGCTCTGTCTTTCGACCATAGATTTAAACTTGGAAGATACCTCGATCACTTCACTTTTCTTCTGTATCAGGTAAGACCACAGTTTTCGACCGAAATCATCTATGAATGTAACAAAGTATTTGTCACCTCCAATCGAATCCACCCGGAGAGGACCACATACATAAGAGTATATGACCTCAAGAATTTCCTTCGACCTGTTTCCTACATCCTTACTGAAGTTGTTCTTATGATGCTTTGCCTGCACAAATTCTTCACACACTTCGTTTGGAATGTCGATTTATGGTAATCCTGAAACCATATTTCTTCTCTTCAAATCTTTGATGTCTTTAAAATTAAGATGGCCAAGTATGTAACGCCATATCCTTTCGTCCCTGCTGGTTGCTGTTGCAAGGCACTTATTCTCCATCACATTAAGCTCAATCTTGAAAGTTCTATTCTGAGACATTGGAGCTTTCAAGTTCAACCTTCCATTTAGTCGATAACTCTCATCATCTTGTCTTCGATCGACACCTTATAGTTCTTTTTGAATAACTTCCCTATGCTGAACAAATTGCTCTTCATGCCCGGTATGTACAACATGTAACACCCTTCTAAATACCCCAAAATATTTCAATTAAAATAACAACATATTAATCAGAGTAATTATGCACCAAGGGTGTCACACAATAATTCGCACCAAAATACTTAGTCATGCTCATTATTTAATTCAAAACGTAAAATACTTGCACAAAACGCAGCGGATAGAGGTCAACTCAATCATGCAAAACATGTAGCATATTACATGTAAAATGGTTCAACAACCAACCACAAAACAATTAAAACATTCCCTCCCGATGTTACATCTACCAGAGCATGACCCACTAAGGAGACTACACTAGACTCCATAGCACTAGCTTCTATTCAACTCACTGCTCGTTACCTGAAAAATAGTTGTAAGGGTGAGTTCCTCAATCAATATAATAAGTATTATACAACAGCATGTAATGTTAAGTAATTAACACATTAATTCACCCTAACCAGACTACACGCTCAGCAACGGCAGTATCCATTCAAACATCATATTCAACAGTAACATATAACGTATGTATAACCTCAACCATACTCAACATCAACAACACAACACACAACACACATATAATACTGGAATACATCCATTCATATTATATGCCATACATTCATTATGCAATGAGACTCTATGCATGCGGTACCGACTATTTGTGAACATATAGTTCACCTCACCGTCCAAATCCAGGCACGGCTACCAAGTCCAACTAGTCCCACTCATTTGAGACCTAGTGACTCACTCACTAATTCCTCACCACGGGAATTAGCTACCACCCCTCAAGGGCCATGCTATGCACGCTAATCACCTAGCATGCAAACAATCAACAACAGTCCAATAATGACTAACTCACTAATTCCTCACCATGGGAATTAGCTACCTAGCAAATGCAACATCAACAACAATTTCAAGAATAGACACATGCTCACACTCTAAGCCACAAAGCAGTCTATTCACAATGCATACATAATTGATACATTCACAGCATCATGCATAGCATCACACATCATTAACACATTTTATCACAACGGCATATCATATCATGCCACATAATCAAAAACAGTATTAGCACACTCTACTAATACCTATACTACTCAAGACCCAACAAAACAACAACAACATTACAACGATATCACATCTGGGAGTTTAAAACGCGAAATCTGTCCTTCAAACTGATATGGCGAACGCCATTAGGCTAATGGCGAACGCCATTAGCGTTAAACGCTCTCATTCTGGAAAAACTGTCTGTCAAACTGATATGGCGAACGCCATTAGGCTAATGGCGAACGCCATTAGCGTTAAACGCTCTCATTCTGGAAAAAAAACTCAAATGGCGAACGCCGAAGGCATAATGGAGAACGTCATTTGACTGTTATGTGCATAGATGTTAAATTTCTACGAATTCCTTTTCAATTATCATCCAATTTCATTCATCCACTATTTCACAAATTCATCATACATCAATCTAATCAGAGATAAAACAATGGTTATCCCTACCCAGTACATATTATCATATAATACCCTTTAACCGATGATAAACCCCCCCTTACCTGAATAATCCGGCGAATCTCAAGCTTCAAGCTCTTCCCTTCTCCAACCTTCTTCCTCTTGCTCTGCCTTTGCCCTTTTCCTCTTTCACGATCGCTTCTCTGTTTTTCACGTAAAAACCTTTTTACTCCAAATGGGACTTTTTCCTTAATTCCAACTTATATATTTCCAATAAATAATTATCCCAATAATTATTATTCCAAAATAATAGTAATAATAATCCAAAATTCCAATTATTCAATTAAATTAATAAAAAAAAATATTAATTTAAATTAAATAATTATCTTATTTTAATTGGGGTGTTACAACTCTCCCCCACTAAAAGAGTTTTCGTCCTCGAAAACATACCTCAAGCGAACAACTCCGGATAAGACTCCTTCATCTGACTCTCAAGTTCCCAGGTCACATTGCCACCTGCTGGTCCTCCCCAAGCTACCTTCACCAATGCAATCTCTTTACCCCGCAACTGCTTCAACTCTCGATCCTCGATCCTCATAGGTGATGTTTCAACAGTCAGGTTATCTCTCACCTGTACATCATCTATTTGGACTACATGCGACGGATCATGAATGTATCTCCTCAACTGAGACACATGAAAAACATCATGCAAATTCGCAAGCGACGGCGGTTAAAGCGATACGATAGGCTACCTCTCCTATCCTTTCTAAAATCTGATAGGGACCAATAAATCGAGGTGTCAACTTCTTTGACTTCAAAGCTCGACCAACACCAGTTATCGGAGTAACACGAAGAAACACATGATCTCCCTCTTGGAACTCAAGTGCCTTCCTCCTCTTATCATGATAACTCTTCAGTCGACTCTGAGCAATTCTCATCTTCTCCTGAATCATCTTAATCTTGTCCGTAGTTTGTTGAACAATCTCCGGTCCAACCACAGCACTCTCACCGGACTCATACCAACATAAAGGTGTCCGACATCTCCTACCATACAAAGCTTCAAACGGTGCCATACCAATACTCGAATGAAAACTATTGTTGTAGGTAAACTCAATCAACGGTAAATAACAATCCCACGCACCTCTCTTTTCTAAAACACAAGCTCTCAAAAGATCCTCTAGTGACTGAATCGTCCTCTCAGTCTGACCATCAGTCTGCGGATGATATGCAGAACTCAATCTCAGCTTAGTTCCCAAAGCCTTCTGCAAACCTTCCCAAAACTTCGATGTAAATCTAGGATCTCTGTCCGAAACAATACTCGACGGAATACCATGCAAACTTACAATCTTCTCAATATACAACTCGGCTAATCTCTCTAACGGATAATCCATTCTGATCGGAATGAAATGAGCCGATTTTGTCAATCTATCAACAATCACCCAAATAGCCTCAAAATTCTTATTTGTCCTCGGCAAACCAGAAACAAAATCCATACTGATACTATCCCACTTCCACTCTGGAATAGCCAACGGTTGCATTAGCCCAGACGGCTTCTGATGCTCAATCTTTGACTTCTGACAAGTCAAACAAGAATAAACAAAACTCGCGATTTCTCTTTTCATTCTCGGCCACCAAAATAACCTTTTCAAATCATGATACATCTTCGTAGCTCCAGGATGAATACTCAGGCCACTACGATGTCCTTCCTCAAGAATACTCTTCTTAAATTCGATAACATCCGGAATACACCCCCGATTACTAAATTTCAAAACACCATTCTCATCAATTCTGAATTCACCACCTTGACCTTGATTCACTAGAGTCAACTTATCAACCAAAAGCACATCGGATTTCTGACCCTTTCTAATCTCATCCAGAATACCACTCGTTAACTTCAACATTCCCAATTTAACACTATTGTGAGTACTCTCACACACCAAACTCAAGTCTCTAAACTGCTCAATTAAATCCAATTCCTTAACCATTAACATAGACATATTCAATGATTTCCGACTCAACGCATCAGCCACTACGTTTTCTTTACCCGGATGGTAGTTCAAACCAAAGTCATAATCCTCCTGAACTCCAACCATCTCCTCTGTCTCATATTCAGCTCTTTCTGATCAAACAAATACTTTAAACTTTTATGGTCACTGAAAACCTCGAATCTTGACCCGTACAAGTAATGCCTCCACAACTTCAGAACAAAAACCACAGCTGCCAACTCTAAATCGTGCGTCGGATAGTTCCTCTCATGAACCCTCAGTTGTCTCGAAGCATAAGCTATAACCTGCTTATTCTGCATTAACACACCACCCAAACCCAACAATGACGCATCACAGAAACCTCAATGGTTCCGACGGACTCGGTAATATCAGAATAGGAGCAGTAGTCAACCTTCTCTTTAACTCTTGGAAATCTTCTTCACATTTGAGTCCTAAACAAACGCTTGCCCCTTTCTAGTCAACATTGTCAACGGTAACGCCAACTTAGAAAATCCCTCAATGAACTTCCTATAATAACCAGCCAAACCAAGGAAACTTCGAATCTCAGCAACAGGCTTCGGAGCTTCCCACTGAGATACCGCTTCTATCTTAGAAGGATCAACAGCAACACCACCTCTTGAAATCACATGACCAGGAAACTAACTTCTTCTAACCAACCACACCTGTGCACCCCACGGTGACACCCTCGGACGAATAAATTTCTTATCCAACAGATCTTCCAACTGACTCTTCAATTCAGTTAACTCAACAGCAGATATACGGTATGGAGCCATCGACGCCGGCCTAGTACCAGGTACCAAATCAAACGAGAACTCAACTTCACGCTCTGGCGGTAATTTGTTCACTTCTTCAGGAAACACATCAGGAAAATCACACACCACGGCTAGATCGCAAATCACCAATTTATCTTTAGCCTCCAAAGTCGCTAACAGCATAAACAACTCTGCCCCATCTGCTACTTCCTCGTTCACCTGCCTAGCTGATAGAAACAAACTCTTTCCTTCCTCAATCTCAGGAAAGATCACAGTCTTATCAAAACAGTTGATATAAACTCGGTTAGACACCAACCAGTTCATACCCAGGATAACATCAATTTGCACTAGTGGAAGACACACTAGGTCCAATCCAAAGTCTCTACCAAAAATACTCAAAGGACAATTTAAACAAACTGAAGTAGTAGTCACTGAACCCTTCGCAGGAGTATCAATCACCATACTTCCATGCATTCAGATATCTCTAATTTAAGTTGCACAGCACAATCCAAAGATATAAAGGAATGGGTCTCACCAGTGTCAATAATAGCTACGAAAGAAAAGCCATTAATATAACACGTACCTCGGGTCAAACGATCATCTGCAGAAGTCTCAGAACCCGATAAAGCAAAGACCTTGCCTTCCGACTGATTCTCTTTCTTCGGCTTAGGACACCGTGGACTGATATGACCCACCTCTCCACAGTTGAAACAAGTCGCAGTCTTCAACCGGCACTCTGCCGCCAAGTGACCACCTTTTCCACACTTGAAACACTTCTTCTCAGCACTGGTACACTCATAGAAACGATGTCCAGCCTGACCACATCTATAACATTTGGCAGGGACACTGGAGTCTCCCCCACTAGGTCTCCTCATCCCACTCTGTCTCTGGAAACCTTTGCCAGCTGCATACGGTTTCCCACGATCATTCTGATTCTTGCCTTTCCTATCAACCCTCTGCTGATAGCTTTCCGCTCTGGCCTTGGTATCCCGTTCAAACATTCTGCAACAGTCGACCAAATTAGAAAACACTCTAATCCGCTGATACCCAATAGCCTGCTTGATCTCGGGACGTAACCCGTTCTCAAACCTCACGCATTTTGAAAATTCTCCAGTAGCCTCATCATAGGGAATGTAATACTTCGACAGCTCTGTGAACTTAGCAGCATACTCAGTAACAGACCGATTGCCCTGCTTCAATTCTACGAACTCTTTCTCTCTCCTTCCTCTGACCTCCTCTGGAAGGTACTTCCTCAGAAATCTCTCTCTGAACACCGCCCAAGTGACCTCAGCACTTCCGGCAGCTTCCAACTCAGTGCGGGTAGCAACCCACCAATCATCTGCTTCCTCTGTCAGCATATGCGTACCGAGCCTGACCTTCTGGTTATCGGCACACTCAGTCACTCGGAAGATCCTCTCGATCTCCTTTAACCACTTCTGAGCACCATCTGGATCGTATGCTCCCTTGAACATTGGAGGATTGTTCTTCTGGAACTCACTCAGTTGACGAGCAGCTCCCATTCCCACAACATTCGAATTTCCCCCAAGTACTCCAGCTAGCATACCCAGAGCCTCAGCAATCACAGCATCGTCTCTACTTCTTCCAGCCATCTCTATTCTGAGAACCTAACAAGATGAAACAATAAGTACTGATAGGGTTACACAACACCTATCCCGTACAGGGGAAACAAAATAATTACGACCCGACACGACCGACTATGCTCTGATACCACTAATGTAACACCCTTCTAAATACCCCAAAATATTTCAATTAAAATAACAACATATTAATCAGAGTAATTATGCACCAAGGGTGTCACACAATAATTCGCACCAAAATACTTAGTCATGCTCATTATTTAATTCAAAACGTAAAATACTTGCACAAAACGCAGCGGATAGAGGTCAACTCAATCATGCAAAACATGTAGCATATTACATGTAAAATGGTTCAACAACCAACCACAAAACAATTAAAACATTCCCTCCCGATGTTACATCTACCAGAGCATGACCCACTAAGGAGACTACACTAGACTCCATAGCACTAGCTTCTATTCAACTCACTGCTCGTTACCTGAAAAATAGTTGTAAGGGTGAGTTCCTCAATCAATATAATAAGTATTATACAACAGCATGTAATGTTAAGTAATTAACACATTAATTCACCCTAACCAGACTACACGCTCAGCAACGGCAGTATCCATTCAAACATCATATTCAACAGTAACATATAACGTATGTATAACCTCAACCATACTCAACATCAACAACAACACACAACACACATATAATACTGGAATACATCCATTCATATTATATGCCATACATTCATTATGCAATGAGACTCTATGCATGCGGTACCGACTATTTGTGAACATATAGTTCACCTCACCGTCCAAATCCAGGCACGGCTACCAAGTCCAACTAGTCCCACTCATTTGAGACCTAGTGACTCACTCACTAATTCCTCACCACGGGAATTAGCTACCACCCCTCAAGGGCCATGCTATGCACGCTAATCACCTAGCATGCAAACAATCAACAACAGTCCAATAATGACTAACTCACTAATTCCTCACCATGGGAATTAGCTACCTAGCAAATGCAACATCAACAACAATTTCAAGAATAGACACATGCTCACACTCTAAGCCACAAAGCAGTCTATTCACAATGCATACATAATTGATACATTCACAGCATCATGCATAGCATCACACATCATTAACACATTTTATCACAACGGCATATCATATCATGCCACATAATCAAAAACAGTATTAGCACACTCTACTAATACCTATACTACTCAAGACCCAACAAAACAACAACAACATTACAACGATATCACATCTGGGAGTTTAAAACGCGAAATCTGTCCTTCAAACTGATATGGCGAACGCCATTAGGCTAATGGCGAACGCCATTAGCGTTAAACGCTCTCATTCTGGAAAAACTGTCTGTCAAACTGATATGGCGAACGCCATTAGGCTAATGGCGAACGCCATTAGGCTAATGGCGAACGCCATTAGCGTTAAACGCTCTTATTCTGGAAAAAAAACTCAAATGGCGAACGCCGAAGGCATAATGGAGAACGTCATTTGACTGTTATGTGCATAGATGTTAAATTTCTACGAATTCCTTTTCAATTATCATCCAATTTCATTCATCCACTATTTCACAAATTCATCATACATCAATCTAATCAGAGATAAAACAATGGTTATCCCTACCCAGTACATATTATCATATAATACCCTTTAACCGATGATAAACCCCCCCTTACCTGAATAATCCGGCGAATCTCAAGCTTCAAGCTCTTCCCTTCTCCAACATTCTTCCTCTTGCTCTGCCTTTGCCCTTTTCCTCTTTCACGATCGCTTCTCTGTTTTTCACGTAAAAACCTTTTTACTCCAAATGGGACTTTTTCCTTAATTCCAACTTATATATTTCCAATAAATAATTATCCCAATAATTATTATTCCAAAATAATAGTAATAATAATCCAAAATTCCAATTATTCAATTAAATTAATAAAAAAAAATATTAATTTAAATTAAATAATTATCTTATTTTAATTGGGGTGTTACACAACACATTTGAAATTACCGACCTCTTGCCATCTTTCCTCATAATTAGAACATCACAAATACCTTCAGCTTCTAGAGTGTTGTCATTTGCAAATTTCACCATGTTCTTCATTGAGGGCTTTATGTTTACAAACCAATCTTTCCTTCTAGACATGTGTGATGAGCATCCTGAGTCCAAGTACCACTGGTCCTTGATTCTCTATTCTTCTCTTGTTGTAACCATCAACAACGTCTCCTCTTCTTCATGTTTCCCTAGCTTTGCATAAGTTTCTTGATTCTTCTGCTTTTCTGGAAAATCACTAGAATAGTGACCATACTTCTGACAATTATATCACTGAATGTGACTCTTATATGGCTTTTGACCATCACGTTTTCCTCTACCTGTAACACCACCTCTATGGTTGCCTTGGTTCCAGGGTTTTCTCTTATTCGACCAGTTTGCTTCTTGCTGATTTTGACCAGTCGAATTATTGTAGCCTCCTCTGCCTTTGTTGCCATTCCAACTTGCTTTGCCTTTCCTTTCTTTTGTTGATTGATCCTGCAAAGCCATATCACTCTTCGACTTTCCTGCAGCTCTTTCAGCCATTCTTTGTTCATGAGATTCAAGTGTCCCTTGAAGCTTTTCCTTTGTCAATTTTGACAAAATCTTTTGACTCTTCTATGGCTACTACCACGTGCTCGAACTTTGGAGCCAACGACTTCAAGATCTTTCCAACAACAAATCTTAATGTCAACACTTCTCCACATGCCTTCATTTGATTCACCAGTATTGTAACCTTGGTGAAGAAACCAGTTATGCTTTCATTGTCTTCCATCTGAAGCAATTCATACGTTCTTTTATGAGTTCGTAACCTCACCTCTTTCACCTTCTCCGCGCGTCCAAATGATTTCTCCAGAATTTCCCATGCTTCTTTCACTGACTCTGCATCACTAACCTTTTCAAAGTTATCTGCATTAACACATTGATGGATTATAAATAGAGCTTTATAATATTTCTTCTTCAATTCTTTATGTGGAGCCTTTTCTTGATCTGTCGCATTTTCTGCAAGCATTGTTACTCCTTCCTTCACAAGATCCCAAAGATTTTGATAACAAAACACAACCTTTATCTGCTTGCACCAATTCTCTAAATTGTTGTTCTTGAGAATCGGAAGATTTTCTGGAAAATGCTCGTTTGGATGATTCGTTGCCATGGTGATTTTCTTCCCACAAATCGATTAAACCAGAGCTCTTCATACCAGATGTTGGAAATCCCCCAAAACCTATGAAGAATTTCAATCAATCTTGATGAACAAGATTGTTATCACCCACACAATGACAATAAAAGAAAAGAACAATGGAGAAAGAAAGAGTGTAAAGAACGATGAAGGAGAAGAAGAATTGAAATTCTGCAGAGTTTTTCTCTGCCCACAAACTGTGGAAAACTTCTTATTCACTTTGCAACTGAAAAATACTGTGAATACAATGTTATGAATACTCTATTCACGTCATTACAAAAATAAGGGTTACTCCCTCTATTTATGGATTTAGGTTAACCTGGACCTCAAGCCAAAGCCCAAAATAGCTAACACTACTAAAATAGACCTAAGTCGAAATTCTGTGTGAAGCAACATGCTTCGATACTTCGACACACTAACACAACTCAACACACTAGGCGGTTCGACACTTCCTTGCTTCTGTCGAGCAACCTGCTTCGACACAAGGATTTACTATTCAAGAAAAATCACAAATTTGTGGATTGAATTGGGTTAGATAGTGGGTCATCCAATTCTTTTTTATTTTTTTTCTTATATAATTATAAATGATATGTCATATTATTTTTCAAAAAATGCCCTAATTATTTTTTTATTCAATTTGTTTTAGTCATATTAGCGCTATCCTTTTAAAATCAAATGTCTAAACATTCTATAAAATGTATACTAAAAATATTTGCATAAATCAAAGTTGTATTATGGTTGTACATAGTATTGGGTGCAAGTGTGAGTGGTTAAAGTCCCACATTGTCTATGAATTGGTGGAATGTTGGATTTATAAGAGAGAGGATTCATTTACCTAACACTTTAAGGTTTTGGATTAAGATGTGTTGTCTCTCTTGTGGTCCTAGAGCATTAGTCTCATTGGTGCTCCCGCCTTCCCGGACTTCCCAACACATAAAATTAGAATTACATAAATTACTCATAACTTACTAGAATTCACATCAAAATAATCAAAATGCAATATCATAAATAATTCAAAATTATGACTCATAAAATAAAAGCATAAAACTGAAGAAACCAAATATGAATACATCAAAGTCACCATTCATCAAATTATAAAAAAGAGTCAAGAACATTGTTCAAGTATCTTCCACAATTCAAAAAGATGTCTTGACTTCAGCATTAATATCCTCAACCAAATTTCAATGATAAATATATAAATATTTGTTCATATATTAAGTCATTAAGAGACCTAATATATATATATATATATATATATATATATATATATATATATATATATATATATATATATATATATATATATATATATATATATATATATATATATATATATATATATATATATATATATATATATATATATATATATATATATATATATATATATATATATATATATATAGTAGTTAATGGTAAATATTTTGGATTGAGTGGATTTTGTGGGTTGCGTCTGGGTTTACTCGAAACCCATATATTTTGAATGATTTTTCATTTTCGAAAACGATACTGACTCACTTACCCGTTCAAACCCACTTTTTTGGATCGGGTTGGGTGGATTTGGCCAAATTTTGTGGGTTTACCCAACCCATGTACACCCCTACATGCGAGAACATCTTGTCTCGCATGTTGCATCTTCACCAAACATATATCTTGCATTATCCATGTTGTTCTACCTAATGCAACCAATCAAAAGAAAAACAATATCCCAATTTGGAAAAAAAATTCCTAAAACAACTCTTATAATTCTTACAAGATGTGCATGAGAAAATCATCAAACAATTCTCATTCAGGAGAATTTACACAACACACATATCAGAGCATACACACAGCAGCAACAAACAACAACAATGAGAGACTTACACACAAACTCACACACAAACATGCTCACATTGTTGAAGGCCAAATACCAAGTCAGATGCTTCAGTATGTGAGCATACAAATATTAACATAAAGTAGCATTCCATAAATACATCAGAACATCTATTGCAGCAGAAGTAGCACACTTAACATGCAAGGCGATTGTTACACCTAAGAGGACATATCAAACATAATCTTACAACATAATTTAGGCATACATGCATGAACACACCATTACTCCCCTCTTTTGCCACAATTTGGAAAAGGTTTTAAAAAATAGAGAAAATATCAAAAGGCATAAAAACAAAATTGGAAAGCCATAGAGTAGAACCATTAACATATATGAGTACCAAAACTAGAGTAACTAAAACAATGGTTAAAGTGTATAAGTCATATTTATTACATAACCACAAAAAACATGCCCATATACAAGGTCCAAAAGGAACATAATCAAGCTGAAATAATTGAAGGCAAACAAGTCCTCCAACTTCACTGCCCAAATCTTCAACAGGCAGCTAGAAAATCGACTCAGTCCTCATCATCAACTGAGTCAAAATGGCTTGTTTGAATAAGATTCCTCTTCAAGGACTTCATCTTTGTCACATACTTTTTCCCAGTCACAAATGTACCAACAGATGGTCCAACATGTGGTTCAACCTTTGTTTCAATCTTCTACAGTTCAACCTTCTTTGTCTCGGGAACCCTAGATTTCCTTGTTGTTTCCTTTTTGACACCATCACCATTTGTCTCAGATTCCATACTACTAGTTTCTTTAGATTTTTGACTCATATTTGCAAGAAAGTGAGGAAATTGAGAGAAAATAGAATGAGCAGATTTCAGAGAACAATAGAAAGAGAGATGTAGACATTTTTTGCTTGTAACGAAGGTCAAGTTATAAATCAAATTTGAAATGGGAAAAATCATCCTTATTTCATGTGCAACAATGGTCGAGAGAGAGAGAGAGAGAGAGAGTTTTTCTTTTCTTGTATGCCTCTCATGCATTGATTGCTACAAATTCTGACATATACAAATACCAATGGCACCCCTTAGTTTTTCAAACTGAGTTCCATCCAAGGCTTTGGTGAATATCTCAGCTAACTATTTTTCAGTTGTTATATGCTCAAGGCTTACAGTTTTATCTTCCATTAGTTCCCTGATGAACTGATGATGAATGTCAATATGCTTGGTTCTACTATGTTGGACAAGAATCTTAGAAATATTAATAGCACTCAAGTTGTCACAACATAACATCATGACATCTTATTCGACATTATACTCCTTCAACATTTATTTCATCCAAAGCAATTGGGTGCAACTTCTCCCTGCAACAATGTATTCAGCTTCTGCAGTAGATAATGAGACACAATTTTGCTTCTTGCTGAACCATAAGATTAAATTATTTCCAAGAAAGAAACATCCACCAGATATTCTCTTTCTATCATCGGTACTCCCAACCCAATTTGCATCACAACACCCAACCAATATTGAATTGGTATCATGGGAATAGAATTTTAATTGATTTTTTGGTGTGCTTTGTGATTTTATTTGTGTTATTGTTGAGGGTTTAATAAAATAAAATAGAATAGAATAGAATAATAATAGAAAATAGGGAGGGTTTTGATTATTTAGAAATATTTGGCTAAATAACGGAAATTAGTAAAATAAGGGAATTAGTGAGAATAAAGAAAATAAAAATAAAAACCTAATTTTATAAAAGGGTGAGGGATGTTTAGAGCGTGTCAGTAGAGAAAAAGCAAGGAGAAGAGTTAAGGAAATCCTAGGAGAGAAATTTTCAAAGATTAGGAACTTCTATCACCAAAAGCTTGAAGGTTTTAGCTTAATCAGGAAAGTCTGAAGGATGGGATTGTTTCATAATGGTGTTAAGCTTAAGGGATAGGGGGAACCCATTTTCCCCTTTTTATCTTTTATGGTGTTATTGTTGAATTATGAGATGTTTGTGCAAAACCTCCATGATTAGGTTGATTATTCATCCTATTTTGTATTGTCAATGCTGATCGTATTGTTATTGATATGAAATTCGTGTGAACCTTTGTAAAAATTGATTTGTCGATATTCACATGTTATGTTATGGTTTGATGAAGTAAAGCGTGAATTTTAATGTGATATATGTTAGATTGATGTTCTTGATGTGAGAAATTGTTGTTGATTTGTATATATCGAATTCTGGTGTTTAATCTAATGTAAAAATGTAAGAAAACCGAGATCCAGATCTATTTCCATGGCCAAAACACATAAAACACGATTCTGCAGTGTTGACGGGCATCATCCTAGATGACGTTCAGATCGTAATCGCGTTGGGGAAGAAGATGTGTTATCTCCCGATGACGCCCATTAGTGAGCTTGACAGTTAGATCGTCAAAGCTTCACGATGTTCCCTTTTGATGACCGTCAACGATGACGAGTGGGCTTTTTAAGGGTGATGACCCTCAAGGTTCGTGAAAGTCAGATCGTCAGCCCCATGTTGGTTGATTTTTTATGTTTGACTGATTTTTGGTACAGAGGTTCTGATTCCTCGATTTAATATATTATGATAAGTGATGAGTTATTAAGAATAATGATTATGGTTTATTATTAATGAATGAGTTGTTAACCCCCTTATGATTAGGCAATGTTGAATGTTGATGGTTTAAGGTTCAAGGCGAACTAATGTTTATCCATGATGGCCAGCGATTAATTTGTTGATATGTTTATGTTAAAGAGAACCAATGTTGATATGTTAGCCTTAACCAAAAGTGTTGATATGTTAGCCTTAGCTAGAAGTGTTGATATGTTATCCTAAACCTAAAGTGTGGATAATTGGTGTAGGAGGTTCAAATGGAGATTGCTTGCATTTATTTGTAGCCTTATGCATTCATATGTATCGGAGATTAGCTTAGGACTTTGGTCCAGTGTTGTAGAACTTAGGTCCAGTGTTAAGGATCACTTAGTAAAGTAATTATGATATCCAGGACTTCGGTTAAGTGTTGTAGGATGGTACGACATGCATGGGAGTAGAGGAAGTATGCATTGCATAATGACTTTGTATATTGTACATTTGTGTTGACTGAATATGTTGATATGTATTATCCTTGTTATTTATACACAATTTAAATTGTGGAATGTATTCTCACCCCTTTCTTGACTATATATTTATACTTTTGAACATTATACAGGTAATTAATAGGTTGAGACTATATCTATGTGTTTTACAGATGATGGCGTAATTGGCCTCTTCAGTAGTTTATTTTTGCGTTATGTTCGTCGTACCTTTGTCAGCTTTATAGTATTCATTCCAGATTCGCGTTATAATTGTAACATCGAGATGAGATACTTTTTCTATTTCTATTGAGTTGTTTTGAACTAATTGCTTATGTTATGTACTTGAATTAAAATTCTATCATTTATGGGTAATATTTTAGAGTTGACTTAATTTGCCAAAGTCAACTAGATGTTATTTTGGGAATTAACTAGTTAGAGTTTGACCATGTTCACATAAATTATTTTGATAAGACCATGTTGCTTCCTGAGTTAAAGGAGAGTAAAGATTCGAGGTTTATATCCTCCAACCAAGTAGAGATGTCCTTGAAGCAGGATGCTCAAGTGCTCATGATGTTCGTTTCACTGAAGGTAGAGAGCGAAGCTTAGATTGCTAGTCTTCCTATTCGCTTCACTTAAGGTAGAAAGTTTTATTTTCACCGTACCTTTTTCAGATTTATAGTATTCATTCTAGTTTTGTTCTAATATAGTAACATCAGGATGAGATACTTTTTCTACGTCTTTTGAGTTGATTTGAACTAATTGTGTATGTTATGTTTTGAATTAAAATTCCACCTTTGGGGAATTAAAGTTGAATTTTGTCAATGTGACACCCTTATTTTTATCTTCATATTTTCCGCAATGTTTGTAAATTAGAATTGGGGGTTTAGCGTGTTACAACACCGCTCCTTAATAAATCCAACTGATAAACTAATTAAATCTAACATGGTGTTACACCTAACAAAGTTATTGATCTTGCCATAACTTCTTCAAATGATACCTCCACGTTCCTCTGTGCGTTCAACTCTTCATCTTCGAGAGACATCATCTCTTCCCTATGCGTTTCAGCTTCTAGCTTCAGGTCCATAATATTCACTTATTACGCATCTAGCTTCAGGGCATGGGCCACGACCATAGTCACCCTCTTTAGATTCAAACTAAACAAATAAAATCTCATGGAGGTCTCTCGATCACCTTGGATAACTCTCACATGTCCATCTGGAAGAAGGTACTTCATGCAAACCTATAGTATGGACAAGGAGGATTTTAAGAGGTTGAAAGCATGACGCCATGTGATCACTACACTTTTCAAAAAGTACATAATATAAGGTACCCCTATGTTGGTAGGGGTGACCATATGCCTTAGTAATTTTTTGGTGGTTTAAGGCTTGCTCGCGGAGGTGAGAGACCATGTCTGGTGGTGTTTTACAGTGATGAGAGAGCAGACTCATGTAAATTAAGATCTATCTATTCTCATGTTAGGGATGAGATATTTGTAGAGGCTCTTGGGCATGGATTTAGGGTTTCCTTGGAAAGGATAATCACCCACTTAGTCAGTGATGGGCCGTTGAATCCATATTTCCTAAGGAGACATGGATCAACCTACTGACCCTGACTACTCTCTGGTAGAGGAACATCTTATCCCATGTTTCCCATGACTGGGAGAGTAGGAAGCACTCAGGGTGAAATTACGCACGATATCTGGGAGTCACCTCTCGTGGGTAGTTGCAGTCATCCCACCCTTAACTGGCCATTTACAAATATATCACTACACATTCACTCAAGCATAATGGCTTTGATAAAGGACAAAATGCTTTAAACAACAAAGCATTGGGGGCATCACTCTGATAAGACCCTAAGTTTCCTAGGTGAGGTTATATGTTAATCCTATCTGATGGGACTCTAAGTCCCTTAGGTAAGGTGTTGAGTCTCTTGGGTGAGAATAAGTCCATACCCTCATGAAAGACTTATGAGTTAGGTCTCTCATGACAAACTTCAGCTCGTCCCTTGGGCCAGACTTTAGGTTGGACTTTGTTTGAGGAGACATTAAGTCCCTAAGGCGAGGCATTCAGATGAACCTGTTTGATGGGAATCTCAGTCCCTCAGCCGAGATTATATGTTGAGTTTGTTTGATGAGACTCAAAGTCCCTCAAGTGAGGCATTGAGCTCCTCGAGCGGGACTTTGATCAAACCATCAGACAAGACTTTAGGTTAAGTCTCTAGAGCCAGACTTTGGCCGCGTCCCTTGGGTAATAATTTTAGGTTGGATCTTGTTTGAGGAAACATCAAGTGCCTCAAGCAAGGCATTTAGACGAGCATGTTTGATATGGCTTTTAGTCCCTCGGGTGAGGCATTTAGATGAGCCTGTTTGATGGGGATTTCAGTCCCTTAGGCGAGATTGTATATTGAGCATGCCAGATGAGACATTAAGTTCCTCGGGTGAGGCATTGATACCCCCAGGTGAGACTTTGATCAAACCTTCAGATAAGACTTAAATTAAGTCTCTTAGGCTAGACTTCAGTCGCGTCCCTTATGAAAGACTTTTAGGTTAGAACTTATTTGAGGTGACATCAAGTCCCTTAGTTGATAGCATGATCATATTGCTCTTAAATGCGGCGAGGACTTTCCTGTGGACTTCTAACATATTCCTATTGCCTTAACAAGCATCAATGATCTTCTTCTGGTGGCTTGATTCCCTAACCAACTTTCATGGTATTCACGCCTAGAGTTCAAACTTTTTTCAGCTTAAGACTCTCAACGTAACATTTTCTAGTCCTCTTGGATGACTCCAACCCGCTCGTCGGATAGCAAGTATTTCTTGCATAAGTATAAAGTAGACAATGTGGCGCCTAACTGGTTAAAAGATGTACGCCTCATGATCAAGTTATAAGAAGAGGGGGAATTTTTAACTAGATAGCCAACCTTGATCTCCTTGGCTTGTTCTCCCACTCCAAATGTGGTCACCAACATTATGTAGCCTTTCACTTGTACTTGCTCCTCGGAGAATCTAATTAGTGATCACTTTAAGGCTTTTAGGACGTCTAGATCGAGGCAGAGCCTCTGAAATGTCTCCCTTTAAAGGACATCTGCATAGCTCCCTTGGTCCATGAGAACTCTTTGATTTCCCAATAATTTCACCTGACCATGGGGTCTTCATTATGGGGGTGGATGCCTGCTGCGTCTTTCTCTAAAAAGACGATCTCGATTTTTGGCATCTTCATCTCACCTTTCCTAAATTCCTTGGGGATATCCTCTATATTCAATACCTAGCAAACATTACTTTTGCGGGCATATCTAGCCTCACTGCACATAGCAAATCCTCTTGCAATTTTATTGAGCACATACATACAACCTTTTCACTCTCTTCTTTGGGTGACTTCTTTCCCTTTCTGGATCTGAGACTTCTTGCGTCGTCCCACCCTAGGAAGTTGGACCTGCTTGACCCTTAGGAGTGATCACCTTTTACATACATTTTGAGGTGTTCCTCCTGGATCAGCCACTCGATCTCCTTCTTGAGCTAGTAACAATGTTATATGTGATGTTCTTTAAATTTATGGAACTTACACCAACTGCCTGGTTCGGGTACCATAACATATTCCTTTAGGGATGGAGGCGTAAGGATACCATGCAAGTGGAGAACCTCTCACCAGATTTGTTCATGGCGAGTGTTTATGGGGCATGTAACTCTCGCAGTCTTTTCTACTCTCTTGAATGCATCTTTGTCCTTGATTCGAGAGGTACAATTTCTCTTATGTGGGTGTTGCGAACCTTCGGTGATAGGTATACGTTCTCTTATGTCTCATGCCTTTTCTCGGCGTTTCTTTATACGTCCTTTATGTAAAGTTCTGCCATTGTGACCACCTCTTCTACAAATATGTTGGCCTTTGGGCGAGAGACTCGTTGAAGTGCCCTACTTTAAGAAAATTTTGGAACGCCCCCACAAACATTTCTTGGTTTGGATGGATGAACCTTATGGTTGCTATTGAAATGAGCGAGGTATTCCTTTAGTGACTCTGAGGGGTTATGTCGTATCTTAAACAAGCTGGTGGTGGACATATTCACGTGTCGACTGGCTGTGAACTAGTGCATGAGTTTCTTCACTAGATCCTTATAGTTGGCGACAGAAGCTCGGGGTAGGCTCGTATACCATTGTAAGGCCGCGTCTCTGAAAGTGTCAGACAACAACTTGCACTTCAGGGAGTTTGGTGATATGATGATGGTCATCTAGGTGTGTATGGAGGTGACATGCGCATAAGGATCACTACGCCCAACAAACTTCTCCAAGGAGGGAAGATTAAATCCTTTGGGGACATGCTCTTCCCATATTTTGTGTAAAAGTGGCTAGGGGTACAACACTTCCATCTCCTCTGTGGGGGTAGCCTTCTGCTGGCGTTGTTGGATGTTGTGGACATTATACTCCAAGCTTTGATTTTGGCGGCACGGTTCGTCCATGGCAGCGCGCATCTCCGCTAAGGAATTAGAATCAATGCTACGTTTGATGTCCTCTAGCGTGGGGGATTGCACTCTCCTAGAAACCATGATTGGGAACAATTAGGTTTAGGAGTGGAGGTTTCAATGAGTATCAAAATGGTGACAGTAACGAAAGGTGTGACCCAAGTTAGTTTTATTAAGGCCCTGCGATGGGTGCCACCATACTTGTAAAAAAGTACATAATATGTGGTACCCCATATGCTGTTAGGGGTGACCAAAGGCCTTTGTAATTTTATGGTAGTTTAAGACTTGCTCACGGCGGTGAGAGACCCTGTCTGGTGGTGTTTTATGGTGATGAGAGAGCAAACTCACATGAGGTGAGAAGCTCTGTAGATTTTAGGGGTATTTCGTATATATTACAATCTGTCTCTTCTTGTGTTAGGGATGAGATACTTATATAGGATCTTGGGCCTAAAGTTAGGGTTTCCTTGGAAACGATAACCACCCACTTAGTTAGTGGTGGACCGTTGAATCACTATTTCCTAAGGAGACATGGATCAATATGCTGACCTTGACTTCTCTCTGACCGATGAACCTATTTTCCCATGTCTGGGTGAATAGGGAGAACCCAGGGAAAAAGAGTCCCTAATTACGGGTGGCAGATGTGATTCTTCTCTCGTGGGTTGTTGTGATCCTTCTTCCTTTAACAAGCCTTTTATAAATATATCACTCCAATAATGTTACATGAGAAATGTGCTTCTATAACGAGACATCTTACCTTGACCATCCTTCCATTGCCATCCACCCCAAATACGGTCTTTAGGCTGATGTGACCCTTTACCTGTATCTGCTTGCCCAATAATCCTACCAGCGAGCCTTGAATATTTGAGGTCGTCCATAACTAGGAAAAGCCTCTCGAAAGCGTCCAAGTAGAGGATGTCAGTAAAACTCCCTTGATAAATTAGATCTCTCTTAAACTCTCACTCATCACCCCTCACGGTTATGACCACGAGGTCGTTACCATGGGGATTTATGCCAATAGTGTCCTTCTAAGACGTCCATAGCGGCACAGTGTCCCTATCTTTGCCGAAGTTGTTGCCAATTGAGGTTATTTCTCGCATATTCACCATATTCAAAGGGAGGTTGAAGAAGTGGGTAACAAACTGATTGTCAGGTTGTTGGAAATAGTTTTAAGTGTCGGGTTTTTGTTATCGTCTCCAGAGGGATTGTGAGATATCGCCGCCTTTCGACAGTTGTTTTAATTCTTAACTCGTAGTAACAAGGGGGGTTTTGGTTTTTGTCACGGTATCTTGCATAAAAGTATAAGAAAATGCGGTAAAAGTTTTGGTTTTTTCTATTTGAGAAATATTGTCAAAGTTAGGGTTCGACGATCACTTTGCATGTACATGTTCGATCAACAAGACTCATAAGCTCCTTTAGATGATAAATTATTTCACAAAGTCCTCCCAATGTGTTTATCTCTAACACACATTGTGGGTTTTCCCATTTTGATCCATTGTTTATCTCTAACACAATCTATCAAAATGACAACTTTTTGGTTCAACTTTATGGTGAACAAAATCATTCATTACTATCTCTAGCTAACAAACAAGATTGGATGAAAACCTAGGTAAAGAGTTGGTAAACATCTCTCGATCATAAACCAACACAAAGAGTATTCAATAAAACAAAGTTTTCATCATATATTCATCATTAAAGAGTTTACAATTGAAGATCATCCCATATACACACAAAGCTTATGATCATCTAAATCTAACCTTGACAAAATGAAGAACTTAGCCACTCATTTTCATGGTGGCTTGTACAACAAGTCTCGGTTGAAGGTTGATCAACATCCAAGTCGAAGAATCGAGATTGGATGAGAATCCACCATCTTTTTGTAGAATATTGATAAGAGATGAAGAAAAATGAAGAAAAAGTGTTTCTAGGTCACAAAATAGGATCCCAAGGCAATGCAGAAAATATCTAAAAAATGCTAAGTCCCTTGTCCAAAAAGTAGCCCTTGCTACTTATAGTACTATGGTCTGAGCTGTCATGCTCGCTAGGCGAGCAAAATGGTTCGCCTAGCGAGCCCCCAAATGAGGCACCAAAGGCACCTGCGCCCAGAAATATCTAAGTCTTTTTTTTAAATGTTCGCTAGGAGAAGAAACCTTCGCTAGGCGAAGCCCACACTTTCACCTTCGCTCCAGCGAGTTTTGGTGGTTTTGATACTGGAATGCTCGCTGCAACCTCGCTAGAGGCTCGCCTAGCGAGTGAGTGTTGGCTGCTCTTTTGGCCAAGTCTGCGAGTGTTCGCTACCACTTTCGCTGGCTGCTCGTCTAGCGAGTATGTTGATGTTTGCTACTGTAAAATACTGGGGACGTTCGCTGTAACCTCGCTAGGTACTCGCCTAGCGAGCACTTCGCCACAGCACTCGCCTAGCGAGCAAGCTGATGAATGCATTCTTTTCTTGGTCCCTTTGCCAACTTCTTGTGTCTTTGTTTTCTATCCTTTCATGCCTTATTCCTGCACAATAACACACAAATTAAGGGTACCAAGATCATTTAACATTATATTGCAATTCATCTAAAACAAAGGCGGTTTCGAACGCTTTAGCAACAAAAAGGAGTGAAAGATGCCCACATTTGATAACTCACATACGCACTTTTGGGCATCTAACAACTCTCCCCAACTAGATTCTTGCTTGTCCTCAAGCAAAGTATGCCTCTTGAAAGACAAGAGGATTTGCTTTAAGAAAAAGGTTTCTTCGAAATCGGATAAAACGGCTCAAACACAAGGGAATCAACCAGACACTAGTTTCCAATGGTTAGAGTAACATAATGCACAAGAACTAAAACTTTATAGCAATGCGAAATATGTATCTATCCACAACAATATTATCTTGAATGAATCACCCTATCTATCCTCTTCGAATAAGGATTGAAGAAATTACGCATTTGCAACCGCGGGGACAATCTCTCTCTCCAACAAACAATGAAGAAATCAATTCAATTCATACAATGTCTAACAATTATAAATGAAACTGCGGAAGCACGAAGATCACTAAGGACTTTTCGGTTGTAGCTTGGTTAGGTTAACAAACAAGGGTCATTTCTAAGGCCATTGAAAACGAAATTGCCGATGCAAAAGAGACATTCACTATACACTATTCACACATCTCAACTTCGTTCCATTTATTTCTCATTTGAAACCTCACAACTCTTATTTCACAACTCAATTTTTGTTTTTCATTATTTTTCTTTCAAGCAATCATTCATTTTCATTTTCTCTATTTTTTTCTTTTCTTTTCACATTGTATTCACAAAACAATGTTTCTCTTTTCTATATATTTTTTTTTCAATGCTTGCTCGGTTTTTCAAGAGTTGTGGCACTTACCGATTCTCATTTTCGTTCTCCCCAACTTATTTCTTTTACTCACCCTAAGTGAATGCTCTTGACTTTTACGGCAAAAGAACAATTATCAAAATTTTTCGGGTTTCAAGAAAAAAGATTTTTGACATCTCGCTTTATTTCAAGCCGAGATTCAACTGTTTAAGCTCAAAGGGGTTAACGAATACTCTCTTTGCTCACGGGTAAGTTGTGTTTGGAATTGGTTGTGCTCGATAGAAAACAAGCGCCTTGATCATTTCTAATTGCTTCCACATATTCACAATAATAAAAGACCAAGCATGAATCAAATGAATCAACAAAGTTTATTAGAATCCAGCATTTAAGTGTACAATGGAGGTTTCCTCACAATTTGTGGTTCTAAGTCCTAAGTGAATCATTCATTCAATTATGTTGCAAAAAGAACAATATTCAATTACAAAAAGAGTAAAGTTCTTAATGCATTCTAGAATTCTAACCGAAGGTAACCATGTACCTTAGCATTATTCGCTTGTTATTTTTATCATTGCCATCCAAGTTCGGATGCACCTTCATTGGATACTTCTTTGAGGAGCAACCAATCTAGAAGGTTTGACACTCACAACCATAATTTTATTAAACAAAAGAAATTAAACCAAACACAATAATTTAAAACATAAATAAAAACTATTACTTGAAAATTTTAAAATGTGCATGGGGGACAAAACACCCCGAAAGTACATAACCAAAATATCTTAAAAATACAAAGAAAATAAAACATAACAACAATAAAAACTTAGTCCATATAGGACTCTGAATCCTCATCACTACCAGCCTCAGAACCGGTAGCATCATCATCATCATCGTCATCACCATCATCCTCAGCACCACCAGAAGCACCTGCACCAGAAGCGCCGGCGCAACAACGCCATTTTGTTGGAAGTAGTTTTAAGTGTTGGGTTTTTGTTATCGTCTCCACAGGGATTATGAGATATCGCCGCCTTTCGACAGTTGTTTTAATTCTTAACTCGTAGTAACAAGGGGGGTTTTGGTTTTTGTCACGGTATCTTGCATAAAAGTATAAGAAAATGCGGTAAAAGTTTTGGTTTTTTCTATTTGAGAAATATTGTCAAAGTTAGGGTTCGAAGATCACTTTGCATGTACATGTTCGATCAACAAGACTCATAAAATCCTTTAGATGATAAATTATTTCACAAAGTCCTCCCAATGTGTTTATCTCTAACACACATTGTGGGTTTTCCCATTTTGATCCATTGTTTATCTCTAACACAATCTATCAAAATGACAACTTTTTGGTTCAACTTTATGGTGAACAAAATCATTCATTACTATCTCTAGCTAACAAACAAGATTGGATGAAAACCTAGGTAAAGAGTTGGTAAACATCTCTCGATCATAAACCAACACAAAGAGTATTCAATAAAACAAAGTTTTCATCATATATTCATCATTAAAGAGTTTACAATTGAAGATCATCCCATATACACACAAAGCTTATGATCATCTAAATCTAACCTTGACAAAATGAAGAACTTAGTCACTCATTTTCATGGTGGCTT